>NC_082697.1:73457841-74657841 GCF_949987515.2 Delphinus delphis
CCACAACTACTGAGCCCGCGTGCCTAGAGCCCGTGCTCCACAATGAGAGAAGCCACTGCAATGAGAATCCCGCGTACCACAATGAAGAGTAGCCCCTGCTCACCACAACTACTAGAGAAAGCCCACGAAAATCAATGTAGCCAAAAATAAATAAATTTATTAAAAAAAAACACAAATCGATGGAGGTTTTTTTCTTTCCATCTCTATGTCATTTGCTGTAGTTGGAGCTTTAATCATTTCTCAATTCTTTCAATATATAGTTGAACGTCTTTACTGGTTTTTCTGACCCCGGTTACCCCATCCTTCAATCTTCTCTTCCCATAGTTTTCAACATTGAATGCAGATAAGAACAATCTAGTCTTGTCAGTCCTGTGATTAAAACCCTTCTATCATTACCAACTTCCCAGTCATGACATATGAGACCCTATGTGTGACTTCAGTGCTTAACACAGATGTTTCAGAATTCAAAATTTTTGGATTCTAGAAAGGTCATATGATGTACATAACACATATTATATAACATCCTCTGTTTGTTCTGGGTCAACACGCTATAATCAAGGACAGCAGTATTTCTGCATTAAAGAGTATGATTGTTTATGCCAAGAAGAATAAAGACTTTAAATAGATTCCTATCAGTTCAGGTTATGTTTTGCTGCCACATGAGTTACAGGAAAATGTTTAGTTTTTGGATTTCAGAATTTGGGACAAGAGATCATGACCCTATAGATATCCAGTGGTCTGCTGGAGCTGGATTGTGCCAGCTACAGTGAACCCATTTTTGTGCATCTCTTCTCAACTCTGTGGTCAATGACATCATGTTGGTAGCTTGAAATCATCCATGGTGGGAGTATTTACACCATTGGTCATCAGTAAATGCTACAAATTATGACCTTTCCCTTCTCAGAGATCAGGTTGTAAAGTGTTACCGGCACAGCGCTGTATATACCTATTACATGTGTAGTATGTTATCACTGTGGCAAAACCACTTAGTCTATGCAGTATAGAACAAGAGGCCAAAGTTTTCAGGGAAGCGTAGAATGTAAAAATCAAGATGTGATTTGACGTCAATAGGACGGCAGTAAGAGAAACTGGATAAAACAGATGCTTTGGAGTCAGACAGGTTCAGTAGGTTCAAATTCTAACTCCATTATTTCCAGACTGTGTGACTTTGGATAAATCACTTATGGGTCTCAGTTAACACAGTTGAAAAATAGGGACTGATAATATTTCTCTTAAGGTTGTTTCAAGGATTAAAGTAGATATCATATGCAAAGTACCTGACATAGAATGAACAGAAATTATTTTTTACTATAAAGCATTTTTTTCTTGAGATGTTTATCTCTACAGATGTGACTCCCATTCTCTAATGTTCCTAGTGCACCCACAGTAAATATGCAGTTCAGCGCTTGGATGTTCTCTAGTTATTTCATTTTTTTTTTTATAAAGTATGTTTGGTTATATACTAGATATTTTTATTTTCTTTTTATTTATTTACTTGGCTATGTCAGGTCTTAGTTGTGGCACGTGGGATCTTTCGTTGCAGTGTGTGGGCTCCTCTCTAGTTGTGGCACATGGGCTCTAGAGCGCAGGCTCAGTTGTTGCGGTGCGTGGGCTTAGTTGCTCCGCGGCATGTAGGATCTTCCCAGACCAGGGATCGAGCCCATGTTCCCTGCATTGGCAGGCGGATTCTTAACCACTGCGCCACCAGGGAAGTCCTCTCTTGTGTATTTTTTAAGGAGTGGAGCCCCTTTGAGGGATTCTTCATCAGATAATGGTTATCTGCAGCGAGAGATCGAAAACTTAAAGAAAAAGATCTTTTTAACCTTTTATTAGAATAGTGTGTTTGAATGACTTCTAATGTATTATGATATAAAACTCTCTTAGGTACTTTTGTTTGAATGTCATTTGGCCAAAATCTGCTAGTTCAGATCCAATTTCAATCTAGATGTCATTTTAGATTATATTTTACCCTAAGATTATGAGTTATTTAGTCAAATATAGTGTCACTATAAGCTTAAAGTAAATTTCTAGGTCAAGAGGTAGAACACATTTATTTTGTAATATCAAAAGTCATAAATAGCACTCCTTTTTCTTCCTTAGAAAATAGGGTTCTTTAGGAAATCAACAGAAAAATAGGACAAATGAATATTTTGCAGTCTTAGTGGATTATGGTTGACTATTTTCCCCCCAATATTTTATTATGAAAAATTTCAAACATATAAAGAACTGAAAGAATTATACCCACTAGCTACAATTAACATTGTGCTGTATTTGCTTTATCACATAATCTGTCCATCTTTATGTTCCTCTAGTCATCATTCATCAAGCCATCTTATTTACTTGTGGTTTTTATTTTTATGTATTTCAAGTAAGTTGACGAGCTGTTTTTCTAAGCAGTCTTATCTTTGTTATGTTTTTCTGAATGTTGTAATTAAAATGTCAGTACATTCTGTGCAGATGTTTTCACCTGACCGTTTTTCCTATTTCTAGGAATCTGAGGTTGCCAATAATTGCTGTCAGATTGAGAACATTAAAAAAAAAAGTCTAGTAAGTAATGTCAAGCCTGAAAAATACACTCTTTCTCAATAGCTTTTATAATCTGAAGACTTGTAATTTTTAGAGTCATCAAAAATAATTTCCAGGGGCTTCCCTGGTGGCGCAGTGGTTGAGAGTCCGCCTGCTGATGCAGGGGACACGGGTTCGTGCCCCGGTCCGGGAAGATCCCACACGCCGCGGAGCGGCTAGGCCCGTGAGCCATGGCCGCTGAGCCTGTGCGTCCGGAGCCTGTGCTCCGCAACGGGAGAGGCCACAACAGTGAGAGGCCTGCGTACCGCAAAAAAAAAAAATATGTTTCCAGTACTGTTTTCAGTATTCTAAATACATGTTTATTCACATTATATTGTTTTCAGAGTGGAGAGATCTACAGACCAGGTCATCAAGCCAGTCAATGTGGGAGCTCTATCAAAATGGGTTGGGAAGATACCTCCAGATGTTTTACAAGACATGGCGGTGATTGCACCCATGCTTGCCAAACTTGGATATGACCCGTATGCCAATCCACCTAACTATGGAAAACCTGATCCCAAAATCCTTGAAAACACTAGAAGGGTAAGTGAGATTTTTAAAGTGAATTGAGAAAACTGGGTATGGAATTTGGGTCCTAAAAAGTTTTTTCTTATTTTGTTCCTTGCTTTTTTATGATCAGAAAATTATTTTAAATTAGAAAAATCCTATTTGTAAAATGCTTTATCATCAGAAATCTTCCACTGCATTTTAAGGATAACTGTGGCTCTTTCCAGGGACTATAGGGACAATTCTTTAATCTCTTTTTCCCAATTTCTAAGAATGGTGCTTACTGTTGGGGAGATTTATTCTCATAGCTGATTATCATAAATTTGCATAAACACCAGAATTATTAGTGACCTCACTTACTTCTAGTTTCTTTTTACTTTGAATCTAATGGCTACTTTACTTTTAAACCTTTGTTTAGATGAGGCATGATTTCTTGATACTTGAAAACTAAACATTGGCTACATGAGAAGAATTATTACATAGGTACAATAAACAACCCTCTGATTGAGAGAAAGTTACTATTAAAGTGTAGTTACAACTACTTCTTTTATAAGTTATGCTCACATCTTTATAATCCTATTTGAGAAAAGCTGAAAACTCAAAAAATGTGAATATATACCTTACCTGTATAATCTATTTCAAATCATACCTTAATATATTTTTTATTGTAAAATTTAAATAACAAAATTTACCATTTTAACAATTTATAAGTGTATAGTCCAGTATATTTGTATTGTTGTAGAACTGTCACCACCATCCATCTCCAGAACTTTTTTCATCTTTTCAAACTGAAACTACATAATCATTACCCATTCCCCCTTCCTCTAGCCCCTGGCAACCACAGTTCTACTTTCTGTCTATAGATGTGGTATTTTTTGAAACTACAGTTTAAATAAGACAACCGTGTTAGCGTAAGTTCACTGTTAGGCTGTTGGATTTCAAGATTAAAATTCCTTGCCTTTCTCTGGTATGTTTTTTGTTTTGTTTTGTTTTGTTTTTTACAGTACGTGGGCCTCTCACTGTCGTGGCCTCTTCCGTTGCGGAGCACAGGCTCCAGACGCACAGGTTCAGCGGCCATGGCTCACTGGCCCAGCCGCTCCGTGGCGTGTGGGATCTTCCCGGACTGGGGCACGAACCCGCGTCCCCTGCATTGGCAGGCGGACTCTTAACCACTGTGCCACCAGGGAAGCCCTGGTATTTTTTTTTTATGTCAGTTTCCTCTCCTCCCCACAACCTTATAATATATCATCTCTTTATTCTGTTCTTCTGTTGATACCTTTAATCGAAAAACAAACTTATATTTCATGAGGCTGATTTCCATCTGGATTTTTTACACTTAGATATTACTTTTGTTTTCTTTTTTCAAGTCATTAGTGGCTGTATACGAAGAGCTATTTTCTTATAAACCATCATATATGGAGGCAGATTTTTTTTTATTTTTAAAATAATCTTTATCCTTTTTATATTTTTCATACATACAAGCATTATTATAAAACTATAAACTTAGGGGCTTCCCTGGTGACACAGTGGTTGAGAGTCCGCCTGCTGATGCAGGGGACACGGGTTCATGCCCCAGTCCGGGAAGATCCCACATGCCGCGGAACGGCTGGGCCTGTGAGCTGTGGCCGCTGAACCTGCGCGTCCGGAGCCTGTGCTCCGCAACGGGAGAGACCACAACAGTGAGAGGCCCGCATACCGTAAAAAAAAAAAAAAAAATATATATATATATATATATATATATATATATATATATATATATATATATATATAAACTTAGTTTATAAAACTTATAAAATTAAAAAGATAAGAGAATAAAATTCACCTATAATGTTACCACCCCGACAAATACCATTTTTAGCATTTTGATGGATTTCTCTTTCTTCTTTGCATGTTGTTAAACAAAGGTAAGAATACTTGTCTTACATCTCACTTTTGCACGCACACAATCTTGTATTCAGCCCTTTCCATTTAATATTCATGAGCATTTTCTCATTGTGTACATGATTTTTAAACATAATTTTTCATGGTTGTATAAATAAATCATTTTATGAGCCACCTTAAATCCTTTATGAAACACAGTAGTAAGTGAATGAATGAATGAACAAATAAAATGTTTCCCTAGTATATGTACTATAATTTATTTTACCATTTTTCTTTTGCTGTTTACAATTTTCTGTTTGACAGATAGTGCTACAGTGAACATCTTTGCACATACTACATTTTAGTGGGG
This sequence comes from Delphinus delphis, assembly GCF_949987515.2. Taxonomy (NCBI): domain Eukaryota; kingdom Metazoa; phylum Chordata; class Mammalia; order Artiodactyla; family Delphinidae; genus Delphinus; species Delphinus delphis. The sequence continues at coordinate 73,463,144 of NC_082697.1, forward strand.
TTTTTTTTAGGGCTAGACTAATGAAAGTGGAATTAAACCACGTCAAAATATCTGAGATTTTTTTAAGGTGCATGATATATGTTGATAATTTTTTTTTATTCTTTTGAACTACCAGCATAATATAGGTAATTTTATTTTAGATATTTGCTAATTTTAATAGGTTTCATTGATTAATATAATCGAACATTTTCCAGTTATTACCTATATGTATATATTCTTTTACAAAACATTTAAGTTTGAAAAAAGTTTTATATGTGTTAAAGTTTTGTGAATTACATTCTGCTAAAGGCGAAGTATACAGTGCATTATCATAGTCCTTTTAATCTCTTGGTAATTGGTAATTCATAGCTTTCTCCTTTGTACAATACTGAAATGGTTTTTATAAACCAAGGTACATGTGTAAGTGATATTTAGAGGTTCCCCAAGTAGTAGACATTATAGTTTTCCTACATGTGAGTTGACCAGCTAGATTATTCTTGGCTTGCTTGAGTGGTTAAGTAGGGAAGAATGCTGTGGTTTGAATCCTTGTGACTAGAGAATTTGTTTCATACACATTTGTGGCTTTTGAAAGAGTTTCAAAATGCACCCTGGAAAAAACCTTCCCACCATCTTTGTCTACCTCTAAAGTGACAAATAATTTTGAGGAAAAAAAGGTAAAGTGTGAACTATAATTGCATTTTTGAGCACTTTGTGATAATGCATACAAGCTGACATCCTTGTTTTGTGGGGTTGGATTATATATTTTCAGAGCTTTTTGCCTGTAAAAACTCAGATGCTAATATATCCAGCATTGATGATCGTGAAGTTTCATAAAGTAATGCTTAAAAAGTGATCTTTGATTGTCAGCTGTGACATGAGATGGACTCCAGAGAAAGAAGGTGGCTGCGGAGATTGTGCCCTTTATTTATGGGATGGGAGTGGGGAAGAAATTCACGTTTTGACTGGGAATATAGAATCCAAAGCTCTAGGCCTAAAAATTCTAGTTTTCATACAATTTTGGGTAATCCAGAAGTACTGGTGTCTGAGTCAGTGTATTTTGGGGACGTGTTGCCCAATCTTGAATAGAAAATCATGTGCTTCATGGTTGCTGTGACTCAGATGGTAAATTGGAAATGAAATGCTAACATATTCCATACCTTTCCCACCATGGTCTCTAATCCCACAATTGTAGCACATTTTAGTAAGGAGTGCCCTCTAGGTTACATTCTAGCCATCTCCCTCCCGCATAGGTTTTTAATAATTTTAGAGTTAAAGACCTTTGAGAATCTGATGAAATTTATGGATCCCTATCTGAGAAGTGCAGACACATACATACACAGAATTTTACCCACAATTTCAGTGGATTCATAGATGCCCCTAAAGCCTGTCAGATTAAGGACTTCTGTTCTATAGTCTCCTTACGCTCATCCACTCATGTGATTTTGATTACAACCTATTTGCTGATGATCATAAATCTTTATCTCCTACTGGGTCTCTTTCCTGAGCCCTAGGCTCATTTTTTTCCACCTGCTTTCTGTATCTCTCCACTTGGATATTCACAAAGACCTCAAACTCAATGTCAAATGAACTTATTGTCCAAAGTTGTTCCTTGATAGGCAGAAGCTAGATGGATTGTTCACTAAACTGAGCAAGAATCTAGAATAGGGGTGGGATGAGGCTGTGTTTATCTATATTTGCGTTGTCTATGAGCCAGTGAGCAGGTATGAGGAGCAGAGTCCTCAGGACACGTGGGTCAAGCCAAAAAACAGTTCAAAGACCTGGTTACTAAACCTGGAGAGTGAGCTGAAAAGCAGATCCAAGTGTGAATGGAATATCCAGTTGAAAACCAGACTAGACAGTATTAAAGAAGAGCAAATAGTCAAATGGAAAAGCACGTATCAGTGTGCAGAACCCACAGAGCAAACAAGAATGAACTTGAATATTAATTAAGTGAGCTGGGAGGGGGAGTTGGGTTATATCCCTGAGCCAAACAGTAAGAAGCTGCAGCAGTTAGAATTGATGTTCTTGCATTAAAGGGAGAGCCTGTAATGCACACCTGTGTTTTCTAGTTCCTGTACCCATCAGAAACTGCTTCTCCCTGTTTTTCCTGTCTCCATACGTAGCATTCCTATTTGTCTAGTCATCAAAGTTAGTTAGGATTAACTAGCTTTGCAGATCACGTGTAATTAATTGGTCACCAAGTCCCCTTGGTTCTGCATTTGAAAATATCTTGATTCAATCCTATTTCAGGTACCTTAATTCAGTTTCTCCTCATTTTTTACATGAATTATGGTTTATTCCCCTTTGTGTTATGTGAGTGTGTTTAGTCATTCTTCTGCTACATTTTTAAAATATTCAATGAAAGTTATTTTTTAAAAGTTCAAATCTGAATGTATTATATCTGAATGTATCATTCCCTTGCGTAAACCTTGAATAGCTCCACTAGTACTATAGGATAGAGCCCAGACTTCTTAGAATGGCATGTTCTTTTCAGGTCTTTGGAGATTTTCTGGTGATCTTTTTATTGTTTGTTTCTAGGTTAATTCCTTTACGATTAGAGAACTACTCAGTGTGGTTTCAGTCCTTTGAAATATATTGAAAATTGCCTTATGGCCAGCATATGTTCTCACATGTCACTCGATAGGATGTGTATTCTGCAGCTGTTGCAGAATTCTATAAATATCAATTAAGTCATGTTGTTTCACAGTGTTGCTCAAATCTTCTAATTCTTATTGGTAGGGGGTGTCTAATTTTATCAATTTTGGAAAAAGATTATTTTTTATTTCTGTTAATTTTGCTTCATGTGTTTTGAATCAGTATTATTAGGAGCAAACCCTTTTATATATTCTTGAGGAATTAACTCATCATTATGAAGTGTCTCTCATCATCTCTGATGTTTCTCTCTGGAAGTCTAGTTTGTCTGACGTAAACATAGCCACTTCGTTGTTTTTATGCATACAGTGTACATGGTATATTTTTTCCATCCTGTTACTCTTAATCTGTGTCTTTATATTTAAAGTATGTTGCTGATAAGTGGATATAGCTGGTCTTGTTTGTTAAACTCATAATCTCTGACTTTAAATGGACTAGTTAATCTACTTACATGTAACGTTATTACTCACCTGTTTGGGTTTAAATCTACCACCTTGCTGTTTGTTTTCTATTTAGATGTCTGTCTTTGTCCCTTTCTTTCTTTTTTCCTGCCTTCTTTTGCATCAGTCTAGTTTGTTTAAGTATTTCATTTTATCTCCACTATTGGCTCTTAGCTCCCCTTGTTAGCTATACCTCTTTTTTTATTTGTTTGTTTATGGTAGTTGCTCTCTGACAAGAGCTGCAAACTCTTCTGTGGGCCACAAATGGTCTTTTTCATCTTTTCTGAAGACTCAGAGTTTCATCTGGAATCATTTCTTTTTACCCTGATGAAATTCTTTTAGGATTTCTTATAGTAAGGGTATGCTGGCTACTAATTCTCTCAGCTTTTGTTTATCTGAAAATGTCATTATTTCTCCGTTATATGAGAATATTTTGCTGAGTATAGAGTTCTAGGTTGACAGGTTTTTGGGTTTCGTTTGTTTGTTTTACTTTCAGCACTCAGAATATGTTATTTTATTGGCTTTTATTGTTTTTATGGGAAGTCAGCTAAAATTCTTATGAATGTAATAGTTTTTTGGGTTTGTTTTGGGGGGAGCTGCTAATAAGACTTTCCTCTTATCTCCAGTTTTTGGCAGTTTGACTAAAATGTGCCAAATTCACTGATCGTCTCTTTTGCCATCTCTAGTCTGGGCCTCAGGTTTGATTTGTTTTTAATTAACCTATCTTTGAATTCATTGCTCCTTTCTTCTTCTGTGTCTGGTCTGCCATTAATCCCATCCAGTAACTTCATTTCAGATAGTTTATTTTTCAGTTTTAGAATTTCTGTTTCTCTGCTGGAATCCTCCATCTCTCCACCCATTCTGTTCATCTTTTGCTCTAAATTCTTATTTATTTATTCATTTATTTATTTTTGGCTGTGTTGGGTCTTCATTGCTGTGCGTGGGCTTTCTCTAGTTTTGACAAGCGGGGGCTACTCTTCGTTGCGGTGCAAGGACTTCTCGTTGCGGTGGCTTCTCTTGTTGTGGCTCATGGGCCCTAGAGCGCAGGCTCAGTAGTTGTGGCGCATGGGTTTACTTGCTCTGTGGCATGTGGGATCTTCCCGGACCAGGGATCGAACCTGTGTCCCCTGCATTAGCAGGTAGATTCTTAACCACTGTGCCACCAGGGAAGTCCCTAAATTCTTTTAACATATTTATAATAATTATTTTAAAGTACTTATACATGGGTCTCTCTTTTGGCCTTTTTTCTTAATTATGAGTTATACTTATTTGCTTCTTCACATGTCTTAGAAGTTTTGATTTCATACTGCACCTTTTGTATAAAAGAAGAGTAGAGAGTAACCTAGATAATATTTTTGATTTATTTTTCCCAGAGAGGGCATATTCTTTTTTCTGTCAGGCAGCTAGGGTAATTGGCTGATCATTCAAATTTCAGTGTGTCAGGCCGAGCTGTGGCTGAGCAACAGTTTTATTTAGTTTACTTCTGGATTTAAATGAGATTATGGAGATTTGACCTTTAGCCCAACCCACAGTTTCCTGTGTGCTGTAGAAAAAAGGTTGATTTCTTTGACTTTTTAAAAATAACAGCTGGCAGGGAGTTGGGTTGAAGCTTAAATTAATTTATTTCACCTCTGGATGGTAACTGCAGCAGGGCCCTGGAAGCTAAGGACCACACAAGACTGGGCGATCTCGGACTTCCCTGGTGGTGCAGTGGTTAAGAATCCGCCTGCCAATGCAGGGGACATGGGTTCAAGCCCTGGTCCGGGAAGATCCCACATGCCGCGGAGCAACTAAGCCCGTGCGCCACCACTACTGAAGCCCGCATGCCCTAGGGCCCATGCTCCACAACAAGAGAAGCCACTGCAATGAGAAGCCTGCGCACCGCAACGAAGAATAGCCCCCACTCGCCACAACTAGAGAAAGCCCGTGCACAGCAATGAAGACCCAATGCAACCAAAAATAAATAAATAAATTTATTTTGAAAAAAGATTGGGCAATCTCTCCTTTCTAGCTCTGCTCCCACTGTTACTTAACAAAAGGCCCTTGGGGTACAATTGTTAGACCAAGAGATTTATTTTTACACCTGGGGCTCTTCTAGATTTGGATCCATCATACCAGTCCACACTGCCACTAAAAGTTCAGCTTCTTTTTGTCTCATCAGCAAAATCTTTCACCTCTGGTAGGCCTGCTTTTCTGCCTACCTATATGCAGACTAGGCAGTTGATTCAAGGTAGAAAGGGGCTCTTTGCTCACCTTTGAAGAACTCATCCTTCTCTGGAATTGGGTTCATTTAGACTTCTTTGCATCCACTGCTTTTTGATGGCTCTAAAGAATAGTATGAAGTTTAGTTTACCTGGTGTTTTCTGATTGTTTTGATGAGAGCGGTGGTGTTTTGAGACCTCCTGCTTCGTAACCATAATGGAACTCAGAATAGCATTAAGATTCTTTGTCTTCTGCTTTCAACCTTCCTTTTCAACCTTATCTCGTTTTATCCTTCTAATCACACCCCACTACCTGCCTTTCATTCTTTTGGCACACTTGTATACCTCTGTACCTTTGCACTTACTCTTCTTCCTGCCTTGATCATCTTGCTTCTCTTCTTCATTTTACAACTTTGTCCTTTAAGACTCAGCTCAAATGACACCTCTTCTGTGCCACAGATCCTTCTACTATACTTCGTGCCTGCCTTTACTCTTGCAGTTATCACACTATATTATGATTGTTTATATTATATGTTGCTTCTTTTATACTAAGGACTTTTCAAAGGCAAGGACCACATATGCATTTTGTATCCTGAGCACCAAACTTAATACTTGAGAATTAGTAGGTGTTTAATAAAATGATTTTTATTAGCAAAATAAATCTTAGACATAGGAACAAGAATATTTCTTCAACCAAAAATACTGTATCCTGATATGAAGCTCTTGTAGACAATATTTGAAGTTATGGCCCAGTTCATAGGTATTCTACCTTATGTGAGAAATGCTCCATCACCCAGAAGTGAGCTCCAGTGGCTACGGCAGTACTTTATTACTGTATCAGTCTGCATTCAGTTGGGGAAAGAGAGCTACTGTAAGTATTATAGGAGTGAGGGGTTTAATATGTTAATTATGGCTTACACAAATGTGGGAGAACTGAGGGTCTGGAAAATTTTTATCATACACTGGACATTTTATATAAAAGAAGAATAGAGAATGAACTGATAAATCTGTCATAGAAAGATTAGGAAAATAGGCATTAATGATTTAAGCCTGAGGTGGGTGGAAAGCCAGAGTTTGCAGAGAAGCCCTCAAAACTGCATCTAGCTGTCAGAGTGGGACCTCAGTAAGGGAGCCTAAGGAAGGACCTGTGAGGCATGCCATGGGGATGAAGTGGGAGCTTTAGGAGAGGTCTGTGGAAGCACTGCGTGTCTTGAGAATAATGGCTTCTGCTTCATTTCCATTTTATAAATCCCTTCCATAAAAGAGAAAATCATATTTTCTCTTATTGGCAGCCTTTTACTCAGAACCACACAGGGAAGGGAATTATGGGAGACTTAATTTTCTGCCTTAGACAAAAGTAGTTGGTGGTACCAGTTGACCACGGACAGTCCAGCACAGTTCATCTCTTTGCCAGCCTGACATACATATGTTCCCATTTTAACCCTATTTAACTTCCAAATAAAGATAATGACATTAGGCTTCCCTGGTGGCGCAGTGGTTGAGAGTCCGCCTGCCGATGCAGGGGACACGGGTTCGTGCCCCGGTCCGGGAAGATCCCACATGCCGCGGAGTGGTTGCGCCTGTGAGCCATGGCCTCTGAGCCTGCGTGTCCGGAGCCTGTGTTCCGCAACGGGAGAGGCCACAACAGTGAGAGGCCCGCGTACCGCAAAAAAAAAAAAAAAAAAGATAATGACATTGTACTTCCACCTTACATGATGCAATGATCCCTTACAAAACGAAAAGCATACTAACCATCTCCCCAAAAGAGGGGACTCTGTGTTACACATTGCACTTTATTCATTTCTGGGTGATATTTATTTACTCCCCTAGCTGAGTCACATTCCGTCTTTGATATCCTGAAACCTAAATACTGAGATATAGAGTCAGCCCTAAGTAACACACCTTATATTAGAGCATATGGGAATGGTAAAGGGAGGGGAAAAAAAAGAAATAGTTAATCTATTCAGGTATATTCATAACAAAGCAGGAAGAATATAACACTATTGCAGTCCTCATTTCTGCACCTGCCACGTGATCATGGATGGTATTTGTCATTTCTTTCTTTCTCTAGCTATTTCATATTCCATTTGCCCTCATTAACCATGTTGGTTGTATGGTGACCCAAACCTTCATTCTAAAAGCATGTGTGCCAATAATGGTCATGCCTATATTGTTTCCTGTAATTTTCCATTAACTTTCCATTGTAAACAAGTGTAATAGCGGATCTTCTGGGTTCTAAGAAATGTCTTTCCTTCCTCCATTGTGTATTTCATTTATTTCTTTTAATTTATTTTATTTTTGGCTGCCTTGGATCTTCGCCACTGCACATGGGCCCTCTCTAGCTGCGGTGAGCAGGGGCCACTCCTTGCTGCAGTGCGCAGGCTTCTCACTGCGATGGCTTCTCTTGTTGCGGAGCACAGGCTCTAGGTACATGGGCTTCAATAGTTGCGGCACGCAGGCTCAGTAGTTGTGGCACAGGGGCTTAGTTGCTCCACAGGATGTGGGATCTTCCCAGACCAGGGATCGAAACCGTGTCCCCTGCATTGGCAGGTGGATTCTCAACTACTGCGCCACCAGGGAATCCCCCCTCCATTGTGTACTTAAAATCCCATTTCCTAAGACTATACTTTCAGGGATCAACCAAAATTACTCTACCCAGCAAGGATCTCACTTAGATTTGACAGAGAAATTAAAACCTTACAGACAAGCAAAAGCTAAGAGAACTCAGCACCACCAAACCAGCTTTACAACAAATGCTAAAGGAACTTCTCTAGGCAGGAAACACAAGAGAAGGAAAAACTTACAATAAAAAACCCAAAACAATGAATAAAATGGTAATAGGAACATACATATCGATAATTACCTTATATGTAAATGGATTAAATGCTCCAACCAAAAGACATAGACTGGCTGAATGGATACAAAAACAAGACCCTTATATATGCTGTCTACAAGAGACCCACTTCAGACCTTGGGACACATACAGACTGAAAGTGAGGGGATGGAAAAAGATATTCCATGCAAATGGAAATCAAAAGAAAGCTGGAGTAGCAATTCTCATATCAGACAAAATAGACTTTAAAACAAAGACTATTACAAGAGACAAAGAAGGACACTACATAATGATCAAGGGATCAATCCAAGAAGAAGATAAAACAATTGTAAATATTTGTGCACCCAACATAGGAGCACCTCAATACATAAGGCAAATACTAACAGCCATAAAAGGGGAAATCGACAGTAACACATTCATAGTAGGGGACTTTAACACCCCCCACTTTCACCAATGGACAGATCATCCAAAATGAAAATAAATAAGGAAACAAGCTTTAAATGATATATTAAACAAGATGGACTTAATTGATATTTATAGGACATTCCATCCAAAAACAACAGAATACACATTCTTCTCAAGTGCTCATGGAACATTCTCCAGGATCATATCTTGGGTCACAAATCAAGCCTTGGTAAATTTAAGAAAATTGACATCATATCAGGTATCTTTTCCGACCACAACGCTATGAGACTAGATATCAATTCCAGGAAAAAATCTGTAAAAATACAAACACATGGAGGCTAAACAATACACTGCTTAATAACGAAGAGATCACTGAAGAAATCAAAGAGGAAATTAAAAAATACCTAGAAGCAAATGACAATGAAAACACGATGACCCAAAGCCTATGGGATGCAGCAAAGCAGTTCTAAGAGGGAAGTTTATAGCAATACAATCCTACCTTAAGAAACAAGAAACATCTCAAATAAACAACCTAACCTTACACCTAAAGCAATTAGAGAAAGAAGGACAAAACCCCCCCAAAGTTAGCAGAAGGAGAGAAATCATAAAGATCAGATCAGAAATAAATGAAATGAAGGAAACAATAGGAAATAATCAGTAAAACTAAAAGCTGGTTCTTTGAGAAGATAAACAAAATTGATAAACCATTAGCCAGACTCATCAAAAAACAAAAGGGAAAAGACTCAAATCAATAGAATTAGAAATGAAAAAGTAACAACTGACACTGCAGAAATACAAAGGATCATGAGAGATTACTACAGGCAACTATATGCCAATAAAATGGACAACCCGGAAGAAATGGACAAATTCTTAGAAATGCACAACCTTCCGAGACTGAACCAGGAAGAAATAGAAAATATGAACAGACCAATCACAAGCACTGAAATTGAAACTGTGATTAAAAATCTTACAACAAACAAAAGCCCAGGACCAGATGGCTTCACAGGCAAATTCTATCAAAACTTTAGAGAAGAGCTAACACCCATCCTTCTCAAACTCTTCCAAAATATAGCAGAGGGAGGAACACTCCCAAACTCATTCTACGAGGCCACCAACACCCTGATACCAAAACCAGACAAAAATGTCACAAAGAAAGAAAACTACAGGCCAGTATCACTGATGAACACAGATGCAAAAATCCTCAACAAAATACTAGCAAACAGAATCCAACAGCACATTAAAAGGATCATACACCCTGATCAAGTGGAGTTTATCCCAGGAATGCAAGGATTCTTCAATATATGCAGATCAAGCCATGTGATACACCATATTACCAAATTGAAGGAGAAAAACAATGTGATCATCTCAATAGATGCAGAGAAAGCTTTTAACAAAATTCAACACCCATTTATGATAAAAACCCTCCAGAAAGTAGACATAGAGGGAACTTTCCTCAACATAATAAAGGACATATATGACAAACCCACAGCCAGCATCATCCTCAATGGTGAAAAACTGAAAGCATTTCCACTAAGATCAGGAACAAGACAAGAAATTGTTAGTTATTGCCAGGTACTCAAGCTTAACACATTGCATCCAAAATCTCTGTATCCATATCAATAAATTTGGATTAATCCAACATTACATTTCTTCTGCTCTGGTCTTAGGATTTCTACTACACTTTACTTAGGTTTTGCAGATACAAAAAGACAAAATCTTGAAATTCTTGTGGTGTGTACAAAACCTCTTCTAGGGTCAGACTTAGTGTTCATCTCTCTGGGACCTGCTGAGATTTAAGTCTAGTTCTAAGTTTAGAAGCAATAAGAGGTGGTGGGTGGGTCATTGTTCTCCTGCTAGGTGACTACCTCAAGAGAGATCATGAAAGGTTCTTTCGGCAAGAGGATGCCAACTTTTTCAGAGAGAAAAGACTGCCTCTATTGGCAAGGAAGGTAGGATGACCAACTATCTTGGTTTGCCCAGGACTGAGGGGTTTCCTGGGGTACAGGACTTGCAGTGCTAGAACCGGAATAGTCTTGGGCAAACTGGGAAGATTGGTCGACTAGTAGATATGTTGTATTGTTCTGTTGTCAACTTGGTTAAGGCTGGGAACTGCCCCTCCCAGAATTCTCTTCTTTGTATGGTTCTAGGCGAGAGCTTGTCCATAGAAGAAATTGTGTGAGATTGAGAGGTGGAAGTAAAGCGATGGCCATTTCTTCCTGGAGGTTTTGCAGGCAGATGCAGTGATAGACACAGAGGAGGCTGGTGTTGTCGTGCTTGTCCTTGCTCTTTTCCATTCCACATCCAGCTCTTCCACCTGAGTGCTGGCCCTCCTGACCGACAGTGGCTCCAGGTCCACCACCATTCTGTTGGCAGCTGACCCACAGAGGTGGTGTGCTACCCAAAGGCAATAGCTCCCTGTGGACTTATCCACAAGCTCTCTTAATAATCATAGTGGTTTTACTGCCTTAACATTAATATGATACCTTACATGGCTGTGAATTCAATTAGCATTGTTATTCAAGCATATGCAGGCTCACACTTTGGGCTTGGTTTTCAGAAATATTGATTCAGTGGCTGTAAGTGATACGGACATTCAGGGCATCCATTATTTGAAGTCCTGTTCTAGTTGTCTATGAAAATCATCTCCAACTCTGCCCTTGCCACAGCTATGGGAGACATCCTAGTTCACTTCCAGGAAAAATTCCCTCTTTTGACTACATTACTGTAATTGAGCTTCTCCTGTATATATCGAGGCATAAGAAAATAGGTTACTTACAAAGGAACAAAAATTATGCTGGTTGCAGAATTCTCTTTTGCGGTACTAAATAGAATGTGACGGAGTGGTAGTTCTTAACCTGCGTGTACTTTCTGGTGTCTTTGAGTCCCTTGAAATAATATGCAAACTTATGTGTGTTGATACAAGTTGCTATTCCTGGAAATAGAATTCATATCTTCTTTTAAATTTTATTTATTTTTTTATACAGCAGGTTCTTATTAGTCATCAATTTTCTACACATCAGTGTATACATGTCAATACCAATCGCCCAATTCGTCACACCACCATCCCCACCCCGCCACGGCTTTCCCCCGTTGGTGTCCATACATTTGTTCTCTACATCGGTGTCTCAACTTCTGCCCTGCAAACCGGTTCATCTGTACCATTTTTCTAGTTTCTACATACATGCGTTAATATACGATATATGTTCTTCTCTTTCTGACTTACTTCACTCTGTATGACAGTCTCTAGATCCATCCACGTCTCAACAAATGACCCAATTTCGTTCCTTTTTATGGCTGAGTAATATTCCATTGTATATTTGTACCACAACTTCTTTATCCATTCATGTCAATGGGCATTTAGGTTGGTTCCATGACCTGGCTATTGTAAATAGTGCTGCAATGAACATTGGGGTGCATGTGTCTTTTTGAATTATGGTTTTCTCTGGGTATAGGCCCAGTAGTGGGATTGCTGGATCATATGGTAATTCTATTTTTAAGGAACCTCCATACTGTTCTCCATAGTGGCTGTATCAATTTACATTCCCACCAACAGTGCAAGAGGGTTCCCTTTTCTCCACACCCTCTCCAGCATTTGTTGTTTGTAGATTTTCTGATGATGCCCATTATAACTGGTGTGAGGTGATACCTCATTGTAGTTTTGATTTGCATTTCTCTAATACTTAGTGATGTTGAGCAGCTTTTCATGTGCTTCTTGGCCATCTGTATGTCTTCTTTGGAGAAATGTCTATTTAGGTTTTCTGCCCATTTTTGGATTGGGCTGTTTCTTTCTTTACTATTGAGCTGCATGAGCTGTTTATATATTTTGGAGGTTGATTCTTTTGCAAATATTTTCTCCCACTCTGAGGGTTGTCTTTTCGTCTTGTTTATGGTTTCCTTTGCTGTGCAAAAGCTTTTACGTTTCATTAGGTCCCATTTGTTTATTTTTGTGTTTATTTCCATTACTCTAGGAGGTGGATCACAAAAGATTTTGCTGTGACTTATGTCAAAGAGTGTTCTTCCTATGTTTTCCTCTAAGAGTTTTATAGTGTCCGGTCTTACATTTAGGCCTCTAATCCATTTTGAGCTTATTTTTGTGTATGGTGTTAGGGAGTGTTCTAATTTCATTCTTTTACATGTAGCTGTCCAGTTTTCCCAGCACCACTTATTGAAGAGACTGTCTTTTCTCCATTGTATATCCTTGCCTCCTTTGTCATAGATTAGTTGACCATAGGTGGGTTTATCTCTGGGCTTTCTGTCCTGTTCCATTGATCTATGTTTCTGGTTTTGTGCCAGTACCAGATTGTCTTGATTACTGTCACTTTATAGTATAGTATGAAGTCAGGGAGTCTGATTCCTCCAGCTCCGTTTTTTTCCCTCAAGACTGCTTTGGCTATTTGGGGCCTTTTGTGTCTCCATACAAATTTTAAGAGTTTTTGTTCTAGTTCCATAAAAAATGCCATTGGTAATTTGATAGGATTGCATTGAATCTGTAGATTGCTTTGGGTAGTATAGTCATTTTCACAATATTGATTCTTCCAATCCAAGAACATGGTATATCTCTCCATCTGTTGCTATCATCTTTAATTTCTTTCATCAGTGTAGTTTTCTGCATACAGGTTTATTGTCTCCCTAGGTAGGTTTATTCCTAGGTATTTTATTCTTTTTGTTGCAGTGGTAAATGGGAGTGTTTCCTTAATTTCTCTTTCAGATTTTTCATCATTAGTGTATAGGAATGCAAGACATTTCTGTGTATTAATTCTGTATCCTGCAACTTTACCAAATTCATTGATTAGCTCTAGTAGTTTTCTGGTGGCATTTTTAGGATTCTCTTTGTATAGTATTGTGTCATCTGCACACAGTGACAGTTTTACTTCTTCTTTTCCAATTTGTATTCCTTTTATTTCTGTTTCCTCTCTGATTGCCGTGGCTAGGACTTCCAAAACTATGTTGAATAATAGTGGTGGGAGTGGACATCCTTGTCTTGTTCCTGATCTCAGAGGAAATGCTTTTAGTTTTTCACCATTGAGAATGATGTTTGTTGTATATGGCCTTTACTATGTTGAGGTAGGTTCCCTCTATGCCCACTTTCTGGAGAGGTTTTATCATAAATAGGTGTTGAATTTTGTCAAAAGCTTTTTCTGCATCTTTTGAGTTGATCAAATGGTTTTTATTCTTCAGTTTGTTAATATGGTGTATCACATTGATTGATTGGCATATATTGAAGAATCCTTGCATCCCTGGTTTATCCCACTTCATCGTGGTGTATGATCCTTTCAATGTGTTGTTGGATTCTGTTGGCTAGTATTTTGTTGAGGATTTTTGCATCTATATTCTTCAGTGATATTGGTCTATAATTTTCTTTTTTTGTAGTATCTTTTTCTGGTTTTGGTCTCAGGGTGATGGTGGCCTCATAGAATGAGTTTGCGAGTGTTCCTTCCTCTGCAATATTTTGGAAGAGTTTGAGAAGGATGGGTGTTAGCTCTTCTCTAAATGTTTGATAGAATTCACCTGTGAAGCCATCTGGTCCTGGACTTTTGTTTGTTGGAAGATTTTAAATCACAGTTTCAATTTCATTACTTGTGATTGGTCTGTTCATATTTTCTGTTTCTTTCTGGTTCAGTCTTGGAAGGTTATACCTTTCCAAGAATTTGTCCATTTCTTCCAGGTTATCCCTTTTGCTGACGTAGAGTTGCTTGTACTAGTCTATTAGGATGCTTTGTATTTCTGCGGTGTCTGTTGTAACTTCTCCTATTTCATTTCTAATTTTATTGATTTGAGTCCTTTCCCTCTTTTTCTTGATGAGTCTGGCTAATGGTTTATCAGTTTTGTTTATCTTCTCAAAGAACAAGCTTTTAGTTTTATTGGTCTTTGCTATTGTTTTCTTTGTTTTTATTTCATTTATTTCTGCTCTGATCTTTATGATTTCTTTCCTTCTGCTCACTTTGCGTTTTGTTTGTTCTCTTCCTCTAGTTCCTTTAGGTGTAAGGTTAGATTGTTTATTTGAGATTTTTCTTGTTTCTTGAGGTAGGCTTGTATAGCTATAACTTCCCTCTTAGAACTGCATTGGCTGCATCCCATAGGTTTTGGATCGTCGTGTTTTCATTGTCATTTTTCTGTAGGTATTTTTTGATTTCCTCTTTGGTTTCTTCAGTGATCTCTTGGTTATTTAGTAATGTAGCGTTTAGCCTCCATGTGTTTGTGTTTTTTATGTTTTTTTCCCTGTAATTCATTTCTAATCTCATAGCGTTGTCAGAAAAGATGCTTGATATGATTTCAATTTTCTTAAATTTACTGAGGCTTGATTTGTGACCCAAGATGTGATCTATCCTGGAGAATGTTCCATGCACACTTGACAAGAAAGTGTAATTTGCTGTTTTGGGATGGAATGTCCTATAAATATCAATTAAATCTATCTGGTCCTTTGTGTCATTTAAAGCTTCTGTTTCCTTATTCATTTTCTGTCTGGATGATCTGTCCCTTGGTGTAAGTGAGGTGTTAAAGTCCCCCACTATTATTGTGTTACTCTCTATTTCCTCTTTTATAGCTGTTAGCAGTTGCCTTATGTATTGAGGTGCCCCTATGTTGGGTGCATATATATTTATAATTGTTATATCTTCTTTTTGGATTGATCCCTTGATCATTATGTAATGTCCTTCCTTGTCTCTTGTAACATTCTTTATTTTAAAGTCTATTTTATCTGATATGAGTATTGCTACTCCAGCTTTCTTTTGATTTCCATTTGCATGGAATATCTTTTTCCATCCCCTCAGTTTCAGTCTGTATGTGTACCTAGGCCTGAAGTGGGTCTCTTGTAGACAGCATATGTATGGGTCTTGTTTTTGTATCCATTCAGATAGCTTGTGTCTTTTGGTTGGAGCATTTAATCCTTCACATTTAAGGTAATTATCGATATGTATGTTCCTATTACCATTTTCTTAATTGTTTGGGGTTTGTTTTTGTAGGTCCTTTTCTTCTCTTGTGTTTCCCAGTTAGAGAAGTTCCTTTAGCATTTGTTGTAGAGCTGGTTTGGTGGTGCTGAATTCTCTTAGCTTTTGCTTGTCTGTAAAGCTTTTGATATCATTATTCTGAATTCTTTTCCTGGAAAGTGCCTATCTCCACTTTGTTTAGTTGTTTTACTGGGGTTTTATCTTGTTCCTTCATCTGGTACACAGCCTTCTGCCTTTTCATCTTGTCTGTCTTTCTGTGAATGTGGTTTTGTTTCATAGGCTGCAGGATTGTAGTTCTTCTTGCTTCTGCTGTCTGCCCTCTGGTGGATCAGGCTATCTAAGAGGCTTAAGCAAACTTCCTGATGGGAGGGACTGGTGGTGGGTAGAGCTGACTGTTGCTCTGGTGGGCAGAGCTCACTAAAACTTTAATCCGATTGACTGCTGATGGGTGGGGCTGGGTTCCTTCCCTGTTGGTTGTTTGGCCTGAGGCAACCCAACACTGGAGCCTACCTGGGCTCTTTGGTGGGGCTAATGACAGACTCTGGGAGGGCTCACGCCAAGGAGTACTTCCCAGAACTTCTGCTGCCAATGTCCGTGTCCCCACGGTGAGCCGCAGCCACCCCCTGCCTCTGCAGGAGACCCTCCAACACTAGCACGTAGGTGTGGTTCAGTCTCCCCCGGGGTCACTGCTCCTTCACCTGGGTCCCGATGTGCACACTACTTTTTGTGTGCCCTCCAAGAGTGGAGTCTCCGTTTCCCCCAGTCCTGTCAAAGTCCTGCAGTCAAATCCCACTAGACTTCAAAGTCTGATTCTCTAGGAATTCCTCCTCCCGTTGCCGGACCCCTAGGTTGGGAAGCCTGACATGGGGCTTGGAACCTTCACTCCAGCGGGTGGACTTCTGTGGTATAAGTGTTCTCCAGTCTGTGAGTCACCCACCCAGCGGTTATGGGATTTGATTTTACTGTGATTGTGCCCCTTCTTATGTCTCTTTGTGGCTTCTCCTTTGTCTTTGGATGTGGGGTATCTTTTTTGGTGAGTTCCAGTGTCTACCTGTCAATGATTGTCCAGCAGCTAGTTGTGATTCTGGTGTTCTCACAAGAGGGAGTGAGAGCACATCCTTCTACTCCACCGTCTTGGTTCCTCCTCCCAGAATTCATATCTTTCATCATATTTTTGAAAATAATTTCCATTACCATTCTTTGTTTCATTTGAAAATATGAATTCTTATAGTATTTTGAACGTTTTCACTATTATATTTGTTGTGATCTGTGATCAGTTATATTTGATGTTACTATTATGATTGTTTTGGGCACCTCAAACCATGCCCATGTAAGACAGTGAACGTAATTGATAAATGTTTTGCGTGTTCAACTGGCATTTCCCCCATCTCTCTCCCTCTTCTCGGTCCTCCCTGTTCCCTGAGACATAGCAATATTGAAATTAGGCTAATTTATAACCCTACAATGGCCTCTAAGCGTTCAAGTGAAAGGAAAAGTTGCGCATCTCTTACCTTACATCAGAAGCTAGAAATGATTAAGCTTGGTGAAGAGAGCAGGTAGAAAGCTGAGATGGGCCAAAAGCTAGGCTTCCTGCACCAGTGGTTAGCCACGTTGTGAATGCAAAGAAAAAGTTGTTGAAGGAAATTAAAAGTCCTACTCCAGTGAACACACAAATGATAAGAAAGCAAAGCAGCCTTATTGCTGATATGGAGAAAGTTTTACTGGTCTGGTTAGAAGATCAAACCACAACATCAAACCACAGCATTCCCTTCAGCTAAAACCTAATCCAGAGCAAGACCCTAACTCTTCAATTTTGTGAAGGCTGAGAGAGGTGAGGAAGCTGCAGAAGAAAAGTTTGAAGCTAGCAGAGGTTGGTTCACGAGGCCTAAGGAAAGAAGCCATCTCCATAATATAAAAGTGCAAGGTGAAGCAGCAAGTGCTGATGCAGAAACTACAGCAAGTTATCCAGAAGATCTAGCAAAGATAATTAATGAAGGTGGCTACACTAAGCAACAGATTTTCAATGTAGACAGAGCTGCCTTATACTGGAAGAAGATGCCATCTAGGACCCTCATAGCTAAAGAGGAAAAGTCAATGCCTGGCTTCAAAGCTTCAAAGGATAGGCTGATTCTCTTGTAAGGGGCTAATGCAGCTGGTGACCTGAAGTTGAAGCCAATGCTCATTTACCATTCTGAAAATCCTAAGGCCCTTGAGAATTATGCTAAATCTATTCTGCCTAGGCTTTATAAGTAGAGCAACAAAGCCTGGATGAAAGCACATTTATTTACAAATACTGAATATTTTAGCCCACTTTTGAGACCTAGTGCTCAGAAAAAAAAGATTCTTTTCCAAATATTACTGCTCATTGACAATGCACTTGGTCACCCAAGAGCTCTGATGGAAATGGACAATGAGATTAATGTCATTTTCATGCCTGCTAGCACAATATTCATTCTGCAGCCCATGGGTCAAGGAGTAATTTTGACTTTCAAGTATTATTATTTAAGTAATACATTTCTTTTCTTTTCTTAAATAGTCAGCACAGCACCTGACATTTTTTAAAATTAATTAATTAGTTTATTTATGGCTGTGTTGGGTCTTCGTTTCTGTGCGTGGGCTTTCTGTAGTTGCGGCGAGCGGGGGCCACTCTTCATCGCGGTGCACGGGCCTCTCACTATCACGGCCTCTCTTGTTACAGAGCACAGGCTCCAGACGCGCAGGCTCAGTAATTGTGGCTCATGGGCCCACTTGCTCCGCAGCATGTGGGATCTTCCCAGACCAGGGCACGAACCCACGTCCCCTGCATTGGCGGGCAGATTCCCAACCACTGTGCCACCAGGGAAGCCCCAAAGTAATACATTTCATAATGCTTTATCTTAGACAGAAAGTGATTCCTCTGATGGATCTGGGCAAAGGAAATTGAAAACCTCCTGGAAAGGATTCACCATTCTAGACGCTATTAAGAGCATTCATTGATTCATGGGATGAGATCAAAATATCAGCATTAACAGGAGTTTGGAAGAAGTTGATTCCAACCCTCATGGATGACTTTGAGGGGTTCAAGACTTCAGTGGAAGAAGTAACTGTATATGTGGTGGAAATAGCAAGTGTACTAGATTTAGAGGTGGAGCCTGAAGATGTGACTGAATTGCTGCAATCTCATGATAAAACTTCAATTTATGAGGAATTACTTCTTCTGGATGAGCAAAAAAAGTGGTTTCTTAAGATGGAATCTAATCCTGGTAAAGATGCCATGAAGATTGTTGAAATGACAGCAAAGGATTTAGAATATCACATAAACTTAGTTGATAAAGCAGCAGTAGGGTTTGATTGACTCCAGTTTTGAAAGAAGTGCTACTGTGGGTAAAATGCTATCAAACCGTATTGCGTGGCTACAGAGAAATCATTCATGAAAGGAAGAGTCAGTCAGTGCAGGAGACTTCATCGTTGTCCTATTCTTAAAAACTGCCACAGCCACCCCAGCCTTCAGTAGCCACCACCCTGACTGGTCAGCAGCCCTCAACATCAAGGCAAGACCCTCCGCCAGCAAAAAGATTACGACTCACTGAAGGCTCAGATGATGGTTAGCATTTTTTAGCAATAAGACATTTTAAAATTAAGGTATGTACATTATTTTTAGACATAATGCTATTGCACATTTAATGGACTACAATGTAGTGTAAACATTAGTTTTGTATGCACTGGGAAGCCAAAAAATGTGTGTGACACGCTTTATTGCAATACTTGCTTTATTGCAGTTGTCTAGAACCAAACCCACAATATCTCCAAGGTATGCCTGTGTTATTTTCTGTTGTTGTTGAATCTGCATAGCTGACATTGATAGAAGTTCAACATTGCTTTTTTCAAGTGTTCATTTTTGGGACTTGAAATCTTGAATAAGCATCAATGGGCTTCATGTGAATTCTTCATATATTTTTCACTTAATGTATTTTGCATTTCAGCAAGTGACACATTCTCCTAGATAGTGATTTGACAGGCGAGAGAGCATACAAAGACCTCATCTTGTAGCAAAAACCTATTGATCATGTTTTATAATTGAAGGAAGATTGTGCAGACTATTGCCAGTTCCTTTCCGTTTTTCTACCATTTTTCAACCCAGAGATGCTTCTTTTTTCCTTCCAAGGAGATAGTAACAGTACCCCAGAAGCCTTCTGCCTGCCCCTCCAAATTATTTCCTCCTCCTCTTTCCTTCTTCCCACAGATAACTTCTGTCCTGAATTCTGCCATCATGGATTTAATCTTGCTTGTTTTTAAATTTCATATAAATGGAGTCACTCAGTATATTTTCAAGAAAGATGAAAAGCAGTCTCTGACATCTAAGAACTGATCTGACACAACTTCTAGGCCGTGGTTTATTAGGAACTGGCTTGGTCAAATAGTTGGACTTCCTTGTCCACCCCATCTCTGCCTTTAAAAGCCTTCCATTTTGCACAGCTCCTTGGAGCTCCTCTCTGCTTGCTAGATGGAGTGCTGCCTGATTTATAAATTGTTAAATGAAGCCAATTAGATCTTCAGTAAAAAAGCAAATAGTTAAAAAAAAAAGAAAGAAAAAGAAACTGGCTTGGTGCTCACCACTAGGACATGTTGGTCTCTTATTGGGTATAAATGATCTCACCAAATACAAACACAAGACAAGATTACTCTTTAACCATGATGAACTGAGAAAAGACAAGGCCACTTTATAATTTTGTTTGAGCACAGAAAATATCAAGGTCACTGTGCAAACCACAAAATACCCAATACCCACCTCTTGTTTAATATGAGTTGATTGCTGCTTCTTACAAATAGCTTTAGTCTCACTTCCAGTCTTCCTTCCTTTTAGATAAGATTTATTAAGATACCCAGTTATAGAATCATCCCTGCTTGCTGACAGCACCCAGTCCAGAGCAAACCCGTTTCCTTGGACTTTTCCCAAAATCACCTAACCAAAACCTGAATCATGAAAGTACTTTCTAATACTCTTTTACTGAGACATCCCCCATTTCCCACGTTGTGTGTCTTCCCTTGATTAAATGAGTAATGAATTCACCATGTTCAACTACAACTATATTCCTGGTAGTCTTCAGCTGGAGGGTATTGACAGTATTCTTTTGTGTCTGGTTTCTTTCCTTTAACATTCATGAGTTTCATGTTGTTGCATTTCACAGTAGTTCATTTTTGTTATTTAATGTGACACTATAGTTACACAACTATTTGGACATTTGAGTTGTTTGTAGTTTTAGGGATGTTTTAATGTTGATATGCAGTATCCTTGTACATGTCTTTTGATGAAAATGAGTATGCATTTTTGTTGAGAATATGCCTAAGATTTACATTAGGAGTTCCCAAGACCACTCACAGTAATCCAAAATTCTTATGCTTACAGTTGCAGTTGATTATAGCAAAAGGATATAAAGTAAAATCTACAAAGCGAAAAGGCATATGGGGGAAACTCTGGAGGAAACCAGGTACTGTCTTTCAAATGTCCCTCACAGTGGAGTCACACAGGATTTGCTTCATTCACCCAGCAACATGTGTGACAACACATGTGAATTGTTGCCAACCAGGGAGCTCACCAGAGCTTTTGAATCCAGGGTTTTTATTAGGGGTTGGTCATGTAGACATGTAGACCCCCCCAGAGAAAAAACAGATGTTCACCGTAAATAAATTACTAACATAAACTATCTGCTGAAACTGGTACAGGCTGGCCCAAGGCCTCAGACATGCAAAAACATTCTTATAGACAACATTCCAAGCTCAGATCCCAGGAGCCAGCCAAGAACCAGTCCTGAAAATAGGCCTTTCTTGGAAATGTGCAACATTTGAGCAAGCTTAGGCCTGCTGAGTTATTCTTTTCCCTTACAGAATGAATGTATGGAGGGCATTTGTATGTACAAATTTAGCAGATAATGCTAAAGAGTTTCCCAGAGTGATTATACTCTATCACTAGCAGGTGTATGAGAATTTCAGTTACTCTACATTGTCAATATTTGTTGGTCAATCTTTTAAAATTTTAGTCTTTCTTGTAGGAGCATAGTGATGTTTTATGATGGTTAAAATTTGTATTCCTTAATTACTAATGAGAGCTAACACTTTATATTATTTGCCACTAAACTATGTTATGAAATGCCATTTCAAGTCTCTTACCCAATTTTCTACTGAATCATTTGCTTTTTCCTTAATGATTTTTAGAAATTCTCTACATACTTTGATGTGTGGAGTTTATATGTATTTCACATATCCTTCTCCCACTTATCTGCCTTGCCTTTCTCTCCATTAAGGCTGTCTTTTCAAGAATAGAAGTTCCTGGGACTTCCCTGGCAGTCCAGTGGTTAAGACTCCGTGCTCTCAATGCAGGGGGCACGGGTTCGATCCCCGGTCAGGGAACTAAGGTCCGCATGCTGCATGGCACCGCCAAAAACAAACAAACAAACAAAGAATAGAAGTTCCTATGCTCAAGCTAATGAATGGCTGCAGGTATGTCTGAGTATAGATCCCTTGTACTGAGATGTCTCTGGAAAGAATGAAATGAAGATTTATTACTTTTTTTGGTCTGCTCAGCATTTTTAAGCTTTGGAAATGGGCTGTCAGTCGTGTAGCCCTGCCTTTCCTGTCGTGGGGATGAGGGGAATGAGGGGAGCAGGGAGTGGCTGGACTTGGGCTGGCCAATCAGATTACTCAGTATCCCTGGGCTTAGTGAATTGTCTGGGAGATCATATGAACCAAGGGGGCCAGAGTATTTTCATAGATTGATACAGATGCTGGGGGAAAGGGGTTCTCTTTCTTCTTACTGGGATTGGAAGCCAAAAGATGATGTAAACCTAGAGCTAATGGAGGCATCTTTCTCACCATTTGGAGAGAGCCTGTCTAAGGATGAAATCATTGTGATGATAAATTTGAGGACACTTGATAACATGAGGGAAGCATATCCTTTTTTGTTTCCTTGAGCTATTTTGATTTGGGTCTCTACTATTTACTGTGTATTTTGACTAATATAATACCAATTACCCAAATTTCTCCTGGTGTTAAAACTGATATTCCCTCTGAAAAGTGTTAAGCTGCTAATCAGAAACTAATGTGATTTTTTGAAAAATAAAAACACCTGTTTCTAATTTTTAAAAAGTTCCTAATTTTAATGCCTAGTAGTATCCTTTTCTTTATGTTTAGTGGTTTTGTTATACCATTTAATAAATCTTTTTCATAATCCAAGGCCATGAAGATATTCTCCTATGTTATCTATAAAAGCTTTATTGCTTTACTTTTCTTATTTCGATCTGTAGCCTACCTGGAATTGATTTTTTTTTTATTGTGGTAAAAAAATGCATAGCATAAAATTTACAATCTTAAGTATTTTTAACTGTACAGTTCAGTAATATTAAGTATATTGATATTGTTGTGAAAGAAATATCCAGAACTTTTTAATCCTGCAACATAAACTTTCTACCCATTAAACAACTCCCCATTTCTCCTGTCCCCTCAGCCCCTGACGGCCACTTTCTATCTCGAATTTGACTCTACTCTAGGTACCTAATAAAAGTGGAATCTTACAGTATTTGTCTTTCTATGACTGGTTTATTTCATTTAGCATAATGTCCTCAAGGTTCATCCATGTTGTAGCATATGACAGGATTTCCTTCCTTATGAAAACTGAATGATACTCATTTATATTTATATGCCATATTTTGTTAATTCATTCATCCATTGATGGATATCTGGGTTGCTTCTACCTTGTGAATAGTGTTGCTGTGAACATGGGTGTGCAAGTATCTCTTTGAGACCCTGCTTTCAATTATTTTGGATATATACCCAGAGATGGGATTGCTAGATTATATGGTAATCTTATTTTTAATTTTTTGAGGAACTGACATGCTGTTTTCCATAGCAGATGTACCATTTTACAATTGTACCAACAGTGTACAAGGGTTCTAATTTTTATACATCCTTGTCAACACTTGTTATTTTCTGTTGTTTTTTTTTAATAGTAATCCTAATGGGATTACTAATGGGTGTGAGTGGTATCTCATTGTGGTTTTGATATGTATTTCTCTGATGATTAGTGATGTTGAGCATCTTTCCATATGTTTGTTGGCCGTTTGTATATCATCTTTGGAGAAATGTCTGTTCAAGTCCTTTGCCTATATATATATTTTTTTTTTCTTTTTTTTTAATTTAGGCTGCATTGGGTCTTAGTTTCGGCATGTGGACTTCTTTTTTTTTTTTTTTTGCGGTACGCGGACCTCTCACTGTTGTGGCATTGGCCTCTCCCGTTGCGGAGCACAGGCTCCGGACGTGCAGGCTCAACTGCCATGGCTAACGGGCCCAGCCGCTCCGCGGCATGTAGGATCTTCCCGGACCGGGGCACGAACCCGTGTCCCCTGCATCGGCAGGCGGACTCTCAACCACTGAGCCACCAGGGAAGCCTGCTAGATTACCTTTTTATCTGTGATGATGTTTCCTGTTTCATTTATACTATTGGTTATTTTTATGGTCTTTCTTTTTTGTTAAACCAGTTTTGCCTGAAGTTTTTTAGTCTTTTAAAATCATCTTTTTGACTTTGTTGATTTTTATCTACTGTATCTGTGTTTTCTATTTTACCGATTTCTGCTTTTATCTTTGTTATTTCCTCTTTTTCATGTTTTTGGGTTTAATATGCCATTCTTTTTTTTTTTTTTTTTTGCGGTATGTGGGCCCCTCACTGTTGTGGCCTCTCCCATTGCGGAGCACAGGCTCCGGACGCGCAGGCTCAACGGCCATGGCTAACGGGCCCAGCCGCTCCACGGCATGCGGGATCCTCCCGGACTGGGACACGAACCCGCATCCCCTGCATCAGCAGGCGGACTCTCAACCACTGCGCCACCAGGGAAGCCCTAATTTGCCATTCTTAATCTAACTTCTAGAGATGGATACTTAGATCATTGGTTTCAAACTTTATTCTTTTTTTTATTTTTTAAAATTTTGGGGAGGACTTCTCTGGTGGTGCAGTGGTTAAGAATCCACCTGCCAGTGCAGGGGACACAGGTTCGATCTCTGGTCTGGGAAGATCCCACATGCCTCAGAGCAACTAATCCTGAGCGCCACAACTACTAAGCCCTGCGCTCTAGAGCCAGGGAGCCACAACTACTGAAGCCCGCATGCTGCAACTACTGAAGCCCACACGCCTAGAGCCCGTATTCCACAACAAGAGAAGCCCCCGCTCGCCACAACTAGAGAATGCCCGCATGCAGCAACGAAGACTCAATGCAGCCAAAAAATGAAATTAAAAATTAAAAACAATTTTGGCCACACGACGCGGCATGCAGGACCTTAATTCCCCGACCAGGGACCACCAGGGAAGTCTCTCAAGCTTTAGTCTGTCCTTAAATATTCATTTAAGGCTATAGATTTTCCTTACAGCAAGGCTGTATCAGCATTCTAGGTGTTTTTATGTGTAGTGTTTTTTTTCTATTTATTTCAAAATATTTGGCAATTTCCATTTTGATTTTTTTTGTTACTGTTTAGAAGTGTATTTCTCAATTTCCAAGCATCTAGGAATTTTCTAGTTGTCTTCTTATAACTAATTTCTACCTTAATACTCCTATGACCAGAGAATCTATTATGTTATTTTTATTAATACTTGCTTTTGCCCTAGCAAATTATAAATTTCAGTAAATCTTTTTCATTAACATGAAAGGAATATTTATTCTGCAGTTTTTGCTGACAGATACTATGTAATGACATTAGGTCAAGGTGGTTAATTGTAAAAATCTCTATAACCTTACCAATTTTCTTGTCACCTTGTTCTATCAGTTACTTAGACAAGTGTATTAAATCTCCTACTGTCACTGTGGTTTTACTTATTTATCCTTTTAGGCCTGTCAGTTTTTGCTTTAGATATTTGAGACTAGGGTATTTAAAATATGCAAATTTAGAACTGTTATATATATCTAGTGAACTTAACCCATTACCATTTAGAAATGTCTTTATTTCTAAATATTCCTCTTACCTTAACGTCTGCTTTGTCTGATATAAGCATAGATATGCTAGCATTGTTTTGCATGGTATATCGTGTTAGGTCCTTTTCCTTTCAGTCTTCTTTTTTTTTATATTTAAGATGTGTCTCTTGTAAGCAGCATATCCAGTCTGACATTTTCTTTTATTTGAATTGGTTTGTTTTCATTTAATTTAAATTAATACTTATTTGATTTTAATCTGCCATTTTTCTATCTCCTCTGTATTTATGCTGCCTGTTATATGTTCCCTTTTCTCTCCTTTTTGGACACCTTTTGGGTTGACTAATTCTTTTTAATTTCATTTTTAATTCCATTAGCTTATAGATTATACATATCTTTTTTTACTGTTTTTCTCAGGGTTACCCTAGAGATTAAACATACCTTTTTGGCTGATTAAATCTTAATTTAACTAGTATTTTACTACTTTCCTATTTAAGGACCTTGGCACACTTTAGTATTTTAATATCCCCTCCAACCTTTTGTGCAAATTTTGGTTTATATTTTAATATCATATATAGGCGTACCTCATTTTATTGTGCTTTTGCAAATACTGTCTTTTTCATAAATTGAAGGTTCGTGCCAACCCTGCAGCTAGCAAGTCTATCAGCACCATTTTTCCAGCAGCGTTTGCTCAGTTCATGTCTCTGTGTCACATTTTGGTAATTCTTGCAATATTTCAAACCCTCCACCAGCAAAAAGATTGTGACTTGCTGAAGGCTCATATGATGGTTAGCATCTTTAAGCAATAAAATATTTTTTAATTAAAGTATGTACATTTTTTTTTAGACATAATGTGGTTGCACACTTAGGAGACTATAGTATAGTATACACATAACTTTTATATCACTAGGAAACCAAAAAATTTCTGTGATTTGTTTTATTGCAATATTTGCTTTATTTTGGTGGTCTGGAACTGAACCTGCAATATGTCTGAGATATGCCTCTGTGTGTGCGTGTGTGTTTCCGTAATATATTTTTATTTTTGTATTATCAAGTCCATATTCTTTTATTGTTCTTTTGTTTTGTATTTGTTTCTTCTTTTTTGGCATGCTGTGTGGCTTGTGGGATCTTAGTTCCCCGACCAGGGATCGAACCCGCACCCTCAGCAGTGAAAGTGCGGAGTCCTAACAACTGGACCACCAGGGAATTCCCAATATTCTTTTAACTTTATCCACATATTTACCCTTTCTACTGCATCTTCCTGAAACTTTCTGCCTCCATCTGTGATCATTTTCCTTCTTCCCAAAGAACCCCCTTTACTTTTTTCTTTTCTGTGAGTCAGTAGATGACAAATTCTTCCTGTTTTTGTTTGTTTGAAAATATCTTTTCTTTATCTTTTTACTTGAAAAGCATACTTACACTAATTCTAGAATTACACACGTTTATTTTCTTTCAGTAATTGAAGTTATTTCATTGTATCTAACTTCCATCTTGTCTCTTAACAGTTCTGGGTAATTCTCAGCTATCGTATCTTTAGATATTGCTCCTGCCCTACTTACTCTTTTCTTCTAACATTGAAATAACACATACGTTAGAACTTTTCAACATAATTTATATCTCTTATGTTCTTTTATTTTCCTTCTTTTTGACTTTCTGTGCTTCAGCTTAGATATTTTCTTCTAACCTATCTTCTAGTTCATTAATTTTCTACTCAATCATATGTAATATCTATGAAACCCCTCCTCTGAGTTCCTAGATTCTTTTTTTTTTTTGACTACACCTCACGACATGTGGGATCTTAGTTCCCTGACCAGGGATCAAACCCATGCCACCTGCAGTGGAAACATGGAGTCTTAACCACTGGATTGCCAGGGAATTCCCCTAGCTTCAGTTTTTAAAATATTTTTATAGAATTTACATCTAGTTCCTTTTCATAGTTGTCTGCTGAAATTCTCAATCATACTTCTGAGTTTCTTAAACATCTTAATTATAGTTATTAAATTAAATATCTGTGTTTGAGTACCCCATTACTTGGGTCTTCTGTGGGTCTGTTTCTTTTGCCTATTTTTCTTCTTGGTATCGAGTTACATCACTCTTCTCCTATATGTGTATATTTTTTAAAAACTGGACATATTTATTTGAAAATCTATAGAGCCAATTTGAAATCTTGGATGGTGTCTTCCTTTAGAGAGGATTTATTTATGTTTCTGGTAGGCAGTTAGGCTAAGGGTACTAACACTTTGAGATCAATTTAATCCAGTGTGGAAATATTTGAAGCTGTGCTGAAGTCTCTGTAAAGGTTTGTCTGTTTCCAGTTTATCTTTAGTGTGTAGTCCCTTGGAGTCCCAACAAAAGCCTGGGGTATTTGCTTCTGTTTTAGTGGGTCCTACATTTCAATTTTCATCCCTTCCCACTTCAAAGTCATAAGTATGTCAGAAGTTTTGCTCAGCTTCTCATCCTGTCAGCCACTAATTTCAGAATGAGTAGCCCCAAGAGCCAGGACTGCCTTTCTAGGTTTTCCTTCTTTCCCAGTCTTTGCCTTGCAATTTCTTACTAAGCTTACTGAGTCTCTAGTACCTTAAGACAGCTTGTTGTTTGTTAGTTGGCTTCTATATTTTGTCCTGCTTTTCTGGTTGTTCTTAGTGTAAGGATAACTAAAAACATCTTGGTCTACCATTGTTGGAAAGGGAAGTACATTCTTGATAGTCTGGTAGTGTTTATTTTGGGGAATGTTAAAATGGTGGTTGATTTATTTTAATTTCACTTTTATTTTGAAACAACACCAAACTAAAAGAAAAGTTTCAAGGACAGCACAGAGAGCTTTTTGTTTGCCTGAACCATATAAGAGTAGTAGGTTGCTGACTCAATGCCCCCATCACTTCTGTATACTTTAGTTTGTATTTCCTATAAACAGGACATTCACTTATAAAGCCACAATACAACCATCATAACTGATAGATTAACACCTTGTGTTTACTCCTGTCAATCATCAGACACCATTCAAGTTTTGCCACTTGTCCTAACATCATTTATTTTAGGAAAGTATCCAGGTCACGGTCACCTTTATAGAAAATTATAGCCGTCAGAGTCATGTTGCATGTAGTTATTATATTATTAGTTATTATGTCTCTTCAGTCTCTTTCTCTTTGGAAGAGTTCCTTAGTCTTCTCTTGACTTTTGTAATATTGACACTTTTAGAGTATAGGCTGGTTATTTTGTAGAAATTCCCTCAGTTTGCATTTGTCTGATGTTTCTTAATTCTATTCAGGTTATTCATTTTTGGCAGGAATATCTCAGAAATGATGCTGTATTCTACCCATTGCATCTTATCAGGTGGCACACAGTTTCAGTTTGTCTAATACTGATGATAATCAATTTGATAATTTATTAATATTTATGGTAATTTGATCGCCAGAATTATTCTCTGTGGTGACTCTTTTTCTTTACAATTAATTAGTATTTTTTGAGGAGGTTCTTTGAGACTATGTAAATATCCTTTTCTTCAACAAACTTTCAAAGTATTTATTTATATCACTGTAAACTCACAGTGTCCTATTTTACTCAAAGAGTTAACACCATTATTTTGATGCTCAAGTTGTCCAAAATCTGTTTGGTGGGAGCCCTTCCAAGCTGGCCGCTGTGTCCTTTAGACATGGCCCCATCTGCCTTTGAACACTTTCTTACTTTCTGGCATCACCAGATGTTCTCAGCTTATTTGGTAGTTTGTCTTAGCCCTGGTTCTGTTGTCTGGAGAATGGTATTATGAACCAAAGATCAGGATGCCAAGTGTGCTCATTGCAGGTGGGGTATTACTAACCCTAGACTCTCTCATTGGGCAGAGCTAGAGAGTACACACACACACATATTTTACATCTGTATTTATTTCTGTGTCTGTCTATATATGTTGCAAACTTTAAATTTATACCCATACTTTAATTCCAATACAACATCAGAGTTCTTTCTAGCTTTCTTTTAGTATTTGTGTCCTTAATAATAATGCCCTTGACTAGTAGTGAGAAACCTGGCTCCCACTATCTTTAATATATTTAGTTTTTTACTCAGTCTCTACATATGTAATAAATTTCTCATCTCTGCTGCCCCTTTACCTGTGGAAATGCTCTACTCACTCCTCTCTGGCTCTGATATACTGTATTATGTTGGGCTACCCCTCTGTGACCTGTCACCCCACCCAGGCTCTGACTCCTTGCCAGTATACTCCCTCACATGGATTCACACTCAGAATCCATCACTTTGTGCCAGATTGTTTCTGTGACCCCGCTTGAAAGATCTCTTTACCCTGCTGGGATTACAACATCCCACACTCCTACGTGAATGGCTTCCTAATTCTGCCCTTACATCGCTGCTTTCCTCACTCCACTTGAGTCAGTATACTTTTAAAATAAAGACCTAAAAACTGTGTTTGATATGGCTACTCTGTTAGTTGCATTTCACTCTATTGGGAAGGTGTGTCTTATGGACCAGATTGTGGTCTATCTTGGTAAATTTTACATGTGAGCTTGAGAAGTGTATTCTGCTGTTGTTAGATGAAGTAGTCGTTAGATGTCAATTTATATCCAATTGATTAATGATGTTGAGTTCAACTATGTCCTTACTGATTTTCTGCCTACTAGATCTGTCCATTTCTGATAGAGTGGTGTGAAGTCTTCAACTATGATAGTGGATTCATCTATTTCTCCTTGCAGTTTTATCAGTTTTTGCCTCATGTAGTTTAATGCTCTGTTGATAGGCACATGCATATTAAGGATTGCTTTGTCTTCTTGGAGAATTGACTCCTTTCTCATTATGTGTTGCCCTTTTTTATCCCTAATAACTTCCCTTGCTTTGAAGTTTACTCTGTCTGAAATCAATATAGCTACTCATGCTTTCTTTTGATTAGTGTTAGCATAGTATATTTTCTCCATCCATTTACTTTAATTTATATGTGCCTTTATTAAGTGGGTTGCTGCTGTAGAAGTAGCCAATATGCTTAACATCATTAGCCATTAGAGAGATACAAATGCAAACCACAATCAGGGGAATTTCCTGGCAGTCCAGTGGTTGGGACTCTGCGCTTTCACTGCTAAGGGCCTGGGTTCAATCCCTGGTCGGGGAACTAAGATCCCGCATGCTGTGCAGTGTGGCCAAAAAAACACCCCCCAAACCCCCCACCCCCCCCACAATCAGATATTACTTCATGCACACTAGGATGTCTATAATAAAAATATACAGAAAACAGTATGGTAGTTCCTCAAAATACTAAAATATGATCCAGCAATTCCACTTGTGAGTATAAACACAAAAGAAATGAAAGCAGGGACTCAGATAATTTTACACCAACGTTCATAGCATTATTCACAATAGCCAAAAAGTGGAAACAGCAACACATGGTCCATCAATAGATGAATACATAAACAAAATGTAGTATATACATACAGTGGAATGAAATTCCTTAAAATGGAATGAAGTTCTGATACATGCTACCACATCGATGAACCTTGCAGGCATTATGCTAAGTGAAATAGCCAGATACAAAAAGACAAATGTTATGTGATACGACTCATTTTAGTTGCCTGGAATAGTCAAATATACAAAGACAGAAAGTAGAACAGTGGTTATCAGGAGCTGGTGGAAGGAGGGAATTAGAAGTTATTATTTAATGAATGCAGACTTTCAGTAAGGGATGAAAAACAAGTTCTAGATAATGGTGGTGGTTGCACAACAGTGTGAATGCACTTAATGCCACTGAACTGTACACTTGAATATGGTTAAAATGTACTTAACATGTATTTTATGTTAAGTATATTTTACCACAATAAAAACAAAAGAAAAAATATAATAATATGTTTCCAAGGATGTGGAGAAATTAGAACCCTAATACAATGCTGGTGGGAACGTAAAATGGTGCAGTCACTTTGGAAAACAGTCTGGTAGTTCCTCAAAAAGTTAAACATCAAATGGACAAAGGCCTTGAATAGATATACAGATGGCCAATAAGCATATGAAAAGATGCTGGTCTTATATTCTTTTATTAGATGGTCAGTCAGGTGTGGCTACAAGAATCAGAGGAGAGACTCAGGAATACAAAGTTTCTGGTACTCACAGGTCCTAGAGAGAGGAGCCCATGCAGGGCTACATGAGAAAGCCGCCAGGGTGGTCAGGAGGCAGAAGACA
This sequence comes from Delphinus delphis, assembly GCF_949987515.2. Taxonomy (NCBI): domain Eukaryota; kingdom Metazoa; phylum Chordata; class Mammalia; order Artiodactyla; family Delphinidae; genus Delphinus; species Delphinus delphis. Next base: position 73,494,701 of record NC_082697.1, read on the forward strand.
GGAACAAGGGGAAGGTTTAAGTCAGAAACTTAATTGAGATTTCCAAGGAAATGGCAAGACAGGGCAGGGTGAACAGTTTAAGACTGGCTATTTTTAGTGATTTTGGTGGGCTGTGGGCTATAGGGATGGTCCCTACTTACCTGGTACTTGACTTGGGATGATTAAGGCAAAGGAATATTGTCTACTGTGGTATAGGGGACAGATAGAGGAGGTTTGGCCCTGGATTATTGGTTAATTTGTATAACAAAAATATCCTTCAGGTGAGGCCCTTTTCTATCTCTAAGAATTGGCTAGTCCTGGAGGGGCAGTCTCTAACCAGAAAGGTTTTGTTTTGGTTTGCTTTTTAATGATGGCAAAACATCATAGTGTACAATACAGTGCTCAGTATCACTAGTCATTAGGGAAATGCAAAGCAAAATCACAGTGAGATATACCTCTTCATGCCCACTGGGATAGCTACTATTTTAAAAAGCAAGGAAAGGAAATTACAAGTGTTCATGAGGATGTGGAGAAATTGGAACCCCCATGCATTGCTGCTGGGAATGTAAACTGACGCAGCCACTTTCTGACAGCTCCTCAAAAAGTTAAACATAGAATTACCACATGACCCAGCATTCTGCTTCTAGGTATATACCCAGAAGGATTGAAAGCAAGGACTCAAACAGATTTTTGTACACCTGTGTTCATGGCAGCATTATTCACAATAGCCAAATGGTGGAAAAAACCCAAATGTCCATTGATGGATGAATGGATAAACAGGTGATATCCACACAATGAAATATTGTTCAGCCTTTAGAAGAATGAAATTCTGGTACATGCTTCAACTTGGATGAAAATTGAAAACATTACACTAAGTGAAATAAGCTAGACACAAAAGGATAAATAGTGTATAATACTCTACTTATATGAGATGCACAGAATAGGCAAATTCATAGAAAAAAATCAGATTATCAGGGGCTGGGCCATGATTTTATTTCTATAAAGTTCAAAGTTACTCTTATTGGAGGAGATATAACTTTTTGACTAGAAGGAGGCACAAGAGAGGCTGCTGGGTCATGTTCTATTTCTCAATCTATGTTCATTCTGTAAAATTTCATTGAGCAGTTCAGCCACAATTTGCACATTTTCCTTTATATGTTATACTTTAATTAAATTGTACTTAAAATCAGGAGGGGAAAAGATATCTGAATTTCAGTTTTTAAATGCCAGAGTAAAAGATAGTCGTTTTCTTCTTATCTTGGAAATCATCTAAACACAATAACCATAACAAGAAATAGAGACATAAATTCTATGTTTGACACTTGGAGAAATCCACAGCCCCAAACCACAAGACACTGAGGAAGAGTAGACAAATACAGTGAAGAGAAAACAAAAATAAGAGGGATTGTTGAGAGAAGACATTAAGGAATGATCAACCAATGCAGTGAAGGTCGAGGAAAGGTGAGGGGGACACCCAATGTGGATGCTTTTAGGCAAGAACACAGGTTTCTACAGAATTGGCAAGCACTGAGGGCAAAACCAACAGTCTTTTTTTTTTTTTTTTTTTCGCGTTACGCGGGCCTCTCACTGTTGTGGCCTCTCCCGTTGCGGAGCACAGGCTCCGGACGTGCAGGCTCAGCGGCCATGGCTCACGGACCCAGCTGCTCCGTGGCATGTGGGATCTTCCCGGACCGGGGCACGAACCCGTGTCCCCTGCATCGGCAGGCGGACTCTCAACCACTGCGCCACCAGGGAAGCCCCCAACAGTCTTTTTTTTTTTAACTGGCGCTGGAAACCAATTTATTTAACCTGAAAAGTCAGGGACAGAAGTGACAGCGTCTGTGGGTAAAAATCAACAGTCTGTAACAAGAACAGTACACAGCCAAGTTCCAATAGCTTCCCTAGACAGGGTTTGGCATGAAATATCACAAAACAGGGAAGATGGGGACTAAACACAGACCTTTTAAACCATATTTGTATAATGCTGTTGTAGAGTTGGTTGAAGGAGAGTTTTAGCAATGAAAGCAGCTTTGCAGTGTGGATCTTTGTTAGTTGTAGAGAAGTAAAGGTAAAAAACCCAATTCTCACACACAATCTGTATCATAAAGAGAATTCCTACTAACCTAGAACGTAGCCCTGGGCCTTCCCCAATGTGAACCTCTTATAAATATTTGACATATGAACAACTCTTCTCTTTCAAAAATGAATAATAAGGCAAAAAGGGATCAGCACCAGATGAAAATTTGACCAAGCATGTAGCCCTGAATTTAAAAAAAATAATGAAAAAAATCACCTTTAACAATTATTATAATTATTATTAATTATATAGAAGGAGATATGAAGCAGGGCATGTATGTGTTGTTTGCAGTTTTGATACAGGAGACAAGATTTGTCTCCTACCGAGACTTATGAGGAGAGGCATTTCCTAAATGTAGGAAGGGGATTCAAATCCTGGGCAGCCACAGAGAGTAAAACTACTGCTATGTGGAGATGTACAGCGGGAGAAATACATGCACACACAGGGTTTGGTCTCCTTTTCACTGATTTCAACACTTACCAATCTCTGTTAAGTAAATCAGATTTTACTTTATGCTTTAAGGAAACTTTGAATGCTTTCTTTCTGCCCCAGTACTGATTTTGAGCTCTTCAATCTAGTTAAACTAAATATCTTAACAGAGTGAAGGTGTGACATACTTCCTTGTTCTTAGCCTCCCCTTTTCTTTACAGGTCTGCTTCTCTACACAGAATATGATTGTTCTAGCCTTGCTTTCCTTTTCTCATTGTGTCCATTTTATTCATTTATTTATTTATTTATGGCTGCGTTGAGTCTTCATTGCGGTACGCGGGCTTCTCATTGCGATGGCCTCTTGTTACGGAGCACAGGCTCTAGGTGCGCAGGCTTCAGTAGTTGTGGCATGCAGCCTCAGTAGTTGTGGCGCACGGGCTTAGTTGCTCTGCGGCATGGATATTCCCGGACGAGGGCTCGAACCCATGTCCCCTGCATTGGCAGGCGGATTCTTAACCACTACACTACCAGGGAAGCCCCCGATTTTTAAAAAAGAAAATAAGGCAAAGCACTTGTATCTGCAGCATGCTTTTTTTTTTTTTGGCTACTTGGCACCAATTGGTTCCTTCATGAACATTTCAAAGTGCAATTAAGCAAAAGGGAACACTTTTTCAAAAAGCTATGTAATTTCTAATCAAAAAATAATTTAAAATTCTTGAATCCTTTTATTTCCAACAGTAGAACTGAATAGAATGAATAACAGTATTCTATAAGGTAATGTATCTGTAGCCCTGAAGGGTCAGCAGGTTCAAATCAGGGAGGGCCAGATGGAGTTGCTTCTTCTGCTTCTCTGCTCAATGTATACTGTAAGTTGGCCTCAGAAACTGTTCTCAGTCCATCATCTGTAAAAATGGAGACCACTATGAAAGGATCTCTTCATTTCTTTCTTTTTTTTTTTTTTTTTTTTTTTTTGCTGTACACGGGCCTCTCACTGTTGTGGCCTCTCCGGTTGCGGAGCACAGGCTCCGGACACACAGGCTCAGCGGCCATGGCTCACGGGCCCAGCTGCTCCGCGGCATGTGGGATCTTCCCAGACCGGGGCGCGAACCCACGTCCCCTGCATCGGCAGGCGGACTCTCAACCACTGCGCCACCAGGGAAGCCCTATTTCTTTTTTTTATATTTCTTTTTTATCTATTCATCCCTGGATCCAGGATATACAGATGATTAAGGGTTTATCCTTCTCCTTAAGAAGTATGCTGAAAATAGATCTGTAATTAACTATAATTCAACGTGATAACTGCCATAAAAGTAGGGTATTTGGGATGCCATGTGGACACAGAAATGGCACTACTGGATTCTCATGTTTAAAGGATAACTAAAAGTTCCCTAGTTTGAGAAAAGAAGGAAAAAGCACCCCAGTGAAGGAAATTGATGAAATTATTATTGACTGTACTTGTATGTATGAACTATCCTTCATTGTTTCTGCAAACTATGTTCATTACATTTACCTTTGAATAGAAATGACTTAGCATTCTTGCCTGATAAGTGTCCCATAGTAAAATGATGTGATTTCTTAATCATTCTGCATGCTCAACTTTTCTCCCCAGGAAATCAAAGTCCTAATGCTATAATTGCTATATTTATACTCCTTTCTGTAGAGGTTCCTATAGTTACATGTTCACAATTCAATTTACATTCCAATCCATCATGTCCAACTTCACCCAAAAGTCAATACACTTTTTTTAAAAAACATTATTGGAGGAGCAGATCATGCTTCTGAGCTGATTAATATTTTTTCTTCTTGATATAGGGAGTATAGTATTAATAACATTTCTCTGTTGTTTCTAGCACAAGATTATTGAATGCTTCAGGAGCCCAGTCTGAGACTTGCAAAGCTGCCAAAATATTTTAAGACAAATGAGAATGTGTAAACATACATGTTATCAGCTGTTTCATATTTGTGTTTTAGAGATAATGAGTCTCTAGTGGGCCACAAGAGCCCAATGGGATTAAAGATGTAAATTTCAAAATCTAGATTCCTTCCTACATTATCATATCTGGCTGGAGTTGTGTTTTCTCTGCATGTGAAACTATCAAGTCATTGTTTCTCAAGGGGGAATGCTTTGTCTATTAATAAAAATAATGAATTGCATAACAAATAACAGCAGGCCAAGCATGGACCAATAATGAAAATTTGTCATGAACTGAGGATTATGAATAATCCAATTCTGTGCACTTGAGCACACTTGGAAAGAGGATGGCAAGAAGGAAGAGGGAAGGGAGGGAAGGAAGGGAGAGAGGGAGGGAGGGAAGAGAAGGAGGGAGGGAGAGAGGAAGGATTAACTATATTATAGAGTTTACAGTGAGTTTACAGAAAGGAGGAATAAATTAGGTCTGAGCTTACAGTGAAATTTGAATTCACAACCAGGGGTTATGAGACTAATCTTTTAACCCTTGGAGAGCAAGAGCGAGAGCGAGCAAGCGAGCGAGCGAGCTAGAGAGAGAGAGAGAGAGAGAGAAAGTGTGTGTGTGTGTGTGTGTGTGTGTGTGTGTGTACACATATGTGTATATGTACCTACACTTGAGCAAAACAATTTATATGTACACACATACACTTCGAAGAAAACAACGAGCAAAAGCAACACCTTAAAGTCTGCAGTGCACATAGTGTGGTCATTAGTATGTATTTCTGGAGATTGTTTAAAATTCTCTTATTTTGAAAGAATGTTTTGAGTTAAATCAGCAATTGGCACTTCACAGCCTACAGGCCAAATTTGGCCTGCCACTTGTTTTATAAATAAAATTTTTGTAGAACACACTACACTTATTTATTTACATATTGTCTATGTCTGCTTTCACGCTACACAAGCCGAGTTGAATAGTTGGGAAAGTGACTGTAGCCCACAAAGCATAAAATATTTACTCTCTGGCCTTTTGCAGAGTAGGATGCCAACCCCTGAGTTTAATCCTCAATTTCAGCCCCTTCACAAATTATATATTTCTTATAATCTAATGAGCTTTCTAAGGCTAATATGTTTGTTCTGTTGAAAATTGTTTTGATCTCTCTGATTTTTTCCCAACTTTTTCATACTTACAGAAAAATTTAGAAAACATCTATATACCTGTAACAGATTCATTAGTTAAAATTTTGCCATATTTGCTTCATCTCTCTATGTACCTGTATACACACATGATTTCTTTGTTTTGTTTTTTTTTTTTGCTGTTGAATTATTTGAAAGTTGCAGATATTATGCTCCTTCAGCACACATCTCTAAGAATAAGAGCATTTCCTACATAAGTCATTGTTTTAAAATTTAAAGATACATGTACGGGCTTCTTGTTTATGTGTAAGAACTATTTCATTTCTATAGCATTTTATTCAACCCTGTGTTCCTATTTATAAATGGGAATTCCAAGTATCGTAATTATTTAGCTATTGATTATAACCTGAATAATGGTCCTCTAAAGATTTCCATGTCCTAATCCCTGGAATCTGTAAACACGTTCATTACCTTATATGGCAAAAGGGACTTTGTAGATGTAAGTAAGGAATCTTAAATGAAGAGATTATCCTGTATTACCTGGGTGGGCCCAGTGTAATCACAAGGGTCCTTATAAGAGGGAGGCAGGAGAGTTAAAAGGCAGAGAAGGTGATATGACATTGGAAGCAAAATCAGTGAAAGAAATGTGACAGCGCTACGCTTCTAGCATTGAAGATGGCGAGGCTAAGAATTTTCAAACCCATTTCAAAACCAGCAACTCATGGCTCCTTTTTTTTTTTTAAACAATGTTTCCCTCAATATCTCTCTTCTCTTGCATACTTTATTATAATTATCAAGAAGAAACCTAGTGATACCTTCAGTACTTTGCTTGGAAGTTTCCTTCGCTGCTTCAGTACTTTGCTTGGAAGTTTCCTTAGCTGGACCATCCAGTTTGTTTGGTTCATTTTCTACTTTCTGTATAACTACAGGTGACAGGGTTGGTAAACTTTCTGTTACTGTGTTATAAGACCCCCCTGCCTCTAGTGTCTAATCAGGTGTCCCTACATTCCTTAAAACCTGCACAGGTGGCCTCCTCAAAGTCTAAAATCTACTGTCAATTCATGTCCATTTAGACTTTTACTGCTGCTCCCCTTAAAGTCCCTCTAGCTACCTCCTCCTGTCCAGTTCCAAAACTTCTGCCACGTTTTAGGTGTTTGTTACGTTATCACCCTGCTTATGACACCAAAATCTGTATTAGTTATTTACTTAGCCATAGCAAATTACCCTATAATTTAGGGTAATTAGCTTAAAACAACAAATTATTATCTCACAGTTTCTGTAGATTAGGAATCCAGGTGCAGTTTATCTAGATACCTTGGGTCAAGGTCTTTCATGAGGGTGTGGTCAAACCGTGAGCTAGGACTGCAGTCATCTCAAGGTTCAATTGGGAGAGGATCCCTTTCCAAACTCCCTCCTGTGAGTGTGGGCAGGCCTCAGGTCCTTGCTGGCCATTGGCTGGGCATATCAGTTCTTTTGCCACTTGGGCCTCTATAAGGCAGTTCACAGCATGCAGCTGGCTTCCTTCCAATCAAATAAGCAAGAAAGAGTACCCAAGACAGAAGAAACACTTTTGTGACCTAATCTCAGAAATAACATCGCGTCACTTTTGCCATATTCTAGTTGTTAGAAGCAAGTCACTAGATCCAGCTCACACTTAAAGGAAGGGGATTACACATGTCATGAATACCAGAAGCAGGGATCATGGGGGCTCAGTCTCAGGGAGTGTGGCCACAAACACTTTTAGCATGAAAATAATTTAGAAAAAGTTTAATATTCTCCGTAAGATCAAGCCAGATTCAGAATTAGGCCTCATAACATGTCTGACACTTTCTCCTGTAAATTGTAGAAGCTTGACTGTCTGAAACCCTTGGGGAACCCGTCATTCTAGAAAGTCAGGTTTCTGGAGAGATTTGTCCCATTTAAGACCAAACCTTAATATTTTGGTGTAGAATTCCTCTGCATTTTGATGACATATTTCTTTACCTTCTTAAATAAATACTTGATCATAATTAAAATTTTCATTTCATCCAAAGGAAATTATGTGTTATAAAGAGAAAAATGCCCATCTTCTCTTTATATAGGATATAGAACTGTTGGTCCCTTTCTTAAAAAAGGCTTCCTGTCTGCCTTTTATAATTTCTGTGTCTTCCTTTGTTTCATTTGTCACTTCTCAGTTATCAGTACTTGCCCATTGCCTTCCTGTTTGCTGTATCTGATTGCTACAGGTTGAGACCAGATAACTTACGATGGTTAAAACCGTGTAAAGGAAAAGGGACCTAATGGAGGACTGTATCTGCAGTCTGCAAGTGTGTTAACTGGATCTGCAGTCTGCAAGTGGCCTGAGGACAAGTAACAAGAATGATGCAGGGCTTCCCTGGTGGCGCAGTGGTTGAGAGTCTGCCTGCCAATGCAGGGGACACGGGTTCGTGCCCCGGTCCAGCCTGCGCGTCCGGAGCCTGTGCTCTGCAACGGGAGAGGCCACAACAGTGAGAGGCCAGTGTACCAAAAAAAAAAAAAAAAAAAGAATGATGCATTGCTTGCTTCAGCCAGTAACTGAAGTTACTGAACTGCTTCAGCCAGTAACTAAGCTAACTTCACAGGCAGCTTAGATAAATTCTCCTCCCTTCTCTAGCTCTGTAGCCTAGGTAGTTCCACGATTGAAGGCTTCGCTTATAACAGAGTTAATTATACCTCACTCCAGAAATTTGAATCTGACTTTAGTCTATAAACCCAAAACAACAAATACAATTTACTTTTCTATTTAAGTTATTTCTTTTGAAATGGTATACGTCACCAGCCAAAGCCTCTCAACTGGAAGCGTGCTATCACCGTCACAAGTAAAAGCTATAAGGCAGGGTTAAATATGCGGAGCTCACTTTTTTTTTTTTCCGGTACACGGGCCTCTCACCGCTGTGGCCTCTCCTGTTGTGGAGCACAGGCTCCGGACGCGCAGGCTCAGCGGCCATGGCTCACGGCCCCAGCCGCTCTGTGGCATGTGGGATCCTCCTGGACCAGGGCACGAACCCGTGTCCCCTGCATCAGCAGGCGGACTCTCAACCACTGCGCCACCAGGGAAGCCCTCACATTTTTATATGCATTTCTTTTAGACCTTGTTTAGTGTTTTGCTCTGTGAGAAGATCAAGAGCAGTGTGGTAATCTTTATAAATTGCTAGACACAGACCAGGAGGCCTGCTCGAGGGGGCAAGGGTGGAACTGAGAAAGGATTCCTTGTGGTATTCAGGCTTTGAGAAACTTCTTTCAGAATCGCAAAATGTTAGAGCTTGTAAGGGAGTGGTTAAAAAAAAAACCCTTAGTCCTTTTCCCTCAGCTCCAGTGTCTTGCACATAGTTAACAATACAGCTCAAGTTTTTGGGAAGTACACATCTCTCCTTCTTATCTTTTTTCTCTGCATAACATAGAATTCCTTTTCCAGTAATAATGTGTTCCTTTACTTAGCAGTCTTATAAATAGTGGTTTCCAGCTTCTGCAAAGCTTTCAGCCACACGTTGCTCACATGGACCTCAGAGAACATACATACTATGAGTACACCCTCACCACATGTTTCTTTAAAACTAAGTACTATTGGGTCCTTTAATTTTAGCATCTCTTCTTCTCCTTTTCTATCTCCAGCTTTGCAGAGACCACCAAACTAGAGACCCCAAACCCATTTGTCACCACTAAAACGTAATATATGAAGATGGAAAGCTGTTGTAGGAATAGTAAATGACTTAGCAGAGTGGAAGATAGCTGAATTTATATGCCTGAAAAGAGGGGGATGCAAGCAAGCAGAGGAACAAGAAACAAGCCAGTTCACCCTGAACCCTACAAAAGTTCAGGGATTTGGAAACATCAGGTATTAGGGGAGGGGGATGAGGTCTGATACTAAAAAGAGAGAGATCAAAAGTCTGTATAGAGCAGTTAGACTTCCAGATCACCACCCTTCCCCTCCCCTTGTAGAAGAAGTACATTCTCTTAGAGGGAAAATAGGGACATTAGGAATAGAGTTAGGGCTCCAAATTGAAAACCAGAGCGTTAAGTGAAAGTCTGCTTTCTGAAAAAATAAATTATCATTAGATGATGCCTCAATTCTCTACCTCTACCCAGCTGAAGAATGCTGGTACCAAGGTAAGAGATTGTGGTGCTTTCTCTACGTTCTTAACTACCCCCAAAAAAAGCCTACAAACATGATACATGGAGAGCCCTGACCAAATAAAAGCTGGCTGAGGAAGTATACCTGCAGTTAGACTCAACCCTCATAAATGGAACTCTGCTTCATAGCCAAGACTCACTGGACGTTTGTAGAACTTCTCTAACATGAAAGAGACTAAAAGAAAGATAAAAAAGAACCTCAGAAGAAACAACATGTAAAGAGCAAAAGAAACGTAAATGAACTATAATTAACGTTCTTTAAAAGTAGAACAGGGACTTCCCTGGTGGCGCAGTGGTTAAGAATCCGCCTGCCAATGCAGGGGACACGGGTTCAAGCCCTATTCCGGGAAGATCCCAGATGCCGCGGAGCAGCTAAGCCCATGCACTACAACTGAGCCTGTGCTCTAGAGCCCGCGAGCCACAACTACTGAGCCCGCCTGCTGCAACTCCTGAAGCCTGCGCACCTAGAGCCCGTGCTCCGCAACAAGAGAAGCCACTGCAATGAAAAGCCTGCGCACCGCAACAAAGAGTAGCCCCTGCTCGACACAACCAGAGAAAACCCACACACAGCAACGAAGACCCAATGCAGCCATAAATAAATAAATAAATTTATTTAAAAAAAAACAACATAGAACAAAAAGACAAAGAGATGACTTGGAGAGGAAAAAAAATTAGAGGCTTAATTCAAGTGGTCTAACATTTGACTAATCGGAGTCCAAGAAAAATAGAGAAAATGATGAGTGGGAAATTATCAAAGTAATAATTTAAGGATATTCCCAAGAACAGAAGGACATGCATCTCCAGTACCGATGAGTGAAGAAAATGAGCCTCATCAAGGCACCTTATCATAAAATTATAGAACCACCAGAGATAAAGAGAAAATTCTTAAATAGTGCAGAGTGAAAACAAAGGTCACATACAAAGGACCAGGAATTAGAATGATATCAGCCTTGTCAGCAGAAACATGGGAAAATAGAAGACAATGGAGCAATGCCATAATTTCAGAGAGAAAATTACTATATTCTAGAATTATATAACCAGATGAAGTTTCAGACAGGTGTTAGGATAAGATAAAGACATTTTCAGACATGCAAAAAGACAAATACTGTATATTATCACTTATACGTGGAACCAAAAAAAATAAAGCAAGCTAGAGAATATAACGAAAAGAAACAGACTCACAGAAATGGAAAACAAACTAGTGCTTACCAGTGGGGAGAGGGAAGGGGGGCGGGTCAAGATAGAGGTAAGGGATTAAAAGGTACAAACTACTATTGTAAAATAAGTTACAAAGATACATTGTACACCACAGGGAATATAACCAACATTTTATAATAACTATAAATGGAGTATAATTTTTAAAAATTGTGAATCACTATGTTGTACACCTGAAACTTATGTAATATTGTAAATCAACTGTACCTCAATTTTTTTTTTTTTGGATAGGAAAGTAGGTTTATTGATGGGCATGAGTAAGGAGGGGACAGCGCCAAGGCTGTCATGTGGGCAGGGCACGCCATTCGTCCAGGGGCCACGATTAGGGATGTATTTGACTCCACAGCCTTCTAGGATGAGCTGCTTTTCTGGCACCATGTTTTCAAGTTCATCTGCATTAAACTTAGTGAATCCCCACTTGGAGATGTGGATCTTCTGGCAGCCAGGGAACTTGAACTTGGCCCTGCAGAGGGCCTCAAGCACATGCTCCTTGTTCTGCATCTTGGTGCGGATGGACATTATGACTTAGCCTATGTGGACCCTGGCCACTGTGCCCTGGGGCTTTCCAAAGGCACCGCGCATACCCGTCTGGAGCCTAGAGTGGGGACAGCATGCCAGTTTTTAATGTCCACTGGAAAGGGCTGTCTCCAAGGTCCCTTAGGGCAACCCGTACAGGCAAAGGGCTGCATACACTACTGAGGAGGCTGCTGTTTGCAGCCATTGTGCACCGGGCCCCCATGGGGATATGCCTCAATTGAAGAAAAAGAAAGAAAGGGAAAATGGGGAAAATGGGCAAAAGATCTGAATAGACACACCTTGCTGAAGGAAAATATACCAATGGCAGCTAAGCATATGAAAAGGTGCTCAACATTGTATGTCATTAGGAAAATCCAAATTAAAGCAATGAGATACCGCTACGCACCTAGTAGAATGGCCAAAATTCAAAACACTGACACCACCATATCATTGTGAGGATGTGGAGTAACAGAAACCTCATACATTGCTGGTGGGAATGCAAAATGGTGCAGCCACTTGGAAGACAGCTTGGCAGTTCCTTATAAAATTAAACATACACTTACCTTGTAATCCAGCCATCACATTCCTTGGTATTTACCCAAATGAGTTGAAAACTTATGTTCACACAAAACCTGTACACAGATGTTTACAGCAGCTTTGTTCATAATTGCTACAACTTGTAATTTGTAAGCCACCAAGATGTCCTTCAGTAGGTGAATGGGTAAATAAATATCCAGGCAATGGAACATTATTCAGTGATTAAAAGAAGTGAGTTATCAAGTTGCAAAAAGACATAGAGGAACCTTAAGTGCATATTACTAAGTGAAAGAAGCCAATCAAAAGGCTGCATACTGTATGATTCCAACTCTATGGAGATAGTAAAAAGATTGGGAGAAGGTAGGGAGGGCTAAATAGATGGAGCACAGGGCACTTTTATGCTAGTGGAACTATTCTGTGTGCTAGTGTAATGATGGATACATGTGTCAAAACCCATAGAAAGTACAACACAGAGAGTGAACCCTAGTGCAAACTAAAACTTCAGTTAATAACAGTGTATCTGTGCTGGTTTGTTAATTGTAACAAATGTACCACAGTAACGCAGGATGTTAATAATTGGGGAAAACTGTAGGAGACGGAGAGGAAGTATATGGGGACTCTGCTTTCAACTCACTTTTTCTGTAAACCTAAATCTGCTCTACAAATAAAGTCTATTATTTAAAAAGTATATGAGGCAATTATTAACTCTAGCTAAAACAGCACAAATTGTGTAAGAAAATGTAACTGTGATATTTATATTGTCATAATAATGAAAACTTACAGAATGTGGCTTTAAACAAAAATTATTGTATAATTTTTGAGAGACTAGAGGAAGGGAAGTATTACAACCTAATATCCTCATCTGTCATAATAGAAAGTCTGTGTAACAGAAGTGAACGTCTGAACGTGTTCCTGTCCAAAGGCGTTTCCTCCCCTGTGTACCCAAGCCCATCTCCCTGTTTCCTATATCATCACATTTTGCATTCCAGCAGAATCTTTCCCATCAACAAACAAATATGCCTTTAATTCTTCTATCTTAACACACACACACACACACACACACACACACACACACACACACACACACACACACACACACACACACACACACACCCTACACTTATGCCAGGTGCCCTGCCACTGCCATTCCATTTCTTTGCTTCCCTTTACTTAAAAGCTCGTTTTCTGTACTCCTGTCTCCAGTTCCACTCCCTCTATTTTTTCTTACATTCACTCCATTCAGAATTTCACAACTACCATTCTACTTAATTTGCTCTTGTCAAGTCACAGTGACCTTCACACTGCTTAGCCAATGGTCAGTTATCATCTTGTCTCCCAGCCTCTTTTGATACAGTTGATTACTCCCTCCTTGATACGTTTGCTTCACCTGGCTTCTAGACACCACTTTTTACATTTTTCCTTCTGTGTCATTGGTGACCTCTTCTCAGTCTTCTTTGCTGATTCTTCCTTTTCTCTCTGACCTCTTAATGTTAGAATGCCCCCATATCTCAGTCTTAAGTCCTCTGCTCTTCTCTCTCTACCCTGAGCACTTGGATAACCCAGGTATCAGGTATCAAGTTTTAAATACCATCTATAAGTTGATGATTCTCAAATTTATAGATCCCAGCCCAGACCTCTTCCATGAACCCTAGATTTGTATATCTAACTGGCTACTTGACATTTTCATTTATTGTGTAATAGACATCTGAAGCTTAACATTTCTGAAATTGAACGCCTGAAAAGCTGCTATATCCAGGACCTTGCCCAACTGAGTTGATGGCAACTTCATATTTCCAGTTGGTAGTTGCTTAGGCCAAAAGCCTTGGAGTCATCCTTGACTCCCCTTTGCTCTCTCACATTCCACATCCAGTCTGTTAGGAAATCTAGACATGATTAGGAAAAGAAAATCCACAAACGTACCACTTCTCACCACCTCCACCGCTGCCTCCTTGTCATCCTGTCTTGTCTGGATTACTGCTGTTGCCTCCGCACTTCTGTCCTTGGCCCTTTACAGTCTAAACAGAGCAATTAGGATGACCCTTTTAAAATCTAAGCCCCATCATGGTACTTAGTAGCCTCCCATTTCACTACACTGGAAAAATTAATTTCTCTGTGCCTCAGTTGCTTCATCTGTAAAAAGAGAATAATACCTCCCTCAGGAGACTGTGGGATTCGATAAGGTGATAAATGTGAAACGCATGCTCAACACTAACCTGATGCAGAGAAGATAACAAAGTTTAGCTGCTGTTCGTATTATTTTTATTGCCAATGCACCCTCTAAATCAGAAGCCTACTTTTGTTTCCTTGTTGTTCTTCAGTGCTTGAGGTGGGAGGGCTCTGTACGAGCATTTGGATTCTGACTGCCTAGCTCATTTCTGTCTAGCAAAATCCTCAGTTCATTAGTACCAGAGATTAGTATGTCCAGAAACACTGTTCCTTTAGCCAGAGGAAATTCCACTCCTAACTTTGCCGTGCTTGGTTTCCTGCACTAAATAGGAACTGCTTTGTCAGTAGAAAGTGTTCTTTTTGTCAGTACTGTAGTTCCTAACTTTTGAAGCATTTTTTCCCTAAAGGATAATGAGAGGAGACGGCTTCCCACTTATTTTTTGATTGAGCCTTTTGTCTGATGTCTTATCCTGAACTCCCCCCCCACCTTTTTTAAATTACATTTGTAACATCACATATTTAAGGTTTTGGTTTTTCCCCCCTTTCATATAAGCCTTACCTCTCTGGAAATGTTGATTTCTGGAAGACACTTATAATATTTAATGTTCCCACTCGTATATTCTGTCATGCCTTACAACAAACCAAAAAGAGAAGGGAAAATTTAACAGTTGGATTTGCTAATAGTAGTAAAATGCAAAGAGCGTGGTATAATGGGAGAGTGCTGAGCCAGGGCCTTCTGAGCCTCACTCTGCCACTAACTAGCTGTATGACCCCGTGGGCTTGCGTTGAACCTTCTGCTTGAATTCTAGCAGAAGAGGCTAGCTAAGAGAGAGGAGAGTTGGTTTCTGAGAGGATGTGAGGAATATAAGAAAAGTTTCTTAGGGACCAAACCCACTAACACTGGAAGAGGCACTGGGGCAAACAAACTTGTTCTGGTTCGGTAAAGGAGCCAAGGCACAGGACCCTAGGCCTGAGCAGCTTATGCTTAGAGACTTGGAGGATGGGGGTTGGGACTCAGTTCCCTGAATAGAGAGAGAAGGAAAGACACTTGAGAATCTGGTAAAAAGCAAAAACAAAAAACCTATTCTAATGGCTTGAGCCCCTGCTTTGGATATAGTGTCTGCTTGTCCCACAGATAGTAGAGACAGGCACAGTGGAAGTCAGTGTTAACATGATACACACACACTTCCTACATCAGAAAGCTGGAACAGTAATACAGTGTTATATGTCAATTATATCTCAGTAAAACTGGGGGGAAATGAAGAAAGCTGGAACACTCTCTGGACTGTGGTGCTGGGGTAAAGCAAACAGGATTCTGACATGCAGCTTCTTCAGGGAGCAGTTAGGCCAACCCTCCAGTGACCTGGGACTCTTTGAGGGTATGAAGGTTTCGAGGCACTCCTAGCAGCTGCATTGTTGTTATCCTGCACTCACCTCAGCTTCCAGTGTGATGCATATCTAAAGAAATATCTTATGCATAAGCCTCTTCTCTCTGCTTTAATTTAGCCTTCCTAGAACTGTAGCAGAGACCCTAAAGAATAGACCAGGTTTTAGAAATTGCAGAGAAAGAGACAGGAAAACAGTACATTCATTCTCTCAATCTCAGAAGGAATACTGCTACTTTTAGAAGTGGATCAGTCATCTTATGACCAAGTAAAAATCCTTTAGGTCTGTAGGCTTCAGTAGTCACCATTTAGAGGATTTCTTTGTGCTCTGAGGGGCTACCCAGTGGCTCTCTTCCCAATGACAATCCATAGTTTCTTCCTGTAGTTTCTCGAGTCCAGCAGTTAACAAACTGTAGCTGATGGAGACTTTCTTCACTCTTGATTGACATGAATAGTTCCCAGTTTTTTTCTGTTGTTGACAGTGTTGAAACAAACATCTTTGCACTTAAAGTGTGTGTGTATGTGTGTGTGAAAGAGAGAGCAAGACAGAGCGAGAGTAGTAAATTCCTAAGCTACTGGCTTGTTTTGTTATTGAAGTGTAACATACATAGAGAAAAGTATCCAAGTCATAGCTCAATAAATGATCACAAAATGAACACATCTTTATAATCGCTACCCATATCAAGACAGAAAACTACCAGCACGCTGGAAGCCTCTCTCATCCCCCTGCCAATCACCACCACCCTGCTCCTCCCCAGAGTAAACAGTATCCCGATTTCTAACATCAGAGTTGCTTTGCCTATTTTTGAGCTTTAAAAGTTTTAAATGGAGACATGTGTCAATAGTATATTATTTTTGGAGATCTGGCTTGTTTCTCCTCATCATTATGTGTTGGGATTCATCTACATTGTTGGTTTAGTAGTAGTTCATTTTTAAAATTGCAGTATGGCATATCATTATATAGATAAACACATTTATTTATTCGTTCTAACTGTACTGCTCTGCAGTGCCACCTTTGTCATAAACCAGTTATCTCTAAATGGGGGTCTGTTTCTGGACTCTTCATTTTGTTTCATTAATATATTTGTCTATCCTCATGCCAAAACCTTACCGTCTTGATTATAGCTATGTTTTTTGTATGTATAGGTGTATAATATTCTATTATGATAGAATAAGTCCTTCCACTTTGTTCTTTTTAAGATTACCTTGATTATTCTTGGCCCTATGCATTTCCATAAAACTTCTACAATCAGCTTGAAATTATTCCTACCCCTATCCCTACCCCTACCCCTACCCCTACCCCAAAAAAGCATGCTAGAATTTTTATTGGAAATCCTTTGAGGAGAATGGACAGCTTTACTATGTTGAATGTTACAATCCCTGAAAGTGGTATGTCTCTCTCTTTATTTGGTCTTTAATTTCTCTCAATAATATTTTATAGTTTTCTATGTAAGCATCTTATACACCTTTTAAAAAACTATTGCCTAATTATTGCTGCTATTAGAAACATACTTTTATATGTTGAAAAGAGTAAGTTTTTAATTATAAGATTTTACAAGGTTAAAAGTATATATCATTTTAAGAACCACCTAATATTCAAATTATTATGGGAATATTGGGTACATTAAGAAAAGTAAAGCTGAATTAAATCCAGAGTTGTAGGGTTGGAGATGTCAGAAGGAAATCAGGAGGAGCCTATTCCTAAATTATGTGAATTCTGTGTTGGTTGCTGGAGAGAGAAGGCTTGGGCTTGCTTTCTCTCTCAGCTAAAATGATTGGAACTTGGAATGTTAGGATGCTTTTCTTTCTTCTTCAGAGACTCTACGCCCTCTCCCAGCCAGCCCACAAGTTGGGAGCACCCAGGCAAAAGTAGAGCAAGTGGGGTCAGAGTGAACAGGGATTTCACTCAGTCCTCAACTCAGGCTGCTTCTGCACTGACGGGCTTCCTTCCCGTTCTAAAACTTGCCAAAAATGAAGCAGTGAACCCATCCACTATCAGTCCTTGCAAGCATCCCAAAGTGATGATGACAGTACCTGTTTCCTTAAACTCATACTTGGCTTTGTTTTTCCAGGTCTATAAAGGAGAATTTCAGCTACCTGAATTTCTTAAAGGAAAACCTCAGGTACTGTGTCTGCTTCCTCCTCTTGATATACAATAAGATGGGCTCTTGCATTGAAGTAATCTTTTCAAAGAGATAAATCTATGTGCTGGTGGTAGAAAGACTGGCTTCTGCTGGGATATCAGCTCGGTGCTTTGTGACCACCTAGAGGGGTGGGATAGGGAGGGTGGGAGGGAGACGCCAGAGGGAGGAGATGTGGGGATATATGTATATGTATAGCTGATTCACTTTGTTATAAAACAGAAGCTAACACACCATTGTAAAGCAATTATACTCCAATAAAGATGTTAAAAAACAGAAAAAAGAAAGACAGACTGGCTTCTGGTAATTGTTGGTTTTAACAATCTGTGTTAAACAGACTTGTTAAATTTAACAGTTTAACACAGTTTGAATTTCAGAGGGCTCCGTGTCTTCCAAGAGTAGGGAAATACTTTATTGATAACTAAAATCTGATTGTTTGAGGTCGCCCACAAGCCACACAGTATTCCACATATAAGGAGCCTGCCTTGGTGAATCTGCTCCAGGCTTCTGATACCTAACTTGAAATAAAAATGTATAGCCACCCTTTGTTCTTATTACATATACATCCATGGCCTTTTCATTTTTCTCATTTGGAGCCTAGAAGACTTGTGAATACATTATACACACAGCCATTGACCCTCAACTGCTAAGTCCCCCAAGTTGGGAATGGATGGTATGAGTTTGAAGTTTATAACTTTTACTTTTTAAAAAATTAATTAAAACAGATCCAGAGTTCTCCTTGTAATGTCACACTGTCACTTACTTGGATTCCAATACTGTTTCTTGAGTTGAAGAGAAATAGGTGACGTTATGGCCGACAGGCCTAGAGTAGCCCAGAGTGTCCTGCATGAGCGCATCACCTGCCATTCCTATGTAGTAGTGGGAAGAAATCAATGACTACAGCCTGAGTCCAGCAGAAGACTTCCCTGTCCAGCATGGTGATAATACATGTTGCCTCCAGGCTGCTGCTATCAGTGATTAGCTTGTTAATAGGAAATGAAGACCCAGCACTGAACTCAGTTTCTAAAAGTGTTCCAGATCTGGGTTGTTGAGGGGAACCTCACAGATTGTGTGAAGTCGTGTTGCCTAAAGCAAGCCTAGAGTACATGGGCTTCTCTGTAAGAGCAGCTGTGTCTCACACCAGGATTGAAGGCTCTGTCTTCTCAGATCCTTGTCTCATAACAACCATCAATAACTGATACATATTACTTGACTATTTTAAACTACTTTCATGGTATATGCTTATTAACATATATTTAATTTTAATCCATCCATTCATTCATTTAAAAAATGTCTACTGAATTACTTTTATGTGTGAGAAATTGAAATAAGGCCTCAAGAGTCAGAGGAAAAAAAAAGATCTTCTCAGAGGAACTCCTTATCTATCCAAAAGACTCTGATCAACTTTTGCAGACAAAGGGGCACAGGGGCCCTGAGCCTTGGCTGGGCAAGATGTGCCAGAAACCTGGATGGATTCGTGAACAAGTTGTCACTCACTCACAGGCTATGGTAACTGGAGCCAGAGAATAATCCAAGAGGGAGAGTCTTGAAGAAATGTCAAATCCAAAGGCTGTTTTGCATAGTAATTCTGAAGGAGTCAAGAAAGGGAATTTGAGACTAAAACTAAAGGGACACCCCTGCTTCGCAGCATACATAAAAATCATTTCCAGGTAGGTTATAGGCCTAACTGTGAAAGGCAAAATAATAAAGTTTCTAGGAGGCAATAAAGGAGAATATCTTCATGACCTTAAAAGAGAGGGATTTCTTAAGTGAGTTATAAAAAATACTGATCATTAATTTAATTTAATTAATTAATTTATTTAAACATCTTTATTGGAGTATAATTGCTTTACAATGGTGTGTTAGTTTCTGCTTTATAACAAAGTGAATCAGCTATACATATACATATATCCCCATTTCTCCTCCCTCTTGCGTCTCCACCCTCCCTATCCCACCCCTCTAAGTGGTCACAAAGCACCGAGCTGATCTCCCTGTGTTATGTGGCTGCTTCCCACTAGCTATCTGTTTTACATTTGGTAGTGTATATATTAGTCCATGCCACTCTCTTACTTCGTCCCAGCTTACCCTTCCCCCTCCCCATGTCCTCAAGTCCATTCTCTACATCTGCATCATTATTCCTGTCCTGCCCCTAGGTTCTTCATAACCTTTTTTTTTTTTAGATTCCATATATATGTGTTAGCATACGGTATTTGTTTTTCTCTTTCTGACTTACTTCACTCTGTATGACAGACTCTAGGTCCAACCACCTCACTACAAATAACTCAATTTTGTTTCTTTTTATGGATCATTAATTTTAAAATGGATAATTTGGACTACATTAAAATTGAGAACATTTACTTATTAGAAAGCATCATAAAGACAGTAAAAAAGGACACCTTAAGGGGGGGAAATTTTTTTTTTTTAACATCTTTATTGGGGTATAATTGCTTTACAATGGTGTGTTAGTGTCTGCTTTATAACAAAGTGAATCAGTCATACATAAACATATGTTCCCATATGTCTTCCCTCTTGTGTCTCCCTCCCTCCCACCCTCCCTATCCCACCCCTCCAGGCTGTCACAAAGCACCGAGCCAATATCCCTGTGCCATGCGGCTGCTTGGGGGGGAAATTTTTGAAACAAAAGATTCATCAGTATAGAGAATTCCTACAAATAAATAAGGAAAAGGTAATAAAAAATTGGGCAAAAGACTTAACATAGGCACTTCAAGCCCCGTTCTGGTTAGTTTCATTTAATGTATCACACACATGCTAGAAAAAAGCCTATAAAAGGCTTTTATTTAACGTCTAATACATGAGAAAACTGAAGCCCACAGAACTCTCAGGATTACATTTAGCTAGAATTCTGACAAAACTCAGGAAAGTGCTATACTTAAGATTATAGTCTTGGGAATTCCCTGGCGTCCAGTGGTTAGGACTCTGCACTTCCACTGCCGGGGGCCCGGATTCGATCACTGGTGGGGGAACTAAGATCCCGCAAGCCACACGGTGTGGCCAAAAAATATATATATAGTTTTGTTATAAAGGAAACAATTCAAGACCAACCAAATGAAGAGACACATAGGACAAGGTCTGGGAGAGTCTCAGACTCAGAGTTTCTGTGCCCATTCCCTGTGGAATCAGTGTACTTCTCCCTCAGAGCACATCAGCATGATCACCAACCAGGGCGCTCCACTGAACTTCGGCATCCAGAGTCTTTACTGAAGTCTAAGTACATAGGCATGATTGATTGACTCATTCGCATGGAATTGAACTCAATCCCCAGTCATAGTCCCCTTCCCAGAAGCTGGGCTGGCTCAGAGCCCCAACCCTCAAATCACAGGTTGGTCTTCCTGGTGACCAGCCCTCATCCTGAGTCATCTCATCTCTTAGCAGAAACTCAGGTATGATCTAAGGGGCTCATGAATAACAAAGACACTCCTGTTACCTGGAAAATTCCAAGGATTTAGAGTCTCCCTACCAGGAACGAGAGCCAAAGGCCAGTCATCTTCTTTATTATACAACAGTAGCAGACGGAATTCATTAGAAAGTCTCTGATCACAGCCTGCAAGCTACACCTGATATTTTGACAAGAGCAGTCACTTCTCATGCTAACCAACGTTAAAACATCTTTTGCTTCCTTCCACAGACTGAGCAAGTGGAGTAACAGAGCCAGGAACCTCTTGCATACTTGAGGTGAGGTTGGGGACATTGCTGGGTCTTTGGGTTTCACTGCTTAGGCTCTCGGGAGGCAGCGCAGCAGGTGGAGGGCACAGCCCTGGGGTCAGTTCACCTGCTTTGGAATCTCGGCTCTGTGTGGCATTGAGCAAGTTACT
Organism: Delphinus delphis; assembly: GCF_949987515.2. Taxonomy (NCBI): domain Eukaryota; kingdom Metazoa; phylum Chordata; class Mammalia; order Artiodactyla; family Delphinidae; genus Delphinus; species Delphinus delphis. The sequence goes on from NC_082697.1 coordinate 73,516,171, forward strand.
TAACTTCTCTGTGTCTTAGTTTCTGCATCTGTAAAATGAGGACCATGTTAATAAGAGAGTGGTAGAATTAACCATGATAATGTCTGCCAGAAGCCTGGCACATAGTAAGCACTCAAACAGTGTTAGTTATTATTTTCAGTATGAGGAGGGGTTTAAAATGATAAAATATTTTAGCTGAAAGAAACCTGAAGGCCATCAACCTCAACCCCCTGTTTACTGATAAGGAAACTGATCCTAGAAAGAGGATTTGTCAAGTTCACATCATAGGTCGGAAAAACTCAAGGCTAAAGAGCACCGTCTCCTGACGTCCAGCCGGGGATTCTTTCACCACCCTGTACTGCTTCCTCTGTATGCTGGATGTGCAGATGCTTTTGCGCTCATATTTTCGGGAGTTGCCTGGTTGGTTTTTCAACCTTGCTGATGTTAATGCATTATGCTGTCTTAATGTTTGTAACCTATGTTGTCTCATTGTAGTTAAAGGCTACAGTGTGGAGCAGGACTTATCAGCCCTTTCTATCTGAGTAATCATCAGGTGCATGTCCAGGGATACCAGCCAATTAGTGGCAAAGCTGGTTTCTGAACCTAGACCTCCTGACATGGCTGCTCAGACCTCACACCCCTATCCCACACTTTCTTAAGATTCTGTTTTGCTCTGAATATTTTGGTTATGCCTTAGATCATTTGGAACTTGAAAAGCTTTCTTTAAAATATGATTTTTCCTGGGAATTCCCTAGCAGCCAAGGGGTTAGGGCTCCGTGCTTCCACTACAGGGGGCAGGGTTTGATCCCTGGTCGAGGAAGTAAGGTTCCACAGCCGTGCAGTGTGGGGAAAAAAATTAAATAAAGTAAAATAAAATAAAATACTAAAATAAATAAAAATAAAACATATTATAAAAAAGTAAAAAATAAAATCTGTTTTTTTCTTACAGTTTTGTTTGCTGTTTTATTTTTATTTTTTATAATAACCATGTATTGAGTGTGTACTCCATACCAGGTGTAAAATACCAAGCATCATATATATATATATAGTATATATGATATAGGATATACTATATTATATCTAAAATAAATATATATATTATTCATATACATACATATATGAATGATTTCATTCAAGTTTCAAACCACTCTGGCAAGTAGGTGATATTATTCCTCTTCTACTGTTGAGAAAATTGAGATTGAATAATTTGATTTGAATAAGAGGTTTTTATGACTTGCTGTGTGCTAATAGATTATGTGCTAATAGATTATAGATAGAAAAAACACATGAATGCTGCTGTGCCATGTCAAAATCACGGATGGCAGTGAGTTAATATTCATAGGTTTTAGGAATTATGATTGCCTTTTTTGCTAAGAAGCAAATGCTAAATGTAGACTTCAACTCGATGGGCATACAGGTATAACAGCCGTTATCAGGCCTTGGATAATTTTGTTTATTCAAAAATACTTTCAAAAGTATAGATAGGGCTTCCCTGGTGGCGCAGTGGTTGAGAGTCCGCCTGCCGATGCAGGGGACATGGGTTCATGCCCCGGTCCGGGAGGATCCCGCATGCCACAGAGCGACTGGGCACGTGGGCCATGGCTGCTGGGCCTGCGCATCCGGAGCCTGTGCTCCGCGACGCGAGAGGCCACAGCAGTGAGAGGCCCATGTACCGAAAAAAAAAAAAGTATAGATAAATTCCCTCCTGGAAACATGCATACAGGGATTCATTACTGACCAGCTGTTTTACAAGACAGAATGCAGTGTCAGTGGACTCCAGCCTTGAGTGGCCTCCACAGCAGCATTTCATCCTTGTTTGCTTATCGAGGCTTGTAGGTGCCCACGTGCAATGAGAGAAGGACTCGGGAGAAGCTAGGAAGACATCAAAGCATCTCAAGACAAATCATAGTCTTTCTCTTGTCTTTTGGATCCCTTTGGCATATGAACGACAGTCACTGTGTTTCCTAAAGCTTCCTATAAAGAATCTCAGTATCCACTTTTTCATACTGAGCCAGCATGTTCGACCCCTGGACATTTGACGTCCCTGTCAGTGCCCCTGCAGTAGCTTCAATTGCAGATGACAGTTGCAGTCATTTAGAAATGGGCAGGAACAGCCCTTGCTTTGGCTGCCATCCTTTTGTGTTGCACATCGAAGCTACTGGCAGGCATCTAAAAGCATCCCAGACTGAGGGAGAGTGTGCCTCTCTCATAGTCCTGAGGTAGCTGTTCTCATAATGGTCCATCCCCCTACCTGTCTACCTGGCTTGTGCCAGGCCCACAGCTGGAAAGGAGGCGGTGTCATGCAGGGGAGAACAAACTGACTGCATACCTGTAACACATTCTGTTTGTTTGCCCTAGGGAAGACTGCTGCCTTTTCAGCAGCAGAGAAGTTTCTAGGACTGGCTGTTTCTAGAACTGGCTGTCCCCTGCTGAGATCAGTGGAGCATAGGTACCATGGCCCGCATCTCTTTCTCATTTGCCAGTTCTTCCCACTGAGAGGGTGGGATGTCAGCACACATTCGGACCCTCCTGAGTGACCTGCTTCTTCCCGAGTACAGTGCTCTTGATTACGTGCACGGGCCTGTGGAGAAGGAGCCCAGAGAGGATGTGTGCTTTCTCTTAAAACTGCTCTGGTCCTCATCTTTTCTTACCAGATTCCAAACTTTGTTTTCAAGGGGAGGGTTTAAAGATGGGATTCTGTAAGCAAAATTGGGTAATTTCATCTTGGAATAGGTTGTCTGTACATGTTCTAATGTTTTGTAGAACACTTGTACCTGTTTAAATGTATTGATGTGGATAATATTAAATATCTTAATTATTTAAATAATTCATTGTATTGTTTCTGAGAAGTTGAGGAATTACCACATACATTTACAACTTGATGACTTTTGTATTTTATTTTTCAAAATAAAAGCTTTAAATGTGAAGCACTGGTAGTTTACATGTTTTCATTACTGTGATTTCTGAGAAGCAATAAGACCTATCAGATAATGATCTGATAAACCAGTTTCTTCAGTTGCTGTATTTTAGATATTCCCCTCTATATATCATAATTTCTTAGTGAAGTTTTTGCTATAATTTATTTCAGAGAGACCTGCTACCATCCTTTTGTCTCAGAATCCTGTTCTTCTCTTTCCTTCTCAATTCTCTGGTCTCCATAAATTCTAATTCCTCAGAAAGACTTTCCCTGATCCCCTTCCTGCCTGCCTTATTCACAATATCACCTTATCACACTTTGCAGTTTTTAATGTTTCTTAACTTCTTAAATTGTCTATCTCTTATACTAGATGGTAAGTTCCTGGAAGACAGAGACTATGTCTTTTCTTGTCCATTTTTGTACCCCTGACACCTAGCAGAATGTCTGGCACATTGTAAGAACCTAGTAAAATATTTGGTAAATGATTAATCCTCCCAGACAGAAACTTCTAACATATCATTTTCAGATGAAGAAACAGAGGCTCAGCCAGGTCAAGCCACGTACACAAGGCCCCTCAGCTACTGCCACAGTGGTGACCTGGTATCTAAGCCTGACTCTAGTATCCTTCTTTCCGCTCCACGCCCCTAGCCGTGTTCCCTTCAACTGAAAATTAATACTGCTGCCACATCAATCCTTTGTTCAGCACTGTGTCTTAAGTCACTCTTTTGTTCAAAAACCTTCTTTGATTCTCCGATGCCTCGCACGTTACATGTAAACTGTTCTGTCTCTGCAGTGTAGCCTCACCACCCACTTGTGAACAGTACACCTCTTCCCTGTCTCCTTACACTCTGCTTTCTGCTTCTTCCAGATGCCCAGAAACCTAATCCCCTCTCCCCTCTCCCTGGGAAATCCCAGCCCTGTTAAGGGCTCAGCTGTTGTAAGTCCCATTTCTTGTTACTGCTCTAGTTACTGCTCCAGCCTCCAGATAGCAATAAAATCAGCTTCAGCGTAACATAATTTGTTTTTGGTTTTGGTTTTTTGCTTATTTCTTGTGTTAGTCTTATGTTACCAGCATTGTAGGGAGGAGGTCACATATTCCTCTAGAGCCTATCAGAATGGGAGGCGAGGACATTTCTAAACTATAACCCATCCTGACTCCAATACGCGCCCCTAGGTGAACATAAGGATTTTTATTCCCTACGCCTGCCCACCCCTGGAGACTCCACTGTCATGAGTGGGAATGTATTGGAATAGGAAAAGGGCAGAGAACCACCGCACAAAAACAGCTGACTCAGGAAAGAAGAAACCGCTGCACAACTGGCCCGGAGAAGCAGATGCTGTAATATCTCCCTCCCTGTTGACATTCCCTCCTTCACAAAGCCTTCTTTCTGGTCTGAGCACATTTCTCTTGAGCCTTGCGAAGCAAAGCATTTCTGTTCCATGTGACATCTTAGAAGACCTGTAGGAAGATGACTATATTTGTGAGATGTTGTGATTTGATGGAATCAAATGGAATTCTTGCCAAACAAATGAAAGATGCCTGGAGTAAAATTAAAAAATTGGTAACTGGGGGATTTCCCTGGTGGTCCAGTGGTTAAGAATCCACCTTCCAATGCAGGGGACGCAGGTTCGATCCCTGGTTGGGGAACTAAGATCCCACGTGCCGTGGGGCAACTAAGCCCGCGCGCCACAACTACTGAGCCTGCACAGTCTGGAGCCCACGTGCCGCAAGGAAGGGCCCACGCACTGCAGATCCCAAGTGCCGCAGCTAAGACCCAACGCAGCCAAAAATAAAATAAATAAATATTTTTTTAAATTAAATAAAAATTGATAACGGGGTAAGGGACCAGGGTAGATGTGTTGCCTGTGAAGATCAGAGAGCTGCCCAGGGCCAGCACAGCCATGGCTATAGCCAGCGGGTGAGCCTGTGGAGCCAGGGAGAGGCTGGCATCCTCAGTGGCTGCAGGAGGAGGCTGGAGAGAGCATCATCCATGAAGAATCAGAGAATTTTTAAATGAGAGAAAAAAATCTTAGTAATCACTTAGCCACGTAATCATTCTAGAAACATTTATCAACAGCTTCTCATTGTCTAGATCCTGTGCCTGAGTTTACATGTTTAAACTCATTTAATTCTCAAAATCACCGTCTGAGGTAGGTACTGTGACTACCTGCATTCTATAGACATTGGCTTGGGAGGCAGTACCAGCTTTCTAGACCAGCTAGTAAGTGACGGGATCAGAATACAAATACAGGCAACCTGGCTCCAGAGCCTACACCCTTAACCACCACTCTACCTTCAGTAATCATCTTTATACTAGAATAAAAACTTGTCATTAGCATTGAGTGACAACTATTTAAATACCTCCCTTGTACTTAGTAATTTGCTAAGAAGTATAGGCAGATTGCTGCCCTTGGGAATTTATGGTCTTGGTGAAAATCAAGAAAAATGTACAGAAAACAATTATTTCAAGCTTATCTAACAAAACCTATAGTATTACCTACGACAACCTGGCTTAGTAGGTGATGAGTAAGTAATAGTCTAGGCAGGACTCCATTCAGTGTTGCCCCAAAATTTGTTTTTCTAGGGAGCTACTGATCCTGGGGGCTGTCTGAGCTTTTCTCTGGCAAGGTCAGTAATTTCAGCATTGAGTTCCCTTTCCTGATTGTTTGTCACTACCCAACAGTCTTCTGCAGGGAATTTAGGCCTTTGCTTAAAGCAGAGCAGTCACTTTGTTATTCTGAGCAAAAGATCATTTTTATTCATTTTGGGTTTAAGTCCTAACAAAGCTCGTCATTTGAGGGGTTTTTTTTGGGGGGGTGATTCTGGCTAGACAGAAAAATAAATGACTTTGATTCTCCCTTTGGAGTTTGCTGATTATTACTGAACATCCAAAATTGAATCATTCTTCACAATAAAACCACTATTTTTGTTGTTGTATACTGTAGAAATGGCTGTGGCCTTGCCCTGAGAAGGAAAACCTTAAATGCCCTCTGTTGGTCAAACATGGAATAACTGCTGAACGTATGAAAAAGTGTTAAAAGTTACAAGAATTAGGGAAATTAGGGAAATATATCACAAAGGTGTGCAAAGCTTTCTCTACAAAGATGTCCGTTGCAATGAAGTTTATAGAAACAAAAAACGGGAAAAAAAACTTAACAAAAGGGGGGGGCTTAGTTAAATGAATTATGGTACATCCACGTAACAGAATACTCTTCAGCTAATACAGTATTGTAGAAAAATATTTCATAACAGCAAAAATGTTCATGTTACATTAAGTGAAAATTTGAAATCACAAAGCTGTTTAGTGTGCTCCCACTTTTATGATTGAAAGGGTAGACAGAAAACTAGAGTCACTAAATTGATAGAAAACAGAAAGGACATGTGCCAGTGTCCCTTGTTATCTCTTTATGTTGGAGTTTTGGGGAATTCTTATTTTCTTTGTGCTTAACTCTGTTTTCTAGATTCGGCATGAATTACTTTAAGTAAAAAAGTGAAAAACAATGAGAATTTTTTAGAAAAGAGAAATCGAAATTGAACCGGCCTAATCTTAGAGATAAAATCGGGGGTCTAGAGTAGTGCTGTAACTTACCCAAGCCTACCCATCCAGTGAGACTTAACGTGGACTTTCAGTTCATTTATTTTCTGGTAAGTCTCATTTAGCTACTTCTTTTGATGAAAAATTAGTAGTGTTAATAATCTGAAGACTTGGCTATTGGTTGTTCTTCACAAATGAGTAAATGAGACTTGAATTAGAAATGAAACTGCGCTGAGATCTATTGAAAGTCAACCCTCGACACAAAGGTTTGTTTAAAAACAAAAAAGAAGAAGAAAAATTTTAAAAAAAACAAGAAATGAAGCTGAGTATTAGCTATTAGGACATTTAGATGGAGCACATTTGAAAAGATCACAATGGACTTAGAATTGATCTATTTCTCTTGTGTAGGGGTTGGTAAACTACAGCCATTGGGTCAAATCTGACCACACCATTTATGTCTTACAACATAATTTATGACATAACCTCTATGACATCACTTATGTCTTGTGTATGGCAGCTTTTCTTCAACAGCAGCAGAGTTGAGTAGAGACAAAGACTGTGGCCTGCTAAGCTAAAAATATTTACTCTCTGGCCCTTTACAGGGACTTCCCTGGCAGTTCAGTGGTTAAGACTCCACGCTTCCACTTGAGGGGTCATGGGTTCAATCCCCGGTTGGGGAACTAAGATCCCACATGCCACGCAGCATGGCCTTAAAAAAAAGAAGAAAAAAAAAAAAAACGTTTTCAGACCCCTACTCTTATAGATTATTTTCATTCTATATTGCCTCAGGATATTTTAATGTTTCACCAAAGGACTCTTAGCTGGCAGTTCAGAACAAATATTAGCAGCTAGGAAGCCCCCAAAAGGCAAGTGGTTTTTCTCTGATACTTTTTTACTGCCTCAGAGAAGCAGGCCACTCCCAGCCTCAAATACAAGGCAGTTTCTAAGTGGGTGTGGGTACCTGGGGGAAGAAAGGCTGTGGAATGGTGGAGAGGCCCCAAGAGATGAGGACACTAAAAGATAGGGTACTTCTTGTCAGGGTACAGGGAATTATATTTCCAGCTAAATTATTTTTCCACTTGATGGAATCATATTGAATAATAGATATTTAAACTGTGAAGTGCTTAAACCTGAACTGACAGACCAGTGGAAATGCCACACAAATGGGCCATGGGGATGGGAGGGAAAATTGGGGATGTGTCTCCAAGATACTCACCCAGCCGCCAGTGGGGTTTGACCATAATGCTTCCAGAGGTGACTGGAACAAGAGCTCCCTTAGAGACACAAGGGATGAGAGAGTAATAGGCAGCAGCTGGTAGGACAACTGTGGACGCTGAAACCACATAAATAAAACACTATTTTCATTGAATTCTGGATGTGAGTTATTTTTTTAAATTAGTTTTTATTAGAGTATAGTTGATTTACAGTGTTGTGTTAGTTTGTGCTGTTGGATGTGAGTTATTTTTGCATCTATATTTTATGTTATTTGTTTTATTATAATTAAGTAATAAATGAAAAACAACATTCATCAAAAGCTTACCTATAAAGAGCTTGGGGTGAGAGCACTTTTGGGGCCCATATCATCTTGCACAGTGAAAACATCCATGGTTACCAGTGTGTACTCCAAACCAAAGAGCCCCCCCCCAAAATGTTCTGCTCTGAATAACACCCCTAGGACCTCTCACAACTTGAGGGGAGCCCCTTCCCACCAGCCCAGCATGATGGCATCCTGGAATTCCCTACCTCTATGATACCAGCAACAATCCATGCCCTTATATACTAATAATACCAATAAAATACATGAGAAAAAAATCTACATGGAGAGGTAACTCTTTGAATGTGATCACAGCACAAATTTCTTTCATGTATTCATCTACTGAGTTGCTACTATATGCCAGGCATTGTGCTGGACTTCGGAGGTTGATTACAGAGAGTAATGAGACAGTAAAATGGATGCCCCACCCTGCTTTCTGACACCCAGGAAGGCAAAGACCAACATGGGACCTCTGCTACAGCCACAGCAAAAAGGAAACGCTTTTAACACTTCCATATCCAAACTTGTCCACCGAAAGAGCAAGAAGCCTGGCCTCCAACTCAGTGTTCACTTTCCCCCTCCAAATCTCAAGTGCAGGGATCTGCTTGGTGAAGTTAGGTCACCTGTGGAACCCAGGATGCAAGGTACCATGAGACAAGCAGCTTTTAGATTTCAAGGTTCTAGCATTCAGTGAGGCACACTGGGGTGGTGGTGGGGACAGGGGTTCAGAAACGAGATGTGAGAGGCAATCTGAACATCGGCCACATTTACCCTGTGCACTGTGCGAAGAGAAGTCCAGGAAACAGAACAGCAGTGGTTAACGAATGGGGGTGTGTCAGAGGCTGGGGGAGAGCTGAGCTGGGCTGAGAGCAAGTGGGCCCTTAGCCAAGCTTCTGTGCCTTGGGAAGCTGCTGGCAAACAACCTCCTCCTCAAGGCTGGGAGAGAAAGGAAAGGCGAGTCCTCCAACTGGAAGGAAAAGAAGATGGATGCTTTTGTTACCGTTTTCATTTCCGTTATTGTTGAATAAATTAGAATCGGAGAAAAAATTCAGTAGCTGAATCAGCACTTTGTTAATCTGTTGCCATTCAAAAGGTTTTTTCTTTGGTGAGGCATGGAGAACAGAATCCAATTGACTAATCTCAGGACTCCATGCCTGTAGGACTCTTTTTTTGGTTGACTCCTGGAGGAAAAGTAATCCCAGGGCTATAAGTGCTCGTGTTCTGAGAGCAGCCCACACCTCTGCGCGGCCATGTGCTACCCATCCCCCCCCACCCCCACCCCCCCGCCGACGCTCACTGACCCTTCCCTACAGCCCTCAAGCGAACTGGCCTGGAAGTCATTTCACTGCAGGGTGGGGATGGCCACTGCCAGCAAACTGCCCTGCTTTCCCAGAACGCCTGCTCCAACCCCTGTCTACTCAGTCAGCAAGTCCTCATTCCAGGCGGCTGCCCTTGGACTTCTCCCCACCGTGTAAACAGAACCAACTGGGAAACTATATTCCTGAAGGAAATCCTCAGCTGAAGAGGAAGATGAAAACTCCAACACATTCAGTGACGTAACCGTGATTGCACATGGATTTTCCTACCTCCTGAGCCTCTGGGGTTCCTGTCCCATTCTCTTTATACAGCCTTGCTTTAAGGTGTAGGAATAACTGTCACTCTGATAGACCTTAGCTCTCTGGTTTCCTCATATGGATTCCTAGAGGAGGAGGGGTCATCTGGCAGAGTGGGTAACTGGAAGGAAGCTGGTCCAGGTAACTCCTTGTTGCGTTACTTAATGAACCAACCCAGAATCTACTCAGACTTCTTGTTATGTAAGATAATAAAATTCTCCTATTATTAAAGCCACTTTGGATTGCAGTTTCTATTACAGCTGAAACATCCAAAGGATGGAAAGAGGAAATTTTGTTATAGATATTGTTGAGAAAGGCTGGAGCAGGTAGTGATAGCTAAGAGATGGCCTCAGGGGGCCTTCTTTAGGGCAGTGCCATTCAAAATGTGATTCAAGGACTTGCAGCATCAGAATTACCTAGAGTGGGACTTCCCTGGTGGTGCACTGGATAAGACTCCGTGCTCCCAATGCAGGGAGCCCAGGTTGGATACCCAGTCAGGGAACTAGATTCCACACGCATGCCGCAACTAAGAGTTTGCATGCTACAACTAAGGCGCCCGCCTGCCACAACTAAGGGGCCCACGTGCTGCAACTAAGACCTGGTGCAACCAAATAAATAAATATTAAAAAAAAAATTACCTGGGAGTTTGTTAGGAATGCAAATTCAAGGGCTTCATCCCAGATGGACTAAATCAGATTCTCTGGAGGTAGGGCTGGGAATCTGTATTTTAACAAGTTCTCCCTCCAGTGCTTTTGATGCAAGTATATTTGGAGAAAACACTGACCTAGGAGACTCCTAACAGCTGGGAGTGTGATTGGTCCAAAGAGGAAGTGCTGTGCCTCTTGCTCATGGCTGACCTCCCTGAAGCTGTTCTAATCTTCTAGGACTCAGTTTCCTTTTCTGTCACAACAATGTGAGATTCAAATGAGGAACTGGGTGTAAAAATGGTTTGAAGAGCTAAAACCTTGGCCCCCTAGGAGAGTCTCTGAGCTGACCCTGTCATGCCAGGGGACACAGCATCCGAGGCTGCCGACAGATGTGTTGGACCAGGCTGGACTCTGCCTCAGCAGCCTGTGAGCTTCTTTGGACAGGGCCTGTTTCCATCTGTGTCTCCAGGTGCCCAGCAGAAGAACTGACACATAGAGGGTGGAGAGTCACTGTCATTCTTAATTGAACTCAACTGCCCCTATTTTGAGTTTCCTTTTCGGACTGCTGCTTGAGTCAATCAGGAAAGACTGGAGACCCAGGTTTTACCCTTGTGGTTAGAGGAGAGCCAGCCCCTGTCGCAGTGCTGCCCTTCCTCTCCTACAACCTCAGTGACCTCAGCCGTCCTCCCTCACAATCCTCCAGGAAAGGATGCTCAGGCTCTCCATTGAGGTGACCTGGTCCTCCCAGATTTCCCTGGCCTTCGACGCCCAGGGATGCACAGGACCCGTTGCCCTGGAAACGTACGAACGATTAAGTCACTAGCCCTCCCTCGTCTCAGGTTTCTAGGTGTGGACTTGGACGCGGGAGCCACTCCCCAAGCCTATAAAAAGGCCTGGCTTAGAGGTGGGGGCCTCGCGCGCACCCAGCGCGCCGAGCCAGTGTTAGCTGGCTGGAGAGGGCGCGCCTGCTGGCCAGAGGGCCAATCAGAGCAGGGCAGGCCAGCCGGTCCGGCTCCCGGTGGCCACTTAGACGCTGGCTGAAAGCGCTGCCTGCTCTGCGATTGGGCGAGCTTCCTGCCAATCAGGGTAGGAAGCCAGCAGGGGTTCGGCCAATAACGGCAGGCGACCGGGTCAGGCCGGTCGCTCTGCGGTCGTCAGGGTGGTCGGCGAGCCCGTCGGCGCTGAGGGAGCGACGGCCCTCCGGCCCGCGCGCGCTGCGCTCTCCGCCCCTCCGGCCCCGCCCGTCGGCCGCGCCGCGTCATGCCAGGCGCTGCTGGGTGCTAGTACCCGGGCCGCCGCCCTCCCGCCCGCCTGAAGCCGCGCCCACTGCCCAGAGCCAGAGGGATGGTGGTAGTCACGGGGCGGGAGCCAGACAGCCGTCGCCCGGACGGTGCCATGTCCAGCTCCGACGCCGAAGACGACTTTCTGGAGCCGGCCACCCCGACAGCCACGCAGGCGGGGCACGCACTGCCTCTCCTGCCGCAGGAGGTACCTGGACCGAGGGCGTGCGGGGGTGCGGGAAGGGGCGCGGGGGGAGGAGCCGGTGCCAGGCAGAGCTGACCTTGGGATGTGAGCAGCGCTGCCGCGCTGAGGCAGGGGTGGGGGTCGGGCTGAGGGCGGCGCCAGAGGAGCCGTGCTCCCCTGCCCACCCCGCTCCCACCCACCACCCGACCCCACCCCACCCCCGAAATGCACCAGGTGTGTCTTCCCTGCCCCCGGCGGCACCTGGCCCTCCCATCCCCCTCCTTCCAGGATTCACTGCCAGCAGGGTTGGTACTCCCATCCCTATGTCCCACCTTACCTACTGGAGGAGGGAGGGTAGGCCGTGGGAAGGGGCCCTTGGCGCCCCAAGAGATGATAGTGTCTCCTAGAGAATCCAAGAGGAGGCCTCAGTGGTTGCCCAAACCCAGTCTCCAGCTGCCCAGAGAGTGGGGTTACGGGCTGTGTGCAGATAAGAAGCAGGCCAGTTAATAGATGTGGCCTCACTCACCTGACACCTCCATGGCTTTCCCTCCTAGCTGCTGTGCTGTGATGCACAGTGGCTTCCACTGGTCTTACTTAACGCATGTGACACTATCACACGAACACCTGAAATGACCCTCAAGAGAAGGGAAAGGAGGGAAGGTGGGGCTCTGCTGGGCAGTGAAGACAGAGGCTAGGAGGTAGGGGCTAAGGTAGTGGCAGACATGACCTGTGGAGTCCTAGGTGAAGAGACTGAGACCCAGAGGGGCACGATGGGGCTGGGTGAGGCTCTCTGGGAACTGTAGTGTCCTCTTTGGTTACGAACCAGTACTCTAAACATCGTGGGGCAGTTGTGAAAATGGGCAGATCTCCAGAAGGACTCTTTGTAATTGGAAAAAAAGAAGGGAACCGTTGGAGACCCAGGGTGCCATTTTTTGTGCACTGTCACTGGTGAGACGGTGTGGCTTGAGGAAAAAAGCACAGGACCCGGAGACCATAGGCCAGCACTCCAGTGCCAGCTCTTTCACAAATTACATGGCTCCATGTGAGTAATGTGAAGTATTATTATCTCCAAATAATATTGGGGTCCTTGGTATGCACATAAAATAGTTTTAGAGGAGCTAGCTATAGAATAAGCAGAAGGCATTTCCTGTCCTCTGGGTGCAGAAGAGTAACAGTACCTGCATTCACAGAACTGTAAGTGCCCGTCCGTTTCATTCATCCATTCATTCAGTGCATATCTGGGGCTTTACTATGAGCCAGGCACTGCACAAGACACTGGGCAACTTTGATGTAACGTATTTGTATCCTACTTTATTTCACAAAGGATTTGAAAGTTGGGAAAAAGGACTGTCTAGATAAATACACATAGACTTTCACAGAGCCAGAAAGATGTCGTAATATTGAAAAGTATGCACTGGGGTAAAATTTTAGTTAATCTGGAGGAGGTTTGTGGGAAAATTAGGGAGAACTGGCCTCATTTCTTTCAAAACCACAAACAGTGAAAGAGATTTAAAAAAATAAATAAAGGTCCTGAGCATTTTAGGGAGACCCTAGAGCTTCTCAGGGCAAATGTAGGTACCATCATTCCCTGCCCTTGCCTCCAGAACTGTAGCTGGACTGGGCACTAATCTCCCTGCACAGATTAAGGAAAGAAGTGGAGAGGTACAGAGGATGAGGAGTGGATGCCTGGCATTATTCAACAAACATCTGTGAGCCCTGCTCTGGGTGGCCTCAGGATAGGTGAACAAGATGCTGTTCCTGCCTTCAGGAAACTTGGGCAATAATAACCACCGATAGCACAAAGCTCCCGTTGTGCAGAGCTCTGTTACACAGGAGAACGTGGGCTACAGTGAAGGCACAATGGCGGGAGTGTTCAGTGAACCCTGTCTTGGGGCAGGCAAAGGACAACAGAGCAGAAATGCTCACGGAGTAGGGGACCTTGAATAGAAGCTCTCAGAATGAGTGGATGCTGCTAACCGATATGGCGCCTTGGTGTGAATTAGCAAAAGGGTGTACAGCTGGGCTGGCAGACCCCGCTCACGCAGGTGCCCCTGTGCAGTGAACAGCGCACACTGCCAGATGGGGCCATTGCATTTGCTGGATGGACAGAGGGAGGGTGGCAGGAGCGCTGGGGACGGAGAAGACAGCATGAGCAAGGGCACAAAGGTGGGGAGTTCAGGAAGTGGAAGGAGGACAGTAAAGGCTTTGAACTCTAGAGCAGAGATTGTAGGACTGCGGTGCAGAGACCTGATTTAAGAGCTGTGGGAGGATGGGGAGGACTTGGTAATTGATGAATGCAGGGAAAGGGAGGGGAGAGAAGAGGTCAGAAAGATGCCTGGGTTTGGGCCTCGGGTGGCGCTCATCAGACCCAGGAAGGCGGCAGACGGGGCAGCCCCGGCTTGCCTCCCCACCGTGGGACTAAAAGTGCCGGTGATTCCTCCCCAGTTCCCTGAGGTTGTCCCCCTTAACATCGGAGGGGCTCACTTCACCACACGCCTGTCCACCTTGCGGCGCTACGAGGACACCATGCTGGCGGCCATGTTCAGCGGGCGGCACTACATCCCCACGGATGCCGAGGGCCGCTACTTCATTGATCGGGACGGTGCGCACTTCGGGTACGTTCCTCCCTCTGCCATCAACTGCAGGGTCCTAGCAAGTGAGCAGCCCGGGCTTGGGCATGGGACTTTGATGTCTTCCATAACACCTAGAAGAGGAGATAACCTGCTGGTGGAATTTAATAAATGTGCATATTGCATTGGATCAGAATTCTTAGTTTCTTTCCCAGAGGAGGCAAGGACAACCGGAGAAACCCCAGGTGACACACATTGGCTGGATGTGATGAAACTGATTCTCTGCTATGCAAATTAAGACTGGGAAGTTGTCATCCCTGTGGAATAGGTGTGACCGCACCGAGAGGCAGGGGAGTTCCAACACAGCTTCTGGGAGAAGACCCTCAGATCCAGATTCTGGGGCTCGGCATCGCTGTTAGGGAGAAACATGGGGTGCGGCAGTGGTTCCCAAACTTCTTTCAATAGTTTGAAACAAATAAATAGGACAAAAAAAGGTGAGGGAAGGGCCAACATAGGGTTGCCATCCTGTAATTTTGCCAAGTCTTTAAAAAACAAAACACCTTCAGGGACTTCCCTGGCGGTTCAGTGGTTGCTTCCACTGCAGAGGGCACAGGTTCAATTCCTGGTGGGGGAGCTAAGATCCTGCGTACCGCACCGTGCAGCCAAAAAAAAAAACCCCCCAAAAACGAAACAACAACAGCAAAAACACACACACAAAAACCCCACTTTCAATTGTTACTGTCATTTTAACAGTAAAACATGGAACAACACAATCTCAAAAAAAGATAGCCCTTCCCAAGAGAGGACTTCTGACAACCTTACAGATAAACAATTTAAAGACTTTATGTTTTGGTTTCCTTGTTTGTGAAATGAGAAGTAATTATAGCTGCCTTGCAGGCCTGTCATGTGGATTAAATAAAGAGGCTTGGTGTGACCCCTGGCCAGGTCCTTTCAGAGTATGTGGCTGAAACTCTTTGCCCCATCCGTCTAACTTTGGAGATGACTGGAGAACTAACATGGTCTTTGACCTTGAACAAAAGGAGACCCTCCAACCACTACGTCTCTGTGCCGGCCTCCAAGTAGGATTGCCCACACTGGGAGAAGGGTCATTTTCATCCTCAGAAAGGAGCCTCGTCAAATAATTTGCTCTGAAGCATCTGGGTTTCCCCATTGGGCGGTCAGCTGCCTCCAGTGCTGAGAAAACAAAGTGTCACATCGCTCTGCAGAGCTATAAAAAGATTTTTGTTTGCAGGCTGTTTGGGAGAGGAAAGTGCTCGGCCCGGCTGGCAGCTCCCACAGCACTCTTCACTGGGCCTTGCCCGCGGTTATGTTTTTCAGGACTCACCAAGATTTGCTTACGATCCTAGAGGACTGATTTTCGAAGGAGTGATGGGGAAGGGGAACCCGGTTTGGCCCTAGGCTGATGCGCCCATACCCAGGTGGCCACAGCTGGAGAGTGGCAGGGCCAGGCAAGGGCATGGCAGTAAGCAGGATATTGTGGTGTTTATCCTCAGGCTACTGGACTCCAGTGGCCTAAGATTCATCAGCAGCCTGTGGAGCTGTTGAAAGATTCAGATAAAATAAAATAGGGATTTAGGGCATTTCTCTGCGGGTGAGCTCACGTAGCCCCAGCAGCCACCATGGAGGCTGCCTGGGCCTCCACCTGGGGCACTTTCCCGTTGTGATCAGTGCACAGCGGCTTGGACTGGAGTCTGGACCACTGTGGGTGTGGATTTGGAGTCCCCCGTGTCTGCATCTGGCTAGCTGTGGCTCCTTTAGCAAGGGTGTTCCTTAAGCTCTCTGAGCCCCACTTTTTCCTCATTTATAAAACGGACGTAAGAAAGCACTTACCCCATGTCGTTGGAAGGATTAAATGGGATAACTCCTGAATAGTGACTGACACAGATTAGTACTTGGTGAGTGTTGGCTGGTGTTGCTTCATGGTCATAGACTCACTACTGAGGTAACAGCTTGGTCTTGGGGTTTACTGATACATCCTCACAGAAAAGCCCTTCCCACACCTACCAGTGATGGGTCTGATTACTTTCAGCCCTAAAGAATCTGAAGAGAGAATTAAAAGAACTGAATTGTTATTTTAAGAAGGTGCAGTATGTGATTTTTTGTTCACTCCTGAAGCCAGTTTATTCAGGTGTCAGGGTTAGGCATTCCTCTTCTCCGTATAGCTACAGAATGATACTGATGGCAAGGATCTGTGGGGAGTGCAGAACTCTTCTACGTGGCTGGTGGGAATAAAATGCTACAACCACTTTGTCAAACAGGCACTTATGACCGAACAGTTCTCCTCCTGATGTTTACCCAAGAGGAATCGGTGCCTGAGTCCACAAGAAGTTTACAGGGAATGTTTATCACAGCTTTACTCTTATGAGACCCCAACTGGAAACAATTCGAATGTCCATCAACGGGAGAATGGGTAAATAGTTTATAGTGTATCCATACAACGGTATGCTACTTAGCGATAAAATGAAGGAAACTTCTGCTACACATGATGACGTAGGGAATCAATCTCAAAGACACTAGGTTGAGGGGAAGAAGCCAGGCACAAAAGAGAACATACTGTGTGATTCCACTTACATGCATTTCAAGAAGAGGCAAAACTAATCTTTGTTGATAGAATTAGAAGTTAGAGTGGTTGTCTCTGTAGTGATTGGCTGGGAAGAGGCACAGGGAAACTTTAATTAGGTGGACATGTTCTATATCTTGATGTATGTGGTGGTTGTGTGGGTATATTCATACGTGAAAAAGTAATTGGCCTGTACAATTAAGATGTGTACCTTTATTGGCTATTATCTGTACCTCAATTCAAAATATAATTAAGGGGCTAGATATCATATCTTCCCATTTTTCCTGTATATACTTAACAATTATAATAATAATGATACAATAACAACTACTAACACTTAGTGAGGGCTTGCTCTGTGCCAGGTATTTTCTAAGCACTTTTTATGTATTAACTTATTTAATCCCCTCATAACATTATGGGGTAGTTTTCTTATTTTCCCCCATTTTACAGAGGAGAAAGGGCACAGAGAGGTTAAGTTCACTTACCCAAGGTTACACAGCTGGCCATCTGGGTCCAGATCCTGTGCTCTAACCACTGGGTGGCACTGTCCGGATCCATTTACTCCTTCTCACCAACCCTCTTTCCTTCCTGCTCAGAGATGTGCTGAATTTCCTGCGCTCGGGGGACCTGCCGCCCCGGGAGCGCGTGCGGGCCGTGTACAAAGAGGCCCAGTACTATGCCATCGGGCCTCTCCTGGAGCAGCTGGAGAACATGCAGCCACTGAAGGGGGAGAAAGTGCGCCAAGCGTTTCTGGGACTCATGCCCTATTACAAAGGTGAGGGGCTCACTGTGCGGGGCAGTCGGGGTGTGAGGAGGGAGGGTAGCGAGGCATCTGTCAGTGCTGAGGTCTCCACCAGAACAAGTGGGTCATGGCTCGCCAAGACACCTGTCCTACTCAAGATGGGAGAGGATCCTGCTTCCCTTCCTGCCGCCCTCCCAGTCCCGCAGGAAGATTCAGATGAAATAGGGACCACCTTGCCTGCAACGTCATCAAATCGCATTTCAGAAGGGTGGTACTCATCCCATCCCCTTTGTTTCCTTTTGCCCTGCAGAACCACGATTCCTGTTTAAGTTTGTGCCCTTCATGGGCCCAGAGTCCCTTCCCCAGGGATCTGTCTCTTCCCTCTTGGGTCCACTGTCACTGGGGCTCTCTCTGTGCCCCGCCCCCCTCCCCACCCCCGTCCCACTGATGGGTGACGTGTTCACCCCCGCAGACCATTTGGAGCGGATTGTGGAGATTGCCCGGCTGCGCGCCGTCCAGCGGAAGGCCCGCTTTGCCAAGCTCAAGGTCTGTGTCTTCAAGGAGGAGATGCCCATCACCCCCTACGAGTGTCCGCTTCTCAGCTCCCTGCGCTTTGAACGGAGCGAGAGTGACGGACAGCTCTTCGAGCACCACTGCGAAGTGGATGTGTCTTTCGGGCCCTGGGAGGCCGTGGCTGACGTTTATGACCTGTTGCACTGCCTGGTCACGGACCTCTCGGCCCAGGGCCTCACCGTGGACCACCAGTGCATCGGGGTGTGTGACAAGCACCTCATCAACCACTACTACTGCAAGCGCCCCATCTATGAGTTCAAGATCACATGGTGGTGAGTAGCCCTGGCAGGGAGCAGAGTCCTGTCAGGGAGGGTGTCCGTTCCCCTTGGCAGCTCTGGGAGCAAGGTCCCTGGAAGGGCTGCTGGCTGCCCCAGAACCTGCTGAGGTGAGGACGGATCCTGAGGCACAACTCCAGGCGGACGGAGGTGCAGCCCCAGTCTCCTTGGCTGTACCTTGGGGCCAGGTTCAGGGCTGGTGGCCCACGAGGACTTGGTGCCTGCGCTCACCTGGCCTTTCCTCGAGGCACGGCAGTCTCTGCCTGAGGCTTATGGGGTCCGGCTAGCGAGGGCTTGACCAGGAAGTCCAGAGAGGTTTTGTCACTTTCTTGATCTTGCAAGAGAGTTTCTGCCCTTTTTAGAGTCACGTTACCAAACTCACGTAGGCATAACCACTCCTCCATCCTGTTCAAGAGTCCCTTCCTGTGCTCAGTGTATCAGTATGAATGTGGAACATGATGGGGGATTTACCCAAGGAGCCACCTAGAGCCCCTGGCTGAAGAAGGAACATTTTCTCTCCCTCTTCCCTCAACAGTAGCCCCACGCTTTGTTTTAGGATGTGGACTCTTTTCCTCCCAAAACATATTCTTCACCACCTTTTGGAGATGTAACCATAGTTGCCAAAGCCATGCACCAGGTTGGCCTTAGAAAAGCACAATGTTTACAGCCCTGCCTCAGGGCCTTGGCTTCTCCTACCTTCCACTAACCTTCCTTGCTTGAAGGGTTATCTTCTCATGGGGCTGGAATGCACATTTCAGGGACTCCTTTTGAAGATCCCTAAGTCAAGCAGGCAAGATGCCTAGTTGTTGTGTTATCTTTGAGATGTAACATCCTTTCTAGAGGCTCAGAATACATCCTTGACTGCTATTCCATGTTAGGATCCAATTTGTGGTGAACCTCCTTGGATGGGAACCCCTGTTGCTTTTTCCTGCCAACGTTCTCCTTCTCGGAGATTGTCTGTCTTGGGGAAGGAAAGAGAGGGCCGGAGGAGAGGCGCAGCTATCCCAGGAGCTGTGGGAAGAGAACAGCAGACCTCCGTTACGTTTGCCTCTGCACAATTCAGAGAGAAAAAGATCCACCAGCTTCTGTTCCACTGCGTTTCCTTCTCGCGCTGTCTGCAGCCTGGGGCAGCCAGTCGGGGTGTGGGCCTGCACCCCCTAGAGGAAATGCTCTGCAGCACCAGTCACTGGAACGGGAACGTTCCCTTGCTGCGTGCAGGCTTCTCCCTGTAATCGTGATTGAACTTGACTGCTCCTGGGTGTTGTTGTAGGGAGATTTTTTTTCTGTCAGCCTCATCGGTCTCAGTCTTACAAGACCAGATTGGCGAGGAGGGTAGTGGGGGAGCTGAGGAAGAGAAGGCCAAGCCCTGGGGCCTTGGCTGAGCTCCTTCACGGGGCAGGGACCCCTTGGCCCCTGTATGGGAGGATTCCAGGGCATGGTCCCCCACTCTTACACTGTATTCTTATGTGCGTGGAGCAGGTGTCCAGGCTGACATCTAAGGGGACGGTCCAGTCAGTGGTTCAGGTTCTGAGATAACATGTTCTCTCCTTGTTCTCATCCGCAAACGGCTTGTCACTTTTCCGGAGCTGATGTCCCTGCTTGGATCTTACCCTGACAGCACAGCTCTTGCCTTGTCCTCAGAGAAGGGTCTTTCATTTAAGTTGCCCAGATCGGCAAATAGATTGAACGCTAATACAGGTTCGTTTTTTGACAGACACTGAGGCAGGCTCTTCAGGAGGGAGCCAGTGTGAGGAGAGAGCAGATAGGTAAGCCCAGTGCCTGCAGTGATCCGACCTCGGCCCCTTCTCTTGCCTTCCCTGGCCCAGAGCATCGCAGCACTCGGTTATTGAGAGTCCATACACATAAGACAGGGAGGGACTGGTTCACGTAAGCTCAAGTCAGCTCAGAATCAGGCCCTGAAGACCTGCTTGGGGCTTCAGGGACGCTGGATAGGAACGCTGTCCCTGCGCCTCTTGCTGGAGCCCCTCCATTCCTCTGCCCCCGTGTTGTCCTCGCGGAGGTGCTCTGTGCCGTCGTGGGGGGACAGGGCTGTGGCCAGTAGCCCAGGCAGAGCAGGGACACTGGCGGCCAGCTTAGAGCTCCTTCTACATGGAGTAAAAGAATTCGGTGGCCCTGTTTGGCCATCGTCTGTTGAGAAGCCAAGGCCAGGCTGCGAAGCGCTCTTGGATGTGGAGGGTTTGTGGTGATCGCCTCCAAATAAAGGTCATCTCTGAGGAAGTGACTTCTCCTAGTTGGGTCCCTTTTCAGCTGTCAGCGGCCAAGCCCAGAACATAAGAAGCGTTGGGTAAGGAAGGAGGGCTCCAAAGGACGGCTGCTTCTCCCAGATTGAAAGGAAGTCTGTCTTCATGGAATTCTTGTGTGTAACGTCCTTGGGTCAAACCAAGGGGCCTGCCTTTGGAGCTTCCCTTATGTTTGACTTCGGGTACCTTTTCTCCCAGGTGCTCCATTCACTGGTTGGGAAGGTGATAGTTATAGGAAATAGGACCGCATGGTGCAATGCTAGCTGCAATTCAGTAAGAATGAAAAACTTAACTGCAGCTAAGTTTGAAAAGATTGAAACAAAACCACAGTGAAACCCAGCACACCATCCCAGGTGGGGGAATTCTTTGGGTAACGCTCTAAATAGAAGACATAGAGGAATCGTCACCATCCTTATTCTACCTCTGGTGAATTCAGCAGGCTGTCCAGCGCTTATCACGTGGAAAGCAGTCGACTGTGCTCTGAAAATTTCTGTTCTTTCTCTCTGGGGCTTGGGATGTTCTGGGAGCTGTCTGAGCCTTGTGCCTCAGGCTGCTCAGGTGATGTAATCTTCCTGTTCTGGGTTGCTCCTTGGAGGACTAGGAAATTGACATCTGCAAGCCACAGAGTGGGGTGAGCCTCACTGTGTGCTCTTGGTCTAAGTTGGATCCCGAAATGGTTAAGACATATAACAACAAAAAAACAAAAACCACTCACACTAATCATTTTGATCCCAGTTAGAATTTCAGATATCATCCTTCTGCATACCTTCTGTCTGTATTTGATTGTGCTACAAGTGAGTAAGCTTTCTCGGGTACCATTTTGCTGGGGCTCTTTCATGAAGGTGGCGCGCCTGCCTCGTGATCCTTAAAAGAGGGAGGCTTTATTCATCAGAAGCCAGAGTGTTGGGAACTGGGGTGGGAGAGGCACTTTTTGGAATTCTGGAAGAAACATACATGTATACATATGTTAATTGGAGGAAGGGCGGGCTGGCAGAGGGTCAGAGGAGGTGGGAACAGAGACGGGGAGGAGGGATAGGCAGTTGCCTCTGGGAGTGGGAGGTCGCGGGGTGGTCGGTCGTCTTCCTTCTGTACAGTGTGGGCTTTGTGTTCACAAGATAACGCTGCCTGTGTTTGTTCATTTCCTGTCTGTGAGCGCTTTGGTGCATGGAGCCTCAGTACCCTCACCTGGCATTAAAGTCAAGAATTAGAACCTGGGTGCCGTGCCTTTCTTGTTTAGACACTTAACTCCTCCCTCCTCCGCCCTCCACGCTGCCAGCAAATATGTGTTGATTTCTGCTTAAAACGTGGTATGTTTTGGGATGCCATACTAAATCAAACAGGCTCTTCCCTGAGACATGCGGCTGAGCTTCCGCCCTGACCTGAAGTTAAAGGGAGACGGGCCCCTGGAGGTTCCTCTGCAGGGAACCTCCTGCAGAGGAGGTTCCTCACCTGCTCTCCGTCCCGGCAGGCGTACTCACCCGTGCCCCCAGATTTCTGGGGTTTATAGGCAGTGCTGGCCATTCGTTCATGACCCTCAGCTTCCTCACTTGACCATTCTGTCTTTTAGGAAGTGGGTTCACCTGATCCCTTACTGAAGACCCAGTGTTCCAGTAGCTGAAAGCCCTGTACATCTTTTCTCCTCTCCTGGCCCTATACATCCAAGGCACACTCCAGTACCTCAGTAGGGGTCCCAGGGAGGCACCAGCATGGGCAGCCTCTGCTCCGTGTTCCAACATCTCCATGATGCTGGGATTGGCTGAGCCCAGCAATCCTTATAGGTATGAGAGTTGGAATACATTGGGTTGGCCTAAAAATTCGTTCGGGATTTTCCATAAGATGATACACAAACCCGAACGAGCTTTTTGGCCAACCCAGTAATAAGCAGATTCAAGGTCCAGAGGCACCATGTGAGTATCTGTCCGTGCAGCCGCCTGGAGCGGTCAAGGTGAAACTGGCAACTTGGTCCACACAATGAGGGCAGGGCAGGTTTTTCAAACACTTTGGCTTCAGAAGATGCTGCATTACATGTGCAAGATCCCAAGAGGCCAGCAGAGGAACGGCAGCTCTGGTCGTAGTGGACAGAGAAGCCGCTTCAAGCTGCAGGTAGGTGCCCATGTGCAGCAGAGGCCAGCCAAAACCCAGAGCTTCCCAGAGCAGACACAGAAAGGGACAGTCTTCTCTTACAGCGGCTGACTGGCGTGCCAGAAGAGGAAACTGAACTCCCGCGCACCCTTTTGCCAACCATGTGCCTTTACATCCCACCCGTTCAAAGTGGAAAGTAACACAGAGACTCCTTGGGACCTTACGTCTGTCTCCGTGCCTGACTTGCACTTGGAGTCATTTGTATTAGTCAGGAGGGAAAAAACCACACGGTAATTTGAATAATATATACCTTTAATATAAATAGCTATTAATTATAGGAAGATTGGAGTAATGAGGGATTGGCTAATAAAGAGTAGAGATAACTATAAAGAATATAGGAATAGCAGATGTAAGAAGCAGCCACTAGGGCAGAGAGAGAGCGTCCAAGGACGAGTACCCCGTCCCCCCAGAGCTGATACCCAGACCTTTTTTGGAGAAGGCGTGACCATGGCTCACCGAACAGTAGAGGGAAGCCTACTTGGGGGAACTTGCTGGAAACCCACCCTCTGGGATGCTGGAAAAATCCGTTCCTTGGGAGGTGTCTTGCCAGAGGCCCTCCATGGCAAAACCACCCCAGGGGAGTGCCGGGGAAAGCTGTGGGCCTCTTTGTGCTGCTGACTACCCTGCATGGCAGGAGCTGGGTGCTGGAGAAGCTGTGTGAGCTGTGAGCAAGCACACCTGAGCCAGAAAGGAAACATCTCCCTCCTTGCAGTGTCTCACCAATGCCCTCTACTAACAAAGAATCATATCATGTTAGTCGGCAAAGGCAAAAACTACTCCTAAGTCCCAACCCAATTTTTGCGGAGGCAACGAAGGATGAATATGGGACTAAAAGGCAGTCAGTACCTGGCACATCATCTACATGTGCTGATGACTCCGCAGATGTATACTCCTGTCCAGGCTTCCTGCCTCAGCCTCGAATTATACACCCAATAACCTGCCAAATATTGCCACTTCAATATCTGTTAGCCAGCTCAAACTTAATACATCCAGATGGAATTCCTGATCTCCCCTCCCACCCCAAACATCCTCATTCCACCTCCTCCCTCTCAGGAAGTGGCACCACCGTGCACCCAGTCAACAAAAACCTGCATCACCTTTCACTCCCCTCCTTCACCTTCCCCTTCTCCTTGCGATCCATCACCAAGTACTTGAATACATCTTCAAGCTGTATCGAGTTTTCACAGATTCGCTTGTTTGACTCACCATCATCTTTCATCCTGAGTTACTACAAAGGCCTCCTGGCTTAATTTGGCTCTCAATTACCCCGACTAACCTATTCTCCAGAATAGTCTTTTGAAACGGTTGATTAGATCCTGCACTATGCTGACTTAAAACCCTTTGCTTTTTTCTTTTTTTAATTAATTTTTATTGGAGTAGAGTTGATTTACAATGTTGTGTTAGTTTCGGGTGTACAGCAAAGTGAATCAGTCATACATATACATATATCCACTCTTTTAAAAATTCTTCTCCCATATAGGCCATTACAGAGTATTGAGTAGAGTTCCCTGTGCTATACATTAGGTCCTTATTATCTATTTTATATATAGTAGTGTGTATATGTCAGTCCCAATCTCCCAATTTATCCCTTCCCCCATGGTAACCGTAAGTTTGTTTTCTACATCTGTGACTCTGTTTCTGTTTTGTAAATAAGTTCAAACCCTTGGCTTTTAAAATGAAATTGGAAAGGCTAACCATGTTTGATCTGGTTCCTGCCAACCCTTCCAGCCCCAACACACCACCCTGCTCCTTGTTTCCCATCCTCCACCCTGGCCTTCTTTCAGTTCCTGCCTCAGCTTTTTGTGATTGACATTTCCTCTGCCTGGGATGCCCTTCCCCCCACCCTTCTCATTTATGGCTGGCTCCTTTTCATATTTTATGTTCCAGCTCAAATGTTACATACTCAGTGAGACCTTCTCTGACCATGCCATCTCAAGCATACTCCCTCCCATTACCATCTATCACGTCACCCTATTTCTTTATAGCCTTTATTACCAATAGTAGTTGTTTGTTATGTCTCTATTTTCTTTCAAATAAGCCCCTCGAGGGCATAGATTTTGCCTCTGTTGTTCACACCTATATCCCAATGCTTGGAACAGTCAGTGCCTGGAAAAGAGGTGCTCATAGTCAAGATCTGTTAAACAATCTGTCCAGTATATGGACAGGAGACCACTTGGAGCATCTTAGTATTACCATGGCCTGTGATTAAAGTCAGTGGGAAACTGCAAAAGGCCAATCCAGGCAGGATTACTAATGGGCCAGACCTTTCGTGAGTGAAAGTTTGGGTCACCCCACCAGGTAAAGAGATTGAGTATGGAGATTAAGTTTGATATAAGGAGATGCATATGGGTGCCAAGTTGACAGGGGGTGGAGTTATGAGAGCTAATTGTATGTGTCATCTTGATTGGGCCACAGTGCCCAAATATTTGGTCAAACATTATTCTGGATGTTTCTGTAAGGGTGTTTTTGGATGAGATTTACATTCAAATCAGTGGACTTGGAGTAAAGCAGATTACCCTCCATAATGTGGGTGGACCTCATCCAATCAGTTGAAGGCTTGAATAGAACAAAAGGCTCCCTCAGGCAGAGGGAATTCTGACTGCCGTCTGTCTTCAGACTTCACTGAAACACCAGCTCTTCCTGGTTCATCAGCAGACTGCCTTTGAACTTGAACTGTAATTCTTTCCTGAGCCTCCAGCCTGCCAGCCTCTCCCATCAGATTTTGGACCCACCAAGCCTCCACAGTCACATGGCCCAATCCCTTAAAATAATTATCTTCCTATATATACTGTATCTATCTATCTGTCTATCTATCCCAGGATATGTTATCTCTATATATATATCGTTATTCTAGAAAGAGATTTAGATACATCCTAGGAGAATATATATAATGAAATGCAAAGGTAGCATACCACATGTTTTGCCACCTTACTATTTTCATTTAACGTTATCTTTTGGAGATCTGTTCCTTTCAGTTCATGTAGAGCTGCCCCTCCCCCCCTTTAAAAATTTGATAGTATTCCATTAAAAATATGTTCCACAAAACTATTTAAAAATAGTTTCTGCTGCCTTTTGAGATACACATGCCTCTAACTATTTATCAACAGATTAATAAGCCTTTCCCACATTTAAGCAAATACAGCCCTCAGCTCTCTTGTTCTTGATATGATAAAGACTACTTAGAAACGTTAAAAAAAAAAAAAGGAAAAGTAAGATGGAGGTCTTGGGTTTTTTAGCTGATTGATTCTATAATGCTTATAGATTTGAGTCATGGTTGACCACAATATGGTTCAGCAAGAGAGAATGTACTCCTTTGCTTATGTGAATGATCTGTTTTCCTTGATTTTGGGTCCTATGGAAAATGGCTTAAGTTACGTGGTTCCTGGATTGCTTCTCACTTGGGAACTTGGCAATTTGATGAGCCCTTCTGCTGTCACTAATCTGATTTTCTCCCAGAGTCTATCCCTGCGGCTTTCCCCTGGGTTGCTTCATTCTTAGGCAGCCTTTATCTACTACTGCAGAGATCGCCTTTGCCAGAAAACCAGAGAAGAGAGAGCGTCACTTTCCTGAAAGCTAGAGAAGTCCTAGAAAGGAATTATGGGCAATCCTCACGCATTTGTTGAGGCCAGGGGAATGGCAGAGCTCACATGCCTATTCTTGGAGCCAAGGGATAGGGTCATCAATGGCTGAACTCTGTGGGCTAATAATGTAGGGAGGTGCGGTTCCCCCAAAAGAAGCTAGGTAGACAAAAACCACACATCCTCTACTAGTTCTACAAAAGTGTATACTCTTTCTCTCTTCTGATAGGGACCTCTGTTTTCACTGGTAGACATTAGTCATAGCCACGTCTATGAGTTTAGCACAGATCTCTAGCTGTTAATGGTTTCTTAAAGTCTTGCATTCTGCAAAAACCAACAAAAAAAATAATTTCCTCTGTGGGGTGAAGTAGGAGAAAAGGGGGAGAGGGTCAAGTTTTAACTCCTTTTCTCTTTAATGTATATATTAAATGGTTTGGTATTAGTTTTTGATGAACTGATATGTGTCCTATCATATAGCAAGTAGAAAATTTAATTCTCCTTCTCTATGATAGTGATGTGATTTTACTATTACAAACCAGGCAAGTCTCATTAAGAAAGATTTGTTTCTTTTATATAACTGCTGCAAGAAAATGTTGCAACTGACAAGGGCTTATCTCCAAAATATACAAACAGCTCATACAACTCAACAACAAAAAATCAAACAACCCAATCAAAAATGGGCAGAAGACTTTAATAGACATTTCTCCAAAGAAGACATACAGGTGGCCAGTAGGTACATGAAAAGATGCTCAACATCACTAATTATTAGAGAAATGCAAATCAAAACTACAATGAGATACCACCTCACACCGGTCAGAGTGGCCATCATTAAAAAGTCTACAAATAACAAATGCTGGAGAGGGTGTGAAGAAAAGGGAACTCTCCTACACTGTTGGTGGGAATGTAACTTGGTGTGGCCACTATGGAGAATAGTATGTAGGTTCCTCAGAAAACTAAAAATAGAATTACCATATGTTCCAGCAGTTCCACTCTTGGGCATATACCTGGACAAAACTATAATTCAGAAAGAAACATGCACCCCTATGTTCAAGCAGCACTATTCACAATAGGCAAAACATGGAAACAACCTAAATGTCCATTGACAGATGAATGGATAAAGAAGATGTGGTACATATATACAATGGAATACTACTCAGCCATAAAAAAGAACAAAAAATGCCATTTACAGCAATATGGATGCAACTAGAGAGTATCATACTAAGTGAAGTAAGTAAGATAGAGAAAGACAAATACTATATGATATCACTTATATGTGGAATCTAAAATATGGTACAAATGAACTTACCTACAAAACAGAAACAGAGTCACAGACATAAAGATCAGACTTGTGGTTGCCAAGGGGCAGGGGGAGGGAAAGGGAAGGGAAGGACTGAGAATTTGGGGTTTGTAGATGCAAATATTTAGAATGGATAAACAGTCCTACTGTATAGCACAGGGAACTATATAATTGCTGCAAGAAATAATGGCTCAATGTTATATAAAGTCAAAATTCCTGTCTTAGTCACACATTATTAAA
Organism: Delphinus delphis; assembly: GCF_949987515.2. Lineage (NCBI taxonomy): Eukaryota > Metazoa > Chordata > Mammalia > Artiodactyla > Delphinidae > Delphinus > Delphinus delphis. The sequence continues at coordinate 73,544,120 of NC_082697.1, forward strand.
ATTTGAAATGATAGGACAATTTGAACATGAAAATAAATAATTATAGCAATGGGTTATAACCCATTGAATAAATAAGAATCCATGAATTCATGTTGACACAAATGAATAAATAATTACATAAAAGAGGTAGAAAGGAAAGTTCTTAGAGTAAAATGTCAGCTAATAAATATAGAGAAAGAATGATGGGGTTAGAAAACCTCCATTTAGCAACCATCGTAATTATAACTGAATCATCATTAATCATCAAAGTATTTTCCTATAAATTACTAATTAATTATAAAGGTAAAAATAGTAACTTCACAGTGGAGACACCTGAAAGACTCCACCTTAATCATTAACCAAAGTTGTTAGCCAAAATGGGACAAACAGACATCATGCACATCACCTATCAATGCCTTGAGGAGAATACAACATTATGCCAGTGATTTTTCTGCCAAAAAATGAATAACCTGAATCTAATCATGAGAAAAAGTCGGAGAAACCCAAAGTGAAGAACATCTTTTAGAATGACCATCTTATACTTTACAAAAATGTCAAGATTATGAAAGACAAATTGAAATGGAAGAACTATTCCAGATTAAAGAAGGCTAAAGAGACATGGCAATTAAGTGATCCTGGGTTAGATTTGGGATCAGGAAAAACAATAGCTATAAGGGGCATTTTGGGGACAATTGAGAATTGAATAAAGGCTGTAGATTAAATAATGGAATTTTATCAATGTTAATTTTCCTGATTTTGATAATTTTGCTTTGGTTTTTCTCAGAGAATATCTTTATTCTTAGGAAATACACACTGAAATATGTCAGCATCAAGAACCATGATATTTGCAAGTTAAATTCTTTAGGAAGAAAGTGAGATAGAGAGGGTGCAAATGATAAAGAAAATGGGACAAATCTACAAGTTCAAGAAGCTCAAAAAACTCCACGTAAGATAAAGTCATAGGGCTTCCCTGGTGGCGCAGTGGTTGAGAGTCCGCCTGCCGATGCAGGGGACACGGGTTCGTGCCCCGGTCTGGGAAGATCCCACATGCCGCAGAGCGGCTGGGCCCGTGAGCCATGGCCGCTGAGCCTGCGCGTCTGTGCTCCGCAACGGGAGAGCCCACAACAGTGAGAGGCCCGTGTACCGAAAAAAAAAAAAAAAAGTCATAGAGACCCACAGCAAAACACATTGTAATCAAACTGTAGAAAGCCAAAGGAAAATACTATGGAAGCCAGAAGGGAGTCAGATGTCATATTTAAAGTGTTGAAATAAAAACCTGTCAACCAAGAATTCTGTATCTGGCAAAACTATTCAAGAATGAAGGAGAAATTAAGACATTGTTACTAGTAGACCTGCTCTGTGAGAAATGCTAAAAGGACTTCTTTGGGCTGAAGAAAGAAGGACACCAGAAGAAGCCACATGGAGAAATAAGAACACCAGTAAAGATAAATACCTAGGTAAACGTAAAAGCATTATTGTACTAAAGGTTTATAACTCCTCTCTTTTCCCCTATGTGATTTAAAAGACATATATGCATAAAACATTAATTATAAACCTGTGCTGATAGGCACACAATTTATAGAGATGAAATCTGTGACAATAACAGGATAAAATGAGAGGGACATAGTTGTATTGGAAGCAGAGTATATACTATTTTAAATAAGTTGGTATTATTCAAACTAAGTTGTTATGAGTTCAAAATGTCAATTGTAATCCCAAAGGTAACCACTAAGAAAATAACGAAAAAAATGTACAGAAAATGAAAATGGTAGGCTACAGAAAAACAATTAAATACCAAAATATGAGGTAATGGAAGAATTGAGGAAAAAAATATAAGCTATATAGAAAACAAGAAGCAAAATGGCAGAAGTAAGTCATTATTTAGCAGCAATTACTTTATTTGGTTTGTTTGTTTGCTTTTTAATATAGTCAATCGTAGCAATTACTTTAAATGTAAATAGATTACACTCTCCAATTTAAAGTCAAAGATTGGCAGAACGTATTTCCCAAAAAGTTCCATCTATCTGCTCTCTATAAGAAATTCACCTTAGATACAAAAACACAAAGAGGCTGGAAGTAAAAGGATGGAAAAATATATTCCATGAAAACAGTAACCAAAGGAGAGTTGGGGAATGTAAAAAAAAAGTTGGACTTCCCAGGTGGCTTAGTGGTTAAGAATCCGCCTGCCAATGCAGGGGACATGGGTTCGAGCCCTGGTCCGGGAAGATCCCCCATGCCACGGAGCAACTAAGCCCGCGCGCCTACAGCCCGTGCTCCGCAACAAGAGAAGCCACCGCAGTGAGAAGCCTGCACACCGCAACGAAGAGTAGCCCCTGCTCACCGCAAGTAGAGAAAGCCCATGAGCAGCAATGAAGACCCAGTGCAGCCAAAAATTTAAAAATTAATAAGTAAATAATTTTTAAAAAAAAGGTTATAAGAGACAAGAAAGACATTATAGACTGAAAAAGATTTAATCCAACAAGATGATGTAACAATTATATGCATATATACACCTAATAACCAAGCACCAAATATATATGAAACAAACAAAAAAGGCAGATTTAAAGGAGACATCAACAGTTTTACAATCAGAGTTGGAGACTTCACTATCCCGCTTTCAATAACGGATAGAACAACCAGAGACGAGATCAGTAAGGAAAGAGAGTACTTGAATGACACTATAATCCAATGAGACCTAACAGACATATATAGAATACTTCACCCAACAATAGTGGATACACACAGAACATTGTCCAGAATAGAACATATGTTGGGCCACAAAGAAAAGCCTTAGTAAATTTTGAAAGGTTGAAATCATACAAAGTATCTTTTCTAATCACAATGGAATGAAACTAGAATCAGTAACAGAGGGAAACTCACAAAAATGTAGAAATTAAAAAACATGCTTTTAACCAACGGTCAAAGAAGAAATCACAAGGGAAATTAAAAAATACTTTGAGACAAATGAAAATGAAAACACAACGTACAAAACCTTTGGAACGACGTGAAAGCAGTGCTCATTAGGAAATTTGTAGCCATAAACATCTACATTAAAAAAGAAGGATCTCAAATCAATAACGTAACTGTACACCTTAAAGTAACTAGAAAAATGAAGAGCAAATTGAACCAAAGCTAGCAGAAGGCGGAAAGTAAAGATTAGAGTAGAGATAAATGGAATAGAGAATAGGAAAACAAGAGAATATAGAAAATCAATAAAACCAAAACTTGTTTTTTTTTAAAGATCATCAAAATTGACAAGTCTTTAGCTAGATTGACTAAGAAAAAGAGAAAACAAATTGCTAAAATCAGAAATAAAAGAGGGGACATTACTACTGACTTTACATAAGTGAAAAGGATTATGAGAATTCTATGAAAATATGTGCACCAACAAATTGAATAACTAAATGTAATGAACTAATTCCTAGACACATAAATCCTACCAAGTCTGAATCACAAAGAAATAGAAAATCTGAATATACTTATAACTAGTAAGGAGACTGAATCAGTAGTCAGAAGTTTCCCAACAAGTAAAAGCCCTGGACTTTATGGCTTTGCTGGTGAATTCTACCAAATGCTTAAACAACTAATATCAATCCTTCTCAAATTCTTCAGAAAGAAATTGAAAGTGGAGAGAATGCTTTCTAACTTATTCAGTGAGGCCAGCATTGCCCTAATACTGAGCCAGATAAAGACACTACAAGGAAACTACAGACCAATACTCCTTAAGAACATTAATATAAAAATCCTCCCTTTCCAACCCGGGACGGGCAGGATGGCTCCGGCAAAGAAGGGCGGTGAGAAGAAGAAGGGCCGGTCCGCCGTCAACAAGGTGGTGACCAGAGAATACACCAACAACATTCACAAGCGCATCCATGGAGTGGGTTTCAAGAAGCGTGCCCCTCAGGCACTCAAAGAAATCCGGAAGTCTGCCATGAAGAAGATGGGAACTCCATATGTATGCATTGACACCAGGATCAACAAAGCTGTCTGGGCCAAAGGAATAAGGAATGTCCTATACCATATCCGTGTGCGGTTGTCTAGAAAACGTAATGAAGATGAAGATTCACCAAACAAGCTCTATACGTTTGTTACCTATGTATCTGTCACCACTTTCAAAAATCTACAGACAGTTAATGTGGATGAGAACTAACTGTGCTTGTTCAATAAAGTTACAGAACCACCAAAAAAAAAAAATTCCTCAACAAAATACTAACGAAGAATCCAGCAGCATATTAAAAAGGTTACATGCTGTGACCAAGTGGGATATATTCCCGGAATATACAATGATGGTTCAACATATGAAAATTGATCAAATGTTATTCACTATATTGAAAAAACTACCCAATCTTCTCAATTGATACAGAAAAGGCTTGTGACACAATTTAATACCCTTTCATGATAAAAACACTACAAAAAACTAGGAATATAGATATAAGAAAGCTACATATAAAAAACCCATAGCTAACATTGTACTCAGCAGTGAAAGATTAAAAGCTTATCTGCTAAAATAAGAAAGAAGACAAGGATGACTGTTTTTGCCAATTCTATTCAATGTAGTATTGGAAGTTCTAGTTAGAGCAACTAGGCGAGAAAAGGAAAAGCCATCCAAACTGAAAAGGAAGGAGTAAAATTATCTGTTTGAAGCTGATATGATCTTATATGTAGAGAACCCTAAGGATTCCCCCCACCACACACACACACACAACCTGTTAGAAGCAATAGACGAATTGAGCAATGTAGTAGTACGGAATCAACACAGAAATCAGTTGCATTTCTAATAATGAACAATCCAAAGAGGAAATTAGGAAAAGAGTTCCACCTACAATATCATCAAAAAGAATAAAATACTTAGGAATTAATTAAGGAGGTGAAAGACTTGTACACTGAAAACAGCAAAACCATTGCTGAAAGAAATGAAAGACGATGTAAATAAATGGAAAGACATCTCATGTAAATTGGTTTGTTGTTGAATTTTAGGAGTTCTCTATATATTCTGGATAACAGTCCCTTATCACAGATAGGTGATCTGCAAATATTTTTTTCCTATTCTGTGAGTTGCCTTTATACTCTGTTGATTGTTGCCTTGGATGCACGAAAGTTTTTAATTTTGGTAAGTCCAATATGTCTATTTTTTTCTTTTATTACCTGTGCCTTTGGTGTCATATCTAAGAAATTATTGCCAAATCCAATGTTTTGAAGCTTTTCTCCCCCGTGCTTCCTTCTAAATTTTATCTTTTACATTTAGGTCTTTCATCCATTTTGAGTTAATTTTTTTACATGGTGTTGGGTAAGGGTCCAACTTCACTCCTTTGCATGTAAATTTTATATTATGTATATTTTACAATTAAAAATAAAGTTAAAAAATTAATACCCTTTGATTAGAAAAACACCCAGTAAACCAGGAATAGCAGGGAACTTCCTCAACATGATAAAGACCATGTATGAAAAACCCACTGGTAACATCATATCATGGTGAAAGACTGAAAGTTTTTTTCACTAAGATTGGGAACAAGACAAGGATGTGTAGTTTAAGCACTTCTATTAGTATGTTTTCATTTCTCTCTGGTAGATTCATCTTACCTAACTTTTCTGCAGAATTTGACTCATCTGATCAATCCCTTGGCTTTCTCTCTCTCCTTAGCCTCCACATTACTCCTCTTTTATAGTTTTCCTCTTTTTTTTTTCTCTTTGATGGCTCTTTTTCTTTTGACACACTCCAGGATTTACTCTTAGCCCTCTTTTATCTTCACTTTTTCCAATGGGACTGATTTTTATAAGTTAATATGCAAAACAACACATAAATTGAAATAAAGAATAATACAGTGAGTAGCCATATACCTATCACCCAGCTCAAGAACTAAAACATTGCCTGTTCAGTTGACTGTAACTTTGGTGCCCCTTTCCAATAGCCTTTACTGCCACCCCTTCTCCCAGAGGGAAGTGTGGTAGTTTGTTGCATTAATGGCCCCAATGAGTCAGACTTTGTCCTCACTTTTGCTAGTCCCCTCCCACTTTGACTTTGGAGTTTGCCCCTTACCTTTTGATCTCTTCTCCTTTCTCTCCTCAGTTCACTGCTACAGCTACACAAGTTGGCATCAGGAGGGCCTTTGCACTTGCTGTTCCCTGTGCCTAGAACACTCTTGCCCAAATACTTGCATAGTACTGTAGTATAGCTAGCTCCCTAACCCTTTGCTCTGGTCATCTTCTCAGCCAAGGCTTTCCTGTCCACCCTAAAACATCAAACTTCCTGGTTGCACTGGCTATCCCTCTCCCTTGCATTATTCTTTTCCATAGCAATGGTCACTATGCTATGTACTTTTGTAAATAATTTATTGTTTGGTGGCTCCTCCACCTCTTCCCTAGAATGTAAGCTTCTCAGCTTAGGTACTTTTTTTTTTTTTTTTTTTTAATAGTCTGGTATCCTCAGCCTAGCATACATTAGGTACTGTAGGGGAGGGAAAATAATTTTCCCTCTGAGTTCTCTTCTGAGTTCTTGGCTGAAACCCTTATAATAAAAGAGTAACAAAGAGGAAAACAAATAGAGATTTGTTAACATGTATACCTCACATATATATAGGAGATACCCAGGGAAAAGGCTTAGAATGCCAACTTAAATACCATTTTCCGGTGAAGACAAACAAGGAAAGGTGTCTGTTGGGGGGGTGGGGTGGGGGGAGGGTGGAGACCAGTTATGGAGGTGACCAGGGAAAGAAAACTAAACAAGCTAAGAAGTTTGTTATACAGGTTTAAGTCAGTGTCTTCTCCACTGATGAGTCTCTAGTGATTTATTAGAGTTGTCCTTTTCTTCCAGGTACAGCGGGGGAGACACTTTTACAAATAGCGATTTCCTTCCTAAATGTACGTTTCCCTTACAAAAGGTTAACTTCTAGTTTATTTTCAGGGCTTCTCTGTGTTTACTTTCTCAGAATAAGCCCTATGTCAAAGAGGCATATTTTGGGGTGGCATATTCTGCTACCTTCCAGCGTTTAGGAATAATTTGAGGAACAAATCAATCTCCATTTTGCAAATAACGAGCAAAGACTGAGGTATTAGGCAAACTGTCCAAAATCGCAGAGGCAGCATTTAGCAAACCTGGGATTCCAACCCAGGGCTCCCTCCCAGACACTGTACTATAGTATTTTCTTTTCTGTCTCTTATTTATTTATTTATTTTCCAGTCGTGGCTGCGCTTTGTGCCATAGATGGCATCCAGAATACAGAGGCAGCTGCTGTCTCCTACATTCCTGAGATGGGAATCACGGAGAATTGGATTCCATTTATAACTCGACCATTAATACTGTGTGACACTGGCTAACGTATTTAACTTCTGGAACTCAGTTATGCTCGGCTGTAAAACCGGCTAATAGATCAGCCAATCTCTTTAAGTAACTCAAGAACTTTTAAAATCCTAAAATCCGTGTGAAGCGATGGGATTCATTAGTTTCTCAGGCAGCCTCATTCCCTACGGGATGGAACCTCCACTGGCCCAAACACCGCTCTGCCGCAGCCTTTGCCACCGCCTCCCATTCCAAGCTAAGAATGGGCAGTGTCACCCTCAGGCTACTCCTAGTGGGATCCCGGTAGCAGGGGTTGAGGAAAAGACAAGGAAAACACCCGCTTCTCCGCTGGCTCCCGAACGCTCCAGGTCAGCGCCCCGGGGCCAGCGTCGAAGCCGCCTCCTTCCCTTCGCCCTACGGCTCTGTCGGTGCCGTCATCCACGCCAGCCTCGCACCCCCTCTCCACCCAAGGTAGACTCGGACTGACACCCTCATCCTCCCGGCGGCGCGCAGAGGCCCCGGAAGTGACGTCCGTGCGTGCGTGTCGTGCGCGCGCGGCGCCGGGGGCGGGGCTGCGAGAGGGAGGGCCGGCGTGAGGGCGGGTTGTGACTAGCACCCGGACCTACTCCAGCGACGCGGAGAGAGCGGCGGTCTGGACGTCGGTGGAGCAGCAGGTGAGGTACGGGGCGGATGGACGGGGGCCCAGGGTGGCGTCGGGGGAGTGGGGCGGCGGCGCCGTACCGGTGACGGTTACTGGGTCATTGGTTCGGGCTGTACACCCGGTTGGGGCCGTCTCGCACCGGTGCCTCCTGCCGCCCTCCGGCTCAGCCCGGGGCCCGGCGGCGCGGCCCTGGCCGGTCCCAGGCCGTCGCCGGCCCCCCTCATCCTCTGCGTGCTCGGCCTGCCCGTTTCGGGCGCTCGTCGCCAACTTCTCCGAGGCCCGGCCCAGCTCCGACGGGCAGACACGTATCGTTTCCTGGCCGCCGCCTGCCACCCGTCCACCCATCGCGGGATGGCTGTGCTCCAGCCGGCTCCCTCCTCACTGTCCAGTCGGCGGAGTGCCGAGGGACACCTGTAGTGGTGACCGGGCAGGTCGTGCCCCGAGCCCCTCGGGGACCTGTCGCAGCCCGGCTTGGGCAGGGGCGCCGGGACCTCAGGGACCCGCGTCGGTCTCGGGGAGGGAAAGGTCCTGGAGGTGGGAGGATGCTCTCTTTCGCAGCGCGGGGACTGGAAGACTGGTCCTAACTTTCGCCCCGTGGTTGAGGGCGAAGTTGTGGGCCTGGGGTTAGGAGCAGAAGTCCCTGCTTCCGAATCGTCTCGGAGGAGAGCAGAGGTGATGCCCATCACGGAAGTTTAGTCGACAGGGTGGAAGGACTCAGGCGCTTCAGAGAATAGGTCAGAGCCTGCTGGTGGTGTCTCAGCGCTGGTGACCAAGCCCTGTGGTTGGGAAATGTGTCATTGGGCGCCGGGACTCGCCTAGCAGAGAGATTAGATGTGAAAATTTGTCAGGATGAGTTCACAGCATCACTGGGGAATAGTTTTTTTTGGGGGGGGGATCTGAAGAGTTTTGTTTGAGTTTAAAAAATAGTTGTACCTGTTTTCTCAGTAAATCTAAAACTGCAAAACAAACCCCCCAAAATCTATCAAGGTTACTAATTAAAATAGTTGTACCAAGAAAGCTTGCTGGAGTTGCAAGGAGATTTGATTTTACTTAATCCCTTTAATGATAAATAATGTTAATTTTAAGAGTTACTGGTTCTTAGGTGGAAGATTAAGGTGTTCAAGTATTTGAATTTTTATTGACCTTCCAAGCAATCATTTTCTTCTCTCTAGAAGTTAGCCACTTCAGGAGAGAGGGACAGCGAGGATACTCGCCATGCAGTGTGGTGAGCAGCAGAGCCCAGAGGGGGGACACCCCAGGTGTCTTGAGGGACTGCAGGGCGTGGAGGGTGGAGGAAGGTACCAGGGAATATTTCTGGAAGTGTCTTGAAGAATGAGTAACATTCAGCCTAACAAGGTGAGGTGAGAATTTTAGAGGTAGTGGGAATGTGGACGTGGGGCAACTAAAGGAGAAGAGGCCAGCAACTCCCAGGAGGTGGTTTTTGAAAAGTGAAAAAATGCAGGCAGAGGCGGGTGGCAGATAGGGGCAGAGATGCAGGAGATTCTTGGGCGTTTCTCTGATGGTGACAGAACCGGGGAAGGGTTTTAAGGAGGGTTATTTGCCTGCTTAACACACGGGCTGCTATGTGGCTGATGAGGATTGTGCCCTGTATAGTGCTTGATTATGTGCTAGCTTGTATTTTAATCGTTTCTGCTTGTTAAATGTTTGAATTGATTTTTTTTTTTTTTTTTTTTTTTTTGCGGTACCCGGGCCTCTCACTGTTGTGGCCTCTCCCGTTGTGGAGCACAGGCTCCGGACGCGACGTGCAGGCTCAGTGGCCATGGCTCACGGGCCCAGCCGCTCCGCGGCATGTGGGATCTTCCCGGACCGGGGCACGAACCCGTGTCCCCTGCATCGGCAGGCGGACTCTTAACCACTGAGCCACCAGGGAAGCCCTGAATTGAATTTTATATTCATTTACTAATTGTTTGTATGAGAGTGTGTGACCCTGCTTATTTGTAAACTTCTATAAACAGGAATTCTGCTTTTATCTCTTTGCATCTCAATCCAAGTCAGGCATTCATGAGTGTTCCATCAGGACGATGAGCAATCATTGATTTCTGATGTTGATTTTCAGTGAAAAAAAGACTTGACCGGTACTTATTTTAATATCTATGTATAGAAGAACTAAGGTCTTGTTTCATTTACTCTTCTCAGTCTTTGGCTAGAGACATAGAATTTCTGTGTTGACAATGTGAGTTTAATTTTTGGCACATGTGTTTATATTGGTTGCAAAGTAAACATCTCTAGCAGAGATGACCCATCCCTAAAATATAGGAGATACCTATGTGACATAACATACCTGTCTATTCTGTGAGGTAGAATAGAAATGCTCTTAAGTAGCTTCTTAACCCAGCAATAAAGTTGTCACCCTAAAAAAAAGTTTCACAATAGAGGCCAAACATTTTGAAAGTCATATTAAAAGTTCATTTCTGTCATAAAGCATTGTAGGAACATAATGTATGTTGTTTCACATGACTGAAAGGCCTTGAAATAATCTAGACTATTGTTTGTTGAATAAACACTTAGGAGAAACAACGATTGACTCATCTTTATCCCACATAATATTATGTGGCTCTTACTTTATCTGTTTGTTATTTAGATAAAGCTCCTAAAATGCTTTAAGAAAAGGCTATACTTTATGGTGCTGCTTTCAAGTTACCCTGGGAGATTCCTGTTGTTGATGAAGTTACTGTTGTTGGGGTAGGCAGTGTAATTTTTATTGTGTAGTAAAACAGTTTTTCAAGTCTCTGGTAGCATAGCTCACTTGTTTGTGGTCACTAGGAGGGTGAAGGACTATAATTATAATCAATTAATTAGATAAATTTGTAGTTAGAAGTTATGATCAGAATGCTAAGTATGAGTTCATGATAGGGTAAAATTTTACCCACTAAGAGAATATTAAGCTTTTTGTTTTGCTCAGATGACAGCAATAAGATTACTGAAATCCCTGAAGCAAGAATGTAGCAAGAGCATTTGGGGCTTTAAATTCTGTGCTGTCTCCCAGTAAGGAATGGTTGGCAGCATCCCCTGTGCTAGGCACAGGGCAACTCAGAAGGAGCTGTACAAAAATTTTATAAATCATTTTTGAAGCTAGCCTATTCAGTTCTCGTTCAGAATAAATACTCAAATGCAACTGCATTTGTGGTGATTTCGTCTGTATTTTAAAAATAAAAATGACTTTTGGGGGATTTTTACATGGGATATATTTACAAGTTTCTGTGTGCTCCACAGTTAAAAATACATAATGAAAGTGTTTTATTTTGGTAGTTCCTCTGTTGTTAGAATTTCCTAATTTTAAATACAATGTTTGCTACAACACTTTCTTTTTTTTCTTTTGGAGCACAAGAAAGATAATGCCTCTAGAAATTGAACTCGTAACATGTTTGTTAATGGAAGAAAATATCTTCCTATTGTGCTATACTGTTTTTTAAGTGGAGCATACCATTTACTTATATCACCTCTTGTTCCAGAAAGGATTCATAGTGACTTACAAAGATACAAACAACATGCTGTTTGGTAACAGACAGAAATAAAGGGGTGATGGATTTAGGACTGTGGGAGAAAAATTAAGATGGAAACAGAAATGAGATCTGTACACAAAGTAGCACTGAACTCTTAAGTATTTGTTAGAGGGCCACAAATTTGACTCTGCTTTTTAGTAGCCAGTTCAGAAAGAAATGTAATCAGTTACATGGTTCAGTGACCATAAGATAAAAGACCAGTTTCTCCTTTGGATTCCCAAAGATGCCTTGTATTGAGAAACTCCTCAACTACATCCTTAAGTATAAATACAGCAAAATTCCTCATTGCCTCACTGTGTAGGGTGACGACGTAAGATCAAAACATAATTCAATAAAAACAGTTCTGGTGTTGGCAAAATAATGTGGACTAAGCACTTAGCTCTGTAGACTGATTTAATTTAAGGATCTGTTTTACATTATCTAGATAAGTAGATGGGGATCACACATTTTTCAAGTTACCTTTCATAAATGTTTTGTTTCTCAGTGGAGCTTTTGTTATTAATTTATCAGCAGTGGTGCTTCCCAACAAGGTCCTTAAGTACATACATTTTTTGTGTTGTTGGTTAATCACAGAGCCATATTTTTAGCAGGCATGCTTTATCGTGGGGGATATGAAAATGGAGGAGACTGACAAATATTTAAGTAAAAGTCACTTCACCTCCACACTCAGATGGGCTGAAGGAATATCAGTGAATACCAAGATTCATTTCTGGAAGTAGGTTTGGGGTGTTAGCTCCAGCACAGAGAGCATTGGCTTGAAAAGTCCAGGCATGTAATTAATTAATTAATATTAATTATTTTATTTATTTATTTTTGGCTGTGTTGGGTCTTTGTTGCTGTGCATGGGCTTTCTCTAGTTGCGGTGAGCAGGGGCTGCTCTTCATTGCGGTGGCTTCTCTTATTGCGGAGCATGGGCTCTAGGCGCGCAGGCTTCAGTTGTTGTGGCACATGGGCTCAGTAGTTGTGGCTCGCGGGCTCTAGAGCTCAGGCTCAGTAGTTGTGGCGCACGGGCTTAGTTGCTCTACAGCATGTGAGATTTTCCCTGGCCAGGGCTCGAACCTGTGTCCCTTGCATTGGCAGGCGGATTCTTAACCACTGCGCCACCAGGGAAGCCCTGTAATTTATTTTTAAGAAGGGAACAGATCCACTTATCTTAGATGTAGTGTCCAGTAAATTAATGTATCTGTATTTTGCTCAAGCTAAATAAAAAGTTGACCTTTTAAGTAATTAGTTAGAACTTATCAAGTGCTAGCATGGGCCAGGCATGCTAATAATAAGCTCTTTACATGCATTATCTCAATGTTGTCATCTTCCTTTATTCCCTTTCTTAAAAGAAAAATATAAAGAAATGTGGTTCGCAGCAGTAACTTGTTCCAGGTCATACAAGAGGTGATGGAGATTTGAACTCAGGTAGTCTGACAGACTCAGTGGTCTGCACATATGACTTTATACTGCTTGAGGTGGACTAGACTGGGCCCACAGATAGGGCTAGACCATACAGTTAATAGAGGTAAACCCACTGGCCAGTATTAGAACCCACCACTGCAGAAGGGCCTTGAACAGTTCTGAATCTTCCATCCAGAAGATGAGCTGAGAGCTACAAGTTCAGGGCATTTGGCCATAGTTTATAAAGCTGGGAAACATACATCTTCTAGGCATCTATCAGGGTTAGAAAAGTGGGAATATTATTTTATGTGTTTGTTTGCATCTGAAATGCATGTATTTTTTCTTTCTATTTGTTACACATTTGTCTCATCAGATCAGGAAAACCACAATGATATAGTTTTAAAGATAGTGTGCCATTCTGGAAAGAGAGGTCTATATTTATATTTTAGAGTAAAACTTTAGCTGGTGATCTCACTGCTATGATTTGGGATGAATTTAGGTTATGCCTCTGTAGTGACATTGCTAGGTGTATATGTTCTTAAATCTTATTCCATGTTTTATTAGGAATTGTATTGCATTAGAGTTGTACAGATAAGTAAACCATTATTTATTGTGAGTTTTCATATGAGACTATTCCAGGTTATGCCAGATTATTTTATTTTGAAGTATTGTAATATAGTTCCTACAGTATATTGTAAATTGTGACCTAGCCTACAAAACTAAAGAGTAGAGAACATCCTTATTCATCCTTAATTAGTAAACAGTGGGTGGAACTGTCCTTGCCTAAATATAGTTATGTAATGTAGTGTTTCCTTAATTGCATTTCCACAGAGCTTTTGTCATTGTTAAATAGGTTCCTGAAAAATTAGGTAGGCTAGTGACTTGAGTTTTGAATAGGATATTATAAGAAGAATACAAATTAAAAATGTGAAAACAAACAAACAAAAAATAGGCCAATGAAACAGAATGTCTAAAATCCATTATAATTAGTGTCTCAGGAAGTAATATGCTTGGCTTTTACTTAGCAAATTGGATTATGTATTTGTGTAAATTAATTAGCCTTTGCAGTTGGGGTTGTAGTGTGATAAGTGTGTAGATTTCATTTGTGGTCTCAAATGTTGTATAGTTATGAATGGACACATCTTAAATATCATTTATAAGGAATAATCAGATGGCAAAGTATTTTTATACGACATGCTAGCTGCTGATACCTTTACAAAGCATCATGTGATGTTACCTGCGCCAGGAAATAGAGTGGCTGATGAGAGACAAAATTGAAATTAAGTCCTTTGAATATCAACTGTATGAAGTAGACACCACTTTCTCCCAAGAGCCTACTTTCATTTTATTTTATTTTATTTTTTATTGGCGTATTGTTGATTTACAATGTTGTGTTAGTTTCAGGTGTACAGCAAAGTGAATCAGTTATACATATACGTATATCCACTGTTTTTCAGATTCTTTTCCCATACAGCCCATGACAGAGTATTAAGTAGAGTCCCCTGTGCTATACAGTAAGTAGGTCCTTATTAGTTATCTATTTTATATATAGTAGTGTGTATATGTCAATCCCAATCCCCCAATTTATCCCTCCCCCCGGTAACCATAAGTTTGTTTTCTACATCTGTGACTCTGTTTCTGTTTTGTAAATAAGTTCTTTTCAAGAGCCTACTTTTATTCTTGCACATATTTGAGAACAAATTGCAGCAGATTTTCTTGTTGTTGTTACCCATAAGAGGTTGTAACCTATTTCCCTAAAGAAGAATTTTTGCCTTTTCAGTATGTTGGTCTAATAACTGACCCCCCCATATAAATAAATAAATAAATAAATATATATATATATATATATATATATAATCTCAACTTATTTCTTACAAAATAATGCTTGAGAAATAAGTTGAGGTTCTTTTGAAGTTTAAAGTTCTTAGATTCTGACAGAAAAACTGACTAGGAGGTTGGATTTTAGTCCAATCACTTCCAGCTCCAAACACCACCAATAATGGTTATAATGGTGAGTCTGCCGTTTAAGTAAATGTAATACAAAGATTTCAATTTCAGTCTTCAGTGAATGCTTCAGCTGTGTTTGGAGGAGAACAATCTGAGTACTGAAAAATACTTAAAATTTTTTTTTCTTTTTCTGAGTGTTTCATTTCAGGAAGTCTAGTTTTTATAGTCATGAATTTTAGTGCCTTTACCAAACTACCTAGTCTAGTAAACACTACATCACCCCAGAATATCTTCTGATCTTTATTAATGTGTATGTTTTTGTTGTCTAAATCTGTCTACCTGTTATTTCTTGATTTTAAAGTTTTAATATTTTGTGTAAGCATTTCAGAACTCACCATAAGGTACATATGTGAGTTTTATTGTATTGCAAAGAAGTCCGGTATTTAAGCTCTATGTTACTGTGTAGTTCTACCCTTCTTTGAGCTGCTATAGATTTCTTAAACAGAATTGGTTTCAGCCAGTGTATTCTTCTTAGCTCCCAGCGATGACTAATTTCTAACCGGTTGGCTCACATTAGAATTTTCTTGGTGGATTAACACTGTTATCCTTAATTCATTAGTAGTGCTTTTTGCCTTAAAGTCTACTTTGTGTGATACCAGTATAGCTCTACTTGCTTTCTCTTGATAAATGTTGCATGCTATATATATCTTTTTCCATCCTTATACTTTCCAACTTTCTTTGTCACTGAAAGCACCATGAAGTTAGATTTAGTTTTTTTTTCTTTAGTCTGACAATTTTAGTCTTTAAATTAGAATCATTAGTCCATTTAATGTAATTGTCACTATATTTGGTATTATATCTACCATCTTCTTTTTGACTCACCTGCTTTGTTCCTTTTTCCTTTTTTTAACCTCTTTTTGGATTATTTATTATTCAATTATTATTTAATTTTTCCTCTCTAGTAACTTCTTAGTTATACATTCTTTTATTCTTTTGTGGTTACAATAGAGATTATAGCATACACCCTTGACTTCTTATAGTCTAATACAAATTATAACTTTTTTTTTTTTTTTTTTGGCTGCACTGGGTCTTTGTTGCTGTGTGGGGGCTTTATCTAGTTGCAGTGAGCAAGGGCTGCTCTTCCCTGCGGTGCATGGGCTTCTCATTTCGGTGTCTTCTCTTTGTTGCGGAGCACAGACTCTAGGCACATGGGCTTCAGTAGTTGCAGCACGTGGGCTCAGTAGTTGTGGCTCACAGGCTCTAGAGTGCAGGTTCAGTAGCTGTGGTGCATTGGCTTAGTTGCTCTGCGGCATGTGGGATCTTCCCAGGCCAGGGCTTGAACCCGTGTCCCCTGTGTTGGCAGGCAGATTCTTAACCACTGCACCACCAGGGAGGCCCCAAATTATAACTTTTATCACTTCTTCAATAATGCTAGAACTTTATTTATTTATTTAATTTTATTTTTTGGCCATGCCAGGAGGCATGTGGGATCTTAGTTCCCCCACCAGCGATCGAACCCAGGCCCCCTGCATTGGAAGTGCAGAGTCTTAACCACTGCCCTAGAACTTTAGATACTAACTCCATTTGTCTTTTTCCTGTATTTTTGTGTTACTCTGTTTTATCCATTTTAATTCGACATATATTTGAAGACCCATAAGAAATTATTGTTTTTGAATAATCAATATTCATGTATATTTCCTTACATATTTACTCTTTGCATTGCTCTTTATCCCTTCCTGTATTTTTGTTTCTGTTTGGGATAGGATAATTTCCTTTCCATCTAAAGAGTTCCCTCTGGTATTTCTTCTAATACAAGCCTGCCTATAATGAACTCTTTCATTTGTTGTTTGTCTGAAAAATATCTTTATTTTGCTTTCATTTTTAAAGGAAATAATCACTGAGCACCGCATTCTAGGTGGAAATTTATTTTCTTTCAGCACTTTTCTTTTTTTTTTTTTGCGGTACGCGGGCCTCTCACTGTTGTGGCCTCTCGCGTTGCAGAGCACAGGCTCCGGACGCTCAGGCTCAGCGGCCATGGCTCACGGGCCCAGCTGCTCCGCGGCATGTGGGATCTTCCTGGACCGGGGCACGAACCCGTGTCCCCTGCATCGGCAGGCGGACTCTCAACCACTGCGCCACCAGGGAAGCCCTCTTTCAGCACTTTTAAGGTGTCATTCCATTGTCTTTTTTTTTTAATTAATTAATTTATTTATCTTGGTTGCGTTGGATCTTCGTTGCTGTGCACAGGCTTTCTCTAGTTGTGGCGAGCGGGGGTTACTCTTCATTGCAGTGCACAGGTTTCTCACTCCTGTGGCTTCTCTTGTTGCGAAGCACAGGCTCTAGGCGCACGGACTTCAGTAGTTGTGGCACATGGGCTCAGTAGTTGTGGCTTGCAGGCTCTAGAGCGCAGGCTCAGTAGTTGTGGTGCACAGGCTTAGTTGCTCCGCGGCATGTGGGATCCCGGACCAGGGCTAGAACCCGTGTCTCCTGCATTGGCAGGTGGATTCTTAACCACTGTGCCATCAGTGAAGTCTCTCCATTGTCTTTTGTCTTTTATTATTTCTTTTGAGAATTTAGCTGTTAGTTTTATTGTTGCTCTTAAGAAAGTAATGTGTCTTTTTTCCACTGGTTACTTTTTTTTTTTTTTTTTTTGCAGTACGTGGGCCTCTCACTGTTGTGGCCTCTCCCCTTGAGGAGCACAGGCTCCGGACACGTAGGCTTAGTGGCCATAGCTCACGGGCCTAGCCGCTCCGCGGCATGTGGGATCTTCCCAGACTGGGGCATGAACCTGTGTCCCCTGCATCGGCAGGCGGACTTTCAACCACTGCGCCACCAGGGAAGCCCATCCACTGGTTACTTTTAAGAGTTTTTTATTGTTTCTTTTGAGAATTTAGCTGTTAGTTTTATTGTTGCTCTTAAGAAAGTATGTATCTTTTTTCCACTGGTTACATTTAAGAGTTTCTTTGTTTTTGATGATCAGCCGTTTAATTATGCTGTGTCTTTGTATGGTTTTCTTTGTCTTTATTCTGCTTGGGGTTCACAGAGTTTCTTAAATTTATGGGTTGTCTTCATCAATTTGGAAACCTTCATTCTTTCCTCTTAATATTACTTCTGACCTAATTACTCTCTCCTCTCCTTTTGGGACTCCAGTTACACACCTGGTAGACTTTTTCACAGTGTTCCTCATTCCCTTTTACGTTCCCACCTGCCCTTGTATTTTCTGTTAGTTTTTATCTCTGCTTCAGTATGGTTATATTTTATTGACTTGGGTTCTAGTTACTAATCCTCTCTTCTACTGTGTCTGACCTGCTCTTAAGTCTACCCTTTGAATTCTTTTAGTTAATATACTTTTCAGATCTAGAATTTCAGTTTGATTCTTATAGATTCCAATTCTCAGTTGCAGTTCTTCATTTTATATGTTGTTTCCTCTTACTTCCCCTGTTTTTTGAAATAGGAAATTTAAATAGCCATCATTATTTAAAAGTCTTTCTGTTAACTTCAATGTCTGGATTATCTGAGCATCTGTTTCTATCTATTTTTTCCTTTTGGTTTTCAGTTATATGAATGCTGAGCGTTATGAATAAAATGAAGCTCCAGATGATGCTGTTCTTTTTCAGAGGAAATCCTCCCTCCCTTTTGCTAGCCAGGTAGAGTAGGGGCTCATCACCTAATCCTATTAGGGACTGAGTTGTTGGTTGAGGTTGTGTTGCCGGTTTGGTAAGGCAGTGTTTCCCTCTAGTTTGGCTTTAATGCTAGCAAGTAGCCAGGCATCCAGGGCTTCCAACTGATAGTTTTGTGAATTCACAGGGGTCCCTCCTCCTTGTATCTTCTGTACTGTAATTTTTGTCTCCTGAGAACAATGAGATTGTTGAAAATTCTACTCTTGATTTTCAGAGGCTTTTAGTTTTGTTTTGAAGCCTTCTTTGTGCAACTGCAGAATTTAGTAAATGTCTTCAGCGGAAAGCCAGCCTTTTGTTAGGCCCAGTTCTTCAACTCTCCTCTTTCACTGGGATCTTGACTCCTTGAGTCTTGCTTTTCACCTCTTCCAAAAGCTCTCATGGTTCCTCTGCTGAAGGGAAGTCTGGATTCTCGGCTTTTTGCCCCAGAATCGGCAAATGCACTTGGGGGAAAAGTGGCTGCAGAATGTCATTTTGTTTCTCTACAGTTCCTCTCTTTTTCCAGAACCTAGACCCTTCTAGTCTTGGTTGCTTCAGCTGCTTTCTCATGCCTTTAAACATTGATTTTTAAAATGTATCTGGCAGGCTTCCCTGGTGGCGCAGTGGTTGAGCGTCCACCTGCCAATGCAGGGGACACGGGTTCGTGCCCCGGTCCGGGAAGATCCCACATGCCGCGGAGCGGCTAGGCCCGTGAGCCATGGCCTCTGAGCCTGCACGTCCAGAGCCTGTGCTCCACAATGGGAGAGGCCACGGCAGTGAGAGGCCCGCATACCGCAAAAAAAAAAAAAAAAAAATGTATCTGGCTTTCCTAATTCTCAGCAGGAGTGTTGGTGTGCCTCAAGCTACTCAGTCATATTCAGAAGAGAGAGTTTCCTGCTAGGAATGAAGTTATAAGAAGAAATTAATCTTTTAGTAATTGTGGTGCTTACTTTATAGCAGTGGTTCTCAAAGAGTAGCTCCTAGCTGCATCACCTGGAAACCTGTTAGAAATGCAAATTCTCAGGCCTTACCTACCCCAGACCTCCTGTATCAGCAAGTCTGGGTTGGGGCCCCGTACTGTGTATTTTAACAAGTCTTCCAGGTGACACTTATGCATGCTAAAATTTGAGAACCATGGCTTTATAAGCAAGTCATTTAGCTGTTTAAGTTTCTTTTCCTACCTCCTACGCCCCAGAGAGTATATAAGGGTGTTAAAACCAAAACTTAGCTGAGTAAATTTGAAGAGCTAATTGGCTTTATCAAGTGATTCATGAATCAGGCAGCATCTCATCTGGCAAACAGAGATACTCTGAGGGGTTACACAACATGGAAGACTTTTATAGGGAGGAGGGGGGACAGGAAAGGAAGTCATCAGCAAGGAAAAAATGAAAGTTCATTGGAAGCAAGTAAAAGTTCAGGTGACGCCAGCTTCTCATTGGCTGAACTATGGCATTTTCTGTTGGCTAGGCTGGTTGCTGGGAAAGAAGGAAGTCTTTCTCTTGCTGACGTAGTAAAGTAGTGTACTTCCTGTTTGGGAGTGCAAGGTACATCTTTTCCTGTTGGAGTCAGTAACTGACCTCTTTCTCTTTGGGTAATTGATGGCTTCCTGTTTGGGGTAACTGACCTAGAGGATGATGAGTGTAGTGGTAGGGCGTGAGAGCTCCCTTTCCAGGCCTTCCCGTCACCAGTTCTAGTCGAGATTTTCTTTTTTTAATTTTCACAAGGGACAAAAGTGAAAGAAAACTGTCTCTGCAGGTACTTTGTCAGTCTCCTGAATAAATCATTTAATACATTTAGAAGATACCTATTGAGTATGCATTCTGTTCCTGGCACTGTGTTGTCTACGAACATGGAGTGGACAAGTAAGCAAGTAATTGTAATAAAACATGAGTATTATAATAGATGTATTTATAAAATGCTATAGAAGCCAGAGAGATGGAATTATTCTGAGGGTGGGGAGGGGGCATTTGACATTATTTGAATAGGTGGGATTTGAAGGCAGACAAACAGAAGTGTATTCTAGGCTTGTTCATACATAAGATGACCATGTACTTTATTATCGAAAGCAGGTCACTTTTGAGAACCAAAGGGATGCTTTTATACCAGGACAACAGGCATAAGCCAGGACTGTTCTCATTAACTGAGATATATGATCCTCCTGTTTGTAAAGAGCATGTAATGCTGTGAATCCACAGTTCTGTCAACTGGTGGAAAACTCATTTCTTTAAATTATTTCTAGAATTTACCACAATTCTTGTTGGATGGTTTATTGTTTCCTAGGGCTGCTGTAACAAATTACCACAAACTAGGTTCTTGAAACAACAGAAATTAATATTTTTGGAGTTCTGGAGGCTAGAAGTCTGAAATCAAGGTGTCAGCAGGACCATGCTCTCTGAAGGCTGTAGGGAAGATAATTGCTGGCAGTCCTTGGAGTTCTTGGCTTGTAGCTTCATCCTTCCAGTCTCTGCTTCTGTGGCCACACGGCCTCTATGTGTCTCTGGGTCTCTCAGGGCCTTCTTATGAGGACACTAGTCATTCAATTTAGGGCCCACCCTAATCCAGTATGACTTCATTTTAACTAATTACATCTGCAAAGACCTTATTTCCACATCAGGTCACATTTACAATATTGGGGTCCAACCTATCTTTTGGGGGGACACAATTCAACCTAAAACAGATGGGATGGTTTTAGTAGCTTTTGAAAGTTTCTGCAGATGGGATGGTTTTAGTAGCTTTTGAAAGTTTTTGCCGTTTAATTTTTTGTTATGCACAAGGCACTTCTCAAAAACTTAGAATATACTACTAATATTTATTTGATTGAACCCTCTAACAAGTCTGAATAAGTACATTTCTGTCCAGGCAATTGCTTTTTATATTTCTCTTATCTCATAGATATGTGTATGTCTAGCCCAGCCACAGCAACTGGCTAAGGTTGAAATGGCTGCAGCAAAGCTAAAACTAAGCTGTAAGTTTGCAGAAACAAAACCAAAAACCTTTGATCATTGAAACCACCTTATATATTGCAGTTTGCTGTTACTTTAAGTTAGGAGACATAATTTTTGGTCAGTTACTTATTGAATAAATAGACCAGTTGAGGAATTGGCTGTTTCTATGGAAGAGAGAGGGTAGAGCATGGTAGAAATAGACTCGAGCAGCCAGGTTGTTTTGCATGTAATTTTGAGTTATTTGCCTGGGGAATGGCATGCTCCGATTGGAGTCATAATTTCACTTTGATGAAGAGGGTGTGACATAATACAATAGAAGATTGTTGTCTAGAATTCATTCCTTAAGAATGTTGCTCTGCTGGCTCTGCTCATTCCAGCAGCATAAACTCTACATTATATTCCATGGGTTTGATTATCATTTGGAATTATTTGGGCAGGCTAGTGTTTGGATACTTTGTATTGTTATATTTAACATTGGAACTCTGCCACTGATTATCTGTGTGACATTCACATTCATTTTGGAGGCAATGTATTTAACGCTATGAAAGTCAGCGAAACCTGGATACAGTCTTTGATTAAAACTATAGTATCGGGGCTTCCCTGGTGGCGCAGTGGTTGAGAGTCCGCCTGCCGATGCAGGGGACATGGGTTCGTGCCCCAGTCTGAGAAGATCCCACATGCCGCGGAGCGGCTGGACCCGTGAGCCATGGCCACTGAGCCTGAGCGTCCGGAGCCTGTGCTTCACAACGGGAGAGGCCACAACAGTGAGAGGCCTGCGTACCGCAAAAAAAAAACAAAGAAACCCCAAAAAACTATAGTATCTTAACATACACAGCCAAAGGCTAAAAGATAACATAAAAAGAGCACCTATAAAAAGAAAAAAGATGTCATAGAAAAGTGAGCAAAGAACAGGAACAGTTTAATTCTCCAAAGAAAATATGCTAATGGCCAATAAATATCTATAAAGATGGTCAATTTAAGGACATGGGTATTAAAACAAGAAATGCTTCTTTTTTTGCCTTTCAGATTGGCAAAAATTAAAGACTAATAATGCAGTTTTTATGAGTTTGTGGGAAAGTGGATCACTGTAGGTGGGAATGTAAATAGGTATAACCTTTTTGTGAGACCAATTTGGTGATATAAATCAGAGTTCACAAGGCACAAACCCTCTGACATTCTATGTCTGTTCCCAGGAAGCTATTTCCGTTTTGTGAATGGTCGGCTCATATCCTTATACTGCATACCAGAGTTTTACAAATCTTATTAGTGTAATTTCTAAATATGGTAAAACACTCTCGTCCTGTTTACTTAAAATATTCTGCCTAGTCTCTTATTTGCCTTTCTATTTTGGTTCTAAGTGGGGCCTTTTAAAAACTAGGTAGAAGTTTCAATGTACTTATTCAAATCGGTTTCCTTTCTGATTTCTCCTGCAGCCTGTGAGCTTAGATAGCCCTCACCTCTTTAGAAGTTTCATAAATACTTAATTTTAGTCCTTTCTATTTTTTCATTAGTCTTTTAAAAACTTTAACTCTTTAAGATTCCTGTTTAAGATTCCTGTAATTAATTTGGGGGGTACCAGATTGCTGACCAGTTATCCCTGCATTGTTTATTGAAAGTTCTTCCCTTCTCCTCCTTCCTCTAATAATAAATTATTTTATGTATTAGCAATTCATTTGGGGGTTAATCCATTCTGAAGTGATTTGCCAGTTCTTTTGCTAAGTTCACACTATTTTAACTAGTTTGCAGAAAATTAAAGTTCAGTAAACTAAGAGGTTTTTTTTTTTTTTTTTTTTTTTTTTTTTTTTTTTTGCGGTACGCGGGCCTCTCACCGTTGTGGCCTCTCCCATTGTGGAGCACAGGCTCTGGACGCACAGGCCCAGTGGCCATGGCTCACGGGCCCAGCCGCTCCGCGACACGCAGGATCCTCCCGGACTGGGGCACGAACCTGTGCCCCCTGCATTGGCAGGAGGACTCTCAACCACTGCGCCACGAGGGAAGCCCAATTTAGAGTATTTTTTAAAATTCTTGCCTGTTTATTATTGCTGATAAAATATGGAATAATTTTGTCAAGTTCCAAAAAAGTCTTCTGGAATTTTTTTTGTCATTTATAGTAAACTTAAAAATTTTGAAACATTTGCCATTTATAAAATATTTAACTTTCTCATACTGTGCCCTGGTATGTGTTGCCAACTATTTAAGCCGTCTTTATATCTCAGTATTTTTATGTAGATGACATAATTTTCTTATTAAAATAGTACCTAGATGTTTTTACATTTCGATACTATTGGGAATGAGATCGATCTCTATATATCCTAACTTCTTATTGTCAGGCTATTGTAAGAATTTCATAGATTTCATGTACACATATTTAGCTTGTTTCATATAAATATAAATTCTTTTATGAAATTCAGTAATTTTAAAATTAATTAATTCCTCAGTGTTCATAGTGCTTTAATTTCTTCTTTCAGGCCTTCTAGGTATATAGTCACATCTTCCATACTTGACAGTAAGCTCTATGAGGACTGAAACTTTATTATTACTTAAATTTGTATCCTAAGTGCCTGTCATGTAATGTAAATCAGTATATAAATATTTGTTGAATAAATGAATGAGATCATGATGAGTAGAGAAAGCACTATGAAAATATAGTGACTGCCTCTGGGTGATGTTTTATTTTCTACTTATGTCTCAGGTTTTTTAGAGTAACCATCTTTTACTTCTATAACTGGAAAAAAAACAAATTTAAGGGAAAAAGCTTAACTTTAAATTCTATTTCTTAACTGAGGTTCAAGGATAGTTTATCATTTTAGTAGAGTTGATTGGATGTTTTCTGTAAATCCCAGGTGTGTTGCCCAGAGGAATGATCTATGAGGACATTACATCAAACCTAAGAATAGGAAGCAGGACTCTTACAAGGAAGATAGTGGGAAGCTACTCAAATCTACAAAGTATTTTTTTTTTTGGTTTTATGAAATGAACATGGTTTGCATGCAGAGCCTTAAGGAATAACATACACAGCTCTGTGGGCTTTGTGCTCCTCTGGCCCTTTTTAGGGTACCTAGCCCTGAGGCAGAATTCACAGGAATCTCAGCTATCTCAGCAACAGAGATCATTTTTACTCTGTCCTCCCTAATGTGAGTGGGCCAATTGAATTATGCAATCTTTGTACCCAGGTTGCTCAGTAAAAGACTACTTACCGGAGTGCAGAGCTCAAATAGGAGCTGGGTGTGGCCCCTCTGACGTCCCCCACTGGGTGCAGTAGTGATGGTAGTTGCCTCTGGATTGTGGCTAGTGATAGATCTTTCTGCCTGGGAAAGACGGAATTGAGTCTCAGAATTGATTCCCCCATGTTTCTCCCTAACTGAGGAGGGTATGGTGTCTACTCTGATGTCTAATCTGGATGTGCTGACTGTACCTGCTTTGCCTCACCAAAACAGCTTCATCATCACTGCATAGCCTTTCAAATCAGGGCGTGTACTTTTTTTTTGGTTGCTCACTTTGTTTCCCATACTTAGGAACAGAAATGATCTGAGTGATATGTACAACTGTCTGATACATGTTAATTCAATCATAGGTGTTTTTATTTAATAAATTTTAAGTGGAATTTTTAAAAAACACTTTTAGTTTGAAATTACAGATTAACAGGAAGTTGCAAAGATAATACAGAAAGGTCCTGTGTACTCTTCACCTAGTTTGCCCAATGGCTATGTCTTATGTTAACTATAGTATAATGTCAAAACCAATAAGTTGACATCTCTACAATGTGTATTATAGTTCTGTGCCACTTTATCACATATGTAGATTCCTGTAGCCACCAACATAGTCAAGATACAGAACTATTGCCACTAAGATCTCCCTTATACCACCCCTTTATAATCACGTCCTGTCGGCAGACCCCAAGACTGCCCCCAGGTCTGGTAATTCGCTAGAAGGGCTCGCAGAACTCATGTACTCCTGGCTGTGTTTTATTACAGTGAAAGGATATTAAACAGGATCAGTGAAGGAAAACAGTGCATTGAGCAGAATTTGGAGGATACCAAGCATGAGTTTCCAAGAGTCTTCTCCCAGTGGAGTTGACAGGGTGCATTTAATCCCTCAGCAACAAACTCTAGCAACATGTGTGAAGTGTTTTCTGTTGGGGAAGTTCACTTAAGCCTAAGATTCCAGGGTTTTTATTGGAGGCTGGTCACATAGGCACAAGCACCCTCATGATTGACCCCCCCTGCCCAAAAAGGAAAGCAGTATTCACCATACATCACACAGTCTGCACAAACTGTCTAGACAAGTTGGTACAGTGTGGATCAAGACTCCAAGCATACAAAACACCCTTATCAATTAGTACATAAAGATACTCTTAAGACCTCAGTTCCCAGGAGCTGGCCAGGAGTCAGCCACAGAAGCAGGCCCTTCTGAAAACGAGAATGTGCACAATTTGAGCAACTCAGGCCTGCTTGGTTAACTCTTCCTGGATATGGAGAAACAATTCTGGGCCCACAGTGGAGGTGAGGGTTGGGCAGGTTGGGGTAGGTACTGCTTTAGATAGAGTGGCCAGGGAAGGCCTTTCTGAATGTATGACATGAAAGCCGAGACCTAAATGAGGAGAGGGAAATCAGCATATAAATAGCAAGGGTCCCAGCATTTAGGCATTAGAACACTTGTGCAAAGGCCCCCAAAAGAGAGAAATTGAAAGGAGGCCTATATTAGTTTTCTGTTGTTGCCATAGCAAGTTACCACAAACTTATCAGCTTAAAACAACACCCAGAGTATTGTAAGTATTGTTAAGTCAGCACTCCTGGCCAGCTCAGCCAGGTACTCTGTTAAGGCTCTCAAGAGGTCCAAATTAAGATGTCATCCAATCTGGGCTCTTATTTGGAGGCTATGGGGAGAATCTGCTTCCAGACATACTTAAATGTTGGCAGAATTGAGTTTAATGAAGTTATGCAAGTGAGGTCTTCATTTCTTTGCTGGCTGTCAGCCAGGGGTCATTCTCAGCTTCTAGAAGCCACCCACATTTCTTACATTTCTCCACCTTCAAAGCCAGCAATGGTTCTTTGAATCTCTTTGACTTCCCATTCTGCCCTCCTCTTCTGCTTTATATTTTAAAAACAATTTTATTGAGGTATAATTCACATACCATAGAATTCACCCATTTAAAGGGCACAATTCAGGACTTCCCTGGTGGCGCAGTGGTTAAGAATCCACCTGCCAATACAGGGGACACAGGTTTGAGCCCTGGTCCGGGAAGATCCCACATGCCACAGAGCAGCTAAGCCCGTGCACCAGAACTACTGAGCCTGCGCTCTAGAGCCTGCGTGCCGCAACTACTGAGCCCACGTGCCACAACTACTGAAGCCCCCGTGCCTAGAGCCTGTGCTCCACCACAAGAGAAGCCACCGCAATGAGAAGCCTGCGCACCGCAGGGAAGAGTAGCCCCCGCTTGCTGCAACTAGAGAAAGCCCATGCATAGCAACAAAGACCCAACGCAGCCAAAAATATTAAAAAAAAAAATCATTTGAGGAACCATCAGATGGTTTCCAAAAGCATCTGCACCATTTTACATTCCCATCAGCAATGTATGAGTGCTTCAGTTTCTCCACATCTTTGTCAACACTTGTTATTATCTGACTTTTTTTTGGGCGGGCTGTGTTGGGTCTTCGTTGCTGCATGTGGGCTTTCTCTAGTGGTGAGCGGGGGCTACACTTTGTGGCAGTTGCATGGGCTTCTCACTGTAGTGGCTTGTCTTGTTGCGGAGCACGGGCTCTAGGCACGTGGGCTTCAGTAGTTGTGGCGCATGGGCTCAAGTAGTTGTGGCTCGCGGGTTCTAGAGTGCAAGCTCAGTAGTTGTGGCACACAGGCTTAGTTGCTCCGTGGCATGTGGGATCTTCCCGGACCAGGGCTCGAACCTGTGTCCCCTGCATTGGCAGGCGGATTATTAACCACTGCACCATCAGGGAGGTCCTATCTGACTTTTTAATACTAGCCATCCAACTGAATGTGAAGTGGTATCTCATTGTTGTTGTTGTTGTTTTTCTCTCATTGTGGTTTTGATTTTTATTTCCCTAATGACTAATGATGTCAAAAGTCATTTAACGTGCTTATTGACCATTGGCATATCTTCCTTGGAGAAGTGTCTATTCAGATCTTTTACCCATTTTGGAAATTGGGTTGTTTATCGTTAAAAATATTGAGTTATAACAGTTCATTACACATTCTGTATATAAGTTCTTTATTAGATACATGATTTGCAAATATTTTCTCCCATTCTGTGGGTTGTCTTTTCACTTTCTTGATGGGGTCCTTGGAAGCACAAAAGTTTTTAATTCTGATGAAGTACAATTTATCTCTTTTCTTTTGTTGTTTATGCTTTTGGTGTCATATCTAAGAATCCTTTACCAAATCCAAGATCATGAAATTTTACCTGCTTTTTGGCCAAGAGTTTTTATAGTTTTAGCTTTTACATTTAGGTCTTTAATCCATTTTTAGTTAAATTTTATACGTGGTGTGAGACAAGGATTCGTTTGCATATGGTGATCCCATTGTCCCAGCACGATTTGTTGAGAAGACTCTTCCATTTGATAGTTGTGACTATAGATATGTGGGTTTATTTCTGGACTCACAGTTCTATTCCATTGCTCCACATGTCTGTCCTTGTGCCAGTTCCACACTGTTTTGATTATCATAGGTTCGTAGTAAGTTTTGAAATTGGTAACTGTAAGTGCTCCTACATTCTTTTTCCAAGATTGTTTTGACTATTCTGGGCTCCTGTCCTCTTTTGCATTTAGGGTTCATGTGCTTATATTGGCCCCACCTGGAAAATCAGGATAATCTCTCTATTTTAAGGTCAACTGATTAGTAATCTTGTCTGGAAAGTCTTCTTTTGGCCATGTGAGATAACATAATCACAGGTGTAAAACAGAGTGAAGGTCATGGGGGCACAAAGCCTATGACGCTTAGATTTGTGAAAAGGTGGGAGCAGAAGTTGGATAGAAGGGTATGAATGGAAGTTTCAGAAATATTAATTTGTCCAAAGTCACATTTCAGAGCTGGGATTTGAATGCAGATTTGACCGATCTCCATGTTCTCATGTGCACATCAAATTGGTCTTCATAGACACATAGCTATTATTTTTAAGTTTTCATCTTAACCTGTTGAGTTCTTAGTATATGCTAAGTAGTCCTCACAGCAATTCTATTATGTTTTCTGTGCAGGTAATAGGCTCTACTGGAGCTGGCATAAGAAAAAAACAGTCAGGGATCAAGGGGTGTGTTTCAAAATCTGAGGGTAGGCAAGCAGCTAAACCTTAGAAAAGGATTGGAACTGAGAAATGGAAACCCCTCAGGACCTAGAGAGTATTTTTCTTCTGCCACTTTTCTCTGCTTCTTGTTGTATATCTTGTTGTATACCAGTCTGTTGTATCTGCAGACTGGTTACTCAGACCACTTGTTGGAAGGTGGTCATGCCACAACTTCTCTGTCATTCAAGAAAACAGCCCAGACTTAGTCCCATTTCCAAAACTTCATTTTGGGTCAAGTGTCCACCTCTGGATCAATCAGCTGTGGCCCTGCAGTGGTGGGGAAGGGGGGACTGCACCATATACAAACATGGCAGCTGACCTTTGTAGATTTGGGGAACAGTTCCCTGAGGAAAGGGAAGTTGCTGACACATGTGTTAGGTAGACTCCCTAAAATGTGTTCATTTTAGTAACAGACCTGTGCTATAGTCTTTGTAGTATAAAAAATTTTAAACTTACTGAATTGGTATAAGGAAAAAACATATTTCTTTTTGCCTACTGCTCTTGGAATTGAAGAAAGGGACCACAGGATGTTTATGGTGAGATTAGCTCAGACGCTCAAAATAGTTTGATGGCACTCAGGACTTAGTACAAGTGTAGGCTCTTGTGATGTCCCTGCCACTTACTACCTTTTTGATTGAACAAATCATAATTTCTCAGTCTCAGTGTCTTTATCTATATTATAATAGGAGAAAGTAGATGGCCTTTAAAGTTTCTTAACTTATCATTTTAGACTCTGGCTATATTTTGTTATTCTTCCTTTCTACCTCAGCCTCATTTACTAAATGATAAGTGCGATAGATCTAAATCCTGTCCTTGGAGGGCTTTAATCTCATAGAGGCAGTGAAGAGTATTTGTAAACGTGCAGGTCTCCCTGCCATGTCTCATTAGTTAACTCTTACAGACCCTACTGCCAGAGTGTGTTGCCATCCCTCCCCTTTCCATTCCCACTGTATTACCTCTATTATTATAACCTCTTACTGTATCTGTCTCTTGATCACTATCCCTGTCTCCTGTTCTGCACTTTTCACCAATCCAAACTAGAAATTGCCTCTCAAATTAAAAAAAAAAAAATCATACAGTAAAGTTGAATTTTGGGGGAGTATACAGTTCTGTGAATTTAAAAACATGTATAGATTTCTGTAAACACCTCCATAATCAGAATACAGAACAGTTCTATCACCTCTAAAAAAGTTCCTTGTGCTATTCCTTTATAGACACCCTCCCTCCAACCCTAATTCCTAACAAACCCTGATTATACAGTATGTAAACTTTTTTCAAAAATATTTATTTTATTTACTTTATTTATTTATTTATTTTGGCTGTGCCGGGTCTTATTTGCAGTATGTGGGATTGTCGTTGCAGCGTGCGGGATCTTTAGTTGCGGCACACGGGCTTCTTAGTTGCAGCATGCATGCGAGATCTAGTTCCCCAACCAGGGATTGAACCCGAGCCCCCTGCATTGGGATTGTGGAGTATTACCCACTGGACCACCAGGGAAGTCCCTACAGTATGTAAACTGTTAAAACTGGCTTCATTCACTCATCATAACGCCTTTGAGATTTCATCCAAGTTGTTGGGTATGTTTTTTTTGTTGTTGTTGTTGTTTTTGCTGAGTAGCATTCCACTGCATGGATGTACCACACAGTTTGTTTATTCATTCATCTATTGAAGGATATTTTGGTTGTTTCCATTTTTTAATGATCATAATGTTACTAGAAACAGTTTTGTATAGATTTTTGAGTGAACATCAGTTTTATTTCTCTGGAGGAAATAACTGGGAATAGGATTGCTGGGTTGTATGGTAAGTGTATTTAACTTTTTATGAAACTACCAAATTGTTTTCCATGGTGGTTGTACTATTTGCATCCCACTAGGAGGGTTCTAGTTGCACTGCATCCTTGCTACCACTTGGTATTGTTCTTAATTTTAGCCATTCTAATAGGTGTGTAGTGAAATCTCATGGTGGCTTTTTTTTTTTTTTTTTTTTGCGGTACGCGGGCCGCTCACTGCTGTGGTCTCTCCCGTTGCGGAGCACAGGCTCCGGACGCGCAGGCTCAGCGGCCATGGCTCACGGGCCCAGCCGCTCTGCGGCATGTGGGATCTTCGCGGACCGGGGCAGGAACCCGTGTCCCCTGCATCGGGAGGCGGACTCTCAACCACTGCACCATCAGGGAAGCCCTCATGGTGGTTTTAATTTACATTTCTCTAACGGATGATGATGTTGAACAACTTTTCATGTGCTTATTTGCCATGTTGTCAAGAACTGTGACTGACATGGGTTTTTACCCTCTTAAACGTAACAAGTTAGCCTGCCAGTTTCATGGATGCTGGCAGAAGTCATGAGACTCTGGAGTCGGAGACAAAGGACTTTATTATTCATAGGACATCAATAAAACAAGCTTCATCTCACATGGGCTACCTTTGCCCCCAAGTCCCATGGGGCTGGTGTCACAGCTGAGGAACCTAAGCTTAAGGGACCCAAATCCTTTATAATGGGCAGCTAACAAACCCACCTGACTTTTGACCTGGAGGGAAACATTATATCTATTTTACTTGACAGTAAACAAACTTGCCCTTTCTCTGGAGGGAGGCAGTGATCTGTTCCTCCTGAGAATGTTAGATATGCAAATATCCTTGAAGAGATAGTCTGTCACGAAGGCCTCTTGTACAGAAATGTGAGACACCCGTGGAGAATTGTCTCCCAATGTGTATATCTTCTTCGCATAAGTCTGTTCAAGTCTTTTGCCCATTTTTTTAATTGGGTGGTTTTTCTTTCTGTTGAGTTTTGAGAATTCTTTATATATTCTGGATGCAAGTCCTTTGTCAGATATATGATTTGCGAGTATTTTCTCCCAGTCTGTAGTTTGTGTTTTCATTTTCCACGTAGTGTCATTGGAGAAGCAAAAGTTTTTAGTTTTGCTGCCAAGTTTGGGCCGCAGGTTCCAACCCTACTTCTGTGAGCTGTGGTTCCCACGTTGGTTCATTTTTCAGAGGCTTCGCAGTGCTATTTTGATCTGTTTCCTGCGTGTGTCAGTCTGAAACCTGTGCAGTGGTCTCTATTAGTGTGAATTTTAGTCTCTGATCCTGAATAGCATCAGACCCATGCACACATTTTCAGCTTGCTTTCTTGAGTTCTCCTCATTGATTCCTCCTGTATTTTTAAAGTTCTCTTGGGGCTCATCTTCTCTCCTCTGGGTGGAAAGCTGTGGAATTAGTTACCCCACTCTGTCTTGTACTCCCATCGCTGTCTAGGAGACTAGAGAGTGGGAAAAATGGATAGTTCCCCTTCCTCCGAGTTTAGCTCCTGCAGTCTCTCATTCCAGCCGCTTCTGTGAACACCATGTGATTGCTCATGGCTCAAGAGAAGGAGGAAAAAAAAAGACAAGAAAATGGAGGGATTTTCATATTTCCTCTCAGTATTAGGAGTTCTTTTTCTCATTCTTTGAGCCAGAGCTAGAGGAGCTCTCTCTGTGCCCTGGTGTCCATTTCTGGGTTGGCTTGGTGATACTGGAGGGGAAAAAAGGGTAAACTCACTGAGGATTCAGTGATATTCTGAATTCTGGTCTTCTTCCTTAATTCTTCTCCTCCCTTTTGCCTTTGAAAATCCTCAAAAATAGTGCTTAGCGCATGCCATCTAGGTTTTATAGCTGGACTACACCTGTGAGGTCTCTCTTCCCCACACCCTGTGGCTGCTTATTGTCTGTCCTCATTTTTTTTTCTTATATTTATTTTTATCCTTGATTTCCTTCTCGGGGTCACCCATCTGCCTGCATCCCTTAATGTTTAGCCGAAGATTGTTGTTTGTTCAAAGACTGAATTTGTGCACAAACATCTCTAGCCAGTAAGGCTTCCAATGTCTGGCCAACAGAGACTGTGCATACACACAGGAGATGCGAGAGAGCCAGTTGGTGGCTTGAAGTTTGAATGCATTCCTTGGTTCACACTTTGATCCATCAGCAGAGAGGACGTTTTGTCTATCTTTATAGTTGATTTTGGTGGAGAGGATTTATTGTCCTCCTCACTTCATCATACTGGAAGACAGAACTCCACCTCTCAAGTTTTATGTCTTAAAATAGACACCCCTATCCTGATTTCCCCTTTTCACTGAAACAACAATGCTGTAACCCAGACTCTTGCCTGCAGTTTTAAAAAGGCATTATAATTGAACTTCACACGTAACTGCTTCTGTTTACCTCCTACTTATACCACATCATTCATGTTCTGCATTTGCTGTCCTGTCTCTGAGTGTTTTGCAAAAGATGTTCTTCCTGTCCGGAATGTCTTCCCTCTTTTGTGTCATTGCTCCAAGACCCTCTAAGCCTCAACTCAAGGCTCTTGAAGGTCTACATCCCCCACCCTTCACTCCTTGGCCCAGGTGGTCTCTCCATGCTCCCTAAGTCAGAATGACCTCACCTTCTCCCACCACCTCTCGATTTCATAGCACTTTTCTCTTTTTCTTCATTGTTCATGCTGCCTGTGTTTTTGTTTATGAATTTTCACATCTAATAAAATGGAGATAATATCTACCTTGGTTTTTGTGAGAAATAATTATCCTGAGTACCTGTCACAATATTAGGCATGTAGTGAGTGGTGGCAAACAGTAGGGCCTTGAATGCCGTCTCAAGGAGTTTAGATTCTATTCTGATGCTTTAATTACACTTGTTTTCTTGGTGAATGTTAAATTATCTCATTTGGGACAAAGTATTCACTTTTATATCGTTGAAATGAAGTTGTCTTTTTGAGCCAAATGACATAATGTAGTAAGAACACAGAGTATTTCAAGAAGATGGTACTTTGTCCCTCAGGTTTAAAATGGTAGCAAATAAGAAGGATCTGGGCTTCCCTGGTGGCGCAGTGGTTGAGAGTCCGCCTGCTGATGCAGGGGACACAGGTTCGTGCCCCGGTCCGGGAAGATCCCACGTGCTGCGGAGCAGCTGGGACCATGAGCCATGGCCGCTGAGCCTGCGCATCCGGAGCCTGTGCTCCACACGGGAGAGGCCACAACAGTGAGAGGCCCGCGTAACGCAAAAAAAAAATAAAAAAAATAAAAAAATAAAAAAAAATAAAAAATAATAAAAAAAAGAAGGATCTATTAGTCCCCCTTTTTTTAATATTAAAATCTTTTTTTATTGTGGTAAAAAACACATAACATACAATTTACCATCTTAACAATTTTTAAAGTGTACAGGGGCTTCCCTGGTGGTGCAGTGGTTGAGAATCTGCCTGCCAATGCAGGGGACTCGGGTTTGAGCCTTGGTCCGGGAAGATCCCACATGACACGGAGCAACTAAGCCCGTGTGCCACAACTACTGAGCCTGCACTCTAGAGCTTGCGAGCCACAGCTACTGAGCCCATGTGCCACAACTACTGAAGCCTGTGCGCCCTAGACCCCGTGCTCCACAACAAGAGAAGCCACTGCAGTGAGAAGCCCGCGTACTGCAACGAAGAGTAGCCCCCACTCGCCACAACTAGAGAAAGCCTGTGTGCAGCAATGAAGACCCAATGCAGCCATAAATAAATAAATAAATAAATTAATTAATTAAAAAATAAAGTGTACAGTAGTGTTAACTATGTGCACCTTGTACAACAGATCTCTAGAACTTTTTTGTCTGGCAAAACTGAAACCCTATACCCATTGAACAGCAACTCCTCTTTGCCTCCCTTCCCCCAGCCCCTGGCAACCATCATTCTACTTTCTGGTTCTGAGAGTGACTAATTTAGATACCTCATGTAGGTGGAATAATGTCTTTGATTTGCCTTTTTGTGATTGGCTACTTGACATAATGTTCTCAAGGTTCATCCATGTTGTTGCATGTGATAGGATTTCCTTCTTTTTTAAGGCTATATAATATTCCATTGTATATACCATGTTTTCTTCATCCATTCATCCTGTGTTTATAGATTCATCCTTTGATAGATATTTAGATTGCTTGGCTGTTGTTAATAATGCTGTGAATGTTGTGAATAATGCTTGAATGTTGTGAATAACAACTCTTGGCTGTTGTGAATAATGCTCAGTGAACATGAGTGTGCAGGTATCTCTTCAAGATCCTGTTTTCAGTTCTTTTGGGTGTATACCCAGAAGTGAGATTGCTGGATCATATGATAATTCTATTTCTAATTTTTTGAGGAACCATCATACTGTTTTCCCCAGTGGCTGTACCATTTTACATTCCCACCAACTGTACACAAGGGTTCCAATTTCTCCACATCCTTGCCAACACTTGTTATTTTTGTTCTTTTTGATGATAGTCATTCTATCAGGTGTGTGGTGCTATCTCCTTGTGGTTTTGATTTGCATTTACCTGATGATTAGTGACATTGAGCATCTTTTCACATGTTGGCTCTTTGTACATCTTCTTTGGAGAATTGTCTGTTCATGGCCTTTGCTAATTTTTAATTGGATTTTTGTTGTTGTTGAGTTTTAGGAGTTCTTTACATATTCTGAATATTAACCTCTTATCAGATATATGGTTTGCAGATATTTTATCCCATTCTATAGGTTGCCTTTTCACTCTGTTGATTCCTTTCCTGTGTAGAAGTTTTTAAGTTTGATGTAGTCCCATTTGTGTATTTTTGCTCTTGATGCTTGTACTTTTGGTGTCCTGTCCAAGAAATTGTCTCCAAATCTAACGTTGTGAAGTTTTTCCCCTATGTTTTTTTCTAGGAGTTTTATAGTTTCATGTCTTCTGTTTAGGTCTTTAATCCAGTATTAGTCCTTCTTAAAGTGTTCTTTATATTATTGGGCAGGAATAAGAAGTTTGTTCTTTAGTATGACAGTAATTTGTAATATTTAAACTTTCTTTTTCCCTCCTTTCCTCCCTCTCTCCTTTCTTCCATTATAGCTTGAAGATGATAGACTCATTCATTTTTTTTTCTTAATTGCTTTGCTGTGAGTAGAATGATAGTGAATTCATTTTCAACAAAACTTTCTTGTTTGCTCTTTGATTAACAGGAAGAAGATGAGTCTTAAGTCTGAGCGCCGAGGAATTCATGTGGATCAATCAGAGCTCCTGTGCAAGAAAGGATGTGGTTATTACGGCAACCCTGCTTGGCAGGGTTTCTGCTCCAAGTGCTGGAGGGAGGAGTACCACAAAGCCAGGCAGAAGCAGATTCAGGAGGATTGGGAACTAGCAGAGCGGTAAAAGAACTTAACTAGGGGTGGTTTAACAGTGATATAACTGGATACATAGCTCTGTCATTGTCAGAATACATTTTTTTCTTCTGTTTTGATCTGTCAGCAAGTCAGTTTAATATTAAGAGAAATGAATTTTTTCCCCTCATTCAGCGTTTAATGAGTAGCTTTCAGTGATTTCTTTATTTTGTCTTTGTCTTCACTTTTAATTGTTCTGTGTTTGGGATGCGTTAGTCTTAGTTCTCTAATAAAAACAGTAAGCTCCTTGGAGTGGAAGAATGGAGATAAACATATTTTGTGGTGAAGATTAAATGAGGTTATTGCACATGACTTTCATCAAGCATTATTTTCCTTGTTCTTTTAATATATCCAGCATGGCATCTGGCCCAGTGATAAGCACATAATAATAGAAACCTGTTGATTTGTATATATAATCCTTACATTATGGAAATTTAACTTTTCTTTAAAAAAATGGCATTTGTTAGTATTATGCAGAAATATGATTATGATAAAAATTAAAACATAGAATGTCTAGTGAGCATAGGAACTAATAAAATACCATGAATAATGTTAATCCTTTACCAAAACATCCTAGAAACTGTGAAGCTTCTCAATAAAAGAAAGACTGATCTCTGACAGCTTTTGCTAGTTTTTTTTTGTATTTAATCAGGTATATTCGTTGAGTGATTACTTTGCTACTATCTGTGATGAACTCAATATTATAAAGTACACTCGCTGCTTTCAGTGACTCCATAGTCAGTCAAAGACAGCAAATATAGACATATAACATTAACTCTTTCCTCGGGTTTCCCATTGCATTCCTGATAGTCTCTGTAGCTGATCCTATTTTAGAAAGAAAGTAGAGGCCACTAGGCATGAATTCCCTTAGCTTTCTCCCTGGTTATCAAACTGTGTCTTTATAGTAACTTCTGTTTTGTCTCAGAGAAAGATGTGTGCGTATTCCATTCTCACACCAACACCTCTACCTGTGATTTTGTTGCTGTTTCTTACTGCTTCCAATTGCGACCTTGCTTGAGATTTCCTACAGCACTTTCTGATATTTGAACAGGCATGAGAATCACCTGGAAAGCTTGTAAAAACCGTGGTCACTGAACCTCACCCTCAGAATCTCGGATTCTTGTAGGTTGGGAGTGAGGCCTGAGAGTTTGCATTTTTAACAAGTTCCAAGGTGATGTTGATGCTGCTGTCTGGGGAATCCACTTTGAGAACCATAGTTCTATAGATAGCCTTTGAGATTTACTATAAATACCTCAAATTCAGCTGGTCCAAGGCCAGATTTCTTGCTTTTATTTACTCTAATCCCCACTCCCAGCAGTTCCTCCTAACCCTCCTCCGGTATCAATTAACGACATCACTATTTATTCAGTTGGCTAAAAAACGTTAATTTCTCCTTCACCTCCCACACTGTTTACAACTAATTAAGCAAGTTCTGCTTATTCTAGCTAAGAGAAGTGTTTTGAATTTCATCCTTTCCTTTTTTCCAGGTTCTTATTTCTCTCACTTAAATCTTTGTAATATATTCTTAATTATTGTCTCTGTCTCTAGTCTCTCTGCCCCTCAAGTTGTCACACAGCTACCTGCATTACCTTTAAAACGCAGATCAGATAATGGTAACTTACTGGATTATAGTCTTTCTTGGTTCCCCACCACATGATGAAATCCAGGATTATAGCAGGCTTGGCAGTCAAGGTTTCATACCACCTGGTGCCCAACTGTACATCCAGCATCATAGTCCATCACACCGTCAGTGATCTGACTACGTTGAATGAGCTTGGTCCACAACAAACGCCACATCCTTCACATGTGTAGTACCTTCTTCCTGGAATGCCCTTTTACTTGGCGGAATCCTCTTGATCCTTCTAAGACTGGCCTAAATGTCACCATTATAAAACCTTCTTGGACTCCTTCAGCAGATTTAGTTTATTTTTTCCTATGTTCTCATAGCACTTGGGTTTTGCTCTCTACTATAGGCACTGTTACATTGTGTGGTAATTATTTACTTGTCTTTTTCTCTCTTCCAACCTTGAGGTTGTCAGGGAAAAGGACTAGACTTTACTTGCCTTATGTAACACTAGTACAATTGCTGAATGAACATGATCCACGGAGAAGTCCCTCTTGAAGTTTGTAGTAGCACATAGGAGAGCTTCCTGTCAGAGACCTCAGACCTATTTGGTGTATTTAGCCTCTAGCTCTACAAATTTTAAATCCCCAAATCATTGAGTTATTACCTTTAGATACAAGGAGAACTTGGAGAATATCAGGGTTAAACTTAACCTCTCCTTGACTTACAGACTACAGCGGGAGGAAGAAGAGGCCTTTGCCAGCAGCCAGAGCAGCCAAGGGGCCCAATCCCTCACATTTTCCAAGTTTGAAGAAAAGAAAACCAATGAGAAGACCCGCAAGGTTACCACAGTGAAGAAATTCTTCAGTGCTTCATCCAGGGTTGGATCAAAGAAGGGTAATTTTCTGATTCTCTTTTTTCTTTTGTGCCCAAAGAGGTATAGAGTAGATCCACAGTGTATGTGGGCTCAGCTTTCTAATTTCTGTAAGCGTTCAGAGAATATCAGTGCAGACTTGAGATGTTGGGTTTGAGGTGCAGATGACGTTTGAAATCTCTTTGGTTGGAGGACATTGTGTTTTAGAGAACTTATTTACTCTATAAGAGGAATAAAAGTAATTGAAATATGTAGTTTTGGTTGTAAAATTCATTCCCATCCCATCTGTTTGGATGTTTTATTTTTTGTGCCTTTAATTTTTGGATATTGGTTTATTCTCCTTTGTTTAATATCCTCACTATCCGTACCTTATCAGAAATGACTGTTTCTAGCCTTAAAGTTGTCTAAAAAAGAAGTTTTCTGAGAGCTTGTTAGAGAGACAGCCTGTGTGTTGAGGAAATACTATGTAGAGAACATGTAGGAAAAGGCTTACTTTTGTATGTACTTGACCTTATTCATCCTACTTCTTAAAATTCCATATTAAACAAGCAGGAAGATTCTCGCTAGTGAGCAGGTAGGCTAGTTGAAGTGGCCTAGTAGGAAGCAAGAAAGAATGTCTGTTGTTAGGGCTTAGTCTCTGAACCTTTATGTTGGTAATCAGAGCTATGCAGTAAATTTGAAATGGTGAGGGATACTGGGAACCAACACTGATGCTTTCAGTAGAGCTGTTCTCTTAGACACTCCCTTGCACCCCCTCACCCCCTGCCCCCCAACCTGGGGTAATTGTCATGAGATTTTTGGTCTGCTTAAAGGAAGGGGCATAATAATATCACACCTTTAAAAAAATTAATAATAATAAATATTACACCTTAAGATCTTTTCTGGTCTTTCAGATTTAATGACTTGGTTTTTGTTTTATTAAAAGGAACAATTGCTTATCTAAAAACACAGCACGTCTCTTTAATAGAGGCAAACCTTTAAATAATCTTTTTGTTCACGTGAGTTGTTCTTGGTTGGCTGTCACTCAGCAGTTTTCTCTACAGTAGTAAGAAGGGAAATAATCAGTACCTGCTAGAGATTAAATGTATTTGATAAGAATGTATTTGGCTCATGATTTATTTATTAGAAGATAATGTAGTAGGGTGATTAAAACTGTAAGCTTTGGAGTCACCCTGGTTTGAGTCTCAGCTTTGCAGTTTGCTAGCTGTGTGACCTTAAGCAAGCTAATCTCTTTAAGCCCTGTCTATTCTGAGGGACAGTAATACCTATCATAGGCCTGTCTTGAGGATTAAATGAGCCGATGTGTGTACAGAGTTCAGCACAGTACCTGACACACATAGTTAATCTCCAGTAAGTGTTAGCTATTTTAAAATGCCTGTTGTTTTTCTGACAAAATAATCTCTGCTGGTAAGGAGCTCAAAGGTATTGATCAAAGCCATGCATTCCTATTTAGCTTAAATTCTGTTTCCTGCTTTGAGAAAGTCTCATTAACCTTATGAATTTATAGATGTATGGTGAAATGGTATATGACAACAGATGAAATAGTAAAGAAATTGTAAAACACATCAGCTGTAACTGCCACATTTTACATAACAATATGAAAGCCCATAAAGGTTAACTAATTTACCCAGGGTCATATAATGAGTTGATGTATTAGACCTCAGGTCTCCTAACTCCTGGTTAAGCTTTTTTCCATTATATCCCTTGACCTTGAAATATGTGTTTTTATCTATAACTGTATCTGTGTCTGTATCTAGATAGATAGATAATGAAGTTTCTATTACTGAAGTGCTTAATAGTCACATACATTCATTGACTATACTTGGCAATTTAAAAAAATCATGTCCTAAGACCTTCTGTACAGTATACATTATATTATGGAGAGAAGATTTGTACTTTAAAAGAAAAATTTCAAGTGATTTTTTATCTTAAAAACTCTTATGTGGAATAGTTCTTACTTTTTTCTTCTCTTTAGAATGATAGATTTTTTTTTTGATCTTTAGCTGTTTTTTTGTCTATAGAAAGCATATGGTGAGAAAGACCTCAGAGTGTTGAGGAAAAAATTGATGTGTGTACATTAGAAAAGAGGATGCTCTTGGATCTTTGTTTCACAGATTGCTTATGTAACTCTGCCAGGCGAACTTTGCATTTCAGGCTGATTATTTGTTTGGCCTTTGCCTGTGGATAAAGTTAGCCTATACTAAATGCAGTTTTAATTTATTGACTGTAGACTACAATAAACCTTTTGTGTTCTGTATTCTTTATTTCACTTTGTTAATCCAAGATGTCCTTGCTCTTAATATTTTACTTGCTTCTATTGGTAGCATGAAAGAAAGCTCTTAAGCCAGGGCAGGTTGGTAGTATATAGAAATCAAATAACCTAAGGGATTTGAAAAGTATTTTAACTTCCTGTTAGAATTGGCTGTCCCTCCAGAGGAGGTAAATGGAACAGCTTGACTGTAAAGACTCAGAGAATTTACTTTTAGTTCTTTACTCTCCAAAGTAAGGTTGAGTGAGCTATAGTTTAGAGTAAATCATATGGGGTCAGCCAAGTCGAAATACGTGCTCATATGTTCCAAAATGCCCTTTTCTTTTGGAGCTCAAGTAGATGTTGTCACCCAGAGTAGACTCTTGTGTACATCTTTTACAAACTAATCTGAAAGCAGTGCTCTAAGGAGGAATATCTTTTCTTTTTTTAGAATTAAAATACCAATCTTTCTACTCAGACCTTAGAGTCTAAGTACTGTTCTTCACTGAAGTGAATTAAGGTTCCTTGGAGAAATGACTGATTCTGGAACTTGAGCTGGGAAAGAAGGGCCCCTCAGAAATGTTGGGGACAGGTCAAAGGCCCAGAAGTCAGCTTGAATGGGTTCCCACTGGCCAAAGACAATAAATGGAGTGTAAATGAATAAAACAATAATTCATTAGTCCGTCCAACTAATAAAATAGATAAATAATTAAATAAAGAAGAGGAGAACCTTACCATAGGATCTTGACTAATAAATATAGGAGTGATGGAGATAGAAAATCACCATTTTGTAGTCATCCTAATAAGAATTGATTCAGACAAGTTTCATCAGTGTGGATGCTAAGTCTGGGATGAGAGGAGGGGGTTTCCCGAGGAACAAGTTATGAACATGATCTCAAATTAACTCCCACAACTTATTTATTAATTCCAAGTAGGGAAATGGCAGCTACATAATGATGGGGGGAAATGGACATCCTGTGCCTCTAGATATGTTACTTTGAGAAGAACACAACATGAATTATGTAATAACTAAGCTGAAAATTTATAACCTGAAATCCAGTCATGAGGAAACAGTAGAGGAACCCAAATTGAAGTGCATTGAATAAAATAAACTGGACTGTATTCTTCAAAATTGTCAGTGTCATAAAAAAACAAAGGAAGTCTGGAGAACGTTTCTAGATGAGAGGAGACTAAGTATACATGACCACTAAATGAATGTGTGACCCTCAAGTTGATCCTGTGTAAAAAACAAATACTTTTTTTCAATAACTACAGTTAGCAACAGAATATCCTTGTTGCTGAGAAATACTCATACTATAAGGGGTAAAGCGCATGAAACATACAATCTACTCTGAAAAAATTTAGAAAAATAATACACACAGACAGGGAACAAAATGTTAAAATTTTGTAAATCTGGATAAAGGGTATAAAGGAATTCTTTGTAACAATCTTGCAGATTTTCTGTAAATTTGAAGTTATTTCAAAATAAGATTTAAAAAACAAAACTATAATCCTCTTACACTCAGTGCTATCCCAAGACCCGAATTTCAGATGTTAATTAAGTTGAAGCATGGTGTTAATTACATCATTTGAAGAATTACTAATGAATTGCTACTTTAATCATGTGGGCCTCTTTGGTACTTAGATGAAACTGAAGTAACGATTCCCCAGGTTGAATTTGGAACCAGTTTTATAATTGTGCCTGTTTTTACAGTCATTTCT
The DNA here is from genome assembly GCF_949987515.2 of Delphinus delphis. Classification (NCBI taxonomy): domain Eukaryota; kingdom Metazoa; phylum Chordata; class Mammalia; order Artiodactyla; family Delphinidae; genus Delphinus; species Delphinus delphis. The sequence continues at coordinate 73,586,349 of NC_082697.1, forward strand.
CAGGTACACTCAGCTTGATTGCCTTTTCTTGTCTACTCCAAAAATTTTTTTATCTTGTAAAATCATCTTTTATAATGTTTTGAATATAATGTATTTGGAACATGATCAGTTTCTGACTTTCATTGTTAAGGACAATGAGAAATTTTTTCCCTGAACCAAATATGTGGTTTCTTTTATTTTACAATACCAACTGGATGTCCAGCAAGTCTGTCCTGTTCCGACCCCAACTACGCAGAGTCAGCACAGACTCCATAGGTTAAGGGCTGGACCCCACAAGACTGCCCCCACCTCAGATGCCAGTTGCAATCCCCAGGAGTGGGGACACCCGTACTTCTGACCAACCAGGTGTAAATAGGGGGTTCCCACAACCTTCTCCTTAGGTTTGATAATTTGTTAGAACTGTCTCAGGAAGACAGTTTGTTTATGCTTATGGGTTTATTAAAGAATACAACTCAGGAACAGCCAAATGGAAGAGAGATGCCTAGGGCAAGGTAGGGGAGGGGGGCACCAAGCTTCCATGCCATCTGGGCATTTGCTTCCAGCACCTCGATGAGTTCATCAATGTGGAAGCTCCCCAAACCTTGTCATATAAGGGTTTTTATGGAGGTTTCATTTTGTAGGCATGGCTGATCAAATCATTGGCCATTGGTGATCAAAAATATCTATCCCTGGGCCAAAAACCAAATATATATATTTTTTATTATACTACAGACTATCTGCCTTTTAGTCCATATTATATATCTATGGTCAAAACAGCTGAAAAAGTCAGAAGAACTATAATATTCTACTGAGTTGTCCTTATTCTATTTGGATAATCTGAGAAACGTGGGATTTTCAGTAAATTTTTTTAACATTGAGATACAAAATATGTTTTTAATACTAAAATGGTGTTAACCATCTTTACTACATGATCACGCTCTATTTTGATATTGACATTTTTAGGTTGTGTTTACTCTTTCACAGCTATCCTTCAAATAGCCTTTTTGTTGAAGATTTTGCTTTTATAAATTTATTTATTTATTTTTGGCTGCATTGGGTCTTTGTTGCTGCACACGGGCTTTCTCTAGTTGCGGCGAGAGGGGGCTACTCTTTGCACAACTGCAAGCGGTGCGCGGGCTTCTCATTGCTGTGGCTTCTCTAGGCGCGTGGGCTTCAGTAGTTGTGGCATGCCGACTCAGTAGTTGTGGCTCACGGGCTCTAGAGCACAGGCTCAGTAGTTGTGGTGCACGGGCGTAGTTGCTCCGCGGCATGTGGGATCTTCCCGGACCAGGGCTCGAATCCCTGTCCCCCCTGCATTGGCAGGCGGATTCTTAACCACTGCGCCACCAGGGAAGCCCCTTGAAGATTTTGCTTTTATAGGTTTACTTTATTGAAGATTTAATTCGATTTAATATGTCATCTGGCTTGCAGACAGCCTTACGTAGTAGGTGCTCAGTTGATACTCGTTGCTTAATTTAAATAGGAATAAATATGCTGTAATGATAGGAGGGAATTATGGTGTGACTGTGAAGAACTTGGGCTTGGGAGTCAAACAGATCTGGATTTAAATCCCAGATTATCTTCTTTTTCTTTGTTTTTTTTGTTTGTTTGTTTGTTTTTTTGCGGTACTCGGGTCTCTCACTGTTGTGGCCCCTCCCGCTGCGGAGCACAGGCTCCGGACGCGCAGGCTCAGCGGCCATGGCTCACGGGCCCAGCCGCTTTGCGGCATGTTGGATTTTCCCAGACCGGGGCACGAACCCGTGTCCCCTGCATCGGCAGGTGGACTCTAAACCAGTGCGCCACCAGGGAAGCCCCCAGCTTTTCTTCTTAACCTGTGTAACATGTCTCACGTAAATGACTTAACCTCTAACCTCATTGTATTCATGTGTAAAATGATAATTCCACCTACCTAACAAAAAAATTTTATTGGTGTGTACATTTATTATTTCATATGCTTTCAGGAATATAACAAAATTGTTAAGGGTTGATGAGAATGTGGAGTAAAGCACAGTGTCTGCCATGTAGAAAATTGTCATTGAATGATAGCTTAAACATTATAATTCAAGAGCACATTTTGTTCTGCTGCCAAGACTTTTTAAAACTGAGTGTTTGGATTGGGAAATGGAAAGCTTGATAATCATAACAGACTGGCTATACTTGAAATACAAGTTTTGCTTCTGTATTAAAAACACAGGGCTATTTAGACTGCTTATATTTAATGAAATTTTTGATAAGATGGAGCTTAAACCTACCATTTTGCTCTGTTTTCTATTTATCCCATCTGGATATAATTCTTTCTCTCCTCTTTTCTTGCCTTCTTTTTGTGTTTTGTTTTTTTTTAATTATAAATTTATTTATTTATTTTTGGCTGCGTTGGGTCTTCGCTGCTGCATGCAGGCTTTCTGTAGTTGCAGAGAGCGGGGGCTACTCTTTGTTGCGGTGCGCGGGCTTCTCATTGCGGTGGCTTCTTTTGTTGTGGAGCACGGGCTCTAGGCAGGCGGGCTCAGTAGTTGTGGCCCACAGGCTCTAGGGCACAGGCTCAGTAGTTGTGGTTCACAGTCTTAGTTGCTCCGCGGCATGTGGAATCTTCCCGGACCAGGGCTTGAACCCGTGTCCCCTGCATTGGCAGACGGATTCTTAACCACTGCATCACCAGGGAAGCCCTTAAGTAAATTTTTGAATGAGAAAATGTCTTTTATAGTTGCCCACATATTTGTCATTGCTGATACTCTTTGTTCCTGCCTAGTAGGAAAAATGAATCATTTCCTGTCATGTGTGCTCAGGAGATTGTTCTGCCCACTCCTTTACCCAGTTTTTTCTCACGTGCATGTGCAGTACTCAGTCAGAGACTCAAGGGAACCCCTCTGCAGTTATCTGGAGATTTTTCTTTGCAGCCCATCCACTATGTGTTTTGCCACGCAAATTCTGGAAACTCTGGCCTTCTTGAGCTCTAAATATTGTTTCCCCAATTCAGCAAGTCTGCTGGGCTCTGTTTGAGTTGCCTCTCCCTGTGCCAAGGCCTAAAAACTCTACCTGCAGTGAGCTGGGGCACTTGTAAGATTTACCATGTTTGTCCCCTTCTCTCAGGGGTTACTCTCCCCACTGCCTGTTGGCCAGTGTTGAAAACCATTTTTTCATATGTTTTGTCTGATTTTTCTAGTTGTTAAGGCAGTAGGGTAAACCTAATCCCTGTTGTTCCATCACGACTAGGGGTGGAATTTATCAGATTGAGTGAAAGGTTAAATTCCAAGTATTAAAGAATATTTTCTAATTGTACAGGGTGTCAAATATAATTTTAGGTTTTCCGTATTGGTAAAAAAAAGTTTCAGAAACGATGTGCCAGTTTTTGTTTTGAGTTAAATTATGCCTTATTTGCTTAAAAAAAAAAGGTACATCCAAATGGCTCAAAAATAAAAGGTATATATGGTCCCTCACCCGTCTAGTTCCCAGACCTTCCCCCATATTCAGACAACTTTTGTTACTAATTTGTGTATCATTCTTTTGTTTTCATTTATAAACACATTTGTTCTTATCCCAGTCCTCCTATTTTACATAAAAGCACACTACGCATACCCTGCTTTTTTAGCTTAGCAATATATTTAAGAACTCTTTCCTTATCGGTACAGAAAAAGGATACTTTTAAAATTTTAAGCTACGTAATATTCCACTTTATGGATTAAGCCAAAGTTTATTTAGTCCTTTAGTAGTGGCCATTTATGCCATCTTCAGACCTCTCCTTTTACAAGTACTAAAATGAGTAGCCTTGTACATATTTCATTTTGTACATGTGCAATTATGTCAGTGGAAAATTTCTCAGAAATGGAATTGTTGGGTCATAGGATAAATGTATTTTTAATTTTGATGATTATTGCCAAATTGCATTCCATTGCAGGTGTGTCATTTTACATTCCTACCTCCATAGTATAAGTGCCTTTTCCCCTATATCCTCATCAACATCAAACTTCAGATTTTTGCCGACTTGTTAATTTTTAAAATGACCTTTAATAATAGTTTTTTTTCTTTGTCTTTTTTAAAAATCTTATTGGAGTATAATTACTTTACAATGTTGTGTTAGTTTCTGCTGTACAACAATACTAGTAGGTTTAATTTGCACATTTGTTATCGTGTGTGAGATTGAGTATATTTCCTATGCTTAAGATCCATCTATGTTTCCCTTCTGTGCAGTGTTAGTATTCTTCACGCATTTTTCTATTGAACCGTTGGATTTTTCTTCCTCTATATTTATAGGAGTCCTTGTATATTAGGGAGAACAGCCCTTTGTGATGTAGCTTACAAACATTTTTTCCAGTTGGTTGTCTGACTTTTGACAGTATTTTTAGCCATACATATAGTGTGTTTTTATGTGCCCTTCTTGTCTTCTTTATGTTTTCTTTTAATATGATTGAATTCTTTTAGGGTGTCTACATTTTTTTTCATAACTTAAAAAAATTTTTTTCTTTAATTTAATTAAATTTATTTATTTATTTATTCATTCATTCAGGTGCGCCAGGTCTTAGTTGCGGCACTCAGGATCTTTTAGTTGCGGCATGCAGAATCTTCATTTGTGGCGTGTGGGCTTTTAGTTGCAGCATGTGGGATCTAGTTCCCTGATCAGGGATCGAACCTGAGCCCCCTGCTTTGGGAGCATGGAGTTTAAACCACTAGACCACCAGGGAAGTCCCAGGGCTTCTCCATTTTGAATCATAGTTAGGAAGCACCTGATACTTTAGAAGATAGGCAGATACGTGATTTGGAAAGATAACCATAAAGTGCAATTTTGATCTGCTAACTACTTAATATCAACATGCAGTTTAGAGGGGAAAAGGGGGTTTTTTGTTTGTTTATTTTTTCATATTCTTGTCATTATGGTTTATTACAGGATATTGAATTTTGTTCCCTGTGCTATACATTATATCCTTGTTGTTTATTTTTATATGTGGTAGTTTGTATCTGCTAATCCCAAACTCCCACTTCATCCCTCCCTCACCCTCTACCCACTGTGGTAACCATAAGTTTGTTTTCCATGTCTGTGAGTCTGTTTCTGTTTGGTAAATAAGCTTATTTGTGTCATATTTTAGGTTCCACATATAAGTGATATCATATGGTATTTGTCGTACTCTTTCTGACTTACTTCACTTAGTATAATAATCTCTAGGTCCATACATGTTGCTGCAAATGGCATTCTTTCTTTTTTATGGCTGAATAGTATTCCATTGTGTATATACACCACTTCTTTATCCATTCATCTGCTGACATTTAGGTTGCTTCCATGTCTTGGCTATTGTACATAGTGCTCCTGTGAACATTGTGATGCATGTATCTTTTTGAATTACAGTTTTGTCTGGATATATGCCCAGGAGTGGGATTGCTGGATCATATGGCAACTCTATTTTTAGTTTTTTGAGGAACCTCCATACTGTTTTCCATAGTGGCTGCACGAATTTACATTTCCACCAACAGTGTAGGAGGGTTCCCTTTTCTCCACACCCTCTCCAGCATTTGTTATTTGTAGACTTTTTAATTGAATTTTTTTTTTTTTTTTTTGGCCACACAGTGCTGCATGCAGGATCTTAGTTCCCTGACCAGGGACTGAACCTGTGCCCCCTGCAGTGGAAGCATGGAATCCTAACCACAGGACTGCCAGGGAATTCCTACAGACTTTTTTTTTTTTTTTTTGTGGTATGCGGGCCTCTCACCGTTGTGGCCTCTCCCGTTGCGGAGCACAGGCTCCAGATGTGCGGGCTCAGTGGCCGTGGCTCACGGGCCCAGCTGCTTTGCGGCATGTGGGATCTTCCCAGACTGGGGCACGAACCCATGTCCCCTGTATCTGCAGGCAGACTCTCAACCACTGCGCCACCAGGGAAGCCCTGTAGACTTTTTAATGATGGCCATTCTGACCGGTGTGAGGTGGTACCTCATTGTAGTTTTTATTTGCATTTCTCTAATAATTAGCAATGGTGAGCATCTTTTCATGTGCCTTTTGGCCATCTGTTTTTCTTCTTTGGAGAAATGTCTGTTTAGGTCTTTTCCCCATTTTTTGACTGGGTTGTTTGTTTTTTTTGTTACTGAGTTATATGAGCTGTTTGTATATTTTGGAAATTAAGCTCTTGTCAGTTGCTTTGTTTGCAAATATTTTCTCCCAGTCTGTAGGTTGTCATTTTGTGCCTTTTGGTTTCCTTTGCTGTGCAAAATATTATGAGTTTGATTAGGTTCCATTTGTTTATTTTTGCTTTTATTTCTATTGCCTTGGGAGACTGACCCAGGAAAACGTTGGTGGGATTTATGTCAGAGAATGTTTTCCCTATGTTCTCTTCTAGGAGTTTTATGGTGTCATGTCTTACACTTAAGTCTTAAAGCCATTTTGAGTTTATTTTTGTGTATGGTGTGAGAATGTGTTCTAACTTTGTTGATTTGCGTGTGGCTGTCCAGCTTTCCCAACACCACTTGCTGAAGAGACTATCTTTTCTCCATTGTATATTCTTGCCTCCTTTGTCTTTGTTTTGGGGGGTGTGTGTGTGTGTGTGTGTTTTGTTTTGTGGCTGCATTGCTTGGCATATGGGATCTTAGTTCCCTAACCAGGGATTGAACCCATGCCCCCTGCAGTGGAAGCATGAAGTCTTAACCACTGAACCACCAGGGAAGTCCCTCTTGCCTCCTTTGTCGAAGATTAATTGACTGTAGCTGTGTGGGTTTATTTCTGGGCTCTCTGTTCTGTGCCATTGATCCATATGTCTATTTTTGTGCCAGTACCACACTGTTTTGATTACTGTAGCTTTGTAGTATTGTCTGAAGTTTCAAAGGGTTATGCCCTCAGCTTTGTTCTTTTTACTTAGTTTCGCTTTGGGAATTCTGGGTCTTTTATGGCTCCATATAAATTTTAGGATTTTTGTTTTAGTTCTGATAGGGATCACATTAACTCTGTAGATTGCTTTGGTTAGTATGGCCATTTTAACAATATTAATTCTTCCAATCCAAGAGCATGGGATATCTTTCCATTTATTTGAATTATCTTCAGTTTTCTTTATCAGTGTTTTATAGTCCTCAGCATGTAAGTCTTTTACTTCCTTGGTCAGGTTTATGCCTAAGTTTTTTTTGTGTTTTTTTTTTATGTGATTTTAAAGGGTTTTTGTTTGTTTGTTTTTACTTTTCTGATGTTTCATTGTTAGTGTAAAGAAATGCAACAGATTCCTTTATGTTAATCCTGTATCCTGCTACCATGCTGAATTTGTTTATCAGTTCTAGTAGTTTTTGTGTGGAGTCTTCAGGGTTTTCTGTGTATAGTATCATGTCGTCTCCATATAATGACAATTTTACCTCTTCCAATTTGGGTACCTTTTATTTCTTTTTCTTGTCTGATTTCTGTGACTAGGACCTCCAATAGTATGTTGAATAGAAGTGGTAAGAATGAGCATCCTTGTCTTGTTTCAGATTTTAGCAGGAAGGCTTTCAGCATTTCACCGTTGAGTATTATGTTGGTTGTGGGTTTGTCATAAATAGCTTTATTATGTTGAGATATGTTGCCTCTATAGCCATTTTGGTAAGAGTTTTTATTGTGAATAGATGTTGAATTTTATCAAATGATTTTTCTGCATCTGTTGAGATGATCATGTGGTTTTGTCTTTTCTTTTGTTGGTGTGGTGTATCACATTGATTTGTGTACGTTGGAAAAGGGTTTTTTTGAAGTGAGAGGTGGAATCTTTAGTTTGACCTATGTAGTTAAGATATATTTTTACATGATCTGTGTGTGTTTGTCTCACTTGAATAAACCAGTCACTCTAATAGGGGTAATGCTTTTATTATCTTAAAACTTTATTGCTGCTACATCATTAAAATGTATTTCAGATACTAAAGCTCAAAAAATAAGGTTGTAAGAAGTTACTCTGAAACAGATTGACAGACATAGAAACAAACTTATGGTTACCAAAGGAGAAAGGGGGTAGGGGAGGAATAAATTAGGAGTTTGGGATTAGCAGATACAAACTGTTGTATATAAAATAAACAACAAGGTCCTACTGTATAGCACAGGGAACTATATTCAATATCCTGTAATAAACCATAATGGAAAAGAATATGAAAAAGAATATATTTGTATGTATATATAACTGAATCACTTTGCTGTACACAAGAAACTAACAGCATTGTAAATCATCTATACTTCAGTTAAAAAAAAAGAAATTGCTCTGAGAAAGCATGTAATAGGTTGATTTTAATACCTACAAAAGGTACTTTTTCTTCCTAATTATCTTTTTTTGTGTGTGTATAGAAAAGGATCATGGGTATATGAGATACTTTAATTCCTTTCAGGTATTGCATTAGAGAGCACAATTCAAAATCAGGAGGCTTAGAAGGTGATCAGAAACCAAGTGATAGTTCATGTTTTCTGAGAGCACTTACCCTATTACAACACCCTTATCTCTGTTATGTAAAGGTCTTATTTTCCTTTCAGTGTATTTATTTGAAGAGGGCAAAGAGTTGTGTGGCCAACTGATTGGACAGTGGGTTTTTTTTTTGCTTCTCTTGCCTCTGCTCTGTCATGGTCACTGTGCTACTTTGGATGCATACTTTCACTTTGAGCAGTATGACTTGAAGTTTGAATGGTGGGTAAATAATTGTTCATCTCCACATAAAAATTGTTCATCTCTTTGCCTTTTTGGCAAATCAAGTGGATTTGGGAAGCTTGTCTAGCATAAGTCATCTATAATTTTTGTGCTTCTACTGATTGTTATTTTACATGTTGACTGGTTTTGTAAATTCATGCAGTCTTTGAGAGAGTTGTTCAAGATAGCAATGCCATTTCAGTGTTAACGATTAAATATATAGATCAAAGCATGATATATTTTGGCTAAGAAGATACTGATAGAGCACCTTTATTTGAATAGGAGTATCTTTTAGATATGTAGTTTTATCTAATTGTACTTCCTACTCATAAAATAGATTTAGCTTACTTTAAGGAAAATCCAAATATTTAAACATAAAATAATTTAAATTCAAGTTTAACTTTGATTTAGCATAATTTAAATAATCTTAAATTAGATACTGAAACTAATTCCATGCATGGCTCTTCTGTGTAATGAAACTTACTATGTTTAATTTTCCCAGCAGAAATTCAGGAACCAAAAGCTCCCAGTCCTTCTATAAACCGGCAAACCAGCATTGAAACGGATAGAGTGTCTAAAGAGTTCATAGAATTTCTCAAGACCTTCCACAAGACAGGCCAAGAAATCTATAAGCAGACCAAGCTGTTTTTGGAAACAATGCATTACAAAAGGGTAGGTTGGGAACCACTTAGAAACATAGAGTTTTGGTTTTAGGAAAGGTCTTAGAGATAATGTAGTGCAACTTTGTCATTTTACAACTGAGAAAATAAAGACCCAGAAATGTTAAGTGACTTACCTGAGAAATGTCACTGAACCAAGTTAAACACGCCTCCTAGGCTAATACTTTTCCTCTGCAACTCAATGGTGTTTGGATCATCTTCGCATGGAACGTCTGGCATCAGAGCTACTTATGTTGTGTACTTTAGTAATAAGCCTTCCTAACTTGTCACCTTGTAAATAGTGTAAACTGCCAAGAGAGCCATAGTAGACCTTGAACTCTAAGTAACAGTCATTAGACCAATAGTAATCATTTTAGGTTTATTTAGTTTTGTTTTGTATTCATTTTTTTTTTTTTTTTTTTTTTTGCGGTACGCGGGCCTCTCACTGTTGTGGCCTCTCCCGTTGCGGAGCCCAGGCTCTGGACGCGCAGGCTCAGCGGCCATGGCTCATGGGCACAGCCGTTCCACGGCACGTGGGATCTCCCCGGACCAGGGCACGAACCCGTGTCCCCTGCATCGGCAGGCAGACTCTCAACCACTGCGCCACCAGGGAAGCCCTGTATTGATTTTTAATTTTCCTCTCCTTTCTCAGGTAGAGAAGGGAAAGCTAAAATTTAAACATTGAAAGGGACCTTAGCAACTATATAGTTACCGTCCCTTTATTTTACAGGTGGGGAAGTTGAGAGCCAGAGAGGATAAGTGACTTGTCCAAGGTCACTTGGATAACACCTTGTGTCTTCCACACATGTGTCTTTGACCTGTACTTTCTAACCCATAATTTCAACAATGAACCACTCTTGCCCACATCTTTTTCCTCTTCATTCCTATTTTCTCTAGTCCTAGTGTATGCCCAGTGGTGAGCAACCTTTTTACCACATATGGGTCAAGTCTAGAAAATTAAGTATTTTCAGAATTGCATTAAATTTTTTTCAACCATTTTATCTTTATCAGGAAACATTTAATATCTCTACCAAGATTTTTTTTTTTTAATTTCCTCATTCCCAGAAGGTATCTCTTTTGGCTGAAATTTCATTCAGCACCTACATAATCCACACACATTGCAGTATTGCAATGTAACGCTTGACTTTTCAACTAATGTTGTTTGCTAAGACTCTTCAGAAGCTGAAGGGTTTATTTATTTATTTATTTATTTTGTGGTATGCGGGCCTCTCACTGTTGTGGCCTCTCCTGTTGCGGAGCCCAGGCTCCGGACGCGCAGGCTCAGCGGCCATGGCTCACGGGCCTAGCCGCTCCGCGGCATGTGGGATTTTCCCGGACCGGGGCACAAACCCGTGTCCCCTGCATCGGCAGGCGGACTCTCAACCACTGCGCCACCAGGGAAGCCCAAGGGTTTATTTTTTTACCCTTTTTTCTTTTTGATTAATCTCATTAGCTGCTTAATAGTCCCTTGTAGTCCCTTTTCACATTCTTTAAGAGATATTTCTATTACACACAAGACAGGCAGTGACATCATTAGCACAGAATTCATTTATGTTGAACATACAGTTGTCATCAGCTACTTTTTTCTTCTTTGAAGTTACCACAGCAAGAATTTAAATTTTATTGAGAAAATGAGAAGGTGGGGGAGGGAGTGGGGTGCTAAGAAGAAGCTAAAGAAGAATTTACAAGGTTTAGTTTTTTAAACTTATTATTGTTACATATTTAGTTTACATAACTAGAATTTAAGAATCTCACTGTGAGAACCAAGCTTCAAATAGGTTTAAGAGTGGCCATGGACTCAGGGATGTATATGGTCACCAGTGAAATGAAGAATGTCTAGATTTCTTTGACATTTGGACGAAAAACTGTATGTGCCCAGGGTAATTTTAAAACATTATGTAGACCCAGTTAGATGTTCACCTTTCCCATCATAACTTGAAAACCATATTTTCTAACTTAATAAGCTCCCTGACTTGGTAAAAAATTTTTTTTCCACAAATTTATTCATATGAAAATATTTTCAAAACACACAGACCACAGTTAAATCAAAGTAAATAAGACTCCTAGAGAAACTCTTTTGCTGCCCAAACCGTTTAAATACTGTCCTTGCTAATTGTTGATAAATCCCTCACATACATTTTCCCCTGTTCTGAAAGTGTAGCTTGCCCCATTTTTAAAAGTATAACCTTTGTAACCCTCTGCTGCCTCAAAATTTAGACCCTTTAATTTATTGGATATTGCATTAAAGCTTTTTAATAAATGAACTTTCTGGGTTTTTCAGTGCTGTTTTTAAAACATGATTTCTGTATTAGTAGTAGTTCAAATATGCTCTTTTTCCTTGCGAAGGAAGCAGTCAAGCACAATGTTAAGACCTTTTGCTGATTTCAGTGTTCTTTTCCCAGCCATTCATTCTGTAAAAGTCTGGTATTGATTATATTATATACTTAAAGTTTTTCTGATACTAATTCTCCTGAAAAACTGTTTTCTAAACCTGAAAGAGGAGAAAGAAAATATAATAATTTAAAATATGGCTATATCTTCTCTTCCCCAAAATAAGTAAAAAGTTAGGTGTTCTCCTATATTTTAAAATAGATTTATAATTCTAAACCATATGTGTGTGTAAAGAGTAGTTTCCCCTCCTATGTAATTACTGTTAGGAGAGCAGAAGCATGTATCCTACATGACCTCAAGGTATATTCCCTGATAAGGTGGATTATCTTAAAATCTGAGGACTGCATGCTTGTCGTACTTTAAATGTTAATGTTTAATTTTAAGTTTTATTTAGGAGGAGTAAAGCCCTAATGTGTTTAGTTTCGTAAAAAAAATTATTGAAGGCAGCAGAAAGTAGCAATACAAAAAAAAAATGAACATTAAAGTTAAAACCTAAATAGATCAAACAGTTAACTGTAGTACAAAAGAAAATTAATCCAGAAAACAGATCATGGAGATCCAGTTTCTGAAGATGAAATACACAGAAAACATAATTAAGGAAGTAGTCAAAGATTTTCAAAATGGGGGTGGAAGAAAAGATTTCAGCCATACAGTTAAGAAAGAATACAGAGAGCCTCTCGGAATATTCAAAGGAATATACCCACTTGTCAAACTTTTACACTACAAAGAAAAAGTTTTTTAGGAAAAAAAATAAAATGGCTTTACACAGACATTATAGAAAAGATGATCCCAGGCATTGGCTAGAGAATACTTAAAGAAAGTATTAGAGAATACTTAAAGAAAAGGGTTCATTTACACTGCTAGACTGTGTTTTTTCTTAGAAAACTATGAAAAAACCTTTAAAAGAATTTACCAGCACAAACCTACAATCATATCACTTAGCTCCTTTGGCAAGAACTTTGAAGGATCTGAGATGTACTCTCCTTGCAAGTTAAAAGTTAGCCTGCCATAGTTTCATGGATACTGGCAGAAGACGCAAGCCTCCTGGGTCAGAAAAAAAAGAGGCCAGTTTATTACAGCACTAGCAGTAACCAGAGTATATCAGTGTTTGTACCAATTCCCTACGTATCAATTCCCACAGGGCAGTGCAAAGAAGACCAGGTACCAAGTAATGCCTGCACATGCAGTAAGTTATAATAGAGAAGAGGGTCTTTTATAGGGCCATGAGCTTGCCTGACCTTTGCCCCAGAGAGAAACATTATTATACTAGACAGTAAACAATCTACCCTTTTCACTTAAGGGAGGCTCTACCTCTGTCTTCCAGTCCTGTCTGCTATACAGCTATCCTTGAAAAGGGTGCAGAACAAAGGCAGTCAGTGTCTCTCCTCACAAGATGTGTAGAAATAGGAGAGGTCTATGTAGAATTGTCTCCCCACATCTTTACAATATTATAAAGGGTGGAACAGTAGTAAATGGCCACTTTCATTCTTTCTTTCATTCAACTAGTGTTGAGCACTATGCCTGGCTCTGTTGTAGGCACCAAGGGTGCAGTAGTGAACAGTGCCCTCATGGAGCTGACATTTTAGTGGAGAAGATAGACAATAAACTAATTTATAATATATAACAGTGGTAAGTCCTCCAAATAATCTAAAGCAGGAAAAGAGGACAGAGTGGCAAGGGAGTTCACATTACGAATTAAACACTGGACTGAAGTGTAAATCTGTGCAAGAGAAATAGAGATATACAAAGGAGTTTTCTGAATTGTAACAAAATTAATGATTGTGTGGAACTGGTGTAGGAATAGGTGATCCATTGCCAACAGTGAAACAAGCCATTTAGGCCTTTAAAAGGAGATCACGGTTTCTGGTTAGAAGTAAGTACTAGTAATAATCACAAGAATGAAGTGTGTTCTTAGTGTTACGATTTGGTGCAAATGAAAGGTAGCCATGTGTAAGCTACCTAAGTAGATAATCCATTGCAGAAAGTACTGAATTATGAGCATTCAGTCTTCCTGTTTAACCTGATTGCCCTCTGAGAATTTTAATATTTTTTATATTATTGTCTTGTACAGTGGCTGGCAAGTCTATTAACCATGTAGTAAATGTTTTTAGAATGAATAGAAATATCATTTTCCAGAAATTGGGGAAAAATAATCTTACCGGAAAATCCGAGGGAAAACAGAATACTAATAGAGGTATAAGTTTAGCAACATGGTGAGATAAATACACAAAATTTAGTTATAGTACAAGATGCCAGAGATAAAAAGCTAAAGAACCTAACACATTTTTTAAAAAATAGCAATTTTTAAAGACAATAGCAATAAAAAGATTAAATATTAAATAATAACTTAATCTAATATAGAAAGTTAGAGGCTCATTCAAAGAATTAAAAGACTTTCTCGATTTTATCTTGGATTTAGCTGAGGGAGTATAATACCCTGGATCTAGCTGAGGAAAACAAAAAGATAAACTTACTTTGACTTTGCAGGTCAATATGAACACTTAAAATATTAAATTACAATGTTACATTGTTTATTCTAGAAAAAGAAGGAAGCAAGGGTTTGTGAGGGAAGGTTTCTAAATGTAGCAGACTTCAAAATATACTAAAATGAACGTTACCACAACTACATATGATTTTCATATATATATATATTCAATATGTAGAGAGAAAGAGAGCAGTGAAATAAACTAGGGATTCCAGAAATAAATTCAGTTTCTCAGGAGCAAATTGTATGAGAATTGGAAAACAAAGGGGAACAGGATCGCTTTTTACTAATTGCCGCTGAAAAAGGGAAGTTTGTATGCAGATTATTTAAGGTCTGTTTTTCATACTTTGAACCTTACATGCCAGCCAAATAAAAGAGCTAAGCAGGAAAAAACTTAGAAGAAAGCAGATTAAGATTTGTTTCACCTACAGAGAGGAGCTAAATTCAGCTGTTGAAGAATTGTTCTTAATGACCAGAGAAAGGTTTAACGGTATTAGAAAACATTCAGGCAGTAACAAGTGTGCAGTCAAGGTGGTCACAGAGCGCTCTGAGTACTGTGAGGCCTGCCAAGTTATTTTGACCGAGGGAATGGAGGGCACCTTCTTAGAGGAGGCAAGATGTGGACTGAGCCTTAAAGGAGGTACTGTGGAACTTCCTTGGGCAGCTGTTGGAGGATTGGAGAGGAGTAAAAGTCATCTGGACTGGGCTTCCCTGGTGGCGCAGTGGTTGAGAGTCCGCCAGCTGATACAGGGGACACAGATTCTTGCCCTGGTCCAGGAAGATCCCACGTGCCGCGGAGCGGCTAGGCCCGTGAACCATGGCTGCTGAGCCTGCGCGTCTGGAGCCTGTGCTCCGCAACGGGAGAGGACACAACAGTCAGAGGCCCGCGTACCGAAAAAAAAAAAAAGTCATCTGGACAGAGAATAATTTCACAGTGTTAGAGAGGCGGGAAAACTAAATGCAGATTCTCAACAGTAGGTAACCTGGCAGGGTAAGTGGGGACCAGATCATAAGATAAGATGGTCAGTTGAGAGAGAAAGATCAAATATGGGGAGAGCAGCTGAACTCCAGGTGAAAGATAATGAGGACCCAAACCAGGGAAGGTTCGACGGGAGAGACATTGTAAAGGCAGATAGGCAAGGTTTGGTCACTGTCCCTCACCCCAAGGCATCTTTTCTAAGGTAGCCAAAGCATCAGGGTCTGCGTGCTTCATCGGGGCTTTATTGGCCCGTGTCATTGGCCTGTGCAGAGGTAGTCTGTGAGAAGCAGTCCTGTGGAATTTGTCTTGGGCCGTATTCATGCCCATCTGTGATGAAATCTATGAGAACCCTTGCAGAAATTCCTGATTTTGGTGTCAGAATTTCACCTGAAGAATTAGTTTGCTTTTACATTTTGGACACTCAGTTATGTGACTCTTTTCATCTTAGTGATGATTGCTAGAAAGTTTAGTTAGAGACAAATTTATGGGCTGACTTTTTGCTAACTTCTGTATCTTCAAGGAATACATTTTTGTGTTATCTTTCCTGGCTCTACTTTGTTTCTGTTTCTGTCCGTGTTTTGTTTTGTTTATCATTTTCTAGGTTATTGTGCTGAACTGTGTTTATCTTTTATATAGACTTCAGATATTTTTTGGAAGAAAGTATATGTGAATATATATATTTGTGTTACACCTATAAAATCAGTAAAACCAAATAAAAATGATAAAGCCCAGTGTTAGAGGGGGCTGTGGAGAAACAAGCACACCTACATGGTTAGTGACTGTACTTGGAGTTTCTGAAGGTTATATATCTAGCAATGGATGTTTAGAGCTGTAAAGTTGTCCAGACTTACTAAGCTGTTAATGCCGCTTTTGAAAATGAATCACAAAGAAATAACCTAAAAGAACCAGTCTTCGCATAGTTGTTAATAGCTGCAATATATAATTAGCAAAAAAAGGGAAAGAACCCAAGTACACAGTGGTAGAAGTGGTTAAATAAATCGGTTAATATAGTGGAATATTATAAAGCCATCAGATGGTTAAGTAGATTAGATAAATCAAAATGTACATAAACATGCAAATTATCAAAGTATGCATTGTACCCATATAAAAATGTGTATATACAGCAAAAAGAAGTGAGAGGTCATGGAATGTTGTAAATAATGTTAATGGACAGGCTTTTCTCCCCTGCAGCATTAATTTAATTTGTAAGTACTTTTGAGATTAGTTCAAGGAGTGGGTTTCGTAAAATTTAGAGCTTTCCTCGTGATCTTTCTTCAGCTACTAAGCAGACTCTTCGTCCCTTTGTTTCAGGATTTAAGCATTGAGGAACAGTCAGAGTGTACTCAGGATTTTTACCAGAATGTGGCTGAGAGAATGCAGACTCGTGGAAAAGGTAATACCTTGTTAGCCTGCCTTTGAGGGATTGCTGGTATTTGCTAGGGCCTACTGCTGAGTCTCTTAGCAGTTTCCCTCTTTCTCAAAAGGCTTGGTTGGTTTGCCTGCTCTGTTCTGTAAATTACTCCACTGACATTCAGGTAGCTGGTGTTATACTTAACAGTGTCTTTGAATACCACCATGTATATCATTCCAAGATAATTAAGCAATTGGATAATTTCTTGAGCAATGTTTAATAATTTCATTAGGGATAGGGACAGACTAAAACCCCTTGGGAGGCTTCTAAATGAAACCCCCATCTTGGAATTGCCATCTTGGTGAGTCGTTGTTCATGGCCCTGTGTTCCTCATGTGAGTTGGGGCAGGAAAGAAATTGAGAACCACTGGCCGTGCTGTAGGTTTTTAGGGATTCTTCTTGAATTTGACTTGCATTGATGTAGATTTTAGGGTGTACTTAGCGTACATGTATATCTGAGAAATCTGCCCTATATGTATACCTCAGAGCAACCCCTAAGGTTTCATAGGAAACCTCAGAAAAATGAAAGGGTGAGTCTTGCCAGCATTCATCAGTCTTGGGAATTTCATGTGCTTTTCTAATGTAGCAGTAGGGAATGACCCATGCTGAGGTCTTCCCACTTGGCAGGGTGTACAACTGTTAGGTCCTGCCATACAGCTTAAGTTAGAAGTAGGGGTTCTATAAAAGGCAGCCCCAAAAGTTGAGGTAATTTTTTAAAGGGTATTTTTTAATGTGACATCTTATACTTTTATTTCTGAGTATATTTAATGTATTTCTGGTAAATTAGTTTTCTGCTACATTGAAAGTACTGTGAAAACATACTTTTAATTTTAAATGTTCATCCTTCATTCAAATATCCATTTGGATATTTCAGTGCCTCCAGAAAGAGTTGAGAAGATAATGGATCAGATTGAAAAGTACATCATGACTCGTCTCTATAAATATGTGTTCTGTCCAGAAACTACTGATGATGAGAAGAAAGATCTCGCTATTCAAAAAAGGATCAGGTAGCTGATTGTTCTGCTTTTTCTTGTTGTTATTTATTTACTACCTCCTGTTGGAAGAACACATTGCAGGAAAACAGGACACTTGAGTTTCAAACCTTCAGAGCAAGTAACAGCTTAGGTACCTGCCATCCTTAGCGTATAAACTCCTTTGTGGTGTCAGAAAGAAAAGGAATGTGGTAAATTGACAGGATGAAAAGGCTTAAGTCACCATCTTGCTTATTCATTTGAATCCAGGCAGCTTTAGATAAGAACCGTGTTTGATATGTGAGACTGTTTAAATCCCCAAAATCTCCAAGGAACAGGAGGAAATTTCATTGTTTTCTCATTTCACTGCACTAACTATCTTGTCAGGCAGGAAGCTGTGAGTATCCATATCAGGGCAGTGTGTGTCGTTTTTCCTCATTCCTACCACGGGTGCTTGTGATACGATTCAGCCATTCCTCCAGTCGCATCTTTCCGCTACCACTGGGTTGCTAACACTTCACAAAGCACCCACTCTTCCATGGCCAGAAGAGTGAGCCCCAGTGCTCTGCATTCCAATGGCAGCAAAACACTGAGGAAAGAGGCCGTCTACATGTGGGAACAGGGCCAAGCCTGAGCATGATGAGGTGCTTCTGGAGGAGAGGGACCTAGGAATCGCAAATGGGGTTCCCAGACAGCGGGGCTGGTAATTGGTAGCTTTGTACTTGATGATGTCTCACCAGAAGTGAGGAGTTGATCTTGGGAAGATGGAAGACAGAGCCAGAAGTAACTAGGTGGGCTTTGGACTGAGGTGCAGGGTGAGAGTGTTAGTCAAGCAAGTGGTGAGGGTCAGCAGCAGAATCTCTGGAGCAGAGGTAGCATGTGACCAGGAATGTCAGTGATTCAGGCAGAGGTGACACATGCTTGTTGACCTCTTACTCAGGCTCTGGTGTGCCTCAGAAGCCGAGGGCAGAGCCAGAAAGGCAACAGTAAGGCCAGGGAGCAGCAGAGGCTTCTCAGATCCTCATTCAAGTATCAAGTGCTTTTCAATCATAGTATAATCTCATTTCAACTAGTAAAATTGTCTTCTGCTTTCTTGTGATAAGTGCAGAAGAGAAGCCTTGTTTTAGGATTCCAGTTACTTCAGCACATCAGCTGAGCTCCTAGTATGTGCGTGTGCCTAGGATTGCCTGATTAGTCAGTGGTGCCCCATCCCCATTCCCTTAACTGAGGAAATGGCAAGGTAATTGCTTACAGTCCATCCTTTTTTCACTGTCTCTCTCTCTTTCTCTCTCTCGGTAGAGCCCTGCACTGGGTTACACCTCAGATGCTTTGTGTCCCTGTTAATGAAGAAATTCCAGAAGTGTCTGATATGGTGGTGAAAGCAATTACAGGTCAGTGAGACTGAGAGCTTTTATATTTGGATGCTTTTCCCTTGAAGTTAGCATTTGGCTTTATAAATCTATACTTATTTCAGTGAGTAAAAAGACAGTCTTCCTAAAGTACTTTTAAAATGCAAACTGCCAAAGCTGTGTTGGAATGTGGTAAAAGTGATTTAAGAGTGTTAGTTTTATGAATTTGAAGCATGCAGATTGGCAGGTAAACCACTTTCCCCCTTCATTTTCCATGACTTATTTCTTGAGCATTGAACTAAAGCCAAATACAGCTAGGGTAAATTTCTTAAAACTCAGTTGCATTTATATATTCAAAATAATTTTGAGAAGTGGAATTGGTGAGGTAAGGTCATGCCCAAGCTAGAATTATATATTAAAATGATGCCTCTAGGGACTTCACTGGTGGCTCAGTGCTTAAGACTCTGCCCTCCCAGGTTCGATCCCTGGTCGGGGATCTAGATGCCACATGCATGCTGCAGCTAAGAGTTCGCATGCCACAACTAAGGAGCCCGCAAGCCACCACTAAGGAGCCCATGTGCCGCAACTAAGGAGCCAGTGAGCCGCAACTAAGACCCAGCACAACTAAATTAAAAATATATATATATATGTGTGTGTGTGTGTATTTTTTAAGAAATCTAAGAAATCTTTGTCTATGACAAGATCATAAAGCTTAAAAAAAAAATGATGCCTCTAATTAGTTGTTCATCAGAGATGTGCTTTGAATTACTTTTCTGGTTTGTTCAAGAAGTAAATGAAGTGCCCTAAATCGATGTGGCTCTGACATTCTGGACAGGTCCAGGCATCTAATAAGGTTTCTGTTTCTTATTCATAGGAATAATCCAGCAGAAGTGCAACACAAAAGTTTTAAAAAAACCCAGAAAAACAAAAATAAACGCTCCTAATGGAGAAGACATCCAACTTGCCCAACTTCTTAATTAAGGAGAAGAGTTGGAAAGACTTGATGCTTTAGAGATTGTTAATGAAATTCTGCTGGGAAGGAGAGTGGGCCAGCTGATGTTAGCCATGCTGGAGGCGCGCCATTAAGTAGGCTCCGCTGGTTTTCAGAACCAGAGACTCAAGTTACAGGAAGAAATGGGGGGGGTGGTTTGCTTAAGATACTCTCAGGGTTGGAAGGGAGGTGAGGCTGTCACAGAAACTTAGCTTCAAGGCCCCTCTAGGGACTGAATTATCTCCCGGTTAACATGATTCTTCCACTTTCTCAGGTTCTGCTTCTCTTTGTACGGCTTTGCATTTCAGCTCTCATTAAGAAATGAATTATTTTCTGTATTTCCCTTTGTAGAGTTTAATTGGCCTCACTAAATACTGTCCACTTTGTTGTTCAGAGCTTTTCTTCTAGGCTACTCATGGGTCCCATGAATGACTACTTTGGGTCAAGACCCACCTCCAACCCCATCTTTTGCTCAGGGAACATCTGTAAGAGATCAAAGATGAAGCCTGAAACTTGTACTTAAGTTTTCCCAAAAAAATGGTTCTGAAGAACCTAGGGGCAGTACAGGAATAAAGACGCAGACGTAGAGAATGGACTTGAGGACATGGGGAGGGGGAAGGGTAAGCTGAGACGAAGTGAGAGAGTGGCATGGACATATATACACTACCAAACGGAAAATAGATAGCTAGTGGGAAGCAGCCGCATAGCACAGGGAGATGAGCTCCGTGCTTTGTGACCCCTCTAGGTGGTCACAAAGCTTGGAGGGTGGGAGGGAGATAGGGAGGGGGGGAGGGAGACGCAAGAGGAAGGAGATATGGGGATATATGTACACGTATAGCTGATTCACTTTGTTATACAGCTGAAACTAACCATTGTAAAACAACTATACTCCAATAAAGATGTTAAAAAAGAACTTGAGAGGTGGAACTTTTCTCTTGAGGCATCTAAGATGGTGTTTCAAGAGATCTTTTGATAGTAAAAATACAGCCACAAAATTTTAAAAGCCTTCTTACTCTCTCATCTTAGCCCCCTCTTCTTGCCAATCCAAGTGCAGACACATTCTGTCTCTGAGGACCAAAGTTTATATGATCACTTTCTTCCTACTCTAAACTTGTCAGCCTTAGAAAGGACAGTCTGTAACAACGGTCTTAAATATGGAGATAATCAGTGAAATTTCTCCAAATTGTCCTGTGTGCTACTAATGAGGACTGTCAGTTTTGTTTATAAATACACTGAGCTGAGGCCTTTGCCATTTCTGTTGACCTCTGTCTTCTAGTGAGTGGAACCCCCGGATGCTACTAAATACCCTGCAATGCACAGGACAGTCCACTACAACAGAATTATCCAGTCCAGATGTCAGTAGTGCCCAGGTTGACTGACCTAGAAGTATAGCCTACTTTGTTTTCAAAACCCCATTAAAGATAAGCCTGGACATCTGCTAAGATAGAGTACCCACACTCAACCCTATCTTTCATACTAATTAAAAGCCCTGAACAGAAGGTGCAAAGCAGTATCTGAGGACTCTGAAAAGTAAATAATAGCAGGTAGATTGGGAAGGGAAGGTCATTACTAGAGGAACAACTAATACAGTGGTGAGTTTCCTGTTTTGTTTACTTTTCTTTCCATGTCTCCTAGTTTAGACTTTAGCGCAGTGCAAATCATGGAACTGCTCATTGGGGTGGGCGATCCAGAAACTAAAAGAAACTTCTCTCAGACTAAAGGATACTTAGGAAGGGTGGTGTTCACAACAAGATGAAGAGTGTGGGAGAAATCCCTTGGGTTTTCCCCTTTATTCTCCTTCCTTTTCCTTCTGTTCTCTTCCTTTTTACACTACTGGCCCTGCTCCTTGGCAGTGGCAGCTACACATGCATCCAGATAAAAAGTACAGATAGGCCTCGGAGATATTGCGGGTTCGGTTCCCGACCACTGCAATAAAGCAAATATCGCAATAAAGTGAGTCACACGAATTTTTTGGTTTCCCAGTTACGTTTACACTAGACTGTAGTCTATTCAGTGTGCAATAGCATTATGTCTTAAAAAACAATATACATACCTTAATTAAAAAATACTTTATTGCTAAAAATGCCAAAGCAGTTACTATGATAACATCAAAGATCACAGATCATGATAGCAAATATAATAGTAATGAAAAGGTTTGAAATATGCAAGAATTACCAAAATGTGACACAGAGACATGAAATGAGCAAATGCTGTTGGAAAAATGGTGCTGAGAGACTTGCTTGACGCAGGTTGCCACAAACCTTCAATCTTTAAAAAGCACAATATCTGTGAAGCGCAATAACATGATGTATGCGTGTAATTCACATTTCATTCATTTTAAAACTTAAAGAATAAAGATTAATGAGAAAATGGTTAAATGTTTGAAATAGAGAATGAAAACCAACAGTAAAAGGCAGAAGGCTAAATAGGATGAAAATGGTATAAAAAATATACATTTCCCCAGATCTTTTTGGTAATAAGTTCTATTTAAATAGAAAAAGAAATAGACTGAGACATAGTAACAATAATTACAACCCAGAATTAAAAGATTAAAGGAACTAAACAATAAAACAAAAATTATATCATTCATACAATAGACAGGTAAGTGGGGGAATGGAAATATTAATAAGTTACAATCAGGCCTCTGCACTGTCCAGCGTTCCTGTTCCACACACATTAGTCTTCCATGGCTGGTGGTCCTGTGAGGGTTTCCCCAGGTAGCTGACCTCAGGGATGAGAGCTAAGAGCAGAAAGAACTTTTTGGCATGTACCACCATCCCATGTAAATCTGGAACTTATATTCCTGCTAATGGCAAGAAATTGGTGTCAAATTAAGCTGCCTCAGCTCTTTTCTTTCATGATGTTCTAGACTGCAACCGATGTGTCCATCTTCAAAGGCACACACCTGCCCTCCTCTTGTGTTGTTCTGACAGTGCTGAGTTTGCACTTGACTATTCCTCATTGCCCCCTAGTCTTTGTGACAAAGAATGAACTTATAAGAGCCCACCAGATGGACTTAGTGGTAGTTAAGGGCAGTGAAATATTTCTGTGAGAAATAAAATATTGTTTATGAGGTTAAATGTATACCCATGCTCATCCTCTCTGCTAACCAGCAGGTTATAAGTATCATAAAGGTGTTGTAGATATTCGCTGCTAGTGGAGATTTACATGCCACGAGGACTGGCCACCATGGACCTCCATGTGATGGATTTCAGCCGCTTGCACTTTGATATCCAGTACAGAGATGCCTTGTATCAATATAGTAGCCACATTTCTAAAAAGCATTATGCAAATGAGGCCTTCTAAACTGAGTTATACAATGTATTAAGAGGAAAAAAAACAGTAAAGAGACTCTACTTATTTCTCTGTGGAGCTCATAAACACTTGTACCATCATGATTAAAAGAATGGGCTTTAGAGTCAGATAGATTTGACTTCAGATCCCCCCTATGTCCCTTTTTATTGTATGATCTGGGGCGAATCACTGAACCTTTCTGAACCTCAGTTCCCTTAATGATAATAGTGCACGTGCATAATCTGGGGATGCAGAGAAATATGCTTGTAGAGCACAGTGAGTAGGGCCTGGCTCATCGTCATGTGTTCCCTAAGTGTGAGCTAGTATCGACTGTTGCTACAGTCTAAGTTTTTCATACACTAAGTTAACTGGTGGAGAAGGGGTTAGCGAGGGTACCTCTGTAACTTAGTAGATAAAATATGATTATCCCAATGCCTCTTTGATGTAATGACTTTCTCACTGGAAGCAGCATCTTTTCTCCTTTACAGATATCATTGAAATGGATTCTAAGCGTGTGCCCCGGGATAAGTTGGCCTGCATCACCAAGTGCAGCAAGCACATCTTCAATGCCATCAAGGTCACCAAGAACGAGCCAGCTTCAGCTGATGACTTCTTACCCACTCTCATCTACATTGTTCTGAAGGGCAACCCCCCACGCCTTCAGTCCAATATCCAGTATATCACCCGCTTCTGCAACCCAAGCCGATTGATGACTGGAGAGGATGGCTACTATTTCACCAACCTGGTGAGTATTTGATTTCTTGGTGTTGCGGAGAAGAAGCAAGAAGGTATTTATTTTAAGGATGTGACAGGTCACTCACAGGCCTGTGACACATTAGTGCTCCTGAGTTGAGGGGTCAGCATAGCTGAGGATGCTTGCTTGGTGTCACAGAGCACATGTGACCAGGCCATGCACACATGCCACCTCCTGGGACTTAGCCATTGTGGTTCCCCTACAGGACACATGACGGCCACATTTAGGGGTCTCTGCTGCTGCTGGGCATTTGCCTCTGGGCTCCTGGGTATAAGAGCCTTTCACTTAGTTGGTTGTTTCAACCATGAGTAAGTCAGATCTTGGACTGTTTCCTTTATTAAAAGACTTAATATTTATTTTTTGTTTTATTTTTACAAGTTATGTCTTAAAACTGAATACTGAGATATTTTAAGAAAGCATCAGGTTAGAGGATGTGAAATGATTTTCAGCTGTTGTTTTTCTACAGTGCTAATTAACTCTAGGCAGAACAGTAGTGAAGTATGCACATCTCAGTTATAAGACAGAATACTTCCTTTTACTGACCGCTGGACTACTGCTTGTTTGCTTTAGACTAGATTTATTGTCAAGCCAGTGAGTTTGAGCCTCGAGACACCCTGTGTTCTCTGTTTCCTGTGCTGGAAGTTGTACAGGGTGATAGGTAGGCAGGGGAGGCCAGGTTACATAAGGAAGCATTTCTGGTGAATTGTCTAAAAAAGATGGGTACTTGAATCACCTGCACTCTGCAGCCTCCCAGCCCCCTGACCTACAGCCTTAACGGTGTTTGCATCTTCTTTCTTCATCCTCTTGTTGCCTGACTCAGAGTCTGGCTTCTACTCCCACTGCCCCAATGAAACTGCTGTGGCAAAAGTAAAAAACCTGCCAGTTGCCAAATCTCATGGGAACTGTCAGTTTCACTTCACTTCTTTAACACTCTTCCTGACTCCTTCCTTCTGGAACTTCTCATGCGCCTTGGCTTCCATAATTCCACTCCATCCTCCTGGGTTCTTCTTAGGCCTCGTGTCCTCCACTTCCCCTAGAATGAGTTATTCCCTGGGGTTCTGTCCTCTGTGCATCTCTCTCCCTAGACTGTCTCCTCTGGTCGTAATTCTGCCGGTCACCTGTACAGTGAGGACCCGCAGGTCACCTGTTTTGACCTCACACTGAGCTCCACTCCCAGCTGTTTATCGCGCCTCAGATTTAATTTGTTCAAAACTGAAACTGCTTTCCCATCAAATGTTTCTTTCTTTTCCAATATACACTATCTCCATTAGTGGCAGTACCGCACATCTACTCCCCTAAGCCAGGAATGTTAGAATCGTCTTAGATGCCTCCTCTTTCCAGATAATGGGCTGCAGCGATTCCACACACATAGTGTGAGCCCATGGGGAAGGGTCAGACGGGCACATTATCATCAGATGAGTCTGTTGAAATAGATTTGCTAAATATTCTTTAAGGAGGTGATTCGCTTTTTTATGAATAATAAGGTAAGATCCCATGAATGAGTTTCTCAGAAGAAATTCTGAGAGCTGCCTATTTTCTTCTGTTTATAGTGCATGTTTTCTTATGAAAATAGCTTTTTTTAAAAAAGTGTGAAAATGGTATGTGCTCCTTGTAGAAAAATTTAATATAAGAAAGTATAACTACCATGTCTATGTCACTCAACATTTGCATTTGTTGTACTAATAATTGCTACCATTTATTCATTGCTTACTACAGACCTTTGAGCTAAGCATGTTACATGTGTTATGTTGTTTAATTCTCACAATACATCTGGGTGGTATTTCCCCCATTTTACAGATGTGGAAACCACAGAGAGCTAAGGTAACTTTTCTAGGGTCACACAACTCTGGGCTGTCAAAGTGACAGAGGTGGCAATTCACTCAGCCTGTCTGATTTCTAAGCTTATTCTTTTAACCGTTTGATGTTAAAATCTCTCTTTGAGGACCAAAGATCTGTGTGCCACACCAGTACCTGAGGACACGCTCAGTGGCTGGCCGTGCGCTGGGTGGGCCTTGTGGAGCTGGCACGGCCTCAGAAGCAAAGGGCCTTACGGGGCATGGCCCCAGATCCTTGGCCGTGGAGCTCCTGGCCACAACAGGGATTCCTCTGCCCTGCAGCATGGCAGGGAAGCAGAGAGCCTCTGACCTCAAGGAACCACACAGGAAACTCTGTGATAACCATTGCAGAACAAATACTGAAGGTGCCTCTTCAAATATTTCACTCTGTACAAGACCCTAGGACCTGCGAACAACCCAAGGAGAGGACGGAATTTCTGACAGACTCGATGGAGATGACAATTAGATTTAATTTTATTTTTTTTTAAGGAAGAAATGTATTATTGCAGATGGGAGTATAAAGGAAACAACATGAGTGGCTGTGAAAGTCCATGGAGGCTCATGAGATTATTTTGTCGACTTTTGATTCTGTTTTAAATTCTCCATAATAAAAGGATTTTTAACATTCTATTTGAATATTTGTAGCTTTCCTCATAGAACTATAATAAATAACATTCTCTTCTTTATATTTATAGTGTTGTGCCGTGGCTTTCATTGAGAAATTAGACGCTCAATCTTTGAATTTAAGTCAGGAAGATTTTGATCGATACATGTCTGGCCAGACTTCTCCCAGGAAGCAGGAATCTGAGAATTGGTCTCCTGATGCTTGCTTAGGTGTTAAGCAGATGTATAAGAATTTGGATCTCCTGTCTCAATTGAATGAACGGCAGGAAAGGATTATGAATGAAGCCAAGAAGCTTGAGAAAGACCTAATAGATTGGACGGATGGAATCGCAAAAGAGGTTCAAGACATTGTTGAGAAATACCCGCTTGAAATTAGGCCCCCAAATCAGTCTTTAGCTTCTATTGACTCTGAAAATGTTGAAAATGATAAACTTCCTCCACCATTGCAACCTCAAGTTTATGCAGGATGATGAAAATTTACATGGATAGTATTTATTTGAGCCTAAATTATAGCCAGCCCTTACTACAGTCCACTGATTGGGGTCTAGAGTATAACTTAATTGCTTATAAATATCAGAGCATTTTTAAAGGTACAGTTTGTGGGGATTGTTTTGTTCATTTTGTTTTGTTTTTCCTGTCTGGGGAGACTTAGTAAAAAAAAGTACTATTTATTTGAGTCACTGAATAGATTCATTTAAGACTTGTTTGAAAGTTTTGTCTGCAAATCTGTTTTTTCTCCATGATTTTCCTACGTGCTTTCTCTGTGGCATTCAGTGTGTTTTGGATTTGGTTAAATAATTGCCTTTTAAAGGATAAAACAAATGAATGCTACAAAAATGTATGTTTAAGAAAATACAACGGTACCACTGTTCTACAGTTTAAAATAATTTTATAATTGTAAAGATAGAAGATATATTGCTAAGTAAATATGTAAAATTGTAAATATGTAAAAAAAGGAATGGTGTCTGCTGTGCATGGCATTTCATGTGTTAATTTTTTTTTTTAAGTTTAAAATGAAGTATATTGAATGTTTGCCTTTAACACCGTTTTATTTGGTTTGCCCCACTAAAATGAATCTAGAAGTATTTAGACATACTCCCCTAAAATGTTAACTCCATCGTTACAATGTGTTAGCCCTAACTTCGAGGTCCTGTACAGTCAGAGAATGTGACACTATTGAGGTTGAGGATACTTTTTAGGTCATGTAAAGTTACTGAAGTAACTTGTCAATTGAAGGCTGAACCATGCTTTCGGCACCTCTTTCCTCCTTTCATTCAGCAAATATTTACTGAGCTCTTGGTAAGGGAGGTGGCCCTGGGTCTGGGTCAGAAGACAGGACTGAATAGGTCTCTGCAGATGAGAGCTGACGGGGAATCCCTCTGAGCTTTAAAGTGCAGGGGGGCCTTTCTGCCTCCATGGTGTAATTCTGACTTTATGGACAACCCAGACACACATCATATAAGCCTCTTTCAGGATTTCTCAACCTCAGTACTGTTTGGAGCCTGAGGACGTTTTTGTTTGAGTGCCGCCCCATGCACTGTAGGGTGTTTAGCGGTGTCCCTGGCCTCTACACCCACTAGATGCTAGTAGCAGTCCCCCCCAGTTGTGAAAAATCATCTCCAGACATTGCCAAATGTCTCCTGGGGGACAGAATTGCCCCCGGTTAGGAACTACTGATCTGCTTTGTAAGCAAAGGAGTTTTCCTCCTGGTGGGTAATACGATGTAACCAAAGAATATTGCACTAAATGCATAGTATGACGTGAACTGATCGCTTATGCAGTGAGGCTTCGCAGCCCCTGGCAGCGTGGGACCTTTTCTAATCCTAATGGAACCTTTCATAACCTAAATACACCATTATGATCCTCCTTGCATTCAGTGATTTCTACAGATTCTCAGTGTACCTGTGAAATTGTAATTCCCAGGGCACCATTTTTGAACAAGATCGCATCACACAAGCAGTTAAGAAAGCTTCCTTTGCTTTTCCAGTATCTTCCTAATGGTGTACCACAGATCTGTAGTGCAGTAGTTTTGGAATAAAACTGGGGTGGGTATAAAACTTTTTACCCTTAAACTAACATATAAAATCCATCACGTTGACACATCTGTTGTCCTAAAGCACTGAAGACATGAAGCAGTTAACTGAGTCAGCTGATAGCCAAGCTGACTTGGAATGTAAAGAGTTACCATCAAATACAGGGAGAATCTGCTCATAGAAACCTGGGCCCAGATGGTCTTCATAGAAAGCTTTCCTCTTTTTTCTTTTCTATGTACTTTCTAGGTGCTAATCCAGGTATACACACTCTTAATTCTCCTGGGAATATACCGTTCTTTTAGTCGTTGTACATTATGTTTGTTAAATAAAATGCATATCAGCCTCCCCAAAAAGCTGTCTTCTCTTGACTTCTTACCTATGTTTAAAGTAAATCGTTGAACTGTTTTTTTGTATATATCTCATATTGGTTGAGTTCTTCATATTTGGATTCTTATATTTCTCTTAAGTCAGCATCAGTACTATGGCCAGAGTTTGTTTTCTCAACAAGAAAGTATTGATATTTTATGTACTATAAATGTGATTAGAATAAACTTTTGGAACAGAAGTCCTTATCAATAAAGTTTCCTGATCCATTCCTCTTGCAAATAGGTTAATTCTTGGTTCTTCATCTTAGGAAAATAGACATTATTAGTATTCTCATGTTATAAAGGTTTCCCTTTTAAGCCACAGCCATCATTATCATACTTAAAAATGAAACAGGCATTAAATTAATTAAAATTAAGAACAAGAGAAGGATATTTGCTGTCACTACAATTAGCCTTTTTCTGACGCAGTCAGAAAAAGGCACTCAGTCTTCAGACAGAAATCAAGGGGGTTAATCTAATCAATATACAGTTATTATAGCATGGTGTTTGAGGACATGGACTCCAGCTAAAAGGCTTGGATTTGGTTTTGAATTTAGACTCTGCCACTTACTTATTATCTCTTTGGCCGTGGGCAAGCCTCTCATGTTTCACATTCCTCATCTGTGAAATGGGGGTAATAATGGTACCTGCTTCAAAGGGTTGTGAGGATTAAATGACTTAGAACAGTACCTAGCAATGCTAAGTGCTCAAGTGATCGCTGTTACTTGTACGTGACTTTTTTTTTTTTACATCTTTATTGGAGTATAATTGCTTTACAATGGTGTGTTAGTTTCTGCTTTATAACAAAGTGAATCAGTTATACATATACATATGTTCCCATATCTCTTCCCTCTTGCGTCTCCCTCCCTCCCACCCTCCCTATCCCACCCCTCTAGGTGGTCACAAAGCACCGAGCTGATCTCCCTGGGCTATGCGGCTGCTTCCCACTAGCTATCTACCTTACGTTTGGTAGTGTGTATATGTCCATGCCACTCTCTCACTTCGTCCCAGCTTACCCTTCCCCCTCCCTGTATCCTCAAGTCCATTCTCTAGTAGGTCTGTGTCTTTATTCCTGTCTTACCCCTAGGTTCTTCATGACATTTGTTTTTCTTAAATTCCATATATATGTGTTAGCATACGGTATTTGTCTTTCTCTTTCTGACTTACTTCACATGACTTATATGTAGAAAACCTAAGAACTGATACTGAAACTTTACTAAATTTTACTAAAGTGGTGAGATAAGAAATACTAAAATAGCCATCAAAAGTAACTAAAAAATGACTTTTCTATATTCTCATTACTAGCCAGTTAGCAAATTATAATGGGAAAATTTTATTCACAATAGAAACAAATATAAATCACCTATAAGTAACAAGAGCTTTTAGCATTTATATGAAACAAAATTACAAAATTGAGTGAGAAACAAAAGAATAAACATACACGGGGATTGTGCCCAGAAGTTCCCTGCACTTGGACTTTAATGCTCTATCTTTGCCATTTTGGAATTCTTAATTTTATCTTTGAATTTGTGCTTTCAAGTGAAGCCTGATGGGACAGTGGAGCCTAATGGGGGCTTGGAGTCCAACTCATGCACAGTCCTGTCTCCCCCTCCTCAAACCCCAGGCTAGGTTCTTGGTCTCCCTGCTCCCACCCTGTGGACACTCTAGCCAAGGCCTGGGCACTCAGGAATGGTTGGGGCTGGGTGTACATGCCTGTGGTGTCTTGGGCGAGGGCATGAAGGTGCATCTGGCTGTTAGCCAGCTGGCCATTTGGGAGGGGGTTGGGGGTGAGGACAAACCTCTCGGCCACCCCTGATTCAGCATGCTCGTTGGACAAAAGCCTGAATCCAGGACTGGGGAAGGAAAGAAACAAATGAGAAAGTCCCAGCAAAACAAAGATACAAGGAAGAAATAAGGGGACTTCCCTGGTGGCGCAGTGGATAAGACTCCGCGCTTCCAATACAGGGGGCCCGAGTTAAATCCCTGGTCGGGGAACTAGATCCCACATGCATGCCGCAACTAGGAGTTCACATGCCACAACTAAGGAGCCCACGTGCCACAACTAAAGAGCCAGCAAGCCACAACTAAGAGCCCTGGAGCCACAACTAAGGGGCCTGCCTGCCTCAACTAAGACCCGGCACAAATAAATAAATAAATAAATAAAATCTTTAAAAAAAAGAACAAATGGAAATGTTAGAACTGAAAACTACAACAACTGAAATTTTAAAAAAACCCAAAACCTCACGGATGGGCTACATATCAGAAGGGAGATGACAGTGAAATGAATTTGTGAACTGAAGATAGATCAATAGAAATTACCCAATCTGCTAAACACAAAATAGACTGAAATTAAAAAGTGATAGCCTCGGGGGCCTCTGGGACAATAATGAGAGATCTAGCATTCTTGTCATCGGAGTCCCAGAAGGAGAGAAGAAAAAGTCTATGGCTAAAAAAATATTAAAATAAAGTGTCTGAAAGTTTACCAAATTTGGCCAAAGGCATAAACCTATAGATTCAAGAAGCTGAGTGAACCGCAAACAAGATAACCCAAAGAAATCCATGCAAAGACACATCACAAACTTCTCCAAATTAAAGGCAAACAAATCTTAAAAGTAGTTAGCAAGGACACATTACCTGTAACGGAGCAATGACTTGCATGACATTGGATTTCTCATCAGAAACCATGGTGCCTAGAAGGAGATGCTGACAGTGATGTGGAGAAAGTGAATCACTCATACAATCCTGATGGAAATCTAATATGGTAAAACTACTCTGGAAAATAATTAACTGCTTATAAACCAAACATGTAATTATCATACAACCCACCAGCTGCATTGTTGGACTTTTATCCCAGAGAAGTGAAAACTTACATTCACACAAAGGCATATACACAAATGCTCATCGCGCCTTTATTCATGTTAACTCCAAACTGGAAACAATCCAAATATCCTTCAACAGATGAATGATTAAACAAAGTGTGGTACATTCATACAATGGAACACTATTCAGTAATAAAAAGAATGAACTACCGATAAAACTACTTGGATGGATCTTAAAGGATATATACTGAGTGGAGAAAAAACAATCTCAGAGGGTTACATATTGTATGAGTCAATTTATACATATAATTTTTAAAATATATAATTTAAAATGACAGTTATAGAGATGGGGAACAGATTAGTGGTTTACAGGGATTCAGAATAGGGTGAGAAGGGAGCTGAATGTTATAAGAGAGCAGCACAATGGATTCTTTGGTGTGGAATCTATCTGTGTCTTGTCTGCAGGGGTGATTACACAAATGTACACATGTGATAAAATTGCCTAGAGCTAAACCACAATATTAGGCAAAACTGGTGAAATCTGTAAAAAACCAGTGTATTGTTGCAGTGTAAATTTCCTGGTTGTGGTATTGTACCATAGTTATGCAAGACGTTACCATTGGAGGGATCTATTATTTCTTACTCCTACATGTGAATCAGTGATGATCTCAAAATAAAAAGTTTAATTTTTAAAATCTAAAATCATGTAGAAAAATGCTGAATGCCCATCAGGTGATGAATGGATAAACAAAAATGGTATATCCATTCCATGGAATACTATTTGGCCATAAAAAAAGAATGAAATACTAATACATTCTACAGCATGGATAAACTTTGGAAACATTATGGTGAGGGAAAGAAGCCAGACGTAAAATACCACATATTTCACAATATTCATATTGTATCAAATCATTTCACAATATTCATATTGTATCAAATCATCACGTTGTACACCTTAAACTTACACAATGTGATGTGTCAATTATATCACCATGAAGCTGGGGGAGAAAAAGAAAGACAAATTACCAATACAAATTTGAAAAAAAAATTAAGTACTTTTTCAAACAAGAAAATGTAAGAAAATTCAAACATTTAAAAATACAACAAAGGACATGAACAATTCACCATTTAGACTTAAAAATGGACAACAGATGAAAAATATTCAACCTCATTAATAATCAAAGAAATAGAAAATAATTCAATAACAGAATGAATGTTTTTCTTGTCAAATCGGCAAAGGTGAACATCTTATGGCAAATATAGCATTTTATGACTATGAATGTCCAGAGAAATGTACCGCATTGATGAAAGCACAAATTATAACATTTGCCGAGAGCAGATCAGGGCTGCGTGTCAAGAGCCTTAAAAATCTTTTTACTTTTCTGGCACAATAATCCTATTTCTATAAAGCTATGCTAAGAAAATAATTAAAAAACAAAAATTTATATAAAAATATTAAGTACAGAAGTTAAAATATTCAGTGTTTAAAGTGTGTAGAGGGGAATGTTTTAATTAAAGAATAAGTATGAAGATAGCTATCCTTGCATAATATTAAGTATAGTTCCAAATTTGTTTTAAAATCCCAAGCAATGCTAGAGAAAAAAAAGAAATACAGTAAAATCTCATCAGTAGTTACCATTGGGTTAGGGGATTACAGATGGTTTTAATTTTCCTTTTTAAAGTTTTCTAAGTTTTCCTAACTTTATACAATACCATGGTTGTTTAGTTATCAGAAAACAGGAAAAAATAATTCTCATAGTATAAAAACAAAAGCTCCAAACCACCGCATGACACAGAATTGTAATAATACACATTAGCTCTTAAAGGGAGAAGTTTGTTTTAAAAGTGACACAGCTGTCTCTGAACAGGGTTTCCCAGGCAACCTCTTGGTGGTTGCCAATACAGAATGCCACCTCTAGGGGTGGAATCACCCTCTTGGAAGGTTCTGAGGCCTGCCCCTCTTTAAAAGAATAATGAGTTGTGTGCAGGGATAGGTATCTGGTTTAAATTTCCTCTACAGAAGTACGCACCTGCTGCATGGTTTCCCTGCCAGAAGAAAACTGCTTGTTCCCTTAATAAAAAGTCAATGAAGCTGAAAGAAATCTAGTTTCTTGGATTTGGAGTGGCAGCCAGAAGACTGGTAAGCATTCTTAAATATAGAGGAATCTCCTCTAAGCACTAAGAAGAGTCTGTCGTCAGAAATAACCTGAAATTCTGGTGGCATCTGCTCTGGGTGGTGGACAAGCGGGATGCAGGAGGAGTCTGGTCATTTTCTCCTGATTTGGAAAGTGAGGGGGTGATGCACACGGTCACTATTTCAAGTGGAAACTTTCGCTTAGTACTTTGTAAATAAGAGTGACTCATTCTGAAATGAGCCCTTTCTGTGTGTTTAAGTGAACCAGTCAGCAGGGGGCTGGACGAGGTAGTCTGTGGAAGGGTCTTCCTTTAAACCGTATTAATTCTCTGCCCTAAATATAGGTGGAGTCCAGGCTACATATATAGAACAGTGCTGGTGGGACTGTAAAAAGGCACATGTCCTGGACTTTGCCTTCAGCCTATTTACAACCCAGTAGAAATAGGAAGCTGTAAAAATATGAAAAGTCAAATAGCTCAAGACTTAAATGAGTGTAAGATACACCAAAAGTGACAAAGCACTTTTAAATGTGGATTCAACTGCCCAGTGGAGTAATTATAGCACCTCACATGTATTCAGCTGTTACGTACAAGGTACCCTTAAGCAAGCCTGTAAAATGTATTACTTCTTGAATGTGTCTAATAAACCTAGTCTAGCGGGAATAATAATAGGTAGCCTTAATTAGTGCTTAATACGGTGCTAGGCACTGTGCTAAGTGCTTCACCTAGAACAATACATTTAATCTTCTCAGGTACCCTGCGGGGAAGTATTACTATTACCCTGAGACACGAAAAGGAAGCTGATGCACAGAGATGTGTCTTGCCCGAGATCACAGAGCTGAAGTGGGAAGCCAGGATTCAAATCCAGGCCTCTAGCTCCAAAGCCCCACTCTTTTTAGTTTAGTTTTTTTTTTTTTTTTTTTACTTTTTATTGTGGTAACAACACTTAACGTGAGATCTATCCTTTCAACGTGAGATTTATCCTCCGAACAATTTTTTGTTAAATTTTGTACGTGATTGTTGACTCTAGGTAGTGTTGCACAGCAGATCTCTGGAGCTTATTCTTCATCTTGCTTAACTGAAACTTTACGCCTATTGATGAATAACTCCCTATCTCCCATTTCCCCAGCCCCTGGTAACCTCCGTTTCCCATCTTCGATTTTATGAATTTGGCTCTTTTAGGTACCACCTGGAGGTAGAATCAGGCAGTACATGTCTTTTTGTGTCTGGCTTATTTCATTTAGCATAATGTCCTTAAGGTCCATCCATGTCCCATATTGCAGAACTTCCCTTTTTTAAAAAAAATATTTTTTAATTTTTAATTTATTTTATTGAAGTATAGTTGATTTACAGTGTTGTGTTAATTTCTACTATACAGCAAAGCGATTCAGTAATACATACATATATATATATATACACATTCTTTTTCATATTCTTTTCTATTATGGTTTATCACAGGATATTGAATATAGTTCCTCGGGCTATATAGTAGGACCTTGTAGTTTATCTGTTTTATATATAATAGCTTGCACAGAATTTCCTTATTTTTTTAAGGCTGAGTAGCATTCCATCGTTTGTATACACATTTTCTTTATTCATTCATTTGTCGGTGGACATTTAGGTTGTTTCCACATCTCAGCGATTGTGAATAGTACTGCAGTGAACACGGCAGTGCAGATATCTCTTCAGTATCCTGATTCTATTTTTTTAATATGTATACCCAGAAGTGCTGGATTACATGGTGGGTCTCTTTTTAATTCTTTGGAACCACCATACTGTTTTTCATAGCAGCCACCCCGTTTTACACCCGCAGAGTTCCCACTTCAAAGCACCGTTTTATACCAACTCTCCCCAGAGAACTGAGAAGGGAGAGGATGGTAGGCATTGGTGCTTTAGACCTTGGGCTTCAGGAAGATAATGAGATTTGAAGAGTTTTTATTAGAGAAAAGTTGAAGAGGAGAGAATTTTTTAAGTGGGACATGGCTGAAGGTTCTTAGTTATTAGGCAATTAGGATTACAGCATTTCAAGCTGTAATATTTGATTCATGTTTTAAGAGAATTTGTCACTTTCAACCATAAATTTCCAGTCGACCATGGGATGCAGCCTTGAGTTTCTCACAGCCTAAAGCAGGGGTCAGAAAATATGGCCGGCAGCCAAATCTGGCCCACCACCTGCTTTTGTAAATAAAGTTTTATTAGAACACAGCCACTCCCATTCATTCTGTTGCTTTCATGCTGCATGGCAGAGATGAACAGTTACAAGAGAGACCCCACGGCCCGTAAAGCCTAGTATATATAGAGAGAGAGAGAAGAGAGAGAGAGAGAGAGAGAGAGAGAGAGAGAGAGAGAGAGAGAGAGACTGAGAGAGAGAGACTGTGGCCTCTCCCATTGTGGAGCACAGGCTCCAGATGCGCAGGCTCAGCGGCCATGGCTCATGGGCCTAGCCGCTCTGCGGCATGTGGGATCTTCCCGGACCGGGGCACGAACCCGTGTCACCTGCATCGGCAGGTGGACTCTCAACGACTGCGCCACCAGGGAAGCCCCTGTTTTATATATAGTAGTGTGTATATGTCGATCCCAATCTCCCAATTTATCCCTCCTCCCCGTTTTTTGTTTTTCTTAGCTATCTAGTAGATACAAAATTAAAATTTTAACTTACACATAAAATATAAACAGTAACTTAAATTTATTAAATAGCTGTGTACCCATGAGACTTTTTAAAATAGGGAACATTTCCCTTACCTTTGAAGTGCCCTGTGTGCCCCTCCCCAATTCCATCATTTTAACACTTAACATGAAGTTTGTGCATCTTTTCTCATGGTGCTTGTCAGAGTTCTACCAATTATGTATGCATCTCTAAACAATATGTCCATGAGATTAGCATGTTTTGGAATTTTATATAATGGAATTATGCTGCAATGAATCCTTTTTTGATTTGCTCCCTGAGGTTGCGCCCCCTTGTGTGTCAGCTGTTTTCAGTTATTTTCACAGCTCTTTTGTATTTGATTATTTATGAATATACCTAAGTCTAGGTTTACATTTGACTGTATGGGCGTTTTTTTTTCCCCTCAGTTCTTCGTGTGTACAAATAGTGACGCTATCAACATTATTTGGTTTACTTGTGCATATACGCAAGTGTTTCTCCAGGGTCACACATATTCTCCAGAGATGATGTGTATCTTCAAGTTTACTGGACAATGCCAAATTTATTTTACAAAATTATTTTAAATCATTTTACAAAATTATTTCATAATTTTGATTGTACCAAGCGATACTTTCATCAGCAGTGATTAATACAGGAGCAGAGAAACACATAGACACACACGCACACATCTTGCACTCACACCAGACACTAAACTCGCGCACAGATTCAGAGATCCACGTATGTGCACCAGCCACGGCTTTGTACATGATACACACTGACACACACATCCACAAACGTGCACCACGCACGCACACTCTCACAACATCCCACTCACAAAGACACACAAAACGACGTCCCGGTCTCAACGCCCGCACGCACGCAGCCCACGTACTCACGCGCAAGCCCCCTCACGTGACCCAGCCAGGAGGCGTGGTCTCCGCCACCCGCGACTGAGGAGTCTTGTCCCGGCCGCGCCGCCGTCGGACGCCAGGTGTCGGGGGTTAAGGTGGCGTTGGCGGTGGTGTTTTTTCCTACCCGGAAACTACGACTGCCGGACCCGGACACCAACCCGTGTCGCGGCGGCGCGAGCCCTACTGGCTTCTGGTCTTCGCGTCGGCCCCGCGGAGCCGGACGCTGCCCCCGGCGCGGCGGGGAGGATGGTACCGAGCGGCCCCGGGCCCGCCGCGCGCCGCCGCGAGTGAGCTCCGAGCGGCCGCGGGCGTCCGGCGAGCAGCTGGCCCGGCCGGGCCCGGGGCGCGCCGCTGCCCACCGGGGCGGGGTGAGCCGGGGCGGGCGGCCCGGGGTTGGGGCTCGGCCGCGGCTGACCCGTGGCCGGGAGGGGACGAGCTGGCCGGGTTTCTTCCTCACGTCTCGGGCTCCAGCCCCTGCCCCAGCCGCCGGTGGGAGTTGGCCCGGGTCTGGCCTGCTCTGTGGCCTCGGCCTGGTCGCCCGCCACTGGTGTTTGTCCACTCGCGTCCCCGGAGCCGGAGTTCCCTGGCCGCCCTCAAGATGGTGGGGCTTCTCACGTCTGGAGCAGAGGCCTGGATAATTTGGGTTTGGCACTGGGAACGTGTTGGTAGTTTGCCGTTTTTGAGTTTGGGTTGTGTTTGCGTTACTCCTCCGTTTGCAAAGGATACATATCTCAGAAAGAAGATGGGAGGGAGAGACTTGCGTATGTGCCGACACTTGAAATGAAATAGTGGTATTTTTTGTGTCAAGCTTGCTAAGTTTCCAGAGGTGGGGTGGATTATCATCTTCACTCATATTTTAATAAACTAAATTGTGTGGCGTCAAGATAATGTAGCGGCACGTAGTTGTACTTCCCTTGATAGGCACCACCCGGAATAAATCTACGCCTGTTGTGCTGTTTTGAATTGTGCAAACACCATAACCGGTGGACAGCTGGTGAGGGGGCCTTTGTTGAAAAATCCGACGTCT
Source organism: Delphinus delphis (assembly GCF_949987515.2). Taxonomy (NCBI): domain Eukaryota; kingdom Metazoa; phylum Chordata; class Mammalia; order Artiodactyla; family Delphinidae; genus Delphinus; species Delphinus delphis. Next base: position 73,624,599 of record NC_082697.1, read on the forward strand.
GTAGTTTAATTCTCAACTAGCAGATGACAGCCTTGGCAGAGTGTTGAATGATGAGCTTCTTTGCGGTCTGCTTGAAAGCAGGAAAGCTCCTGAATTGCTACTTTCCTGTGTCAGGTGAGCCCGCTCTGGGAGGTGGCGGGAGGCAGAACTCCAGGGTTGGTGATGACTGTTGGTTTGTCCCTATAGCCCTCGTTTTGGTCAGCTTGGAATCTGAGCATTTGTATCCCACGTGTAGATGAATGCTCCATCAGTGCTTGCTGGTGTGCGCACCTTCCTGCTCCCTCATTTCATTTCAGGATTCTCAAAGGATATGGACCTGTTGTGCAGTCATACTTCATGACTCCAAGCCTATTTACTCTCTGGGAGTAAGGAGGCAGTGGGTTGACTTACTAGTAAAGGTCCGGGAAGAATTTCTGTGACCTAATTGAGATGGACTGGAATCATGGCTGCCACTGGCCTCTGGGTACTAAGGTCACAGATGCTGATTGAGCGCACCTGCTTTTTGGGGCCATAGCTGTAGCTACTGCAGGGAAGTGAGACACACGTAAGTGCAAATACAGTTTCTGCCCGCAGGGAACTTAATTAGAGAAGGCAGTAGGCTGTAAGATGTGGCAGGACTTAAGTGTCATATGGAGGTACCAGCTATTAAGGATTTTCTTCTGATTAGGATCAGAAAAGGCTTCATAAAGGAAGTAACTTTTGAGGTGGACCTCGAAGGATTGGGAGGATTTGGGTCATTCAGAATTCGCTGGGAAGTGAAAAAGCTCGGGCCAGTTGGTGGAAGGGCACTTAGGAACTGGGCAGTAGATGCCTGGAAGTATTGACAGAGGCAGCTGGTTAAGGGTTAAGTGCTTTTCTAAGACAGAAAACACGTGCTACCTAATCTGGCTTCTGGTGGATTTCTGGGTTCTAGAGAATTGTTTTCATTTGGTGAGTTTGTCTTGTTCTGTTAAACAGCCAATGACACAAAGCAGTGCTTAACTTACTTTAAAGACAATGAAAAAGAGGCTGATTGTAATTCCTGTCTGGTGTTAACAATCAGGAAATTAAATTTGCTGTGTGCAATTTGTTTCAGTGCCTGTGTTTAGTGTGCAGGAGCGCAGCTCTAGTACCATCTCTGCTACTCTGGCTGCAGCCAAGTGCCAAATGGCAGGCTCTTAGCCGTCTCCTGAGGGTTTTTAATGACATCTAGTTCGCTTCACAGAGATGCTGTTTGTTTCTATTACTCAGTTGTTGAAGAACCTTTGAAGCTGTTAAAACGGGATGCCATGTAATCACCCTGGAACATTATGATTAGTCCTAGGACCACACTGGCCTCAACTCTAGCTTTTCTCTAAACGTGGTCAGGACCGTGTTAACTTTTCCATGCTTCTTTTTGACTCTTCTTCCCTCTCTACCCACTGCTCTGTCTCCTCCTTGTTATAGACAAATGTCTGAGAAAGGGTGGTCCTAATAGGCATGGCAGATCTATGGGATGTTTTTGTCAAATAATATTGCCATGTAAGAGGGCTTTAGAATTAAAAATTTTTTTTCACCACGACATTCCAATTAAAATGAAAAAAGAAATGGAGGAAAGATGGGGTTTTTAGCAAATGGAATTTCCGTGGAGTTCTTCTGATAAACATAGAAATCCTTAAATTATCTTTTCCATACAGAAAATAAATTTGACCAGAGGTCTACAGCTCGTTTTGTGTATAATTATATACCTAAGTGTAGTCCTGGGGACTATAGAACAATGTTTGGTGATGATAGTTTGCAAAGCGCTGTCATTTGTCATTTGGACTTTTGTGCTGTTTGTTTAAAAATGCTGTTTTCAGAACATCTCCCAGTCTTTACACTGAGTTTGGATGTTATAGTTTCATATTGAGCTTTTAGTGTTCGTTTAATCTTGTCATCACTCATGATTTGTTTTCTTAAGTATCTGTTAATTAAACCCCAGATCATTACATCTTAATATGGGGATACTTTTAATTTGGTTTTTATGTAGGTCAGCAATTTAAAAAAAATTAACAAAAAAGAGATAAATTTCTTTCAATTTCGGGACTAAGATGAACTTATTTGTTAAAAGGAGAGGGAGCATGTTGGAAGTTCCCGCGATTTTATATCATGATTTTGAAAATGGAGCGATGTATTAATTAGTTGTAAGTGAGTAGAAATACAGCCAAAGTCTGAATTTTGGAAATAAGTCCAAATTTCATGGAAATGAGTCCGTGAAATTATTATCTGCCCATGTTGTTCCTTTTCCTCTCGTCTTTGAGTACCGATGTTGCCTAAAATGCACGTTTAGCAACTAAAACTTTATGCTTTCTGTCATAATTTCTCTTCTGATCATTTAAACTTGTTGAGTGAAACAAGTTTTTGAAAGTCTCTCTGCACTGTGAGTTGTATTCGATTAACAAACAAGAAACCATTGGCAGGAAATTCCACTTGTCTTTGCTTTATACCCTGATGAGGGTGCTGAGGTGGGAGTTGCCTTACTGAAGAGATGGGAAATAAGGTAACCTCAGTAAAATCCATTTTAGTTGTGCTTCTATTGAAGTCGGTGGCTAAAATACACTGTCCATGGCATGTGAATCTTTTTTTCCTGTCTGGCATTGGACTTGAAACCTACTTATCAGTCCTGGTATTGTGATTGATGGCCCAGCTTGGGGTCAGATGAATTAAGTCAGAGTCTTAATTACTTACTGCCACTTTTTTGTAGTATAACCTTGTATAAATTACTTAACCTCTTTTGACTCAGTTTCCTCTTCGGTAAAATGAGGATAGTAATATCTACTTAGTGTTGTGAGGATTAGAACATATGACGTATGTAAAGCACTTGGCATGGGGCCTGGCCCACAGCACATTTTAAATGGTGGCTATTAAAAATGATACTCTTTTCTTAGCCCCTAATGAGAGAGGTTTCTGCTTACATCACTATTGATATTTTAATTACAAAATTGTATGGATGCTTTTCAGTGTTTATCTCATTTGATGGGGTCGACTCTTTATTTAGACTAATAACGTTTACTGGGAGGCAGTAGAGCACTTAGTGGTTAATGCACGGGCTCTGGAGGCCAACTGCATTTGAATCCAGGTTCGCTTAGGACCTTGGGCAGCTTAGGTAACTTCCTTATGCCTGAATTTGCTCATCTCTAAAATGCAGATGTTGTGAGGACCATATGAAACATGTGCAGAACTCTTAGAACAGCGTGCCTCGTTCACAAAAGTGGGCGGTAATGTAAGACATTACTGGTAAGCACCTTCCCGGTGCCAGGCCCTGCCCGAGGTAGGAGGGTGCAGAAACGGTGTCACGGAGATGAGAGGGCATGGGAGCAGGACACATTTGGGGTTCAGTTTGGCTGAAGGAGGCCGTGGGCTGGAGCAAAAGCTGCTGTTGAGAGACACTGCAGCGATGGGCGTGACAGGGCTGGTGATGGGTAACTGTTCAGTTGTAGGAGAGAGAGTCCAGAATGGGTGCCAGGGGTCCCTGGGTAGAAAGCTCTGTTTTTCTTTATAAGGAGGAGCTGATTTGGGGATATTGGATGAGTTTTGGCCTTGATGGTTCAGGAGCCTGTGGGTCATCTGCGTGGAGTGTTGGGTAGGTAGATGTTTCCATCTGGAGTGAGGGGGTAGGTGAAATTGACAGGAAGCTGAGAATGAGTGTGTCCACCTTGAGCAGAAGCCCAGCCGGAGCCCACGGGGAGCCCCAACTTTTGAAGAATAGTGAGAAGGAAATGTGGCCAGACAAGTGAGAGGGTGGCCAGGAGAGTGAGGTCCCGGAAGCCAGAAGGTGGTGTGGCCCTCGGTGTGACCCATACTTTGGCTTTAGCATTGAGACCTTAGTGGAGACTTGAAGTTCTCTTTCGACTTTGTTGCTCCGCGTTTGCCTCTTTGAGGGTCTTTTCCATCTACATTCGCTGTGTGGTGGGGGAGGGAGGGTGGTTTCTCCTCAGTGCTGGATAGTTGGGTGTTGAGATCGCCCAGGGTCTCTCTGATACCAGCCCGTGTCCTCATCTCTGCTGAGTCTTGGATAATCCGGCATCGCATCCATTAACGTTCTTTATTAGGCTCAGAGTTTACAGTCCCAGCCTTAAAGCCCTTTGAATATCTCAAACATCACAGGACATTTGAGAAATGCTACTTTAATTCTTACATTCAAAATGGGCCTCTCCCACATCAAGGTGAGTTCCTGCTATTCTCTCTTAGCACAAGACCAGTGTATTTCCTGCAGTGGGTATTAGAGGAAGCTTGCCTCTCTCATCCTCCCCTCTCAGTCCCCCTGTGGTGTTCTTCTACCACTTCTCTGACTCCTAGTCTCTTCAGAACTTTGAAAAGGGCATGACTTTATAGGAGAGCTTTAAGAAATTTCTCATTTAGCCTAAGGTGGAAAATCCAGTTTAATAAGATGAATGGTGGTTTTGTTGTTCATGTGAAGTGAACTTGTTCATCTGGGTCACAAGTAGTGGTTTAGTGTATCTTAAAATAAGTTAGGAACTATTTAGGAAATATCATCTGGAAATGTGGAATCCCCATCCTGTCCAGAGATTCTAGTTTTAAACTTAGACAGGTCACCATGTGGTACACTTTAAATAGTTTGTGGGCTCTGGAGAGAGGGAGAGAGACACACGAAGGACTCATGTATCTGGCATAATGAATGTTAATTTACTTCCTTTCTAATAAAATATTATAATCAAGTTGCAAAATTATACATTTCTGCCTTCACTGGTCCCTTGGGAGGCCTTCCTCTTTTACTGGCTTCTTTTCTGCTTACAGATATGTTTGTTTCCTCACTTCTCGTGACCCCACTGTCCCTCCTGCCTCCCATTTGAACCAGTGATGTTCCGCTGTTGCCTCTGTTTCCCCTTCCCTGTTATCATCTCCTTACTGTCTGACTTCCGCCCCCTGCCAGAGTGAGGTTTCGGAGGCCACCGGTGATCTTGCCAGGTGGAGAACTGTGATTAGGCAAGCACAGGTTCACCTGAGTACTTTTTATAGCACAGAGGGGCCTAGAGACCCTTTCTTTGTACTCCTCACACTTGGTCACTTCCCAGCAATATTTGGCTGATACCTCTTCCTTCTTGAAACTCTTCTCTGCTGCCTTGCAGGACCCCTCCCCGTCCTGGGCACCCTTTTGGCTCGTGGTTACCCCCACACCCTCGCAACCTCTGCCCTAATGGGGGCACCTGCGCTTGTCTGGAGAAGCTGTGTGCACCTCCTGACCCGGGAGCGTGCAGCGCTGGGTTATCTGGAGGAGTCTAGTCAGTGTTCTTTCTCATTTTATTTTTGGTTTCTCACAGATCCAAGTACAAATCACTGCAAGTTAAGCTTTGCCTTTCTTTAGCACCAGGACGTATTAAAGGACTGTCCTGTTTTGTTTTGTTTTTTTTCTAGGTGGGTTTAAGAAATCACTCTTTTTTTTTTCCCTGTATATTGTCTTTATTAATGAAGAAAATGAATGGAATTAAGATTTAATGAAGTTTTATTTGGGCCACAAGGCCAGCAGGATCAATGGAAGATTATTTATAAATTTTATTGTTAGAAATTACTGCAGAGGAAATACATATTCATGATGGAAACGTTAAAAAAAGAAAAGACATATGTAATCTCACCAGCTAGAGATAACCATCCCTGTTTACATTTGAAGGTACGTTATGTATTTTTTTGCCATGTGAGTGCTTGTGTAGCTCTCATACATTAAAAACCTGAAATAGCCTCATTTTGTATATTTTAGGTCCTGTGTTTTTTAACAGCTACATAGTTTTCCTACTGATGATATATTATACTTGAACCATTTCCCTACTATTGTTGGATATCTAGTTTTCCAGTTTTTACTGTTTTATACACTCCTGAGATAACTATCTTAGTAGTTAAGTCTTTGTTTTCAGCAGTGGGTGTCTTCTCAGGTGAACTTTTTAGAGGCAGAATCACAGAAGTAAGAGTGCGCTAAGTGTTAGTGCTCTTGGTATGTATGGCCAGGTTGGTCTCTAGAAAGTTTGTAATAGCCTCCCCTCCCCTTTTTAGGATCTCCTAACTTGTGGGTTGCTTGAATTAACTCTAGGATAATCTTAGTACTGCCTTTTGCTTACTTGAATTGCAACCTGATGTTTAATGTTGTCATTGAACTAGTCTCGGAGCTCTAGGTACTGAGTCGATGGACTTCAGTCGTGTGCTCTCACACACGTGTGAAATTGGCTTTTGGCCGTGTTCTGTGTACCTTAAATCCCTAGACTTTCCAGAGAGGCAGCTTCACAGCCCTGGTCGTTTCTTATCTTTATCCTGGTGAAAGTCTCCAGTTGGAGTTGGGATGAATGAATATAGGGGATGGAGGTCGGATAGTGTGATTTCTCTCCATCCACTTTTCTTCTCCCCATGGAGCTTGACTTATTTTTTAATTAAAAGTGACATTCACTGTTGAGAAGATTACAGAAATTTTCTTGTAATTCTTTGCAGGGGAAATAACATTTGTTTATCCCTTGTTAATTTCATATTTGAAAACACTTGTAAATGGTGGAAAGGAATTTTAAGTTTATGAAATATTTGGACTTTTAATAGTTTTACTAAAAAAACAAAAATGCTTTTACTTTTTGAGTAAATACAATTGGCCACCTCTAGAACTTTCTCTAATTAAATTGGCTTATGTTGACATTGCTTGCTAATTTGTGGGTATTTATGTTGAGATATATATATGTATATATATGTTTAAATTCTAGTGTGACATGGTTTTAACGACCATTAGTTTTATCTAGAAGGGAATTTAATTCAGATTTTTTTGCTTTTCTAAATGTTTCATAATTGTAGTTCCATTTGGTGAATAGTTCCTATTTATTTTATATATGATTCAGATTTTGTTGTCTTTCTTAATAAATGGAACTGTAATTTACTGTTGATGTTTTTGTTTCTGAAGCCTATTAATCTTTTTTATTTTATTTTTTAATTGAAGTATAGTCGATATACAATATTAGTTTCAGGTGTACAACATAGTGATTCAGTACTTTATAGATTATACTCCATTTAAAGTTCTTATAAAATATTGGCTGTATCCCCTGTGCTGTACGTTACATCTTTGTAGCTTGTTTATACATAGTGGTTTGTACCTCTTAACCCCCTACTGCTATCTTGCCCCGCCCCCCCTTCCCTCTCCCCACTGGTAACCACTAGTTTGTTCACTATATCTGTGAGTCTGTTTCTGTTTTGTTATATTTGTTTGCTTCATTTTTCAGGTTCCACATATAAGTGATAACATACAGTATTTGTCTTTCTCTGTCTATTTCACTAAGCATAATACCTTCCAGGTCCATCCATGTTGTTGCAAGTGGCAAGATTCATTCTTTTTTTATGGCTGAGTAATATTCCATTGTATATATGGAATATCTTCTTTATTCGTTCATCTGTTGATAGAAATTTAGGACACATGTTGCTTCCATGTCCTGGCTATTGTAAATAGTGCTAATATGAACATTGGGTTGCATGTATTTTTTTGAATTATTGTTTTCATTTTCTTCAGATATATACCAGAAGTGGAATTGCTAGATCATATTGGTAGTTCTATTTTGTTTTTTGAGGAACTTCCATACTGTTTTCCATAGTGACTACACCAATTTACACATTCCCACCAACAGTGTACTAGGGTTCAGTTTTTTCCACATCCTTGTCAGCATTTTTTTTTATTCTTATTTATTTATTTGGCTACATCGGGTCTTAGTTGTGGCACGTGGGATCTTTCACTGTGGCGTGTTGGCTCTTTGCTGTGGTGCATGGGCTTCTCTCTAGTTGTGGCACACAGGCTCCAGAGCGCGTGAGCTCAGTAGTTTTGGCACGCAGGCTCTCTGGTCGTGGCGTGCCGGCTCTAGAGCGCGCGGGCTTGGTTGCCCCGCGACATGTGGGATCTTCCCCGTCTAGGGATCAGACCCGCATCCCCTACATTGGAAGGCGGATTCTTAACCACTGGACTACCAGGGAAGTTCCCATCCTTGCCAGCATTTGTTATTTGAATCCTATTTAATGAATAGAGAGTTCCTGTTGCTCAACATCCTTGCCAGTGTTTGGTATTGTCAGTGTGCTGGGTTTTGGCCTTTCTAATAAGTGTGTCATGGTATCTTGTTTTAATTTGCATTTCCCGATGACATATGATTTGGGAGCATCTTTTCATGTGCTTATTTGCCATCTGAAAATCTTCTTTGTTTAAGTGTCTGTTAAAGCTCTTTGGCTAATTTTTAAAATGTGTTATTTATTTTCTTATTGTTGAGTTTTAATAGTTCTTTGTATGTTTTGGAGAACAGTCCTTTATCAGATGTCTTTTGCAAATATTTGCTCCCAGTCTGTGCTTATTTTCTCATTCTCTTAACTGTGTCTTTTGTAGAGCAGAAATTCTCAATTTTAATGAAGTCCAGCTTACCACTTCCTTCTTTCATGGATGGTGCCTTTGGTGACCTCATCTAAAAAGTCATCACCGAACTCAAGGTTTTCTCCAATATTACCTTCTAGGAGTTTTATAGTTTTGCATTTTACAGTCAGGTCTGTGATCCATTTTGAGTTCTTTTTTGAGAGTGTAAGGTCTGTGTCTAGATTTATTTTTTTGCATGTGGATGTCCAGTTGTTCCAGCACCATTTGTTGAAAGACTTGTCTTTTGCTTCTTTGTCAAAGATCACCTGACTATATTTATGTTGGTCTATTTCTGGGCTCTCTATTCTGTTTCTTTGATGTATATGTCTGTTCTTTTGCCAGTCAAAACCACACTGTCTTGATTATTGTAGCTTTATAGTAAGTCTTGATGTCAAATACAGTCATTCCTCCCACTTCGTTCTTCTCCTTCAGTATTGACTATTCTGGTTCTTTTATCTCTCCGTATAAACTTAAGAAGAAGTTTGTTGATATCCACAAAATAACGTGCTGGGATTTTGATTGGGATTGTGTTGAACTTGTAGGGCAAGTTGGGAGGAACTAACATCTTGACATGTTGGGTTGTTGTATCCATGAACATGAAGTATTTCTCCATTTATTTAGTGCTTTGATTTTGTTCATGAGAGTTTTGTAGTTTTCCTCATATAGATCTTGTACACATTTGTTAGATTTATACTTAAGTATTTTATGGGGGAAGTGCTAATATAAATGATATTGTGTTTTTAGTTTCAAATTCAACTTGTTCCTTGCTAGTATATAGGAAAGCAGTTGGCTTTTGTATATTAGCCTTGTATCCTGCAATCCTTGCTGAAATTGCTTTCTAGATTATTTTTTAGTTTAAGTCTGGATTCATTGATTCATTCATTTAATGAACTTGCATTTTTAAATCACCTATTTTGTGTCTAGATATTGATAATATAGAGACGATAAGATATACCTGCCCTTGAGAGGCTTACAGCTTGGTTGGGAAGATAGATGTATACACAGGCAGCTGCAGTAAGGTGTTTCATTCTGTGTGAGAAATGTTTGGAGTATAGTGGGGGCATAAAAGTGAAAGTGGTCACTTCTCCCTGAGGGGCTGGTGGGGGAGGGAAAAGTTTCATAGAGTAGGTAACCCTTCAGCTGAGCCTTGAAAGAGGGGAGTTGAAGTAGTAAGATGTGGTTCGTGATGGTCAGGAGGACCAGTGGACTCAAAGGCCTGAAGCTGTAATATTGTCTAATATGTTCTGGGAATTGCAAGCAGTTAGTCAAACCATTGAGAAGTAGACAAGACCTAGTTTGTGGTGGACTGCCATTGCAAGGAGCTTGGACTTTATCCCTAGGTCATTTGGAGCTCTGAGCTAGTTAAGCAGTAACGTGATTAGATTTGCATTTGGAAAAATCACTCTTGACAGCATGTGAAGATGGATTATTTGACTGATAGCAGGAAGATCCAGTTGAGAGACTCTTAGCGATAGTTGCACAAGAAGATGATGAGGGCCTGAACTAAGGGGAGTAGCAGAGGAGTGTGGAATGGAAGAGTCAGAAGTAAGCAATGTTAAAGAAATAGAATCTTGGACTACCCTGGGGGCGCAGTGGCTAAGAATCCGCCTGCCAATGCAGGGGACACGGGTTCGAGCCCTGGTCTGGGAAGATCCCATATGCCATAGAGCAACTAAACCCGTGTGCCACAACTACTGAGCCTGTGCTGTAGAGCCTGCGAGCCACATCTACTGAAGTCCATGCACCTAGATCCCGTGCTCCACAACAAGAGAAGCCACGGCAATGAGAAGCCCACGCACCACAACAAAGAGTAGCCCCTGCTCGCTGCAACTAGAGAAAGCCCACGCACAGCAACGAAGACCCAACGCAGACAAAAATAAAAAATATAAATAAATAAATTTATTTAAAAAAATAGAATCTTTAGCACTTAGTAGTTGCTTGGATATGGGGCAGAAGTAGTCTAGGATGTTTTCCAAAGTTCTAGATTGAGATGGGGAATACAGGAGGAAGAGTCAGATTAGGCAGGAATGCAGATTAGTTCAGTTTTGGACATGTTGTAGAATATATAAGGATGTTCAGTGGGCACTTGGATATAGAGGTCATAGGGCTGTAGAGACATGTAGAGGACTGATACAGTGATCAGTCTCTGTCATCTTTACAAGAAGATAGGGCAAAGTGGGTAGATGCGAGATGCATTTTGGAAAGAAAATCAAGATTTGCTGATGGATTAGATTGATACTAATGGTGAGGGAAAGTAATGCAGCTAAAGAAGGAGTATGTTGAGGGAAGTTTGTATTTTGAAATGCTTCTATTAAAAAAGAACAAAAAAATCCGAGATAAGATTCCAACTGAAGAGGTTAGAAAAACCAAACTGAGTTAACCCAAAGAAGGCAGATGGAGAAAAATAATTTTTTTAAATGTAGAAATTACTGAAAAAGAAAAAAAAAGAAGTTATCTGGATATACTCTATAAAACCAAATACTGGCTTTTTGAAAACACAAATACGATACAGCTCTGGTAAAACTGATGACAAGGAGAGAGGAGAAAACACAAAAACATCTGTAATGAAAAAGAACATGACTACAAGTAAAAATTGAACAAATAACAAGATAATACTGTGCCAGCAATCTTAAAAAAATATATAAATTGGGCAATTTCCTAGAATAATACATCTTATCAAAATTGACTTACTAGAAATAGAAAACATAGACTTACTTTTAAAACATGAATAAATAGTTAAGACAGCCCACCAAAATACAAAACTAGAGAAAAACTTGGAGTCCAGATGGTTTTTTGGTCAAGGTCTATCAAGCTTCCCAGAAATAGAAGCAAATATCTTACACACATTGTTCTAGAAAAAAGATGAGTGGACACATTCAGTTAATCTTATGGTACTAGAATGACTTAGTCATACTAGTCAAGGAGTATATACAGTCAAAGAGAGAATGATAATGGCTTATAATTTTTTTTATCTCACTTGTGAATAGGTGTGGAAATTCAGAATAAAATTTAGCAAACATAAGTCAGCAATGTAGTTTTAAAAGATCATGATTAAGTTTATCCAAAGAATGCAAATGTGAGTCATCGTGAAAAAAATGAATTAACATAGTTCCTTTTAACAAATTAAACGAGAAAAATTGATTGTTCAGAGGTTGCAGATAAAGCATTCATTAAAGTGTAACATTTATAATGAAATTATCTTTGCAAACTTGAAGTAGAGGGTACTTTAACCTGGTGAGGAATTTCAGAAACCTTTAACCTATGCCATATTTAATAGTGAAGCAGTAGAAGCATTTGCTTTAAAGCCAGGAATGAGGCAAGGATTCCTATTGTTGCCACTTCTAGTCATCAGTTCACTGAAGGTTCTAGTCAAAGTAGTAAGAAAAAGAAAAAACAATGAAATGTGTTGGAAAGAAACACTGTTATTGCTTGCAATACTTTATTTTTTTAATTTTTATTAGAGTACAGTTGATTTACAATGTTGCATTAGTTTCTGCTATACTACAGTGGTTTTTTTTTTAAATCTTTATTGGAGTATAATTGCTTCATAATACTGTGTTAGTTTCTGTTGTACACCACGGTGAATCAGCCATATGCATACACACGTCCCCATATCCCCTCCCTCTTGAGCCTCCCTCCCATCCTCCCTATCCCACCCCTCTAGGTCATCGCAAAGCACCGAGCTGATCTCGCTGTGCTATGCCGCTGCTTCCCACTAGCTAACTGTTTTACATTTGATAGTGTATATATGTTGATGCTACTCTCACTTCACCCCAGCTTCCCCCTCCCACCCCATGTCCTCAAGTCCATTCTCTAAGTCTACGTCTTTATTCCTGCCCTGCAACTGGGTTCATCAGTGCCTTTTTTTTTTTTTAGATTCCATATATATGCGTTAGCATATGGTATTTGTTTTTCTGACTCACTTCATTCTGTATGACAGACTCCAGGTCCATCCACCTCACTACAAGTAACTCATTTCTCTTTATGGCTGAATAGTATTCCATTGTATATATGTGCCACATCTTCTTTATTCATTCATCTGTTGATAGACATTTAGGTTGGTTCCACATCCTGGCTATTGTAAATAGTGCTGCAGTGGAACATTGTGGTACATGACTCTTTTTGAATTATGGTTTTCTCAGGGTATATGCCCAGTAGTGGGATTGCTGGGTCATATGGTAGTTCTGTTTTTAGTTTTTTAAGGAACCTCCATACTGTTCTCCATAGTGGCTGTATCAATTTACATTCCCACCAACAGTGCAAGAGGGTTCCCTTTTCACCACACTCTTTCCAGCATTTATTGTTTCTAGATTTTTTGATAATAACCATTCTGACTGGTGTGAGGTGATACCTCATTGTAGTTTTGATTTGCATTTCTCTAATAATTAGTGATGTTGAGTATCTTTTCATGTGCCTCTTGGCTATCTGTATGTCTTCCTTGGTGAAATTTAGACATTAAGGTCTTCGGCCCATTTTTTAACTGGATTGTTTGTTTTTTTGATATTGAGCTCCATGAGCTGTTTGTATATTTTGGAGATTAATCCTTTGTTGTTTCATTTGCAAATATTTTATCCCATTCTGAGGGTTGTCATTTTGTCTTGTTTATGGTTTCCTTTGCTGTGCAAAAGCTTTTAAGTCCCATTTGTTTATTTTTGTTTTTATTTCCGTTACTCTAGGAGGTGGGTCAGAAAAGATCTTGCTGTGGTTTAGGTCAAAGAGTGTTTTTCCTATGTTTTCCTGTAAGAGTTATTGAAGAGGCTGTCTTTTCTCCATTGTATGTTCTTGCCTCCTTTGTCATAAATTATGTGACCGTATGTGTGTGGGTTTATCTCTGGGCATTCTATCCTGTACCATTGATCTATATTTCTGTTTTTGTGCCAGTACCATACTGTCTTGATTACTGTAGGTTTGTGGTATAGTTTGAAGTTGGGGAGGCTGATTCCTCCAACTCCATTTTTCTTTCTCAAGATTGCTTTGGCTATTTGGGCTCTTTAGTGTTTCCATACTAATTGTAAAATTTTTTGTTCTAATTCTGTGAAGAATGCCCTTGGTAGTGTTTTTTTTTGTTTTTTTTGTTCTTTTTGTTTTTTGTGGTACGTGGGCCTCTCATTGTTGTGGCCTCTCCCGTTGCAGAGCACAGGCTCCGGACACGCAGGCTCAGCGGCCATGGCTCACGGGCCCAGCCGCTCCGCGGCACATGGGATCTTCCCAGATCGGGGCACGAACCTGTGTCCCCTGCATCGGCAGGCGGACTCTCAACCACTGCGCCACCAGGGAAGCCCCCCTTGGTAGTTTGATAGGGATTGCCTTGAATCTGTAGATTGCTTTGGGTAGTATAGTCACTTTCACAATATTGATTCTTCCAGTCCAAGAACATGGTATATCTCTCCATCTGTTTATGTCGTCTTTGATTTCTCTCATCAGTGTTTATAGTTTTCTGAATAAAGTCTTTTGCTTCCTTAGGCAGGTTTATTCCTAGGTATTTTATTGTTTTTGTTGTAATGGTAAATGGGATTGTTTCCTTAATTTCTCTTTCTGATTTTTTGTTGTTGGTGTATAGGAATGCCAGAGATTTCTGTGCATTAATTTTGTATCCTGCAACCTTACCGAATTCATTGATTAGTTCTAGTAGTTTTCTGGTGACATCTTTAGGATCTTCTATGTATAGTATCATGTCATCCACAAACAGTAACAGTTTTACTTCTTCTTTTCCAATTTGGATTCCTCTTATTTGTTTTTCTTCTCTGATTGCCATGGCCAGGACTTCCAAAACTATGTTGAATAATAGTGGCGAGAGTGGACATCCTTATCTTATTCCTGATCTTAGTGGAAATGCTTTCAGTTTTCATTGAGTATGATGCTTTCTGTGGGTTTGTCATATATGGCCTTTATTATGTTGAGGTAGGTTCCCTCTATGCCAATTTTCTGGAGAGTTTTTATAGTAAATGGGTGTTCAATTTTGTCAGAAGTTTTTCCTGCATCTATTGAGATGATCATATGGTTTTTTATTCCTTAATTTGTTAATGTGGTGTATCACATTGATTGATTTGAGTATATTGAAGAATCCTTGAATACCTGGGATAAATCCCACTTGATCATGGTGTATGATCCTTTTAATGTGTTATTGGATTCTGTTTGCTAGTATTTTGTTCAGGATTTTTGCATCTTTGTTCATCAGTGATACTGGTCTATAATTTTCTTTTTTTTAATTAATTTATTTTTGGCTTCATTGGGTCTTCATTGCTGCACATGGGCTTTCTCTAGTTGTGGCGAGTGGGGGCTACTCTCATTGCAGTGCGCAGGCTTCTCATTGTGGTGGCTTCTCTTGTTGCAGAGCACAGGCTCTAGGAGCATAGGCTTCAGTAGTTGCAGCACGGGGGCTCAGTAGTTGTGGTGCACGGGCTTAGTTGCTCCACGGCATGTGAGATCTTCCCAGACCAGGGCTCGAACCCGTATCCCCTGTATTGGCAGGCAGATTCTAAACCACTGCGCCACCAGGGAAGTCCCTATAATTTTCTTTTTTTGTAATATCTTTTTCTGGTTTTGGTATCTGGGAGATGGTGACTTTGTAGAATGAATTTGGGAGTGTTTCTCCCTCTGCAGTTTTTTGGAAGAGCTTGAGAAGGATCGGTGTTAGCTCTTTTCTAAATGTTTGATAGAATTCGCCTGTGAAGCCATCTCTTCCTGGACTTTTTTGTTTGTTGGAAGATTTTTAATTATTGTTTCAGTTTCATTACTTGTGATAGGTCTGCTTATAGTTTCTAATTCTTCCTGGTTCAGTCTTGGAAAATTGAACCTTTCCAAGAATTTGTCCATTTTTTTGTGGTTGTCCATTTTATTGACATAGTTGTTTGTAGTAGTCTCTTATAATCCTTTGTATTTCTGCAGTGTCAGTTGTGATTCCTCCTTTTTCATTTGTAATTTTATTGATTTGCATCGTCTCCCTTTTTTTCTTAGTCTGGCTAATGGTTTATCAATTTTGTTTATCTTAAAGAACCAGCTTTTAGTTTTATTGATCTTTGCTATTGTTTTCTTCATTTCTATTTCAGTTATTTCTGCTCTGATTTTTATGATTTCTTTCCTTCTACTGACTTTGGGTTTTCTTTGTTCTTCTTTCTCTAGTTGTTTTAAGTGTAGGGTTATATTGTTTATTTGAGAATTTTCTTGTTTCTTGAGGTGAGATTGAATTGCTACGAGCTTCCCTCTTAGAACTGCTTTTGCTGTATCCCATAGGTTTTGGGTCGTAGTGTTTTCATTGTCATTTGTTTCTATGTATTTTTTTATTTCTTCTTTGATTTCTTCAGTGATCTCTTGGTTATTTAGTAGCGCACTGTTTAGCCTCCATTTATTTGTGTTTTTTGCACTTTTTTTCCTGTAATTGATTTCCAATCTCATAGCATTGTGGTCAGAAAAGATGCTTGATACGATTTCAATTTTCTTAAATTTTCCGAGGCTTGATTTGTGACCCAAGAGGTGATCTGTCCTGGAGAATGTTCCATGTGCACTTGAGAAGAAAGTGTATTCTGCCACTTTTGGGTGGAATGTTCTATAAATATCAATTAAATCTATCTGGTCTATCGTGTCATTTAAAGCTTGTGTTTCCTTATTTATTTTCTGTTTGGAGGATCTGTCCATTGGTGTAAGTGGGGTGTTAAAGTCCCCTACTATTATTGTGTTACTGTCGATTTCTCCTTTCTTGGTTGTTAGCATTTGCCTTATGCATTGAGGTGCTCCTCTGTTGGGTACATATGTATTTATAATTGTTATATCTTCTCCTTGGATTGATCCTTTGATCATTATGTAGTGTCTCTCCTTATCTCTTGTAACAGCCTTTATTTTAAAGTCTATTTTATCAGATATGAGTATTGCTACTCCAGCTTTCTTTTGTTGTGCATTTGCATGGAATATCTTTTCCCATCCCTTCACACCTTCAGTCTGTATGTGTCCCTAGGTCTGAAGTAGGTCTTGTAGACAGCATATATATGGGTCTTATTTTTGTAGCCATTCAGCCAATCTGTGTCTTTTGGTTGGGGCACTTAATCCATTTACATTCAAGGTTATTATTGATATGTATGTTCCTATTACCATTTTCTTAATTGTTTTGAGTTTGTTTTTGTAGGTCCTTTTCTTCTCTTGTGTTTCCCACTTAGAGAAGTTCCTTTAGCATATGTTGTAAAGCTGGTTTGTTGTGATGATTCACCTTTGTTGTAAAGCTTGGAGTAGTTATATATGTCATTTTAAAAAAATTGGAAAAGGCTCAGTGTCTAAAATGTCAAAAAATTATTTTAAACATTAAGAAGACATAGACAAACATCCTACTGGTAAATGGCCAAAGATTCAGGCAGTTCACCTAGGAAGAATCTAAATGGCCGATAAAGAAGTAAAAGGATATTCTGTTTCAGGGAGCTGTAATTTAAAATAATGGTGAGATACAATTTCACATGATCTCGTTGGTCCAGATCCAAAAGATTGCCTTAGAATATCAAGCGTTGGCATGAATGTTGGGAAATGGAGCGAACCTTTTCCTTGCTGGGGGAAGTGTAAACTGGTATGACTTCCTCGGAGAGTCTGACAATATAAAGTCAAGTTGCAGACGGGCCTACTGGTGACCTCGTTGTGTTAGAACCACTCTTGTGCCTGCTCTGGTGCCCTTTGTGAGTGAAACAGTGGGAAGAACCCAGCTGGGCTTCTATGCCTGTGATAACTCAACTGTGATACACTTGCATCCTATACAGCAGGTAAACCCAGTAGACTGAATCAACAGAGATAAATCTCAGAAACAGAATGTTGAGTCAAAGACTCTTGTGAAAACAAACAGGTACACAGCCTGGCTTGTTGCACGCGGTCGGTATTGGTTCTTAGGGGCTGTTGATGCATCTTTTTCTCTCTAAAATTTAAAAGCTGGCACAGATTTTTTAAATAGCTTTAGTGTTGTAGTCTGATCATGTATATAAGAGCTCATTACATGCCAGCTACTGTTCTGGGGACCAGGAGCCAGGGCCATAGCAGTGAGCAAGACTGGCAAAATGTCCGCTCTCTTGGAGCTCACAAATGAGGGGTGATAGACTATGAACAAGTAGAAACGTAACTAGACAGTGTGAAGGAAGTCAAGCAGGGTCCTGGGAGGCCGGGGGCTGAGGGTGGTCAGGGAAGGCCTCTCTGAGGAACTGACTACTGAGCATAGACCTGCATTCTAAGAAGAGCAAGCATGTGGAAATTTAGGGCTAAAGCATTCCAGGCAGAGGTAAAAAGCCTGCAGATAGGACATGTTCAAAATTCCAAGAATAAAATACTTAGGAATAAGTTTAACAAAAGAAGTGCACACATATGCTTTGATAAATACAAAATATTAAAATAAATGAAAGAGAACGGAAATAAGTGGAAAGGCATCCCAGGTTCGTGGACTGGAAGATAATATTGTTAAAGTGGTGGTACTCCCCAGACTGATTTGTGGATTCAGTGTAATCCCTATCAAAGTCACAGCTGACTTCTTTGCAGAAATTGACAAGCTGATCCTGAAAAATAGCAAGGCCAGTGTGGCCAGCGGCCGGTGAATGAGGATGGAATGTTGGTGGAGAGGTAGTCATAGAGGTTGGCGGGGCTTCTGGATCATGACACCCTGTGGGCCTTCACAGGAATCTCATGCCAGGTCCAGTGGGAAGCCTTAGGAGGGCTTTAAGCAGGGGAGTGATAAAATTCAGTACTTGTTGAGTGCCTGCTCTCTGCCAGGTGCTGGGATGGGCATGAGTATGGTGGTGAACAGGACAGAATGTTGAATAAATAGGATTCAGCTCTTCAGTGGTAGGAAATAAGAGTATCCTCAGTTTATTTTTGTACATGTTGGCATGTATTTGTGTCGTATTACTGACTTAAACATTTTCTTAAGTAATATGGAAGTAGCAAGTGTTCATTAAAGAATAATTAGAAAATTCAAACTGAAAGAATGCCTATCTTTCAAGATCCTACCACTTGGAAATAATGACAGTTAGCATTTAGTGGTCTTCTATTTCCTTCTAGTCTTTTGAATGGATTTATGATCAGATAGTTCTCAAGTTCAATAACGAGTGACCTCCTCATCCCCCCAAACCGTCAAAGAAACAGAAGTGAGAGTCATAGGTTTTCTTTTGGCGAGTCAGTGGGTGAATCTTCTGATTCATTCCTTTCAGGTGGAGCTGATCAGAATAATAATGTTCAACATCAACCCCCTGGAGAACCTGAAGGTGTACATCAGCAGCCGGCCCCCCTTGGTGGTCTTTATGATCAGTGTAAGCGCCATGGCAATAGCTTTCCTGACCTTGGGCTATTTCTTCAAAATCAAGGAGATCAAGTCACCAGAAATGGCAGAGGTATAGTAAATTCTAAGTTCTCCTCTCAGACTGGCTGGACCTTTATAGAGTGGGAAAACACCTTTTGGCTCTCCATATACCTTTCTTTGGTTGTGACTTTTATCCCAGTGAGAAAGAGTAATATTTATTCAGAATTTTTGGTCTTGCATCTTGCTGTGGCTCACTTTGTTAGGAAATAACCTAGTCAGATAGTTATTGATTTAAATAATGCTACCAGCTTTAGTTAGACTGTTTCAGCAATGAAACATGTATTTCGGAAAATATATTTGCAAAATGTTTGTGTCAAGAAGATCAAGAACTAACTTCTTTGCTATTCATATTAAATTAGCTAACTACAATTTTTAAAAACTGTAAATTTTTTTTTTTTTTTTTTTTTTTTGCGGTACGCGGGCCTCTCACTATTGTGGCCTCTCCCGTTGCGGAGCACAGGCTCCGGACGCGCAGGCCCAGCGGCCATGGCTCACAGGCCAAGCCGCTCCGCGGCATGTGGGATCTTCCCGGACCGGGGCACGAACCCGTGTCCCCTGCATCAGGAGGCGGACTCTCAACCACTGCGCCACCAGGGAAGCCAACATTTGTTATTTTAAAGCCATATATTGTCATGGAGTTTTATCAGCTGTACTGATAGCTTTTTCATTGGAGAAGAAGAAATTCTAAAGAAATTAGAAAGCAGGATCTTATTTCCAAAGATATTTGCCTTTTTCTTATCAAGGAAAGCTTCAGTAATCTACAAACTTGCCTTCTAGATTTTATTTTTTGGTCAATTTAAGTGAATTATTTGGGCGTTGCTCTTTAATCGCTAGTCTAGGCATATAATAATTTTTGAACAGTCATAATACAGATTTTAAAAGATGTGTGTGGGACTTCCCTAGTGGCACAGTGGTTAAGACTCTGCCTGCCAGTGCAGGGGACACAGGTTCGAGCCCTGGTCTGGGAAGATCCCACATGCCACGGAGCAACTAAGCCCGTGTGCCACAACTACTGAGCCTGCGCTCTAGAGTTCACGAGCCACAACTATGGAGCCTGCATGCCACAACTACTGAAGCCCGCATGCTTAGAGCCTGTGCTCCGCAACAAGAGAAGCCACCGCAGTGAGAAGTCCACACACCACAACAAAGAGTAGCCCCGGCTCACCACAACTAGAGAAAGCCTGCATGCAGCAACGAAGACCCAATGCAGCCAAAAATCAAAAATATCATAAAATAAATTTAAAAAGTGTTTCTGCATATCAGAAAACAATACAGTTGATAATCTTGTTTAATAGAGGTGAATAACAATATCCCTATTAATAAATTTATTTTATGCGTTAGAAATTATGCTGAATCAATGATATGGTGAATTTACTGGTGGATAAGTGTCTTTTAGGACAAATTAGTTCCCGTCTTAGATTCTGTGAGTGTCTTCTCTTACACTTTTTCTTCTTGGGTGTGTTCGTTGGTGAGAGTGGCCATGGGGGCGGGGATAGGGATTGCATTATTGTTGCATCGTGTGTGCCTTGTGATGAAGAGGAGAGTTTTGCTCAGTGTTACGGGGATTATGCTTCCTCTTGTGCTCTGTGGCATTCTAGATCATAGGTGATGTTAGCAAGAAGGGACCACCTTCCCACATTAAGTCTCTAATACAAAGTAACAAGTTTTAGCTATTTCTCCTGTGAAACCCTTCCAAAGAGTTTCTTACCAAGATACATGCTGGCTGGCTTCATTCTCCCCCTTTTCTGACCCTGCCTGAATCTTTAAAGGTTATCGAAACAGGCTGTACCTACATTAGGGCTGAAAATGAACATTCTAGTCGCAACCAAAGTTCTTCAGCATCCTGGCATTGCTCTCCCTCAAAGCTCAAGTCCATGTTGAACACGCAGCCAAGATCAATGGTTAAGATGTAGCCCGGATAATTAGCCCTTAATCAAAATGGGGCCTGACATTAGCCTTGGCCAGCTGTTCAAAATGGACTCGAACTCTGCAGGAAAGCAGAGCTGCAAGATGCTGCAGAACTTTGATTATGATTAATTTAGTGATTTTATTTTCAAATGAGGATCCTAGGTGTATGGGGAAAGTTTGGTGCTGTGAATCAGAAAACAATTCTAAGTCTGCCTTCAACTCAGCTGGCATTGGAGAGTCCCTGATTTGCTCTGGGCCTCAGTTTCCTCATGTCTGGAATAGGAAGGGGTGAGACTAGGATGTTCATTTTCAGCCCTAATGTTCTTTAATGGTCTGCTGAGTTTGTAGGTGTCAGGGAAAATGTAATTTGAAATATCTGGTTGCCTTCTTACTAAATGCCAGATACTGATAAACTGAGGCTATAAAGGTAGACCTGACTGGTTAGGGATTACTCCGAATGGCATTTTTAATCAATGTTAGAATTATTCAAAATGTAACTTGGGGCTTCCCTGGTGGCACAGTGGTTAAGAATCTGCTTGCCAATGCAAGGGACATGGGTTCGAGCCCTGGTCCGGGAAGATCCCACATGCCGTGGAGCAACTAAGCCCACGTGCCACAACTACTGAGCCTGTGCTCAAGAGCCTGCAAGCCACAACTACTGAGCCCATGTGCCACAACTACTGAAGCCTGCATGCCTAGAGCCCGTGCTCCGCAACAAGAGAAGCCACGACAGTGAGAAGCCCGCGTACCACAACAAAGAGTAGCCCCCTCTCGCCGCAACTAGAGAAAGCCTGTGTGCAGCAACGAAGACCCAATGCAGCCAAAAATAAAAACAAATTTTTTTTAAAAATGTAACTTGGGGCTTCCCTGGTGGCGCACTTGTTAAGAATCTGCCTGCCAATGCAGGGGACACGGGTTTGAGCCCTGGTCCGGGAAGATCCCACATGCCGTGGAGCAACTAAGCCCATGCGCCACAACTACTGAGCCTGTACTCTGGAGCCCACGAGCCACAACTAGTGAAGCCCACATGCCTAGAACCCATGCTCCGCAACAAGAGAAGCCACTGCAATGAGAAGCCTGCACACTTCAATGAAGAGTAGCCCCCGCTTGCCGCAACTAGAGAAAGCCTGCATGCAGCAATGATGACCCAGCGCAGCCAAAAATAAAATGAATAAATAAATTTATTTTAAAAAAATGTAACTTGGTTTGTCTTCACCTTTGGCACCTTTTTGTAGATAATGTTGCTTGGGAGAAAGAAGTTGTATGTAACAGCCTCAGTTGATTTGTTATTGCTATTTTAGCCTGAGTTCATCTTTGGGTGTCTGCTAAAACTAAAAACACACACCCTGGTGGGTACTTTGTTGGTGTCAGTTTTAAAACTGCTTATAATTTAAACCATCAGTACAGATATTAAGAGAAGCCTGAAAACATCTTTTCTCCTCCCTTTTGAAATTGTTCCTGTTCTAAAGTGGCATCCAAAGTCCATGACGAGGGGGGAAAGTACCACACGAGTGTTGGTAGTTACTGCAGTTTTGCGTTCCCAAGACAGAAAGCAAGGTGTAGAAAATTGACCTTATGAGAAAATATTTTAAGGCGGCCTTAATTTTTAAAAAATAACTAATTGTAACTGCTAAATGAGTTTGGATTAATACTTTTAATATTTTACTACTTTTGTTCAATCTTTCTTTTCAAGCTTGATTCTGAGGCTAGATCATTTCCTGTAAGTTTAATACCCTTTTTTTCTTTACATATTTTCCTAAGTTGGCTTAATCTCACAGTGTAATAGCTCATGCCAATGAAGAGTTTATATTTTAGATTTTGAATGTGAGAGTGGTTGAAAAACCACACTATTACGCCAGCACAAGAGGCTGAATGCTGTGTTGTTGTATTTTGAAGGACTGACTCTGAGGCATGGTCCCCCTGTTGTGTGATGCCACACCGTGGGTTGTGACTGTCACTGCACTGGCAGCACTTTCAGTCGGCTCAGGCTTGTTTTCCTCTCTCGTTTTACTGAAGGATTGGAATACCTTTCTGCTGCGGTTTAATGATTTGGACTTGTGCGTATCAGAGAATGAAACACTAAAGCATCTCACAAACGACACCACAGCTCTGGAAAGCACAGTGACCAGCGGCCAGGCCAGGATGTCCACCCAGTCCCCACAGTCCCTGGAGGATTCAGGCCCAGTGAACATCTCAGTTGCAATCACACTAACCCTGGACCCACTCAAACCCTTTGGCGGGTACTCTCGCAACGTCACCCATCTGTACTCGACCGTTCTCGGGCATCAGATTGGACTCTCAGGTATGTGAGTGTTAGCCACTTCTCTCCAGGCTTTCTCAGGTAACAGCTGTTACAACACAGAGCATTAGAGTGTACGGTTTTACTCATCAGACTGTTTTTTATTTTTTGTATATGTCTTCCCTTTTGTTGAGTTTGAACTAAACGAAGCCAAGAAGGGACCATTTCTACTACATCTTCACCTATTAAAGTGTTTGGTATGCAGTAGGCTCTCAATAAAAGCCCATAAGAGTAGGAGACTGGGAAAAAATTATAAGGCCTATTTCTGGTCTTAATATTTAAAAACACACATTTTAAAATTTGAGTTTTTATTTTTCTTTAATTTTATTGACGTATAGTTGATTTACAATGTTGTTAATTTCTGTACAGCACAGTGACTCAGTTATACATATTCTTCATATTCTTTTCCATTATGGTTTGTTACAGGATATTGAATATGGTTCCCTGTGCAGGACCTTGTTTATCCATCCTGTATATAATAGTTTGCCTCTGCTAATCCCAATTCCCAATCCATCCCTCCCCCACCAGCCCACCCCCTGGCAACCACAAGTCTGCTCTCTATATCTGTGAGTCTGTTAAAAACACCAATTTTTTATTCTGGCTCATCATTTTGGAGTTTTCAGTACATACTACAGATATTGCTACTAGTCTTAAAATTTTGTGAATGCACTGGGCTAAGAACTAGAAAAAGCCTGGTCTCTTCCCTTTGGAATTTTGGGATAAGGAAGAGACAAGCGTAATGTGAGTTAATATTCATCAAGCACTTAAAATAGTTCCTGGCACAAAGGAAATGCTATATAAATGCTTGTTAAATAATATTAAAAATAAACACTTATGGAACATTGAGCACTGCCCTTGGACTAGTGCTAAACCCATGACAGACTGTAGGTGATTCAGGTGATTGTAGGTGATTTAGGAGAAGGTTGGAAAGTAGAAGCTGGAATAATCAGGAAAGGCTTTGTGCCAGAGGCTTGGGCCTTGGAAGAATCATCTTTGGTTTGGTTACCAAGAACCTTTTAAAGTCCTTGAAGGAACTTGGGAGTGCCTGCCAGCCTCCTGTTGGCTGTACCAGGTGAGAGCTGTTCCCATGTAAGGAGGTAAGGGCGACATCTGGGTTTTCCACGTAGCAAGTGGACCTTTTTCTTCCGCTGTGATGTTCGAATACCTTATTCATTTACGCTTCATCACTCACCCGTCTCATGACCTTTCTTAAGTCTGTTCAGCCGTCTGATCCTCAGTCTACTCGTTTGTAAAGGGGAACAGTAACACTTCTTTGGTCATGTTCTTAGGATAGTGGTACATCTTAAGTGAAGTAGTACATATAAAAGCAGTTTGAAAATGGTAAGAGTGCTGTATGAAAGCTGTAACAATGGTGATGACTTACCCAGCCCCAGCCTTCCCACTGAGGCATGGCCTGGGCCCTTGCGTGGCAACTCCAGGCCTTGGCTGAAGGTGACCCCTCTCCGTTTGCCATTTTGTGGCTCTGCTAGGTGAGCAGGCCTCAGTCTGGCTCGGAACTGCTGTTATTCCTGAAACCCCACAAAAGCAGGGGTCCCAGTTCAGTGGGCTGATAGGTGATTCCTGGGTGGGTTTGATGTCAGGATTCATTCAGATTCCAGAGAATAATAAATGTATGAATTCTCGCTTTACTTACCAAAAAACCAATTTCTCTTTCCAGGCAGAGAAGCCCACGAGGAGATAAACATTACCTTTACCCTGCCCACAGCCTGGAGCTCGGACGACTGTGCCCTTCACGGCCACTGTGAGCAGGTGGTGTTCACAGCCTGCATGACCCTCACAGCCCACCCTGGCGTGTTCCCTGTCACTGTGTAAGTACTTTCCTGACCCCATAAGAAGCTCCATTTACTGTAAACGTGACTGGGATGCCTGAGCAAATTCTCAGGACAGCTTGCCTCGTGTTACTTTGTAGAATTGTCATTACTGGGACCTGTCTATAAGATTGTTTCAGTTTAATTTTGGTTTTCTAAAGGTAAAACTTCTGCATAGAAGTATCAGAGGGTTAGTGTTTCAACAAGGTTGTGAAAGCATCTGGTTGCTGTGTGTAAGTTTTAGGTGGCCTTTCCTGTTGGTAGAAGAAGCCACAGGAAAGATGAATAAGAGCTGATCCTGTGACCATAATGACATTTAAGGCTCCTGAAAGATAAAGGTTTTGTTCGTCTCCATTATCCAGGAAGAGTTATTTTTTAAATTGATAGTATAAATTGAACATTATTTTCCGTGATATAGTTACTGTTTCTGAAACTTTTGCTTCATATATATATATATATATATTTTTTTTTTTTTTTTTTTTTTTTTGCGGTATGCGAGCCTCTCACTGTTGTGGCCTTTCCCGTTGCGGAGCATAGGCTCCGGACGCGCAGGCTCAGTGGCATGGCTCACGGGCCCAGCCGCTCCGCGGCATGTGCGAACTTCCTGGACTGGGGCACGAACCCGTGTCCCCTGCATCGGCAGGCGGACTCTCAACCACTGCGCCACCAGGGAAGCCCTGCTTCATATTTTTTTTGAGCAGCTGTCAGTGTAACCGCTTTGCCTTTAAGGCTTTTCTTGCCTCTCCTTTCTCTGGAAAGGAGATAATGATCTATAATTACATGAAATACACAAGATGTAGCCTATTTAAAAGAATCTTAGGGTGAATCCTTTAAAAATAATAATCCTGGGATTTATCTGTTTTAGACATTTGGAGGTTTGTAGGACAAGTTAAGCATTATTTGCTGTTGGTTGTAATATCTGATAGAGAACTTTGTATGTAAGACTTCCAGTTGTGACTAAGAGTTTAGATAATTTGAGAAAATGGGCTTAAAAGGAGCGAGTCCTTTTCTGGCCACATCATATGCGAGAGGACATGGGTTGAATTCTGAAGGCAGAAGTCTAACACCCAGACTCCTAAGTGCCGGATGCCTATTTCTTATTCTTTACGTGTTTATTAATTTTTTTAAAGAAATTGGGCTTCCCTGGTGGCACAGTGGTTGAGAGTCCACCTGCTGATGCAGGGGACACGGGTTCGTGCCCTGGTCCAGGAGGATCCCACATGCCACGGAGCGGCTGGTCCTGTGAGCCATGGCCGCTGAGCCTGCGCGTCCGGAGCCTGTGCTCCACAACGGGAGAGGCCACAACATTGAGAGGCCCGCGTACCGCACAAAAAAAAAAAAAAAAAAAAAAAAAAAAAATCACTGAACTAAAAATATAATGGTATTTATCTCAAGAGAATATGTTTCTTATTCATTCTGCACGTGTGGCTCTTCTTGGTGCTATGCCAGCGCTGGTGGCTGAGACACAAGTAAATGTCTCAAGGCCACTGAGCATGTGTCTTGCCCCGTCTTCTCCTGCAGACAGCCGCCGCACTGTGCTCCTGACACCTACAGCAACGCCACGCTCTGGTACAAGATCTTCACAACTGCCAGAGATGCCAACACAAAATATGCTCAAGACTACAATCCTTTCTGGTGTTACAAGGGGGCCATTGGAAAAGTCTATCATGCTTTAAATCCCAAGCTTACAGTTATTGTTCCAGATGTAAGTGAGGACAGTTGGTGTGTATGTGTGTGTGTGTCCAGGAACTGTTAGAGCAGGCCCTGTTTACCTCCTTGGGTTAGCTTAGCCCCTGCCATTCTAGCTGTCCAGCTGGGTTGGGAGACCAGGTGGAGTGCTGGAGACTTGGAAAAACATGCCGCCCATTGGGTTAAGAAAATTGCTTCTGTTCTGTTTCCCGCTTTGTTCAACAGCAGTTATTTATTGAGCACTGCTGTGTGCCTAACCTGGGGCTACAGCAGAGGCTGGTTCAGTCTTACTCATCCACGCAGCCACTCACTGAAGCGTATTGGGTTAGTGTCAGTCTGAGCAATAAATAGTTCAGAATCCAGAAAGGCAGAAGTCAATAGGAGGAGATGACTCTGGCTAGTTATTGATGCCTGTGTAGGATTTTACTTTGTAAGGAGGAAATGGGCAGAAGGCACTGTACTATGGACTAGTGGATGATTTGCTAGTTTAGTTTGCTGTTCTGACTTGAGCCCACCTTTAACAGACTGCACTGAATTTTTGTAAATCCTCTTTTCTTCTGTCTGTATATGCCAGGTGGATTTTTCTTTTTGCCCGGTCCGTCCTTCTCTTTCCTTATGCCGCGTTTTTATCAAGTTGTGGACAGTGGTATACCAGGGGCCTGCAGCAATGGGGATCAGGCTGTATGGTGGGCAGGGGCCAGGCTCCAGAAGGCCCTTTGTGCCTCGCTGAGGTGTTTAGACTTTCTCCTCGGACGAGGCCATCACTGCCTGAGTTTGGGCTCTAGGGAATTTGTAGAGCAGTGTGTCAGGAAGACTTGTCTGCCCAACTGATGTGTGTAAATGGGATGGCGCCTGAGGCCTGGAGCTGTGAGAAGGAACAGGAGTGGGGGCCTGGCTGGGATCTCAACAACTGGCCGAGCCCGGTGGCTGCTTGCCTGTGGGACATCAAGGAGGAGTGAGTCAAGGCCGGCTTCAGCGTTTCCAGCCAGGGGCTTGTCCAAGTGGGGAAAGGCCCAGGAAGGAGTTAGGAGTTAGGAACACAGGCTTGGGCTGTCAGCCATGCAACCTGAGGGCTGTCAGAGCAAGAAGACATAAAGAGAAGAGCAGGGGTTAAAGACTATGGGGCCTTGTCAGGGGCGGGGGGATTCGGGCATAGGACCCCCTTAGGAAGGGAAGGTATGGGTGGTGTCGGGAACACTCTGTCTTCACTTAACAAGCTCCAGCGTTAATAGCTTAGCTGTCGATTCCCGTGTGAATTGATAGTTGCGGCAAGTCTGGAAATTGTGCACCCTGATTCCAGGAACCCAGCATTAAAATCCTCAGTAACTCAGTGCACATGTTTCTGGTTTGTTCTCTTTGTTTAGGATGACCGCTCATTAATAAACTTGCACCTCATGCACACCAGTTACTTCCTCTTCGTGATGGTAATAACGATGTTTTGCTATGCGGTTATCAAAGGCAGACCCAGCAAACTGCGTCAGAGCAATCCTGAATTTTGTCCTGAGAAGGTGAGCAGTGGGTGGGGTCTGACCCAGCATTGCACCAGAAGGTCCCAATTAGTCCTTATTCCATTTATTGTGGGTGATTCCTTTCCTCCAGCGAAATTACTTCCTGTCTTTTTATCAGCAGTCATCTCCCCTCAGCCTCAATTATGGTGTTGCATCTTCAACCATATACCCAGGCCTCAGCTGGGAAAAAAGTGTTCTCTAATCCCCACTGGCAAGCGGCTGACCCTGAGGGCTGCCTCCCCTCCGATTCCACGAGCTTGAGAAGTCACCTCCCAGAATGCTCTTCCGGGTTTCCAGACACATAACGCTGTATCGCAGCACAGTGGCTCTGCAGGGTCAGCTGCGTCTTGCAGGAGGCTCAGATTTCTATTCATTCCCTCCTAGATGAGGTCTATTTTCTTAGGGGTTTAATAGTTCCCCTGACTGATAATAGTTCCCCTGACTGATAGATGTGTGCGGTGTGGCTCCCTGGGTTTGGGATAGGACCAGAACCTGGTAAGACTGCTGGTGGGGCCGAGTTATCCAGGCTTTGCTGCGTGACTGGGCTGCTGTCTTGCTCTCTTCTAGGTGGCTTTGGCTGATGCCTAATCCCACGGCTGCCGTTTTCTGAGAGAGACTGAGAGAACCATAATCATTGCCTGCTGAACCCAGCCTGGGCCTGGACACTCTGTGAATACATTATCTTGCAATGTTGGGTTATTCCAGCCAAAGACATTTCAAGTGCCTGTAACTGATTTGTATATATTTATAAAAAATCTGTTCAGAAATTGGTCCAATGATGCACGTGCTTCGCACTGGGCACCGCCAGAACCCTTCAGCCTCACCTGCGGACTTGGCGGGATGATCCTGAGTAGCGCCGGAGAGGATTCGTGACCTCGCCGTCAGAGCAGGCCATGCTGTCTTTCCCAGGGTCCCAGAGGCGCTTCACTGCTGGTGGGGTTGAGGTTTGCTTTGGTTCTTGTTTCAGCCCGATCTGTACAGAATGTTCAAAACAGTCTGCACCTTTGATATGATACTGCATTTCCAAAGCCACCCCAATCCATTTTGTGGATTTTATGTGTCTGTGGCTTAATAATTATAGTAACAACAATAATACCTTTTTCTCCATTTTGCTTGCAAGAAAACATACCTAAGTTTTTTTTTCCTTTGAAGAAAAAATAGTCACATTTTAATACTATAATTAAGACAGATTTGTGCTTTTATGTTGAGTAAAAAGTTAAATATTTAAAAGTCACCTACATGGTACAGATCTAAGTTTCATTTTCCACGTGGACAGTGAGGAATTCGGTCTTGTTTGAGTTGAGTTGGCACAGAATGTTCCACTGTCTTTTTCTTCTCTGTTGTCCCTTCCCTCCATTATAAAAGTTAAAACAGCTTCCTCACTCAAAAGGGCTTAAAAATGAAGTACACACGGCTCTAGAGTGAAAACGAGCTGTTCTCTTCTGGAATGCAGATGACAGTATGGAGAGAGAGGGTGATGAGTCGGTCTAATAGTTATGACAGGGTTTCTTGTTTTCTTTGAAGAGGGGATGGGTTTTCTTTCCTGGGTGTTCTTTGGTTTTTTGGCATTTATTTTTATGCAATTAACATTCTCAGAAGGAAATGGCAACTAGTAGTAGATCAGTAACATTAAGTAAACGATGCCTGTGAAATTTGAAGGAAAGCAATTCTGATTTGCCATTTATCTGGAAAACCAAAAGCATTTTTCTTTCCTATAACATTTTGATGATCTAATTCCTTTATCCCTGTTTTCCTTCCAAACCATCTTCATTTTAAAACAGTTGTGCATCTTTTCCAGCCCTTTCTTGTTACTTGTATTCTTACCATTTTTCTTTTTCTTAATAACTTTTTGCCGTAACCCATAGTCGTTAATGATTTCTGTGTTCTCCCAAGCCATGTTATAGCAGAAGGGCAGTTAAAACCTTGGGCGCGACTGTCAGTCAGCACTTTTTTCTCTTAACTCCAGGTCTGTATTCTGTTCTAAATTAGAACCAGCCCTGCAGTCTGAAATATATTGGCCTAGAACATTTTATCCCAGGCTTTTTTTTTTCTTTTAATATCCAGGCATTCTTAAATGGAAAACATTTGTGGGCTTTTACTTAAGGTTGTTATTAAAATAATCATCATAGTAACTTGATATGTTAATATTCCTTTTTTTCCTTTTAGTATGTTTCAAGCGCAGTAATCATACTTGTCTATCCAGTTTTTTTATGATATGAGTTGCTTACATGATGCATGGCTAACCGGTTAATTTAGTTTTCTCTTTAGAGACTTTGAGACAAGATTGAGAAAGAGCCATTTGGCTTGGCCTTTAGAAACATCAGTATCACTAAGACCAACAGATTTAGAGGAAGCTGCTACTGAATTAATAAAATCCCCATGAAGTAGAGTTACAGGAATAGATTTAGAACTGGCAGAGTAATATAAAAGGAAGACAGGTGAAAAAAGTCACTTTCACTGGTTTGTTCGATCCAGCTTGTTGCTAACATTAATGGCCCTTGTTTTAATCACAGGGACTGGCTGGCATCTGTAGCCAGGGGAGCAGGGACACTGTTAGGCATGAGGAAAGGAAGTGCCCAAAATGCCTGGATGGTATGACTTGTCATGAGGTCGGGTCACTCACTTTAAAATCCAGCATTCTCCCTCGCAGGTGATTCTCAGAGATCTTCCGGAAACCCAGCGTCAGCCAGGTGTACAAAGGGAGGAGGGGAGCCCATGGGGCCTGGGCCCACTGACCCTCAGCAAGCCCAGAGGACCTGTTACTACCTGGGCACTAGCAGACAAGGCCTCGTCCTCTGCTGTCTCCTGCTGGAGGGCCTCAGGATGAGAAGAGTGTCACAGACAGGGTCTGTCTGCCATTCAGGGGTGACCCCGTGCAGGAACACTGGCTCATCCTCAGGCATCTTGGACCAGAGTCCAATAAAAGGTCAGCAACTTACTATTAAAATGGTTGTTTCAGATCATATTGATCTCTTTCCTTTTTCCTTTTGTCCTTTCACTGTATGACTTGAATCAGTTTTGATTCTATCTAGCTGTAAGTTTTTCTCGTCATTAGGAACCTGCCACTTCGGTTGCGTTTTCTTTGGCAGTACGTAGGGATTCAGCATCCTAGTTTTTCAACCCTCCTGCAGGCACTGTGGGGTTTCGAGGGCCAGCGAATCCATTTCACTTACCTTGCTGCATGATGGTCAGTAGCTGATGTGTTACGGCATTCACTCCCAAATTAATTTTCTGTGTTTGAAATATGTGCATATGTGCTTTCCAGAATAAAAAATCTGAATTTGCTGTGTCTCCATTTCCTTCTGTCTGATGGGTGTTTTCTAAGGGAAGAACACGTGCGGTAAGTAATTGGGGGTGTTCTGTAAGCTGTTCTTTCCAAGTGTCACCCGTCGTCAGGATGAGGGGCGGGCAGTGGTATCCTTCTGGGTCTCACCAAGCACACGGGTCTTCTCGCTGAGAGTACAAACCTCTTTTAGTGTATTGGACCAACAAGTGCTCGCAGAGCTGACTCAACTCCTGCCCAGAAGGAGGACGTAATACAGAGCGTGAGGAGCATCTGCACGGGGATGGGAGTTTAAAGACACCCTTCTTCTTATACACGCGCCTTCCGTGTGCACTCAGCCCGGGGCTCCAGAAGCCGGCTCTGACTTCCCGGCACAGAGCTCCCGCGTGGGCCGGGCCTGTTTTGCCAGGAAATGCATCCTCCGCATTTGTAAAGGACAGTCATGTTCACTAACGTGAATTTTTCCCTTTCCCAGTGGGCAGGGGCTCTGTGGCTCTTCCCTCCCTCGCTCTCCAGCAGGGGCTGGGTGGTAGGGGCCAGCCTCTGGGTGCTCTGTGGGACAGGACAGTGCTGAGGACGGGACACCTCAACGGGCTTTTGCTTCTACCTCCTTCGCTTCGTCCTGCCGTCTCTAGTGCGTGGAACGCTGCTCCCTCCTCGGACTCGGAGGTTTGTGTGTGGTGTTTCCATCGCAATGCAGAAGCCCTTGGAGAATAAGAGCTCACATCTTCCTTCCCTACCGTCTGTAAAATCTGACATGGACCCAGCCCACAAGTCCAGTTGGAGATGGTGCTTTGTAAGCACCTCTTTGTCCTGGTGGGTGCACTGTGCCTGAAGGTCCTCGGACGTGCCCACTGTCCTTGCGGATTTCAAGAGAAGCGGAGTGAATGCACAGACCCGAGGTGTGCTGTGGAGTCCAGTCCAGCTCATTGTGAACTTACTTGCTGTCTTGAACAAACTCTCTCTCTGCCCGTCTGTGAGAGACCATCTTTTTTTTTGTCGCTGAAGACCCCAGACTCCTTACACCATGCTAGTTGATGATGGATGAACTAGAGTGGTTTGATCATTGCAGGAGCAGATAGCAGGTTGAAGGGGGATAAGTTTTGCTTTTGAGGTTATTCACCCTCTTTACTCCAAACTCTTGGTCAGTCAATAACAGATTTTTCTGGGGTTCTTCATATGTGCCATCACCCATCCAGGAGCTAGAGGCACAGCAGCACGTAGACAAAATGCCTGCCCTCTGGTGGGGAGACGGTCCAGACACACAGAAATATATTTATAATCTCATGGCAGCCAGTGATGCGATCAGGAGGGTTACCTGGATGAGGGTGATGGCTGTGACGCCAGCTGCGGTGGTCGCAGCAGCCATCTTGAGAGAGGTGTGCTTTGAAGGCACACAAAGGGGGAATTCTGGCCTGGAGCATTCCATGCGGAGGGCAGAGACTGTACTCCTAGGACCCTGGCTTACTACGGGGTGGAAGATGGGAGTCCTACAGGGATTTGTCTTCTTACCTGAGGACAAGATTCCTCCAGGCTGCTGACGGGGTGGCCACATAGGCATGGCAGGCCACAGGCTCTGCAGGGAGATGCTGCAGCGCCGTCTGGTCCAGGAAGGGTGTTCTCAGGACTGGAATCGGCATGGCAGGTCCAAACCCTGGCTCCAACTCCGACGGGCCACGTAACTTTGACTGAGTGGCTTAACCTCTCTGTGCCTGTTTCCTCATCTGTAAAATAAGGATAACCGTACCCACTTGAATGCAGTGAGGATTGAGCAGGTTTGTTTTTTGGGGGTCATTTTTGGCCACACCGTGCGGCTTGTGGCATCTTAGTTCCCTGACCGGAGATTGAACCTGGGCCCTCGACAGTGAAAGCACGGAGTCCTAACCACTGGACCGCCAGGAAATTCCCAGGAGCAGGTTAACAAAGCGCTTCGAACAGTGCCTGGCACTCTGGAAACATTTAACAGTGTGCTGTGGAGGGTGTCCAAGAGCAAGGCTAGTGGGTCACCTCTGGTTACCTTTGGTAGATGAGAACTAACAAAGCAAAGAGATCTCCTCTAAGCTGTAGTCTTCCATCAACAGTGGTGTTGCCTTTGCCATGGGTTCCTGTCATTTGCTGAAGTATTTGAGAACTGATGTCTGAAAAGGATGCGTTTATAACAAACAAATTTCATGAAATAAAAACCACCCTCACCACACATAACACGTACTGATGTTCAAAATTTTTAGTTTCTTCTATTTAATTGAAAAACTGGGCTTAGCCACGAAATTGATTGCATGGCCAACTTAAAGGCAGGCAGCCTGCAATTTCAAAAGCACTGTCCTAGTGCCAGCAGTAATAGTGACCAGGTCATCGACAGATGGTAGCATATGGGGAGGCAAGAGAACACGGTGTTTAGCAGCTTGGGTTTAGGATTAGGAACCGGATTGTCTGGGTTCAAATTCTGTCACTGCCAACTTTTCTCTTGGGGATCCTTGGGCAAGTTTCATTTATACTCTCTGCCACCGTTTTTTTTCATCTGTAAAAATAAGGATTGATAATAGCGTTTACTTCCTAGGGTTCTTGTGAGGATTCAGTGCATCAAAATGTGTGGAGCCTATAGAGGATAAATGCTGGTTGTCGTTGTGGAGGCCCAGAGTCAGCCGCTTACCTAGATCCCCTCCATGCAGGGGAGCTGGTGGGGGTGTAGGGGCCAGCACTTGGGGGTCAGTTGGTGGAAACAGGACCAGAGCTGAGCCCACGAGCCCTGTCTACCGTCCTATTCACACCCTCCCTACTTTCGTCCCTGGAAAAGTTAAAGGTTAATGGTGCAATTCCACCAGTGATCTGATCCATCGTACAGATTGAACTATGTGAAAGATGACACTTCTCATGACCTCTCTGATGGAAGATGTAGAGACTAGGACGTAGCCCATCTGCAGTCACGAGCACCCATTGATAAAGTGGGTACCTTGGGATGAGGCAGGGGAGTGATGTCGGAGGACGCAGGGATCAGTCCGCTGGTTACGTACTGAGTTCTGGCCCTGCAAGCTCAGCCCCAAAGCTGCATGACACTGAGCCTTCCCTCCCCAGCAGCGCGAGGTCTGCTTTGAATGGAGAGCTTCATTTACAGAAGGCTGATTCACCCACTGGGGCTGTAGCTGGTAGGGTAGAGTCTGGATCCCGGCTGGATCCCAAGCTGTGTCCAAGGCTGAAAAGTTCAGTAATGCCTGGATATTTCTGCCAAAGTGTTGGGCAACTATAAAACAGGACAAATTTGTCTAAACCAGCCATTTCAGGGCGCTGGAAGTTGACCAAAGGCAAGTAAATTAAAAAAATTGAGAAGCATCTATTTATGGAAAAACTTGCTTAACTTCAGGAAAGAACACTGAGTATCTTGCCTGGAGCTGCTTCCATTTCCCTCCTCATCCCCAGTTTGTAGTGCTAGCAGGGTGAAGGTGTCTCTAAAAACTAGCAGCTTCATTGTTGGGCTTGATCTGGAGGGAAAGGTGAAAGACCCGTGTGCAATGGCATTATCTGTAAAAATAGCAAACTCAATAGGAAATGAACGGGGAAAGCCCACAATTTTGTTAGCCTGAGGCTGCAGTCCCACTTGGGGCAGGTGGCAGACCAGTGGACTCTATAGAAATTTACCAAGGAACTCCTGGAAAAGCGAGAACCAGAGAGGTTCCACACATCCCTGGTTGAATGGAAGGCTGTGTGCACACACACGGGAGACTCAAGAAAGCTCAAGCTCTGTGGTGGAAAGTAAAAGCTGGGATAGGCTTGAAAACAGATTGAATTTTGAATAGGATTCCCCACTCGGCCCCAGACCTATGAGCAAATGGTGAAAGCCTTACTGGCTCGAGTGTTTGATCAGAACCTCAAACCAGTCATTGCTGGTCTCCTGTGCTATACAGATCCAGGGGCAATCTCTCGGGAGTTTTTATTTTACAAAAAACTAAAAATATAAATTAAACTGAGCAGAGACATCATGGGCTACATACCATGGAGAAGATAGTTTCCACAGATTGAGTATAGGCAATTTACTAAAAGCAAAACAATAACATCAGCCTTGGAGGAAAATCAGAATCCACAGGTGCTACAATGTATTATCTAAGATGTCCACTTTTTGGGACTTCCCTGGTGGCGCAGTGGTGAAGACTCACGCTCCCAAAGCAGGGGGTCTGGGTTCGATCCCTGGTCAGGGAACTAGATCCCACATGCACGCCGCAACTAAGAGTTTGCATGCTACAACTAAGGAGCCTGCCTGCTGCAACTAAGACCCAGTGAGCTAAAACTAAGGAGCCCACGTGCCGCAACTAAGACCAGGCGCAACCAAATAAATAAATATTTAAAAAATAAAACGTCCACTTTTCATCAACAAAAAAAGGAAAGTAAAATTAAAGATACAGTACCATTTACAACAACTTAAAAATGTTTAGGTATATCAAACTACCACTGGCATTTTTCACAGAACTAGAACAAAAAATTTCACAATTTGTATGGAAACACAAAAGACCCCGAATAGCCAAAGCAATCTTGAGAACGAAAAACGGAGCTGGAGGAATCAGGCTCCCTGACTTCAGACTATACTACAAAGCTACAATAATCAAGACAGTATGGTACTGGCACAAAAACAGAAAGATAGATCAATGGAACAGGATAGAAAGCCCAGAGATAAACCCACGCACATATGGTCACCTTATCTTTGATAAAGGAGGCAGGAATGTACAGTGGAGAAAGGACAGCCTCTTTAATAAGTGGTGCTGGGAAAACTGGACAGGTACATGTAAAAGTATGAGATTAGATCACTCCCTAACACCATACACAAAAATAAGCTCAAAATGGATTAAAGACCTAAACGTAAGGCCAGAAACTATCAAACTCTTAGAGGAAAACATAGGCAGAACACTCTATGACATAAATCACAGCAAGATCCTTTTTGGGGAGGGAGACGCAAGAGGGAAGACATATGGGAACATATGTTTATGTATGACTGATTCACTTTGTTATAAAGCAGAAACTAACACACCATTGTAAAGCAATTATACCCCAATAAAGATGTTAAAAAAAAAAAAGATCCTTTTTGACCCACCTCCTAGAGAAATGGAAATCAAAACAAAAATAAACAAATGGGACCTAATGAAACTTCAAAGCTTTTGCACAGCAAAGGAAACCATAAACAAGACCAAAAGACAACCCTCAGAATGGGAGAAAATATTTGCAAATGAAGCAACTGACAAAGGATTAATTTCCAAAATTTACAAGCAGCTCATGCAGCTCAATAACAAAAAAACAAACAACCC
Source organism: Delphinus delphis (assembly GCF_949987515.2). NCBI lineage: Eukaryota > Metazoa > Chordata > Mammalia > Artiodactyla > Delphinidae > Delphinus > Delphinus delphis. Next base: position 73,661,083 of record NC_082697.1, read on the forward strand.
AATCCAAAAATGGGCAGAACACCTAAATAGACATTTCTCCAAAGAAGATATACAGACTGCCAACAAACACATGAAAGAATGCTCAACATCATTAATCATTAGAGAAATACAAATCAAAACTACACTGAGATATCATCTCACACCAGTCAGAATGGCCATCATCAAAAAATCTAGAAACAATAAATGCTGGAGAGGGTGTGGAGAAAAGGGAACACTCCTGCACTGCTGGTGGGAATGTGAATTGGTATAGCCACTATGGAGAACAGTATGGAGGTTCCTTAAAAAACTACAAATAGAACTACCATATGACCCAGCAATCCCACTACTGGGCATATACCCTCAGAAAACCATAATTCAAAAAGAGTCGTACCAAAATGTTCATTGCAGCTCTATTTACAATAGCCCAGAGATGCAAACAACCTAAGTGCCCATCATCGGATGAATGGATAAAGAAGATGTGGCACATATATGCAATGGAATATTACTCAGCCATAAAAAGAAATGAAATTGAGCTATTTGTAATGAGGCGGATAGACCCAGAGTCTGTCATACAGAGTGAAGTAAGTCAGAAAGAGAAAGACAAATACCGTATGCTAACACATATATATGGAATTTAAGAAAAAAAAATTTCATGAAGAACCTAGGGGTAAGACAGGAATAAAGACACAGACCTACTGGAGAACGGACTTGAGGATATGGGGAGGGGGAAGGGTGAGCTGTGACAAAGTGAGAGAGAGAGGCATGGATATATATACACTACAAAATGTAAGGTAGATAGCTAGTGGGAAGCAGCCGCATAGCACGGGGATATCAGCTCGGTGCTTTGTGACCGCTTGGAGGGGTGGGATAGGGAGGGAGGGAGGGAGGAAGATGCAAGAGGGAAGAGATATGGGAACATATGTGTATGTATAACTGATTCACTTTGTTATAAAGCAGAAACTAACACACCATTGTAAAGCAATTATACACCAACGAAGATGTTAAAAAAAATGCTTAGGTATGAATCTAGCAAAAGCATATATAGAACATATATGCTGAAAACTATAATATACTGATAAAAGAAATCAAAGAAGACCTAAATAAATGGAGGGACATATCATGTTCATGATTGGAAGACTCAACATAGTAAAGATGTCACTGCTTGCCAAATTAAAGATATAATACAATTCCTATCAAAATCCTAGCAATGGTTTTTTTAGACATAGAAAAGATTATTTAATTTATAATTAATTTTTATAATTTTATAATTATATAAATTTATAATTTTTAATTTATAAATTAAAATTCATAAGGAAAGCCATAGGCCCTAGCTAGATATCTAAGGTAATCTTGGAAAAGAATAAAATCACCCAAATAAGCCTTACTATATAGCTACAGTAATGAAGACAATAGAGTATTGGTAGAAGGACAGATGCATAGATCAATGAAATAGAGGAGCCCAAAAATAGACCCACACAAGTATGCTGCTGGATTTTTAAAATATAAATCTATAATTTTATTAAGACGAACTGACAGTGTTGGTACGAAGTTTACATTTAAAAGTTTTCACAGAAACCTAACACATGCCTTTTACAATGGAGTTCTAGATGCAGGTCTAGATGATGTCAAGAACTGATGGATCTCATGAGTCATGACAGCATTTGGGGTTTTAGTTAATGCTTAGGATTAAAAAAAAAGTTTTGTTTTAAAGTGAACCACTGCCCCAGTGTGAAAATTTAATCTTCTCCTGAGACCAGGGCTTTTGAAATCATTCAACTCTTGAAGTGCTTCAGTGAACTTGTGCTGTCAGAGACTGAACTCTGCCACCAACGGTTTCAAAGTTCAAAAAACAGAGGCTCCAAGAGTTTTCCACCCTAAGAGCACCGGCCTTTGTCTTTCCCTACTCTCCCACCTCCTGTACCACCCTCTGCCCTTCCCCAGATACTTCAGCCAGTGGCTTGGATGGAGAAGCTGATATTTATAACCTCATGACTGGAGAAGAAAGGGTCTTCTTGTCAATTTCAGGAATCAGCACCTCTAGGACAGAATGACCTGCCTGTGTATACACTCCAATAAGACTTTTCCTCCTCAGCCGGCTTCAATCCCCCAAAATGGCAGCTTCGGTAACTTCGTAACTGGCTTAGTCCTTTGCTGGGAACAGCATTATGCTGAGGCAGGGAACACCTTGGCTTCTAAGTTTCAGGCATTCGCAGCTTACAAACGATCTCTCACAGTCCTCATTTAGGTTGCCAATGACATTTTTTGAAAGGATAAAATATTCTGGACACAGAATCAAATCATCATTAGTTGTTCTTTCCTTTGTTTCACCATTTACTCAATCAGTCCCCAGATTTTAACAAAAATGACCCTAACCCATCTCCCTTCTTCCCACCCCATCCCTCCCGCCCCAAATAATACACCAGTAACGGCCAAAAACTACATCCATGCTATGCTGTAAAAGTGCAGAGTTAACACTATTGGGAAGAAGGCTGTGGGTTGTGGAGATGCTCTTTGAAGATCTACAGTTATCTTCTGCTCTCCAACATCCCAGCCTGCAAGTTTTGTCCTATGTAGAAGGCCCTTTGCCTTTCTCAGTAAAGTTCAGAATGGGTGGCCTTGAAACACTGACCGTCCTTCCCCTCCACTGGGATGGGTGTGCAAACTATACAGCATAGAGCAGCTTTAAAGCACTTGGGCTGCTGTAGGGCACAGAAACTATACTGGCTCTTCGAAGGACATCTTCTCAAGCCACCTCCATGGTGTCAAGACAAGTAGAACTCCTTTCCCCACTCGAACCCCACGGTCAGACGTGACAAGGGCTGGTACTCAGGAGAGTTAATTCTTGTCATCTTTTTTGTCATCATCCTCTGAGGGGTAGGAATGCCACGTCAGCCTTTCCTCATAGGAGGATATGACAACCTGTGGGCACTTGACATTGGCTTCCTTGGCAGGGCCCAGGTCAGCCTCATCAGTTTTTCCATTTCATCAGGAAAATGAGTTCTCCACTGGAGTCTATAGCTCCAATAATCCACTCCAGTTCCAAACCCTGAGCAAAGCCTCGTGGCTTTTCTGACTCTTCTTTCTTCTTTGGTTTGCTCTCCTCCCCCTTATCTTCCGAATCAGAATCAGCTTTGCGTTTGCCCCCCTCTGATTTGTCTGTCTCGTGTGCTGTTTCCTGTGACTGCAGGAACTCGGCAATGAGGTCGGGGCAATCCAGGTTTTCTTCTGGCTCCCATGTGTCGTCCTCATCTAAGAACCCCTTCCGTTTTAGGAGGTACTCCACTTGGCCCTTTACCACTCGATGGTCGAGAACTTTTTCTACCACATATTCTTTTTCCTCTTCTTCTAGCACCTCCTCCACTTGCTGCTTGTTTTGTTTTTCCCCCACAGTGCCCGCCAGCTTTCTGCTATAAAGGGTGACGCTGCTCAGAGCAGCGCCCACGAGCCTCAGAAGAATCAGGGCCACGCTACTGGTGCTTTTTTTTGAGGAAAATAATTATTTAAGAAGTAAACATGAAAACAATGGTTAAAAAGTCATGGCACAGACACATGGTAAGTCATTTATAGACATTTAGTTAAGGTTATTAGGAGTTTTAATAAGCTAGGAAAATGCTTACTTTTTTTTGAATTTCTGAATTTTATTTTATTTTTATACAGCTGGTTGTTTCTTCTTTTTTTTTCAGTAAAATTTTGCAATTTATATCATTCCTGTCCATTTCTTTATTTTTTGAATTTTATTTATTTTTTACACAGCAGGTTCTTAGTAGTTATCCATTTTATACATATTAGTGTATATATGTCAATCCCAATCTCCCAATTCATCACAGCACCACCACCTCCCTCCACCGCTTTCCCCCTTTGGTGTCCATACATTTGTCCTCTACATCTGTGTCTCTATTTCTGCCCTGCAAATCGGTTCATCTGTACCATTTTTCTAGGTTCCACATATATGCATTAATATATGGTATTTGTTCTTCTCTTTCTAATGTACTTCACTCTGTATGACAGTCTCTAGGTCCATCCATGTCTCTACAAATGACCCAGTTTTGTTCCTTTTTATGGATGAGTAATATTCCATTGTATATATGTACCACATCTTCTTTATCCATTCGTCTGTTGATGGGCATTTAGGTTGCTTCCATGACCTGGCTATTGCAAATAGCGCTGCAATGAACATTGGGGTGCATGTGTCTTTTTGAATGATGGTTTTCTCTGGGTATAGGCCCAGCAGTGGGATTGCTGGGTCATATGGTAATTCTACGTTTACTTTTTCAAGGAACCTCCATACTGTTCTCCATAGTGGCTGTCTCAATTTACATTCCCACCAACAGTGCAGGAGGGTTCCCTTTTCTCCACACCTCCTCCAGGATTTATTGTTTCTAGATTTTTGGATGTTGGCCATTCTGACTGGTGTGAGGTGATACCTCATTGTGGTTTTGATTTGCATTTCTCTAATGATCAGTGATGTTGACCAGCTTTTCATGTGTTTGTTGGCCATCTGTATGTCTTCTTTGGAGAAATGTCTATTGAGGTCTTCTGCCCATTTTTCAATTGGGTTGTTTTTTTAATATTGAGCTGCATGAGCTGTTTATATATTTTGGAGATTAATCCTTTGTCCATTGATTTGTTTGCAAATATTTTCTCCCATTCTGAGGGTTGTCTTCTCATCTTGTTTGTAGTTTCCTTTGCTTTTAAGTTTCATTAGGTCCCATTTGTTTATTTTTGTTTTTATTTCCATTACTCTAGGAGTTGGATCAAAAAAGATCTTGCTGTGATTTATGTCAAAGAGTGTTCTTCCTATGTTTTCCTCTAAGAGTTTTATAGTGTCCAGTCTTACATTTAGGTCTCTAATACATTTTGAGTTTATTTTTGTGTATGGTGTTAGGGACTGTTCTAATTTCATTCTTTTATGTGTAGCTGTACAGTTTTCCCAGAACCACTTACTGAAGAGACTGTCTTTTCTCCATTATATATCCTTGCCTCCTTTGTCATAGATTAGTTGACCATAGGTGCATGGGTTTATCTCTGGGCTTTCTATCCTGTTCCATTGATCTATATTTCTGTTTTTGTGCCAGTACCATATTGCCTTGATTACTGTAGCTTTGTAGTATAGTCTGAAGTCAGGGAGTCTGATTCCTCCAGCTCATTTTTTTCCCTCAAGACTGCTTTGGCTATTCGGGGTCTTTTGTGTCTCCATACAAATTTTAAGATTTTCTGTTCTAGTTCTGTAATAAATGCCACTGGTAATTTGATAGGGATTGCATTGAATCTGTACATTGCTTTGGGTAGTAGAGTCATTTTCACAGTATTGATTCTTCCAACCCAAGAACATGGTATATCTCTCCATCTGTTTGTGTCATCTTTGATTTCTTTCATCAGTGTCTTATAGTTTTCAGCATACAGGTCTTTTGTCTCCCTAGGTAGGTTGATTCCTAGGGTATTTTATTCTTTTTGTTGCAATGGTGAATGAGATTGTTTCCTTAATTTCTCTCTCTGATCATTGTTGTTAGTGTATAGGAATGCAAGATATTTATGTGCATTAATTTTGTATCCTGCTACTTTACCAAATTCATTAATTAGCTCTAGTAGTTTTCTGGTAGCATCTTTAGGATTCTCTATGTATAGTATCATGTCATCTGCAAACAGTGACAGCTTTACTTCTTCTTTTCTAATTTGTATTCCTTTTATTTCTTTTTCTTGTCTGATTGCCATGGCTAGGACTTCCAAAACTATGTTGAATAATAGTGGTGAGAGTGGACATCCTTGTCTTGTTCCTGATCTTAGAGGAAATGCTTTCAGTTTTTTACCATTGAGAATGATGTTTGCTATGGATTTGTCATATATGGCCTTTATTATGTTGAGGTAGGTTCCCTCTATGCCAATTTTCTGGAGAGTTTTTATCATAAATGGGTGTTGAATTTTGTAAAAGTTTTTTTCTGCATCTATTGAGATGATCATATGGATTTTATTCTTCAATTTGTTAATATGGTGTATCATATTGAATGATTTGCATATATTGAAGAATCCTTGCATCCCTGGGATGAATCCCACTTGATCATGGTGCATGATCGTTTTAATATGTTGTTGAATTCTGCTTGCTAGTATTTTGTTGAGGATTTTTGCATCTATATTCATCAGTGATATTGGTCTGTAATTTTTTTTTGTAGTATCTTTGTCTGGTTTTCTTATCAGGGTGATGGTGGCCTCATAGAATGAGTTTGGGAGTGTTCCTTCCTCTGCAATTTTTTGGAAGAGTTTGAGAAGGATGGGTGTTAGCTCTTCTCTAAATGTTTGATAGAATTCACCTGTGAAGCCATCTGGTCCTGGACTTTTGTTTGCTGGAAGATTTTTAATCACAGTTTCAATTTCATTACCTGTGATTGGTCTGTTCATATTTTCTATTTCTTCCTGGTTCTGTCTTGGACGGTAATACCTTTCTAAGAATTTGTCCATTTCTTCCAGGTTGTCCATTTTAGTGGCATAGAGTTGCTTGTAGTAGTCTCTTAGGATGCTTTGTATTTCTGTGGTGTCTGTTGTAACTTCTCCTTTTTCATTTGTAACTTTATTGATTTGAGTCCTCTCCCTTTTTCTTGATGAGTCTGGCTAATGGTTTATCAATTTTGTTTATCTTCTCAAAGAACCAGCTTTTAGTTTAATTGACCTTTGCTATTGTTTCTTGTTTCTATTTCATTTATTTCTGCTCTGATCTTTGTGATTTCTTTCCTTCTGCTAACTTTGGGTTTTGTTTGTTCTTCTTTCTCTAGTTCCTTTAGGTGTAAGGTAGATTGTTTATTTGAGATTTTTCTTATTTCTTGAGGCAGGCCTGTATTGCTATAAACTTCCCTCTTAGAACTGCTTTTGCTGCATCCCATAGGTTTTGGATCATCGTGTTTTCATTGTCATTTGTCTCTAGGTATTTTTGATCTCCTCAGTGATCTCTTGGTTATTTAGTAACGTATTGTTTAGCCTCCATGTGTTTGTGTTTTTTTACTTTTTTTTCCCCTGTAATTGATTTCTAACCTCATAGTTTTGTGGTCGGGAAAGATGCTTGATATGATTTCAATTTTCTTAAATTTACTTAGGCTTGATTTGTGACCCAAGATGTGATCTAACCTGGAGAATGTTCTGTGCGCACTTAAGAAGAAAGTGTAACCTGCTGTTTTTGGATGGAATGTCCTATAAATATCAATTAAATCTATCTGGTCTATTGTGTCATTTAAAGCTTCTGCTTCCTTATTAATTTTCTGTTTGGATGATCTGTCCATTGGTGTAAGTGAGGTGTTAAAGTCCCCCACTATTATTGTGTTACTGTTGATTTCCTCTTTTATAGCTGTTAGCATTTGCCTTGTGTATTGTGGTGCTCCTACGTTGGGTACATATATATTTATAATTGTTATATCTTCTTCTTGGATTGATCCCTTGATCATTATGTAGTGTCCTTCCTTGTCTCTTGTAACATTCTTTATTGTAAAGCCTATTTTATCTGATATGAGTATTGCTACTCCAGCTTTCTTTTGATTTCCATGTGCATGGAATATTTTTTTCCATCCCTTCACTTTTAGTCTGTATGTGTCTCTAGGTCTGAAGTGGGTCTCTTGTAGACAGCATATATATAGGTCTTGTTTTTGAATCCATTCAGCAAGCCTGTGTCTTTTGGTTGGAGCATTTAATCCATTCATGTTTAAGGTAATTATTGGTATGTATGTTCCTATTACCATTTTCTTAATTGTTTTGGGTTTGTTTTTGTAGGTCATTCTCTTCTCTTGTGCTTCTGACTTAGAGAAGTTCCTTTAGCATTTGTTGTAGAGCTGGTTTGGTGGTGCTGAATTCTCTTAGGTTTTGCTTGTCTGTAAAGCTTTTGATTTCTCCATCGAATCTGAATGAGATCCTTGTTGGGTAGAGTAATCTTGGTTGCAGGTTCTTCCCTTTCATCACTTTAAGTATGTCATGCCACTCCCTTCTGGCTTATAGTTTCTGCTGAGAAATCAACTGTTAGCCTTATGGGAGTTCCCTTGTATGTTATTAGTCATTTTTCCCTTGTTGCTTTCAAATTTTTTCTTTGTCTTTAATTTTTTGCCAACTTGATTACTATGTGTCTCGGCATGTTTCTCTTTAGGTTTATCCTGTATGGGACTCTCTGCACTTCCTGGACTTGGGTGGCTATTTCCTTTCTCATGTTAGGGAAGTTTTCAACTATAATCTCTTTAAGTATTTTCCCGTGTCCTTTCTCTCTCTTCTCCTTCTGGGACCCCTATAATGTGAATGTTGTTGCATTTAATGTTGTCCCAGAGGTCTCTTAGACCCTCTTCATTTCTTTTCTTTCTTTTTTATTTATTCTGTTCTGCAGCAGTGAATTCCACTGTCCTGTCTTCCAGGTCACTTATCCGTTCTTCTGCCTCAGTTATTCTGCTATTGATTCCCTCTAGTGTAGTTTTCATTTCAGTTATTGTATTGTTCATCTCTGTTTATTTGTTAATTCTTCTAGGTCTTTGTTAAACATTTCTTGTATCTTCTCGATCTTTGCCTCCATTCTTTTTCCGAGGTCCTGGATCATCTTCACTATCATTACTCTGAATTCTTTTTCTGGAAGGTTGCCTATCTTCACTTCATTTAGTTGTTTTTCTGGGGTTTTATCTTGTTCCTTCACCTGGTACAAAGTCCTCTGCCTTTTCATTTTGTCTGTGTTTCTGTGAATGTAGTTTTCCTTCCACAGCCTGCAGAATTGTAGTTCTTCTTTCTTCTGCTTCTGCCCTCTGGTGGATGAGGCTATCTTAGAAGCTTCTGCAAGCTTCCTGATGGGAGGGACTGGTGGTGGGTAGAGCTGGCTGTTGCTCTGGTGGGCAGAGCTCAGTAAAGCTTTAATCAGCTTGTCTGCTGATGGGTGGGGCTGGGTTCCCTCCCTGTTGGTTGTTTGGCCTGAGGCAACCCAGAACTGGAGCCTACCCAGCTCTTTGATGGGGCTAAGGGCAGACTCTGGGACGGCTCACACCAAGGACTACTTCCCAGAACTTCTGCTGCCCGTGTCCTTGTCCACATGGTGAGCCACAGCCACCCCCCGCCTCTGCAGGAGACCCTCCAACACTAGCAGGTAGGTCTGGTTCAGTATCCTATGGGGTCACTGCTCCTTCCCCTGGGTCGCGATGCACACACTACTTTGTGTGTGCCTTCCAAGAGTGGAGTCTCTCTCTGTTTCCCCCAGTCCTGTCAAAGCCCTGCAATTAAATCCCACTAGCCTTCAATCTCTGAATCTCTAGGAATTCCTCCTCCCGTTGCCGGATCTCCAGGGTTGGGAACCCTGACTTGGGGCTCTGAACCTTCACTCCAGCGGGTGGACTTCAGTGGTATAAGTGTTCTCCAGTTTGTGAGTCACCCACCCAGCCATTATGGGATTTGATTTTATTGTGATTGCACCCCTCCTAAGCATCTCATTGCTTCTCCCTTGTCTTTGGATGTGGGGTATCTTTTTTGGTGAGCTCCAGTTTCTTCCTGTACATGATTGTTCAGCAGTTAGTTGTGATTCTGGTGCTCTCGCAAGAGGGAGTGAGAGCACGTCCTTCTACTCCACCATCTTGAACCAATCCCTACTGGCACTTCTTGTTGGGCTGGCTGGGGGAGTCTTTCCCATTGGAATTTTGACACAGGTGTAAAAGCAATTCAGTGAAGGATGACTAGTCCTTTCAATAAATGGTGCTGAAGCAACTGGACATTCATAGAAAAAAAATTGTACTTTGACCTAAGTCCCATATGTTATGCAAAAATTAACTCAAAATGGATCATGTCAACATAAAACTATAAAACATTAGAAGAAAACATAGGAGAAGGCTTCCCTGGTGGCACAGTGGTTAAGAATCCTCCTGCCAAAAGACCTGTACTCAGAAAACTGTAAGAGATTGATGAAAGAAATCAAAGATGACACAAACAGATGGAGAGATAGAACTCTTGGATTGGAAGAATCAATATTGTGAAAATGACTATACCACCCAAAGCAATCTACAGATTCGATGCAATCCCTATCAAATTACCAGTGGCATTTTTTACAGAACTAGAACAAAAAATCTTAAAATTTGTATGGAGACACAAAAGACCCCGAATAGCCAAAGCAGTCTTGAGGGAAAAAAATGAGCTGGAGGAATCAGACTCCCTGACTTCAGACTATACTACACAGCTACAGTAATCAAGACAATCTGGTACTGGCACAAAAACAGAAATATAGATCAATGGAACAGGATAGAAAGCCCAGAGATAAACCCACACACCTATGGTCAACTAATCTATGACAAAGGAGGCAAGGATATATAATGGAGAAAAGACAGTCTCTTCAGTAAGTGGTTCTGAGAAAACTGCATAGCTACATGTAAAAGAATGAAACTCTCCCTAACACCATACACAAAAATAAACTCAAAATGTATTAGAGACCTAAATGTAAGACTGGACACTATAAAACTTTTAGAGGAAAACATAGGAAGAACACTCTTTGACATAAATCACAGCAAGATCTTTTTTGATCCAACTCCTAGAGTAATGGAAATAAAAACAAAAATAAACAAATGGGACCTAATGAAACTTCAAAACTTTTGCACAGCAAAGGAAACTACAAACAAGATGAGAAGACAACCCTCAGAATGGGAGAAAATATTTGCAAACAAATCAATGGACAAAGGATTAATCTCCAAAATATATAAACAGCTCATGCAGCTCAATATTAAAAAAACAAACAACCCAACGCAAAAATGGGCAGAAGACCTCAATAGACATTTCTCCAAAGAAGACATACAGATGGCCAACAAACACATGAAAAGCTGGTCAACATCACTGATCATTAGAGAAATGCAAATCAAAACCACAATGAGGTATCACCTCACACCAGTCAGAATGGCCATCATCCAAAAATCTAGAAACAATAAATCCTGGAGGAGGTGTGGAGAAAAGGGAACCCTCCTGCACTGTTGGTGGGAATGTAAATTGATACAGCCACTATGGAGAACAGTATGGAGGTTCCTTGAAAAAGTAAACATAGAATTACCATATGACCCAGAAACCCCACTACTGGGCCTATACCCAGAGAAAACCATCATTCAAAAAGACACATGCACCCCAATGTTCATTGAAGCACTATTTGCAATAGCCAGGTCATGGAAGCAACCTAAATGCCCATCAACAGACGAATGGATAAAGAAGATGTGGTACATATATACAATGGAATATTACTCAGCCATAAAAAGGGACAAAACTGGGTCATTTGTAGAGATGTGGATGGACCTAGACTGTCATACAGAGTGAAGTAAGTCAGAAAGAGAAAAACAAATATCGTATATTAATGCATGGAAAAATGGTACAGATGAACTGATTTGCAGAGCAGAAATAGAGACACAGATGTAGAGAACAAATGTATGGACACCAAGGGGGGAAAGCCGGGGATGGTGGTGCTGCTGTGATGAATTGTGAGATTGGGATTGACATATATACACTAATACGTATAAAATAGATAACTCATAAGAACCTGCTGTATAAAAAAATAAAATGTAAAAATGTAAAAATAATTTTAAAAAATAAAATTAAAAACAAAACAAATAAATAAACAAAAAGAATCTGCCTGGGAAAAGTCTGGACCTGCCAAAGAGGCAAGAGACTTTTTCTTCCCTCTTTGTTTCCTGGTGCGCGAGGAGAGGGGATTAAGAGCGCTGCTTAAAGGAGCTCCAGAGAAGGGCGCGAGCCGCAGCTAACAGTGCGGACCCCAGAGACGGGCATGAGACGCTAAGGCTGCTGCTGCCGCCGCCACCAAGAAGCCTGTGTGCAAGCACAGGTCACTCTCCACACCTCCCTTCAGGGGAGCCTGTGCAGCCCGCCACTGCCAGGGTCACGGGATCCAGGGACAACTTCCCCAGGAGAACGCACAGCACGCCTCAGGCTGCTGCAACATCATGCTGGCCTCTGCCACCGCAGGCTCGCCCCGCACTCCGTACCCCTCCCTCCCCTCGGCCTAAGTGAGCCAGAGCCCCCGAATCAGCGGCTCCTTTAACCTCGTCCTGTCTGAGCGAAGAACAGACGCTCTCCGGGCGACCTACACGCAGAGGTGGGGCCAAATCCAAAGCTGAGTCCCAGGAGCTGTGAGAACAAAGAAGAGAAAGGGAAATCTCTCCCAGCAGCCTCAGAAGCAGCAGATTAAAGCTCCACAATCAACTTGATGTACCCTGCATCTGTGGAATACATGAATAGACAACGAATCATCCCAAATTGAGGAGGTGGACTTTGAGAGCAAGATTTATGATTTTTTTCCCCCTTTCCTCTTTTTGTGAGTGTGTATGTGCATGCTTCTGTGTGAGATTTTGTCTGTGTAGCTTTGCTTTCACCATTTGTCCTAGGGTTCTATCTGTCCGATTTTGTTTACTTAAAAAAATTTTTTTTCTTAATAATTATTTTTTATTTTAATAACTTTATTTTATCTTACTTTATTTTTTCTTTTATCCTCTTTCTTTCTCTCTTTCTACTTTTTCTCCCTTTTATTCTGAGCTGTGTGGATGAAAGGCTCTTGGTGCTGCAGCCAGGAGTCAGTGCTGTGCCTCTGAGGAGGAGTCAGTGCTGTGCCTCTGAGGAGGAAGACAGGAACACAACCCCACCCATTAGCAGAGAGGCTGCCCAAAATCATAGTAAGTCCACAGACACCCCAAAACACACCACCAGACGTGGACCTGCCCACTAGAAAGACAAGATCCAGCCTCATCCACCAGAACACAGGCACTAGTCCCTTCCACCAGGAAGCCTACACAACCCCCTGAACCAACTTTAGCCACTGGGGACAGACACCAAAAACAATGGGAACTATGAACCTGCAGTCTGCAAAAAGGAGACCCCAAACACAGTAAGATAAGCAAAATGAGAAGACAGAAAAACACACAGCAGATGAAGGAGCAAGATAAAAACCCACCAGACCTAACAAATGAAGAGGAAATAGGCAGTCTACCTGAAAAAGGATTCAGAATAATGATAGTAAAGATGACCCCAAATCTTGGAAATAGAATAGAGAAAATACAAGAAACATTTAACAAGGACCTAGAAAACTACAGATGAAACAAGCAATGATGAACACCACAATAAATGAAATGAAAAATACTCTAGAAGGGATCAATAGCAGAATAACTGAGGCAGAAGAACGGATAAGTTACCTGGAAGATAAAATAGTGGAAATAACTACTGCAGAGCAGAATAAAGAAAAAAGAATGAAAAGAACTGAGGACAGTCTCAGAGACCTCTGGGACAACATTAAACACACCAACATTCGAATTATAGGGGTTCCAGAAGAAGAAGAGAAAAAGAAAGGGACTGAGAAAATATTTGAAGAGATTATAGTTGAAAACTTCCCTAATGTGGGAAAGGCAATAGTTAATCAAGTCCAGGAAGCACAGAGAGTCCCATACAGGATAAATCCAAGGAGAAACACGCCAAGACACATATTAATCAAACTGTCAAAAATTAAATACAAAGAAAACATATTAAAAGCAGCAAGGGAAAAACAACAAATAACACACAAGGGAATCCCTATAAGGTTAACAGCTGATCTTTCAGCAGAAACTCTGCAAGCCAGAAGGGACTGGCAGGACATATTTAAAGTGATGAAGGAGAAAAACCTACAACCAAGATTACTCTACCCAGCAAGGATCTCATTCAGATTTGATGGAGAAATTAAAACCTTTACAGACAAAAGCTGAGAGAGTCCAGCACCATCAAACCAGCTTTACAACAAATGCTAAAGGATCTTCTCTAGACAGGAAACAAAAGAGAAGAAAAGACCTACAATAACAAACTGAAAACAATTAAGAAAATGGGAATAGGAACATACATATTGATAATTACCTTAAATGTAAATGGATTAAATGCTCCCACCAAAAGACACAGACTGGCTGAATGGATACAAAAACAAGACCCATATATATGCTGTCTACAAGAGACCCACTTCAGACCTAGAGACACATACAGACTGAAAGTGAGGGGATGGAAAAAGATATTCCATGCACATGGAAACCAAAAGAAAGCTGGAGTAGCAATTCTCATATCAGACAAAATAGACTTTAAAACAAAGACTATTAGAAGAGACAAAGAAGGACACTACATAATGATCAAGGGATCAATCCAAGAAGAAGATATAACAATTGTAAATATTTATGCACCCAACATAGGTGCACCTCAATACATAAGGCAAATACTAACAGCCATAAAAGGGGAAATGGACAGTAACACATTCATAGTAGGGGCTTTAACACCCCACTTTCACAAATGGACAAATCATCCAAAATGAAAATAAATAAGGAAACACAAGCTTTAAATGATACATTAAACAAGATGGACTTAATTGATATTTATAGGACATTCCATCCAAAAACAACAGAATACACATTTTTCTCAAGTACTCATGGAACATTCTCCAGGATAGATCATATCTTGGGTCACAAATCAAGCCTTGGTAAATTTAAGAAAATTGAAATTGTATCAAGTATCTTTTCCAACCACAACGTTATGAGACTAGATATCAATTACAGGAAAAGATCTGTAAAAAATACAAACACATGGAGGCTAAACAATACACTACTTCATAACGAAGTGATCACTGAATAAATCAAAGAGGAAATAAAAAAATACCTAGAAACAAATGACAATGGAGACCCGACCACCCAAAACCTATGGGATGCAGCGAAAGCAGTTCTAAGAGGGAAGTTTATAGCAATACAATCCTACCTTAAGAAACAGGAAACATCTCGAATAAGCAACCTAACCTTGCACCTAAAGCAATTAGAGAAAGAAGGACAAAAAACCCCCCAAAGTTAGCAGAAGGAAAGAAATCATAAAGATCAGATCAGAAATAAATGAAAAAGAAATGAAGGAAACGATAGCAAAGATCAATAAAACTAAAACGTGGTTCTTTGAGAAGATAAACAAAATTGATAAACCATTAGCCAGACTCATCAAGAAAAAAAGGGAGAAGATTCAAATCAATAGAATTAGAAATGAAAAAGGAGAAGTAACAACTGACACCGCAGAAATACAAAAGATCATGAAAGATTACTACAAGCAACTCTATGCCAATAAAATGGACAACCTGGAAGAAATGGACAAATTCTTAGAAAGGCACAACCTGCCAAGATTGAACCAGGAAGAAATAGAAAATATAAACAGGCCAATCACAAGTAATGAAACTGAAGCTGTGATTAAAAATCTTCCAATAAACAAAAGCTCAGGACCAGATGGCTTCACAGGCGAATTCTATCAAACATTTAGAGAAGAGCTAACACCTGTCCTTCTCAAACTCTTCCAAAATATAGCAGAGGGAGGAACACTCCCCAACTCATTCTACGAGGCCACCATCACCCTGATACCAAAACCAGACAAGGATGTCACAAAGAAAGAAAACTAAAGTCCAATATCATGGATGAACATAGATGCAAAAATCCTTAACAAAATACTAGCAAACAGAATCCAACAGCACATTAAACGGATCATACCCCATGATCAAGTGGGGTTTATTCCAGGAATGCAAGGATTCTTCAATATATGCAAATCAATCAATGTGATACACCATATTAACAAACTGAAGGAGAAAAACCATATGGTCATCTCAATAGATGCAGAGAAAGCTTTCGACAAAATTCAACACCAATTTATGATAAAACTTCTCCAGAAAGTAGACATAGAGGGAACTTTCCTCAACACAATAAAGGCCATATATGACAAACCCACAGCCAACATCGTCCTCAATGGTGAAAAACTGAAAGCATTTCCACTAAGATCAGGAACCAGACAAGGTTGCCCACTCTCACCACTCTTATTCAACATAGTTTTGGAAGTTGTAGCCACAGCAATCAGAGAAGTAAAGGAAATAAAAGGAATCCAAATTGGAAAAGAAGAAGTAAAGCTGTCACTGTTTGCAGATGACATGATACTATACATAGAGAATCCTAAAGATGTTACCAGAAAACTACTAGAGCTAATTAATGAATTTGGTAAAGTAGCAGGATACAAAATTAATGCACAGAAATCTCTGGCATTCCTATACACTAATGATGAAAAATCTGAAAGTGAAATCAAGAAAAGACTCCCATTTACCATTGCAACAAAAAGAATAAAATATCTAGGAATAAAATACCTAGGGAGGTAAAAGACCTTTAGGCAGAAAACTGTTAAGACACTGATGAAAAAAATTAAAGATTATACTGACATATGGAGAGGTATACCATGTTGTTGGACTGGAAAAATCAATCTTGTGAAAATGACTCTACCACCCAAAGCAATCTACAGATCCAATGCAATCCCTATCAAATTACCAATGGCATTTTTTACGGAACTAGAACAAAAAATCTTAGAATTTGTATGGAGACACAAAAGACCTGAAATAGCCATAGCAGTCTTGAAGGAAAAAAAACGGAGCTGGAGGAATCAGACTCCCTGACTTCAGACTATACTACAAAGCTACAGTAATCAAGACAATCTGGTACTGGCACAAAAACAGAAACATAGATCAATGGAACAGGATAGAAAGCCCAGAGATAAACCCACACACCCATGGTCAACTAATCTATGACAAAGGTGGCAAGGATATACAATGGAGAAGAGACAGTCTCCTCAGTAAGTGGTGCTGGGAAAACTGGACAGCTACATGTAAAAGAATGAACACTCTCTAACACCATACACAAAAATAAATTCAAAATGTATTAGAGACCTAAATGTAAGACTGGACACTATAAAACTCTTAGAGGAAAACATAGGAAGGACACTCTTTGACATAAATCACAGCAAGATCTTTTTTGATCCAACTCCTAGAGTAATGGAAATCAAAACAAAAATAAACAAATGGGACCTAATGAAACTTAAAAGCTTTTGCACAGCAAAGGAAACCACAAACAAGATGAGAAGACAACCCTCAGAATGGGAGAAAGTATTTGCAAACGAATCAATGGACAAAGGATTAATCTCCAAAATATATAAACAGCTCATGCAGCTCAATAATATTAAGAAAAAAAACAACCAAATCTAAAAATTGGCAGAAGACCTCAATAGACAATTCTCCAAAGAAGACATACAGATGGTGAAGAAGTACATGAAAAGCTGCTCAACATCACTAATTATTAGAGAAATGCAAATCAAAACTACAATGAGGTATCACCTCACACCATTTAGAATGGGCATCATCAGGAAATCTAGAAACAACAAATGCTGGAGAGGGTGTGGAGAAAAGGGAACCCTCCTGCACTGTTGGTGGGAATGTAAACTGATACAGCCACTATGGAAAACAGTATGAAGGTTCCTTAAAAAACTAAAAATAGAATTACCATATGATCCAGCAATCCCACTACTGGGCATATACCCAGAGAAAATCATAATTCAAAAAGACACATGCACCCCAATGTTCATTGCAGCACTATTTACAATAGCCAGGTCATGGAAGCAACCTAAATGCCCTTCAACAGACAAATAGATAAAGAAGATGTGGTACATATATACAATGGAATATTACTCATCCATGAAAAGGAACAAAATTGGGTCATTTGTTGAGACATGGATGGATCTAGACACTGTCATACAACGTGAAGTAAGACAGAAAGAGGAAAACAAATATTGTATATTATTGTATATACGTGGAACCTAGAAAAATTTTACAGATGAACCAGTTTGCAGGGCAGAAATTGAGACACAGATGTAGAGGACAAACGTATGGACACCAAGGGAGAAAGCGGCGCGGGGTGGTGTGATGGTGGTGTGTTGAATTGGGCGATTGGGATTGACATGTATACACTGATGTGTATAAAATTGATGACTAATAACCTGCTGTATAAAAAAATAAAATTCAAAAATAAGATTAATATATAGAAATCTGTTGCTTTTCTATACACTAATAATCAACTATCAGAAAGAGAAAACAAGAAAACAATTCCATTTAAAATCACATCAAACAGAATATAGACCTAGGAATAAACTTAACTAACAAGGTGAAAGACCTATACTCTGAAAACTATAAAATATTGATGAAGGAAACTGAAAGATGACATGAAATGGAAAGATGTCCTGTGATCATAGATTGGAAGAATTAATATTGTTAAAGTGTCCTTACTACCCAAAGCAATCTACAGATTTAATGCAATTCCTATCAAAATACCCATGACATTTTTCACAGGCCTAGAACAAATAATCCTAAAATTTATATGGAACCATAAAAGACCCCAAATAGTCAAAGCAATCTTGAGGGAAAACAAACAAACAAAGCTGGAGGTATCATGCTCTCTGACTGCAGACTGTACTGCAAACCTACAGTAATCAGAACAGTATAGTACTGGCACAAAAACAGACACATAGATCAATGGAACATGATAGAGAGCCCAGAAATAAACCCATGCACTTATGGCCAATTTATCTATAACAAAGGATACAAGAAAACACAATGGGGAAAAGACATTCTCTTCAATATGTGGTCCTGGGAAAACTGAACAGCTACATGGAGAAAAAGACAGTTTGTTCAAAAATTATACTTGGAAATTTCCATACCACACTCTCAAAAATTATTAGGATAACTGGACATAAAATCAATAAGAAATGGAAGAGTTGAAAAACACTATCAAAAATTGAACCTGGGGCTTCCCTGGTGGTGCAGTGGTTGAGTCCGCCTGCCGATGCAGGGGACATGGGTTCGTGCCCCAGTCCGGGAAAATCCCACATGCCGCGGAGTGGCTAGGCCCGTGAGCCATGGCCTCTGAGCCTGCGCGTCCGGAGCCTGTGCTCCGCAACAGAAGAGGCCACAACAGTGAGAGGCCCGCGTACCACAGAAAAAAAAAAAAATTGAACCTGATGTTTATTCAGTTAACTCCACACAGTAGCAGCAGATTACACATTCTTTTCAAGCACACTTGGAGCATTTTCAGGATGTTACACTATAAGACTGAAATTGAAGACGACACACACAGATGGAAAAGTATAATGTGTTCATGGACTAGAATAACCAATATTGCTAAAATGATCATACCACCCAAGGCAATCTACAGATTCAATGCAATCTCTATCAAAATACCAATGGCATATTTCACAGAACTAGAATAAATAATTCTAAAATTTGTATGGAAACACAAAAGACCTCAAATAGCCAAAGCAATCTTGAGAAAGAACAGAGCTGTTGGTATAACACTCCCTGACTTCAAACTATACTACAAAGCTACAGTAATCAAAACAGTAAAGTACTGGCACAAAAACAGACACACAGATCAATGGAATAGAATAGACAGCCCAGATACAAACTCACACACGTATAGCTAATTGATCTATGAGAAAGGAAGCAAAAATATACAATGGGGAAAAGACAGTCTATGCAATAAGTTGTGCTGGGAAAACTGGACAGGTACATATAAATCAATGAAATTCGAACATTTTCTCACATCATATACAAAAATAAACTCAAAATGGATTAAAGACCTAAACTTAAGACTGGAAACCATAAAACTCCTAGAAGAAAATGTAGGCAGAATACTCTTTGTCATAAATCATAGCAATATTCTTTTAGATCTGTCTCCTAAGGCAAAAGAAACAAAAGAAAAAATAAACAAATGGGACCTAATTACACTTAAAAGCTTTTGCACAGCAAAGGAAACTCTTGACAATACAAAAAGACAGCCTACTGAATGGGAGAAAATATTTGCAAATGATATGACTGATAAGGAGTTAACATCCAAAATATATAAACAGTTTATTTAATTCAGTATCAAACAAAAAAATAACCTGATTTTAAAAATGGGCAGAAGGGAGGCATCTCCTGAGAACTTAGAAGTAAGTAGAATTGACTTCCGGGAAGATGGCGGAAGAGTAAGACGCGGAGATCACCTTCCTCCCCACAGATACACCAGAAATACATCTACACGTGGAACAACTCCTACGGAGCACCTACTGAACGCTGGCAGAAGACCTCAGACCTCCCAAAAGGCAAGGAACCCCCCACGTACCTGGTTAGGGCAAAAGAAAAAACTAAACAGAGATAAAAGGATAGGGACGGGTGCTGCACCAGCGGGAGAGAGCTGTGAAGGAGGAAAAGTGTCCACACACTAGGAAGCCCCTTCGCGGGTGGAGACGTCGGGAGGCGGAGAGGGGGAGCTTGGGAGCCGCGGAGGAGAGCACAGCAACAGGGGTGCGGAGGGCAAAGCGGAGAGATTCCAGCGCAGAGGATCGGGCCGACCGGCACTCACCAGCCGAGAGGCGTGTCTGCTCGCCCGCCGGGGCGGGCGGGACTGGGAGCTGAGGCTCCAGCTTTTGTCGGAGCGCCGGGAGAGGACTGAGGTTGGCGGCGTGAACACAGCCTGCAGGGCGTTAGTGCACCGCGGCTAGCCGGGAGAGAGGCCGGGGAAAAGTCTGGACCTGCCGAAGAGGCAAGAGACTTTTACGTCCCTCTTTGTTTCCTGGTGCACGAGGAGAGGGGATTAAGAACGCTGCTTGAGAGAGCTCCAGGGACGGGCGCGAGCCGCGGCTAAAAGTGCGGAGCCCAGAGAGACATGAGACGCTAAGGCCGCTGCTGCCGCCACCAGGAGGCCTGTGTGCGAACACAGGTCACTAGCCACACGCCCTTCCGGGGAGCCTGTGCAGCCCACCACTGCCAGGGTCCCGGGATCCAGGGACAACTCCCCCGGGAGAACGCACGGCTCGCCACAGGCTGCAACGTCACGCCGGCCTCTGCCGCCTCAGGCCCGCCCCACACTCCGTGACCCTCCCTACCCCCCCGGCCTGAGTGAGCCAGAGCCTCCGAATCAGCGGCTCCTTTAACCCCGTCCTGTCTGAGCAAAGAACAGACGCCCTCCGGCGACCTACACGCACAGGCGGGGCCAAATCCAAAGCTGAGCCCCTGGGAACTGTGAGAACAAAGAAGAGAAAGGGAAATCTCTCCCAGCAGCCTCAGAAGCAGCGGATTAAAGCTCCACAATCAACTTGATATACCCTGCATCTGTGGAATACCTGAATAGACAACGAATCATCCCAAATTAAGGAGCCCTGTGGATGAAAGGCTCTTGGTGCTGCAGCCAGGAGTCAGTGCTGTGCCTCTGAGGTGGGAGAGCCAACTTCAGGACACTGGTCCACAAGAGGCCTCCCAGCTGCACATAATATCAAACAGCAAAAATCTCCGAGAGATCTCCATCTCAACGCCAGCACCCAGCTTCACTCAACGACCAGCAAGCTACAGTGCTGGACATCCTATGCCAAACAACTAGCAAGACAGGAACACAACCCCACCCATTAGCAGAGAGGCTGCCCAAAATCATAATAAGTCTACAGACACCCCAAAACACACCACCAGACGTGGACCTGCCCACCAGAAAGACAAGATCCAGCCTCATCCACCAGAACACAGGCACTAGTACCCTCCACCAGGAAGCCTACACAACCCACTGAACCAACTTTAGCCACTGGGGACAGACACAAAAAACAACAGGAACTATGAACCTTCAGCCTGCAAAAAAGGAGACCCCAAACACAGTAAGATAAGCAAAATGAAAAGACAGAAAAACACACAGCAGATGAAGGAGCAAGATAAAAACCCACCAGACCTAACAAATGAAGAGGAAATAGGCAGTCTACCTGAAAAAGAATTCAGAATAATGATAGTAAGGTTGATCCGAAATCTTGGAGATAGAATGGACAATAGAATGGACAAAATGCAAGAATCAGTTAACAAGGACCTAGAAGAACTAAAGATGAAACAAGCAACGATGAACAACACAATAAATGAAATTAAAAGTACTCTAGATGGGATCAATAGCAGAATAACTGAGGCAGAAGAACGGATAAGTTACCTGGAAGATAAAATAGTGGAAATAACTACTGCAGAGCAGAATAAAGAAAAAAGAATGAAAAGAACTGAGGACAGTCTCAGAGACCTCTGGGACAACATTAAATGCACCAACATTCGAATTATAGGGGTTCCAGAAGAAGAATAGAAAAAGAAAGGGACTGAGAAAATATTTGAAGAGATTATAGTTGAAAACTTCCCTAATATGGGAAAGGCAATAGTTAATCAAGTCCAGGAAGCACAGAGAGTCCCATACAGGATAAATCCAAGGAGAAACACGCGAAGACACATATTAATCAAACTGTCAAAAATTAAATACAAAGAAAACATATTAAAAGCAGCAAGGGAAAAACAACAAATAACACACAAGGGAATCCCCATAAGGTTAACAGCTGATCTTTCAGCAGAAACTCTGCAAGCCAGAAGAGAGTGGCAGGACATATTGAAAGTGTTGAAGGAGAAAAACCTGCAACCAAGATTACCCAGCAAGGATCTCATTCAGATTTGATGGAGAAATTAAAACCTTTACAGACAAGCAAAAGCTGAGAGAGTTCAGCACCACCAAACCAGCTCTACAACAACTGCTAAAGGAACTTCTCTAGGCAAGAAACACAAAAGAAGGAAAAGACCTACAATAACGAACCCAAAACAATTAAGAAAATGGGAATGGGAACACACATATCGATAATTACCTTAAATGTAAATGGACTAAATGCTCCCACCAAAAGACACAGATTGGCTGAATGGATACAAAAACAAGACCCATATATTTGCTGTCTACAAGAGACCCACTTCAGACCTAGAGACACATACAGACTGAAAGTAAGGGGATGGAAAAAGGTATTTCATGCAAATGGAAACCAAAAGAAAGCTGGAGTAGCAATTCTCATATCAGACAAAATAGACTTTAAAACAAAGACTATTAGAAGAGACAAAGAAGGACACTACATAATGATCAAGGGATCGATCCAAGAGGAAGATATAACAATTGTAAATATTTATGCACCCAACATAGGTGCACCTTAATACATAAGGCAAATACTGACAACCATAAAAGGGGAAATCGACAGTAACACATTCATAGTAGGGGACTTTAACACCCCACTTTCACCAATGGACAAATCATCCAAAATGAAAATAAATAAGGAAACACAAGCTTTAAATGATACATTAAACGAGATGGAGTTAATTGATATTTATAGGACATTCCATCCAAAAACAACAGAATACACATTTTTCTCAAGTGCTCATGGAACATTCTCCAGGATAGATCATATCTTGGGTCACAAATCAAGCCTTGGTAAATTTAAGAAAATTGAAATTGTATCAAGTATCTTTTCCAACCACAACGTTATGAGACTAGATATCAATTACAGGAGAAGATCTGTAAAAAATACAAACACATGGAGGCTAAACAATACACTACTTAATAACGAAGTGATCACTGAAGAAATCAAAGAGGAAATCAAAAAATACCTAGAAACAAATGACAATGGAGACATGACGACTCAAAATCTATGGGATGCAGCAAAAGCAGTTCTAAGAGGGAAGTTTATAGCAATACAATCTTACCTTAAGAAACAGGAAACATCTCGAATAAACAACCTAACCTTGCACCTAAAGCAATTAGAGAAAGAAGAACAAAAAAACCCCAAAATTAGCAGGAGGAAAGAAATCATAAAAATCAGATCAGAAATAAATGAAAAAGAAATGAAGGAAACGGTAGCAAAGATCAATAAAACTAAAAGCTGGTTCTTTGAAAGGATAAACAAAATTGATAAACCATTAGCCAGACTCATCAAGAAAAAAAGGGAGAAGACTCAAATCAATAGAATTAGAAATGAAAAAGGAGAAGTAACAACTGACACTGCAGAAATACAAAAGATCATGAGAGATTACTACAAGCAACTCTATGCCAATAAAATGGACAACCTGGAAGAAATGGACAAATTCTTAGAAAGGCACAACCTGCCAAGACTGAATCAGGAAGAAATAGAAAATATGAACAGACCAATCACAAGCACTGAAATTGAAACTGTGATTAAAAATCTTCCAACAAGCAAAAGCCCAGGACCAGATGGCTTCACAGGCGAATTCTATCAAACATTTAGAGAAGAGCTATCACCTATCCATCTCAGACTCTTCCAAAATATAGCAGAGGGAGGAACACTCCCCAACTCATTCTACGAGGCCACCATCACCCTGATACCAAAACCAGACAAGGATGTCACAAAGAAAGAAAACTACAGGCCAATGTCACTGATGAACATAGATGCAAAGATCCTCAACAAAATACTAGCAAACAGAATCCAACAGCACATTAAACGGATCATACCCCATGATCAAGTGGGGTTTATTCCAGGAATGCAAGGATTCTTCAATATACGCAAATCAATCAACGTGATACACCATATTAACAAATTGAAGGAGAAAAACCATATGATCATCTCAATAGATGCAGAGAAAGCTTTTGACAAAATTCAACACCAATTTATGATAAAAACCCTGCAGAAAGTAGGCATAGAGGGAACTTTCCTCAACATAATAAAGGCCATATATGACAAACCCACAGCCAACATCGTCCTCAATGGTGAAAAACTGAAAGCATTTCCACTAAGATCAGGAACAAGACAAGGTTGCCCACTCTCACCACTCTTATTCAACATAGTTTTGGAAGTTGTAGCCACAGCAATCAGAGAAGAAAAGGAAATAAAAGGAATCCAAATCGGAAAAGAAAAAAAAATAAAAAATAAAAAAATAAAAATGGGCAGAAGACCTGAATAGACATTTTTCCAAAGAAGACATACAGATGGCCAACAGACACATGAAAAGATGCTCAATATTGCTAATCACCAGAGAAATGCAAATCAAACCCACAATGAGATATCACCTCACACCCATCAGAATGGCTATCATCAAAAAGACCATAAATAAGAAATGTTGGTGAGGATGTGGGAAAAGGGAACCCTTGTACACTATTGGTAGGAATGTAAATTGGTGCAACCACTGTTGAAAGCAGTATGGAGGTTCCTCAAAAAACTAAGAATAGAACTACCATATGATCCAGCAATCCCACTGCTGGGCATATATCTGAAGAAAAGGAAAACAGTAATTCAAGAAGATACGTGCACCCCAATGTTCATAGCACCGTTATTTACAATAGCCAAGAAATGGAAGCAACCTAAGTGTCTACCAACAAATGAATGAAGAAGATGTGATATATATATATATATATATATATATATACACACACACACACACACAGTAGGATATTACACAGCAATAAAAAAATGAAAATTTGCCATTACAACAGCATAGATGGACCTGGAGGGTATTATATTTAGTGAAATAAGTCAGACAGAGAAAGACAAATTCTGTATGTTACCACTTATATTTGGAATCTAAAAAAACAAAACTGATGAATGAATATGAACAAATCAGAAACAGACTCACAGATACAGAGAACAAACTAGTGGTTACCAGTGGGGAGAGGGAAGGGGTTTAGAGGATTAAGAGGCACAAACTACTGCATAGAAGAAAAATAAGCTACAAAGATGTAATGTACAGCACAGGGAATACAGCCAACATTTTATAAGAACTTTAAGTGGAGTATAAACTATAAATTTTTTGAATCACTATGTTGTACATCTGAAACTAATATTGTAAATCAATTATATTTCAAATTTTAAAACATGACTGAATGACGAATAAATGGGGGAGAAGGGACAAATCTTCCACACAGAAGAATTCCAAATAATATGTGTAAATTATCCCTGCCCCCTTCTGGGAGATGGAGCTTAATTACTTTCCCCTGGTGTGTGATCTGGACTGAGTGACCCACTTCCAAGGAATAGAGCTCAGAAAGGAAAAAAATAATAACTTTACAGTGGAGAAACCTGGCAGATGCAATCTTAACCTACTGATTAAAGTTATATCGCCATTAATGTCATGCTGTTAACGCCCTAATATGATGCATTGAGAAGGGTACTTCACTCTGAATATTCTTTCCAGAAACCTACAACCCCATTCTAATCATGAGAAAATATCAGAAAAATGGAAGGACATTCTATAAAATACTTAGCCAGTATTCTTCAAAAGTGTTAAGGTCCTAAAAATACAAATAGATTGAGAAATTGTCACAGATTGGAAAAGACGAAGGGGACACGATGATTAGGTGTTATGGTACCCTGGGTTGGGTTCCGGAACAGAAAAATACTGTCAGTGGACAAATTGGTGAAACTGGAATAAATTATGTCATTTCATTAATAGTATTGTACTAATGATAACTTCTTAGTTTTGATAAATGTGCCACAGTTGTTAGATGTTAATATCAGGGGAAGCTGGGTGAAGGGTGTATAGTAACTGTATATTGTCTTTGCAATTTTTCTGTAAAACTAAAATTATTCCAATGCAAAAAAGAAAAAGTGTTAAAGAATGAGAAACATGTCTATGGAATGATCTGGAGAAAACTCTGAGACATAAGTGAAAAAAAATCAAGTCGTAGAATGATAGGTATTGTTTGCTATTGTTTGATTGTAAATGCTGAGACCGCTTCTAGAAAGACGCCCCCCAAAAACTGGTAAGAGAGTTGCCTCAGCGGGAGGGTAACTGGGTGGGGTGGGGAGAGGAGTGGGAGGGAGACTTTTTGCTCTGGAACTTTTGTACCTTTCAAATTTTATACCCTGTGCAAAAAAGTAAATTAAAAAGTGGGTAGGAATATTGCCTTTGGTCAAAAGTGCCCGTAAAGATCCCTTAAATTACCCAGGATTAAACAAAAATCAATTATAAAAATTTGGTTGAGTTCTCCCAGAGAAGCAGCTGGCCTGAATGTAGGAGCCACAATGTGTGGTTCTCTGGTGGGAAGGGGCCACCCTGGGAAGCTGTGAGCCCGAGGCAAGCAGTGCTCGGCAGCTTTACACCCTCCTGGACGCCACAAGTCACGGTTCTCAGTTCTTGCTCTGCCCCTCGTCCTGGCTCGCTTTTTTTCTTCCTTAACAGCTTTGGCTGAAGTCACTTCATTTGCCACTTTCCTCGTCAGCACTTCCCCTCCCCTGCTTTTCTTTTTAACACTGCTGTTGCATAACACTAACGTTATATATTTGCTTGTTCTGAATATATACTGCTACATAACAAACCATCCCAAACTTGGTGAGGCAATAGCCATTTTGCGGTGCTCACGAATTCTGTGGGTCAGAATTTGGACAGGGCACAGCAAGGATGAATTGTCTCTGTGCCACGATGTCGGGGGTGACCTTGATGGCTGGGGGCTAGAATCACGTGTCTGGATTCCTGCGCTGTGCTCATTGGAAGACGATGCTCACCTGGGACTGTGAGTACAGTGCCACCATGTGGCTTTTCCACCTGGTATGCGCTTCTGAGCTCATTTACAGGTGCGCCCGCAAGAGGAGTCAGAAGAGCAAGTGTTCCGAGAGACATGGCCTTTTATGAGCTAGTCTGGGAGGTCACTTGTGCCGTTCTCTATTGGCTGAAGCAACCCCAGGCCCGCCCAGACTCAGGGCGGAGAGGTATCAACTCCACCTCTGCCTGAGAGGAGCGCCAGAGAACTGGGGCCATGTTCTAAGACCACCACCACACTCGTTTATTTTGCCGTCTTCTACGACGGCAGGGACTCTCTTGGTTTTGTTTTCTACCATATCCCTTGTAGGCGCCCAAAGATATTTTGCTGATGAGTGCTGTATAATGCTCATGTGGAGAAAGTGTCATTTCCCAAAGTGGAACGCCTCTCTGCCACTGTGTGTCGTCTTGCTGGGACGGCAAATCCAAGTCACCTGCTATTCTGCTATAGAAACCCATGTGGTCCCCTCACTGGTCACTTTCTCTCCCCTCTCCCAGCCAAGAGCTTGACGTGTGATCTACATGTAGCTGGTCAGTATATCTGTCACGGGACTGCACATCTCAAAGGCAGTGACACAGGGCAGAAAAACGGCTAAAGCCACTCTGGCAGTAGCTCCAAGGCAGGACTGTTGAGCAGTTCCTACTATTGACTGTCCCCCCCAAAGGTGCCAGATTCCTGTCTGTTCCAAGACTATGTCTCCATCCTCCCTTGAATTCTGTCGATTCTCCCACACAGGAAACGATGTTCAACATCATTAATTATTAGGCAGGTGCAAATCAAAACCCCAATTAGCGATCACCTCATGCTTGTTAGAATGGGTATTATCAAATAGGCAAGAAATAACAAGCGCTGGTGAGGATATGGAAAAAAGGGAGCCCCTCCTACAGTGTTGGTGGGAATGTGATTTGGTGTTACTACTATGGAAACAGCATGGAGATTCATCAAAAAATTAAGAAAAGAACTACCATGTGATCCAGCTATCACACTTGTGGGTATTTACCCAAAGAATTCTAAAGCACTAATTTGAAAAGATATATGCACCCCTATGTTCATTGCAGCACTGTTTACAATAGTTTGTCATGCGAGATGAAAAAAATTATTGGGATCTGTTGTATAACAATGTGCATACAGTTAACAATACTATACGATACACTTAAAAATTAAGAGGGGCTGGGGCTTCCCTGGTGGCGCAGTGGTTGAGAGTCCGCCTCCCGATGCAGGGGGACACGGGTTCGTGCCCCAGTCCAGGAAGATCCCACATGCCGCGGAGCGGCTGGGCCCGTGAGCCATGGCCGCTGAGCCTGCGCGTCCGGAGCCTGTGCTCCGCAACGGGAGAGGCCGCAACAGTGAGAGGCCCGCGTACCGCAAAAAAAAAATACATAAATAAAGAGAGGAGGAGGAGTCCTTGTCTCTGCCTATACACAGACATACGCTTAAAATTTATAAACACGGTTTCCTGTCTCCTGCATGTCTCTGAACCTTTATATGCTGCTGTGCATTGGGACTCTGGGACCGGGAAATCTGTGGAAGCAACCCAAGTGTGACGTATAATACAATGAAATATCCATCATCTAAAAAGAAGGAAATTCTGACATACACTACAAAGTGGAGGAACCTTGAGGACATTTCGCTAAGGAAGATATGCCAGTTCCCAAAAGACAAATACTACATGATTCCACTTGTGTGCAGAGCTTAGAATAGTCAGAACCATAGAGGCAAAATGTAGAATGGGGGCAGAGTGACGTCAGCACCACGCCCGATTGAAACACTCCCTCTGCCTCTCCTTTTCACTCTACACCCAGTAGAACATCTACAGCTCAACAAAGATACCTCTGCCCAACAAGGTTCCAGAGAATTCCACACGTCTGTGCGTCTAAAGGTGGGTGGACTGGAACACATAGAGGATGTGGAGCCAGGGAACCTGGAGGTGGTGTCTGCAGCCCTTGTCTTCTGGCTAGGACGGCTAAACCCACAGCACCAGAGAATCTGGTAGCATCAGGGGAGGCGGTGCACATGACTCCAGCCTTCAGGCAGCAAAAAGGCATCTGTGGCCACAGGTAACTAGGAAGCAGTGGCAGTGGAGCCTGGGACCCATTCTTCCAGCTGCTGAGGCGCCCACAACTCTGGCCCCGACTCCCATGCCCCACAGTGGTGGAACCTACAAACCTTACAACACTGGAGGCAGCAGAGGTGCCCCCACTATCCTGGCTACCTCCTCACCCTCACAACCCCCCAGCTGCAGCAGAGCCTGTGAATCAGGGGATCTCAGTCATGGCAAAAAGAGCTCACTATCCAAGTGCCCTAGGCAGTGATGCCAGAGTCACTGAGAGCAGCTAGGTACCTAAGACCCCAGAGGCACAAGAAGCAACAGCAAGGGCACAGGGCAACACCTCTGACAGAGGCTGTGGACAGTGGAAAGTGCAAACTCTCAAATATGAACAGAAGCAGCTCAGGTAAGAGAAACCAAAAACTTGTGCTATAGCGCCACCTACTGAGAAACAAAAGAATGGCCTCCAAATTTTTACCGGATGATTCTTTAGAGTCAAATAAAAACGCTTTTGTTATTTCAAACGCACCAGCAGAGGGACAACTCATCAAGCACCATGAAGAACCACAGTAACACCGTGCCACAAAATGAAACTTACAATTCTCCAAAAACCAATCTTAAACTGATGGAATATTGTGATCTAAAATTCAAAATAACTGCCAGGAATAAACTCAGTAAGATACAAGAAACTCAGAAAGGCAGTGCAATGAGCTCAGGAATAACACTAATGAACAGAAGCAATACTTTACCCAGGAGAGTGAAATTCGAAAAAGAACCAAACAGAAATTCAGGAGCTGAAGAACTCAGTAAATGAGATGAAGAATGCATCAGAAAGCATTGGAAATAGAGCAGACCATATGGAAGAGAGAATTAGTGAGCTCAAAGATACAAACCTAGAAATGATATAAGTAGAAGAGGAAAGAGAAATAAGATATTAAAAAATGAGGAAATTCTATGAGAGATATTCAATTCTTTTAGGAAGGGTAACATTAGGGTAATGGGTGTCCCAGAAGGAGAAGAGAGGGAGAAGGGATCAGAGAGTTTATTTAAAGAAATAATAGCTGAGAACTTCCCAAACCTGGGGAAGGAACTGGATATATAAGTTCATGAAGCTAAGAGAACACCTAATAACCTCAATGCAAAAAGGCCTTTTACAAGACACATTACATTAAAATTGTCAAAATTCAATGACAAAGAATTTTCAAGGCAACCAAGGAAAAAAGGATGGTAACCTACAAAGGAGCTCCTGTTAGGCTATGAGCAGATTTGTCAGCAGAAACTCTGCAGGCCCAGAGGGAATGGAATGACATTCTCAGAATACTGAAAGATGAAAACTGCCACACAAGAATACCCTATCCAGCAAAGTTATCATT
The DNA here is from genome assembly GCF_949987515.2 of Delphinus delphis. NCBI lineage: Eukaryota > Metazoa > Chordata > Mammalia > Artiodactyla > Delphinidae > Delphinus > Delphinus delphis. The sequence goes on from NC_082697.1 coordinate 73,691,640, forward strand.
CAGATGTGGAGGAGAAAGAAAGACTTTTCCAGACAAACAAAAGCTGAGAGAATTCATCAACATTAGACCTATCTTACAAGAAATGTTAGAAGAAATTCTACCAGAAACAAAAAGGCAAAACTACACAAAACATTGATTAAGGTGATAGACAATCAGAAAATTGCAACTCTGTATCAGAAGTGGTTTTTAAACACTATATTATAGCATAAAGGTTAAAAGAGGGGAGTAGAAAAATAACTATAGCTACTTCAATTTGGTAACATACTCACAGAATAAAAAGGGATAATTTGAGACAAGAAAAACACAAAAGGGAAAAAGGAAAGGACAGAACCTATATAGGTAAATGAACATAAGATGTTATCAGCAGAAAAAGAACTATTTTATAGAACATTTTATAAAAATCCCATGATAGCCACAAAATATAAATAAGAGACACAAAGCATTAAAAAAGAAGAAACTAAGAAAACATCATAAAAAACCCACCAAACCAAAATGGCAGAGAGAAACACAATGAAAAGGCAACAGCAAAGGTGCACAGCAACCAGAAAAGATAAAATGGTGGTACTAAGTCCTTATCTATCAATAATCGCCCGAAATGTAAATGGATTGAATTCACCAGTCAAAAGACACAGAGTGGCTGGATGGATTAAAAAACAAGATGCAACTATATGCTGCCTCCAGGAGACTAACCTCAGCTCTAAAGAGAAACACAGGCTTGGGCTTCCCTGGTGGCGCAGTGATTGAGAATCCGCCTGCCAATGCAGGGGACACAGGTTCAATCCCTGGCCCGGGAAGATCCCACATGCCATGGAGCAACTAAGCCTGTGCACCACAACTACTGAGCCTGTGCTCTAGAGCCCACGTGCCACAACTACTGAAGCCCATGTGCCTAGAGCCTGTGCTCCACAATGAGGGAAGCCACTGTAATGAGAAGCCCGCGCACTGCAACAAAGAGTAGCCCCCACTCGCCGCAACTAGAGAAAGCCTGCGTGCAGCAACGATGACCCAACACAGCCAAAAATAAATAAATAAATAAATAAAATTTAAAAAAGAGAAACACAGGCTAAAAGCAAAGGGATGGAAGATGATACTTCAAGGAAATGGAAGCCCAAAGAAAGTGGGTGTAGCCATACCTACATCAGACAAAATACACTTAAAGCCAAAAAAGGTAACAAGAGACAAACATAGACAATGTATAATGATAAAGGGGACAATTCATCAAGAAGACATAACAGTAATTAATATATATGTATCTAATACAGAGATACCAAAACATATAAAAAAGTGCTTAATAGACCTAAAGGGAGAAATTGACAGCAACACAAAAATAGTAGAGGACTTTAATACCCCATTTACATCAATGGATAGATTGTCCAGACAGAAAGGCAACAAGGAACTTTCTCAAGGATAGACTATATGTTGGGACACAAAACAGGTCTCAGTAAGTTTAAGAAGACTGAAATCATACTAAGCATCTTTTCCAGTCACAGTGGTATGAAACTAGAAATCAGCTACAAGAAGAAAAGTGGAAAAATTATAAATATGTGGAGGCTGAACAACATGCTATAAAACAACTATTGGGTCAATGAATAAATCAAAGGGGAAATAAAAAATTACCCAAATACAAATGAAAGTACAACACACCAAAATCTATAGGATGCAGCAAAAGCAGTACTCAGAGGGAAATTTATAGCAGTACAGGTCTACCTCAAGAAAGAAGAAAAATCTCAAATAAACAATCTAACCTTGGGCCTTCCCTGGTGGGGCAGTGGATAAGACTCCACACTCCCAATGCAGGGGGCTAGGTTCAATCCCTGGTCAGGGAACTAGATCCCACATGTATGCTGCAAATAAGAATTTGTATGCCACAACTATGGAGCCTGCGTTCCTCAACTAAGACCTGGCGCAACCAAATAAATAAATAAATATTAAAAAGAAACAATCTAAACTTATACCTAAAGGACTAGAGAAATAAGAACAAGTGAAATCCAAAGTCAGTAGATAGAAGGAAATAATAAAGAAAAGAAATAAATGAAATATACCCTGAGAAAACCATCATTCAAAAAGAGACATGTACCACAATGTTCATTGCAGCACTATTTACAATAGCAAGGACATGGAACCAACCTAAACGTCCATCAACAGGTGAATGGATAAAGAAGATGTGGCACATATATACAACGGAATATTACTCAGCCATAAAAAGAAATGAAACTGAGTTATTTGTAGTGAGGTAGATGGACCTAGAGACTGTCATGCAGAGTGAAGTAAGTCAGAAAGAGAAAAACTAATACCGTATGCTAACACATATATAGGGAATCTAAAAAAAAAAATGATGATGAACTGATGAACCTAGTTTCAGGGCAGGCATAATGATGTAGACATAGAGAATGGACTTGAGGACACAGGGTGGGAAGGGGAAGCTGGGGTGAAGTGAGAGTAGCATCAACATATATACACTATCAAATGTAAAATAGTTTACTAGTGGGAAGCAGTAGCATAGCACAGGGAGATGAGCTCAGTGCTTTGTGATGACCTAGGGGGGTGGGATAGGGAGGATGGGAGGGAGGCTCAAGAGGGAGGGGATATGGGGACGTGTGTATGCATATGGCTGATTCACTCTGGTGTACAACAGAAACTAACACAGTATTGTGAAGCAATTATACTCCAATAAAGATCTATTAAAAAAAGAGGAATAAATGAAATAGAAGGTAAAAAGACAATAGAAAAGATCAATGAAACTAAGAGCTATTTTTTTAAAAAGATAAACAAAATTAACAAATTCTTAGCTAGCCTCACTAAGCAAAAGAGAGAATTCTGTAATAAATAAAATCAGAAACAAGAGGAGAAATAACAATGAATAGCACAGAAATATAAAGGATTATAAGAGAATATTACGAACAGTTATAAGCCAAAGAAATTGTACAACCTAGAAGAAATGGACAAATTCTTAGAATAATACAATTTCCCAAGACTGACTCATGAAGAAATAGAAAATCTGAATAGACTAATCACTAGTACAAAGATTGAAACAGTAAACAAAAAGCCCCCCAAAACAAAAGTCCAGGACAAGACAGCTTTACAGGTGAATTCCAAGAAGATTTAATACCTACCCTTCTCAAACTCTTCCAAAAAACTGAAGAGGAGGGAACACTTCCTAACTTATTTTATGAAGCCAAAACCAGACAAGGACAACACACAATAAAGAAAATTACAGGCCAGTATCTCTGATAGACACAGATACAAAAATCCTCAACAAAATATTAGCAAACCAAATACAACAATACATTAAAAGGATCACACACCATAATCAAGTGGTATTTACCCCAGAGATGCAAGGATAGTTCAACACCTGCAAATCAATCAACATGATACAGCACATTAACAAAATGAAGGATAAAAACCACATGATCATCTCATATGCATCTCAGATGCAGAAAAATCATCTGACAAGATTCAATGCCAATTTATGATTAAAAACTCTCAATAAAGTGGGTATAGAAGGAATGTATGTCAGTGTAATAAAGGCCATATGTCATAAACCCACAGCTAAGTCAATGGTGAAAAACTGAAAGCTATCCCTCTAAAATCAGGAAGAAGAATAATATGCTCACTCTTGCCACTCTTACTCAACTTAGTATTGGAAGTACTACCCAGAGCAATTAGTAAAAAAAAAAAAAAAAAAAGACATCCAAATTGGAAAGGAAGAAGTGAAACCATCACTGTTTGAGGATGACATGATTTTATATATAGAAAACCCTAACGACTCCACCAAAAATCTATTAGAAATAATAAATACAGTAAAATCAACATATAAAAATCTACTGCACTTCTATACATTAGCAATGAGCTAGAAGAAAGAGAAATTAAGAAAACAATCCCATTTACAATTGCAAAAAAGGAGATGAAAGACCTGTACACTGAAAACTATAAGACATTATTAAAAGAAATTAAAGAAGACACAAATAAATGGAAAGATATCTGTGCTCTTGGATTAGAAGAATTAACATTGTCTTAGGTGATAAGGACATATATATAATCTACACATTCAATGCATTCCCTATCAATATCCCAAGGACATTTCTCACAGAAGTAGAACAAAAAATTCTAAAATGTATGTGGAACAACAAAAGACCCTGAATAGCCAAAGCAATCCTGAAAAAAAAAAGAACAAAGCTGGAGGAATCACACTCCCTGATTTCAAAATGTATTACAAAAACACAGGAATCAAAACAGCATGGTATTGGCAGAAAAACAGATACATAGATCAATGGAATACATTTGAGAACCCAGAAATAAACCCATGCATATATAGACACTAATATTTGACAAAGGAGCAAAGAACATACAATGGAGAAAGGATAGTACCATCAATAAATGGTGTGGGGAAATCTGAACAGTCATGTGCAAAAAATAAGACTAAACCACTATCTCACACCATACACAAAAATCAACTCAAAATGGATTAAAGACCTGAAACCATAAAACGCCTAGAAGAAAACATAGGCAATACGCTCTGACACAGGTCTTAGCAATATCTTTTTTAGATATGTCTCCTCAGGCAAGGGAATCAAGAGCAAAAATAAACAATCAGGACTACATGAAATTAAAAAGCTCTGCACAGCAAAGGAAACCATCAACAAAATGGGAGACAACCTATGGAATGAGAGAAGATATTTGCAAATGATATATCCAATGAGGGGTTAATATCCAAAATATATAAAGAACTCATACAACTCAACAATAACAAAAAACAAACAACTTGATTAAAAAATGGGCAGAGGAGCTGAATAGACATTTTCCCAGTGAAGACATACATATGGCCAACAGGCATATGAAACGATGTTCAACATCACTATTAGAGAAATGCAAATCAAAACCCCACTGAGATACCACCTCATGCCTGTTAGAATGGCTATGATTAAAAAGTCAAGAAATAAGTATTGGTGAAGATGTGGAGAAAAGGGTATCCTTGTGCGGTGTTGGTAGGGATGTAAATTGGTGCAGCCAGTATGGAAAACAATATGGAGATTCCTCAAAAAATTCAGAATAGAACCACCACATGATCCAGCTGTCCCACTTCTGGGTATTAGCCAAAGAATATGTGAACACTAACTTGAAAAGATACATGCACTTCTATGTTCATGGAGGCCTTATTTACTATAGCCAAGATATGGTAACAATCTAAGTGCCCATCAACAGGTAAATAGATAAAGAAGATGTAGTACATATATGTGTATATGTGTACACACACACACACACACACAGACACAATGGAATACTACTCAGCCATAAAAAGAGGAAATCTTTCCATTTGCAACAACATGGTGGAACTTGTTATTATACTAAGTGAAATAAGTCAGACAGAAAAACAAATGCTATAGGATTTCACTCATATGTGCAATATAAAAAAATAAACATAAGATAAATGAACAAACCAAACCAAACCAAACAAACATGTAGATACAGAGAACAAAATAGTGGTTGTCAGAGGGGAAGGAGCACAGGGGAGGGTGAACTAGGGAAAGGGGATCACTGTATGGTGATGGATGGAAACTAAATATTTGGTAGTGAGAATGTGGTAGGGTATACAGCAGTAGAAATGTAACGCTGTACACATGAAAGTTACATAATGTGATAAACCAATGTTACTTCAATTTAAAAATGAATAAAAACATTCATCAGGATAGAAAAGATCCAAGTGTATCACATGCATTCAGTTCATGAAACTCCTATTTCCATTTCACTTACATGCATGTATAAGTATGTGTTAGGTCATTTTGTAAAATGTACTTATTGCGGTTGTGGTTTAAAAGGTTTGAAGGCACTTGCTCTGGGAGCTGCTCAAGGAGACGGCTCTGAGATAACTTAGGAAACAGAGGACAGTCGTAGGAGACCAGCCTGGCCTGCGTCTGTCTGGTTCCGTCCAGTACTCTTGATTTCTAGCCCTCCGAGCAAGCCTGCCTCCTGGATGAAGGATGCACCCTCAGGCCCGGTGCCTATCAGCAGAAGTCCCCCACAGGCACTAGTATTGCATGCAGCTTTTCTTCCTTTACTGAACGGCAACTAGCCTTCATGAGCCTGGCTTTCTCACCCAGGTGGAGCTGCTGCCTCAGAGTAAATATCTTCAGGACCACCATGTGCTGGGTGGGTCTCCTGTGCTTTGTGAAACTTAGGAACAGAGGCCCAGGGGGTCATTCCTGATGGCCAGGAAGGGGTCCAGTGCTGCAGCTAAATATCCTCCTCACCTTCCCCTCGGCCTTAATTCTACCTGTTCTTGTTTCTTAACTACCATCTCCTCCTAAAAGCCTTCATTTTCTCTCCTTATTTTCTGCACCATATTTTTGGCTTAGATTCTGTCCAGTTTCATACTTTTAAATATATCACAGGATGCCCTCTCTTTGCTAGGCATTGTTTTTTTGTGGTATAGATCTTGTCTTTTCTCAGGCATCAGACTCTTGTGAGAAAGGCCTGCATGCCTTTAAAAAATTCTTCACCATGCTAGGCACTTAGTAGATGCCTAGTAAATACTCATTGAACTGAATCAAAATATAGGCTCAGATTTGTCAAATAAATAAGGATCACACCTATTTAGATTATGAGGATGAGTGCTGGTGCAGCCACTATGGAAAACAGTATGGAGGTTCCTCAAAAAACTAAAACTAGAGTTGCCGTATGATCCAGCAATCCCACTCCTGGGCATATATCCGGAGAAAACTATAATTCAAAAAGATACATGCACCCCAATGTTCACAGCAGCACTATTCACAATAGCCAAGACATGGAAACAACCTAAATGTCCATCAATAGATGAATGAATAAAGAATATGTGGTATATATACAATGGAATACTACTGAGCCATAAAAAAGAATGAAATAATACCATTCGCAGCAACATGGATGGACCAGAGATTATCATACCAAGTTAGAAAGACAAATATTATATATCACTTATATGTGCAATATAAAATATGACACAAATGAACTTATCTACAAACAAACAGACTCACAAACAGAACAGACGTGTGGTTGCCAAGGTTGGGGGGGGAGGGGGAGTGGGGGAGGGTTGGATTGGGAATTTGGGATTAGCAGGTGCGAACTGTTATATGCAGAACAGATGAACAACAAGGTCCTACTGTGGAGCACAGGGAACTATATTCAATGTCCTGGGATAAACCATAATGGAAAAGAATGTATATATATGAATAACTGAGTCACTTTGCTGTACAGCAGAAATTAACAAAACATTGTAAATTGACTGTACTTTAGTAAATCTTTTAAAACAGAGGATGAGTGCTTATTTCTCAAATTTGGGCTGAATAAAATCATGATAAGAAGAATCATAATAATCACCATTCATTGACTGCTTACTATGTGCCAGGACTGTGCACGTGCTTTATATGTATTATTTAATTTTGATCCTCGCAACAGCCCTAGTGTGTTACAAATTATGACCATCGTTGCCATTTTGTCAGTGAGGAAACCGAAGCTTACAGAGGCTGAGAGACTTGTCCAGTGTCACATCACCGGTAGGTGGGGTGAGCAAAGACTCCAATCCAGGCTGCGAGCCCCAAAGCTGGGGGCTCCATCATCATTTAGTGACAAATAAAGCAAGGCAAAGAACTCAGCTCTTACAGTCATCACAATCACGATCCAATAATTCATGGACCACAAATCAGACATCGCCATTTGATCCTGCACAGTTGCTTCCTGAAGGAATTACTTACCCTCAAGCTGACTTGAATTCCTCATTTAACAGAGTGGGGATGACTCTATAAACTACCTCCAAAGGGTTGCCATGGTTAAATGAGATGGTGTGCGAAGTCCTCAGCCCTGTGCCCGGCCCGCAGTGAGTGCTGAGAAAATAGTACCTGGTACCTGCTGTCTGGTTATTATGGGATGGCCCATCCAGCCCTGGGCCTGATTCCATGATTTGCAAGTGGCCTTGATGATGACAATCACATCAAGGTAAAAATGACTACAAAAGAGGCCTTCAGTAGACACTTTTGTCCGAAGATAAGAACTCCATCTTTTTTTTTTTTTTTTTTTTGTGGTATGCGGGCCTCTCACTGTTGTGGCCTCTCCCGTTGCGGAGCACATGCTCCGGACGCGCAGGCTCAACGGCCATGGCTCACGGGCCCAGCCACTCCGCGGCATGTGGGATCCTCCCGGACCGGGGCACGAACCCGCGTCCCCTGCATTGGCAGGCGGACTCTCAACCACTGCGCCACCAGGGAAGCCCCTTTTTTTAAATGATAAAACCATGACTTACTGAAGTTAAGGAACCTTCTGGAGGCTTCATGCTAATAAGTGATAGAACCAGGTCTGTTTCATCTGTACTTTTGTTTTTGTGATATTAAACATGAAGTTAATGTTGCTACTTGGAAACTCTTTGGGACACATCAGATTCATAATTCTTTAAAAAGTTATGCTTATCTAGTACACAGTGCAGAGATAACAAACCCTCCTGAAACTGTTGGTGGCATTCTTATTTTAGTATTTAATGATCATTAAGCACTATAAAACAGAGACAGAATTATAGGGCATGAGTGCAGCTATGGCAACATTGCTGCTCTCGACTCCTTTTCCACGGGAGACCCAATTTTGTGAAATATGAAAATGTCCTCACAAACTTCGTGGGCAAAGAAATACTAGACCTACTAAACTAATAAAAAATCCAAAGTGGGCACCACCAAAGCTGAGATTATTTCAGGAATATTATTAAGGGCAAAATAATAGCTTTAAAGCAAAATTATGGAGATTAGATGCCAGACATTTTGGAACAGCAAGTATAATCACTGACCTGTTCTAAAAGGATGAAATCGAGATGATTTATCTGAACGTTGCACAAGATTTGGAAATGTCTGGTGTCCTTTACTTCCCCCTCGCCGTGAGCATGCTTCATGGCGATTCAGCCTCATTTCTGGCTTGAGGTGTCATGCATTTCTCCATGCGTGACTGAGTTTCTCTTTTCAGGGTGGTTTGAGGAGCTCCTCATGAGATATATTTATGGATCATTTCATGGGAAAAGGCTAGGGCTGTTTGCATCGAGTTCTAGTAGGAGTAACATGAGTTCTGAGACTATTAGGGTGAGCAAAGGTCAAGGGGCAGGGATTTTCTTTGCAAAAAATCGACGTCCTTTTTTCTCTATAGTGCCCACCTGGGAGGGACATTCTGCTGACCTCAGGTGTCCAGGCTCACAGGTGTGTTCCCTGCCCTGGGAAGACACAGTTCCCTCAGGACATCATGTTTCTTCTTTAGGGTCCCTTTTTTGGGTCTTTTTCTCATATAAGCCTGTGATATCTGTGACCTGATGTGATACTCAGTTTCCTGTCTCTGGTCATCACAGGACTTCCTGAAGGCTGGGCATTAGAATGAAGACTGACCATGAAAAAGTGTGTTCAGCCTTAAAGGTGGCTTTGCAGGTGGCCTGAGGACCACGGGGGCTTCTCCAGGGACACTTAGTGTTTACCAGTGCAGTGGATTCCTCAGGGACTGGGGATGGAAGGTCCAGCTCGGTGCTGTGCTGTGTCATCACCCCATGTTTTTGTTATTCCCTGTGAGCTGTGTGGAGACAAGTTGGGGCAGAGGTTAACGGGCTCATAAATTATTACCAACATGTACCAAGTTCAAAATGGCTTTCACGTAACATTGTTTCTCATGAAAGGAAGTCTGGAGATTCTAATCCCCATCCACCAGGGGGTCAACTGAGAATCCCCCATGGGAAGCAAGAGGTTGCTGAGGCGGGTGGTTGGCAGTGCTGGAACCTGCCTTCTGACCCCAGAACCCCCTCCACCCCACAGGCCCTCCTCCCTCCTGGTGAAGCAGCGGGAAGGAGGGGGCAGATGTTCTGGGCCCCCAACACCAGTTGCTACTCTCCTTGTAGGGGAGTTGGCTCTTGTGAAGATGGGCGTTCACCGCTAGCCCAGCTGGGCTCAGTGTTTGATGGACAGTGACAGTGTGAGTTAGGGTTTCTCAAGAAAACCCCAAAGTTTTGTCACTCGTAAATGCACATTTCAGTCAACTTGAAATTTTACAACAGTTCCCCTTAGGCAGTTTACTTTTCCTGGAAGCTGTTCAGGATTGGGGTGTTCGGACTCAGGAGCAGTCTGGTAACCAAGGCTCTGGCAGGAGAACGTTCCAAGAAGCTGCAGCAGCCCCTCCCTCTACAGGGTGTGCCAGGGCAGCCCTCGGTCACCCATGGCCTCAGACCCTGCTTTGCTCTGGTTACACATCTCCTGAGAGTTACTGGGGAGGATCAGGGCAGGGATGATTCTAGAAACCCCAGTATCTGCTCCAAGAACACTTCCAACACTCTATTGAGGCAATATATAAATAAGACATAAAGAAAATCCATCTCTATTATTTACCCGGAACTAAAATCAAAAAGCTCTCTAATATTTTTCTTCTCTGCCTCCATATTTTAGTAGAAATTCTATTTTTAACATCTGCCATGATTTTAAAAACATTTTTTTAATACCGTACATTTAAAAAAAATTATTTATTTTTGGCTGCATTGGGTCTTCGTTGCGGTGTGCGGGCTTCTCACTGTGGTGGCTTCTCTCAGTTGCACAGCACGGGTTTCAGTAGTTGTGGCTCGTGGGCTCTAGAGCGCAGGCTCAGTAGTTGTGGCGAACGGGCTTAGTTGCTCCGCAGCATATGTGATCTTCCTGGACCAGGGCTCCAGTCTGTGTCCCCTGCATTGGCAGGCGGATTCTTAACCACTGCACCACCAGGGACGTCCCACCATGATTTGTTATTTTGCAGCAAAATAAAAACTACGTAGCTCTTTTAGTTGATGTGGACACCCAGAGGAATTCACTTTTATAGCATCAATAATTGTTTTCCTCCAAATCAATCATTTGAACGGAACAGTCCACAAAATATTTCCTACAGAGAGGAAGCAGTAGGCACATCTGATTTCTTAGCATGTTCTGGGAGTGAGTAGAATTGACTGGAGCATTATAAAGTAAAATCTGCATTTATTCCACGACAATGGGATGTGAGGCAATGATGTATTTTTAGATATACAGTAGTTACCCCTTACCTGAGGGGGTTACATTCCAAGACCCCCACTGGATGCCTAAAGCCTTGGCTAGTACCAAGCCCTATATATACTATAATGAAGTTTAATTTAGAAATTAGGTACAGTAAGAGATTAACAACTAATAACAAAATAGAACAATTATAAAAATATACTGTAATAAAAGTTATATGAATGCGGTCTTTCATAATAATTGGGTTAGCCGAAAAGTTCATCCCAGTTTTTCCGTAACATCTTATGGAAAAACTGGAATGAATTTTTTGGCCCACCCAATATCTTATCGTACAGATTTAATGTCTTTTCTATCTTAACTAAGCACTTATGTGCTGTGGCCATATCTTTTACAGTTTGAGGTGGGACAGCAAATCTAGCACGAATTTCTTTTTCCTTCTTCACAGTGTCATGGACAGATTTGTTCTTAACAGTAGATCTTGGCAACTTCAGCATATTTTTTCCCTTCCCTTATTAAGTAGAGAACTTTCACATTTTCACGTAACGGAAGCACTTTACGGCTTCTCTTTGGCACATCCAAATTGCCAACATCCCTCCTCTGGCACCCTGGGGCCATTATTAGGTAAAATAAGGGTCAGTTGAACACATTCAATCTGATAACAGAGCTGGCTACTAAGTAACTAATGGGCAGATATGCTGGACAAAGAAATGATTCGTGTTTCGTGTTTGGTAATTGCAATCATTGTTGCTTTTATTTTTTTTTTTTGCGGTACGTGGGCCTCTCACTGTTGTGGCCTCTCCCGTTGCGGAGCACAGCCTCCGGACGCGCAGGCTCAGCGGCCATGGCTCATGGGCCCAGCCGCTCCGCGGCATGTGGGATCTTCCTGGACCGGGGCACAAACCCGTGTCCCCTGCATCGGCAGGCGAACTTTCAACCACTGCGCCACTAGGGAAACCCCCATTGTTGCTTTTGTTGTGGTCATCCATTTACAATGCTTGGTGTCAGTTTATTTATCTCTTGTAAAAATAAAATACAGTGTGTGTGTGTGTGTGTGTGTGTGTGTGAAAAAAAATGATTCGTGTCCTGGGTGGGACAGAGCTGACGATGTGAGATTTCCTCACACAACTCAGAATGGCAAGCAGTTTACAACTTATGACTTGTTGATTTCCAGAATTTTTCATTTAATATTTTTGGACTGAGGTTGACTGCAGGTATCTGAAATCGCAGAACGTGAAACCACGGATAAAAGGAGACTACTGTATCTCCTTTATTGCCTGTGGGCTCCTTGAGGGCAAAGGGTATGACTTGCTCGCCACTGTGTCCTCAGCATCTGGCACTGTTTATTATTGATTTGCTTTAAGTTGAGGAAGAAAAAGCTCTGTCTTTGTTATTTGAAAGGTTTATTCTAAAAGGCCCGGGAAGGCTATTCTTAAAAGGAAATCAGCTTTTTGAAAACATATCTCCAGATACTGAAATCACAGAAAGGCACCTTAGCATTTCCTTGCCAGTCAGAACGAGTTCTCTGTGGATGCCCAGGCTTCCAGGCAGAGACCGCGTAATAGTCACGGGAGCCACCCCAGTCCTTCTGCCCCAGAGCAGGGGGCAGTAGAGTTCCCTCTTACGACTTGAGGGAGCAACTTTACTGAGCCCATTGTGTGCTAGACATTGTTCTAAGTATTTTGCATGTATTATTCCACTTAGATCATCACCAACTGATGAGGTAGATATTCCGCGCCTCCTTTTATAAATACAGACATTGAGGCTTAGTGAGATTAGCAATTATGTGAGCAATTTTGCTCACAGGTCTTAGCAGGCTCTGGTTGCAAGTCACAGAGACCCACTGGGGCTTAATCTTGCAAAGGAAGAAAGGTAGGGAGGGGCAAGGAGGGTTATTTTAAGGATCCTGGGATGTTTTGCTGAACCCAAGGGCAGACTTGCCACTAGACTCAGGAAGGTGTTTTGAGTCCGAATCTGGAAAGTGCTGGGAACCCAGGAAACACACCCACGATTCATCTCTCTCCTCCTGCAGAATGGTTTCTTTTTCTTGGCAACCTCATCCTTGTAGAGAATAATAGCTGCCCCGCAACTCAAGTCATAAATTATAGGTCCAGGCACTTGTAAAACCTGATTGTTCCTCTGTCTCGATTCTAAACTCCTTAGAGAGACACTTGTGTCTTCTTAGAAGGGCCTGGAGCCAGGCACACACATATGGTTGCAAGAATCTCTCCACGTGTAGAAAGATTGAGAGACAGATTCTAGACAAACAATGGAAAGATCATGGGATGGGCAAACACTAAAAACCTACCAGCTGTATACCAAGCTCACACAACTAGTAAGATTTAAATTACTGTCTATCCAACTCTGTTTCAAACAGACTTTGGGCTTTTTCTACTCCTATGATGCCTTTTTTTTTTTTTTTTTTTTTTGCAGTACACGGGCCTCTCACTGCTGTGGCCTCTCCCATTGCGGAGCACAGGCTCCGGACGCACAGGCTCAGCGGCCATGGCTCACGGGCCTAGCCGCTCCGCGGCATGTGGGATCTTCCCGGACCGGGGCACGAACCCGTGTCCCCTGCATCGGCAGGTGGACTTTCAACCACTGCGCCACCAGGGAAGCCCCCTATGATGCTTTTAAAAATCCTGTTTGATACTTTCTTTTTTGTGCCTTTTAGCCTCCCAAGAAGGCTATCAGTTTAAAAACCATATGATCTCAATACTCACAGAAAAAGCATGTGAGAAAATTCAACATCCATTCATGATAAAAACTCTCAAAGTTGATATAGAGGGAACATATTTCAACATAATAAAGGCCATTTATGACAAACCCACAGCTAATATCGTACTCAATGGTGAAAAGCTGAAAAATTTTTCTCTAACGTCAGGAACAAGACAAAGATGCCCCCTTTTGCCAATTCTATTTGACATAGTATTGGAAGTCCTAGCCACAGTTATCAGACACCAAAAACAAATAAAACGCATCCAGATTGGAAGGGAAGAAGTAAAACTATCACTGTTTGCAGATGACATGATATTATATATAGAAAGCCCTAAAATTTTTACCAAAAAACTTCTAGAGCTCCTCAATGCATTCAGTAAAGTTGCAGGATAGAAAATTATTGAAGTCTATTGCATTTCTATACACTAATAATAAAGTATCAGAAAGAGAAAGCAAAAGAAAATCCCATTTTCCATTGCATCAAAAAGAATAAAATACCTAGGAATAAATCTAACTAAGGAGGTAAAAGACCTGTACTCAAAAAGTATGACATTGATGAAAGAAATTGAAGATGACACACATGGAAAGATATACTGTGTTTTCAGACTGGAAGGATTAATAATGTTAAAATGACCATACTACCCAAGGCAATCTACAGATTCAATGCAATCCTTATCAAAACACCAATGGCATTTTTCATAGAACTAGAACAAATAATTCTAAAATTTGTATGGAAACATAAAGACCCCAAATAGCCAGAGCAATCTTGATAAAGAAGAAAAGAGCTGGCGGTATCATGCTCCCTTTGATGACAAAGCTACAGTCATCAACACAGTATGGTACTGAGAAAGACACATATCATATGATATCACTTATATGTGGAATCTAAAAAAGAGTACAAATGAACTATCTACGAAACAGAAATAGAGTTACAGATGTAGAAAACAAACTCATGGTTACAAGGGGGGTAGGGGGAGGAATAAATTGGGAGATTGGGATGGACATATACTATGTATTACATATACTATGTGCTAATACACTGTATATATTAATAAAATAGATAACTAATAAGGACCTGCTTTAGAGCACAGGGAACTCTACTCAAATCTATGTAATGGCATATATGGGGAAAGAATATTAAAAAGTGGATATATGTATAACTATTCACTTTGCTGTACACTTGAAACTAACACAACACTGTAAATCCACTATACTCCAATAAAAATTAAAAAAAAAACCAGCATGGTACTAGCACAACAACAGACACATTGATCAATGGAACAAAATATGGAGTCCAGAAATAAAGCCATACACTTATGATCAATTAATCTATGACAAAGGAGGCAAGAATATACAATGGGGGAAAGACAGTCTCCTCCATAAGTGGTGCTGGGATATTTAGACAGCTACATGTAAAAGAATGAATAGAACATTTCCCACACCATATACAAAACTCCAAATGGATTAAAGACCTAAAATGTAAGACCTGAAAACATAAAACTCCTAGAAGGGAACATAGGCAGAACACTCTTTGACATAAATTGTGGCAATAATTTTTTTGGGGTCTCCTAAGGCAAAGGAAACAGCAAAAATAAATAAATGGGACCTAATTAAACTTAAAAGCTTTTGCACAGCAAAGGAAACCATCAACAAAACAAAAAGACAACCTATTGAGTGGGAGAAAATATTTGCGAATTATATGACTGATAAGAGGTTAAGATCCAAAATATATCAACAGCTTATACAACTCAGTATCAAACAACGCAGTTTAAAAAATGGGCAGAAGACCTGACTAGACATTTTTCCAAAGACATACAGATGGCCAACAGGCACATGAAAAGATGCTCAACGTTGCTAATCTTCAGAGAAATGCAAATCAAAACGACAATGAGGTATTACCTCACACCAGTCAGAAGGGCCATCATGAAAAAGTCTACAACTAATAAATGCTGGAGAGGGTGTGGAGAAAAGGGAACCCTCCTACACTGTTGGTGGGAGAGCAAGTTGATGCAGCCACGGTGGTAAACAGCAGACCCTCCAAGCTTCACATAGCTTAGACAATATGTCACAAGACTCTTAACCACCCCCTATAGATAACACCTCTGATGTATGGGTCACTATAACAGTTGCCTAAGTTGTTTTTTAGGAACTAGTTCTTGAGCAACTCAAACTGGCCAAGACCACTGACCATTCATCTGGGCCTGCGTGATGTCCACCTTTTGACATCAGAGGGCAGAAAACTTCACCCTCAGATAGTGTTAATGCTGCCATTTTCTGAACACGCGTACTACGAAGCGTGATGCTCAGTTGCACCCGCGCAGAACAACAATCACCTCCCCTGCACCTCTGACAACCCTACACTCTTTCCCCATAAATATCCCAAGCCCCTGGCCTTGAAGGAGGCAGATTTGAGACGTATTCTTCCATCTCCTCTCCTGGCTGTCTCGTGAATAAACCCTTTCTTTGCTACAAACATTGGCATCTGTTTGGCTTCCTGCCTGTTGGGCAAATGAACCTGGTTAGGTAGTACTTTCCTCTATAAAAGCAACCTTCTCTCCTCTGTTCTCTGGACTTGCCTATGGTTTGCCATATTTTGCATGTCCTGATTGCGATTCTCTGCTATTCACGAATAAACACATTTTGTTGGTACTATAACTGGCTCTTTTGTTTTTTTTAAGGTCAGTATTACATGATGATCAGAAGTGGAATCCCAAGGAGACAAACCCCTGAGAAATTAACGAACCCTGGAGCCACGTGAGGTGCTCACTCAGGCCCATTCTGCCCTCTGCTTCTGTGAGTTGTCTTTTTCCTTTCAGTTAAGTCTTCTCTCAGATGGGAGCTCCCTCCTTTCAGTTGAGCTCTGGCTTTATTTGGGATCTGTTTAAAGGTTTTGTCCTTTCTGGGGAGTGCTTGTTTTTTTTTTTTAAAACTTAAAAAAAGATTTTTGTTTATTTTTGGCCGCGTGGGGTCTTCATTGCTGTGCGCCGGCGGCGAGCGGGGGCTACGCTTTGCTGTGGTGTGCAGGCTTCTCATTGCAGTGGCTTATTTTGTTGCGGAGCACGGGCTGTAGGAGCACGGGCTTCAGTAGTTGCGGCACGCGGGCTCTAGAGTGCAGGTTCAGTAGTTGTGGCGCACAGGCTTAGTTGCTCCGCAGCATGTGTGATCTTCCTGGAACCAGGGTTCAAACCCGTGTCCCCTGCATTGGCGGCGGATTCTTAACCACTGCGCCACCAGGGAAGTCCCTCGTTTGTTTTTTGAACCTCTGGTTTTGAGTAATGGAATCCCAATCTGCTAAATTTTCTCAGGAGGGTCCTCCTTCTGGGACTCCAGCAGGTTTTATGTTTAAAAAATAATACACCTTGGGACTTCCCTGGTGGCACAGTGGTTAAGAATCCGCCTGCCAATGCAGGGGACACGGGTTCGATCCCTGGTCCAGGAAGATCCCACATGCCACGGAGCAACTAAGCCCGTGTGCCACAACTACTGAGCCACTGCTCTAAAGCCCGCGTGCCTAGAGCCCGTGCTCCACAACAAGAAGTCACCGCAATGAGAAGCCCGGGCACCGCAACGAAGAGTAGCCCCCGCTCGCCGCAACTAGAGAAAGCCCACGCACAGCAAGGAAGACCCAACGCAGCCAAAAATCAAATAAATTAAAATAAAATAAAAAAGATCTCTAGAGTATATTTAAAAAATTATACACCTTTAAAAAATATCACTTATATGTGGAATCTAAAATAATAATACAAATGAACTTATTGACAAAACAGAACAGATTCACAGACATGGAAAACTTATGGTTACTGAAGGGAAAAGGGGCTGGGGGAGGGATAAATTAGGAGTTTGGGATTAACAGATACACACAATTATATATAATATAAACAACAAGGACATACTGTATAGCACAGGGAACTACAGTCAATATCTTGTAATAACCTATAATGGAAAAGCGTTGGAAAAAGTATACATACACACACATATTATACATATGTATATATACTGAATTACTTTACTGTACACCTGAAACATTGTAAATCAACTGTACTTCAATAAAAACCCAAACCAAACCAAAAAACAAAAGGAAAAAAAAACCAAAAGCTTATACACATTTTAAACTAATTTGACCAGCCTAACCAAAAACAATTTAGAACTCCAATTGCCATTATGGGGAACTTACGATCTCCCCAGACTTGCTTCTCTTAGAACCAAATTAGAAGACCGAGGCTCTAAAGTACAACAAACTGAACGGGACGCCTGTTTCAAACGCCTGTTTCAACTGGTACCTTGAGGCTTCTAAGCATATTTGGGACACTAAAATTGCCTCTTTACAAAATACCATTTCTAAATAATTAATCAATGTGAACAAACAACTGAAAACAAAAAAACCTTTGAAGCTTCCTTTCCCTCTTCCCCGTCCTCTTTGTCTCCAACCCCACCTCCTTCATACCCTCCTCTTCCTCATTCGAATTCTCTCACTGAACTTTACTTTTTCTCCAAACCTCTCCCTACTTCTTCCTCATCTGAACCCATCAGAACCTGTCGCATTAAAATCAGACCCTCTGAAGATTCTAATGCTAAGCCCCTAATTTTCAATGCCCCCGCCCCCTGGACTAAGGCTGAACTACAAGCCACAAAGATTTTCCTAGAGTAGAGCTAAGGATCCCCCATATATTTCCCGAGGAATTTAATGTAGCTGTTCAGACTTACCGACCAGGTTTCTCAGACTTGTACTATGGAGCTCACATGTTTGCTGGTGAAAGCCAGGCCCAAGACTGGATGAAAACAGCGCGTTGGGAGAGTCCTGAGAAATCTCTAGTACTGCAAATGAAAGCTCAACCCCCTGCCTTGATATAGGATCAGGCTCGGGCAAACTTAAATGACTTCACCTGGCTTTCCCCAAGCCTACTGATTGAAATAAGATTCAGCCTTGCACCCAGACACACAATGAGCCTGTGCATGATTATTATAGCCAGTTCCCAGTTATTTTTAAGGAAAATTCTGGCCTTTCTATGGATGTTGATTGCACTTGGGTAGCCTTCAACTCAGTTTATTAATGGGCTGAACCGGGATCTTTCCCTTCTAGTTAAAAGGACCAGGATGGAATGGGAAACCATGTTCCCTCCTAATTCCCAGTGACGGGACTCTGGGCTTTCCCCAATCCTTCCTCTTAACCAGCTTGGAGTGGGATGAATCTCTGTCTTTAACGATACCAGAGTTACCCTCTCAGTGTTCAATCCCACTATTATTCACATCCCTTGCCTGGGAGTACTGAAACGGTTCAAATAGTGGGGGTCTCTAATAAACTTAACATGTTCCTATCTCTGAACCTGTTCCCTTTTGTTTAGTTCCTCTAAGAGATACACTTTTCCCCTTTGTTCCTCCACCCCTACCCATTTATTAGGTGGAGATTTCTTAAAGAAATATTGTCTGGAATTTCTTCCTCCCCAAAAGGGGAGCTAATTCTAGAATTTGACAGTAGTGTTACCAAGCAAGGGCTTGCTGCCAGACACGCATAGAAGTCAATTCTATGGTACCGGCTTTTGAAAAAAAAAGAGCTTTATTGTGAGGTTGACCGGCAAGCAGATAGAAGGCAGGGCTCAAATCTGTCTCCTTGATCCCGGGTTAGGGGGTTAGGGGAATTTCAAACTTGGCAGAAGTTGATTGGATAGCCTCAAATCAGTACATATATGATAATCAAGGTACTTAGGCTGCTGGAAGCCAGATTTTCCTTATTTTAGGACCTCTCCCTTCTTAAAGCCCTCTGGTGGCAACACTTTTATTCTTTGAGTTCCATAGACTGAAGATATTTGGTTCTGGGCTCATCCTGGAGACATGGGTTCCCAACTTGCACATGCACAGTGCTGTCTCTATAAAACAACTTCAGGTCTGATTAATCACCAACCTGTTTTAAGAAAGCAAAACCAGTTTAAGCCAGTTGACGTTTTATGTGCCATTTCAGTAGCAACCAAAACAGCCTACAAGGTGAATCCAATGACCCTTTGGATGATATAACGTTACCTGGATCCTCTAGTTTATTTCAATAGGTAAACAGCTTGCTTCTCTGCTTCCTTTCTCAGGTCTCTTTGCAGGACAGCATTTACCTGTTAAAATTTTAGCCTTTAAGGGACACAAAGTCTCCAAGGGAAAACTGCAGTTTGTTCAAACTCAGATTTCATAGTTGGGGCACCTGATCTCAAAACAAGGGTTACATTTAGATCCAAATAGGTTTCATGGCATCCTGAACGTCCCCAAACTCAAAGATAAGCTTGGGCTAGTTGGCTACTCTTGAAATTGGAAAAGCTTGATAAATCCCACTGCCCTTGCTTGGCCTGTGAAATCTTTTGCTAACAGCTCTTTCTCACTGTAATAATCTTAACACTGCCACTCTTCTCCCCTCCTCTATGGACAATATTCCTCATGACTGACTCTGACAGATTACCTCCTGACGCCCGTGATGACTTATAGGGAACTCCTTTTGGATAACACTGACTTTTTGTGGGTTTACCAATGGTTCTTATTTAAAAGGTGAACACGGTAAGTATTATGCTGGGTATGCTCTTGTAACTCTTTTGAAGCCATCAAGGCAGCACCTTTGTCCTTGGCTACGTCAGCCCAATAGGCTGAACTGTACGCTCTTGCTTGGGCCTGCGTTTTGGCCGAGGGTAAAGCTGTAAATATCTCTACAGACAGTAGATATGCTTTGGAGTAGCTTATGACATTGGAATGCTATGGAAAGAGTGAGGCTTCCTCACTTCCAGTGGGGACCAAATTTAAAATGGCCCTTATGTTCAGGAATTATTAGATGCCATACTCTTGCCAGGGAATGTAAATTGGTGCAGCCACTATGGAGAACAGCTGGGGCACGTCCCTCACAGCCCCCCACGTTAATGACCATCATGAGGGCAGGTGTTTCCCTTTAATAAACCAGCAGGTGGAGCCGTTCTGGCCTAAGGATTAGCAATCACTAGCTGGGGCTGGGAGCAAGTAGGGTGTAGGGGAAGCAGGGGCTGGTCAAGCAGAGGATGTACAAAGAGCAAGAAAACAGCCTGACCAAACACACGGCAGAGGTTTAGTTGTTGGTTCCTTTGATAGTAGCGTTCTTTTCAGAAATATCAGGGAGGTGGTTTCCTTCAACCTCCAGGGAATCAAGCTTGGAATGCCCAGGGACCTTGATAACTGGCCAAAGTGGCTGGCATAATCTTGCTGGTAAAATGAGCGGCTCTTTTGCTCTTTTAAGATCAACACTATTAAACCACGTCACAAAAAAGCTGAAGTTAAAATTTTTATCTTCACAATTGAGGGTGAATGAACTGGTTGGTTAGCCCATGTCTGCTACTTCACTTACTGAATGAGTGTCCTAAAAATAAAATATTAATATCCTGATACTTATACTAAATCCTGGACCCTGAAATGGAATCCTGCCCCCAGACCCTTATTTAACTTCACATTCTCCATCTGTAAAGGATGTATAAAAACAGGAGAACTTTGTAGACAGTCAGGGAAATGAAATGATATCTGAAAAACACTCAAGACACACAATTACTATTTGCTTTGTACTAATGGAAAGTACTGAATTGCCAACACATGCAGGGAAAATTTAGCTGTATTTGTTATTTTGTTTGGGCACAACTTGGTAAAGAAATTGCTCAGAATAGTTTCTCTGAAGAGCTTTGGGTACACTTACTATCATTTGCAAACCTTGGAAAAGGACTTAATTTTTATTGAAGGGAGCTGGAATCAGAAAATGGAACTTCTGCAATGAATCTGTAAAATAATAAAGAAGTCAGAGAAAAGTCTGTCATTTGATATTGTTTGGTCCTTTAAAAAGGGAAATATTTCCTATAAAGACATTTAATGCCAAGGCGGAGGGGGTGGGAGAGGGGTGGATTGGGAGTTTGGGATTAGCAGATGCAAACTTGTATATACAGAATGGATAAACAACAATGTCCTACTGGAATTCCCTGGCGATCCAGTGCTTAGGACTCCACACTCTCACTGCTGAGGGCCCAGGTTCAATCCCTGGTTGGGGAACTAAGATACCACAAGCTGCACGGCATGGCCAAGAAAAAAAAAAAAAAGTCCTATATAGCACAGGGAATTATCTATATTCAATATCCTGTTTTAAACCATAATGGAAAAGAATATGAAAAAGAATGTATCTATAACTGAATCACTTTGCTGTACAGCAGTAATTAACACAACATTGTAAATCAACTATACGTCCATAAAAAATTAAAAAAAAAAGAATGTAAGAGACCCATGAGCTCTTTGGGGGTGTTATGGTATGAAGTAAAGAGAAATGGCAAATTACCTGTCACCCCTGCCTGCCTCTCTGCCTCACACCATGGCTTTTGAGAGAGGTGCAGGAAGTAAACATGGGGTGTTAGATGTCATGAGGCAGACGGCTGGGTAATAGGTGAGTAGCTGCATACTCTTCATTTCACAGATTTTACAAGTGTGTATTGGAAATCACGATCAATTTATGAGGAGGAGGAAAGTGGACTCTATTGAGATGCAGCAAATGAAAACAGGCTAAGGAAATAAAGGCTCAGAATAAAGTGAATTTTAATTCTCTTAAAAAAAATCTGTGTTTTGCACTCCACTTTGTTTCTGCACCATTTGCTGGCTATTCCTGAAGGAGAAGGACTAATTTTAAAAACTGAAATGTGTTCTGAAATGTTAAATATCTCCCTGCTCAGAAATCTAATTTAACACAGTAACTTATCTCAAAGAGGCTTCCCTTTTTCGAACGCTCCTACACTGTTGGTGGAAATGTAAGTTGGTGCAGACACTGTGGAAAACAGTTTGGAGGTTCCTCAGAAAACTCAAAACAGAATTACCATATGATCCAGCAATCCCACGCCTGGGCATATATATCCAGACAAAACTTTAATTCAAAAAGATACATGCACCCCTGTGTTCATAGCAGCACTATTCACAATAGCCAAAACATGGAAACAACCTAAATGTCCATCGACAGATGAATGGATAAAGAAGATGTGGTACATATATACAATGGAATACTACTCAGCCATAAAAAATGAAATAATGCCATTTGCAGCAACATGGATGGACCTAGAGATGATTGTACTAAGTGAAGTAAGTCAGAAAGAGAAAGAAAATACCACATGATATCACTTATATGTGGAATCTAAAATATGACACAAATGAACCTATATATGAAACAGAACAGACTCACAGACATAGAGAACAGACTTGTGGTTGCCAAGGGGAGGTGGGGTGGGGAGGGATGGGCTGGGAGTTTGGGGTCAGTAGATGCAAACTATTATATATAGAATGGATAAACAACAAGTTCCTACTGTATAACACAGGGAACTATATTCAATGTCCTGAGATAAACCATAATGGAAAAGGATATAAAAAAGAATTTATATATATGTATAATTGAGTCACTTTGCTGTACAGCAAGAACTAACACAACATTGTAAATCAACTATACTTCAATTAAAAAAAAAAAAGATAGGGCTTCCCTGGTGGCGCAGTGGTTGAGAGTCCACCTGCCGATGCAGGTGACACGGTTCGTGCCCCGGTCCAGGAGGATCCCACATGCTGCGGAGCGGCTGGGCCCGTGGGCAATGGCCGCTGAGCCTGCGCGTCCGGAGCCTGTGCTCCGCAACGGGAAAGGCCCGCTTATCACACACACACACACACACACACACACACAAAAGATACTTCCCTTCTTCTAATTGCCTGGTAATAATTTTTGGCCAAAAGTAACATAGTGTGACCATGCAGAAACAGAATGATACAGGACCTCTGTTTTAAAAAGGAAAATTATGAGATCAGAAATACGGGTCTCCCTTTAAGAAGTGAATCATCTTTAAAATAAAAGGAAACTCTGAATAAGATCACTTGGACCCAAAAGTGCTTGTTAATTCAGATGCTGTGCTGTAAAATGGCTTAGTTTTCTGTTGATAAGAAAATAAAATTTACAAGCTCCACAGGACACACCTCAAAGCTCTTCAAGTCTTTCTAGCTTTTATCCTCTAGTTAGCATCACCTATGTGGATAGGGTCCTGGGTGGATGTCTAGGCTTCTGGGCATTTCTCTGTGGAATAGAGAGTTCTTGTCACCTATTGCTCTCAAGAGCAATTTTGGAAACACTGAGTCAGATTTTGACATCCTGTTAGGTAATGATGTCACTTAAACCTCACCCTGTGAGATAGACTGGGTATTTTCTCCATTTTAAAGGTGAAGATATTTAATTTAATTTTTTATTGAAGTACAGTTGATTTACAATGTTGTGTTAATTTCTAGTGTAGAGCAAAGTGATTCAGAGATATACATATATATATATATATATACACACACACACTTTTTTTTTTTTTTTTTTTGGCCGAGTCACACAGCTTGTGGGATCTTAGTTCCCCGACCAGGGATTGAACCCGGGCAGTGAAAGCGCAGACCTCCAGGGAATTCCCTACATACATATATTCTTTTCCATGATGGTTTGTTACAGGATATTGACTATATTTCCCTGTGCTATACAGTAGGACCTTGTTTAGCTATTTCTTATACAGCAGTATCTTCTAATGCTAAATTCCTAATATATCCCCCCACTTCCCCTTTGGTAACCATAAGTTTGTTTTCTTTCTTTTTTAAAAATATATTTATTTAGGCTGCGCCAGGTCTTAGTTGTGGCACACGGGTTCTTTGTTGTGGCATGTGAGATCTTTCAGTTGCGGCATGTGAACTCTTAGTTGCAGCATGCATGCGGGATCTAGTTCCCCCACCAGGGATCAAATCCAGGCCCCCTGCCTTGGGAGTGCAGAGTCTTACCCATTGGACCACCAGGGACGTCCCATAAGTTTGTTTTCTATATCTGTCTGTTTCTGTTTTATAAATAAGTTCATTTGTATAATTTGTTTAGATTCCACATACGATATTTGTCTTTCTCTGACTTACTTCACTTAGTATGATCATCTCTAGGTCCATCCATATTGCTGCAAATGGTATTATTTCATTCTTTTTTATGGCTGAGTAATATTCCATTGTATATATGTACCACATAATTTTTATCCATTCATCTGTTGATGGACATTTAGGTTGCTTCATGTCTTGGCTATTGTATATAGTACTGCTATGAACACTGGGGTGCATGTATCTTTTCCAATTATAGTCTTCTCCAGATATAAGCAGGATCATATAGTAACTCTATTTTTAGTTTTTTCAGGAACCTCCATACTGTTCTCCATAGTGGCTGCACCAATTTACATTCCCACAAACGTAGGAGGGTTCCCTTTTCAAGGTGAGAATATTTTAAAGGTGAGGGTATTTTCTCCATTTTAAAGGTGAGAAAGCCCATGTTAGACCCTGGGCCCTGGTGCTATGTCCTGCCCCTGAGGAAAGCAATGTCTTCTTTTTTTGCAGTATGCGGGCCTCTCACTGTTGTGGCCTCTCCCGTTGAGGAGCACAGGCTCCGGACGCACAGGCTCAACGGCCATGGCTCACGGGCCTAGCCGCTCCACAGCATGTGGGATCTTCCAGGACCGGGGCACGAACCCGTGTCCCCTGCATCGGCAGGTGGACTCTCAACCACTGCGCCACCAGGGAAGCCCCAGCAATGTCTTCTTGCTCAGCCAACAGCTTGTTCTGCGGCCGTGAAGGTATATCAGCAAACTTCTCTGAAGTAATGTTAAAAACAATATATTGTGCATGTGCTCCGGGATGGGTTTAGGCTTTGCATCCATTATCAGCTCCATTTTACTGATGAGGAAATAAAGGCTCAGAGAGGTGAAGTGATTTGTCAGAGGTCACACAGCTGTTAACTGGAAGAGCTGGGATTACAGTCAGGGTTTTCTGACTCTATACTCCACATCCTTCCTTCTATTGTTTATAAATTTATAAAGCTCCCCAAAAAATGTTCAGAGGGGAAGAAAGAAGAATGAATATAGGCAAAGTTCCACTGTTTTCAGAACAAGAATTCTTTTTTTTTTTTGCTGTCGTTCTTTATCTTTTTCAGTCCTTGTACAAAAACTCAACAGGTTTCAACCCCAAATGATGGTGAAGACTTTTCATTTGAAAAGGGATCTATGAAGGTGGATTTGGGAAATACAGACCTGAAGAGCCTCTCTTTGGAGACTAAAAGACAGAGGCAGAGCTTTGCCAAGTCATTGGTCATCAGTGGACCTGTTAGGAGTTGTCCTCTGATGTCTTGGGACTCAAGGCAGGAAGGGTCATGAACACTAACCACGTGGTTTGATTGTTGAGTAGGTCTGGTGTAAAAGGGCCTGGATTTGAGTCCTGGAGCACAGCTGGAGTGAGGGTCCAGGTGTGTAGCCGAGGACTCCAGGTCTCCCTCTGTGTCAATCAGATGGCGGGAGGGAAGGATCCTTAGCTTCTGAAGCAAAAGAACAATGGAAAAACCATAATCCTTCCCAAACGACTTTGTGATCTGGGATGATGACACACAGAACAATGTTTTTCATACTGCAGGTCATGGCGGGCATGAAGAATGATAAAAAAAGAAAAAAGAAAAGTAGTAGAATAGAAAATAATGGAGCATATTAGGCACTGCATGTAGTAAGGGTACTTTTTCTTGGAAAAACTAGTATCTCAATGATATACATACACCTAAGCTGAGCCATGATGGAAAATGGAAAATGATATAAAATGGGTTGCTCCAAAAACGAGTAGGCTGCCCCGCTCGTTTGCCCTTCTGTGGTTTACAGTAGGCTAGACTATTTGGAGAAAAGCAAAACGTTCAAAGACTGATTAAAAGAGTTTAAATCTGAGACCCATGCCATGAGACTGAAGGACAAAACAAATGGGGAAGTTGTTTCATTGGCACTGAATCCCTGGGCCGGACTCAGCCTTGGAGGAGAAGTACGTGAAGAAATGTCAGGGCCAACACACATTGTTTGCCCTGGGGGGAGGTGAACTGCGGTGAGAAGTAGCTGCTCTGCTCCAGTCTCCTATCTTCTGTCTTCACTGGTAGCCTTCCACCATTCCCTGGCTCTGCTTGATCTTTGTTTGAAATTCTCCCCTGGCTTCCCTGCCAGCTGACCTAAGTAACGTTACATCATCCACGCCTCCTAGCACCTGAAGTAGGTGCAGGACCTTATCGTGGAGCAACCCATCTGCACTCTTTCCTGGGCTTTTTGCTCTTGCAACTTGCTTTGTAGGGCCAGGGTCACCTGCTAAGGTCCTGGTCACACAAGGGACAGAGTTTAAGACCTCAGGTTCCCAGAACCATGGAAGTCTCCCACCGTGTCCAAAGGTCGGGGCAGAAGAGATCCTTGAAAATGAACATTGATGAGACTAAAGATTTAATGTCACTTTAAATGTAACCGAAAAGCTTATTTAAAAAAAAAATTCTTCCGTGGCGAATCATTTTATTCCATGAAGCGCTATCCCTTGCCAATTTATTTCTATTTTAAATTGAATGTTTTGATTATTTAATTTCCTTAAAATTTGGGTCCACTAGTATTCAATACACAACAGCTTAAAATTAGTATTTTCTTATTCTTTGAAAACTTGCACCCCAAAATATGCCACTTGGGCATATTGATTATTTTGGATTATAGTTAAGAAACGGTCAGTGCAAGGACACTCTGACTTCTTTTGTTCCCCTGAAAGTAGGAAATAAATCTCTCATGTGAAAGGTGTCCTTTCTGTACCAGGAGGGTGGAAGGCCTCCTTATCACCAGAGACAGGGAATTCAGGGCCCCGAAGGCTGTATAAACAAACCTTGTTACTTCACTAATTTGCTACCCCAAGCCCAAACACCTTTGTCTCGTCAATTCTTCACAAATTTATTGTTTCCTTGTCTAAAAGGTATAAAGCTGCCTGCTTCGGTCACTTACTTTGAGTCTCATATTTTTGTATGAGTTCCCACGTATATGAAATGAAATCTGTTTTTCTCCTGTTAATCTGCCTTGTGTCAGTTTAATGATCCAACCAGCTAAAGAACCCAGAAGAAAAAGTCTTCCTCCCCTACACCTCCAAAAGAGGTAAAAGAATGGGATTAAACTGTAACACATTGTTCTATAATGTGTTTCCCTTCCTCCAACCCTTCCCCCCGCCTCCACTTTTATTGTCTTGGACGTTATGTAATATTATAGGTCTCTATAGGACACACAGGTAAGTACGTCTCATTTGTAAAAACTACCCAATTCTTCACAATAAGGAAGTATTGCAATTTATTAATACTTACGTGTTACGGATGGTTATTTTCAGGTCTTCCAAAGCAGAAAACATCTCTGTATGTATATCCTTAGAATTTAGATACATTTATTTCTGGAGGATAGATACCTAAATGTAAGGTATACATATTTAAAATTTTAAAGATACCACCAGGTTATTTTCCTAAATGTCTGTAGCAATTGATACTTCCATCAGTAAATGTGTGAAAGTGGTGGTCCCTCCGCCCCCATCCTTGCCAGTATCAGAATTTTTTAACTTTTCCTCAATATGATGGATAGAAAATTATTTTTCATTATTTTGCATTTCTCTGAGAGAAGGTGACCATCTTATTTTGCATTTATTTCTAGTGCTTGGGGCTGAGCATAAGACTATTTTATTGGTTTGTCCTGACTTGCTGGCATTCCACCTGACTTAAATGTTCCATGTATTTTCTTTCAATCATATTTTCTCTGAACTTTCTTGAAGTATCTTTTGTCATTCGGAAATTTCACTTTTTTGGGTTGTTAAATCCTTCAGTATTTTCCTTTATAATTTCCAGGTTTCTATTTTCCTTAAGAAAGCCTCTTTTACTCTTAGGGTAAAATATTTTCCTATATTTTTGAACACTTTATTGTCTATATTTTCTCATGCCTTTATTTTTACACTTAGCTCTATAATTCATGTAAAATTAATTTTCTTTATGTTATGATGTAGGAGTTTGGCTCTATTAGACAGATAGCCAATTATACAGATGTCTTTGAGCGAATCACCCATTTTTTGCTCATCATATTGAAACATCCATAATCTACAGTTTCTACTTCTTTTGTAACACATTAGCGCAAACTTAGCAGTTTAAAATACACAAACTTGTTACCTTATGGTTCTGTATGTCGGAAGCCGGGTTCAGATCTAACTGGACTAAAATCACGGGGTCGGCTGTGTCCGTCCTGGGAGCTCTTAGGCGAGAATCCATTTCCTCACTATCTCAGGCTGTTGGTAGAATTTAGTTCCTTTCAGGCCCCCATTTCCTTGATGGCTGTCAGCTGAGGGTCCTTCCCAGTTTCTGGAAGCTGCCTGCATTGTTTGGGTCGTGGTTCCGTTCCTCCATCTTCGACACCAGCAATACTGGGCGGAGTATCCCGCTTCAAATCTCTCCTGCCCCTTCTCCCATCCTTACTTCTCTCTGAGCCACTCGTTCTGCTTTCCTTGTCCATTTTTATTTTATTATTATTTTAAAATCTAAGTTTCCTTTATTTTATTTATTTGTTTTTATTATTTTTGGCTGCATTGGGTCTTTGTTGCTGCGCGCGGGCTTTCTCTAGTTGCGGCGAGCAGGGGCTACTCTTTGTTGCGGTGCACAGGCTTCTCATTGCAGTGGCTTCTCTTGTTGCAGAGCACGGGCCCTAGGCATGGGGGCTTCAGTAGTTGTGGCTCGTGGGCTCTAGAGTGCAGGGTCAGTAGTTGTGGCACACGGGCTCAGTAGTTGTGGCTCGCGGGCTCTAGAGCACAGGCTCAGTAGTTGTGGCGCACGGGCTTAGCTGCTCTGCGGCATGTGGGATCTTCCCGGACTAGGGCTCGAACCCGTGTTCCCTGCGTTGGCAGGCGGATTCTTAACCACTGCATCACCAGGGAAGCCCCTTTTAACTGTTTTTTACTCAAAAGAAAAATCCCAAATGCAGTGATGACGAGCCCTTTAAAAAATAATATTCTATACTATTATGAAATCTTAATTATGGCAGCATGTTCAACATAATTATTGAACACCTGAACTATCACCATATCTCTGAGAAAATCAGGCGGTTATCATTCAAGTTTTACACAATTATCTCTTTATACAAATTTCACTAAGAAATGCTTTCTTTATTCCCTTTTGTCATGCCAATACATGTCCAAAATCTTTCTATAATCTGCAAAGTTTTAACTGTAAAACCACAAACTATTTTACCTTGATTACATGCAAGATTCCTAGTCTTGATCCTACCTCTGCACGACAGTAATAAATAAGCTTGTGGCCCTTTTTCCTTGAAAAGTATGCCAACTATGCTTGTCTGCCACAGGAAGAGTGCCACTCAAGAAACTTTTGGCATTCGAGTGTATCACCAGATGGAAAAATCTCCTAAGATATGAATAGCACTGAGTGTAGAAGACAGCTCTGTTCCTCTCTGCAGTAAAAATGACTCTGTTCTTTTCAATTCCACAACCCATTTATCTCCATTCTCTACCAACCAAAAATATGTAGGAATTTGGTGAAACTGGTGACTCTTCCTCTGGGGTGTTTGGAAGGGGGCCCTGGGCCATTCAAGTACACGTGCTCAGAGTGTTGTAAAACTGTTAGGTCAGGACTATACTTTTAGCTCAGAAGAACTGTTGCTGCTATAAAATTACATTTAGACTCGTTAATTTTGTAGGTACCATTAATATACATATGGAGATGAAAATCAATGGCCTTCATCATCCCAGACATTAAATGCTGTTAGTGGCAAACTATTTATCCACGATCACCTCTAATATGCTGCAGCAGAAATGTATTTTCAAATAATCAATACCTTGGAATTTCAGTAATTTAAGAGCAAGTACACAAAAAATTCTAAATAAGGAAATGCACTACTACCAAAATCATAGGGACCTCATGATGTGGGCTTAAGGGTAGCCTGCAGGTTAAAATCATGTGTGTGGCTACTGTTTACAATAATGAGTGCTGCTACCCAATTTCCCCTATCACAGCCCCACAGAATATGTGCGTATGACACCCTGGGGTAAATGTGAGCGGCTGCTTGCAGGCAGAGATAAAAGCCCTTAGGATTGAGGGGATCTGTGCAGACACAAACCACCAGCGGCACAGCAGCATGCATGGGTATGAACGGTGGGAGGCTCTGGCTTAGCTGACAAAAACTGTCAAGCTTTAAAGATGGATTTGAAAAAGTCATTACCTGTCCTCACTTCTGATGGCATGGACCCCCACCGAGAGAGGATGCTTATAACTCCACAGACACTTATTCCACAACTACCAGGTCCAAACCATGGAGGGATACACACAGCTGGCTAACCTCCTGCCCTTGAGCTGCTCACAATCTAGCGTGCCAGGAAGGTGTTTAAGCAGCTCTCTATAACACAAGGTAGGGCAAAAATCAAGGTCAACCAGGGAATTTCAAAGTGGTATGAGGTTACATAAGCTGGAACAAATAGTTGTGTATGGGTACAAGGGAAACTTCAAAGAAAAGAGCTCTGCTAATAGAGAGGTTTAATTCTGAAACGTCATTCTGGCCAAATGTACACAATAAAGCTTGCGTTGAAAAAGCAAAATAAACCGATAATCCTTAAGGTAATCCATTATAGCAGTGCTCCTGGGAAGATAATCATGAACCAAACTTTTTAACCACTTCTGAATAACGAGATTAATATAAGGTAGAAAATTTTTTATTTTTTATAGGTTCAGAAACATGACTCTGATTTACATTTGACAATTCTTGAAGTTCCAGCTTTTTAGAAGAAATGAGTATGAGAATGGGAAAAAACTTAAGGCAATGTTATGGTAACATTTATCTTTTTTCTATTCAAGATGCAGCTCTTGAACATTTTTAGTAATTATGACTTTCGACCTGAAACGTTGCTTTAACTGTTTAAGCTAGAAATAAAGTGTAAACTTCATTGGTTAAAGTAATTTCCTGGGACTTCAAGTTTAGATCATTTTTGTAAAACAACAAACTATGTAAGTAAAATGGAATCAGTGAGGGGGTCATCTTGAAGACTGTATCTGAACAGTAGTTTAATTTCACCGTTAAAGAAAGTGTGTCTTAAGAGTATTTCTTCCAACACTATTAGAAAAATGTTTGACTTCAATCAACCAATCAGGAACTGTTCAAGTCAAGAACTCTTTTTCACTTAAAAACTTCTGTGCATAAAATACATCTGTATGGGGCCTTCCCTGGTGGCGCGGTGGTTGAGAGTTCGCCTGCCGATGCAGGGGACACGGGTTCGTGCCCCGGTCTGGGAGGATCCCACGTGCCGCGGAGCGGCTGGGCCCGTGAGCCATGGCCGCTGAGCCTGTGCGTCCGGAGCCTGTGCTCTGCAACGGGAGAGGCCGCAGCAGTGGGAGGCCCACGTATCACAAAAAAAAAATAATAATAATAAAAAATAAAAATACATCTGTATGTTTATTTTGAGGGAAACCCTACTTTGTATTCTAGACTATCTCTTTTGAGGATAAGTAGATTTAAAAAAACTTGCACATTGTCTATTTAAGTGTTCAAATACTAAAACACTCAAGTTCAATTACATCCCAAATCATATCTCTAAGGTTTATCAGGTATTTAACAGAACAGGCCCTGTTCTGAGCACTCCTCCTCCTGACTTGTTTAATCCTGCTAAGAACTCTCCCATCCTACCAGACAAGAGGCAGAGAAAAGAAAAAGGTAGGAAGCTGTCTAGAAATACAAGCCATAGTTTAACAAAAATAAACAGTGGTTTTATTGATTACGTATATTTTCAACTCTAGTAATATATATTATAAACTTTAAGAATTAGAATAAATGGCTGTATTTTTTACCAAGAATAATCTAGGCTATGGCAGCATGTTTGATGAACATTATTGAAGTCCTGCACAGTCATCATCTATCTATTTTTCAGAAAATCAAGAAGTCATCATCCAAGCTTTGTATTAGGTCACGAGACAGTTACCCCTATACACACATTTCATTAAGTAGAAATAAGACATTACACATTTTCTTTTTTGGCAAATCCTCCCTTTCTGTCATACAGATATATCCTCCCAAAGTTGTTTTCTTATAATGTACAAAACTTATTTTTTATCCACAAGAGTTGTGTCAAATAACTTTCACCCTGGAAAGCTCAAAGGCATGAGGCAGTAACAAAATGCTACTCTGGACTCTGTATTTCACTTTTGCCTAAAACCCTATTTGATAATTAAAACTAAATGAATCCCACATTATAATACTTACGTAGGAAAGTCTTTTTGTGTACATGTTTGCCACAAAGATGGAAAGTGTCAACTCATCTGAGCAAGTATTTGGCAGATCACAGAAAGAAAACAGGGCTGTGGGAAACGCAAACGCTTTAGTGTTTGACAGCTGAAGAGACTGGTGACTGTCACTCCAATTTCTCATCTCCTTCTTCCACGTCTTTCAAACTGAGTACTTCCAAAGAGCCTTTGCCTTTTGTCTCCTTTTTTACGAGCTCATCGATTTCTCGGAAGCAGCCAGGGTCGATGAGACACACCTGAAACATTGAACACAGCTGTTGACCACATGAGGAAGAGCAGTACCATAGAATGGACACAGCTTTCACTTCATATGAGACAAACACACCATACATTCCAGGTCTCTCTACAACCACAGATAAGACAACGCACAGGACGGTGGCTGGGCTCTGGTCCAGCCTCTGCCCTTAGGTATGCACGCAGGCCCCTGTGACAAGGCATTATTCTCCCTACTGAGGACTTCCAGATTCCTCAGCTGTAAAACGAAGTGGTTGGATTAGAAGGCTATGGTCCTTTTCATACTAAAATTTAGCGTTAAAATTTACAGTTCAATGAAATCATCTCTTTGTAGCCACATTTGAAGAAAAAAAAAAAAAGAGGTGGAAGGCCTATTTAGAAACCATGTGCAAAGTTTTGCAAAGATTTTAGAACTTCAGAGTGTCAGATGTGTTGTTTTACATCTACAGTGGAAAGGGCAACAGTCCTCTAGAGCTCATTTATTTGTCAAGAAGCTATAAAGCTCTAAGACGTGGGTTTGCAGACAGCTGAATTTACACGATGTCTGAAGCTGCAGGGTGAGGACCCAAAGACATGATGTTTTTGCTGCTTCTTTAAAATGTTCTGTGGTAAATGAGACTGACAAACTTTTAGTCCTAGTTCCAATCTCCTCATTAATAGAAGACTCACTGTAAAATATATTCTCATCGAAAATGAGCATTGACCAAAATCATTTTATCATGAATAATTTAACTAAAAAAGCAAACAAAAAGTGTAAGTGTTCTTAATGACAATTTGGTTCTACGGAGACCTTGACTGTCTTACCTAATTCTAGTTAAGACATTACTGGAAATGTCTTACTGTTCACATCTTCTAAATGTGACAGATTTATGACTAGAGAAGTATTTTGGTAACGTGGAAGCAAAGAAACAAGAGTATGTTAATCTTACAATATCTAACTGTTGACCATAGTCTTCACTTTCTATAACCTTGATGAGTGGCTTGAGTTTTTCTTTCAGCTTCTTCCCTTCATTCACTGGAAGAATGAACCGAAGTCTCATGTGAGCACGTTCTATCTTCATTTTCTCCTTTAACTGCTTTATCACTTCCAAAGCCTATCAAGACAAAATTAAAAACGTCTGTAATTTCTTTGCTTCTTCTGCTGCATTACTGCAGAAGGTATTCAAAACAAAGCAGTTTCCACCTAGCTGGACTGGGCAATGGTTTCTTAGATGACATGAAGAACATTAGCAACCACAGGAAAAAAATAGATAAATTGGGCTTCAAGATTAAAACCTTTTGTTCTTCAAAAAACTATCAAGAAAGTGAAAAGACAACCCACAGAATATGACAAAATACTGGCAAATCGTGCATTTGATATGGTACTAGTATCCAAGATATACAAAGAACTCTTACAACTCAATAATGAAGAGATAACTAATCAACTAAAAAATGGTCAAAGGATCTGAAGAGTGATTTCTCCGAAGAAGACAAAGGGTCAATACGCCCATGAAAATATGTGCAAATTATCAGTCATTAGGGAAATGCAAATCAAAACCAGAACAATACCCCCAGGATGGCTATAATCAAGAAGTCGGACAATAACAAACATCACTGAGGATGTGGAGAAACTGGAACCCTTGTACACTGATTGTGGAAATGTAAAATGGCTCAGCTGTTTCGGAAACTGGCTGAGCAATTCCTCAAAAGGTTAATACAGTCACCATATGAGCTAGCAATTCTGTTCCTGGGTATAGAGAAATGGAAACATACGTCCACACAAAAATTTGTAATCAATTTCATAGCAGCATTATTCATGATAGCTAAAAAGTGGGAACAACCCAAATGTCCACCAACTGATGAATGAACAAAAGGTGGTATTTCCATACAATGAACTATTATTCAGTCCTAAGAAGGAAAAAAGTACTGATAGATGCTACAACATGGATTAACCTTGAAAGGGCCACATACTGTATGACTACATTTATATGAAATGTGCAGAATAGACAAGTCAATAAAAACAGAAATAAAATTTGCAGTTGCCTTATTCCCTCCTTACGAGACAGGGGAATGAGAAGTGACTGCCAACAGGTACAGGGTTTCATTTTGGGGTGATGAAATGTTCTCAAATTAGGTAGCAGGGAAGGGTGCAAAAACTTTGTGAGTATACGACTGAACTGTAGGCTTTAAATGGGTGACTTTTATAGTGTATGTATTATACAAATATTAAAGAAAAATCTAACAACTGGGGTTAAAATGATGCTTTAAAAATCCAAGTTTTATCTTTGTAAAAACATTTTTTACTTTATATTGGAGTATAATTGATTAACAATGATGTGTTAGTTACAGGTGTACAGCAAAGGGATTCAGTTATACCCATACAAGTATCCATTCTGTTTCAAATTCTTTTCCCATTTAGGTTATTACAGAATATTGAGCCAAGCTCCCTGTGCTATACAGTAGGTCCTTGTTGGAAGAATCCAAGTTTTATCTTTAAAGTCTGACTTGGATAGGAAGATGAGAGTCCTAGTATATTTGTGTTTAGTTAAAACAAATTCCATCACTTCTCTCTAAAACCTCCATCGTTCCCCTCCCCTGTACCCAAAACCTCCTCCCACTTGCTTCCAAGTAGTGCCATTTTGTTATTACCGACCAACTATTTTAATGTTTTCCTCAGAGAACACTGATTTTCATGGACACTTTTTGACATTAAAAAACAACTCACCTGCTGTTTTGTACTCTTGTTGGGTTTGACCGAATAGTGGATGTCCTTCATGGCTCTCTCGATAAGGATAACGGTGTACGGTCTCTTTGTTTCAGGGTTCACACATTTGTCGGCCACAATAGTTGCAATGTCCCTAAACATCTGCTCCAGCTGTGTGTGCCGTTCTTTATCTGACACTTGAACCTCTCCTTTAGTTAAAATCTTAAAAAACCCAACAAGTTTAAGAAAAGTAATATCTTTATTCCACACTACTTGTTAACTAACCACAGGAATTAATAACTGGGGAGAAAATTAAATTTCATCCTCTTCAGCTACTGATATTTGGTAATAACTTGAGCTTTGCCTAAAGGGATTATCTTGTTCCAAAATCTTACTTATTTAGATGGGGAATGGGGTAAAGGTAATCTTAGCAGAGGGTGTAAATGATGAAATACCTGAAAAGGAATTCTACTTTCAGGTATATTACACTAAAAATATATAAATGAACAAAATAATGCAGCTTAGTAGGAAATCTGATTTCTGGAGGCTTTGGCAAAAAATCCAAGTCCTGAATTATTAAAAGTGATGCTGCACGGATCGAATTATTGCACAGTAACTGTTCACTCCAAAAAAATAGTACTTTAAAGTTTAACATACCTGTAATCTAATATCTAATACTACTGGATATTAGGGTCAATTATGCTGCAACTGTTAGAACCCACCTGCTTACAGATTTCAGTCTGGTCATCTGTTCCAAACGCACTGATGAGATCTTCCTTCTTTGCAACCTGACCTTTAGAGACATTTACAAACACTGAGTGGGTCTGCAGAACTTCATCAAGGTCTTTTTCCCTTGGGAGGACAGGAGAGAAAGTCCTAAGTGAGTATGCTTGAAACTTCGAAGTTCATTCACATTTAAATACAAGAAGGCGTCGATATGAATAGTAAGAAACAACAAATACTCCTAAATGACCCTCGGTTCCAGGGGACCATTTTGTAACCCAGAACTCCATTTGTATTCGCAGTTACTCAGAGGTGAAAAACGTCGCGGGAGTCTGTGTGCCATCACTGAAGGGTGGGGTCCGGCTGCTGCCAAGGAATTCCAGCCCCTAGATGGCAGCAGTGAAGAACTTATACGCACTTCGGTGCAACTACTGGGCTGAGATCTGTGACAAACGCACGAATTACAGAAGCACCCGGAAAACTAGGCCCTTTGCCTTTATCATTATTCTGACGAAAGGACCACAGTTATGGGGGTTTCTTGGCTGTGGCTTTTATGACACCCGGGAAGCAAAGTAAAACCAAGCCCCAAACCAAACCGACCAAACAAAAAAAAAGGGAACGTCTGGTTTAGACCCTAAGCCCGGGCAGCAGGAGTAGGTTTCCCATTTCCTTCCCTGGCGAGACACCAGCTAGGCCCATTCGTTAGACGACCAAAGGAGGCCGCCTTTGAGGCTACCAGCTCCGGCCAGGGCCCAGAGGGAGAGTGTCACTCACACGCCGCTCCGCCAGCCCACGACTTTGTTTTTGTAGCAGGCGATTTCGAAGCGCTTCCCGGCTCGCTTCATTCGTACTACGGCCACATTGGTCAGGCGGATCTGGTTGGTGGGGGTGAAGATCGACATCGTGGCCGCTCACAGACCTTGGGTCCGGCGAACCAAGGCAAACCTGCGCTGCCGGCCTCAGGGCTAACTGAGCCTCGATATAACCACTCGGCGGCGCGTGGCCCAGTAACGCCCTCAGACTGCGCAGCGCCGTTACTAACTCGGCCGAAACGATCCACCCACGCAACTTACTGCGCAGGCGTCAGGTGTTAAGAAAACCGGGCGAGGAGGAGGGAGCTAGAACGTCTGCGCATTGTGGCTTTTACGACACTGCTCCACGCCCGGAAAGAGTGGGTCTCTTCCTTGACGTAATTTTCTTTCCGGAATGAACGAAAGAGCTCTGATTGGTTGGTGGAGCTAATGTTTGGTGACCGGGTGGAAACTCAGTGCCGGGCACCTCACAGTTCCGCGGAGTTCCGGGCCACGCCCACATTACACTTTCGTTATAGAAAAGTTTTAACACAAAAAACGTAGAGAAAAAAGTGTAATGAACTGCCATGTACCCATCACCCCGCTTCAACAATTATCAACATTTTGCCGTTCTTGTTTCATTTTCCCTCTTTTTTTTTGTTGGAGTATTTTAAAGCAAATCATCATAAAGTTTTAGCTTTAAATACTTCAGTCTAAACTCCTAACAAATACACCCAACGAGATTAACCATAATTCCTTAATAGTGTCTCATTGCTAAGTCCATAATCAAATTTCCCCTAAATAATGCCTTTTTACAGTCGGTGTGTTTCAAATGAGATTCAAACAGGCTCACATATTGCATTCGGTGGGCGATGCCCTTAGTTTCTTAACGCCGACTTTCCCTCCCCCACCCCCTCCTTTTTTTGCCTGCTTCTCTCCAGATTCGCCCCTAACTCTCAAGCGCGGATTCCTGAGCCACAGGCAGCACTCCCGCTTCCTCGCCGGGAGCTCTGGGAGGTGCTTTTCTCTGGGCCCGCCCCCTTCCTCCTCTGAGCCAATCCGGACAGGTCTGCGAGTGGCATGGCTGCCCCCAGGTCCTCCGACTGTGGGCGCCCAGCTAATGCTACGAGGTATTTCTGGTGGTCTCCCAGTATCCACGCCGGACAATAAGTTTTTTAGGTCTGCAGTCCTGGTGTCTTGTCGGGCCGCAGGGCTCGGGCTCTGAGGAGAATGGGTAAGGTCCACAGGCGGGTAAGGTTCTTGGGGTGGGAAGGGCGGAAACCGTTTTTCTGAGACCCTCGGGCCCCTTCCTCCAGAGTGTGTTGCCCTTGTTAGCCCGGGACCGGTGCCGCTGGGGGCAAGGGAGGACTGATCCCTGCTCGTGACCTGGCTTTTGCCTTTTCAGGCTAGGAGATGAGTTTAGAACTATGCTTCTAACCTCAAGCAAAAGACAGAGAAAACTTTCTCCCCCTTACCCACGTGTGTTGAGGACTTTTGGTCCTTTCCAGGAGTAGCACCTGTAAACCTCAAATCTTAGACCTCGCCTTTTGAAATTACCCCCAGGTTCAGCATTTGAGTCCAGGTCCATCCATATCTCCCTTAAAAAAAACTGGGACTTGAGGTCAGTTATTTGAGAACCCTTTGCAA
This sequence comes from Delphinus delphis, assembly GCF_949987515.2. NCBI lineage: Eukaryota > Metazoa > Chordata > Mammalia > Artiodactyla > Delphinidae > Delphinus > Delphinus delphis. The sequence continues at coordinate 73,730,571 of NC_082697.1, forward strand.
GTAGATGTGGGTCTCTAAAAATAAAATTAAAAAAAAGAGGAATACGTGTAGTATTATTTTTCTTATGGAGCAGCGTAACAAAGCAAAATTAACTCATAATTCCACATAAAGTGTTTTGACTTTATGTTCCCTTCTTTTCCAAACGCTATATTCAAAGGAAGATAAAATTTTATATTCTTGTTTTGAATTAGCATTATCATGACAATTATATTACATATCACAGTGTCTTGTTTTTATTAGAGTTGCTTTTTATAGATTTCTTAGTGGGGCTGTTGAATATGAAGGTTGGTTTTTCTTTTTTTTTCTAAAATAAGAATGGATATCATTGTACATGTAACTTCAAATAAAATTACTTATATGTGTCATTTTAAATTTAGATCCTTCTTTGGATATGTGGGACTTCTCATCTTTAATATCGTTATGGATAAACAGGTTTTACATATATTTGGGCTTTGCCTTTGGCTTTAGCCTTTGGATTTGTTTCCAGATTGTCATCAGAAAGCAGGTAAGTGGAGTTACTTTTTTTTTTTTTTTAATATATATTTATTTATTTATTTTTGGCTGTGTTGAGTCTTCGTTGCGTGTGGGCTTTCTCTAGTTGCGGCGAGTGGGGGCTACTCTTTGTTGTGGTGCGCGGGCTTCTCATTGTAGCTTCTCATGTTACGGAGCATGGGCTCTAGGCACGCAGGCTTCAGTAGTTGCGGCATGCAGGCTCAGTAGTTGTGGCACACGGGCTTAGTTGCTCCGTAGCCTGTGGGATCCTCCCGGGCCAGGGCTTGAACCCGTGTCTCTTGCATTAGCAGGTGGATTCTTTACCACTGTGCCACCAGGGAAACCCAAGTGGAGTTACTTTTTCTAGGAGAGTATTTGGCATCAAATTTTATAGACAATGCAGAGTGCACATTTTCTAAGGCTTCCAGAAAAATATAGAAATTCTAAAAGGAACTTTCGATCACTTTTATGTTTGGTCTTTAGAAATAGTTTTTCAATGCCAAAAAATTTTTCTTGTCAGTTTTTATAGACTAAGTTATTTACCTTTTCTTTGATGGGCTGTGGAAGTCTCATTGTTAAGATACAGGAAGGTTTTGTAATGAAAAATTAAACTTTTGCAAAAACCCCAAATATGCTTAGCACCCTTAAGGGGTAGTAGTGTTCTCTTTTCCTTCCAGTAATTAAGAATCAGAAAATAAGTTTCTACTATTATTCCACTACAACACATTATGGGTGAAAGTACGTGTAGTTCTATCCTGGAAGGAATGGGAATCATTATAGTCTTAAGAAATGTGGGCCCTGCTTTTAAAAGGACCTAATTATACCAAGGGGTTAATATTTGAGGAGTACAATTGAAAAATTAAGAGAATAATAAAATGGGTCAGTATCTGAGCAGTTGATAATTTTCATTCCTAATGAAGTTGGGAAAATATTCAAACTTGATGGATTTTGTGTTTATTTCAAGAACAAAAACTCACAGGAGAAAACCGTTCCGAAAGCATCTCGGGATTTGATGACAAATGGCTATATCTCTCTTCAAAAGAAGGAAGTCTTTGTGTCTGGAGTGAAGATTTTCTATGGTTCTCAGACTGGCACAGCAAAGGTAAGAACTTATAATGACACTTTTCATTGGGTCTCCTGATCTTTTAAGAAAATTTCTGAAAAGTGTTCTTTAGCAGTGAACTGAATTGGTCTTCTAATCTTTTTTCATCTTTGTTTTTCCTTTTTACAGCATACATTTTTCCTTTCTGGGGTGGTGGGTGAGTTTCATCTCCATTTCAGCTGATTGGGGGTGTCTGGTGGTCACTGTCATGCGGGGTCTTTGTTCTGAAGCTTGCTTCTTGCTCAGCAGAATGGAGACTTGGATTTCCAAGTCCATTACTGGGTATAGAAGTAGGGAAGATAGTGAAAAGTGGCAGCAGTATGTCCAGTATGGGCCCTGACGTTCACAACTTCACACATCTATTTAATGAAATGTATTTTGATTTCTCATAGTGTTAAAAGTGTTAATGATATACATTGAATACTGTGTAGATACCGGCTGCAGATATATAGCTGAAAGATGCTTTAATTGTATCTAGATGCTGCTTGCTTCTTTATAATAAAGGTCACAGCTATTTATTGCTTTCTAGGAAAAGATTCTAAGACTAACATGAAAATGAATTAAAAACAGAATTCCTTGTCATTATTTTGGTAGAGTATTAAAGAGGGTTCTATTGCCCTCTCGTGGATGTTTTGTAGAATACTACTTTTTAAAAGGTTTTTTCAGTATTTTGTTGTGTGTGTCATAATTGAAGGTCACTTATAATTAAGTTCAACCTTAAGCAGCAGAGGCAGGAAACTGGAAGAAACGTTAGAAAGGCATCTGAGCTGCGGAAACAAAGTCCTTTTATGTTACTCATAGAAGATCTCATTCTAGCCTCTCTTTTATGCCCGCTTTTATGTTTTTTTAAGATCAAATTAATACTTGCAGATGGTAACAAGTCCAGGTGTACAGAGGGTTCATAATGAAAAGTACTCTTCAGAGAATCTATTTTAGCTATTGATATTTCTGTTTTTAATTCCTCTGAGGGTTATTTCTTGAACCTCCTTCTGCCATGTTTCTAGATTTATCAAGTTAGATAAAAATTATTGACTCCTCGTATTAGTCAGTTCCTCACATCTCAGCGGCTTAATATTGTTGCCCACATCATTGTTGATATGAGTTGAATGGCCCCCCCTTCTTAAAGCTGTACCGTCTGAATTTCTCTATTTGGCTTTCACATTTGATTGATTCGTATTTGGCTTCGTATAGAAGACTCGGGCAGAATTTTTTTCTTACAACTTTGAGGGCATCACATCCTTGTCTTTTTTTAATAAATTTATTTATTTTTTATTTTATTTACTTTGGCTGCATTGGGTCTTCGTTACTGCATGCGGGCTTTCTCTAGTTGTGGCGAGAAGGGGCTACTCTTTGTTGTGGTGCGTGGGCTTCTCATTGCGGTGGCTTCTCGTTGCAGAGCATGGGCTCTAGGTGTGCGGGCTTCAGTAGTTGTGGTGCACGGGTTCAGTAGTTGTGACTCGTGGGCTCTAGAGCGCAGGCTCAGTAGTTGTGGCTCACAGGCTTAGTTGTTCCGCAGCATGTGGGATCTTCGTGGATCAGGGCTCGAACCCGTGTCCCTGGCATTGGCAGATGGATTCTTAACCACTGCGCCACCAGGGAAGCCCCCTGGAAGCTTTTAGAATCATCCCTTTGTCCTAGATGTTTGGAGCTTTTGTGAGATGGTGTCTAGGTTGGGTCTTTTTCAGCCATTGTATTGTATACTTGGGCTGTTTTGTTTTGAAAATTCGTGTGCATTAATTCTGCTAATATTCCTTGGGTAAACTTCTTTCCCTTCTGTTTTCTCTGTTCTACTCGGTTAGTTGGATGTTGGACCTTTTGGATGGTCTCCTGTGTCTCAAATCCTCTCTCATCCAAAAGTAACTTTCTTTCTGTTCTGGGTTCTTGGATTTCAATTCCAAACCTTTTTTTTGAATGTTTTAGTTCAGCTATAATGTTTTTAATTGCAAAAATGCCATTCTGTTCCATTTCTATTGCATCTTTTTCATAATCTAAGAATATATTTCAGTGAGTTCCTTTTTCGGTTCCCTGATTTATCTACTTCCTGCCTGTTTCTGCTGCTGCTATTTCTCTTTCCTGTCACTTGTTCTCATCATGGTCTTGGTGATCCGTGGTTTTCTGTTCATATTTAGGATGGAATGATGGGGTAGCTGGCGTGGATTTTCTCTGTTAACTGTGTAAATAGACTTGTTTTCTCTAGTTGTAAGTTCTCACTGTATGCTGTGTGCAAGGTGGGTCAGTGTATGCCAGGTGACCTATCTACCTCACATCTCCCTCTAACTACCACCTCAATTTTATTTTATTTTTTATAGCATTACTCCTTGAAAGTGTTGTCTGTGCTTGCTGTCTCTAATTTCTCTACTCCTGTCTTTCTTGACCCACTCCAGTTAGGCTTGTGTGCCCCAGCCTGCTCCCAGTGACTTTTATGTCGCTAATTAATTCTCAGTCTTCATCTTACTTGACCTCTTAGCTGCACGACAGCTCCTTCCTTGTTGACATACTTTCTCCATTGAACTTTTGGGACACGCTTCTCTAGGTTCTCCTCCTCTGCTGAGGCTAGTCTGCCTCACTGTCATTTGCAGATTTCTCCTCATCTTCTTGCCCTCCAAAGATAGGAGCATCCCAGGGCACAGTTCTTGAGACTATGTCTTTATCTACACTCACTTCATTCTCTAAGGGATCTTGTTATCTAGAGCTTTCAGTTCTATTTATTGGAATTTGACAGAGTTTTTCTGTAAAGGGCTAGATAGTTTATTTTACATATGTTTTTTAGGTTTGCAGGTTTCGCAAGGCGTATGGCCTTTGTTGCAGCTGTTCAGCTCTGCTGATGTCGTGTGAAAGCAGCCATGGACAATGTATAAATAAATGAGCATGACTGTATTCCAGTAACCTTTACCTATAAAGACAGAGGGCCGGATTTGGCCTGCAGCCCTCAGTGTGCTGATCCCTGTAGTAGACGGTGGCCTCTAAATTTATGTTTCTAATCTGACTTTTCCTCTCAACCCCAGATCCTCATCCCCAGCTGCCTATCTTAGATCTTCCTGTGGATGGATGTGTAGTAGGCGACTCAGAATTAGTGTGCTCACAACTAAACTCCCAATTTTGTGCCCAAACCTGTTCCCCCTCTAATTTTTCCCATTCCGATAAATGGCAACTTCATCCTTCCAGTTGCCCAGTTCAAAAAAACCTTTGACTTCTCTCTTTTTCTTACTACCCACATCCAGTCTGTCAGCACATACTGTGTGTTCTACTTTCAGAATAGATCCAGGTTCCAGTCCCTTCTTACCGCCTTCACTGCTGCTGCCCTGGCCTAAGCCAGCCTCCCTCATATTTTGTCTGGGTTAATGTGGTCATCTCATCCTCAGCCTCCTTCATTCAGCCCATCCCAGCAACCACAGGGACTGTGAGAACTTAGGCAAAATGGTGTTAATCATCTTGGCTTAAGACCGCGCAGTGACTCCCTCATTCACTTAAAGCAAATGCCAAAGCCCCCATGGTGGCCGAGAGGCCCTCACTTCTGCGTCTCCAGCATCTCCTTTACCTCATGTCCTTGGTCTCCCCCCTCCAGTCTTATTAATCTCCTTGCCGAGTGTGCTCACGCATTTGGGCCTTCTCACTTACACGTCCCTCTGCTGGGGATAGCCTCTGGCTTGCTCTCTCATTTCCTTCAGGTTTTGCTCAAGTCTTTATTTTTGAGGCCTGTGGCAGTGTTTTCTGACACCAAATAGTTGTTTTCCCACACCTGTTTTCCGATTCTGGTACTGTCTACCCGAGTTATTGTCAGATTGTCCCCACATCAGACACCAGTCACAAGTCCCGGGGCATGTGTACTCCTGACTGGCCAGCTATAAATTCAGGGGTTCCCACAGTCTCTTTCTTAGGTTTGCTGATTCCCTAGAATGACTCACAGAATGCAGGGAATTGCTTTGATTAGTCTACTGGTTTATAACAATGAATATAACTCAGAAAGAGACAAATGGGAGAGATGATGGGGCAGGTCTTGGGGGGAGGGGCGGCACAGAGCTTCTGTGTCCTATTTCAACGCGCCACCTCCTCGGCATATCAATGTGTCCCCCAATCCCTGTCATTTAGGGTTTTTTATGGAGATTTCATTACGTAAGCATGACTGATTAAATCATCGACCATATCTGATTGAACTTCATCTCCTGCCACCCCTCCCCTCCCCTCCCCACAGGGAGAGAAGATGTTGAAAGTTCTAAGCCTTTAATCCCAGGGTTGGTTTTCTGCTGACCAGCCCCCATCCTGAAGCCATCTAGTCCCCCACCGCAACCCCAATGAGTCATCTCATTAACATACCAAAGACAGCAAGTTCCAAGGATTTTAGGAGCTCTAGGAGCTCCCTGGAGGCAAAGACCAAATATTTATTTTTTATTATATACACCTGTCCTGGCCCTCCTTATGTAAAATAACAACTCTCCCCATGCCTCCAATACCGTATTCTTACGCCTTATCCTCTTTTCCTCCACAGCACTGGTCACCATGCGATATACTGTGTATTTTCTCATTTGTTCTCTCTCCGTCCATTAGAATATCTCCTTGAGGATGTTCCCTGATGCTCCTTAAGGGCAGGGAACATGTGTGCCTTGTTTCCTGTTGGGTAATATCGCCCAGAGCTGAGACTGGCCTGGTGGATGCCCAGTAAATGGCGAGGGCAGGCTTAGCTTTAGTCCTGGCAGGTGGCGAGCCAAGTGTTAGGCTACCAAGCCAGAAAGAGGAAGAGAATTTCCTGGGGTACCAACATCTGGCTAGAAGTTGTAGCTTTCCCCAGCCATTTGGTTCATTTTGTTTGGAGAAGAGGCTGGCAGGGGTCTGCCTGGGGGTAAAAGGTGAGTGTCGCTAAGGCTCTGTGTGCGCTGGTACCACATAATACGGATTCTCTGTATTCCACAGGGTCTTCTCTGGCCCACTGCTCCCTCCCTTTTTTTTTTTTTTTTTTTTTTTTGCGGTACGCGGGCCTCTCACTGCCGTGGCCTCTCCCGTTGCGGAGCACAGGCTCCGGACACGCAGGCTCAGCAGCCATGGCTCCACGGGCCCAGCCGCCCCGCGGCATGTGGGATCTTCCCGGACCGGGGTACGAACCCGCGTCCCCTGCATCGGCAGGCGGACTCGCAACCACTGCGCTACCAGGGAAGCCCCTCCCTCCCATTTTTGCCCCAGTGACTGACTGATCCCAGAGCCCCTCTGGTTTTCTGTGTCCCCCGAGGCTTGCTTCTGTCTGTCAGCCTGCTGCTTTTTGCTTTCTGTCTTCCAGAAATGTGCTCACAGTTCTCATATTCCCCACTCTCTTCCCACTATGGTATTTCTTCTCCATCTATATGTTTATTCTAGTGGGGCAAACAGCTGAAATGTCTACCAGTACATATAATAAGTACATATAATCCCACATATGTACTTGTAGAGGGAGAACAACACAGCTGAGTGATGATCTCTGTAAAGATGCTTGAGAAAATGGTAGAAATGAGAATAGAATTTGTGTTTATGGTGATACATGTCAGTCACCGGAAAAGCTTTTCATGCTAAATGCCTCACTACCTTGCCAACAGGAATAAATGAAGACTGTATTTTTCATTTATTTAGCTTATTGAAGACTTTATTTGATTTTTTTCCCTCCTATCAGGGATTTGCGACAGTTCTTGCCGAAGCAGTTAGCTCCCTTGGTCTGCCTGTGGCACTTATTAATCTGAAGGAATATGACCCAGATGACCATCTAGTAGAAGAGGTTGGTAATTGTCTTATTTTCCCTTCAATCACAACTTTCAAATTTAATTGATCTCCTGTGTTCTGGGATAAAAAGACTCTTCAGAATAAATTTAATTTTCACGCTAAAGGATTCCAGTCGGTAGAGCGTTCAGTGTCAGTCAGGGGTGCTGAGTGTGTGGTGGCGTGCTGACTCGGGCGTGAGTGATGCGGGGCCGGCCCCTCTGGGGTGTTAGACTGAAAGCTTGGGTGGTTGGAAGTTCCCTCCTGCTTTGACTGTCGTAATCAAAGAGGGTTGTCACTGATGGCCATGTGCCGGGCATGTGAACCACGTGTAGGCCTGCTGAAAGGTCAGGAGCCACTTGGGTGCCAGAAGCAGTATGGGTTTTGGAGTTAGAGAAATCTCTTTAACTGGCTATGTGACCTCCAGGTGTAACATCATATCTGTGAGAGCTTCATTTCATCACCTGAGGAATGCCCCGCCCCCTCCTCTAGCCATGCCCAGGTAGGGAAGTTGGCCTGACAGCAGCGGTTCTCCAAGCGTGGTCCTTGAACCGACAGTATCAGCATTTCCTGGGAACTCGTTAGAAATGCAGATTCTCAGGTCCTAGCCCAGCCCCGCGGAATCAAAGTCTGGATGTGGGGCTGTGTTTTAACAAGTGCCCCAGGTGATTCTGAAGCAGCTAAAGTTGGAGAAGCAGGTGGAACAGGCATTGACAAGCCTTTTCTATAAAGGGCCAGATGGTAAATATCTTCAGCTTTGTGGGCCACGCAGCTACTGAGTTCTGCCTTTGAGGCACAAAACAGCCAGAGATGGTATGTAAATGAGTGAGTGTGGCTGTGTTCCAATAAAATTTTATTTATAAAAACAGGCAGTGAGTGGGACTGGGCCTGCGGGCTGTAATTTGCCAGTCCCTTCTTAGTGGATAAACCTCTAGCTGTAAATGTGCATTTCTTTCTCCCCCAAGAAAACGTTGGAGTACAAGTGAGTGAGCTTGAATCTGCTCTAAATTATTTGTTAAAAATTATTAGCAAAAAAAAAAAAAAATTATTAGCAAGCTTGGATACTTAATTATTCGTAAGGGATTACTTATAACTCACCTCCTGACTTGGAACTGTGAAGATGCACTCGAGCAGATGAAATACTGTGGCTCACAGGACTGAAGATGTGTTTTGTTTCCCATGGAGATGATGGTGCCAAGTGTTAAGTCACTTTACATTTAACGTTTTATGGCTTTGATTTTTCAGGGCATTTTTTAGAGATCTTTCTGTATTTCTTCCTGACTGATTTGGCTTTTGTTTCCAATATGACAAGCAGGAGCTGATAGGAATTTATAGTCTGGGAAATGGGATGAAGTACATGGTGAAGGGCACCAGGAGGTGTGGTGGGCTTTCTCCCCTGTGCAGGGTCCTGGCCCTGTTTGCTTTCTCTTTTGAAAATAAGTAACATTTCTAAAAGCACTCTTTGTCTTTAGAGGTTAGTGTGATGTGAATGTCAGCATTTCAAAAAGGATTTTCTTCATTGAGATAACTTTATATCTTGGCTACTCTTCTGAAATAATGACTTTGTTGGTTAGGTTACCAGTAAAAATGTCTCTGCCTTCCTGGTTGCTACCTACACTGACGGTCGGCCGACTGAGAGCGCAGAGTGGTTCTGCAGGTGGCTAGAGGAAGCAGCCAATGACTTTCGATTTGGCAAAACGTACCTGAAGGGTGTGAGATACGCAGTGTTTGGCCTGGGAAATTCTGCATACGTGAGCCACTTCAACAAGGTAGGTACAAGGTAGGTACGTGTTGAATTGTAGGGATACATTCTCTTAAGTGAAAAAAAAAAAAAATCACCTACACAGGTACATATATGTGGGTGTATGTGAGACAATCTGTACTCTCTGGTACTTACTAATAAACTTTTTGTGTTATTCTTTTTATCGCTGGGAATTGCTACTGTATAGGAGGCTCTCAGTAAATTTTTATTGAATAAAATGAATGAAAATGCCTCCTGTTGTCTAGCGTCTTAGCGGCTTGTATTCATGGCCAGAGTCTAGCCTCCTGCCCCCAGGCAGGACCTTGTAGACGGAAGGTCCCTGATTCTTTGGACTTTCTCAACTACCTGTTCTGTTGTGGAATGACCTTTACTGCCCAAACTAATTCTTCACAAAGTTAACTTGTCTTTTAATCATTACTTTTCTTTTCTTTTTCTTCTTAAATTTTATTTATTTATTAGTTGTTTGTGCCGGGTCTTAGTTGTGGCAGGTGGGCTCCTTAGTTGTGGCACACGGGCTCCTTAGTTGTGGCAGGCAGGCTCCTTAGTTGCGGCATGCATGTGGGATCTCATCCCCGGACCAGGGATCGAACCTGGACCCCCTACATTGGGAGCATGGAGCCTTAACCACTGCGCCACCAGGGAAGTCCCTAATCATTACTTTGTAAAGTGATGAAATAGAAGAAAAACATTCACTGCCCTTTATGTAATAAAATATTAATTGTTTCTTTTGTTCTCCTGGATCCTTTTTTCTGAGTGAAATTAACTTGGCTCCTTTTCCTTTGCATTCTCTATACTTTAAAAAAGAAAAATGTGTGGGCTTCCCTGGTGGCACAGTGGTTGAGAGTCCGCCTGCCGATGCAGGGGACATGGGTTCGTGCCCCGGTCTGGGAGGATCCCACATGCCGCGGAGCGGCTGGGCCCGTGAGCCATGGCCGCTGAGCCTGCGCGTCTGGAGCCTGTGCTCCGCGACGGGAGAGGCCCGCCACCGAAAAAAAAAAGAAAAATGTGGAGGCTCTCAGTTTCTTAGTGGTTCTGAAAAGTGATCAGAATTTTTTTACGTGTACCTCTCCCCAGATGTGAGCCCAGCTCGGCTCACCTATTTTTGGTAGAACGTGAGGAAAGATGAAGGTGGAGATCTTTCTGTAAAAGTTGTTTTCATCCAGCTGTTCTATCAAGATGTGTATTCTCTGTGCCTGCCCCCCCCTCATATTTTCAAAGAAAGTAAACACAAGGTAAAATTCAGATATGTAAATATTTTGTTTACTGCCTTGCCACTTAGGAAGCCTGTTAAGTTTTTGAACTCTTAATTGTACTTCTTGATAACTCCTGTGCCTCAGCTTAAGTGCTTCATACTGTAATAAAATGCATCTCTGGCTTATGAAATCATGAGTCTTGCCAAATGGGCTCCGTTTGTACTTTGTTGTTTAATGGTCTTTGACCCCAGAGGCTTTATTTTAGAAGGAACTGATTTTGCTACTGAGTGATTTCATTCTGACCATGATTTAGAAGACTAGTTTTCAAATTCTTCATCAGGTACTAACCCTTAGTTTAACAAAATAATTTGTCGGTCCCTATATTTTAAAAAAAAAAAAAAAATCTTCCGCAGAATCTTACCTGAACGTATCAATGGCTGGAGGGCCTGAAGCCCTTTTGACTGGGCAGTTCCTTCTTCCTAGCAGCGGCCGGGAACAGGGCCCCAGTGGAACCCCAGGCTGTCGCAGAGCAGGCTGCCAGCCTCGGATCTGGAGGACTGTTGTAGCTCACCTGTCTCTTTCTCCTGCAGGTGGGGAAGGACGTGGACAAGTGGCTCTGGATGCTCGGCGCCCATCGCGTGATGTCCCGAGGGGAGGGTGACTGCAACGTGGTTAAAAGCAAACACGGCAGCATTGAGGCCGACTTCACAGCGTGGAAGGCTAGGTTCATCTCCCGGCTACAGGCGCTCTGTAAAGGAGAGAGAAAACCCTGTGGTGGCAACTGCAAGAAAGGCAAGTGCGAGTCTAATCAGCACGGCTCAGAGGCAATGGAGCCAGGGTCTCACGCTCAAGAGGGATTCCATCAGAGAGACGCTGAGGTACGGAGCCCACGTGTCCATGTCTCCCTGTTTTCCTCCTGCATTTGGAGGTGCTGAACCTTTCCTCTGTCCTGGGAAGCTCTTTCCTTGGCCTCTGGTTAGAAGGAAGAGCTGAAACTCATGTGGGGATGTTCTAGAGAGAGTGGGATCTTAGGATAAGCTATGTTGTGCTGGATGCTTTCCTAAATATGTTCTTTAATTGTTGCATTGCTGGAATCCAGTAGGTTTCTACCCCAGTTTGCAGGTTAGGAAACGGGTCTGGAGAAGTTGAATATGTCCCGGGCTGAGCTCATGTCTTTTTACCCCTAAACCACATATTCCTCCCAACCTCTTTTAACCTCCATTAATCACTCAAACTTGAAGGCTGCGAGTCATCCCAGATTCCTTTCTTTCATCCCTCACATTCTAAAAATTTCTCTTTCTTCAGATACCCCAGTTCCTTTGAAGCTCGTGTTACATCAGGCTATATCACTACTGTTGTTTTTGGGCCACCTGGTCGCTTGCATCATTTGGGAACAACTTGACATTCTGACTCCCTGTCTTTCTTGCCACCCTTGTTCCTGTCATTCCTCTTTGTGGCTGAGCCATCCACATAGATGATTTATCCTGTCCCTTTCCTGGCCTTCACACCCCCAGGAACCATTTTCTCCAGTGACCTCAGCCTCCCACTTCCGTGCTCACCTTTGACATTTCATGTCCCTATGACCTGAACTCTGAGCCCTCTCTGGTGCTCTTACTTTAAAGTTCTTTGGACCCCACGTTTTTTTCACAGGGTAGTGCTAACTGCTTACTTCACTTCTGTCTTTACCCAGTTTGAATTTTATACTCGTTCTCTTAAAAACATCTTCAATTCTCTTGCCATCCACTCCCTCTTCCAACCCAGTTGGCTAAGCCCCAAGCCAGGTTGGAACCTGTCTGCCTTCTCTTTGACCACAGATTGGTGACCACGGGCTCAGGTGTGCAGCCAGAACTGCCCCCAGTCTCCAGCATCCTCTCACTCTCTGAGACCACTGTTCAGTGCTCTTTTTCCCCCACCCCTTCCTCCAGCTCTCATAGGAAGCCGACAGAGAATTCTCTTAGAGCCTCCCCGCGCTGTCTACAAATCCTGCCATCTTTTCTGCCACAGAGACCAAGTATCTAGTTCCTGTCAAGCCCACTCTGTGCATGCTCTGGGATCAAGGACTTTGTTCCCTTTGTTCCTTCATATATTGTATGTCTCTCCCCTGCACTGTTAATCTCTCTCTCTCTCCTAGGTGGTCCCCAGAAATACATAAACGTGCTCTAAACACGTTTGTTTAAACACAGGAATCACCTGCGTTTAAACAAACACAGAAAGCAAATAAGAAACAAGCCTTTCCTTTGTTCTGTGCCTTTCAGCTGCTGTTTCATTTTTCTGCTCTTTTTCTAGCCAGTCTCTTTGCTTTCATTTGTTTATCTTCCCTCCAGTTGGCTCCTACTATTTTAAAAAACTTGAAAAAAATTTGAGGTAAAATTTGCAAAGCATAAAATTAACCATTTTAAAATACATACAATCTAGTGGTATTTAGTACATTCCCAATTTTGTGTAACCACTGCCTGTATCAAGTTCCAATACCTTTTCATCACCTCAAAAAAAACACTTACCCATTAAGCAGTCACTCTTCACTCCCTTTCCCTCAGCCCTGACAACCTCCACTTTGCTTTCTGTCTCTATGGATTTACTTATTCTGGTTGTTTTATACAAGTGGAATCATTAATATGTGACCTTTCTTGTCTGACTTCTTTCACTTAGCATAAAAGAGTTTCATCCATGTTGTAGCATGTGTCAGTACTTCATTCCTTTTTATGGCTGAATAATATTCCATTGAATGGAATTGTTGATCCATTTATCTGTTGATGAGAATTCTGGTTTTTTCTACCTTTTGGCTATTGTGAATAGTGCTGCAATGATATTCATGTACAGGTGTTTGTTTGAGTAACTTTTCAGTTCTTTTGGGTATATACCTAGGAGTGGATTGCTGGATCTTGTGGTAATTCTATGTTTAACTTTTTGAGGAACCACCAAGCTGTTTTCCCCAGTGGCTGCACCTTTTTTTTTTTTTTTTTTTTTGCCATACGCGGGCCTCTCACCGTTGTGGCCTCTCCCATTGCGGAGCACAGGCTCTGGACGCGCAGGCTCAGCGGCCATGGCTCACGGGCCCAGCCTCTCCGTGGCATGTGGGATCCTTCCAGACCGGGGCACGAACCCGTGTCCCCTACATTGGCAGGCGGACTCTCAACCACTGCGCCACCAGGGAAGCCCCAAGGCTGCACCTTTTTGCATTCCTACCAGCAATGTACAAGGCTTCCAATTTCTCCCCATCCTTGTCAACACTTTTTTTTTTTCTTAATTGTAGCCGTTCTAGTGAGTGTGAAGTGATGTCTCCTTGAGGGTTTTTTAATTTTTGTTTATTTTTTTAATTTTTAAAATTTTTATTGAAGTGTAGTTTATTTACAATTCTGTATTAGTTTCATGTGTACAGGAAAGTGATTCAGTTATATATGCACACACATATATTTATATATATAAAGGCATATGTGTATATACTTTTTCAGATTCTTTTCCACTTATAGTTATTACAAGATATTGAATATAGTTCTCTGTGCCATGCAGTAGGTCCTTTTTGTTTATCTCTTACCAGATATATAACTTGCAAATATTTCCTCCCATATAGACTTCCTTTTCACTTTCTTGGTCATGTTTTTTGATGCACTAAAGTTATTAATTTCCATGAAGATCAGTTTGTCCATATTTTCTTTTGTTGCTCATGCTGTAGGGGTCATATATATGAATCCATTGCCAAATCCAAGGTTATGAAGAGTTATTTCTATGTTTTCTTCTAAGAATATTATAGTTTTAGTTCTTATATTTAGGTCTTTGCTTCATTTTGAGTTAATGTTTGTGTATGGTGTGAGGTCAGGGTCCAGTTTTATTCTTTGGCATGTGTAGATCCATTTGTCCCAGCACCATTTGTTGAAAAGACGATTCTTTCTCGACTGAATGGATAGCACCCTTGTCAAAAGTCCATTGTCCACAGATGTGTGAGTTTATTTCTGGATTCTGTTCCACTCATCTGTATGTCTCTCCTTAGGTCAGTACCACACTGTAGATTTGTAGTTAAGTTTTGACATCAGGAGTCCTCCTACTTTGTTCTTTTTCAGTGTTGTTTTGGTTATTTTGGGTTCATTGCAATTCCATATGAATTTGAGAAGCAGTCTTTCCATTTCTGCAAAACACATTGTTGGGCTTTTGATAGGGACTGTATTGAGTTTGTAAATCACTTTGGATAGTATTGTCATCCTAACAGTATAAAGTCTTTCAGTCCTTAAACACGGGCTGTCTTTCCATTTATTTATGTGGTCTTTAGTTCCTTTCAGCAATATTTTGAGTTTTCAGTGTCCAAGTGTTTTACCTTGGTTAAATTTTTTCTTACGTATTTTATTCCATTAGAAGCTATTGAATTCCACAGTCATCAGAGAAGATACTTTGGTTGATTTTAATCTTGTTTTGTGGCCTAATGTATGGTCTGTCCTGGAAAATATTCCATGTGCACTTGAGAAAAATGTGTAGTCTCCTGTTTTTGGGTGGAATGTTCTCTATATATCTGTTAGGTCTAATGGATTATAGTGTTGTCCCAGTCCTCTATTTCCTTATTGATCTTCTATCCAGTTGTTCTATCCATTATTGAAAGTGGGGTATTGAAGTTTCCAACTGTTGTAGAATTATCTTTTCTCCCTTCAGTTTGTCAATTTTTACTTCATATGTTTTGGGCTCTGTTAGGTCCATATATGTTTATAATCATTAAGTCTTCTTGGTGGGTTAATACTTTTATCAATATATAATATCCTTTGTCTCTTGTAACAATTCTTGGCTTAAAGTCTATTTTGTCTGATGTTAGTATAGCTACCCTTGCTCTCTTTTGGTTATTATTTGCATGGCATATCTTTTTCTTTCTTTTTTTTATGTTTTTTTTTTTTTGGCCATGCCACGTGGCTTGCAGGATCTTAGTTCTCCAACCAGGGATCAAACCCAGGCCCCCTACAGTGGAAGCACAGAGTCCTAACCACTGGACCACCAGTGAATTCCCTGGAATATCTTTTTCTGTCCTTTGACTTTCAACCTGTTTTTATCTTTGTAGCTAATGTGAGTCTCTTGTAGACAAAGTGGAGTTGGTTCCCTTCCTTCTTCTTTGTTTTGATCCATTCTACTTGTCTCTGCCTTTTAATTGGAGAGTTTAACCCATTTTCACTTATAATAATTACTGATAAGCAAACGCTTCTGTCATTTAATTATACTTTCTATATATTTTACATCTTTTTGTTCCTTAATTTTTCCATTACTGCCGCCTTTTGTGTTTTATTGTTTTTTTTTGTGGTGTACCAATTTGATTCCTTTCTCATTTTCATTTCTGTACATTTTTAAGTTATGTTTTGGTAGTCACCCTGGGGATTGCAGTTAACCTCTTTGACTTACACCACTCTATTTGTATTAACATCACCTTTATATACAAAAACTGTGCTCCTATTCAGCTCTGTCACGTCCCCTCTATGTTATTGTTGTCACAAATTATGAGTTTACATGTTGTGTGCCCATTAACATGGATTTATAGTTAGTTATTTTATGCGTTTGTCTTTTAAATCATATAGGGAAAAAGGAATTATAATCAAAAATTACAGTAATACTGACTTTTATATTTAACCTATATACCTGACTTTAATTTTCCTTTTTCTTGGTTCCGTGTTTACTTGGTTTTTGTAAGCCTTTGGCTAATTTTCAGAGTTCTGACAAAATGACATCTGTTGGTTTTTGCTTAATTTTTAGGTGTGTCTGTGGGGGAACAAGCCCTTGGAGTTACCTACTCTGGCGTTTTTGCTGATACCACTCATAGTTTTTAACATTAAAAAAATTTAAGTCAAAAAATATTTTTAAAATCAAAAGTAACACTTGTACATATAAAACTTCAAATAGTACTTAGAGGCTTATAATTAAACACTGTACTTCCTTGTCTATTTCTATCTAATTCTTATTTTCCCAAGGCAGCCACTTTTAATTCTTTTACCTTTTTCATTTATATTCTTAAATAATAGTCCCTTCTTGCTATTGATGTTTTAAAAATTTCAAAATCATACACACACACACACACACACACACACACACACACACACAGCATCACTTCCCTTCCTCTTGTATGGTTGTATCACACTTTCTGGTTGAACCATTATTCATTGTCATTATTGTAACTGTGTACGTATTTGTGTATCTGCCCTATATACTAGATTATTATATTTTCATTCTTATACACTTATTCTCCTTAAGATTATTGCTGCATTTTTAAAAATAAATTTATTTATTTATATTGTATTTTTGGCTGCGTTGGGTCTTCGTTGCCACGCACAGGCTTTCTCTAGTTGTGGCGAGTGGGGGCTACTCTTCGTTGTGGTACATGGGCTTCTCATTGCGGTGGCTTCTCTTGTTATGGAGCACGGGCTCTAGGTGCACAGGCTTCAGTAGTTGTGGCACGCAGCCTCAGTAGTTGTGGCTCACGGGCTTTAGAGTGCAGGCTCAGTAGTTGTGGTGCACGGGCTTAGTTGCTCTGTGGCATGTGGGATCTTCCTGGACCAGGGCTTGAACCCGTGTCCCCTGCATTGGCAGGCGGCTTCTTAATCACTGTGCCACCAGGGAAGTCCCCTGTTGCTACATATGTTTTGATTTCTCTATAACCATCACTGATTCCAGAACTAACAGAACTGAAAGTTGTTTTTCAGTATTCTGTAGTTGTTATTGATTCTTGGTGGCTTCTCGTGTGCCCTCTCCTTCTGCTCCACTGTGGCGTGGCTGCCCTCTAAGCGTTGCTGCAGCTGAAGTCCTGTGTCTTCCAGCCACAGCCTTCCTCTCGCCAGCTTCTTGGGTTCCCTAATTCTTGTGTCTCATATCTTCTTATCTCTCTACTGACTTTTGTTTTTTGGAGCACATTCTCCAGTAGCTCTTTGAGAAAGGGTGTTTTAAAGGTGAATTTTCAGACTTTTCATATCTGTGAGTCTTTATCCCATCTTCACAGTTGATTGATACTTTGGCTGCGTATAGAATTCTAGATGGGAGTTATTTTCTTTCAGAAAATGGAATGCATGATCCATTGTCTTCTAGTTAGGAGTGGAACCCAAGTTTAATTTGGTTCTGAATTTGTATTATATAATCTTTCTTCACCCCTCCTAGAAACCTTAAAACCTCCAAATAAAATCCCTCTAACTATCTATTCTTTGCTCCGTTCTTTCCCCCAAATTCTGTGCGTGTTTTTCTTGCTTTCTCTGCCTGTACAGAACATTTTTTCTAGTTTATTTACACCAAGTATGCAGCCTTGTGGGTCCCCAGCTTTGACTCTTGTCTCCTGTGTGAGAATTTCCTCCTAGTATCATCCCTTCAACTTTACCTGCTCTTCCCTTGTCCTGTCCTGCTGTCAAAATAGGTTCTACAGATTCAGCAGATACTCTCAGCTCCATTTGTCACTTACCTCCTAGGATTCCCCTTTTTAGTTCATATTTGTCCTCTTTGGATTCCTTACGTTTTTGCCAACTCCATAATACGTTTAAAATTATGCTTTTAAAATGTAGGGACTTCCCTGGCAGTCCAGTGGTTAAGACTCCATGGTTCCACTGCAGCTTTGTAGCCATATTGTTTCTGTTGCAGCTATCAGCTCTGTCATATTATTAAGAAAGTAGCCATAGATAATGTATAAATGATGGGCTCCTTTAGATTTGGCCTGAGGCTGGCTGGCCTCTAGCCCAAAATATCTCAAGTCCATCCAGTGAACTTACAATCTGGGAATGAATATTAGACACTTTGCTACTTTGCACAGTGTATTTCTGAAGCATTGATGTTCCAGCAGGAAGAGCCCTTTGGGAGCACCAGTGAGGAAGAGTCTGGTACTGAGGACCATCAGAGTCTAAAATCTGTCATTGATGTTGAAGACCTCGGCAAGATTATGGATCGTATGAAGAAAGAAAAGGTACTGTAATTTTGGGAAATGGTGAGCTGGGATCCGACAGTTGGTTGACATCTAGCATCTGTATTGGTGCATAGTCCATCTGAGCTCATAATTGGACAGTTTTAGTTCTTTGCCTCCTGTTTTGAGAGTTTTATACTTTTTTTGGCCATTATAACATGAAAATCTTTCTCAGCCCTGTGGAAATGAGCCCGTAGTAGAATAGACATAACTGAGGAAAGGGTAGATGGTTAGAGGGACTTTCCTCAGTGTTGTGGCTGAAGATGACAGGCTGAGCAGCATGATAAGATTGGTGTTGATATTCCCAGTGGAACCCTCATGTAAAAGTGCTTCCCTGTCGTAGACCGAGTGGTGTTGCGCTTAGGGATGGCACGGTGGTCTGTGGGTGTTGAGGTCAGCTTAGGTGGAGGCCCTAGGAATCTAGGAAATGTTCATCTAGGTTGTCATTGTCTTAGTTACTCGAAGAGTAAGAGAATGTATGGTGTAGTAGGGTTTTATGCAGAGTCTAATGATCTAAAATTGAAATAACATTATATATACAATAATATAAAAATATAAAGTCTCAATTTATGTGTGAGTTTTGGGAAATGAGAATATCCTAAGGTAAAAATGTATCGATTGCATAAGTCTTAGAAACAAAAGAAGCAAACTGTGGAAGAATCCAGGAAAGCCTATGATAAAATTAACACAAACTCAAATGAAACAGTTCAGTAAGGCAGCAGGCCATAGTAAGGTAAAAAGTCAACGCCCTTTATATTCCCAGATAATAACCAGTTAGAAGCTGTGGTGGGAGAGGACCCCATTTACAGCAGCTACATAAAAAATAAGCACGCACATAGGGATACACTTCTGAAGAAATAATCTTAAATCTCTACGAGGAAGACTTTAAAACATTCCTGGAAGATCTAAAAGTGCCTTGAACAAATGAAAAGAGCTTCCTCGTTTTTAGATATGGTGATTCAGTATTGTAACGCTGTCAGTTCTTTTAATACATGCATTTGATGCAATCCCATTAAAATTCCAGTAAGGTATTTTTTTTTGGAGCTAGACTGGTTGATTCATGTGGAAAAATAAACATGCAAGGGTAGTTAGGGAAACTTTGGCAAAAGTCATGATGAGAAAGGCTCGCCCTACCAGGTATTTAAACTTACTACAAGGCATCTGTAACTGACACTGTTGTACTGGCTCCCGATGAGACAGACCAATGCAACAGAATAAAATTCCAGGAATAGATCCAAGAATATAGGGAATTTCATATATGATAAAGGTGGTGTCTCTTTTCCCCAGGGGGAAGATGTACTTTTAAGATAAATGATGTTGACAACTGGCTAGCTACTCGTGAAAAGATAAATTGGCTCTGAAGCTCATACATACATCAGGATAAACTCCAATCTGAGGTAGATCACCAATCAGAGATATAAATGTTGAAAAATACGTAAATAATAGAATTAGATGCATTATTTAAAACTTGAAAAAAGATTTTGTATATGATCTGAAATCTGGAAACAATAAAACATTGAATATCAGTGATTTTTTAAAAAATTCACATAACTATAGACAAAATCAAAAGACAAATGATAAAGTGAGGGAAAATATTTGCCCCTTATACTATAAAGAAGGAGTTAATTTTTCTACCATACATAGCACTCTTAAAAATTGAATGAAAAAAAAAAGACTTTAGTAGAAAAAAAATAGGAAAAACACATGAATAGGCGAGTCTCAGAAAAACCTCTACAAATAGACTTTAAACATATGAAGAAATCCTCAAATTCACTCGTAATAAAGGACATGCAAATTAAAACTACACTGATATACATTTCTCACCTAGAAAAATAGCAGAAATTCAAAAGTTGGACAATGCACAATTGGTGAGGCTCTGTGGAAACAGGCACCCATACCTTTCTGATGGGAGTCCAGAATGGTATACCCGTATGCAGGGGCTTTGGGCAGTCTTTACCAAATTCACACGCATTTACGCGTGATCCAGCAGGCCCAGATGTATAAATTTGCCTTGAAGATACATCTTCACAAATACAAAACAGCATCTGCACGAGGTTATACCTTGCAGCAAGTTTAACAAACAGCTATTGGATACTGGCTGAAAAAAGCATGATGTACCCACACAGTATAATACTGTTGTACAGCTGTGAAAAATAATAAAGTGGATCCATGTGCATTAATGTGATTTCCAGGTGGTATGATGTGGAGGCTGATACGAACTTAAGATTTTTAAAAATGTACGTTTATTGTCATGTTATATTTGCAAATTTATAATTTAAGTGTGTGTGTGTATAAATAATATTTTGTGGCTGTGTTTGTTGAAAGGACCTTTTCATGTTCTGACACTAACTAACACCCAGTTAATTCAAATGACCTGCAGTTCAATTCAGTTCTGGCACTACCTGGAGTTAGTGTCAGACCCCCCATAGTCCTGTGCAAGACTGTCTCCACTTCAGTGGTAGCTGTAAGTCTAAGGGTCCACTTGGACTTCCGACCAACTGGTCATAAGTATGGGGGTTCTCATGTCCGATCCCCTCACGTTCGATAATTTGCTAGGATGACTCAACTCACTGAAAGCACTGTATAAATCTCCCTTGATTTACAATGGTGTTATGTCCCAATCAACCCATTTTAAGTTGAAAATTTTGTAAGTCAAAAACATATTTAATACACCTAACCTATCAAACATCAAAGCTTAGCCTAACCTACCTTAAACATACTCAGAACACTTAAATTAGCCTACATTTGGGCAGAATCATCTAACATAAAGCCTGTTTTATAATGAAGTGTTGAATGTTTCATGTAATCTATTGAATAACGTACTGAAAGTGAAAGAGTGGTTATAGGGGTGCAGAATGGTTTTGCGTGTATTGGTTGTTTATGCTCCTTTGTGATTGTGTGACTGACTGGGAGCCTTGGCTTGCTGGCATCACAAGAGTGTATTGTACTGCATATGGGTAGCCTGGGAAAAGACCAACATTCAAAATTCGAAGTAAGGTGTCTACTAAATTTGTATCGCTTTCGCAACATCAAACCATTGTAAGTCAGGGACTTATGGTTACAGTTTTGTAGCGAAGGATACAAATCAGAAACCACCAAATGGAAAGGAAGCGTAGGGCAAGATCTGAGAGTGGAGGGTTGGGGAAGAGACCCAGAGTTTCTATGCCCCCTCATCGTGGAATCTGGGCACATCACCCTCCCACCCCATCCATGTGTTCACCACCTAGGAAGCTCTCCTGAGCTTTATTTTTTACTTTGTAAATTTATTTGTTTATTTATTTATTTTTGGCTGTGTCGAGTCTTCATTGCGGTGTGCGGGCTTCTCATTGCAGTGGCTTCTCTTGTTGCAGAGCACCGGCTCTAGGCGCGCGGGCTTCAGTAGTTGTGGCACGTGGGCTCAGTAGTGGCTTGTGGGCTCCAGAGCGCAGGCTCAGAAGTTGTGGTGCACAGGCTTAGTTGCTCCATAGCATGTGGGATCTTCCCGGACCAGGGCTCGAACCCATGTCCCTGTGTTGGCAGGTGGATTCTTAACCACTGCGCCACCAGGGAAGCCCTCTACTGAGCTTTAGCATCCAGAATTTTTATTGGGGTTTCATTATGTAGGCATGATTAATTAGATCATTGGCTAGGTGTTTGAACTCAATCTCCAGCCAGCCTCCCCTCCCCCTCATGTCTCTGGAGATCCAGCTGGCCCAAAGTTGCATTATGTGATTGTCTTCTGGTGACCAGCTCTTTTCCTGAAGCTATCTAGGGGCCCACTGTGAGTCACCTCGTTAGCATAACAAAGACACTTCTGTCTCTTTAGGAAATGCCAGGGTTTTTTGAAGCTCTGTGCCAGGAGCTAGGGACAAAGACCAGATGTATTCTTTATTGTGCCACAGACCTAGAAACAAACAGAGTAAGCCCTCAGATCTTGTTTTCTAAAATCATTACCCTACTAAAAGGAACTAGGGCTCCTTGAAGAAATGGCTGATTCCAGGGTTGGGGAAGGGAGTGTAGCAGATGAGCCTGGGATGTCTTGTTGAGTAGGTAGGTCCTCAGTGTCTAAAGGATATAGGAACCAGCTTGAGGAGTTTCTCACAGGCCAAATATGGGGCAGTTTGAACATCAAAAATCAACATAATGATGAACATAATGGATTATATTACATCAAATTAAAAAAAAATCAATCCTTGTGCTACTCAAAAAAAAAAAGGGAGGCACAGGAGGAAGTTTTTTTTTTGGACTTTTTCTTTTTAACATTTTTATTGGAATATAATTGCTTTACAATGGTGTGTTAGTTTCTGCTGTATAATAAAGTGAATCAGCTATACATATACATATGTCCCCATATCTCCTCCCTCTTGCATCTCCCTCCCACCCTCCCTATCACACCCCCTAGGTGGTCACAAAGCACCAAGCTGATCTCCCTGTGCTATGTGGCTGCTTCCCACTAGCTATCTGTTTTACATTTGGTAGTGTATAAAGTCCATGCCACTCTCTCACTTGTCCCAGGTTACCCTTCCCCCTCCCCGTGTGCTCAAGTCCATTCTCTATGTCTGTATCTTTATTCCTGTCCTGCCCCTAGGATTTTCAGAACCTTTTTTTTCTTTTTAGATTCCATATATATGTGTTAGCATACAGTATTTGTTTTTCTCTTTCTGACTTACTTCACTCTGTATGACAGTCTCTAGATCCATCCACATCTCAACAAATGACCCAATTTCATTCCTTTTTATGGCTGAGTAATATTCCATTGTATATATGTACCACATCTTCTTTATCCGTTCATCTGTCGATGGGCATATAGGTTGCTTCCATGACCTGGCTATTGTAAGTACTGCTGCAATGAACATTGGGGTGCATGTGTCTTCTTGAATTATGGTTTTCTCTGGGTATATGCCCAGTAGTGGGATTGCTGGATCATATGGTAGTTCTATTTTTAGTTTTTTAAGGAACCTCCATACTGTTCTCCATAGTGGCTGTATCAATTTACATTCCCACCCACAGTGCAAGAGGGTTCCCTTTTCTTCATACCCTCTCCAGCATTTGTTATTTGTAGGTTTTCTGATGATGCCCATTCTTACTGGTGTGAGGTGATACCTCATGGTAGTTTTGGTTTACATTTCTCTAATAATTAGCGATGTTGAGCAGCTTTTCATGTGCTTGGCCATCTGCATGTCTTCTTTGGAGAAATGTCTATTTAGATCTTCTGCCCATTTTTGGATTGGGTTATTTGTTTTTTTAATATTGAGCTGCATGACCTGTTTATATATTTTGGAGATTGATCCTTTGTCCGTTGATTCGTTTGTAAATATTTTCTCCCATTCTGAGGGTTGTCTTTTTGTCTTGTTTATGGTTTCCTTTGCTGTGCAAAAGTTTTGAAGTTTCATTAGGTCCCATTTGTTTATTTTCGTTTTTATTTCCATTACTCTAGGAGGTGGATCAAAAAAGATCTTGCTGTGAGTTATGTCAAAGAGTGTTCTTCCTATGTTTTCCTCTAAGAGGTTTATAGTGTCCGGTCTTACATTTAGGTCTCTAATCCATTTTGAGTTTCTTTTTGTGAGTGGTGTTAGGGAGTGTTCTAATTTCATTCTTTTACATGTAGCTGTCCAGTTTGCCCAGCACCACTTATTGAAGAGACTGTTTTTTCTCCAATGTATATCCTTGCCTCCTTTGTCATAGATTAGTTGACCATAGGTGCGTGGGTTTATCTCTGGGCTTTCTATCTTGTTCCATTGATCTATGTTTCTGTTTTTTGTGCCAGTACCAGATTGTCTTGATTACTGTAGCTTTATAATATAGTCTGAAGTCAGGGAGTCTCATTCCTCCAGCTCCGTTTTTTTCCCTCAAAACTGCTATGGCTATTCGGGGTCTTTTGTGTCTCCATACAGATTTTAAGGTTTTTTTGTTCTAGTTCCATAAAAAATGCCATTGGTAATTTGATAGGGATTGCATTGAATCTGTAGATTACTTTGGGTAGTAGAGTCATTTTCACAATGTTGATTCTTCCAATCCAAGAACATGGTATATCTCTCCATCTGTTTGTATCATCTTTAATTTCTTTCATCAGTGTCTTATAGTTTTCTGCATACAGGTCCTTTGTCTACCTAGGTAGGTTTATTCCTAGGTATTTTATTCTTTTAGTTGCAATGGTAAATGGGAGTGTTTCCTTAATTTCTCTTTCAGATTTTTCATCATTAGTGTATAGGAATGCAAGATATTTATGTGCATTAATTTTGTATCCTGCCACTTTACCAAATTCATTGATTAGCTCTAGTAGTTTTCTGGTGGCATCTTTAGGATTCTCTATGTATAGTATCATGTCATCTGCACACGGTGACAGTTTTACTTCTTCTTTTCCAATTTGTATTCCTTTTATTTCTTTTTCTTGTCTGATTGCCATGGCTAGGACTTCCAAAACGATGTTGAATAATAGTGGTGAGAGTGGACATCCTTGTCTCATTCCTGATCTTAGAGGAAATGCTTTCAGTTTTTCACCATTGAGAATGATGTTTGCTGTGGGTTTGTCATATATGGCCTTTATTATGTTGAGGTAGGCTCCCTCTGTGCCCACTCTCTGGAGAGTTTTTATCATAAATGGGTGTTGAATTTTGTCAAAAGCTTTTTCTGCATCTATGGAGATGATCATATGGTTTTTTTTTTTTTAAGATTTTTTTGATGTAGACCATTTTTTAAAAATAATTAATTAATTAATATTTAATTTTGGCTGTGTTGGGTCTTCGTTTCTGTGCAAGGGCTTTCTCCAGTTGTGGTGAGCGGGGGCCACTCTTCGTTGCGGTGCGCGGACCTCTCAATGTTGTGGGCTCTCCCGTTGTGGAGCACAGGCTCCAGATGCGCAGGCTCAGTAGTTGTGGCTCACGGGCCTAGTTGCTCCGCGGCATGTGGGATCTTCCCAGACCAGGGCTCGAGCCCGTGTCCCCTGCATTGGCAGGCAGATTCTTAACCACTGTGCCACCAGGGAAGCCCGATCATATTGTTTTTATTCTTCAATTTGTTAATATGGTGTATCACATTGATTGATTTGCGTATATTGAAGAATCCTTGCATCCCTGGGATGAATCCCACTTGATCATGGTGCATGATCGTTTTAATATGTTGTTGGATTCTGCTTGCTAGTATTTTATTAAGGATTTTTGCATCTGTATTCATCAGTGATATTGGTCTGTAATTTTCTTTTTTTGTAGTATCTTTACCTGGTTTTGCTATCAGGGTGATGGTGGCCTCATAGAATGAGTTTGGAAGTGTTTCTTCCTCTGCAATTTTTTGGAAGAGTTTGAGAAGGATGGGTGTTAGCTCTTCTCTAAATGTTTGATAGAATTCACCTGTGAAGCCATCTGGTACTGGACTTTTGTTTGTTGGAAGATTTTAAATCACAGTTTCAATTTCATTACTTGTGATTGGTCTGTTCATATTTTCTATTTCTTCCTGGTTCAGTCTTGGAAGGTTATACCTTTCTAAGAATTTGTCCATTTCTTCCAGGTTGTCCATTTTATTGGCGTAGAGTTGCTTGTAGTAGTCTCTTAGGATGCTTTGTATTTCTGTGGTGTCTGTTGTAACTTCTCCTTTTTCATTTCTAATTCTATTGATTTGAGTCCTCTCCCTCTTTTTCTTGATGAGTCTGGCTAATGTTTATCAATTTTGTTTATCTTCTCAAAGAACCAGCTTTTAGTTTTATTGATCTTTGCTATTGTTTTGTTTCTATTTCATTTATTTCTGCTCCGATCTTTATGATTTCTCTCCTTCTGCTAACTTTGGGTTGTGTTTGTTCTTCTTTCTCTAGTTCTTTTAGGTGTAAGGTTAGATTGTTTATTTGAGATTTTTCTTATTTCTTCAGGTAGGCTTGTATAGCTATAAACTTCCCTCTTAGAACTGCTTTTGCTGCATCCCATAGGTTTTGGATCGTCGTGTTTTCATTGTCATTTGTCTCTGGGTATTTTTTGATTTCCTCTTTGATTTCTTCAGTGATCTCTTGGTTATTTAGTAACGTATTGTTTCACCTCCATGTGTTTGTGGTGTTTACATTTTTTTCCCTGTAATTCATTTCTAATCTCATAGCATTGTGGTCGGAAAAGATGCTTGATATGATTTCAATTTTCTTAATTTTACTGAGGCTTGATTTGTGACCCAAGATATGAGCTATCCTGGAGAATGTTCCTTGCGCACTTGAGAAGAAAGTGTAATCTGCTGTTTTTGGATGGAATGTCCTATAAATATCAATTAAATCTATCTGGTCTGTTGTGTCATTCAAAGCTTCTGTTTCCTTATTTATTTTCATTTTTTATGATCTGTCCATTAGTGTAAGTAAGGTGTTAAAGTCCCCCACTATTATTGTGTTACTGTTGATTTCCTCTTTTATAGCTGTTAGCAGTTGCTTTATGTGTTGAGGTGCTCCTGTGTTGGGTGCATATATATTTATAATTGTTATATCTTCTTCTTGGATTGATCCCTTGATCATTATGTAGTGTCCTTCCGTGTCTCTTGTAAGGAGAAAGTCTTTACAGAAGGTTTACAGATTATAAATAAAGAGGGCATGATAGAATTAGAAAATTACCTGTTTGCAGTCCCTAGTGTAATAATTGATTTAAGCAAGGATTAGGTGAAATGTCTTTGAGCAACAGATATTGACATAGTCTCAAAACATCATGCCAGGAACTAAACCACTTAGACGTGCCAAAAATAAATAAATCAGTGTGGAAAAATAAATTCCCCGTAGATTATTTACTAAGCATAAAGGGAAAAATGTACGTTTACAAAGAATCAAATTTAGCATCATCATTTATGTTACAACTTGACCTTATGTACCTCCTGATATGATCTGTAGCAAGGTATATACGACATCATCTATGCAATTTTGTGTCAAAAAAGTTTAACCTGAATCTAATGGGGAAACAATCAGACAAATCCAGAATGTGGGACAGTCTAGGAGACAACAGGCCAGGCTCTTTAAAGAGTCTATGTTGTAGACAGTAACAGCAACAATAAAACTTGGGGTTGGTACTGTTCTAAGATTTTAAAAGACTAATGAAATATAAACAAATGCATTGTATAAACTTTGATCTTGAATCAAAGAGAAAAGGCCATTGTCTTGACATTGGGGACATTTGAATTGAATTTTCTATTGGGTAATATTAGATTTATGTTAATTTTTCTTATTGTAATAATGGTGTTGTAGTTCTATAGGTTCATATCTTTTTCTTGGAGCTGAATTTTGCAGTAATTTAAAGGTGAGGTGCTGTGGTGTCTGCAACATACTTTCAAGTGGTTTAGCAAAATTTTGTTTTTGTACATAACACACACATACATACATGTGCATAACGTGTGTGTGTGTGTGTTTATAGATAGATATTGATCAAGCAAAAGTAGTGAATCTAGGTGAAGGGAATGTGGGTCTTCATTGTACCTTTCAACTTTTCTGAAGTTTTCAAGATAAAGAGTGTCAGGGGAACTATTTTCCTATGCCCACAAAATAAAACAAAAAAAAAACTAGTATCAACTGGATTATGAATTATTTATGATATTGCCATATGAGAATATCTACCTTTTTTTTTTTTTTTTTTTTTTTTTTGTGGTTCGCGGGCCTCTCACTGTTGTGGCCTCTCCCGTTGCGGAGCACAGGTTCCGGACGCGCAGGCTCAGCGGCCATGGCTCATGGGCCCAGCTGCTCCGCGGCATGTGGGATCTTCCCAGACCGGGGCACGAACCCGCGTCCCCTGCATCGGCAGGCAGACTCTCAACCACTGCGCCACCAGGGAAGCCCCTCTACCATTTTTTGATAGGACTAGTTGGTGAATAACTAGTTTTGAATTATATAAAAGTCTTGAGTACTTACTATATCTGTAAAACATGAAGACCTTCTAATTTTACTCTGGGTAGACTCATACCATAGCAAATGGTAATTTAAGGAAACAAATTTAACGATTATTTATTTAATTTTTCCTAGTTAAAATTAAAAATTTTTTTCACTATAGGGACTTCCCTGGTGGTCCAGTGGTTAAGACGCTGTGCTTCCACTGCAGGGGGCGTGGGTTCGGTCCCTGGTCGGGGAACTAAGATCCCACAAGCTGAGTGGCTCAGCCAAAAAAAATTAAATTAAATAAAAAAAAATTTTTTTCACTATAAATTGACATACTTGTAATAATGAAAATTTGGAAAATAGAGAAAGGGCAAAAACCTACCAGTAATTCTGTCTCCTCATAAAAAATCGCTATTAATAATTAAATAAATACTGGAATATTTATTTAAATTTTATTTTATATGCACCTAAATTTCTATTTTTTAAAAAATTAATTAATTAATTTATGGCTGCATTGGGTCTTCGTTGCTGTGTGCAGGCTTTCTCTAGTTTCAGAGAGCACGGGCTACTCTTCGTTGTGGTGTGCGGTCTTCTCTTCGCGGTGGCTTCTCTTGTTGTGGAGCAGGGGCTCTAGGTGTATGGACTTCAGTAGTTGTGGCATGTGGGCTCAGTAGTTGTGGCTCGCTGGCTCTAGAGTGCAGGCTGAGTCGTTGTGGTGCACGGGCTTAGTTGCTTTGTGGCATGTGGGATCCTACTGGACCAGGGCTCAAACCCGTGTCCCCTGCATTGGCAGGCAGGTTCCTAACCACTGCGCCACCAAGGAAGTCCCTAAATCTCTATTTTATTATAAAAATATTTATCATATTCAGACAGTCTTTATAACCTTATTTTAAAAATCTTACAGAAAAATCTTTCTAAAGTAATAAATACTGGTATAGTCTATGTTACAGCAAGGATTACTTTTGGGAAATATTGTAAAAGCTGCTTTACTTTGAGTTTTACTGTCCTTTTTCAACCCGCATGGGAGGGAGACCCCTTCCCCTGTCTTGGGATGAAAACTCTGGTGGACTCCATGACTTTTCTGGTCATTTTTGGTCATAAAGTATGACAGGCACTTCAAGGTACAAAGTCTTAATTTGGCGGTAGAATGTCCAGTCCTATGTAATACTAAGTAATACTAAATAAACGCAGTCCAAGTTTCCAGTTTAATTCAGAGTGAAACTTCTCCCCTCCTTATTGTCTGCTCCCTGGCCTATTTGCTAGTAGCTATTTTATAATATCTCCTTAGGGTTTGGGGTGTGGATGGGGGAAGCAGGAGATAAAGAGAAGTGGGGAAGTTCTTACTTGGCACTGTCACAAGGGGACTTTGTGCTCTCTCGTTGTCAGGTGTTTAAACTTGGCTCTTCTTCCAGGCAGCGTGTTTAGCACTCCTTTGGAGACGTCGTCCGTGGCTGTCTCCACACCTGGCGCCTTGCACTGAGCACGTGTACTCTGAGAAGTGTGCTTCTGATGGTCCTCACTCCTTCCTCGGGGCCCTGTACCTCTGGTTTCCCCTCTTTTGAGGTCTTTCATCTGTTCTCTCTGGTTGCCCAGTGGGTCAGGATTGAAGATCTCCCCCACCCCTACCCTGCTCCCAAGGGAATGCTCCTTAGTTCTTTATTCTGGGAGCACAGGCTGGTTCCTCTCCAGCAACAGTGCTCA
This sequence comes from Delphinus delphis, assembly GCF_949987515.2. Classification (NCBI taxonomy): domain Eukaryota; kingdom Metazoa; phylum Chordata; class Mammalia; order Artiodactyla; family Delphinidae; genus Delphinus; species Delphinus delphis. The sequence continues at coordinate 73,760,232 of NC_082697.1, forward strand.
CTTGCTAAAGCAACTAGTCAGGCCTTCTGCTCTCTGGATTTCCTGGGCAGGAGTCATTCACCAGTCTGAGTGCAGAGGATACATAGCGGCTTCTTTGAGGTTCCTGGGGTTTGAGGTGAGAACACAGCCCTCCACCCCCAAACACCTCTTCATTTGAGGCAGATGAAGGAGCTCAAAATACCTTTCTAATATTCTCTGAAGAAATCCTCAAAACTCCTCTCTTGTTATCTCCGTACTCTCTACCCTTTCATATCCTTGATGTCAGGGAGGCACTTTTCAAGTTCTTAAACTTGTTCTCAGATATTTCCTTTGAAAATTTAATTTTTTTTTTTTTCCAATTTATCTTTTGGCCGTGCTGCATGGCTTGTGGGATCTTAGTTCCCCGACCAGGGATCGAATCCATGTCCCCTGTATTGGAAGCGCAGAGTCTTAACCACTGGACCACCAGGGAAGTCCCATCCTTTGAAAATTTATAACTTGATCTGACCCTCTCTTTGGAGTTTCATTTAATTTAATACCCTGTTTACATATGTTTAAAAAACTCAAAGAATACAGTCCCCTGTCCCTATTCTTCTTAAATGTACTTTTCACAGCTCAGTGCAGTTTACACTTTGACACTATTCTTCCAGGTATTTTACTGCCTTTACAAACACACCTGCATTTTGGTATAACTTCGTTTTTTTGGCTACACAGAATAATTTTGTACTCCAAGTCTACAGACTACTTTTTTCCATTTAACATGGCAGGTTTCCAGTCCTGTGATAGAGATCTGCCTAATTAATTTTAATGTTTATGTAGTAGTCCACAATTATGTCCCATAGTTATTTGACTCTTGTTGATTAACATTTAGGTGTTTCCTGATTTCTATAATGAGCACTCTCTTTTTTTTTAAAAAAACCTATTTTAATTCCTGAATTGTACTTTTTTTTTTCTTTTTTCTTTTGGTTGTGCCACGTGGCTTGTGGGAGTTCCCTGACCAGGGATTGAACCTGGGCCCAGCAATTACAGCACTGAATCCTAACCACTAGGCCACCAGGTCCCTATAATGAACACTCTTGCTCTTATATTTTTCATGACTGATAAATTTATCTTGAGTAAATTTGTAAAATTGAAATTTCTGGATCAAAGAGAATTTTATAATTTTGATGATATTTCTAAATTGCCCTGTAAAAAACTGAAAACATTTTTATTTCTTCTTACTGCATAAGAGAGAGATGAGAATGCCTGTTTCTCTAAACCCTTGCCAACCCCCAGGTGTTCTCAATCTTTTAAATCTTACCAACCTGAAAGGTGAAAAATAATAACCTTAAAAAATAATAATTTGCATTTCTTTAATTTTGAGTGAGATTGAATGTATTTTTTTCCTGTGAAGCATCTCTTTCTGTCTGCCTGGAGTTAGACAGACTACAAAGTCTGAGGGCACAGTTCCTGAGACTGCTTTCACTTCTGACACCAACTGCAAGTTTGAGGGGGCTCCTAAAAACCTCCCTCAGATTCAGTCATTTGCTAGAAAGACTCACAGAACTCCCTGAAAGCTGTCACCCTCATGATTACGGTTCATTGCTAGGAAGGGGTACAGAAAAAGCAGCCAAAGGAGGAGATGCACAGAGCAGAATCTGGGAAGCATTCATTCATTGTCCTCAGGATGTGCTACCCTCTCAGCACGGATGCGTGACATGACACGTGGAGCATCGCCAACCTGGGAAGCTCACCTGAGCTTCGGTGTCCAGAGTTTTTATGGGGGCTTCATTATGTAGGCATACCTGATTGATTGATTGCCCATGGGGTTGAATCCAGCCTACAGCATAGTACCCCCCAAATTTGGCATGAGTCACCCTAATAGCATAAACTGTCAAGTGCCTCTGAAGGGCCCACCATGAATAAAGATACTCCCAACACTCAGGAAGTTCCAGGGGGTTAGAGGTTACTTTCCAGGAACTGGGGAGAGGCCAGACTTCTCTTTGGGCAGGGCCAAATTCTTTACTACACACTGTCCTATGCCCGTTCTTATATTGGGATATTTGGTTCCTTTTGTAGAGATCATAACCCAAAAATACTCTATGAGTGTAAAACTAAACTATAGAATCCAAAATTATTTTCCGAATTTAAAATTATGATTGTTCCTGTTGCAGCATTTTGTTACTTATTTCCTAATACTTTGTGTGTTAGTGTTGTCGCTGTCACTTTTAGTAGCTTTTGTATTTTAGAAGCCCTGGCAGAGGAGCTGTTAAGAATGACAAGTTTGTGGGATGTAGGTTCAGGGCCTGGGCCAGCCAGTTTGTAACTTGGCACTCTTAGGGCAAAGCTTAATCTTCTCTGGCCTTAATCCCCGTGTCTGAGAAACGTGGACCGAAACCTCTGCCTTCCTCACAGCGTTGTTGAGAGTCAGATAAGAACTGTGCGTGAAAATGCATTACAGTCTCTGAGAGCCTGAGAGATTAAAATGAGAAGTAAATATGCTTAGACATTTTAAATTTGCTTATGCATTGTGCTAGAGTTGGTCGTTCAGTCTGTTTTCAGGTTTTCTGCTGTTGTAATTAGCACTGGTCTGAGACCTTTTTTACTTAAAAGAGAGTGTTGATATTTTCTTGGTTTATATTTTCCCCAAGTTGAGATACTGGGTCAAAGCAAATATATAATTGTATGACTCTTAATAAAAATCTGAGTGATTTTAAAAGGTGAAACTGTCTTGAAATGGGATAGATTTCAGTGCATGAGATGCCTGATTTAGGTAGATTTCTGGATCTTCCAAGTTAAGAGAAGATATTTATAGCTTTATTTGTAGTGGGTGAAGAGTTTGGGACAATTTTTTTTTCCAACTTCATTGAGATATGATTGACAAATAAAATTTTATGTACTTGGGTTGTACAATGTGATTTCTTTTTAGGGTGTATAATGTGACATTTGATATGTGTGTACAATGCTTAACCACAGCCCACACATCCCCACTTCATATTGCTAACATTGTGTGTGTGTGTGTGTGTGCGTGTGTGTGTGTGCGTGCGCGCTGAGAACACACAAGATGTACTTTCAGCAGATTTCACATGTACTGTAAAAGTTTGGAATAGTTTGCGGGTCCATTTTTTTCCTTTGCTTTTTCCTCTTATGTCCATTAGAGGGCACTGGAGAAAAAGCACTAAGGAAAAATTTGGATGTCCATGTAAATTATTTTTTGAAATAAAATGATTTTGGACTTTATGAACTTTAAGCAGCTGGCTTATGATATTTCAGGTTTCTCATAGAAATCACTCATAAAATCATCAGATCTAGGGGAAAAAATATATATATATTTCCAACTTCAGTGCAGCATGAAAATAACGGCCCCGTTTTTTGCTTTTCATTATTTTTAGGTTACAGCAGGGTTTCCAGATGTGTCCTGTGTGTTCATTTGATATTGGAGACAGTATACTAAAATTCAGTGATGGATGTTATTACTGCTTGGCTCTTCTTTTTCGTATCTCCGGAGAGCATTTTCTTTGGGGTCCATCCAGGCAGATTCCTGAGCTGCTTTCTGCCTGTTCATCATTCTACATCACATTAATTGCCTTAGTTGTTACTGCAGAGGAAGCAGTACGCTCTAATACCTAAAAGCATCAGCTGTAGAGTTGGGCCAGAGCACTCCTACTGTAAGACCTCTTTTGAATGATATTCACTAACTTTCATGTGTCACAGTATCTCAGCTTGTGTGTCTGGGCAAGTTATTTCACTCTGTGTGCTAGAGTGGGAGACGATAACAGTAACTGCTTTATAAAGTTGTTTTGAAGATACAATAAGTTAATCTATCTAAAGCCTTTATTTTATTGCCTGCCACATAGTATGTCCTTGATAACTAATAAACGATTATTGTCTAAGGAGATATCTTCAAATGGGATATGTTTGGTCTGACTAGAACACCACCATAGTTTCTACCCCCCTCCCTCTGCAGCAAGGCAGTAATTCTAGGGCCAAAGAGAATTTGAAGGGTGGGAGTGAGAACTGAGAACAAGAGAGCTAGAGTTTGAAACGTTGCACATGCCATGTGCCGAGGGGATGGGGTGTTAGGGGAATATGGCAAGGTTGGGGAACTCTCTAAGCAGTTTAGTATGTTAAGAGTGGAGTGCGGTGGGGATGTGTGGAGAGGTGAAATAGAGAAGGAAGGCAGGGGCAGGATCCTGGAGGCCTTTTCATCCTCTGTCAGGAGAGTGTGAGCTTTGTCCTAAAGGCAGTGGGAAGCAATGTGAATTGATTGAATAGGATGAGTGGGCTGGAGGTGTGGGGAGAGAGAGCTCCAGGGTAGGTTCAGACGATTAGGAGCAGTCAAGTACACTAGATAATCTCATTCAGTCCTCACAAAGACCCTGGTATTGTACTGTCACCTCCACTTTATCATTTTACAGGGCAGGACACAAGCTTAGAGAAGCAAAGCAATTTGTCCAGAGTCGGATGGGGTGGGACCAAGCCCAGGCTCCATCTCTTTGTCTCACTCCCCTTTGCTGCTTCCCCAGAAGGGAAGTTGAGGAGTTTGGTTAGAGAACAGGGAGTCAGGAAGAGCCTGCCAAGGCTTAGGTTGTTTATTTTCTGTTTCTCTCGTGTTGTGCTTCTAAATGTAAAGCAGATTGCTACTTGTTTTCTTCCTGCAGTAAATAAATGTTGCTAAAATACTCCCCACAGCATGTTCTGGTTAAGCAGACGAACAGTGGTATCAGTATCATTAGTTTTGGAAATAAAGGCGGATGCTTGGTAATTACTCACCAGAGAAACATTTCAGTCTACAAAAGGAGCTTGGTGTGTCCAGTTCTGATTATAAGGCTGCATAGTACTGCAGTGTAACAGCATGAAGCTGGTTCTCCTTTCATAATTATTTTTAAGGCTTTAAGTGTTAAATTCACCCTCAAATGTAAGGTGACGTCTCTTCAACCCCAAGGTTGGCACTTAACCAACTAGGTGGAAGTTTTAACTTAAAGTCTTTAACAAATCCCCTTTTGTCTTGTTTTTATCCTAGGCAATATTGGGGTGGTACTGTGGTTTCTGGGATGAAGGTGTGAGAATGAATTCGGTAATATTATATAATATCTTTTTCTTTCTTTTTTTTTTTTTTTAAGAGAATTGGTACCACTTTTTGGCTCCCATTATTACAGCAGATTCATATATTTCCGTCTATTTATAAAGAACTTCTCACTTATTTACAGTCATTTTCCTAAGTGCCTAGGAAGTGAGCTTATAATCAGTTTTCCGTTTTGCGTATCAGAAAATAGCAGCTTGGAGAGGGCATGCGTTTTCTTTCAAGACAAGTGTGATGGGTTTGGGAGTTGGGGAGGGGTGGAAGGTTGGAGACAGGGCTATTGCAGTTGTCCCTTAGGTGAAACCAAGGCTGGGGGGCAAAAGCAGTGGCATTGTGGTTGGAGAGAACCCATACGTTGAGAATTAAAAGTTTAGAACTTGGTCACGCGTTGCCCAATGGGTGTGCAGGAGAGGAAGGAATCCAGATTGACCAGTTCTGGGATCTTCATTTATTTCTGCTTAGACTATGTAACGGCTATAAAAAAATAAATAAAAATATACGGGTCCTATGTCAGTTGTTATGTTGTTATATTCTGGGCAAACGGGAAAATGTCTGCAGATAGGAGATTAGAATTAGAATTTGAATGGGGCTTTGCACTTCCTTGGAGAGTGCTGTGAACCATTGTATTTCTTTTCAGAAATGGAGTTACTGCTGCATATGCAAGATAGGACTAAACTGTCATAGAGGGAAAGAATGATAAAATTTTGCCCTGAATACCCAAGACCTTTAATCATAGCCGCTGCTCTCTTTCCATGTGAATTATGTGTCCAGATGATTGAATCTGGAGTAGCTGCGCTCACATTTTATAATAGATAATTTCTCTAGTGTTGGGACATTGACAGTGTTCCATGGCCATTCTTTTTTTTTTTAAATAAATTTATTTATTTATTTTTGGCTGTGTTGGGTCTTTGTTGTGGTGCGTGGGCTTCTTATTGCGGTACGCGGGCCTCTCACTGTTGTGGCCTCTCCCGTTGCGGAGCACAGGCTCTGGACGCGCAGGCTCAGCAGCCATGGCTCACGGGCCCAGCCGCTCCGCCGGCGTGTGGGATCTTCCCGAACCTGGGCACGAACCCGTGTCCCCTGTATCGGCAGGCGGACTCTCAACCACTGCGCCACCAGGGAACCCCTTGAGGGCAGATGTTGCCACCTACTATCAATTCTTGCATGATTAGTAGGGAATTACAGTAACTTGCTTCGGAATTACTTCAGACATTTAAATGCTCTCAAGGTCAAGGTTAGTTCACTTTGCTCCACCACAAGACTTCCTTGGAACTCAAGCTCACATCTTTGCTTTTAGGTCTGAAATAGACTTAAAAAAAAAAAAAAAAAGAACAAGCCATAGGATTCTTTTTTTTTTTTTCTTTCTTTTAAAAAAAAATTTGGTTGCACTGGGTCTTAGTTGCGGCAGGTGGGCTCCTTAGTTGCAGCATGCATGTGGGATATAGTTCCCTGACCAGGGATTGAACCCAGTTCCCCTGCATTGGGAGCATGGAGTCTAATCCACTGTGCCACCAGGGAAGTCCCTGGTGGGACAGCAAATCCCTATTCACCTCCTGCCCAGGTTCAAACATGGATCATCCTCCTTTTTCTGTTTTAGTTTGACACAGACCCAAGACATCATGTCATCTGTGAGGTGTTGTCACTTTTAGGTAGAAAGGGCGTTGTTTTGAGTCTGCTCATTGATTCACTGGGGTCTAGACACTGAAAATGGACAGGCACTGAGGGTAGTTTAGGGCTCGGTGGTAGGGCTCCTGCTCAGGTGACTTATTTTGGTTCTGCAGCTCTTAGTAAGATCTGATGAATGTCTCCTCTGAAGTGTAACACAGACTTTGTGGGTTGTCTCAAAATGATTAATTAGCACTTTAACCGTCTTCCAAAAAGGTATTGAGGTAACTTTAAAATATATATACATGTAATGAGATTTAAAAAGAGAGGAAGAAATCAATGTAAACGGTGAATGGGGGTCATCTTGTAATATGACGTCACTGACAGAATATAAGACAAGGATGATGCAAGGCCTGATACAGTGATCAGAGTTGTGCTGTGAATTTTCTAGTGGCCAAAGTCAAAAGGAAACACAGTTTTATATTATCCTTCAGATTTATTTCTATCACTGAAGACAGATTTTCACCATGGGATCTTCTGTAAGAAGCCTTTGGGGCTACAGGTGGAGGTGGTGGAGTGACTTGGGTTCTGAGCAGGTGGCTGGGCAGCTCAGAGCAATTTTTTGACTTGTTTTTGGGGTTTGCAGATGTTACAACCAGCACTACTATAATTTAGTGAAGTCCTATTATGTATCAGGCATTGTGCCAGGTAATTTTGTTTCATTTAATCTTCAACACAGTTCTGCTCCATAGATATTCCTTTTCTCTCTTTTCAGGTGAGGAAATTGAAATTTAGAGAAATAACTTGCTGAAGTTGGGCAGCTGTCTGTGCTCAGATTGTGAAAACTATTTGACATCTAGATAAGTGGATTATTGATTTATGTTTTGTGGATGTATGTGTTTGAATATGTAGTTACTTTTTTGGGGGGAAAAAAGCCCCTTGTGTGTCTTTAGCGCAGTGTGTGACTGGAAATGTGATCACTTGGAAGAGAACAGGTTTATGGGCTGTGTGGTTCGTGATGAACCCTTTTATCCATGCTACGTGTGTATGATTGTCGTGCTGTTATTTCACTTGCCCATTACCAATTCTGGGTTTCATTCTTTTCATTTTAATACAGAGAGAAAAGGAGCGGCAGGAAGGGGAAACTAGTTTGATCAGGAGCACAGTGAAGAATGAAGCCAGTGAAAGAAGAGCTATGATAACTCCTGCTCTCCGAGAAGCCCTTACTAAACAAGGTGAAAGTCCTCAAGAACTGTTATAATTCTACACTCTTAAGCCTTCTAAAAGAGGGAACATAAAATAGGGATTGCCAGGAGGAACAAAGATAAGGAAGTCCCGCTATAGTTGGCTCAGCTGCTGTGTGGTCGTGGCAGCTGTAGCTGTTTAAGGAGTCACGGTCTTGTTTCTGTGGATCACTTGTGTGTTGGCTGCCTGGACCAGCAAGGGTTCTTCTTTGCTTGGTTTATTGGGATGGTACTTTACCATCATTGAGGCTCAGGTATGCAGATGGAAGGTGCAATCATTGGCTTCTTTACACGTCACTGTTTATTAAGGGGAAATTATTAAACCTCATATGATATTAGGCTGGGTTAATTAGAAGTGTTTTATGTAGAAGTATATCTGGATTTCTGTGGTCCTACCTTATGAAGAAGGCTGCAGTTGAATGAACGAATGATATTGGTTTCCTGTAGAAGAAAGAGTAATAAACTGGGGGTGAGTAGACTGACTTCCTTCCCTCCCTCCCTCTTTCTATAATTATTGAGATCCTTTTATGTGACAGTTCCGGCAATGCAGAGGAACTTAAGATACTTGACATATCTCCTTCAAGGAGCTCTCAGCTTATTAGAGGAGACAGACAAAAATATACAGATTTTTTTACATAGAAATATATATGCCTTTTTTTTTTTTGCGGTACGTGGGCCTCTCACTATTGTGGCCTCTCCCGTTGTGGAGCACAGGCTCCGGACGCACAGGCTCGGTGGCCATGGCTCACGGGCCCAGCCACTCCACAGCATGTGGGATCTTCCCGGACCGGGGCACGAACCCGTGTCCCCTGCATCGGCAGGAGCGCCCTCAACCACTGCGCCACCAGGGAAGCCCTATATCCCTTTTCATTAGAGTAGAATAAAGTGATTTTTTTTTTACGTCAAATCATATTTAATACTTCTGATTACTGTTCAGTTTGTCAGTATTGATGCAAAATTAAGTCTCATTCATATAGGAATAAAGTGATTTTTATAATAGGTTTAAATCTGTCATCTTGCTGTTTGTTTTCTACTTGTCTCATGTGTTCTTGGATTTCCTTTCTCTTGTTTTACTGCCTTCTTTTAGATAGTTTTTTAAATTATATGATTCTGTTTTACATCCTTTGTTAGCTTATTAGCTATAGCACTGTGGTTGCTTAGTGGTTAGTGGTTGCTTGAGGTTTTATACTATCCTGTATCACAGTATATCCTCACTTGGTGTTACACCACTTCACGTAAAGTGGAAGAACCTTCAGTACTTCTGTTTTTGCCCTCCTCAACCTCTGTGCAGTTGTTTTCATACCTTTTACTTCTACACATGTTTTAAGCCCTGTACTAAATTGCTGTTCTTTTGGTTTAAACAATTATCTATTACAGATTTAAATAATTAGGAAAAAATTTTATATATTGACTCATGTAGTTACTACTTTTGGTACTTTTCATTCCTCTGTATAAGTCCGTGTTGTCTGATGGCCTTTTCCTTCTGCCTGAAGGACTCCTTTTTGCATTTCTTGTAGTGTGGGTTTGTTGATGATGAATTTTTTCAGCTTTTGTATATCTGAAAAAGGCTTTCTTTTGCCTTCATTTTTGAAGGATTTTTTTGTTATTTAATTTTATTTTATTTTTGAAGGATTTTTAGTTTTTTGATGTGTCTAGAATTGGCAGTTTTTTTCTTTTTTGCACTTTAAGGGTGTTCTTCCACTGTCTGCTGGATCACGGTGCTTCTCATGAGGGCTCTGCAGTTGTCTTTTGTTCGTTCCTTTCAAATGTAATGTTTTTTACCCCCTGATTTTCTTCTAACAACTGATTTTGAATGATTTTAATTATAATATGTCTCAGTGTAGTTTTCTTCATGCTTCTTGGGATTTGTTGAGCTTCTTGGTTCTGTGGATGTATAGTTTTAATCAAATTTGGACAAATTTTGGACATTATTTCTTCAAATATTTTTCTGCCACCCCCTCTCTTTCTTCTTTTTGGGGACTCCAATTACATGTATAATAGGCCACTTGAATTTGACCCATAGCTCACAGATGTGCTTTTCATATTTTAAAATTATTTTTTCTGTCCTGCTTTACCTGACTGGATAGTTTCTATTGCTGTCTTCAAGTTTAACTCAGTAATCTTTTCGTCTCTAAGTTGAATCTTCTAGTAATTCTATCCAGCGTATTTTTCCAGCTTAGATGTAGCTTTCATCTCTAGAAGTTCAGTTTAGGTCTTTTTCTATCTTCCATGTCTCTACTTAACTTTCAGAGCTTATGGAATACAATTATAACTTTTAATGTCCTTATCTGCTAACATCTATGTCATTTCTGAGTCAGTTTTGGCTGCTGGTTTATTCTCTCCATTATTGATCATGTTTTCCTATCTTTTTTGCATGCGTGGTAATCTTTGATTGGATGCCAGCTCTAATTTTATGTTTTTGGGTACTGGATATTTTTGAATTCCTATAAACATTCTTGAACTTTGTTCTGGGATGAAGATAAATTACTTGGAAACAGCTTGAGCCTTTTCATCTTGCTTTTATGATTTGTTGGGTGAGACCAGAGCTGGCTCACTATACAGCTAATTTTTTCCCCCACCATTGAGGCAAAACACTTCTGTGTACTCTGCCCGGTGCCTTGGAATCTTGAGGTTTTCTGTCTGACTGGTAGGAACAGGCACAGTTCCCAGCTGGCTGTGAGTACCAGGCATGCCTTTAATCTTTTCAGATGGTTCCTTCCCATTACTGGGTAGTTTTTCTCTCACGTATGCACTAAGCAGTACTCAAGCAAGTACTTACAGGAATCCTCTGCAGACCCTTGAGTTCAATCTCTGTGTAGCTTTTGTCTCTCCAGTACTCGGTCTTGCAAACTTTAGCCACAGGGGTTCCCCTCTCTACTTCCGTGTCCTCAACTTGGGGAGAATACTGAGCTCTGCTTGTGTCATCTCTCCCTGCTGCACAGCCTGGCAACTTTCAAGGCAGTAAGCTTGGGTAATGGTAGGACTCAGCCTTGTTTGTTTCCCATCTCTCTTGGATCATCTTCCTTTGTTGCCTGATGTTTTGTAATTCTGAAAACTGTGGTTTCATGTATTTTGTTCAGCTTTTGGTATTTCAGGTGGGAGAGTAAATCTTTACTCTGTTACTCCATCTTGGTTACAAGCAGAATCCTACCCTGCAATTTTAGTAACTGCGTTGTGTGGACTGTGGTCAGCTACAGGGCTCTCCATCCTATACTGTGCAGTCTTTTCATACCTACCTAAATGCAGAATTTTGTAGAATCCTATGTATCTTGGGAGAGAAAGATATAAAGAACTAATATAATACAGTGTGATTTCTATGATAGTGGTATGAGCAACATATAATGTAGGAGTCCAAAAGAACTAGAATTTTCTCTGGGGATCTTTTAAATGCTTATTCTGTATCTGAGATTAGCTGATCAGTTGGACTCGGTTCCATCTTCAAGTAGATAAGCAGTGCTTTATTTATATGTGAGATGTTTACATAAATGTGGAAGAGGATAGAAGACAAAGCCCTGTAATGTTGCCACTAGAGACTTGTAATCCAAATTGACTTCGTTCCATTAATCATCACCCTATGAATATGGATGTTTAACCAGCCACTTATCCATTTATGCCATCATCCAGACTGTATTTCCCCATTTACCTCGTTTATCTGCAAGTCAAGAGTCTTTTTGCGCAAGAGACTCATGATAATTGTGGCTTATTACTTGAAGCCTCATGAGAAACTTTATTAAATGTCTTCTGAAATCACAATTTTCTACTTGTTTACTCTACTAGTTTGTTAAAATAAGGAAATGTGATTGCTTTGGCGTGGCTTTTCCATGCTTTTCATGTCTTACGTGGGTCAAAATATTTAAATAGGTTGTGGAGCGGTGCTGAGAATTTATGTCAGGTTCCTAGAATTTGATTTTTCCCACTTTTGGGGGCAATATTTATTTTAATCTCCTGTTGCCCATCTGATTCTTTATTTATTTTTGAAGATTATTGATGACAGTTCCCCAGTCGTTCATTGTACTGAAATATACTGTTAGTTGTTTTTGCTGTATGGTCCAGTGCATGGTTCATTTTCATAAGTGTTTCTTGGGTCTTTGAAAAACATGTGCATCCTGTGGTTGTTGAGTGCAGTGCTCTCTATGTCCTTGATTGAGTTTACTGTGTTGCTTCAGATCTTAGAGCTCTATTGAGTTTTAATCTGTGAGATCTGTTATATACTGAGAGATCTTAAAATAGCTCCCTGTGATTTTGGATTAGCTTATTGTTTCTGTATGTATTTTGAGTCCATGTTATTAGATGCATACATCTTTTAAATTGTATTATCATCCTGGTGAGTTAAACCTTAGTGGCATTGGATTGTTGTCTATCATTATTTAAACAAAGAAAAATGACTTTGCTACAGTTTTATAATCACTTTTTGATATGAGGTTTTGAATCAGTCCAACTTTGTGTTCCCTGTTTTTTCATTCAGGTTATCAGTTGATTGGGAGCCACTCTGGGGTGAAGCTTTGCAGGTGGACAAAGGTATTTGTTTTTATTCAAATATTATTTCTGTGTTATGCAACTTTTATATGGCTACTATATGCAACAAATTTACCATTTTAAAGGTATAATTTACATTTAATAAAATGTAACGATTTTGAATGAATTAGTTAAGAGTTTAGCTTTTTCTTAACCTTTTGGTCACGACGCATGGCATGTGGGATCTTAGTTCCCCGACCAGGGATCAAACCCGTGGCCCTTGCATTGGAAGCGTGGAGTCTTAACCACTGGACCGCCAGGGAAGTCCAAGTTCAGCATATTTTGATGGATGTAAAAACCCTTATCCACCACCTGAATTAAGCTATAGACTACTTTCCTCACGCCGATAAATTCACTTATGCCCATTTCTGGTCAATACCCCCTCCTCCACAGCCAGGCAACAGTTGTTCTCGTTGCTATCACTGTAGTTTAGTTTTGCCTGTTGTAGAATTTCACATGAATAGGATCATATAATGTGTAGCTTTTTGCAAGTCGCTTCTTAAACTCAACATAAGGTTTCAGAGATTTATCCATATGTAATGTGTATCAGTAGTTCATTCCTTTTTATTGGTGAGTACTATTCAGTAGTATGAGCATACCATAGTTTTCAGTCTGTTGATAGTTATTTGAGTTGTTCTCAGTTTTCGGCTCTTATGAATAAAACGGCTATGAATGTGTTTGTACAGAGGTTTTTTTGGTGAACGTATGTTTCGATTTCATTTGGGTACATACCTAGGAGTGGAATTGTTAAGTCGTAGGGCAGGTATACATTTAACTTTATAAGAAACTCCCCGTCTGTTTTCAGTGTGGTTGTACTATTTTATACTTGCATCAGCAATTTATGAAAGTTGCTACATATTCTCATCATCATGTGGGATTACACATCTTTTTCCTGATGAGTGTGAAGTGGTACCATTTTGGTTTTAATTTACATTTTGCTGATGACTATCGACGATGAGGAGCACCTTTTCATGTGCATATTGGCCTTTCGTAGTTGTGAAGTGTCTGTTCAGATATTTTACCCAAGTTGAGTTGTCTGACTTTATATTATTGACTCGTAGGAGTTCTCTATATATTGTGGATATGAGTGTTTTGCCTGATGTTCAGTATGATTATTTTCTCCTAGTCTGTGGCTTCCTTTTTCATTTTCCTAGTGGTATCTTTTAAATTTTTTTTTTTAATTAATTAACTAACTTATTTATTTTTGGCTGTGTTGGGTCTTCATTGCTGCGTGCGGGCTTTCTCTAGTGGCAGCAAGCAGGGGCTACTCTTCATTGTGGTGCACAGGCTTCTCATTGCGGTGGTCTCTCTTGTTGCGGAGCATGGGCTCTAGGCACGTGGGCTTTTGTAGTTGTGGCACGTGGGCTCATTAGTTGTGGCTCATAGGCTCTGGAGTGCAGGCTCAGTAGTTGTGGCACATGGGCCTAGTTGCTCCGCGGCATGTGGGATCTTCCTGGACCAGGACTTAAACCCATGTCCCCTGCATTGGCAGGTGGATTCTTAACCACTGTGCCACTAGGGAAGTCCCTCTTTTGAAGTTTTTAATTTGAATAAAGTCCAATTTATCATTTTTTTTGTATGGTTAATATTTTTTGTATTTTAAGAAATCTTTGTCAGCTTTAAGGTCACAAGGATAGTCTGTGTTTTCTTTTGGAAGCTTCATATATAGTTTTAACTTTTATGTTTGGGTCTGTGAATTAATTTTTATGAATGGTATAAGGTAAAGGTCAAGATTGTTCCTTCCTACCACCAGCCCCCTATATGGATATTCGGGTGTTTTAGTATCATTTGTTGAAAAAGATTTTCCTTCCACCATTGAATTACTTTTAGGACTTTGTAGAAAATTCAGTCAACTATATGGGTAGGCCTGTGTCTGGACTGCTCTTATGCTGTTGCATTGATGTGTTTGTCTATCCTGAAGCCAGTACCACATTGTCTTGATTACTCTGGCTTTGTAATAAGTCTGAAATCATGCAGTGTAAGTTCTCTGTGTTGTTTTTTAATTTTCAAGATTGTTTCCCCTCTTCTGGGCCTTTTGCATTTCCATATACATTTTAGGATCAGCCTGTGAATTTCTGTTGTTTGTATTTGTTCTGTTTTCTTAGATTCTATATTTGTCTGTTTGTCATCTCTTCACCACAGGGTCAATTACATGAACTGTAATTTCTTATTTTCTGCATTCTTGATGCTCTGCAGTCGTATAGAGACTGCCCCTCCCCGGGGCCAATTCCTAAAGATTAACAGCAGCTTGCCTCGAGCATGCCTTTCATATGTAATTCTGAATCTGTAGCTTTCAGCTACCTCCTTATTTAACTCTCTCACATACCAAGCCAATATTTTCCCTGTCCTAAATCATCCCAGGCCCAGCTACCAGAAAACTGGAGATAGCCTTGTAGCTCAAAGCCCACTGGAATAATTCATACTAGCCAGTCCTGCACTGTTTACTTTGCTCTGCCTTTCCTTTCCTGAGGAAACCCCAGTAAAAGCTCTGGCCCAGGCTTCCCCCTCGCTCCTCTGTCTCCTGAACAAACCCTGTGTGGTGTGGTGTGCACCCTTCTCTTGGGATATGTAAGTAATATATTCTTTCAATAGCATTGGCCTATGTTGGCACTCAGTCACCTCCATAAATTAAAATCCTATGGGCACAAATAAGATAGCATTAAAAATTATTTTATTTTTAAATGAAAATACAGTGACAGTATTGTTAGTTTCAGATATATGACATAAGTTGACATTTGCATACGTTATGAAAGGATCACCACGATAAGTCTAGTAACCATCTGTCCCCCTACAAAGTTATTACAATATTGTTGACCATATTCCTTCTGTTGTATATTATATTCCTGTGATGTATTTATTATGTAGCTGGCGGTTTGAACTTCTTAATTCCCTTCACCTGGTTTGTCCATCCTCTCTCCTCTCCCTTCTGGCAATGACCCATTCTCTGTATGTGAGTCTGTTTTCATTTTGTTTTGTTTGTTTGTTTTGTTTTATAGATTCCACATATGAGTGAGATCATGTGGTATTTGTCTTTCTCTCTCTGACTTATTTTACTTACCATAGTACCCTCAAGGTCCATCCATGTTGTTGCAAATGTCAAGATTTCATTCTTTTTTATGATTGAGTAATATTCCATTGTGTGTGCGCGCGCGCACACACACACACACACACACACACACACACACACACACACACACACACACACACACACACACACACACACACACCCCCCCCCCCCCCTACAGTTTCTTTATCCATTCCTCTATCAATGGACACTAAGGTTGCTTCCATATCTTGGCTTTGTAAATAATGCTCCATTGAACATCAGAGTGCATATATCTTTTCCAACTACTGTTTTTGTTTTCTTTGGGTAAATATCCAGCAGTGAAATTGCTGTATCATATAGCAGTTCTATTTTTATTTTTTTGAGGAACTTCCATACTGTTCTCCATAGTGACTGCACCAGTTTACAGTCACACCAGCAGTGCATGAGGGTTCCTTTTTCTCTGCATCCTCTCCATCACTTATTATTTGTTGTCTTTTTGATGATAGTGATTCTGAAAGATGTGAGGTAGTATCTCATTGTGGTTTTGATTTGCATGTCCCTGATGATTAGTGTTGTTAATCATCTTTTCATGTGTCTGATGGCCATCTGCACTTCCTCTTTGGAAAAATGTCTACTCAGGTCCCCTGCCCATTCTTTATTTTTTAATTTTTATTATATTTTTTTGGCTGCGTTGGATCTTCGTTGCTGCTTGCAGGCTTTCTCTAGATGTGGCAAGCGGGGGCTACTCTCCATTGTGGTGCGCAGGCTTCTCCTTGCGGTGGCTTCTCTTGTTGCAGAGCCCAGGCTCTAGGCGCAAAGGCTTCAGTAGTTGTGGTTTGCGGGCTCTAGGGTGCAGGCTCAGTAGTTGTGGTGCACGGGCTCAGTTGCTCCGTGGCATGTGGGATCTTCCCAATCCAGGGATCAAAACCATGTCCCCTGCATTGGCAGGCGGACTCTTAACCACTGCTTCACCAGGGAAGCCCCCCTGCCCATTCTTTAATCAGGTTGGTTGGTTGGTGGTTGTTGTTATTAAGTTGTATGTGTTTTTATGTATTTTGGATATTAACCCCTTATTGGATATATTGTTTGCAAATATCTTCTCCCATTTAGTAGGCTGCTTTTTTTGTTGTTGATAGCTTCCTTCACTGTGCAAAAGATTTTTAGTTTGATACAGTCCCATTTGTTTATTTTTGCTTTTGTTTCCCTTGCCTTAGGAGACAGATCCAAAAAATATTGCTAAGATTGATGTTAAAGGGCATGCCACCTATGTTTTCTTCTAGGAGTTTTATGGTTTCAGACCTTACATTTAAGTCTTTGATCCATTTTGAGTTTATTTTTGTATATGGTGAGAGAAAATAGTTGATTTTGATTCTTTTGCATGTAGCTGTCCAGTAATCCCAACATCATTTACTGAAGAGGTCGTCTTTTTCCCATTGTGTATTCTTGCCTCCTTAGTAGATTAGTTGACCGTGTAAGTGTACGTTTATTTCTGGGTTCTCTATTCTGTTCCTTTGATCTGTGTGGGTAGA
Source organism: Delphinus delphis (assembly GCF_949987515.2). Classification (NCBI taxonomy): domain Eukaryota; kingdom Metazoa; phylum Chordata; class Mammalia; order Artiodactyla; family Delphinidae; genus Delphinus; species Delphinus delphis. The sequence goes on from NC_082697.1 coordinate 73,777,212, forward strand.
TTGGAAACAGAACTGGTAGTAAGAGTGGTTGAGGGAAGTGAGGTGGACGTCTGGTGACACTTTCAGAGTAAGATTTAAAGATGACAGGCACCCCCAAAATAAACAAGTTCAATTTCAAATAATTATTGCAAGATAGATTTCTCATCATTGTGCTATAAAAATTGATACATAAAATGACCACACTAACTTTTTAAACCACTTTGATTAGTGAGAATCCTGCATTTCATATGGCTGTTAACTTAATATTTGGTTCCAAGTCTACCGAAAGCATCTCAGATCTCTTCTGTAATGTATTTGTAGGTGACACCTACGAATGTAACATGGGATACAGGTATTGTGTTGGTGACTTAAATACTAGAAACAGCATTGTTCTCTGTGACATGGTTTTTCAAAATGCTGAAATTTCTTATAAAAGCTTTGCATCAAAGAAAGTGTTTTCTTTCCTCATTTTACATAATAGCTGCATTCCTGGAAAATTCAGTGTATGGTAACATGTGCAGAAGATACTTCATTGGTAAAATGAAGTTGGAATCTAAACTTGGATGATTATAATAGGTTTTTCACAAGTATGGAGGTCTGGTGAGTCATTTGAAAGGAAGTGGATTAAAGGACACTTTTTGTGTGTGTGTTTGTGTGTGTGTGTGACTATCTTAAGCATTGCAGGAGATGTGAAACACTTGACCCCTCCCTTACTTTTTGCCAGTAGGGCCTCCCAACCATTTTGATAACAAAAGTATTTCCACAAATTTCCAAAATACCCCCCGGGGTAGTGTTGGCCCCATTGAGAACCTCTGCCCCAATCCATTTTCATTGCCAGCCTCGAAGTTCAGGTTGTCCTCTTGAACGTTGCAGCTAGCTTTTTTCCCTCTACTTCTGGCTTCCAGTGAATGCCCTCCCCCTCCCCCGCTCAATTTATCTGACGTTAACCAGGTTAATCTCAAGTTCAGTTCTCATTTAGCCATTCCGTTTTCAGAGCCTATGGTGGCTCTTCATTACTTCTTACTCAGTATTCAGTTCGGATGTGTAATAGGCATCTTGAACTTAATGTGTCAGAAACGGAATTCCTGAATCCTCTCCTCGATCTGTTCCCCTCAGTCTTCACTCCAGCAGTTTATGGCAGTGCTATCCTTTCAGTTGCTCAGGCCAAAAACCTGGGAGTCATTTATACTCTTCTGTTGTTTTTTCTTTGTTTGTTTGTTTACCCTCCCACATCTATTCTGTGAGCAAATCTTTCAAAATATATCCAGAATGCAACTACTTACTTTTCACCTCTTGTACTCTTATACCTTGGTCCAAGTCACTGTCATGTATCCCTTTTATTATTTAAGTCATCTCCTGCCTGCTTTTCCTGGTTCCATTCTTGTCATCTCCACTGTCTGTTCCCTACACAGCAGCCAGATGTCTCACTCTTTCACTCAGAACCTCCAGGGGTTCCCATCTCACTCAGTCTGGTCTGCCATGCTCTGGTCCAGCCTTACTAGCCTTCGTGCTGTTCCCTGAATACACTGAACTCAGACTCCTCTGTGGCTTTTTGGTCTCTGTCTGCTCACTTAGATCTCTGCTCAGTGAGCCTCTATCAGAGAGGCTCTCCCTTGACCGCCTGATATAAAATAACAACCTTCCCCTCCTATCCCCTTACACTGCTTGGAATTTCTCCATAGCAATTATTACCACTTAATAGATTATATCTTGTTTATTGTCTGTCTCCTCCCTTCCCTTTTCAGGTCCTCCCCAACCTAAGAGTCTTTGTTTTTCTTTCCAATACCAAAAACAGAGCCTGGCATGTAGTAAACATTTGTCAGATGAATTATATAAAGCCCTGAACCCGAGGAAGACCCTACTTAGTGTAGTTCTGATCTACTTGTTCAGTTTTATTTTGTGTTTTAACCTTCATACATCATGTGCTGCTTCTCTTCCCTGCTCTGATCTCCACCTGACTGAATCCTACCCATGTGTACCAGTCAGGAAAACAGAAACCATCCCGGGTATTTTAGCAAGAACAGATTTAATAAAGTAAATTAACTGACTGCTTACAAAGCCACTGAAAGGCTTGGGGTAGTGAAGGTCAGAGAGAACTGCTTGCTTTGAGAAAGTCGAAAAGTGCTGGACTCACAGGACACTGCTGGAAGTGACCTGAGATGCTGGCAACATTAAAGCAAATGTTTCCCAGGAGCTTGCTTGGAAGCTGCTGCAGACTCAGTGTTTGTTGTATGCCCTTGTGTCTGCCAGCTGCTGCCAGGGAGGAATAATGGTTTCTCCTTTCTTGCCATCTAAATCTTGCATAAATGCCTCTTCTTGGTGGAGTCTAAATCAGAACCCCTTGGGCAAGGGAATCTGAGAAATAGGGTGTTAGGGCTCCTTACCCCCTGCTTAGAAGCGCAGGCACAGGACTCAGGATTAACAGCATGGTCTACCTCTTTGGATACTCAGCATCTGTACACACCCTTCTACCTGTATTTATGTTTTCAATCCATAATATAAATAAAACATTTGTGTGTGCCTAACCTGTTGCAACTGTTATTCATGCAAGGAAGGAGGTACTCACCCTCTCCTTTCACTCTCTTTTGAGATCCTCTAACCTAAGGATGACATTATAAGGTTAACCACCACTGACCCATCTTATATAAAACAGTTGGAGGGGAGGAGAAACAATTATATATATCTAAACAAGGAAGATAATGTGTACATTTATAACTCTGCTCATATTCACACTTGGTCAACTGGTCATGGTTGGTATTTATACCTTCCTTCTTCCACGGGGCAGGCCATGTTCCTCTGTGCTCTATCAGTAATGCTTCCTTATCAGGTGTGTGATTCTGTCAATGAAGAGTTTGAGCCGGTACTGGCCCCTTCTGCAAGCTTTTCTGAAGTTCTCCTACTGTAAATGAGAATACTAAAGAGATGTTCCAGAGATCCCCTTGGTTCTTGACAAAATTTGTTTCTATGGCATGAGATGCTCAAAGGAGCCAGGGGCTAGTGTTAACTGTGGAGAGTCTGCTCTTTCAGGCTACAAGCCAACAAGTCACCTGGCAGAGTTTCATAGATGTTGGTGGAGGACCCAGGACTCCTGGGTCAAAGACAAAGCACAGCAGGCAGATTGAGATTCATGTCCAGTTGCGGAGACAGATTTCTGCTGCTTCCTGCTCCTTTGTCTTTCCTCAATCCTCCTCCTGTTTGTACTTTTTTAACAGTTTGTTTAACCAGTTTAGAATTTATTTTGCTCTGTTGTATGAAATAAATAACTAAATCAAGGGTTAGCAAACCTTTTCTTAAAGGGCCAGATGGTGACTTTATAAGGTTTGTGGGTCATACGATCTCGTTGCAACTTTTCACCTCTGCCATTGTAGCCCCAGAGCAGCTATAGATGTAAGTAAACAGATATGGGTGACAGTATTCCAGCAGAACTTTACTTATAGTAAACAGGCAATAGCCTGGCTTTGGCCCATGGGCTGCAGTTTATTGACCTCTGCATTGAACTCTCCATCCCCTGTCAAAAATGGAAGAGTCTGAAACTTTACCCTACTTGCAGGCTAGCAAGTTAGCCTGCCACAGGTTCATGGATGCTGGCAGAAGGCAAGTACAGTTTATTACTCATAGTAATAGCAGTAGCCAGAATATTATCATTTGCTCTGTTTCCTGAGCCCCGGTTCCCATAAAGCAGCACTAGGAAGGCCAGGTGTAACATCTGCACGTACATTGTAGGAGAGGAGCCCCAGGCTTAGGGAACATCAATCTTTTATAATTGGCAGTAATCCTGCCTGACCTTTGCCCTAGAGGGACACATCTTCATTATACTGAGCAGTAAACATACCCATCATTTGCCCCAGAGGGAGACACTGTATCTTCCAAGGCTATTCACTATGTAAAACTTTTTGAAAAGGTAGTCTAGAAAAAGGGCAGTCAGGGCCTCTGCTTGCAGGACATTCAGAGAAAGACCCATGGAGCATTGCCTCCCAACACCCCACCTCCATCCCCACCAGGTTGATGTACGCAGAGCCTATCTAGCAGTGGTATCTTGCATTCATTCAGTGTGGATCTGCTGGGCTACAGTTGTATTTTCGAGGTTGTATTGCTCTTATTTGCCTCGAGGATAAGAATTCATGAATTAATGAATCTGAGGTTATTTATAATCTTTTTCTCCTAGGTTCATAACATGAAAACTTGGTTCTAAGCATGTATTGCTCTCATGTGTTTTCTTTTTGCACCCAGCTTATCTACTAATTTTTAGATATGGGAGCATTTCCTTTCAAAATATAATGTCTAAAGACTTCCAGTCTGCACAAGATGGCATAAACCTTTTTCTCCTTGCTCCTTCCTGCTATGCACAACTCTAAACCCTGGAAAGCGCAAGAGGCAACCAAACAAGAACTCTGGAATGGGGTAAGAGGAAGGCTGACTGGTTTGGGACCCCAGCACTGCAGGAACAACAGAGCAGCAGGATGTCTTACATCCCTCCACCTAAAGAAGAAGGCAGCCCAGACCCTGTGTTCACTGAGCCTTAATCTAGCAATAGAAGGCCACTCAGTTAGGCTTGTTTCTCCCTAGTATGGACTGGGAGTCCCTCTGACATATTCAAGTGAGCCCAGAACCACTGGCAAAGGGGATCAGTTGGGAGCCCCACCAATAAGCAGCTGGGACAAGTGCTTTCCTTCCCTGCTGGACCGTAAATTCCCCTCTCCTGCTAAGAGATACCAGGCGGTCAAGTACAAGTGGAAAGAGAGAGACTCCTCCTTACCGCCTTACTCCTGCAACAGTCGACCTGGCCTGTGAAATATTCTCCATGCCTGCTGGGCCCAAGACTCCCTTCCCCCTCTGAGAGATACCATGGTGGCTGCGTGGCACTGGCAAGAGGGACACCACCACAAGAAGTGGCCCATCTGGGGAAGCCAAGCCTCTTTGTTTGTGTGTCCGGAGACTTCCCTCTCCCACTCAGAGTTACTGGGGCTGCCCAGGGCCATTGGCCAGAGGGACTCTGCCACACGAGCAGCCTGCTCTGGGAAGCCTGCTGGCCTGAGACTCGCCTCCTCCATTGAGAGACCTCTAGTGGGTCACCCTGGAGAAACCTCTTTCACCCACTCTGATGCTACCAGCGGAGATCAATGGGAGCCCAAGCAAAATTTCAATGCAAAGCCTCTGAAAATTAAACTGCCGTTGGAGGCACAGCATACAAAAATAGTCCAGGACCTGCAGGCTCAACCTAAACAAAGTGCCTGCTGCTAAAATGAAAGAATGAAATAGGATCTAGAGCCTCCTAACATAGTAGACAAAATGTCTAGGATGCAGTAAAAAAAAATCGCCTGTCATTCCAAGAACCGTGAAAATCACAACTTGAGCAAAAAAAGATAATGAACTGAAACCAACACCAGATGAATCAGATGGTGGAATCATCTGACAAGGATTTTAAAGCAGCTGTCATAAAAATGCTTCAGCAATCAGTTACAAAGTCTCTTGAAACAAATGAAAGAATAAAAAATCTCAGCAAAGAAATGGAAGTTATAAAAGGAACCAAGAAGGAATTATAAAATTGAAAAAATACAATAACAGGAATAAAAACTCACTGAATGGGCACAGTAATAGAGTGGAGATGACAGAGGATAGAGTCAGGGACCTTACCAAATAACAGAATGATCTGTGACCAGGACAAGTCAATAGAATTTAGCCAATCTGAACAGCAGAGAGAGCCAACTCCAAACAGGATAGAACCAAGGACATCCACATGGAGATACCCTAAAATTAATGATCTGAAAACTAAAGAAGAAAAATGTCTTGAAAGATGCTAGAGATAAACAATGAACTAACATCAATTTGATGTCAGATTTCTCATCTGAAATCATGGAGGCCAGAGGGAAAGCAGCACATGGTTTTCAAGTGTTGAAAGAAAATAACTGTCAGTCATGATTTCTGTGACTGGCAAAACTATCCTTCAAGAATGAAGATTAAATAAAGACATTATCAGGTGAGAGAAAACTGAAAGAATCTGTTTCTAGCAAATCTTCTCTTAAAGACCAGCTAAAGGAAGCTCTTCAACCTAATGAAGTGATAAAAGATTCTTAGAGCACCAGAAAGGAAGGCAGAATGATGGAAAGAGCAGAAATATGGGTACAAACAGTAAATGATCATTTTCCTTATAACTTTTATAAATCATATTTGATGATTGAAACAAAAATTATAACACCATGTGATACTCAAGACAATAATATTTAATTTAAAAGAGGGAAAATTAAAGAGATCTGAATGGAAGGGATGTTTCCACGCTTCACTTGAAGGTGGTAAAATGTTTTTACTGGTAGACTGTCATAGGTCTACTAGTATGTATATTTTTATACCCAGAACAACCACTACAAAAACTATACAAAGAGATACACTCAAAAACAAAAAAAAATTAAGATGGAATCCTAAAAATGTTTAAGTAACCTGTAGGAAATCAAGAAAAGACTAATAGGAATGAGAATCAGAGGGAACAAGAAACAAATAATAAAATAGTAGACTATTTTAGGGCTAATTCATAAATAATTACTTCAGATGTAAATATTCTACATATATCCATCAAATGATACAGGTTGGAAGAGTGGATTTAAAAAATGACCCAAATATAAGTTGTTTACAAGAAACTCACTTCAAATTCAGTGACACAGGTAGGTTGAGTAAAATGATAGAAAACTATATACCATGCCAACAGTAATCCAAAAAGCAGGATTGCCTGTATTAATACCAGATTAAGTAGACTTCAGAGCAAAGAAAATTACTAGAGACAGAGAGTGACATTTTGTAATGATAAGAAGATCAATCTACATTATATGAATATGTACCAAACATCAGAGGCTCAAAATAAATCAAGCAAAAGCTGACATAGTTGAATGGAGAAATTAGAAAAAAAACAAAAGAAACCAAACCCACAGTTATAGTTGGTCACTTTGAAATTGCCTCTCAGCAACTGCTAGAAGTACTAGACTGAAAATCACAAGGCTCTAGAAAATCTCAACAGTAGAGTTAACCAGTAGGATCTAGTTGACATATAGAGAACATACCACCCAGCAACAGGAGGATGTGCATTTCTTCCAAGTGCCGATGGAACGTTCACCAAGATAGACCATGTCTTAGGCCATAGAACAAACCTCAGCAGATTTATAAGTATTAAAATCATACAGAGTGCGTTCTCTGACCATAATGGAATCAAACTAGAAATCAATAATAGAAACAAAAGGGAAATCTCTAAATATGTGGAAATTAAACATACATTTCTGAATAAGCCTTGGGTCAAAGAGGACGTCTCAAAGGAAATGAAAAAATACATAGAACTGAATGATAGTAAAAAAAAATAATTATATCGATGTATAGGATGCAGCTCAAGCAGTGCTCAGAGAGAAATTTCCAGCAATGCATACTTATATTAGAAATGAGGAAAGATCTCAAATCAGAAACCAATGAAAATCTAAGTAAATGTAAATAAAAATCTAAATGTAAATCGAAATAAATGTTCATGGATTGAAAGACTCAATATTGTAAAACATCAATTTTGCCTGAATTGATCTGTGGGTTTAATGCAATTCCTATTAAAATCCCAGGAAGGTTTTTGTAGAAATAGACAACTTATTATAAAATTTAAAAGTAAAGGCACAGGAATGTAAAATAACTTAAACAATATTGAGGAAGAATAAAAGGAGAGGAACCATATATCCAGATATTACAGCTTACTGTATTGCTACAGTAATCAGGACGGTATGGTGTTGGTGGAGGGACGGACACATAGATCAATGGGACAGAATGGAGATCTCAGAAACAAACCCACAAATATGCTTAATTGATTTTTTTACAAAGGTTCAAAAGCAATTCCTTGGAGGAAGGATAACCTTTCCAACTAATGGTGCTGGGGAAATTAGACATCTATAGGCAAAAAACCAAAAAAACCCCACTACCACCAAACCACATACACCAAAAGTACACACACTGACACATACACACACACAAACATACATAAAATACATACATCAAAATTAACTCAAAATGGATCAGAACCTTAAATCTAAAGTGTAAAACTTACAGAAAACTTTTTTTTTTTTTTTTTGCGATACGCGGGGCTCTCACCGTTGTGGCCTCTCCTGTTGAGGAGCACAGGCTTTGGACGCGCAGGCTCAGCGGCCGTGGCTCATGGGCCCAGCCGCTCTGCGGCGTGTGGGATCCTCCTGGACCGGGGCACAAACCCATGTCCCCTGCATCGGCAGGCGGACTCTCAACCACTGCGCCACCAGGGAAGCCCAGAAAAGTTTTTAAAAGAAAAACATGCCATGCTTTTCACATGTGTCTGTCCCTTTATCCTTTTAGCCTTTCAGTATTCAGTTTGGGCATCTCACCTCTGAGGAGTTCTCACTGGTCCTGGAAGGCTGAGCCTGGTTGGTCATCTGTCCCATGGGCTCCAGTAATACCATGCTGGACATTTGCCTTTTCTCTGCTTGCCCAGCATCTGAGTGTTTTCATGTTTGGGGAATTTCCCATTAAATGGGCTTTGTTTGATGTGAGGGCCCACTGCCTGCTGCAGAAGCTAAGGAAGACATACTGTTTCCTGGTACCACGTTGTGGCAACTTGGGTATAAAAGTGTCATCTAGGATAGTCATTCTTTTCAGCCGGAGACTTTGAGTGTGGAGTGAGTGATGGAAAGGGACTGGGACATGGAGAACTCATTCTTGTGCTGGTGGCAGCAGCATCTGCCATTCAGGGGTGGTGCTGGTGATGGTATCCAGAGAGGGGTGGTGTCTGTAGTATATGGCTTCTGGGGGATTGAGTGGTGGTCCCGCTGCCAGCCTTCCTTCGTTCTTGCCTTTATAATGGGTCTATGAGCTGTGAAATCCTTTCAATAAATTCTTTTTCTCTTTAGCCAGACTCCGTTTCTGTTGCTTGCAGAAGAATCGTAATTGATTCAATCAGACTGTCATAATAGTATTGCACATTTTTCTTGCTTACTTGCCATTTCCTCCAAACAGATCATGGGTAGGGGCTCTGTCTTATTAGTCATTGTACATTCAGTACACAGCATGCTTGAAGTACATTAACTAATTGCTAAATAATGAGTGAAACATGCAAGTCTTCAACTTGGTTTCTCCATTGGCGTGATGTTGATATTTAGTGGTAATTACTCTGTGACTTTTGCATGTGGTGGACTTTGTAGTTTTCAGTGTTACTTGCAAGATATAAATATTTTGTTTGCCTTCTTGAATATTTTATTGGGAACTTGGAAGAGAGTTTGTAGAAACAGTTATCCTGAACAATATTTTTCCTTCACTCTATTTTTCTTAGTGTAAGTACTAAGTGAGATGGACAGGGGAACCCCTTTTATCAGGACCAAAAAATAAGACTTTGTGATCAACTGACACAGTAGCAAGCTGGTAGATTTTATGTGGACAGCATTGTAATATCAGTACACTGATGTATATTATACACTGGTATATATGTGTAAAGGCTCTCCATCTATGTCTCCTCATTTGTTGTTCCCATTGTTAGTTCCATAGTATGTGAGTCACTTAGGCTCAAAACCTCAGTTATCTTGGATGACTTCCTCTGTTTTGCCCCTCTAATTGGGGATGGCACTGATTGTACCTCTGTAGTACCCTTCCTGTTTCCTCCACTAATGTTTTGAGACAAATCACCATGACCTTTCTCGCATAACCTCCTCACAGGTTTCACTTTTACTGAATCAAGCCCACCTTGCACAGAGCTCCTAGACGGATCTTTCTGATGATACCTCAGGAAGCTTGATAGTATCTTGTGATTCCAACCCTGAGTTGATCTGCAGTGTTTCTTCAAATTACCTTTCTTACTGCACTTCCCGTGGTTTTACCAATCACATATTAAATAGTGTTCTTTTCTGGAATAATCTGTTTCTTGTGTACATGCTGTTTGCCCCCTCAACAGTCTCAGTATATTCAAATTCTACCATTTGGTTGACATAGAATATGCTCCAGGTTGCATTCCTTAACCCACCCTCCTTTGTTAAATGCAGAGATACTCTTTCAGATGAGCGCTACACCGCCCCCCCTATTCTGAGAGCCTGTCTTATCTCTCCTTTGGCATTATATATTATTGTACTAATATTTGAGGCAGTTGGGTGGATTTGAAAATGAAAGCATCCATGGTCCTCCCTATAGAACTTTCAGAGTTAATGAATCATAGATTTATCTCATTAGGTTGTAGAAAACCCAGAGCAGTATCAAAACCCAAACACCATCAAAACACTATAAGGCTTTAATGTTAATTTTCTGCCTCATGCAGCTACCAGTAGGCGTACTTATGCTTACGAAACGCATGGTTTCTTCTTTAAAATGATGCCTTGGTGTTTTGTTTCCTTGCTGTGAGGACTTTATTCAAATTATCGTTTGTTTTGTACTTTCACAGTCCATGCTCCGAGGGAGAGGAGGTTGCTATAAACATACGTTCTATGGCATTGAAAGCCATCGTTGCATGGAAACTACCCCGAGCTTGGCGTGTGCAAATAAATGTGTCTTCTGTTGGCGGTAAGTAAAAATGAATGGCCATGGTGACCAAATATGTGATGATCTGTAATAATCAATTTCTGCCCAACACTGTACTCAGATTTACCTAAAGCTCTGTTGTTTCTGTAATTAATCCCCTTTTTCATTCCTAATATTATATTTATGCATTTGTTGTTTTTTTTCTTGATCAGTTTTATCAGGGGCTTGCCAATTTTTTTTTTTTTTTAAAAGATGCTGCATTAGGTCTTCGTTGCTGCATGCAGGCTTTCTCTAGCTGCAGTGAGTTGGGGCTACTCTTTGTTGCGGTATGTGGGCTTCTCATTGTGGTGGCTTCTCTTGTTGTGGAGCATGGACTCTAGGTGCGTGGGCTTCAGTAGTTGTGGCACGCGGGCTCAGTAGTTGTGGCATGCGGGCTCAGTAGTTGTGGCTTGCAGGCTCTAGAGCGCTGGTTCAGTAGTTGTGGCGCATGGGCTCTAGAGCGCAGGCTCAGTAGTTGTGGTACGTGGGCTTAGTTGCTCCACGGCATGTGGGATCTTCCCGGACCAGGGCTTGACCTGTGTCCCCTGCATTGGCAGGCGGCTTCTTAACCACTGAGCCACCAGGGAAGTCCTGCAAAAGTCTTTATTACTCCATTTTTGGAAGGATATTTGCACTGGGTATAGAATTCTGAGTTGACAAGTTTGTTTCCTTTATGCATTCTTTCAGGTGTCATTATAGTTTCATCTGGCTTATTTGTTTTCTGATGAGTTTTCAGAAATAATTTTTAACCTTTGTTCTTAAGTAGTGTGTCCTTTTTCTCTAAGTTGAAGGTTTTCTTATTTTCTTTTGTTTTCATTAGTTTAGATACTGTATTTTTAGGCTGTTTTTTTTTTTTTTTGCGGTACGCGGGCCTCTCGCTGTTGTGGCCTCTCCCGTCCGGAGCACAGGCTCCGGACACGCAAGCTCAGTGGCCATGGCTCACGGGCCCAGCCGCTCCGCGGCATGTGGGGTCTTCCCGGACCGGGGCACGAACCCGTGTCTCCTGCATCGGCAGGCGGACTCTCAACCACTGCGCCACCAGGGAAGCCCTAGGCTGTTTTCAAAATACCCTGGTTGTTGTTTTGCGAGTTCCTTCGATCTGTGGTTAATTGTTTCTCATTAACTTTGGAAAATTGTTGGCCATAATTTTTCTACATTTTTTTCTGCTTTGTTCCTTTCTGGGATTTCAATTAGGTCTTCCCATTGCACTGCCTCTCAGAGAGGGTCTTGCAACAATATTCTACTGGTGGTCGTTACTGGATGCTTGTTGGCCTGGTGTTGTATGGCTGCGAGAGGGCTGCACGTTTTATATTGTCCCGAGTAAGTCTCAGTCTTGGCCAGGCACTTGCCATCTACCCCTCTCTGCTAGGTGTCATGACTCAAAATAAGTTGTAAACTACAACTATAAATAGCTGAGCTTTTTGTAGGAAACCAACCCTGATTTTATAATTATATGGACTCCTTCATAGGAGGTAACTAGCTGAGGTTTAATGCAGGGAGTCCTTTAGAACTTCTGCCTCTTTTTTCTAGGCACCACACCAATCCAGTGGGTACTGAATGGCGGTGGAAGATGGACCAGCCTGAAATGATCTTAAAGGAAGCCATTGAAAACCATCAGAACATGATGAAGCAGTTTAGAGGTATTTATTATCCCTCTACAAAGGGATGCTAATAGCCTGAATTAAATTGGCAGAGGAATTGCCTCCTTTGGCAGGATTTTGTCCTTGCTGGCAGTTCTCATATAGGAAAGTGAAAACTTTGTAGAGATATTATATATGTCTTGGCCTTTTTAGTTTTTACTAATAACTTTATATCTTATATGATGGGAGAATTAAAAAACTTAATTCAAAGCTTAGCTATTTATAATGTGGTACACTCAGCCTGTGAGTTTTGCCTGGGAGTATATCCTCATTCTTCCTAAAAACTTTTGCTATTGTTCTGTCTTGTTGGGTACAAAGCAGCCTTGTGGATGGACTGAGAATTTTAGAGCACTGGAAAATTCTTAAGTAATATCAGTTGGTATTGGGAAAGCATTTTTGAATAAATGCCTTACAAAAAAGGAGGGTTAATATTAATCAGATTTCCTCCACATGATCCACAGTGATGTGTAGAATTCTGCCACTCAGTTTCTAGAATTTCCTGATCCAGTTGTGTCTCATAGTTCAAAGTATTTGACTCTACTGGAGATGGCTGGTTCTCAAGCTTTAGTGTGCATCAGAATCGTGCATTAAAGTAGAGATTCCTGGTCTCCTTCCCCAGAGAATGATTCAGTAAGTCTGAGGTAGCAACCGAGAATGTGCATTTTGAGATTTCCTGGTGGTATCGATGTTATTGAACTGGGGACCATACTTTGAGACCCACTACCGTAGATAGATGTGGAGGACTTGTAAAGTGATATAACGACAGCTGCAGATGATCAACTGAAATAAATCTATTAGGTTCCCTGTTAAATGTGCATGCCTCTGTCTCCACCTGCCACTTGTTAGTCCTCTCCTCTTTATCCTTTCCTTTCATATACAACAACAAAGAAGATGAATTGCAACCATGGTTGTTTTGACATAGGCCCTCTTGTGGTGCTAGCATCATCAATGGGAGTCTTTATAAACCCCAGTAATTAGCATTTTGAAGATCAGGTGATTCTTTGATGCGAAGAAATTTGTTCGGTCAGGTCACTGCTTCTTGAGGTCTCAGTGCTTCTGATGTTGTTTTCCTAACATCACCCAGCAGTTCTCCAGGTCTCAGTGACACTGCCTGGGTGTCCGACAAATTTAATTCAATCCTGACACTGTCTGGAGATAGCATCAGGCCCCGCAGGTTAAGGATTCAGTCCTATAAGACTGCCCCCCACTTCAGCTGCCAATCACAAGTCTGGGATGTTACCTGTGCTTCTGACCAACTGGCTATAAATTGGAAGTTCCCACACCCTCCTCCTTGGATTCCTGGTTTGTTAGAGTGGCTCACAGAACAGAGAAACATTTACTTATTTTTGCCATGTTATTATAAAGGATATATAGAGGTCACAGAAGAACAGCCAGGTGGAGAAGTACATCTGGAATGGTCCCAAGGCCAGGAGCTTCTGTCGCCATGGAGTTGGCCACCCTCCTGGCATGCTCACCAACCCAGAAGCTCATCAGATCTTGTTCAAGAGACTATAGAGCTTAATTTGTAGCCCCCTCTTCCCTTTCTCACAGGTCTGTGTGGTTGAAAGTTCCAGTCCCTTAAACACTTGGTCTTTCTGGTGACCAGCCCCAGCCTGAGGCTATTTAGGGATCCTGCCCTATGTCACCCCATTTGCATAAATTTAGGTATGCTCAAAGGGGTCTCCTTATGAAGGACAAAAGACACTCTTACCACTCAGGAAATCCCAGGGGTTCTAGGAGCTCTGTGTGGGGAACCAGGAACAAAGACCAAATCTATTTGTTATTTTTTACCGCGGTACTTCTTATTACTCTTCTGATTTCCTAGGAGAAGTTGGGAAAGCAATGCAAATAATGATTCAAGATCAATAATAATTTATAAAGGATAGTCAGTTATACCTTTATTTTATTCTTTATGAATTTTCTAGGGAAAGTTGCCCTGTACATTTGTGTGTGTCTGTGTATGTGCTAACCTATTGTACATCTTCAGAGATGCTAATAAATATTTTAATATTTCATCTTGGCTTTTAGTCTCAAGCATTTTTTTTTTGAACAAGTCATTTTCTCTTATTTGGATAAAGCAGTGTCTCTTACCAGTCTTTTGGAAAATTAAATGAAACTGTGTGGTGAAGAACTAGGAAGTCTCCACATCAGGAATTTATTAGCTTTTCTTAGACTGTTTGTTGATTTAGTTAATATTATTGATTGTTGATCTTCAAATAAACCATATGCCTTTTAAATAAATTTCAAGGCAAAGTCTTGTTTTCTTTTGGATAGTTACTAGTCAGAATTCTCCAGAGAAACAGAGTCAACACACCCACTGTGTGGGTGTGTGTGTGTGTATATATATATATATATAGATAGATAGATAGATATAGATTGATAGAGTGAGATTGGCTTAAGGAATTGGATCATGTAATCGTGCAGGTTTGGCCAATCAAAAAGATAGATTAAAAATAATCCATTGGGGTAGACCAGCAGGCTGGAAATTTAAGAAGAATTGCAGTTCAGATGCAGAGGCAGTCTGCTGGCAGAATTCCTTCTTGCTTGGGGGAGGTCAGCCTTTGTTCTTCTAAGGCTTTCAGTTGATTGGGTGAGGTCCACCCACATTAGAGAGGGCAGTCTGCTTTACTCAAAGCCCACTGCCTTAAACGTTAATCTCATCCAAAAGACACCTTCATGGCAATATCCAGAATAATGTTTGACCAAATATCTGGGCACCATGGCCCAGCCAAGTTGACAGGTAAAATGAATCATCCCTGGTAATAATATCAGAAACAGGGAAATGCCAGTAATTTGTCTTTAGAGTCTAATCAGTTTCTTTTGGTTTAGTGCCTAAAGAGTCAGTTGAACCCTTAAATAATGGGGTGATGGCTGAAGATGTGTGTTTCCTGGACATCTGGGAATCTCCCTGAATAAACTGTGTCCCAGGGGACTTGTATGGGAGGAAGCAGTCCTGAGGAGTAGACATTCATTTTTCCATTCCGAGATGTCCTTGATACAGAACGACAATCTGAGTTTTGACGGTAATTTTTCTGACAGGAGTATTTTTGCAAGTGCACTTTAAATGGAAATAAGAGATGAATAAATCATGAGGCTGCCTTTCTTCACGTTAATAACATGTGTTAGGTGAGGTCGGTGAACACTAGTCTTTGTTGTCTGCCTAGCTTGTTGGAGGGTGCAGAAAGGTATACCTGGTTAGTAACCTTGTGCTTGCCTTTTTTTTTTAATATTTATTTTTATTTATTATTTATTTATTTATGCTGCGCTGGGTCTCAGTTGTGGCACACAGAATCTTTAGTTGCAGCATGCAGACTTCTTAGTTGAGGCATGTGGACTCCTAGTTGCAGCATGCATGCGGGATCTAGTTCGCCGACCAGGGATCGAACCCGGGCTTCCCCCGCCCCCCACATTGGAAGGGCGGAGTCTTACTCACTGGACCACCAGGGAAATCCCACCTTGTGCTTGCTTTAATCAGTAGGTATCTCAGATGGTTTGTCTTTAGGTATCCATGGTGTAAGAGACAAAAGGGTTTTAAAACATATATATATATATATATATATATTGTCTTGTAGGGGGAGGACAGATACAGGATTGCAGGGAGAAAGGAAGAGCATGTCTGTGAACAAGTGAATCCTGAGTAGGGGTGAGAATGCCTAAGGGGGTGAGGGTGACCGCCAAACATTCAACAACTGCCATTCATTTCATCCTTAGAAATAGCTTTGATAGAGTATCTACTTTGCCCTTGTAATTCTCACAAAGGATTCTTTTTGCATACCTTAATTAATTGACTTGACAAAATGTTACCATGTCAGCAAATCATGTCTTTATAGAATCGACAATAAATTTTCTAGAAAGGTTTCCAAATTGGAACTGGTTGATATTTGTACACTGACACTCTTCAGGGTACCAAAGCAGTTTTTCTTTAAAGTAGTAGTAGAAAATAGGTGTATATTTGAAGGTGTGATGGGCAGTAGACAGGTCGGCACATGGGCATAAAGGAGCTCTCATTATATTTTCACTAAGATGAGAACTTCCTTAGTTTCCAATTTTTGGATGGTGGTGACTATTTGTTAATGCTTTTTACTTTATTCTGTGCTTAATCAAGACATTACTTTTTTGAAAATCTGTCTCATTGCTATCATAACCAAAGCAAATCCTGCTGTGAAACTATAGTATTAGAAAAGGAAAAAAAAAAAAAACTAATTACCAAAGGATGAAATACATAATTTGTAAGAATCCAAAGTTCTTCTGGAAGACTGGGGTGGTCTACGATACAAAAATGTTAATTTTTTTCTTTTTATTATAACTTTGGCAAAATGATAGAATTTTAATATTTCAGAGTATTATGTTTTCTATGTTCTTGGCTCTTGGCAGTAAGTAATCTGGTGTTCAAATTGATAGTTGTTTACTGTGGGCATTCAACTTGGCAGTGAGATTTTATAACTTCACTCAGTCTTTATCAATGGTTATAATCTAAAGTTTTCTTTTTTAATGAACCTGAATTCCTCCTGCAATCAGTGAAATCTCTATATTCTACCTTTTATTCATCCTTAAGGGTATAAATAAAACAGGTCACCCTCCTTTCTGGATAGTCAGCTTCAGGGTGAGGATGGTGAGACTAATGCAAGTGACTCTACCTCTTCTGAACCGAGTGCCGTCACCTGGGTGCAGCTCTGACACACATCCTACTTTTGGATGGTAAAGATGCAGGAACGTAACTAACTCTAGATTTCATATCAGCCCCTGGTGGAGAGTCTATTATTTTTTCCTAGTTCCACATTTATTCCCTTTTTAAAATTTACAGTGCTTTATTTTTACCCTTTAATATACCATGGTTATTTTTCCTTACTAATAACATGAATTGATCTGATTTCTTTTTTTTAAATTATTATTTATTTATTTTATTTATTTATTTTTGGCTGCGTTGGGTCTTCTTTGCTGCATGCGGGCTTTCTCTAGTTGCGGTGAGCGGGGGCTACTCTAGGTTGCTGTGCGCAGGCTTCTCACTGCGGTGGCTTCTCTTGTTGCGGAGCACGGGCTCTAGGCGCGTGGGCTTCAGTAGTTGTGGCACGACGCTCTAGAGCGCAGGCTCAGTAGTTGTGGCGCGTGGGCTTAGTTGCTCCACAGCATGTGGAATCTTACCGGACCAGGGCTCGAACCCATGTCCCCTGCATTGGCAGGTGGATTCTTAACCACTGCATCACCAGGGAAGCCCTGATTTCTTTTTTAATCTAAACTTCTTAAAAAATCGTATTATGAAAATGTCCAAGTATACACAAAATAGAATGGCACAATAAACCCCCATATCCTTTTCTCCCCTATTTAAAAATTGTCAAAATTTTGGCATACTTACTTCTCTATCTCCCCTTTTTTCTTTGCTGAAGTAATTAAGACAAATCCCAAGTATCACATTTGCCTTCAAACTTCAATATGAATCTCTTTTAAACATTAGATTTTTTTCATCAACACAATATCATTATCACAGCTAATAAAATTATTATTATTTTTAACATGACTGTTTTCTTCCAGGTTTACTGAGGTACAGTTGACATATAGCATTGTGTAAGTTTCTTCCAGGTTTACTGAGGTACAGTTGACATATAGCATTGTGTAAGCATTGTGTTTTCTTCCAGGTTTACTGAGGTACAATTGATACATAGCATTGTGTCATGTACAACATGACAATTTGATATATAGACAGGCTGTGAAATAATTACCACAATATGATTAGTTCCATTTCCTTCTTAGTTTGTCATTTTCTGGGTATCTCCACTTTAGCCTTTCCTTAGAGGTCACTCATTAATAGTTTCCCTTACTCTAGCTTGGAGTCCTGTTTTACAGGGTGCTTTCCTAGCCCGTGATGATCACCCGCTCTCTCCTATGGGTCTGGTTCAGTCATTTGATGATCGTATTTTTGCGTAGGATGAGACTTGTTGTGCGTACTGTTGTTTTTGCCTCTGAGTGTCCAGCTTTAGCTGAGTGGCCAGCCTTGAGCACACTTTGAAGATATACTCATCTTTTAAACATTCCCTTTTCATGCATCTATTCTCAATTCCAAGGGCAATCACTGTCTTTTCAGTTATTTCATTGATCATCAAAGCAGCTTTCTTCCCATGACTTTTATTAGCTTTCCCCTTTATATGCATGCAACATTAACTTTACATTGATTACAAGTAGGTCAGAATTACAGTGCAACTCGGCCTTTTTTCAAAATGCTCACTGCCACCCTCTAAATACCACCATGGCAGGGAGAAATAGTTTTCAGAGAATGGAGTTCAGGTTTCTTTAGCTCAGCTTCCCATCAGTTCAGCTGACATCAAGTGAGTGAACCCTCTCTGTGAGGAAAGTCCTCGGTGCTGAAGGTGCAAATGTGAAGGTGACATCATTTGTTGCTAGATGTTTTAATCTATAGTTTAAGCTAGAAGTGAAGTAATGCGAAAAATAAAGGGTCTCCAACAGATGGTCCTCAGGAACGAGGTGTGCTGAAGTATACATCCAGAAGGAATGTCGGGGAGGCGGGGAAGAGAACACCGCCTGCTAATTGTTTTCCGAAGTTTATTTATGAAATAAACATCATGGTAGAAGTGGCTGTATCAAAGATATATTATATATGACTTTCAGCCAGGAGGGGTTCTTAGGAACATCTTTGGCCAGGAGCTATATTGTTATTTGAGAAGAAAGAAGAAAATGTTTTATTTCTGATTGGTCCAATCTTTAGAAAGAGGAATACTCACACATATCAATTATACCTCAATTTAAAAAAAGGCATAAGAAAGTATTCAGAATAGAGGGGGGGGGGTTAATCAACCCCCAAAGGAATAGGAATACTCTACATTGAACCTTATATCATTTTTTAAAAAAATTATTTATTTTTGGCTGTGTTGCGTCTTCATTGCTGCGTGTGGTCTTTCTCTAGCTGTTCTTAGTGGGGGCTACTCTTCGTTGTGGTGCGCAGGCTTCTCATCGTGGTGGCTTCTCTTGTTGCGGAGCACCGGCTCTAGGCATGTGGGGTTCAGTAGTTGTGGCATGCGGGGTCAGTAGTTGTGGCTCACGGGGTTGAGAGCGCAGGCTCAGTAGTTGTGGTGCACGGGCCTAGTTGCTCCGCAGCATGTGGGATCTTCCCGGACCAGGGTTTGAACCCATGTCGCCTGTGTTGGCAGGCAGATTCCTAACCACTGCACCACCAGGGAAGCCCGAACCTTATATCATTTTTATTTCTGGGTTATTCAGCTTATTGCTATGACCTTAGGATAAAAATTCTGGAATCTTAAGTTTTTGCTTTGGCATCTTTCAGTGAGGTAAGGAGTGCTTCCTAGTTAATATGATGACTGTAGTGAGTATTCAGGATCAGGACGCTGTTCAGGCTGAGAAATGTCACAAAACTTGCTTAAGAAAAAACAAAAACAAAGAAAACTAACAACGACAACAACAATAAAAACCTCCAAACCGAAAAACAAAAACAACAACAACAAAACAAAACCAAAGCAGAGTTTAGAGGTGAAAGGGATAAGGTTTAGGGAAACATGAAGTGAACAGGCTCTGTGTGTGTGAGTGAGAGAGAGAGAGAGAGAGACAGAGAGACAGACAGACACACAGTGGGAAATATCCCTATAGATTTGCTACTGAAATGTAGTGTCTGCTGTTGCCTGGGCTGTCCTCCGGCCCCAGGACTGCTTTCCATTAGAAATTTGGAGGATGTCTTAATTTCTGACATATTTCTTTGAGGACAGTGAAAGACAGCATGAGGTTGAGTCCCTGAGGGCCTTGTTTTTGGAGGAGCACTGTAATCGCCTCTGACAGTGAGCATGAAATAGAAATGTGCTTCTTGAAGGAGAGAACCAAGGTTTTACATATTCTCAGTGCCTTACTTTTGAGAAAATTAGGATATTTTAAAATCCCAGAATTATTCTTTTAAAGCCTTACCCACAGGCTTTTTCTTGGTCTTGGTTTTTGTTTGTTTTCGTAGGTGTCTGATATTTATTAGCTGTAGCTCTCCGAGAAGATAGCAGTTGATCTCTTTGCCTGTAAGTTTTCCTCATTCTTCCCTGGTAACGTCCTTTGTTGGTCCCTCTTCTTTCCTCAGATATGTGATTGCGTAGACTTAAGTCCTTGGTCCTCTTCTCTAACTGCCTTTTTTGCCTTGGTAATCTGCTTCGGGCCCTTGGATAGAAATACCATCCATTCCGCAAAAATGTTTATTTCCACATAGGCCTTTCTCCCAGAATCCAAACTTGAATGTTGGACACACATTCAGCTATCTAACAGACATATTAAACTTCACGTGTCCAAAGTTGAACACATGGTATCTACCTCCACCCCCCCCAATACTTGTTACCCCCATGTTACCCCTAAGGCTTTCTTACCGCCAACTTGTCTCAATTGATGGTGACTCTTGCTTAGTCCAAAAACTTTATAGAAATCATTGACACCTGTTTCTCATAACCTACATCCAATCCATTAGAAAATCCTTCAAACGTACCTTCAGAATAGAGCCTTTGACTATACCTTTGAAATAGGCCCAGCTGATAAGCCCTTCTTGCCACCTCCACTGCCACCACCTTGGTCCGAGCCACCATCATTTCTTGCTTAGATTATGTAATATCCTTGTGGCAGGTTAGCCTCTCTGCTTGCCCCTCTGTTCTCAACATAGCACCCAATGTGATCCACCCTTCTTAGGCCACCCTTCTCAAAACCCTGCCGTGGCCATCCATGTTACTCAGATTCCATGGACATGTCAGCATCTCCCTGCTGTCTCGGGTGGGGGAGGGAAGGCAGGAGAGGCAGGCAGGCACAGTCGGTGTGACTTTATGTAAATACATAGCAATTTCTGTCTGACTTTTTTGCCTTTTCATTTCTCTAAAAGCGTTTCTATATGGTACCAGTCCTTCTTCCACCACTTGCTTTAGTCTTGGTGCCCGTATCATAGGAGGAGGGTCCATGTCGTAAAAGAAGTCAAAAGCAGTCTTGAATAATCGAACGCTTCTGAGATTGCCTGGTGTCCATTGGCTTGTGGCACTGCTTCTTCTCTGTCTTCTTCCTCGTCGTCTGGCACTGGTTAGGAAGCGCTCATCTCCATGCAGTCATCTTCTGTTCGCTCCTCTGGTGTGGTGTCTGCTAGCTCTTGAATTTCTCCAAGACCCATATCTTGAAGCCCCACCTTTTTTGTTGTTGTTGTTGTTAACTGTATCCACAATCCCTTTCGTGATTTCCTTGATTGGCTCTGTTGTAAATCCCGTGAAGTCATGCCCAACAAATAGACACAGTTTTCTGTAGCAGGAATTTATTGTTTTTGGCTTGATGGCTTTCACACATTTTTCTAGAACAAGGATGGCATCTTCAGTGGTGTAACCCTTTCAGACTTTCCTAATGTTCTGTCTGTCAGGGATCTGACAGTCCTTTCCGTAGACTACCATGTGTAATGAGCCTTAAAGGTCCTTCTGACCCCCTGATCTAGAGGCTGAATTAGAGATGTTGTGTGTGGGGGCAAGGAGACCACTTTGACGCCTTTGGTGTTGAACTCATGGGGTCTGGATGGCCAGGGGCATTGTCCAATATCAAACGATCTTTAAAAGACAGTCCCTTACCAGCAAGGTACTTCCTGACTTCAGGGACAAAGCATCCATGGAATCAGTCCAGAAAAAGTGTTCTCATTGTCCAGGCCTTCTTTCTGTACAACCAAAAGCCTGGCAGCTGGTTTTTATCTTTTCCCTCCAAGGCTCAGGGGTTAGCAGCTTTGTAGAGAAGGGCAGTCGTGATTGTAAACCCTACTGCATTTGCACAGAACGGTAGAGTTAGCCTACCCCTTCCTGCCTTAAATCCTGGTGCTGGCTTCTCTTCCTTACTAATAAATGTCCTTTGAGGCTTTTTTTTGCACCCCAGAATAGAGCAGTTTTGACTACATTAAAAACCCTTTCCGGCAGATATCCTTTCTTAATGATTTTCTTTGCTGGGAATTCCTTTGCTGCCTCTTGGTTGGCAGAAGCTGCTTCTCCTGTTACCTTGACATGTTAAAAACCAAGCCTCTTTCTAAAATCATCAAACCATCCTTTACTGGCATTCCATTCTCGAGCTTTAGATCCTTCGCCTTCCTTTTGCTTTAAGTTGTCATATAATGATTTTGCCTTTTGACTCATATTCATCTATAGGTATGCCTTTTTTATAACAATCCTGCACCCACATAAAAGCTGCATTTTCAATATGAGATACAAAGGCGTTTTGCAAAAAGCGCAAGGTTTTCACGCCTGCTCGTGTAGCTGCAGCGACAGCTTCATGAATTTCCTTTTCTTTTTTTTTTAACAGTGGTCCTTACACTGGACTCATTTATCTTGAAGTGGCAGCCAACGGCAGCTGCAGATCTGAATCTGCGGTACATATCAAGCCATTCACCCTCTTCTTGTCATGCGATGATTTTTCTCTGCTTCTTGGGAGCACTTACAGCATCACTAATGGCACATCGTGTGGGTCCTGTGGTGTTATTTCAAGGTTCATAGGATTGCACAAACATGATGAAAACTACCAGAGAACTGCCAGAGATTGCCTTTTACTGCAATTTGCAATTGACTGGAGAGATGAACTGCTCACGTGGAGATGATGAGCCTCACGTGGCGTGGCGTTTCAAGCAGATACTTTGCAACACTTGCGCTCAGTGTGGTAGCAACAGGAGATCCTAGGAAATTATTACTGAGATACAGTCGGTACTACGGTTAATTTTGTGCAGTTATGATTTAATACTGCAACTTTACGTTCGTTTACATTTCTCTGCACTGGGAATGGTGCTATGTGTGGTCCTTAAGTGTTTGTGTGAGTACGTTTTGATACATTTTAACTTTTTAAAAATTTATGTGTATTTGGGACTTCCCTGGCGGTCCAGTGGTTAAGACTCCGAGCTCCCAAGGTTCATCCCTGGTCGGGGAAGATCCTGCATGCCGTGTGGCTGGCCAAAAAAAAAAAAAAATTTCTGTGTATTTTATGGTAGTAAGTGATAAAATAGACAAATATCTACATATATTTTATGCATTCGTGATATACCTAAGTTTTTCTTAAATTTTCTGGATATTTCTGTGCTGTGGGGGGCATCTGCTAGTTTTTTCAAATTGTCACAAATCTCCAAAAAATTTTCCTGTGTGTGTGTGTGTATACACACACATATATATAAAAATCCACATATATGTGGGCCTGCACAGTTCTAGCCCTTGTTGTTCAAGGGTCAACTGTATGTTGAATTGAATGGAATTACCATTTTATTTAAAATAATGGAAATAATTGAATTTCTATTTCAATTCATGAAATAATTACTATAATAAAAATAAGATTTTTTTGAATGCTTATGTGCTGGGCCTGGTACCAGACCTGTTATTTCATGTGGCTTATTTCGTTGAATTCTTATAACTGTGTGCATGTGAAATTCCTATCTTATAGATTAGGGAATGGGTGTAGAGGGGGTGAGTGGCTTGACCCAGGAGACAGACCAGCCTAGTGGTAGAGCAAGAATTTGGACCTGGTGTGTCTGACTTCCAGTGGTTAGGGCCCGGCCACTGCTCAGTCATTCTGCTTTCTGAGTTTTAGGTTAATTTTGCAGTTCTGATTAAATCTGCCCTTCTACTCATCTCCCAGCGAGATTAAAGTTACTGATTTTTTTTTTTTAACAAAAAGGAAATTTTATACTTAATGCTGAGTTGTCTTGGTAACACAGACTGCGTTACGGATCAAGTTTCATTTAAAACCTTGATTCACTTAAGATATTAGATTTCAATAACTTAAAAAATTATTCATCCCCCAAATACTGACATGAAATACATTCTTAGAATTGCAGTTAGGTAGTCATAAAAGAAGATAAAAGCTGCCACTTTTAGATTGTTCTGAGTTTAGCAGGCATTATGTTGGTTTGATGTCCTGGGTATTTACTTGCCCTTGCTTATTTCCAAGTAGATTGTGTGTGTGTGCCTGTGTGTGTGTGTAAAATAAAGTCACTTCCTGGAAACTAAAGCACAAGCAAGCAGTGAGAGCTAATAACTTCATTTTCTCCAGATTTGTTGTTGTTGTTCTTTAAGGTGATAGTGACTGGGATTTAATCATTTTAAGAAACCAGGGTAAAGGTGATGAGAAGAAAAACTCCTTAATGAATGTTTTTTTGTGTGTGCTAGGCCCTCTTCTAAAGCTTTTCCATGCATTATCTCATTTAATTCTAAGAAACATTCTTTGGGCTAAGTACTGCTTACAGTCAAGAAAACTACTTTTCAGAGACGGCTCATAAATGACTTGAGAGGGAATATGAACGTGTTTCCTCCTACCTCCAATCTCGGTGAGGAATCTGTATCCTTTAGAGAGAATGTGTTCTTCAAAAAGAAACTAGCGTAATGGATAGAAATATCTGAAGTAAAGGAGATATATTTTTATTTGCCTTTTTAAGCAATTTCCAAGTCTTTCAAACTGTGTGTTAGATTGAGGGACTTTCAAGCATGCTTTCTATTTTTTTTTTTTTTTTAATGCATGCTTTCCTACAGTACATCGAGTCTAGAGCAGTGCTGCTTAACCCATCCTGTCCACTCTAATCACATGGGGAGCATTTAAAAAATACGGATGTCTCAGGCTCTCGTCCCTAGAGGTTGCGATTTAATTGGCTTGGGATACTGCCTGGACACTGGGATTTTTTAAAGTTCTTTGGGTTATTTCTCAATGTCTAACTAGGGTCGAGAACCAATGGTGTGTGGCAGTGTGGCAGTGGATCCCCAAACATATTGGGATCACCTGGGGAGCTTCAAAAAGCTCCTGATGCCCCTGCCCCTCCCCCAAAGATGGTGATTTCATTGGTCTGTGCTGTGGCCTGGAATTTGGAACGTTGACAGTTCCAAGGTGATTCTAGTTGGCATATAAGTTTGGGGGCTTCTGGTTTATGCAGTGGTTTTTCACTTTGGCTGCACATTAGAATCACCTGAGGAACTTTTAAAGCTCCCGTTACTCTGGCTTGCATTCACTCCAGTTAAACAGAATCTTTGGCAGTGGACCTAGGCTGCTGTAGTTTACGATACTCTCCAGGTGATTCCAATATGAAGCCAAAGGTGAGAACTGCAGGCTTCTTTTTCTCTCCTCTCTTCTTTTGGACCGACTGCGTTTCGTTTCTCAATTCAAAATACCTGAGGAACGAAGGCGGCAATGATTGGTATAGGAGAGGCTTTCCTTATGCAGCTATATACTGAGTTCATTGTCTTAGACCAACATGAAAGAATGCAGAGCTAAGCAGATTATGGAAAGTAATACATTCTGTGTTCCAAATAATTAGCTAATAACAAAGTTAGTTTTGCCTGCTTGTATTGATGTAGTTTAATTAATACTAAAAGGAAGGATGAGATTGCTGATATAATAATTCTAGGTTTTTTTTTTCTGGTTTAATAATGTTAGGGTTGCCCCCCGCCCCCAGGCTCTTGTTTTGTAGTATTTGGTTGGTATCAAAAGTAATTTTGCCCTCTAAAATCAAAGAACCATTAAGAAAAATTTTTAAATTTTTAATTAAGAAAAATAAAAGTGATGTCCTCTATCTGTGCCTTATTGAGCTTGTTCCTTTCCACCATGTTCTCCAGGAGTGCCAGGTGTCAGAGAGGAACGCTTTGAGGAAGGAATGACAGTAAAGCACTGTGCATTATCCCTTGTGGGAGAACCCATCATGTACCCAGAAATCAACAGGTTTTTGAAGCTACTCCACGAGCGAAAAATCTCCAGTTTCCTGGTCACAAATGCACAGTTCCCTGCGGAAATCAGGTGAGTGGTCCAGCTTGTTAAGATACTGCTGCTTGACTCTGTGTTTGACTGAAAAGTAAAACTAACAGGCATTAATATATTCAGAAAGGACTTACTGATTACTAAGTACATACAAATGTTGGCTTTGAGGGGCCAGAGCTCCTGCTTTTAAAAATCCATTCTATCGGGGAAGATAACATTAGTTTAAGAAATAGAGGCACAGATAAATTGCTGGGGGAATTCAAAAGAGAAAGCAATTTTTTTTTTAGATGAGAGAAGCAGGGTAAAACTTCTCAGAAAAGGCTTCATTAAATTTGGATCTTAAAGTATGGCTGGGATGGGTACTTGGGGAGATAGGAAACTGTGGATTTTTAATAAGAACTGTCCGAGAAAGTTACAGAGTTGGGGTATTTGGGATACCATTATGTAAATATAGTTGATTAGGACCACAGAGTGTGCGAAAGAGACTGGCAGCTGGAACCCAGGTTGGAAAGGTTGGGACAAGGTTGCAGATGACTTCAAATGCTGTTCTTTAGAAAGAGCTTGCTTTCTGCAGAGTAGTCTGCCAGCACGGTATAAAAGTGGGTGAGCCAAGAAGCAGGAAACTGGATAGCAGATTATACGTTTGTCTAGGTAAGAGTTAAAAGGATGAAAGTAAGACAGAATGAGGAGTCTTAAAAAAGGTATCACTGAGGCATGATAAGCTTGGCATACTGTTTGTATGGCTCTGTGAGCCCTGCACAGAAGAGGACTTAACTGGTGACTCGGAAAGTTCCAGCCATGTTGATTGCTAGGACTGTGGGGCCCTGTAACAAACAGTCGAGGGATCGTGTGAGGAAGAAGCGGGTTTAGGAGGTAAGATGATGCGGTTGGTTTGGATGACTCGGAGGGCTCTCCAGGTAGAGATGACCATCTCCTGGGACCTGGAAATGACCTGATTTTGCATTATACTTGAACTATACACATATTACAGTACCAAAAACATTAACTTTTACTTGGTTGTTATTTACTTGTGCCTTCTTCATTAGACTGTGAGTCCCTGGGCCAGTGACCCCTGCTTATTTATCTTTATGCCACTAGTATAATTCCTGGCACACTGTAGGTGCTTGGTTTAGAATTTAGCATCATAGGAAATCAAAGAGTTGATTAAAATTATTAGTTACCAGGCAGTAAAGTGAAAATCAGTAACATTGTCACAAAGATAGCTAAAATATTACTTTTTGAAGTTGTATAAAAAGTTAAAAGGGAAAGGTTTTAAAAAAGTCAGTGTGTACATTTTGCATAGGGTTACTATTCCTTTTTTTAAATTTTTATGTTAAGATCTTTGACTTTTCAAATGGCTCATGAGGGCGGGGTTCAGATAGAGTGGTGTTGGGATACACACACACACACACACACACACACACACACACACAGAAAAAAGGAGTCTATCCCAAATTTAAGACATGCAGTCGTCCCTGGTATCTGAGGAGGACTGGTTCCAGGACTCCCTGCAAATACCAAACCCCACTGATGCTCAAGTTCCTTTTATAAAATGGTATAGTGTTTACATATAACCCACGCATATCCTCTCATACACTTTAAATCATCTCTAAATTATTTATAATACCCGATACATTGTAAATGCTCTGTAAATAGCTGCTGGCACATGGCAGATTCAAGGTTTGCCTTGGGGAACTTTTTGGAATCTTTTTTCCCTAGAATATTTTTGATTTGTAGTTGGTTGAATCCGTGGTTGTGGAACCCTCGGATACAGAGGGCCTACTGTAATGCCTAAAAAGAATTGAATGTTCCAGGAGTGGCATGTAAGCTAATAACCAGAGAGGGTGATTCATTGTTTGATAATACGTGGTATTCTTTGTGAATGCCATCATGGATTGAGGAAAATGATAGAGAATTAAATAAGATATGTACTTGAAAGTGGTCCAAGAGAAAATGGAAAGAGAAATTTCCTAGGTGCAGATAATATTGTTTTATTTCCGTGAATTAGGAGGACTCTAAATACCAATTGTCTCTGGTGTCCTACAGAAAAACAAGGCTATGGATTTATTAATATAGCACGGAGATCGTGAATTTTGGAAGTTAACCTCTAATGTTGATGCACTTTGCTCATTCAAATCAGCTGTTAGATGAACCTCTTGCAACCATTTTATCTTTGAGCATACACTAGGAAGTAATAATGTTCTCTGGGTGGTTGGCTGTGTACTAATTATTTTTTTTAATAACAAATTTCTAAATTACTACAGTGCCTAACCCATACTCTTGGTATCTTTTGAAGAAGATCCTGACTTTGTCAACTAGCCTTCCCTTGACCCACATGCAAGCATTACATTCAGGCTAGTGGCCTTTTCAGGATGCTTAACTTTGCTTTAAAAGGATCTCAGTCTCCCCTCCAGCTCTAAAGCATATGGCTCTTTGCTGACAGTTCACTGAAGGGAGTTTTCACAGTGAGTGGTCCTCGAGGATTTGTTGAAGATAGAAGCAGACACCTTAGGCAAATGAGAAAGCTTTTGCATTCTAGGTAGCTTTATGTTTTTGTTTGTTGACGTAGAGGCTAATTAATAAAAGTGACAAGAATGTGTAAGACACTTAATGTTAATGATAGATCTGGTGGTGATTGCACACAAAAAAACCCCTTTCTCTTGAGAAAAAGCCTTCTTAGTTCCACAAAAGCAAGTGCCTTTATAATGGTATTTTTTAAAATTTAATTAATTAATTTTATTTTTAATTTTGGCTGTGTTGGGTCTTCGTTGCTGCGTGCAGGCTTTCTCTAGTTGTGGCGAGTGGGAGCTACTCTTTGTTGTGGTGCGCGGGCTTCTTGTTGCGGTGGCTTCTCTTGCTGTGGAGTGTGGGCTTCAGCAGTTGTGGCACACAGGCTCGCGGGCTCTAGAGCTCAGGCTCGGTAGCTGTGGCGCACGGGCTTAGTTGCTCCGCAGCATGTAGGATCTTCCCAGACCAGGGCTCAAACCCGTGTCCCCAGCATTGGCAGGCTGATTCTTAACCGCTGCGCCACCAGGGAAGCCCCTGTAATGGTATTTTTGATCGGCGTAAAACTGATATATGATACACTGTAGCATGTATCAGTTATCTTTTGCTGTAACCACTTGCCTTAAAACTGAGTCAGTCAAACTAGCAACGATTCATTTAGCTTGTAATTCTGTGAATCGGCTGGGAGGTCTTTTCATCTTGGCTGGCTTTGCTGGTCTCAGTGTTGTTCATGTGTCTAGTCAGTTGGCAGATATGCTGGGATGGCTGGTTTATGATGGCCTTGCCTGGGACAACTGGGACCTCTATTCGTGTAGCCTCTTATCCTCCAGCAAGTCTGAAGTTGACCACGTGGTGGCAGGGTTTCAGTGAACAACAAGAAAGGATAAACTCCAACACACAGGCATCGTTCAAGCCTCTGCTTGTGTCACGTTTGCTCACTTCTCCTTGGCTAAAGCAAGTCACGTGGCCAAGCTTGGAGTCAGTGAGGGGCACTCAAAGCTACATTGCAAAGGGTCATGGGTACAAGGAGAGGGAGAGTTTATGGCCATGTTTGTACTCTACCGAATAGCACAGCAGGCTGTGCTTTGTACAAGGAGGATAACCTTGAACGTACCAGGACTCGGTCTTTTTCAGGAACTTAATTAATCATGTGGGAAAGCTTGGAGAGTTCTTGAGACCAGAAGTCTCAAACTGGCAGTTGATAAGGAGTAGGTTTTATTTGTCCTGTAGCATGTTTAGAAACTTTTTTTTTCTTTTTTTAGCCAACATTTAAAATCCAGAAATTTTTCATAAAAGAGATTTCTGACTTTGGAGAAAAAGACAATCTGGCAAAAATTGTCAAGAGCCAAGTATGAAGTGCTGTTTTTACAACACCAGAACACTTCACTCTTATCTGTTTTTTTACTCACAACACTTCTAACACCGGATGTGTGTTTTTTTCCCCACACCAAGCAGTCCTCTAATTCTCTGCAGGCACCAGCTAGGTGTCCTGCAGTTCAGTTCCATTCTGACACTGTCTCCCTGGAGTTAGCACAGACCTCACAGGGTCAGGACTCAGTCCCAGGCTGCCCCCTGCTTCAGACACCAGTCACAGTCCCGGGCTGCCACCTGTACTTCTGATGAACCGACGGTACATTGGGGTGTCGCACAACCCCTCTTTGGGTTTGATAATTTGCTAGAACAGTTCACAGAGCTTGGGGAAAACAATTCAGTTACTGTTACTAGTTTATTATAAAGACTACAACTCTCAAACATCTGGATAGAAGGGTTGCATGTGACAAGATGTGGGGAAAAGGGCCCTGGGCTTCCCCACCCTCTCCAGACACATCACCCTCCCAGCACCCAGTGTGTTCACCATCCCGGAAGCTCTCTGAAGCCGTCATTTGGGAGGGTTTTATGGAGGTTTCATTAGATAGGCAGGATTGATGAAATCATTGTGATTGGTCATTGGTGATTAGCTCAACCTCTAGCCCATCTCCCTTTCCTACAGGTTGCAGGGGGAACTGAAAGTGCCAACCCTCTAATCACGTGGTCGGTTCTTCGGGCACCAGCCCCTCTCTGGAATGTGTCCATGGGCGCATCAGGAGTTACCCCATTAATATAAATTCTTGTATGGTTGAAAGGGGCTTATTATAGATAACAAAAGGCACTTCTCACCTCTGTCACTCGGGAAATACCAAGAGTTTTAGGAGCTCTGTGCCAGGAACTAGGGACAAAGACTGCATGTGTGTTCCTTATTGTCTGACAATATCACAGCAAGGAACGGCTGTCTTTTCTGTAAAGCCTCTGCTTTTCAGTTTGCCACGCTCTCCACCATTTTACTGTCTCCTCAGCCCTGAGGCTGAGTCTCATCTGCCACCTGTCAGAGGGATCGCACTGTAGATTCTCTTACAGCAGAGAAATTTCTGTCGCCATTTCTAACAGACATGAAACAACGAAAGGGAGACAGAGTACCACATACAAGAAAAATGGGAAGCATCTTGCTTTGAGTAAGGAAAGAATATTCTTGAATGTTTCACATGTAGTCTGTGTTTTGGTGTCCAAAGAACTTCTTTTTCCTTTAAAAGTGGCTTGCTTGGGCTTTCCTGGTGGCGCACTGGTTAAGAATCCGCCTGCCTATGCAGGAGACACGAGTTCGAGCCCTGGTCCAGGAAGATCCCACATGCCGCGGAGCAACTAAGCCCATGTGCCACAACTACTGAGCCTGTACTCTAGAGCCTGCGAGCCACAACTGCTGAGCCCGTGCGCCACAACTACTGAAGCCCACGTGCCTAGAACCCGTGCTCCACAACAAGAGAAGCCACTGCAATGAGAAGCCCGCGCCGCAACGAAGAGTAGCCCCTGCTCACCACAACTAGAAAAGCCCACACGTAGCAACAAAGACCCAATGCAGCCAAAATTAAATAAATAAAATAAACAAATTTTTAAAAATAAATAAATAAATGTATTAAATAAATAGCTAAATAAATAAAAAAGTGTCTTGGTTGACTCACATTATATCATACTTGGTTCCTGCAGACATGTGAGTTTAGGACTCTTATTCTTGAGACTGTATGATCTATGCTTGCATTCAGCCCTGCAGTCAGAAAGGCCCATCACACCTGGGTATCACTGTCCCACTGGAGCACTCCCTGTCATTACTTCCTGTAAATTGTTCTGTGCTAAGATGTCAAAGACCTACGTGAGACATCTTGCTAAAAGTAGACCATGTTGTAAGGTAAGGAAGTTGTTGAGAAACACTGAACCTAGTTTGTGCTTACTTTGTGGACATTTGAATCCTATAACTGTGTCTCTTTATGAGCATGAGAAGATTTAGAGTCAAATGTTCAGCCCTTTGTCGACTGGCTCACTCTTAGCTTCATCTTTAGTTCACTTCTACACGATTTCCTTTTTTTTAAATTTTTTCGCAGAATCTTTTTATTATTTTTAAAAGATATAAAAACAACTACTCCCATCAGTAGCAATACAAGGTTTAACATTTTAACCAGATTTTCTCAGGCTTTTTTCTGATACCTTTAGTAGCTAATTATTTTGTCTACCCCTTCTTCTACACGGTTTTCTTAACTATTTCATATTATTTTTAAGTTTACATTTAAAATCTTAAATTTTTTCTTTTGTGATAAGTATAGTTAATTCAAAGCTTTCTCCCTGCTAGCAGGCTTATCATAAGAAGACAGAGCTGTGTTCCATTTTTAACTATGACACGATTAACATTTAACTTCCTACACCTACCTCCTCCACCACCACAGAATTTGTCCCCGTGTACGTTTACTTTTGAGCACCTTCATTGAAACTATGTGTGAACTTTGTTTGTTCTCTTACTTCTTCCACTTGTATTTCTGTTATTTTGTTTGCTCTATGTTTTGTTTTCTCTAGTATTTGCTAAGATATTCACTATATGTGTTAGAGAACCTCTATAAATTGGACATCTCTTCACATATTAGTTAGTAAAATGTATCAAGAAATACATTAATTTTAATAAAAATAAAGTTTTCTTGTATGTATCAGCTCTACGTGGCTATAGGTAACAGTTACAATGAAATGAAGATTGATTATAAATACTACCTGATCCTTTCAATAGAAGTTTTTTTTTTTCTCCCAGCCTGTTTTGTTTGTATTAAGTTTAAAATATAGTCTTCTTTTGTGTCTGTGAATTGATGGGACACTTTTCAAAACTATGCTTTTCTGGATGGGCTAAAAAAAAAAGAGAGACAGGCAGCACAGTGAAGTGATGAAGAGCTTGTGCTCTGTCTAGAAGAGACCTGGGTTTGAATCTTGACTGTATCTCTTGCTGTCTTTCTGACACTGGGAAGGTAACCTCTCAGTGCCCAGTTTCCTCATCTGTAAAATGATTGCAATAATAATGACTACCTTATAGTGGCATTGTTAGTGTATGAGATAATATATGAAAAGCACCTTGGAAAGGTAGGCTAAGTAATATTGGTCAAGTATACTTTAAGGCAAGAACCATTACTTGAGATAAGATGGAACATTTCTTAATTATAAAATATTAAACCTACCAGGAACGTAAAACAGTAATTCAAAATTTTTCAACAATCAGTAACATAATCTCAAAATTGGAGATTTTCAAAATAAGGAGAAATAGTAAGTTTTTAACACATTTCTCTCACACTGATAAAACAGGCAAATCAAAATCAGGAATAGTAGTGAAGATCTGAACAACTAAATTAACAAATTTAGCGTGTATTACAGAAATAGAGTATTGAATTGAGAAACTTTGGAATATAAATTCCTTTTAAGAGCACAGAAGTTGCTCTCAGAAAAATTACCAAATGGCCATATGCTGGGCATTATAGCAAGTTACAAGAAAGTATTGCAATCATGTAGATCATGCTATGTGAACACAATGCAATTAAACTATAAATCAGTACAAAAAGATAACTAGAATATTCCAATATGCTTATACTTTAAGCAATGCACTTTTCATTTGCTTATGGGTCAAAGAAGGAATATTGTGATGAATTGTGATGGAAATAAAAACAAAACTTGTTTGTTGGTTATTAGGAATAGCAGAGTACAGACCTTCAAAACCTACTCTTCTATAAAAACAGTGAGAATACCAGCAAAAATTGTCAGAATCAAATTCTTAATCAGAGGTATGCAACAATCTGAGGAACGTTTTTTTGCCCCCAGTAAATAGTATTCTTATTCTCATGTCAAAAAAGTATTTCTAGGGAATTTCCTGGTGGTCTAATGGTGAGGACTCCATGCTTCCAGTGCTGGGGGCCTGGGTTCAGTCCCTGGTTCGGGGAAGCTAAAATCCTGCAAGCTGCGTGGCGTGGCTAAAAAGAAAAAAGAGTGTTCCTATGATATGCATTAACAATACAAGAATATTTTGAATACTGCAGTGGTCTTTTTTTCTCCCAAGACTTCTTGCAACAGTACACTAGAATATTTGATTTTTGGATTCTGAGAAGCCAGTGGCTAAAGTAGAAACTGAAGGCTTTTGTTGAGGGGTATGTGTGGGTATGGGGATGGCCCTTTTTCTTTGGATCCAGGCTGTGTACAGTAAAGAGGAAGCAAAAAACAACTAAGTTAAATTAAAAAAAGATTTGTCTTTTAAGGCTCAGGATTGAAACTTAGCTTAGAAATGGGTTAAAGTAGGCTGTGGTGGAAACCCACTGTTCCTCAGAAAATTAGCTGAATTGCAATATGAACAGTAAGATTTGTGATGTGTTAACATGTCCTTATTCCATTCCAACTTCTCCAGCTCTGCAAACTAGTAGCCTACAGTCGTGGTAAAAACCAGTAGCCTGGCAGCCAGGGGAAGGGACAAAACAGAGTTGGAACTCTTTCAAAGTCCCATTCCTGGAGAACTGTCATTATATGGTATGTGTGGCAGTTCCCTGGCAACTCTCACTTACAGGGGTTGTGTTTGTTACAAGTGACTCAGAGTTTGTCCAGCACTGAAAGCCTTTCTCTCCGGTGTTTCTCATAAGCAATTATCAGTAATTGTTTAACTTCACAGCTGCCTGAGGCAGCAGTAACCGTTGGGGCAAACAGGAAGCTAACCAAATACTTAAAAGGAAAAGCCAGGGAATGAGATGTTTGTAGGGGACTTTGAGAAGCTCCAGCATGTTCCTGGAAATCTAGAAGACCATGTACACGGGCAGGGCTGTGGGTATGCCAGGGAAGACTTGAAAAGGCCCTATTTGCCCACCTCCACTTGATACATTGATGTCTTGAGCAGGTAGACAGTGAAAGCTAAGGCACAGTTGTCAAATGCCTGCCTGGACATCGAAGGCGTGCCCTAATATACACACATAGAGCCCCTCAGCAAAGGCTAGGAAACTTATTTTTTTTATTTTTTATTTTTTTGCTGTGTGCGGGCCTCTCACTGTTGTGGCCTCTCCCGTTGCGGAGCGCAGGCTCAGCTGCCATGGCTCACGGGCCCAGCCGCTCCGTGGCATGTGGGATCTTCCCGGACTGGGGCATGAACCCGTGTCCCCTGCATCGGCAGGCGGACTCTCAACCACTGCGCCACCAGGGAAGCCCTAGGAGACTTACTGATTGAAGTCATTTAAGGATATCTCTGTCTGATCCTTACCTGACCACTAAGCTAATCAAACAGGGATTTTAGCGGTTAAACACAACCAAGAATACAGAATTTACCAAATTAGTTCAGTAACAACAAAAACAGCAAGCAGACAGAAAAGAAAAAAAAAAAAAAACCCTGGGTTGGGAGATACCTGATTTAGAATTGCCAAATGATATTATTTAAAATGTCCAGCTTTCGTAAAAAAAAAAAAAAACATGAGCTAGACACAGAAACAAGAGACTGTGGCCCATAACACAGGGAAGGAAACAGCTAATAGAAACTGTCCCTTTTTTGGATAGATTTCACATATAAATATTGGATATTTGGGTCACTTCGGTTATTTTTTTGTCCAATAGGCGCATCAAAGTTACTATTGAAACCTCTAGATTTCTTGAAAACATAAATCTCTCTCCCTTTTTTCCTTTCTGTAGAGATGAGGAGGTTTCATTGTAGGTAGGATCTTGATATGATTATTGATTATTCTGGGTAGAATGAGGCCTAATCTCTTCAGGAAGGGAAGAAGGGAGAGGGATTTTTATGTTCAATTGCAGTGTTTTTCTATATATGATCATTTATAACTCAGAGATTTAAAATTAGCCGGATGAAGGGTCATCACAAAAATCATATCAAGATTCATAGGGTATTTTCACTGGGGATTGGGCTCAGAGTTATATATCCCTTTTATTGTATAGTCCTTTTTAATTGTTCTCAACAGCAATGTGAGATTCTGAGACACAGGAATTATGATGATGGTTTTAAGGATATAACTAAAATGATCCTGTCTCTGAATAGAATGGAGACAGACAAATGACTGTGCTTGGACCCTCATCGTCACGGGGAACAGAGACCAATAGCAGGCAGACATAAGATCCCTGAGGCTCAGAAAATCTCTCCAGTGTCCTTTTACTCCTTTTGAGCCCCTTAGGAATGAGCTCTACAGTTCCTTGGGGTTTTCCTCTTCTCCATTCTTCCTCTGATCCCTGGCCAAAGAGCTATAAAATTCCTGATTGTAGCATCTCAGACATTTAGTAATGTCAAAAATTCCTTATTGCTAGTGTCAATGTCCAGGACTACTTTTTTTTTTTTTTTTTTTTGCAAAATGGTGGTGGTTTGTAAGACATCTATGGCCTTTGGAATTTACTGTTCATACTCTTGAAGTAGTTATGGAGGTGTAGTGAAAAGGTCAGGCCGGTTCCCATTTTGCATCAGGCAGCTTTATGACAAAGTCCTGTGAGTATCAGACGATGATAGCCAGCCGTATTCATTAAGACAATCCTTTTTATGTTTGTAAAACATGAAATCCAGTTAAAGTAGCTTGTCTGTTATTAAAGAGGCCCCCAGCAAAAGGGGTGGTGAGACAAAATGCTGCCATTACAGTATGCTGTTGTTTTGCATTTCCAGTAATTGGTGTCCTTTGCTCAGTAGTGACACATTATTGAACTTTTAAGGATTCCGTTATATCAGTATTGGAGAGGGATTAAAGCAATGAGAGTCTGCCAGTGTTTTAATCATTCTTTCCTAACTTTGGTCAGAGCTTCTCCACTTTTAACAGCTTTGGGTTTAGGCCCTTCTGGTTTTTCCATATGTCACTAAGCCAGATGATTACAAGCATTTGTTTGGCCTACATTTCCTTAAAAGTTCTGTCAGCTGAAGTCAACAGTATCCACTAAAAAGTAGCTTGAAGTGTCTACCTGTATGGCTGGATGAAAAGAAAAATAGAGCTCCTGTCCTTCAAGGTCTTCCACTCAAAGATGGGTAAGGCCAATGCTGATAGATATAAAAAGCTCATCAACCGCTTTGATGGTGAATGTTATGGCATGTGAATTATGTGGCAGTTTTTAAATGCCTAGACTTTGAAACAAAAAATGTATAAATAACATTCTAGGGGTAAATACAAGTTATTGAATAGTTATAGCAAATTAAGAATGGGAGAGTTTGGTCAGAGGATTATTAAGGGGGAATTTCTTTCTACTTCGAAATTCATTGAAGAGAGTGAATTATGAGACCTATTTG
Source organism: Delphinus delphis (assembly GCF_949987515.2). Taxonomy (NCBI): domain Eukaryota; kingdom Metazoa; phylum Chordata; class Mammalia; order Artiodactyla; family Delphinidae; genus Delphinus; species Delphinus delphis. The sequence goes on from NC_082697.1 coordinate 73,814,148, forward strand.
AAGGGAGAACAGAGAGGCTCTGGGAAAACGTACAATCTGGGCTTAAAACATAACTGGCAAGAAATCTGGTAGATGATGACATTGTGAAATGAGTCAGTGAATTTGAGCGAAGTGTAGAATGAGTGGTACTCATGGATGCGGATTAAGAAGGCAAAGAAAGATAAGAACCTACAACATACATTTTTCTTCTGGGTTGTGCTCTTTTGTAAGTGCTTGGCTGCTCTTTTTCTAACTCTGCATTGCTTACGGCTCCCTGATATGGGTCATTGTTCGCCCACACAGGGCTTGACTTTAAACCCACTCTTGCTCTCAGAGGCATAGGTGAGGCGTTGGTGTGGCTCTGTGCCCTTAAAGAAGCCTTGTTCTTGTGCCTTAGAAAACATCCATCAGCAAATTGATGATGGGAGGTGGCCCGTCAGCACAGACCCCTGTAGAAGTCTTAAGTGGCAGAGTTTATGAAGAAACTTTGGTCTGAGAACCCCTTGTAATTGTGCTGAGCTGATGGTGCCAGACCTAAAGCCTGATCTTGTTTTATTTTCCACTAAAATGTAGTGTTTGAAGAGAGACTAATTTTAAGTAATCCAATGTTTTCAGTTTATTAGGGATGGTGTCCAGTCATTTTAAAAAATAACCAACTGACATCCCATTCTGTCACATTAAAATCATGGCTTCAATCTTCTGGGAGAAGCAGAACCCTCTAGACCCCAGTGAAATGTTTAATCATCACATCTATTACAGATTGTAAATTTAACATCATGAAAAGCCCGACTTAGGCATAATTTTCTTCTTCTATTGTTGTATTTTTTTTTAAATTTTAAATTATCAAGGAACCTCAAACCAGTTACCCAGCTATACGTCAGTGTGGACGCCAGCACCAAAGAGAGCCTGAAGAAAATTGACCGCCCGCTCTTCAAGGATTTCTGGCAAAGATTCCTCGACAGTTTAAAAGCCTTGGCTGCAAAGGTAAGAATCATGACATCTTAAAAAAAAGATTTTTTTTTCCTTTAAAAAAAATAAAAGACTAAAATCTTCAACTTTTTTCTAGACTTCCACTTTTATTATTCAGTAAATATTTATCGAGTTCCTCTTAAGTTTCTAGCACCCTGCCTTATATATATTATATGTCCTTCATGTATTTCAGGAGAGAGATGCACACTCCCAAAGCTAATTAATAAAACACGGGTAAGCGCAGTACATAGCAATCCTAGAAGAGGTGTCAGCAAATAGTATATGTTTAAATATGAAGTTAATTTTCCTGAATTTCTAGAACAAAATTTCCTACCCAATAAGGAACTCAACCCCAGAATGTCCGACCCCAATGTCTTTTCCTGCAAACAGTTGCCCCTTCTTAAATCTTCCTATTCTTTTAGACCTAAGGTACCTTCTGGTTCTTCTTTTCCATTGGCCCCTATGTCAATAGTTGGTATTTTCTGTTAGTTCTACCTCTTCTTCTCTTGTAGCCATTTCCCCTTTTCTGTTCTCTTTGCTTCTACCCTGCAGTTCCTCTTGGTTTACGCAAATCTAACTGATACTGACAGTCACTACAGGAGCTTAAAAAATTACAGTTTCCTATTCCTAGGGGGATTTGAGAATCCGCATTTTAAACATCTCGGGTGATTTTTGATGTGCAGCCAAATATATGGAAGTCACTGTCCCAGAAAACCTGCCTTTCTCTCCTTTGCCCAGCACTTACTGTGGCATTCCCACCCCGTCGCCGTCCGGCTGCAGTGAACGTTTCCAGACTCATCCTTCACCATGTTCCCCAGGAATGCTACACAGCCCTGCTTGTCTTGCTATTTCTGCAGGTGTGCCCAGCACTTGTCCCGAGTCCTTGGTTACCTCCTCAGAACCTAGACTGTCCTTTCTTTCCACTTTTTTGACTTGTAGAAATTCTATGCAACCTTCAAGTCTCAGCTTCATTATTACCTTTACTGCGAAGCCGTTTTCAGTTGCAAATAGCTGTCCCTGTCTGCCTTCCCAAGTTTTATATCTGTAAATACACTTCATTTCCTCTGTTTTATCCTAGCTTCTCTCTCCCCAACTGGATTCCTTACTCATGTCTGAATTCTAACACAACATAGTTAATGGTATTTGATAAATGTTTGTTAAAAGAATGAATGAGTGGAGACTCACCCAGAGCTCTGTAGTAGTGAGATGTACTCTACCCATTTTCTTGACTTTTCAGCTGATCAGAGCCGCCTTGCACCTCCCCCCCCCCGCCCCCTGCTTTTAAGCTTGAGAATTTAAATCTGTGCCTTTTTTGGTGATTAACACTGACATTATTTAAGACATTCAAAATAGGCATTGGTTTCTGATCTGTCTTGGATTATTTATAAAGCTAGCAAGTCAGATACTTTTTGGTTCCTAAATTTTCTTCGTCTCTGGACTTCACCTTCAGCTGTATCCTCATTGCTTATTGCTGAGACAGGAGATACATAGCATTAAAATCAGAACGGATTTAGATGGAAGTAAACAGCAGGGGCTGGCAGTCTCAAACACATATGAGATTGTTATCTAGACCATATCCTGAGTCGGAATGTGGAAGATGAGAAATAGGCATTAGCAGAATGGCTCAATAGGCTCCTTTTTGCCAAAATTTTCCACAAAGTGAATTCGTATCTTGAAGTTACAAGTAAGCCTTTGGATGTCCAGTTCAGTTGTAAGTACTCTGGATTGACTCATTGATAGTAACGCACTAACTTAAAGTTCTACAATATTTTCTAACCCATGAGCTTCTTACATATAATATCATAATTGTGTCCACGTAACAATAGTTGAAAAAGTTTCCTTGGGCTCTTTAAACTAGCTGCTCCCAGATGAGGGCAATTGCTCTCTAAGCATTTTGTAGCAATGAGTTTATGTTTCTCATTCTTGTATTGTTTACACTGTCATTTAAGAAAGATCTGCAGCAGGAAGCTGCTGTCAAAATAAAAAGTTTTCTTTAAATTAACTCAAGCTATGTTATTTCCTTTTGAATGTCTGATATTATTGGTATATTAGATACTATTAAGAAAGGTCGACTTTACTGCTGTTTAATACTGAAAAATAAGACATTTATGTTGTGACTATACTTACTAGCTAGGGTCAAATATATGATCACTGTCATCTGATAATCATTTGAGTTTTTCAATGAAAACTTTGAAATAAAAGTGATATTTGAGATGTTTCAATTAGAACATCCATACTGTTATCTTCTGTTACTTGTTTGAGCTTTAAGTATACCTGAGCAAGAAAAGACATTTGAAGAGAAAGAATTTCTTAAACTTTATAAACAAAGAAATCCGATTTTTCCCAAGCTTTTCAGCCTACGTATGATCTAGTACCACCCAAAGTAGAAGAAGGTAGCATATTTTGTTTTATTACTCTTGGCAAGTATAAAGGTTACATTTCAAGATTTTTATCCTTTGTCTAAATGTTCCTTTTCAAATATGAGGGGAGAAATAGATTGGTATTTGAGTATGTGGGGCTAAAAAGCAATTCCATCAAGATAACACAGCATAAAATGTGTTAGCTTCAATTTCTGGACATGGCAGCTACTTGTCGAACAGTCCTTTTTTAAAAAAAAAAAAAAAGAAATCCGTCTTGTGCAAGACAGCACTGCCTACCTTTGGCAGTAGACTTTTTTTTTAAATAAATTTCTTTATTCATTTACTTAATTTTTGGCTGCGTTGGGTCTTTGCTGCTGTACGCGGGTTTTGTCTAGTTGCTGCAAGCAGGGGCTACTCTTTGTTGGCGGTGCATGGGCTTCTCATTGCGGTGGCTTCTCTTGTTGTGGAGCACGGGCTCTAGGCACGTGGGCTTCAGTAGTTGTGGCACGTGGGCTCAGTAGTTGTGGCTTGCAGGCTCCAGAGCACAGGCTCAGTAGTTGTGGCGCACAGGCTTAGTTACTCCGCTGATGTGGGATCTTCCTGGACCAGGGCTCGAACCTGTGTCCCCTGCAGTGGCAGGTGGATTCTTCACCACTGCACCACCAGGGAAGCCCTGACAGTAGACTTTTATCAGAAGTGTGACCAGATGTGTTTCTCTTGGCACATTATTATGCCAAGTTGAAGATCCAGCAGGAAATGGAAGTAATTAATCCTTTTCCACGTTTGAGCAATAATACTGATATTCTTGAAACCTCATGTTGGAAAGACAAAAATAATTTCCCGCATTACATATTTTGGGGTATCCAAAATGAACTTAGTTCTGTGGATGTGAGCATGCATTGACCTGATGTTATCGGAGGAATGTTGTTTCACTGTTAAGAAGGGCTTATTATACATGAATGAGATGGCTCTATATCTAATATTTAAATAAACCAAAGTATCCATGTGACCCACAACTGGCAGGTTTTAAAAAACTAATATTTGACCTTATCTCTGATTATAAAAATTACACATTGAATATAGAAATTTGGGGGGAAGTAAAGAGAAATATAAAGGAACAAATGAAGAAGCTACCTATAATTCCAGGACCTTGAGGCAGCTACTACTGACATTTGGAAGTAGTACTTCTAGTTAATCCTTTGAGGGGGAGAGAGTGATTTGTTTTGCATATATGATTCAATTTTATATGTTGCTATTTGTTAACATCAGGTCATGAGCAGTTTTGCATGCTATTAAAGTTTCTCTATGACCTTCAGGTTAAAGACAGCATAGTTTTTCATCAGTAACAGTGTGAGATAATACATATATTGGTCTCTGTCCCCAGTTCCTGGCACAGAGTTCCTAAAGCCCTTGTAACTTTCTAAGTGATAAGAGCATTAGGAGCGTCTTTTATTCTAATAAGGCACCTTGGAATTTTCAGCATCCCCCTGCCCCCCCCCCCCCCCCCACACACACACACCCCTCTCTAGAGAGGGGAGATGGGCTGGAAATGAAGTTAATAATTGATTGTGCCTGCGAGAGGAAGCCTCCATAAAAATCCCACTAAGGGGTTTGGGGAGCTTCCAGGTTGGTGAACACATCCACATATCAGGAGGTTGGTGTGTCCCCAGCTCCATGGGGACAGAAGTGCCTGTGCTCAGGACCCTCCCAAGACCTCGCGTTATGTGTCTCTTCATCTGGTCGTTCATCTGTACCCTTTAATAAACTGGTTAACCTAAGTCAGTGTTTCCCTGAGTTCTGTGAGCTGCTGTAGCAAATTAATCAAACCAGAGGAGGGGGTTATGGGAACCTCTGATTTAGAGCCCATCAGCCAGAAGCACAGGTGATAACCTAGACTTGGGACTGGCCTCTCCAGTAGGGTGTAGTCTCAGAATTGAGTTAATTTGTAGGACACCAGCTGGTGTTGCAGAGAATTGCTTGGTGAGGGAAAATCCCCCGCACATTTGGTGACCAGAGGTGTCAGAAGTGAAGTGTTGTGTGTGAGTGGTAAAGCAGACACATGGGAGAGAAGACTGGATTTTTCCCTCCTCACTCAGTTTCCTGCTTGTTGGCCAGTATCAGGGTCTCGCAAGACTGTGTTCCAGCCTGCTTCTCCATATCATGGGGGCCTGAGTGTAAATCAGGTTCCTGTCCTGAGCACACCTGAGAGGGGGCCTTGTGCCTCTGCTGCTCTCCAGTTGCAGCATGCGCAGTTTGTTACTTTCTAACATTTCTAAAGTCAGATAGCCAGAGATGGCATGTCATATTTAATTGCTAGCATTGTTACTTTCATAAAGGAGAGACATAAAATGATGGTGCATAAAATAATTGTGTGTCTTACAATCTAGAATATCTTAGAGTCAATGAAATAGCCTGTCTTCTTCCCTCCTTTTTAGGACAAGCTAATCACCCCTCCATCATTCTGACTGGTTCCCCGGCTTATTGATCTATTTGGTTTATTTCCACCTCCCCTTATCGATGCCAAAGGCTTCTCTTGAGCCTTAGTCCATCTGGCTGTGGTCTGGATATTTGTTTCTTATTATTATCTTTTCTTAGGCTTTATCTTGCCCTTTACCTTTATCTAACCTGCGTGTACCCTCTCTGTAGGCATGGATCTTCCAGGTTGTTGATTCCACCCATCTTGGGTTTAATGCCATTTCACCCTCCTCTGGTTGGCTAAAAGGATATTCTGGTTTTAGCCACTTTTGAAATCAGACCAAGACTGCTGACCTTGATCTCTCCCATGGTGTTTTCCAAAGCCAGTGCCTACGAAGTGTTTGGCTACCCCCAGCCCCAGGAAATTCCCTAGTAAATAGGTTTTCTCCAGACCTGACTTCTGCCTAAGCTTTTTAAGGAATGATGAACGTGTTGCATCTTAGGTTCATGTTGAGACATTAAGTGATGTCTAGTAGATCATTGCTTACATGACTTAGGGACTCAGAGGAATGTTGGAGTGTGAATATATAGATTTAGAAGTCATCTCTGTAGCGGTAGATTGCAGGTGAAGGCAAGAAAGTGGATGGAATTATCCAAGAAGTGTCTAAAGAGGGCCAAAGAAGGAAGCTTAGGGAAGACAACTTTTCAAGCTTTCAAGATGAAGAGTGTATATAGAGAGTGACTCTGGGAAGAATTTGATAATGATGTTGGTACAATCCCATGCAAGTATTGTGTATTACATACAATTCAAAGAAACAATGAGTTTTCATGAAGATATTGAGGGAAGGTTAAGGGGTGATGAAAAAGAAACTTGGTTTACAAGTTAGCCTCTAATGACTGTGTCAAAAAGAAGTAGAATACAGTGTTTTGCATAGAAACCGTTGTGTAGTGGGTCGAATGGAAGGATGGAAGTGGGGAGAGTGAACAAAAGATATCAATGTAATGAATATTAACTTTTTGAACCGAGAGCAATAATATTGTTTAAAGAAGAAATTAAAGACATTTCCTTTTATGAGGTTAAACATTAGATAACCATATCTGCTAAAAACAAATTAGAAAATAAACATTCCCATAATGAAGAAAATAAGATGACTTATACGCTACCAGAATTCAAAGGTAAAAATACTATTACTATAGTGCTGTTTTTCTTCCAGAGTTTAATTTATGTGTATGTAAGTGTGTGTGTATTTTACTTATAAAATGAGATCATTACATATTTTTACAACTGTACTTTTTATTTAAAATATCATGAACAGCTCTATCAACTTCTGTCACCATACATTATTTTGCCCATTCTTGAACTTTTACATTTATTTATTTTATTTAGTTTTTATTTTTTTGTGGTACGCGGGCCTCTCACTGTTGTGGCCTCTCCCGTTGTGGAGCACAGGCTCCAGGCGCGCAGGCTCAGCGGCATGGCTCACGGGCCCAGCCGCTCCGCGGCATGTGGGATCTTCCCGGACCGGGGCACGAACCCGTGTCCCCTGCATCGGCAGGCGGAATCTCAACCACTGCGCCACCAGGGAAGCCCCTTACATTTATTTTTGATTTGACTGTTTTTGAACTTTATACAAATAGAACCATTTATTATGTATTCCTTTGTGTCTGATTTTTTTTTTTTTGCTCAGTACCCTGTTTGAGATTTCTCCATGACGTTATATGCAACAATTCATTCATTTTTACTGCTATATAGTATATGACTATACAACAAACTATTCAGTGTTTCTACCATTGGTGGACATTTGAATTGTTTTATGTTTTTCACTATTATGAATAATTTTTATGGACATTCTTGTAGATATATAAATATACCTGCATTTCTCTTGGGTAAATATGTAGAGCGGAATTGTTAGATTACAGGGTAAGTGTACATCCCACTTTAGTAGACACTACCAGTTTTCCAAAGTAATTGTACCGATTTATATTTCTCCCAGCGGTGTGTGAGAAGGCCAGTTGTTCTACATTCTCTGACCTCCCTCCCACTTTAAAATTTAGCCATCTTCATTGTTGTTTAGTGATATTTCACTGTAGTTTTAGATTGCATTTCCCCAGTGAATACCTTTCAATTTGAATACTTTTACAGATGCTGATTGGCCATTTGGCTATCCTTTTTATGTGAATTATGTGTTCAATTCTTTTGTTCCTTATTTATTTGGATTACTGTTGATTTTTTATTGACTTGTAGATGTTCTAAAATATATTCTGGATACAAGAGCTTTGTCAGGTACATGTTTTCAAGATACCTTCTAGTCTGTCTTTGCCTTTTTACTCTTAATGATATATTTTGATAAACAGAAGTTCTTAATTTTAACAAAGCCCAATTTATTAATTTGTTGAAGTTTTATGGTTAGTGCTTTTCATGTCCTGTTTATGAAATCTTTGTCTACCCCAAGGTCATGAAGATATTTTCTTATTTTTTTTTTGTGAAAGCTTTATTTTTCTTTCACATTTGGGACTATGAATCATCTCAAATTAATTTTTTTAGGGTAATTTGAGGAGGGTTTATTTAGTAAGGCCTTAATTATAAAAGTGTGTGGAAGGAATAGAGGAACCATTGGAATTGTGCCAAGGATCCTGGGGCCAGCAGCACCAGAGTATTACCATCCGCACAGGTGTCCAACAACAGGGGGATTGATTGCTAATATGAGTGGCTGACACTTACCAAATATTGGGTGGAGAGAGCTTTAAGCTTCCCCTTGTCCGTTTTTGCATTCTGATAGAAGTTTAGGGCATATTTCTGGACAAAGCTCTTAGGGGATACAGTTTTGGTAAGAGGGAGCAAAGAGTTAATTCAAAACTCTTGTTCATGCTTTTGCCCATAGGTAGATGAGGATTAGGTAGGCTGGGAGCTGGTCCTTCTTGAGGGGATTCTCTGACCTGGGGAGGCCTAGCTAGACCAAAGTACAGCCCAAAGGAAGGAGTAAGTGGTTTGGGGCAATTCTGCTGAGGGTCTGAAGGACAAAGTCTTGTCTTGGGGATACCTTTTTCTTTTTTTTAAGGAAAAAAAATTTTTTTCAATTTTATTGAGAAATAATTGACATATATCACTGTATCAGTTTAAGGCCTGTAGCCTGATTGTTTGAGTTACATATATTGTGAAATGTTTGCCACATCCATCTTTTTATGTTTTTATGATGTTAATTATCATTCTTTTGCTTCCACTCAGAGAACTGGCCTTTTAGCATTTCTTGTAAGGCGGGTCTGGTGGTGATAAACTCCCCCAGGTTTTGTTTGTTTGGGAAAATCTTTCTCTCTCTTTCTGTGTCTGAAGGACGGCCTTACGGGGTATAGAATTCTTGGTTGACAGTTATTTTCTTTCAGTATTTTGAATATGACAGCTCATTCTCTCCTGGCCTGAAAAGTTTCTGTTGCAAAATTCACTGATTGTTTCATGGGAGTTCCCTTGTGAGTTCTCTTTTTTCTCTCACCACTCTTAAAATTCTTTCTTTGACTTTTGGCAATTTAATTATAATGTGTCTGGGTGTGATCCTGTTCAATTCAACCTGTTTGGGTCCTTTGGGCCTCATGGATCTGGATGTCCATTTCTCTCCCGAGGTTAGGAAGTTTTCAGCCATTATTGCTTTAAATATACTTTCTGTTCCTCTATCTTTCTCTTGTCTTTATGGAATTCCCATAATGCGAATATTGTTTATTTTCATGGTATCCCATAATTCCTGTAGGCTTCCTTCAATTTTTCATTTTTTTCCCCGTTTTGTTCCTTTGACAGTTTCCAATGTTCTGTCCTCCAAGTTGCTTATTATTTTGTTTTGTTTTCTTTTTTAAATGTGCGGTGAGTCTAATTTTGAAACTCTTTATTGAATTCTTTCGTTCAGTTACTCTATTTTTCAGTTCTAGGATTTCTGTTTGGGTTTCTTTGATGGTTACTGTTTCCTTGTTGAACTTCTCATTTTGTCCATGCATTGTTTTCTTAATTTTGTTTAGTTGTCTTTCTGTGTTTTCTTGTAGTTCTTGTAGTTAAGAGGATTATTCTGAATTCTTTGTGTGATAGTTCATCAGTCTGCATTTCTTTAGAGTCAGTTGTTGGAGCTATTAGTTTCTTTTGGTGGTTTCATATTTACCTGACTTTTGACGATCCTTGGTTCCTTACATATTTTTCTATGCATTTGAGTAATTGGGCTCTTCTTCCAGACTTCACAGGTTTGCTTTGGCAGAGACAGTTCTTCACCAGGCAGCTCAGTTTGGGTTTCTGGGTGTATCTTCTAGTAATGTCCTTGGGCAGCTGGGGCCTGCTCTTCTGGTCTGTTTTGGGTGAGGCACTTGTTTGAGCTCTGAGAATGGGGATGGGGCAGAGTGCCACTGCCTGAGAAGTTTGTATAGGGCTGCTGGCTTGGTTCCCCACACAAGTGAGGCTGGAGGAGGGGCTCCATGCTTGCCTGGATCCTCTGATCAGGCTTACTCAATGGTCCTGACTGTGTACTATATTCTGTAGTAGATGGGGGCTGTGAATTAGCTTCCCTGCCCTGGCAGGCCAGCCAGATGGGATCCAGGTCCCGTATAGCTGGTTGTTTGGGGGCCTGAATCAGGCCAGAGTGTGCACTGAATTTCCTGGTCAGGAAAGGCCATCGGTTTTGTTCTGCAGGTCAGGGAGGCATGGGCTGTGCTCTCTGTTCAGTGCCGCTGTACATAGGGCCATTGAATGGGCTGTGCAGCTTCCCCTGTGCTCTGGTCAGACTCCCTGGTTGGACAGGCTGAAGGCTGTATTCAGCAATAAGTGGGCCTGTGAATTAGATTCCCAGCCTGGGTGCAGCGGGAGAAGAAGCTCTAAAACTGGTAAAGCTTTTTGTTTTCACACCCCAGGTTTCCTGACTGAGCAGGGCCATTGGCTTTGGTCTGCAGGCTCTCGGCTCTGCCTGCCCACCTCTCTGCTGGAGTCCTTCTGGACTGCACAGCTTCCAGGTGTTGTCACCAGCCCTTCTGGTCAGATGAGGCTGGAGGACACTGTCCACAGTGGATGGGATTGTGATTCAGCTCCTCGCTTGGGCACAGGCAAACTGGGCTCTAGGGCGGCAAAACTCCTTGTTTGAGGATCCGAATCAGGCAGATCTGCCCTCCCCCAAGTTCCTTGGTCAGAGCGCACCCTGGGTGCTCTGCAGGTGAGCAGAGCCGCTGGTTGGGGTCACTGCCTGGACACTGCAGGTATGAAGTCAGTCTCCCACGATCCACATGCTGGTTGTGGCAGGCCCCTCCCCGCTTCTCTGTGACAGTCAGATTCTGAGTGTTTGCGCCCGAAGATTCCCTGCAGTCCCCTTGGTGCAGTGTCAGAATAAGGGCTCCCACAAAGCGACCCATTTTGCTGGGGGCAGGGAGGATGCTGCCTGTCCCCGCTGGGTTCTCTTCCTATTGGAGGAACTGGAGACTTAGGAGACCCCTCTGTGTGCTGCTGCACTACCCTGGGGTAGGGGCAGTGTGGTCAACGTGCAGCCCCTTCTCTTACCTTCTATCGCAGTCTGTCTTGGTCTCTGTGGTGCAGGGGGTGCTTCAGCCTCACCCCCGTGTTCTAGAATTCTCTCAGTGGTGTCTTGTTTTTGAGTAGTTGTTAGTAGTTCTTCTTCTTTTTTTTTTTATTTTTGATTTTATATAAAAACATTTGTTTTTGTTATTGTATCTATGGTGATTGATGTGGCTTTTATCTGAAACAGGGTCTACTGATAGATGCATTATTGTGGCAAGTAGTTCTAGGACTGGAATAAATGATAACATAGGATATCTCATCCTATGTTTGGTACACTATTCTTTTGTCGTAAAAGAATAAGAAGGTTTTGGTACTAAATGGGAGCTCATTCAAATCTTAACTCCTTGTTTCTACTATGGTTTTCTCAATGTATAAGGAAGGAACTCCCACCACTCCCCTTACCCCCCCCAAAAAAAGCTTTATTCTACCATAGATAAGAAAGATAAGAATTATGTAATCAGCAGAAGAGAATCATTTTCAATATGCAGACTAAATTCTACAAAGATTATTATGTACACATCAAATATTTTAGCTCATCATTGATCAGAAAGGTTAACATACCATGGTATCTGAATTGGAGTCTGTTCGTCTTCAATAGGCTCTTCGTCTGATGAGTCAAACTCACTTGTTTGCACTGAACTAGGCTTCAAAAGAAATCAGTTATGTTAAATAACTTTAAAGAATATTTACATATAGTTTTAGTATAGCTGATCCTTGCTTAAAGACAAACTGATGCATATTTGCAATTCACTCAAACCTGGAATATCAGAGAGATCAGCGATATCAATAATAAGCTATTGCTGTTTACTGTCCTATTAATAATTACAGCCCCATGTAGTGGAAAGAGTGTTGGATTGGGAACCAAGAAACCTGTCTTCTGGTCCTGGCTCTGCCACTTACTGTATAAACTTGGACAAGCAATGTCAGTTTCTACTGGATCTCAGTTTTCCAAAACTATAAAGTGAGATTTATTCATTCATTCATTCACAAACATTTCTTGGACACCTTCATTTGCCAAGCTCTGGAGATGCAAAGATCCATAAAATAAACAGCCTGCCTTCAGTATAATTGGAGAGACAATGTGTAAATAGATTCAAAAAAGTTAGAAGTGCTAAAATGGCACTATGCCCTTCAGAGCAGACAAGGGAGTGACTGACTGCTTAGGCAGCTGGAGAAAGCTTCACAGAGGAGAGATGCATTAGTTGGGTTTTGATGGATGAGCAGGAGGTTTTTAAGCAGATAGAGAAGTTAAGGCAATTAAGGCAAAAAGAGAAAGGGCTTTGTACAGTATATTCCCTTGGTGTCCGTGGGGGGTGGGGGGGATTGGTTGGTTCCAGGACCTCTCCCCCAACCGCGGGTTCCCAAATTCCCAGATGCTCAACTCCCTTACACAAAACGGACCAACATGGGACAGTTGGTCCTCTGCATCCACGGACACCGAGAGCTGACTGTATCCAGGAACTGTGACATCAGAGCAGAGAAGAGGAAGCTAAAGAAGTAGTTTTCTCTACCCCATTTCTCAATAAATAACCCCCAAACAGCCTAGCAATTTGGTTGGTGGGTGGGTGGGAGTACAGGTGGAATAACATGTCCCTAACTTTGTGAATCACTGGACTAGAGAGACTGAGATGAACTTTGTGTGCTGATCTAAGGAGTTGAAAATCACGTGGGAAGCATTTCTACATGGAAGATGTGTTATAGGACCAATAAAAAACACACCTTTCTTCTACTTCCTAGTTGGAACCAACTGAGGGATGAGACACTGGAGAGGCAAATGGAGATCAATATATCAGTTTTATTACTGACTGTCAGGTGGAGGATGGAGGATGTGGCTTTAAAGCTGAGGTCAAGTGGGCTTGTCAATTCTTCACTCCAGAATTGGACTTATCCACCCAGGCACAGGCAGTGATGGACAACCCATAGCTCCCCTGTGGCAGAGAGCACCCCAGATAGTACTCTCTGCAAAGAGAAGGGAAGGAACACAGCTACTTGTGTTCAGTTCCTCCCAAACTCAGGGATCAGATCACTCACTCTTCCCCTTCTGGGGACAAGTGTAGAAAAGAGGCCAGGAGTGAAGGAGAGCTGATGTCCCTCCACATGGAAATATGGGGATTAGCAAGTGTAACTGCCTAATGTCTTTTCTAGCTCTGAAGCTATATTCTATTCTATAATGGTCTTATTTGTAACTACCAGATCACTTTACAGAGCCAATTTAGGCCATGGATTTGAGTTGCTTTGGATCTATCCGTATTATTATTATCAACTCAACTCAAATGGAGCTCCTTCAACAGGTTGTTAGCTCTGTCGGTAGGTGATGTGAGTCAGGTGGGGCTTCAGATCCTTAAGCCTGTTTTTTTCTTTCTTTAAGGCAGTTTTGATGATTCAAGAGTTTGTTTGCGTGGCCCATTCACTCAGGCTCTCCCAGCCAGCTTTACAAATCCTAACAGAGTTGGATGTTTCCGCTTCCCCAAGCCCAGAGATTCTTAACTCCAGGGAAAGGGACGCAGTGCCAGGTGGCCCCGTGGAATGGTGGCCGTGGTGACACACCCACAAGCTGGAGGGGTGTTAATCATCTTCCAGGAAGTTTTCCCCATCCGCGGAGAGGACTGCTCCCCAGGGGGCCCAGGGCATCCCAGGATATGCTTTGGGGCTGGGGTATCAGGCTGAATGATGCACGGAGACACTTAAGCTCTCTATGCCTCAGTTCCTTCGTAAAAGGGGGCTCAGCCCTCTCTGGCAGGGCTGTCGTGAGGCTTAGGAGACCCTGCATGCGACAGCTCACAGCCCACAACAGGCGCACAGCGAATGTCTGTCTTCCCCTCGCCTGCCTCCGACACTATTCCTTCGCTGCCATCCTTCTTGCAGGTTCCGGGAAGCGCCACCTCCCCTTCCCTGGACGGTTACTGCGCGAGTCGTGTTGCGACCAGGCTGGGGCTGTCCCCGGGCTCAATAAGTCGCATCGGGGCCGCTCCCATCCCTGCGGCTCGGTTCCTCCAATCCCCGTCCCCACTCACCGGCTTCATAGCTGGCCGCCAGACAACCAGACCGGCCTCCTCCTACCTCAGGCAGCACCAGTGTCTCCGTTAGTAGTTCTTCTGAGAGGGAGTGAAGTCAGGAACAACCTCTGTTGCCCTCTTGGTGGTGTCACCCTCAGATACATTTTTATATATGGTATAACGTAGCAAGTCAAGGTTAATTTAAACTTTTGAAATCAGGTACTCTAAGTCTTCCAGCTTTTTCCTTCAAGATCTAGTCGTCTTTCTCTTTGTGAATTCTGCCTTTGGTGATGTGTTTGAGAAGTCCTCACCCACCTCTCCTGGGTTATAAAAATATTTATGCATATTTTCCTGTTCTTTCATGGCCTAATTTTAAAAAACTTGACTCTTTAATCCAACTGGGATACAATTTTGTATTCACTTTTATTTAGTTATCCAGGATCATTTATTGAATAATTCATCCTTTATGCATTGATGTGATAAGCTTATTGTATACTGAAACTTATATCAGTGCCAGTTCATTCCAAGGAGATGCTATATGTGTTGATTTTGACCTTTTTTTCCATTAACAGTGTGTCACAGACATTTTTCCACAGTAGTACATGTAACACTTCAGCACTGGTCTTATTGTCTGGGTACTATCTTATTCTGTGGGTCTAACAATTTAATTTGCAGGTCTTGTCTTTGGTGGCTTTCCCTTTCTCTCTCCTCCTCCTCCTCCCCCCGTAGTCTGTTTCCAGCACTTATGTGCCAGCGGTGCCTTGTGCTATCTTGTAACACGCCATCATAGTGCTTACCACGGTGGGTTGTGATTGCTTAGTTAATTGTCTTTCTTCTTGCAAACTGAAAGGTCCCAGAGAGAAGGCACAGTGTATGTCATGTCATTTTTGCTCTCCCAGCTCTTATCACAGTGTGACACACAATAGCCACATGATAAATGTTTGGTGAATGAGCAAATTAGATTTATCTCCTTTCCTTTTGATGTATATTTCATCGTTAACCAACAGTCTGTCTTGTGTAGCAGTTAAGAGCTTGGGATTCTTAAATAAGACTGCTCATGTTGGAGTCCTGTCTCTACCACTTCCTGGCTAATATTGGTCAAGAGACTCAGTTTTCTCATCTGTAAGATGGGGTTAATAGCAGTGCTGACCTCATAAGGTCTAGATAGAAACATCTAAAAACATCATGGGCTGCTTGTGTTTATGTTTTAAAGTATAATGCCCTCTATCCCCAATTTTGTAGGTATGATTAAATATTTTGGAGATGTAAAAAATAGAGTAAATAAGATGGTAAATACCAATATAACTACCATCTAGCTTAAGGAAATAAAACATTATAAATTCAGTTGCAGTCCCTATGAACCTCTTTTCTTTCATATTTCCTTTCCTTCCCTCTATTTCAGAGATAATCTGTGTCCTGTATTTGGTGTTTATCATTCTATGCTATTTTTATACTTCACTCTATATTTACAACTTTGTAAACAACAGAGCTGTTTTTCATATTTTAAAACCGTATATAATAGTATCATCATAGCATTCTGCAAGTTCTTCTTGTTTTGAGCATTAGAAAAAATCATATTTACCATTTTAACTATTTTTACATGTATAGTTCAGTGGTATTAAGAACGTTCACATTGTTGTTGAACCATCACCACAGTCCGTTTCCAGAGTTTTTTATCTTCCCAAACTGAAACTACACATCCATTAAGCAATAACTCCCCATTCCCTGCCCCCCCCACCGCCTTTTTTATTGTTTATTTGTTTAATATTATATTTGTGGATTTACTCATGCTGATACATTTAGCTTTTGAGACACTGTAACTGCTCTATAAGCATTCCATCTTATAAATATTCTACAATGTATTATTCATTCTCCTGTGGATGGGCATTTGAGTTTTTCTGAAGTTTTCAACTCTGCAGTGAACATTACTGAAAGTTTTCTTTGTATACACATGCAGTAGTTTCTTTAGGGTCCATACCTAGGAGTGAAAATTGCTGGATTGTAGGATATACACATCTTCCATTTAACTAGATTTTTTCAAAGTACTCAGGAGAGTGGCTTTGGAGACTAGTGTATTCGAGTTTCCATTTTCTGTCCTCACAAATACGTGGTATTGTCAGCTTTTAAGATATATACATCTTCCATTTAACTAGATTTTTTTCAAAGTACTCAGCTTTTTAACATTTTTAAGTTTGAATGTATTGTCATGCTTTTTTAAGTTTTGCCAGTCTGATGAATATGACTTGGTATCCATCAGGAGTTGTGGTTTTTATTTTACGTTCCTCTATTTAGTGGGGTGAATATCTGTGGGATGTCCTCCACCACCTGCAGGCTTGGCTGTAACCCTGGTCACCTTGCACCTGGCAGAGCGCTCTCCGGTGGGCCATTGCTGCAGCACGTGTTCAAGGTGGTAAAGTGTGGAAGATGTTATTAGTTGGATAGTCCGATGCTCTTGCTATAGTGAACTCCTTCACCGGCAAGAGTCCATCCTGATTCTCAGCATCGATAGTACTACCTAGACAATACACACGTGGCCTACTGCGTGCTGGGGCCACAATGCCTGTGTTTGAATTCTGGGTCCACCCCTCAGAGCTTTGTGATCTTAGGCGCAGCATCCCTGTGCTTCAGTTCCTTTATCTGTAAGATGGGGATAAAGGAGCACTTGCCTCATAGGCTTGTTTTGAGGATTAAATGAATTACTGTGGAAAGTGCTTACTGGAATGGCCTATAATACAGAGTAAGACTTAGTAAATGAAAACTTACTTATAAGCCTCCAAGATGGTTTAGTGAGAATTTATAATCTGTCATGTTGAGGACTTTATGTCCTCAGTTTTTAAAATATATATTCTTTTAAATAAAAATTATTCAGCTGACTTAAATTTATATCTGTTTTGAGTATTACATTTTAAAGTATTCTGAGTTTACCTGGTCTCTGCTTTGAATGTTTATTCTCAAGACCAGAAATTGTTTGTTTGTTTGTTTATTTTAACTCTGTAACTCTCTCTAAGCAGGAGAACTTCCCTGCAGAAGGGAGGTTCTGAAAATGATTTTGATACAAATATCTGTAGTACATCATCTTCCCTGTTGCCTTACTTCATATGTATTTATCTGTGGATCATTTTTTATCTTGAATTTTAAAATGGAACAAATATTGGTAATACTTGAAGCAAGTATATATAGACACATGCATACACATATGTGTATACATGTGTGTGCATATATATTTTGGTGGCATCTCCATATTTATTTACATATATGTATAAAGTATGTATATATAAAATATATATTTTTTGCAGTAGCTTCAAATAAAAAAATGTAAGTTCCCAAACACTGGAAACTGTAATGATCACCATATGAAAAAAATTCTGTTTCCCTCTTAGACTTATCTTCATGAATCATCATTTTGCTTCATGATCTGTTAATGTTAGAGTGATAAGATCCCTTGATTTTGCCTGTAGACCTCATAAAAATACTAGTTAAGCGTCTTGTTTCTTTCCTTAAATATTTCTCAGTTGTATAATGGTGTATTTTGGGACAAGGATAGTTCTGAAAAAAAGATTTTTAAATGAAGTCTTAAAATAAAGGTAATAAAGTGAATAAAGTTAGGAAAGTTTAAAAAGTACTGAATTTAATGAAAATGCTACTACCAATCATTAAGAAAAAGACCAATAAAACAATAGAAAAATAAGCCAAAGATAAAAACCCTTAATGGAACATGAAATGCAAATGGCTTTTAAATACAAATAAAAATAACAGTAAGGAAAAAAGTACTCTCATATATTTCTGGTGAGAGTACAAATTGGTACAATCTCACCTTTGAAGGACACATTTTTAAAAAAAATATTTTCACTTAAAAAGAAATTAATTATTTATTTGGCTGTGTTGGGCCTTCGTTGCTGCGCACGGGCTTTCTCTAGTTGTGGCGAGTGGGGGCTACTCTTTGTTGCGGTGCGCGGGCTTCTCATTGCGGTGGCCTCTCTTGTTGCGGAGCATGGGCTCTAGGTGCATGGGCTTCAGTAGTTGTGACATGCGGGCTCAGTAGTTGTGGCTTGTGGGCTCTAGAGCGCAGGCTTAGTAGTTGTGGCGCATGGCCTTTGTTGCTCCGCGGCATATGGGATCTTCCTGGAGCAGGGCTCGAACCCGTGTCCCCTGCATTGGCAGGCAGATTCTTAACCACTGCGCCACCAGGGAAGTCCCTTAAGGACACTTGTATGCTGTCTATTAAAATAAAAAGGGCATGTGCCTTTTGAATGAGCAGTTCACATCAAGTAATTTACCCTGAGACATACTTCCATCCACATGAAGTAAAATGTATAGAAGATTATTCATTGTGACATTACTTATAATAACAAAAGATTGGAAGCAAACTAAATATCCATCAGTAGAGAACCAATTAAATAAATTACGATATGCACCTATACATTTGAATTCTTTTTGACTTGAGCGTCTGGAGGTAGAGGGAGCTCTTTGGCTGTTTTCCTCTTTGCACCTTTTCAGAGTGTTACTTATTTTCAAAAAGGATAACCATCAAGGAGCTGCCCCAAGAAGATAATTTTTTCTAGGGAAGAGAATTTTAAAAACTTTTATGTTCTTCTTCTTTCTAGTAGTAACAGACGTTATTGAAACTTGAGTAAAACAGAGATGGTGGGATAGAAGCTAAAAAGCCCCTAGCAGAGAGCAGAAATTTGATGGATGTCAGATCATAGTGGGTTATAGAGAGTGGGTATTTTAATTGTCTCATGTACAAACATTTTCATTTTGAGCTCTTATTTCATTAACATTACACATATTTGTTTTTCCTAACTATTCTAACCAACACGTAATATAATTTCCCAAGAGTTAACACTAGTAATTAGTCATCTTAAACATGTTATTTGATCACCATTTGATACAATGTTTACTAAAAAACATTGAGTTCTTAGGACTTCCCTGGTGGTACAGTGGTTAGGACTCGGCGCTTCCACTGCACGGGGCACGGGTTCGATCCCTGGTTGGGGAACTAAGATCCCACGTGCCAACGTGGCCCTCCCCCCCAAAAAAATTTTATACTCCATCTCCTGTTGTTTTTGTTTGTTTTCCACCCATTAGAAGCTTTCAGGCAGTGATTTTTTTCTGTAGTTAGTGTTTAGTCAAAGTATTTGATTGGAACCTCATGGGGGTCTTTATAGTCCTTGGAAAGTGAGCATAGTGGAGGTATGTGACTCCATCATGGCACCATACCAGCTTCGTGACCTCGGCAAAACTACTGATCTCTGTAACCTTTGTTTTCTCACCAGTTAAGCGGGATTAGAGTATTGATAGTTCATGACTCACCAGATTGTGTTGAGGGGTTAAATGACATAATACAAGTAAAACTCTTAGTACATTGCTTGGGGCATGGGTTCAATAGTGTTAGTGCTATAAATTGTTAAAAAAATTAGTTCTGATCTAAGTAGTGATCATTTGCCTCTTAAAATAATTTTTGGTTACAAATGATTCTCAACACTTTGGAGACTGTTTTTACTTCATTCATTTCAGCCACCTCTTACTTCGAGCTTACTATATTTCAAGTCCTGTGCTAGGCCCTGGATATAATTATATCTAGGATGTGGTCTGAGCCGTAGAAGAGTTGCAGTGTCCTGGGGACAAATACAGGCATACCTCACTTCACTGCACTTCGCTTTATTGTGCTTCGCAGATATTGTGTTTTTCACAGATTGAAGGTTTGTGGCAACCGTGTGTCGAGCAAGTCTTAATTGGCACTATTTTTCCAACAGCATTTGCTCACTTTGTGTTTCTTTGTCACGTTTTGGTAATTCTGGCACTATTTCATACTTTTTCATTACAATTATATTTGTTATGGTGTCTGTGATCAGTAATCTTTGTTACTACTACAACTAGCTGAAAGCTCAGATGACAGTTAGCATTTTTTAACAATAAAGTATTTCTTAAGTTAAGGTATGCACATTTTTTGAGACATAATGCTACCACATTTAATAGACTAAAGTAGAGTGTAAGCATAACTTTTATATGCACTGAGAAACCAAAATTGCAGTGGTCTGGAACTAATAAGCCTGCGGTATCTCTGAGGTCTGCCTATAGGCAGATAAACAGACAGTTTCAGCACATGGAGACAAGTGCTGGGGAAGGAGCACGCACACGGTCAGGAGAGACACTGGGATCAGAGTTGGGAAGGATCTGTATTACTCAAAAAATAAGAAGTAGTCCTAAAGAGCCAGCTCTCCACAGGTTAATAATGCCTAGCACACCAACAGAGTTTTAAAAAATCTGTTAAATAATTCTGTGGTTCTAAAAACATTCAATTAGTCATTTAACTGAAGCTGGAAAAGTATATACTAATTACTTTTTTTGACTTATATTGCACAAAAACATTAATAATAGTTGTATAACTGTGAAGTCATGGGTGACATTTAACATGTTTTCCAGGTTTTTTAAAAAATAAACAAAATCTATGATAATATCAGAGAGGAACAATTTATATTTTATCTTTAAAATTTTCTGTAATTTTATATAGGTCATTAATGTAGCAGTGGCTAATTTATCCAGTGGACGTTTCTAGATCCTGATGGCCTAAGCCAAGTACACAGAGTAGTATTCATTTCGGGTGGATGACTTTCAGGGTCAAAACTTTCTTTCTATTTGCGAAAGTGTCTTTTACATGAAGCTGGCTGCGTATTGAGGTCAGCCCTGAGGAGATTGTGGCTTGAATAGTAGTGAATGATACTGACACACTGCAGCTCAAAAAATGAGAAATGGTTTTAAAGATCTGGTTATCCACAAGTTAATAGGGTTTTATCTACCCTTTGATCTTCGATTCATGTTATCAGATCGGCTGAAGGATATAGCAAGAGACATCTCTTCCAAATACAGGCACACCCTACCGACCATCTCCCTGTCAGTTGTTGGTTTACACCTTTTTGTTTTTAATACCCAAACACATACAGCATAGAAGCCTTTCAGTACAGTGTTTTAAATTGATGTTTACAAGGGCAAAATTTCTACTTATTTTCCAAAACTGAATACAGCATTTAAAGCAAAACGATATGCAAGAAAAATCTTGAATGGCATTCCAAATACAATTGGTAGATCATCAGAGTCAGGTGTAGACGATTTGAAAAGCTCACCATGTCAACCGAGGGAGCTTTGCTTCTCCGTGGTGCCGGCATGGAGAGGCCACTTGCCTTTACTGAGCAGCTGCCTTTAACCTTGTTTGTTTTCGGAGGTTAAGTCAGGAAGTAGTGTCTTATACATTTGGTAGCTAACGTAATAGTTGTTACATTTGTGAGCATCTTACCCTATTTTAGTTTCATTTTAAGCAAGTCTTTGGAGGCTTTGAGTTGATGTGTAACACATCTTAATTTTTCCCATTTAAAATAATGGGAAATATGCTTCACTTAGCATTTTTATGCATGCTGTTAGATTTCAGGAACAGATTACTACTCTTTGCTGGGAGATGCCTGTGCTACTGTAGTTTCATTATTTTTAATTATTTAGTGATTATGATGGCTCTTGAAATGTATTGGGTGTGTGTTTCCTATAGTCATTTTTCTCTGGATATCTTTCTGCTGCCCACTGTATTTTAAATTGCATTTTTCAGATTTATTCAGGGATGCGTGACTTATATTCTCTTTTGTTATCTTTATAGTTCTTGTTTAGGCATAAGTTTTGAGTTTTGGGTAACATAGCTGTAATCATACTATATGTATAACTTTGTCTCCTTTGCAACGTAAGTGTTTTTCCATGCTGTGATATAATCTTGCTCTACTATTCACTGATAATGATGGATTGCCTCCCTCTAATACTTAGCAGTCTTCCTTTGTATTTTTATTTTTATTATGATTCCCTCTTATGTGTGCATAAAATTTAATATACTCAATCATAAACAAATGTTTAAAAGATCTAAACTACACAAACTGCATTCATTCATTCAGCAAGTATAGATATTGCTAAATATTTGGTAAGGACTCTTCTAGCACTGCGAATCAGTAAATAAGGCACATAAGGCTCCTGTTCTCTGGTAGGAGAGACAGAAAACAAATAGATAAATAAAAATGTACCATTTATAGGCCACCGAACATAATGTGGTAAGACCAACAAAAGTTTAAGTAAACAGAGCCCAATCACTTGATAATTCAGAAGAGTAACTTGTAATTTTCATTAGGTAAAAGGAAATCAAAACTACAGTTACAGATATTTGTAAAATAGTGGAAGTCAGAATACTGCATAACAATATCCAGAATTGAACCAAAGGGGAATTGTATCACGTAGGATTCAGATTAACTACACATAGAGACTCCCAAATAGTGAGTGGGATAATCAAGTTAGAAATGTTTTTCCTTCTGATGTCACAGAAGCCCAAATAAAGGTGAACCAGTGACTGATATGGCGGCTGTGAGATAGTAGAAAATACATGTATTGGTTTCTGTCCCCAGTTCCTGGCACAGATCTCCTAAAACTTTTGTAATTTCCTAAGTTAAGAGTGTCTTTTGTTCTAATACTGTTTTTGACTCTGGTTCCTGACACGGAGTTCCTAAATCCCTTGGAATTTCCTGGGTGTCTTTTGTTCTAATGAGGTGACTCTTGGTGGCCTTGTGGATGGGAACTGGTCACTAGAAACACCAAGCCAAGCTTAGAAGCTTGGAACTTTCACCCTATACCCATATCCTGCAGGAAGGGGAGAGGGGCTGGAAATTGAGTTAATGATCAATCATGCCTGCATGATGAAGGCTCCATAAAAATCCCAGAGGCACAGCGTTCAGGGAGCTTCTGGGTTACTGAAAACACGGAGGTGCTGGGAGAGTGGTGCCTGGAGAGAGCGTAGAAGCTCCTTACCCCTTCCCACATACCTTGCCTGCTCTGCTATTCCATCTCTATGGTCATCCGTATTCTTTATCATATCCTTTTATAATAAACTGGTATATAGTAAGTAAACTGTTTTCCTTAGTTCTGTGAACCGTTCTAGAAAATTAATTGCACCTGAGGAGGTCATGGGACTCGCCCATCAGAAGCACAGGTAACCACCTGAACTTGCAATTAGCATCTGAAGTGGGGGTGGGGCAGTCTGGAGGCACTGAGCCCTTCACTTTAGGGATCTGATGTTATCTCCAGGTAGGTAGTGTCAGAACTGAGTTGAATTGGAGGATACTCAGCCGGTGTCACATTCTTGCTTGGTGTGGGGAAAAAAACCCATACCTCTGGTGTCAGAAGTGTTGTGAATATGGTAGTAGTGGGAAAGTAAAGGAGAAACACAGGAGAGAGTGTGAGTTTTTTCTTTTCAGTATTTTCACAGTGTCATCAGAGACCCAGGTTCCTATCTGACATTCAACATAATGACTTTTATTCTGAAGTTTACTTCATGGTCCAGAATACTTGCTAGAGCTCCAGCCATCATGTTGGTATTCCAGCCTTCATTTTGAGCAGGCAGTACAAGGATAGGTATTAGAAGAGCACATCTTTTTCCTTCTAAGATAATTTGTATAACTCTTCCTTTTACGTCTTTTTGGCCAGAACTTAGTCCCTTAGCCACATCTTGTGGAGGGAGGCTGAGAAATGTAATCTTCTAGCTGAGTATATTGTTGTCCCCAAATAGTTCAGACATTGTGCTTATAAGGAAGAAGGGGTGAATGGGTATTGGTAGGCGACTAGCAATCTATATCAATGAACTAAGCATTAAGTCAAGTAACAATAAAATAAGCCTATTAGGAAGAAGGAAGTAATCAAGATAAAAGAAGAAATCAATTAATTTGGATTAAAAACCCCCTAAATATAGGATGTATGGAAGGTTATTGATGCCCATCATCAAAGTAATCTCAGTGGTTTGGTGGAGATGGAAGGTGGATTGCACAGCATTTGTAAGGACAGAAAACAAACAACATCTTGGAAGGGAGACAGAAGGAGGATTTGGGGTTTGTTTGGGGTTGTTATTTATTCCTTGGTTTGAAGTGGAGGAGGCCGGAATACGAACATGTAGGTAGAAAGGAAGATGCAAGAGATAGTTGATCTTTATATACCTCTCAGAGAGAGGTATGTTTTATTTCGATTTTCTAGAATAATGGTTTTGTCAGTGTCTCAGGATTCTTGAGTTGTTGTGGTATATGTGTTATACTTACTCCGCACAGTGTTTTTAATAAGATTAAAAAAAAATTAGTCCCGGACAACGAGTTGGAACTGAGGTGCTTACCAAGGCTTATTTGCGAGGTAGGTATATCTGTGCTAGTGTCCACAGATCATGGATTTTCTTCTGGTAAAGGGCTGGGGGTGGGGAACACACCCAGGTGGTATGAACAGACATTTTCAAAAATGACCATCACTTTCAATTTGTTTTTAGTGATATTTGCTTTGACATTTCAAATAGCATTGAAGGAAAATTTTCATGTTTATTGAAAGTGGTTTGGGGTTACATGTGATTGAGATCTGCGGCCACAAATCAAGGAAGTCATCAGCCCCCCGTCACTGACAGACCAGTGGGCGTTTTCTCCTGCCACCTCATAGATGTCCTCCTCCTCCTCTTTAATATCTTCCAGATGGACTTATTCAAGGCCATTCATCTCAAAGCTTATTTTAAAATTTTAGCTTCGGTATTGCTATTTTGGACATTAGAATTGAACCTTTTTATGAGAATCATTGTGTTTGATTTATGAAAAGAGTGTGGAGAAAAAGGGTGTTAAAAAGAATGGTCGGAAGCTAATTTCTTTTGCTTATTGAACGCGGAAAGAAGGAAGCACTTTCTCAAATTGACATTTGAAGACCCTTTTTAGTGTATTTGGGAAATGAAGATAGTGGAAACCATGAGTTCTGTTTGACTTATGGCAATGTGAAGATAGCTTGCTCCTTTGACGTGGCCCAGAAGAAGGTAGTATGTGTGGCAGAAACTCATTGCCCACTTCACAGGAATCAAGAAATTATGCCATTAGTTCCTTCATAGTCTGAGATACTGGATTGAAATCATATGTAGCCATTTGCACCTCCCCTTCATCCAGCCACACAGTGGGGGGAAAATGTGTTTTGCCTGTGACAAGTTAGAAATGTTCAAAATCATGTAAATAGAATTTGAGCAACCCTTGGAGTTTAATAACCTTATCTCTTCTAGTTTTTGAGTCTTTCTGATGACATGTCTTCTAGCTTTGGAGTTTGTGAAACAAACAAAAAACCCTGAAATCAAAAAACCCCTCTCTGCCTGTATTAAAAAACTCGAAGGGGATACGTCAGTCATCTTCCTCCTAACTCATGAACCGCATGCATCTCAAGATGTGGGGAGACCCTGTCCTGGTCCAGTGACTGAAGGAAGCTTCCATTTTATATTACCGTAAAGAACGTTTCTAGTTTTTTCCTGTTTCTGGTTCATGCTAGAAAATTATCTTCTTTTGACTATATGTACTTTGAAAATATCTGGTAGACACTGAAGACGCTGGAGAATCCTTCAGTTGTAGGTCTATTTGTATATTTATAACCAATTACAATTCAAGTGCATCTTCCCCAGGGGAAGGGCAGTGATTAGTTTTTACGCTCCTGATGGCCAGTTTCTGGGAGTGGTAGGATGTAGAGACTGAGGACGAGGATAGGAGAAAGGATGGAGACCATCTTAATTTCCAGAAGTTACTCCTCATAACCCCTAAGAGGGAAACAGGGTACACAAACCGCCTCCTGTGTTTTTAGATGGTTCCATTTAGTGGAGCTGCGTTTTGAACACAGTGGTTTCTTTACCGAAAGTAAAGATTATATCCTAAAAAAAAAAACCATGCAGTAGGAAAAGGCATGTTTGAAGAGTTTAGCACTTAAAGGAAAATTTAGATTGAAGTTGGGAATTACAGTGAAATCCCTTCTAAATACTATGTTCATTAAATAGGAGGACAAAGGAAATTGTACTGAATACAGAGAACATTAATAACATTTTACAAATCTTTAATTAGTATTGGGTACTATTCCGTTAGTTTCTACATCTCTGTACCTTGCCTGCAGTAACATTTCAGACTCCCCTACAGCAACCACATGACAATTGCAAATTTGTTTGTTTTTGCATAGTAAATGAAGCATTTTTTTTTCTTTCCTGTCTGACCCATGACTAAATTATTGACTTTTAGTTTTCACTGTAGTTCAAGAAATCAGAGAATTTGATGCTTAAAATTAAAAGCCTGTGGGGAGGGCTTCCCTGGTGGCGCAGTGGTTGGGGGTCCGCCTGCCGATGCAGGGGACGTGGGTTCGTGCCCCGGTCTCGGAAGATCCCACATGTCGCTGGGCGGCTGGGCCTGTGAGCCATGGCCGCTGGGCCTGCGCGTCCGGAGCCTGTGCTCCGCAACGGGAGAGGCTGCAGCAGTGAGAGGCCCACGTACCGCAAAAAAAAAAAAAAAAAAAAAAAAAAAAAAGCCTGGGGATAAATTTTATTTAATCTATTTAGTTTATTATAGTTTAAAATGTTCTCCTTAACACAGAGTTAGCTACCTGTAGTGCCACCCAAGGTAACTAGACCGGACCTCACCAGAATATGGCACAATTAGAATTTCCTGCTTCCTGGTAGGTTCTAAGGTGCATTTTTATGGCCTGTGTTTGTTTGGTTTTTTGTTTTTTTTTTTTTTTTTTTTTTTTTGCGGTACGCGGGCCTCTCACTGCTGTGGCCTCTCCCGTTGCGGAGCACAGGCTCCGGACGCGCAGGCTCAGCGGCCATGGCTCACGGGCCCAGCCGCTCCGCAGCATGTGGGATCTTCCTGGACCGGGGCACGAACCCGTGTCCCCTGCATTGGCAGGCGGACTCTCAACCATTGCGCCACCAGGGGAGCCCTGTTTTGTCTTCTTAATGATTACTCATGACTATACTCCAAAAACCTCCACTGCTCTACCTTTTATTTTCTATCCTTTTTTGTCTCTCACTAATACCGAGATCTCTTTTCTCTAACATTTCCAAGAGTAGTGATTCAAAATCCCTGTCCATTCTCATTTAAATGTTCACAGCAAAGGAAAATATATACAGGAATAAATCTCCAAGTGGTAGGATTTTACAAACAAGGAACCAGTGATCGACTTACATACATCATGAAATGATCACCACAGTAAGTTTAGTGAACATCCGTTGTCTTATATAGATACAAAATTAAAGAAATAGAAGAAAAAATATTTTCTCCTTGTGATGAGACTCTTAGGATTTACTTACTTAACAACTTTCATATGTAACATACAGCAGTGTTCATTATGTTCATAACATTTTACAAATCTTTAATTAGTATTGGGTACTATTCTGTTGGGAACAACTAAGTATTGGGTACAACTAAGGTTGTACCTTGCATCCCTAGTACTTATAACCGAAAGTTTGTGCTGTTTTGGTTCAACTGTTTTTTTCTTTTGAGATGTTTGTGATTTTCATTGACTTCCAAATGCTTTTTATTAAGGACTTAGGATCTCTTTCTGTATATATACAAATACACACATAAACATATATATGTATGTATCTATATTTTTCTAAGTATGGTACGAGACAGGGATTCTTTTTCCCCTTTATGGATTATTGATTGAGCCAGCATCATTGTTGAATAATTTATCCTTTACCCCATGATTTGTAATGACTGCCTGTTGTAATCAAGTTTTCCTGTATTCATGGATGTTTCTGAACTTTCTACTCTGTTATATTGATTAATTTTTCTGTCTTGCCCCATTACCATACTGAGTTACTACAGCTTTGTGATAAGATTGATATTTAGTACAAAAAACCCCTCCTTCTTCAAAATTGTCTTGCTTATTCTTAGCCCCTTAATACATTTTCATATTTATTTTGGGATCATTTTATCAGTTTTCTCTCCCACACAGACACACACACACAGACATAACTTTGGGATATTGATTGGAATTGCATTGAATTTACAGTTTAATTTGGGGAAATTGCCATCTTTATGAAGCCATGTCTTTGGTTGAAAGTTGCTTGTTCTGTCACTTTAATTTTTTTTGACTGAAATTTATCTTCTAATTGTAGATTCTGTTGGCTGTCTTTGTGAAATGTTACATTTCCACACATCTCTTGGAATTGTTTGCAGGCTCTTCTTGAGTAGGTGGTTGTTTTTGCTCACATGTGCACTCTAACAGGCGGCTAGGTCCAATTCCTGGTCCCGAGGCTGTTTCATTGTATATTTTTAGCCAGGTTTATTTGATTTTCATTTTTCATTTCATCTGTGTATC
This sequence comes from Delphinus delphis, assembly GCF_949987515.2. Taxonomy (NCBI): domain Eukaryota; kingdom Metazoa; phylum Chordata; class Mammalia; order Artiodactyla; family Delphinidae; genus Delphinus; species Delphinus delphis. Next base: position 73,842,560 of record NC_082697.1, read on the forward strand.
ACTGCAGTGGGGATGGCTCAAGAGATGAGCTTAAGGTACCCCTTTGACTGTACATTCATTAATGTATAGTTTGGTAAATTATGCAAATCAGATAAGGATTTGGAATTAAAGGCTTAATTTTTGGCATTTTTGTGTCTGTATAGCAAGTACCGAACATCCTCCTTCTTCTTCCAGGCTCTTCTTCCTGTCATTCCAGATTCACTTTCTTATGAGTCAGACATGAGGTAAAGTGCTGTACACTCAGGCACATCTTGTCACTAACAGGCTTTCCAGGGAGGAAACTTTATAGGCTTACTTCAAGAACTGAGTCACCTTCTAATGAGTCTGGTTTTGCTTTTTGTGTGTGTGGGGTTTTTTTTTTTTTTTTTTTTTTTTTTGCAGAGCCAAGCTTAGGCACAAGGAGGTTGTTAACACTGGCTTACTGACAGGCTGAACGTCCCTTGACTACAAGGCATATGCATTTGGACAGTTGATCACCCAGGAAGGGAGCCTTTACTCTTTAATATTTGGGACTTGAACTTGTGAATTGTTACAAGTAGTATTTCTGGAGAAATAGATCTATCAGATTTATTGATGTTAGAGTTGTGTGGTTTCTGGCTGCCCCGTTATCCCTTTCAAATTTACTTTGTCTCAGTGGTTTTGTAAGATGTGTTCTGGGTATATCAAGATGCCCTTCTCATAACATCTTCTGCACATTTTGTGTCCCAGTGTTTCTGTCTGTTTTTGTCTGCTGCAGGATGATGGAGAGATTGTTTCCTGAGGGAACTTTGCCAGAGATTTTACTTTTTTGTCAATATCCTTGGACTTCCAAGTCGATGTGCTGCTTAGGTGACTGCCATCCGTGTTTGCACCCTGGGGTAGGCTGTAACATAATCTTCTGCTTATTGATTTGTATGACATCATTCCTCTGACTTCTACTTACTCTTATGTAGATAGGCTACCTCTCTCATTTATCTTGTGTTGGTGGCCTTAGACTTCTCAGTTTAGATCTCCTACATGAAAAGTAGAGAAACCGGTCCTATGATTTTGTAGTCAAGCCTTTCTTCCTCTAGAAATCTTACCATTTATTTATGATCTTTTATTTATTTTGGTTTTGTCTTTAGCTCTTTACATTGTCTCCCTTATTAATCGTCTTTTCTTTTTTTTCTTTGTTCTCATTTCTTTCCTTTTCCTTGAATTTCCATATTTAAAATTTCTGTGTTCATGGCTCTCAGGGTAATGGTCATTTTTGCACTGTGAAAACTGTCCTGTTCAGAATGCCAGTAGAACCTTACCTCTTCTATTCTCTCCCAACCTCCAAAGGATGGAGAAACACCGCTCCATATTACTCCTTTGCTTTTCTGACATGTAAATACTGCTGGCTTTTTTTTTTTTTATCCTGTAGTGGGGATTTTTTTTTTCCTGCTATTGAGTGTTTACTTACAGCTTGTCTTTATACAGCTGCCAGTGCTCTTAGCCTCTATTGTGTTCGCATTTTGCACTTCTTGGCTTCCTCTTCTTGTGGTTTTTCAATAGATGAACTTATAGTAGCCCTTTGACCATACGTCGATTATACAGTAGGCCCTCCATATCCACCAGTTCCGCATCCACAGATTCAACCAACCACGGATCGAAAATATTCGGAAAAAAAAAATTCCAGAGAGTTTCAAAAAGGAAAACTTAGGGCTTCCCTGGTGGCGCAGTGGTTGAGAGTCCGCCTGCTGATGCAGGGGACACGGGTTCGTGCCCCGGTCTGGGAAGATCCCACATGCCGCGGAGCAGCTAGGCCCGTGAGCCATGGCCGCTGAGCCTGCGCGTCTGGAGCCTGTGCTCAATGGGAGAGGCCACAATAGTGAGAGGCCCGCATACTGCACACAAAAAAAAGAAAACTTAAATTTGCCTTGGAAGGCAACTGTTTGCATAGCATTTATAGTTGTATTTACAAATATGTGTGATCTCACCCTCCTCCTATTCCTTCACACAAGCAACATCTTCTTGGGTATTAACCATGTTACCAGGAGGATGTCAAGCCCTTCTTTTCGTTTTGCTATTGTGGGTAACATAGAGGTCCATGACTCTTCAAACTCTGGCCACACTCTGTCTCATATTCAAGTTGATTTGCATGGTCTTCTGAGGTTCTGCTGAACCTAAGACAAATCTTTTTCTACTTCCTTTACCAGATTTCTGGTCTTTGAGCAGGAGAATTTTGTTTAAGGCATCTGTTTAAGCATAGTTGAGATCAGGCATATCAAGAAACTGTTAAACTGATCCATTCTCATCTCAAGAGTCAGTACTATTAAAAAAATGTGTGTGTGTGTGTGTGTGTGTGTGTGTGCGTGCGCGCGCACATGAGTACAGGTTTTCTGACCCCACAACTTTTCTTGTATTTCATTCCCAGCCTTTTGTGTTTCCTTTGTGTATATGTATTTATGTCATTAATACTATGGTATGTGTACAGTTTTGTTTTTAGCTTTTTAAAAATTCAATGCTATTACATAAAAATTACCCCTCATTATTAAACATTCTTCTAAAACAATTATCCTCAGTGGGAGCAAGGGTATAGAAAAAAACAGGTCTCCCACCCCCTTCCTTCCCCTTTCTGAGAATCACATCTGCATTGAGCTCTCTTATTGTTAAGAATGTGTTTCTCCGCCATGTTGGAATTCATAACCTCTGTTTTGAAATAATCATCTTTAGTGTTAGTTAAATAGCTGTATCATAAATCATCTAGCTATTTCTTGGGATTGAACATATAGCTATTTCTTGGGATTGACATATTTATAATATCTCATTATTATAAATAAAGCTGGAATGAACATTCTTATTCATCAGTATTTGTCCACAAATTTTATCATTTCCAAAGCCTTAAAATCTTTAGAAATGCAATTATTGGATCAACATATTTGGATACTTTTCAGATTCTTTAATCATGTTGCCATGTAATTCCCAAAATGTTTGTACTGAATTATGCTTTTATCATCAGTGAATGAGTGTCTGTCTTGCTGTTCTCTAGGCAGTATTGAATATTGCTATTTAAAAATATCTTTGCCAATCTGATAAGCCAAAATGGTACCTCATTACTGCTTCAATTTGCATTTCTTTGATTACTAGTAACTCAGAACCATATTTTAGGAGACCATTTTTTCTTGTTTTGACACAGCCTCAACTCGAGTTCGTCTTGAATTGCAACTGTCAAGATAAATTGTTGAAATTAAGAGCTGTAGTCCTCGGATGTAATAACCTCATCCAGAATATGTAACACTGAAAGCTGCCTAATTAGAAGTGGCAGAATTCTAACTCATAACTGCATATTTTTAAACTTTTTTATTATGGATTTTTAAAACATTCAAGAGAAGAGAGAATAATGGAGGGAATTCCTGTGTAAGCAGTTATCAGCATTCTACATTTCATGTTTCATCTGTCTTCCCAATTTTTGGGGGGTGGGGAAGCATTGGAATATTTCAAATCAGATAAATAGTATCATTTTATCTGCAAATACTTGTGTATTTAACGCATAAGGACATATTAAAAATGGAATGCCTCCTCCCAGCACTTTGCGTATATTTTTAAATTTTCTAATAGGATTTTTATATTGAAGTGTAGTTGATTTATTTTATTTATATATATATATATATATATATATATATATATATATATATATATATATAATTTTTTTGCGGTATGCAGGCCTCTCACTGTTGTGGCCTCTCCCGTTGCGGAGCACAGGCTCCGGACGTGCAGGCTCAGCGGCCATGGCTCATGGGCCTAGCTGCTCTGCGGCACGTGGGATCTTCCCGGACCGGGGCACGAACCCATGTCCCCTGCATCGGCAGGCAGACTCTCAACCACTGCGCCACCAGGGAAGCCCCTACAATATATTTTAGTTTTACAGTAGAGTCATTCAGTATGTTTGTAGATTATACTCCGTTATAAGTTATTACAAGATAATGGCTATAATTGTTTGTGCTATACAATGTATCCTTGTTGCTTATCTGTTTTATATGTAGTAGTTTATATCTTTTAATCCCATACTCCTAATTTACCCCTCCCCCTCCCCTTTCCCCTTTCGTAACCATAAGTTTGTTTTCTATGTCTGTGAGTCTGCTTCTGTTTTGTAAATAAATTGATTTGTATTACATTTTCTGATTCCACATGTAATTGATATCATATATTTGTCTTTCTTTGTCTGACTTACTTCACTTAGTATGATAATCTCTAGGTCCATCCATGTTGCTGCAAATGGCAGTATTTCATTCTTTTTTATGGCTGAGTAATATTCCATTTTATGGATTCCATCCATTCAATAAGATGGATACCACATCTTCTTTATCCATTCGTCTATCGATGGACATTTAGGTTGCTACCATGTCTTGGCTATTGTGAATACTGCTACTATGAACATTGGTGTGCATGTATCTTTTCGAATTAGAGTTTTCATCTTTCCCAGATATATGCCCAGGAGTGGGATGCTGGATCATATGGTAACTCTATTTTTAGTTTTTAAAGGAAACTCCATACTGTTCTCTACAGTGGCTGCACCACGTTACATTCCCATCAACAGTGTGGAAGGGTTCCCTTTTCTCCACACCCTCTTTAGCATTTAATATTTGTAGACTTTCTGATGATCGCCATTCTGACCAGCATGAGGTGATACCTCATTGTAGTTTTGATTTTCATTTTGGTTTGTTTCTGGTTTCTTTTGCTGTGCAAAAGCTTATAAGTTATTTTTTTTTTAAGCCCCTCATTTTCTGTCTTCCTCCTTACGTTGTTAATTTCACAGATTACGTTTTATACATTGCATGCCCATTAACATAGATTTATAATTATTGTTTTAGGTATATGTGTTTTAAATCACATAGGAATAAAAAAAGGAATTAGAAACCAAAAATAGAAAATACTGGCTTTCACATTTACATATTTAGTTATCTTTATCACAGTTTTTTACTCATGATTTCAGGTTGCTGTCTGGTGTCCTTTCATGTCATCCTGAAGCATTCCCTTTAGCATTTCTTCTGTGGCAGTTCTGCTAATGATGAACTCCCTGAGCTTTTGTTTATCTGGAAATGACTTTATTTATTTATTGCTGCATTGGGTCTTTGTTGCTGCGTGTGGGCTTTCTCTAGTTGCAGCGAGCGGGGGCTACTTTTCGTTGCGGTGCGCAGGCTTCGCATTGCGGTGGCTTCTCTTGTTGTGGAGCACGGGCTTCAGTAGTTGTAGCATGTGGGCTCAGTAGTTGTGGCTTGCGGGCTCTAGAGCGCAGGCTCAGTAGTTGTGGCGCACTGGCTTAGCTGCTCCGCAGCATGTGGGATCTTCCCCAACCAGGGCTTGAACCCATGTCCCCTGCATTGGCAGGTGGATTCTTAACCACTGTGCCACCAGGGAAGTCCCTCTCCTTTATTTTTGAAGTATAGTTTTACCAGATGTAGAATTCTTCGTTGATAGTTTTTTTCTTTCAGCAATTTAAATATGTCATCCTGCTGTCTCCTGACTGTTATGGTTGATGGTGAGAAATAGGCTCTGATCTTATCAAGGATCCCTGTACATGACAAGTCACTTCTCTTTTGCTGCTTTCAAGATTCTCTCTGTCTTTTGACAGTTTGATTATAATATATCTCAGTGTGCATCTCTTTGAGTTTATCCTACTTGAAGTTCGTTGTGCTTCTTCAATGTGTAGACTCATGTTTTTCATCAAATTTTGGAAGTTTTGGCCATTTTGTTTTCAAGTATTATTTTTTGCCATTTTCTCTCTCCTTTCCTGAGATTTTCGTAATGAATATGTTGAACGTTTCATGGTGTTCTACAGGTCTTTAAAGAGAAATGTAAATAATAAACCTACAACCCTTCTCTTACTTCTCATCCTCAGAAGTAAGCACTATTAATGGCTTGATGTGTTTCCTTCTATGATTTCTTTTCCTGTTGGGTTGGATTTTCTTCACTGAGTCTTATAACATTGTCTTTGCCCTCTTTCTTTGATCTACATTTTCAGTTATTCATTACAGTTTAATTTGGTTGGTTACTTAGTTAATTTATTTTGGAAGTAATTCTATAATAATTTTCCTGCTTGTCTTCTTTGATTATAAAGAATACTTCATTTGGCTGCATCATGAATTATATCTTTGAATTTATTTTCTAATTCTTTGCTTATTTGACATATCAGATTGACACATTTTGTTTTGTCTCCCACGAACAGTAAAAAATTTAGTTAAGTAAAGCCATTTTAAGAATAAGTATGCTTTCTAAGAACTTTGAAAGATTCATTGCCCAATTTCTAGTAGAGGCAATATATATTCCTTTGCTTTTAGAAACAATGGTCGTCAGTGAGGGATTGTTTCAATTTTAAGGTTTTTTTGTTTGTTTTAAAGAGTTTAGAATTAATTTTTTGACAAGCATGATATGACTCGGTCAGCATTCAATTTGTTTTTTTGTTTTTTAATTGGGATATAGTTGCTTTACAGTGTTGTGTTAGTTTCTGCTGTACAGCAAAGTGAATCAGCCATATGTATACACATATCCCCTCCTTTTTGGATTTCCGTCCCTTTGAGGAGCCAGGCAGGAGTGGTGGAGTCTTACCTTGCTGGTTTCCTGGTTCCTCTCCTCTTTTGGTATTAACCATTGTTGCTAATTTCTTTTCTGACTTTGGTTTTGTTCGTTTACTAGAATAAAATGTAGATTATACAACAGTCGGTACGTTGGTTGCTTGTTCACTGCTGTATCTCTAGCATCTAGTATTATACCTGGTGTACAGTGGGACCTGGTGACTGTTGGTTGAACTGATATCTGTGTGAACAAATGAATGTGTGTAACTGCTGCTGGTGGTGGTGATGATGGTAGCTAAAATTTATTCATAGTTTTCTATCTTCCAGGCTGTGTTCTAAGTTCTTTATTTGTTTTAGTTCTTTTAATTTTACAGCAATACTATGAGATATAGATACTGTTACTCTTCCTGTTTTACAGAGGCACAGAGAGCATGCCTGAGCTCACACAGCTGACTCCAGAGCCCAGTAGCTTAATTGCTACTATGTACTCTTTTCCTCATCTTATACTTTTTTCCTCTTTTCTCTCCTCCTTCCTAACTACTCAGACTTTTTCTACTTTGTACTTAATCCTTTTTTCCCTCACTTCCCTTTGATAAGCATTTAACATTTACCTTTGGAATTTTGACCTCAATTTTCACTCCATGTATTGGATTGGCCAAAAAGTTCGTTCAGGTTCTTCCGTACCACCCCGAAAGAACTTTTTGGCCAACCCAATATTTTCAGTCCGTGTATTGCTTCCCTCTAAGAAACAAACATAAGTTAAAACCCAAATTTAAACTCTGTCACAGAGATCTGGTCTGAATTCTAGAGGTTAACGTCTAGGTTTCTTGCTGCACAGCCTAGCTGCACATTGATTGTGATGTTACTTTCAGATCCACCCCTCCCTCCCATTTTATTGTGTTTGTTACTACCACTGGGGGAAAAAAGTCCTAGACTCTCAAATTAAACAGAAAATACATGAAATTATAACATGCCAGCTACTTGACACTTTTTTACAAATCTCATTGTGACATTTTACAAGTCACATTGTAGCCTGAACAGAAAGTAGCTAAACTTTTTGCCTGAATTGGATACTTTGATCTTCATTTTTGTATTCTGTAGTATTACACGAACCCTGTCCCTACTAGATAATATGCCACATTCAGAAAATCCTGCAGTAATAACTGACCAGAACCTATGCAAATTAAAATTACTAAGTAAATCCCCAAACTGGGGAAAAAAATAGGTTTTATTCAAATTAAATTACTACAATACAATCCAGTTTGTACTCCAATTTTTTCTTTCTTTTTTTTTAATCTAAAAGAAGGATAAAATAAAGTGTTAAGTATGTCCTTTGCAAAGGAAATTCCAGCTCTCGCCTCTCAAGCAACATCTGTACTCAGTTTTTGTTTTAATTTGATCTAACTGGAGTATAACACAACTTTCTTCTATAGACTTTAGGAACTGCTTTAACTAATTTTAAACAGACTTTAAAGTCTCCAAAACCATCCTATCGAGCAGGCTCCCTACAGACACAGTGAAACCCAGAATGTGAATTTCATAATTTGAAATAAAATCTAATGACATTTCTTTTTTAGTAACCCCATAGTGCTTTTCGTTGTCCTTAACAATCTGAACATTAGTAGGCTATAGATAAAAGGTAAATGTACTAAAATTAGTTATATCTGTTGATCAAAAGATATGAAGAAATCAGAAAGGAAAGCCATCAAGTGGATGAAAATATTTCTAATACAATTATAACAGCATTCTTACAGCCAGAATACATAAAGAATTTGAAAAACCCAGTAGTAAAAAGACAGCTATCCCAATAAAGAAATATTCAAAACATTTGAACAAGTACTTCACAAAAGAAGAGATCAGAATGGCCAAAAACATACTCAACTTCATCAGTAAACGGGCAAATACAAAATAGGACAGTGCAGGAATGGCTAAAGTTTAAAAGACTAACAACAAGTGTTGGTGAAGAAGAGAAGCAGCTGGAACTCTGATCCACTGCAGGTGCAAGTATGGTGAAATGACTTTGGAAACCAATTTAGCAGTATCTGCACATCCTGTGATCCAGCATTTCCACTCTTAGGAACATTCAAGAAACATCCATCGGGAGTCAGGTACAGTAACAGTCATAGCAATGCTATTTTGTAAGAGACCCAAACTGGGGAAAAAAACCAACGAACCAACAACTTTCACTAATGTAAGTATTTTCATATACTGGAGTACTAAACAGCAGCAAAAACATATCTGAAGCTAAAGTCACCATCAAACTCAGTGAAAGAATTTCAGTGAAAGAAGCCAGACATAGAAGAATATGTCATAATAGCATTTCATAAAATTCCCTAAAGCAGGAAGAACTAAACTCTAGTGTTACGAGAGAGAACAGCATTTTATAATAACTAAAAACTGGAAATAATCTAGATGTCTATCAATGGGGGAACGGTTGAATAAATTATTGTATATTTATATAATGGAATATTAGATAACGAAGAAAATGAACAAATCTCAGCATGCAGCAACATGGATGAACGTTACAAACACAGTGTTGTATGACAGAAGCAAGATGCAAAAAAGTCTATGGTTCCATGTATATAAATTTCAAACACAGGCAAAAACCTAAACTTTAATGTTGAAGTCAGGATATTAGATAGCTTTGGGGTAAAGGCAATGGATGGTGACTGGGTGATGAATATTTTCTTTGTGTTAATCCCTTGGGCTGTCCATTCGTGTTTTATGTATGTTTCTCTTTGTATGATTTCTTTCACAATTTGAAAAGGTTAAGCAACAAGAGAGAGAGTCTGCCTTGGATTCATTCTGCTTGGGTTCATATCCCAGCTTTGCTGCTTTCCAACTGTGTAACTTTGGGAAATTCACTTAGCAGCACTAGGCCTCTATTTCATATCTGTAATGTGAAGCTAATAAACCTATTTTGTAAGATTTGTTGCAAAGATGAGACAAATATTGGAATCTTTGCTAAGATGTTAAACACAACAACAGCTGGCACATAGTAAGGGCTGACTCATTGCTAACTCTTGCTATTGTTATTGTTGGTATCATTGCCAGTTTATTTGTTGAAAGGAATTTTAAACTCCCGTTGGAATTACATTATATTTAGAAATCTATCATGGCTGTCCATGTAGGCTAGTTTTTTATGGTCTCAGAAATATTTACTTTTTTCACTCTCCATGTTATTTCATAAATAATCATGCAAGTATTTTATAGATATATTTTAGAGTTGAAGTAGAATTTTCTTTGCCTTGCATTTTGTAGTTGTACATATAAGTATATATGTACCATACATATGGCATATAATAGCTAATATTTAGTATGACTTACTGCTGCCAACATGGTTCTAAGCGTTATGTAGATGGACACTTTTAATCCTGTGTAAACTCCCATTTTGCACAGATAGAAACTGAGACAGAGTTAAAGATGGCTAGTATGTGGTCTGGGATTCAGTCTGGGCTCAGAGTCCACATTTACCGCACTGCTCTATGCTAGGAAAGCTGCTCATTTTTCTATTTTTATTTGGTAACTGACCAATTGTACTTAATCTGATTTTCTTAGGTTGATTTTCTTAGGTTTCCAAGAAGCCAGCTATATCATTTGCAAGTAATTGTTTTTTGTATACTATCCACTTATTCTTTTTTTTTTTTTTTTTTTTTTTTGCGTTACGCGGGCCTCTCACTGTCGTGGCCTCTCCCATTGTGGAGCCCAGGCTCTGGACGCGCAGGCTCAGCGGCCATGGCTCACGGGCCCAGCCGCTCTGCGGCACGTGGGATCCTCCCGGACCGGGGCGCAAACCCGTGTCCCCTGCATTGGCAGGCGGACTCCCAACCACTGCGCCACCAAGGAAGCCCTATCCACTTATTCTTGTTCTTGCCTTATTGCTTTGATTTTAACTTTCAGGGAAGTGTTTATAAAAATAATAGAGTGGACATTCTGCTGTTATTCTGATTAAATAGAAATGCCTCTATTTTTTACATCTCTAAGAATGACATGGACTATTGACTGGAGAGTGTTTTCTTTATGTTAAGGATGTGTTTTTTAATTTTTGAGTTTACCAAATGGTTTTTCAGTTGTTCATTCTGTTTTAAAATCAGGGATGGGCTTTAAATGATACGAAATGTCTTTGTGTGTCTATAAGGTGATTGTATAACTTTTCTGTGTTGACCTATTGACGTGATGAATTGTATTAATATATAGTCTAATATTGAATCATCTTTGCATTTCTAGAATTTTTAACATAATGCTGAATTTCATTTGCTAAAATTTCTGTAAGATTTTTGCATATATAAGTACAAGTGAGATTGGCCTGCACTTCTCTACCATTTTTGTTAGGTTTTGGCATTGGGTGAATTCTAGCTATGTGAAGGGAATCTGGAAGATTTCTTTTTGTGCATTATACACTGCATTTTAAAAATAAGTTTTGAGTACATTTTCTGATATGGCTGCCTAATACTGTTCATCCCTAGGTTATCTTCAGACATGAGCAAAAGTAGAGAGATTGGCATTCTTTTTTTCTTTTCTTTTCTTTTTTTTTTTTTTTTGCGGTACGCGGGCCTCTCACTGTTGTGGCCTCTCCCGTTGCGGAGCACAGGCTCCGGATGCGCAGGCTCAGCGGCCATGGCTCACGGGCCTAGCTGCTCCACGGCATGTGGGATCTTCCCAGACCGGGGCATGAACCCTCGTCCCATGCATTGGCAGGCAGACTCTCAACCACTGCGCCACCAGGGAAGCCCGACATTTTTTTAAATTGAAGTATAGTTGATGTACAATATTATATGTTTCAGGTGTACAGTATAGTGATTCACAAATTTTAAAGGTTATACTCCATTTATAGTTATTATAAAATATTGGCTATATTTCCTGTGTTGTACAATATATCCTTGTAGCTTATTTTATATATAATAGTTTATACTTCTTAATCCCCTACCCCTATCTTGCGTCTCCCCCCTCCCCTCTCCCCATTGGTAACTACTAATTTGTTCTTTATATCTGAGTCTCTTTTTTGTTATATTCACTAGTTTGTTGTAATTTTTATATTCCACATATAAGTGATATCATAAAGTATTTGTCTTTCTCTGTCTGACTTATTTCACTTAGCATAATGCCCTCCAAGTCCAACCATGTTGTTGCAAATGGCAAAATTTCATTCTTTTTTATGGCTGAGTAGTATTCCATTGTGTGTATATGTGTGTGTGTGTGTGTGTGTGTGTGTATATATATATATATATATATACACACACACACACACACCACATTTTTATCCGTTCATCTGTTGGTGGACTTTAGGTTGCTTTCATATCTTGGCGATTGTAAATAATGCTGCTGTGAACACTGGGGTGCATGTAGAGAGAGATTGGTATCATTTTGTTCACGTCTTACTTCACTTTGTTTTTCTCTTGCGTATTTTGAGCCTTACTACTTAAAGCATGGTTTGAGGTTTAGCAGCATGGATACTACCCAGGAACTTGCTACAGATGGATGTAATCATGTGTACATAACTACACGTGTCACATCATCTTTGCCATATTCTATTGGTTAAAGGCAAGTTACAGGTTCTGCCCCCACTCTTCTTGTAGATTTTAAACTATCATTAATCACGTTGTTTTGAGATGTTTGAATAAGTCTTTGAACTTTTAGTAATTTGTCTAGGGTCCTGGAAGGGAGCTACAAAGTCAAAGGTATAAAGCTTTTAAAGGCTTGCATGACTGTTGTCTAATGGCTTTTCAGAAGATCAATACCTCTTTTGTTACATGGTAAACAAATAGCAACATTGACAGTTCATCAATGTGCCTTTTCTGCCAAGTAGAGATCATTAAATAATGAGGAAGCAGGAAAGAGGACAAGAGTGATTAGAAATCCTTACTGTAAATAACTTTGAGCAATTGATACCTGAAAGCCTGAAGGTTATGTGAATTAATTTTCACCAATCTAAACTGTTGGGTCAATTTACTATTTCTAACTAAATGGAATTCAGGGTATTTGTTAAGAACCTTTTGGGTGTCTTATCTAGTGTTTGATACTGTAAGTGAGAGAAGAAAAATATACCAATGTCTGTGCCTTTATAAGGCTTCTGGGAGTCTTATGACATTGTTTACGTTTTTTTCATCTTTCTACAAAATGCAACTTCAATAAATAGAAGTTCATGCCAGGTTTCACCTATGGGTTTAAGAAATTGGAAAATCTTCCTAGGTGATAAAAACAAAGTTGTGTTTTCCTCTGTTTTAGCAACAACGTACTGTCTATAGGCTGACTCTGGTGAAAGCATGGAACGTGGATGAACTCCAGGCCTATGCCAAGCTGGTGTCCCTGGGGAACCCTGACTTCATTGAGGTGAAGGTAAGCCCCTGCCGGCTAGTGTTGGGCACGTTCTCATTCTGCTTTGTTGGCCACGGTGCAATTACAATCTTCTAAAATTCTGCAGGAGGTCCCGGATGTTTTATTTATTCAGTCAGAAATATTAATCAAGATTCCTGGCACTGTTCTAGGTATTGGGGATAAGAGCAGTAAAGACTAAGCATTTGCTCTCACATATAAAAAGCTTATATTTTAGTGAGAGGTAGACCGTCAACAGAAAATGAATGTAGTGCTCACTACATAGTAACTTTAATATGCTGAGAAATAAAATACTGTTATAGTGAGTAATTGGTTGGCTTTCAACTACACTTTTACTATGGAAAACTTCAAATATATACAGAAGTAGAGAGACTGATGTAATGAACCCCATCCATCCATTACCAGCTTCAAAAATTACTAGCTCGTGTTTCAGCTGTACTCCTACCCATTTTCCTGCCCTTACCTGTGAAGCAAATCCCCACGTTATACCATTCATCCATAACTGTTTTAGTATGTATTTCTAAAAGATATGCACTCACTTTAAACACTTATTCAGAATACTGTTCTTACTAAACAGTTCTAACAATAATCTCATATATTGGAACATATAAGGTTTCAACTTGACCAGTTATTTTAACAGTATTTTTTAAAATTGAAGTAGAGTTAATATACAATATTGTGTTAGTTTCAGGTATACAGCGAAGTAATTCAGTTTTTTATATATTTATTTATTTATTTACACACACACACACACACACACACACATACATATATATATATATGTATAGTTTGTCAGGTTATTTTCCATTATAGGTTATTATAAGATGTTGAATACAGTTCCCTGTGCTATATAGTAAATCCTTGTTGTTTATTTTATGTACAGTAGTGTTTATCTGTTAATCCAATACTCCTGATTTATTCTTCCCTTCCTCTCTTTCCCCTTTGGTAACTGTAAGTTTGTTTTCTATGTCTGTGAGTCTGTTTCTATTTTGTATGTAGATTCATTTGTACTCATTTTTAGATTCCTCACATAAATGATATCATATAATATTTCCCTTTCTCTTTCTGACTTAATTCACTTAGTATGATAATCTCTAGGTCCATCCATGTTACTGCAAATGGTAATATTTCATTATTTTTTATGGCTGAGTAATATTCCATTGTGTATATATACCACATCTTCTTAAACCAATTGTCTAAAGTATTTTTTAATCTGGATCCAAATAAGGGTCAGAATTGGATTATTTCTCTCTTAAATTTCTTTTAATCTATTAGTTCCTCTTCCATGTGTTTTTTTTCCCCCTTGTAATTTATTTTGTTGGAAAAAATGGATCATTTATCCTGGTTAGTTCCCCATATTTATATTTTAGATTTTGGTGATTGCATGTTGCTCTGCCCCTTAGATTTCCCGTGGATTGTTAGTTAGATCAAAATAAGATTGATCAGATTTGTGTGTGTGTGTGTGTGTGTGTGTATGTTTGCATTTCAAGATTATTTCATTGGTCGTAGTGTATGCTTCCAGCAGGAGCCATCTAATGTCTGGTTGTCACTGTCATGTTTTTGCCAGTGTTTCTTTGGGTTACATACCTGTACGTGGATTGATGTGTCAGAGGGTAAACGCATATGCTGTTTTACTAGATATTGTGGTTGGCTGCTTTAGATTTCAAAAACAGGAAGGCTTTTCTGAGGAGATGAATCTTTTAAAAACTGATAACTGAATAGTAAGAAGCAGCACAACATGCAAAGGCTTGGGGTCAGAGCATTCTGGGCAGATGGCACAGCTGGTCCACAGAGCTCCTACATGATCTCCGTGGGGTAGTTGGAGTTGGCTGTGGTACAAGATGAATCAGAGTGGTGGGCTGGGGCCAGATTTTGTTAGGCCTTTCATGCATGGATAAGAGAATCAGATTTTATACTAAGTTTAACGATAGGCTTTTTTTTAAAACTAGGTGTGCTAGGAAGGGGTTTTAAACTGGAGAGTGATACGATCCGATTTATGATTTTGAAAGATCACCCTGCCATTGCCATGAGTGGATTATAGAGGGCAGTAGTAGAAGTAGGTAGACCGGTAACAAAACTTCTGGCAAGCAACAGATGTGATGGCGTGGGGAAGGTCATTGGAGAGGACTGGGTGCACTTGTGATTTATTTTGGAAGTAGATCCAACAGAACTTGTTGTTAGATGACATGTAGGGTATGAAAGAACAAAAAGAATCAAGAATAGCACCTGGGTTTTTGACTTAAGCAATTGTGTGGATGTGGAACAGTTTGCTGAGATGGAAAAGACCAGTGGAGAAGGGAGGCAAATTTAGGGAGTAATTGCATGAGTTCTATGTTGACCTTAATACTTTGAGATAGCTTTTAAATAATCCAAGTGTAGGTTCAAAGAAGCCACAGGTTCTATAAGCCTGGCGTTCTGGGGATAAGACAGGCCTGGCAGTAATGATTTGGAAGTCATCAGCTGTAGAGTTTTCAGAGGCAGACAGCTTTCTTGGACAACTAAGAATACACAGAATGAGAGAAAGTGACCAGACAATTAACCCAGTCTCTCAAAGCTCCACTCTTCAGTTTATGTTTATGAAGCTGGATGCACTCTGTCACATCAGAGCATGTTTCAGCTTTACAGCCGTTTTTTAGTAAGTTCAGCATTCTGCATTACGTTCCTCTGGAGGGATGGGGAGGTGAGAGGAGCAGATGAAATATTGCTGAGTGTGTAGCAGCCTCTAGTGAGGTCAAGACACTTTTCTTTTAAAATTGCTCTTAATTTCGAAAGGCTACTCTTGGCAAGAACTCTAATGATGCAGAGAGACAAGCTACACTTTAAATATACGCATCGGCTTAAGGAAACCTTGCCAACATCAGAGATTAGTGGTGTTTTAATTTATGGTTTAGCTATTAAAGAATGCTGCTTCAAATTATGCTGCAGTAAAACCTCTATTATTAACTTGGCTGGATCGCACTGTCACCTTTTTTTCTCCTTCTTTCTTTGCAGTCATGTTTCCTATAATGAAGAAGATATTTTGTAATCTGAAAAGAATCAACCAAATTTTAAAGAAAGATGGCTACTTTGTAAACAGTGTAATTCTCTGATGGGCATTTTGTAGTCGGACAAACTATTAACTAGGAAACAGATGAAGGCTTCTACTTATAGCTGAGATGTTATAATGACATAGTTTCTCTCAAACAAGATTTCCATTTTACTATTTTATCCCTGCATTTAACAAATATTTCTGAGCTGTCTTCATGTGCCAGGCCTTGTCAAAGCATCATAGGTACAAATCTTTTTTCTAAATTTGGATCTGCTGTTTGGGAAATGGATGTCTTATTGAACAAGGCAAAATCTACAGAAGTAAAATGAACTACTTTGAGAGATTTTTTTAATTGAAAAATCTTGGAGAAGTGTGTAACCTAATCACAATTTTAAACGTCTTATTTAAATTATAAAATATAAGGTAATAGACAACAGTTTGTGTGTATCAGGGGAAAGCATGGGACGATCAGTTGGCTCTGGTAGGAGACCTGTAATATCAAGTACCTGGGGCTTTGAGGATCACATGGTTTATTAAATTCATCTCTCATTTGTCCAGCAAGTTAATGAAGTATCTTTCTCTTAAACTGAAGTAGGAAAAGGGATGTTTACAGAAAATAGTATACTATTAAGAAACAAAATGAGTTATAGAATAATTATTACTTGATCAAATTTTAACAGTATATGTTTGGATACATTTATATAAGAAAAGTATGGAAGGATACATATCAAATCATTAACAGTGTACGATTTGGGAGAAGGGGAAGGAAAGGCTTGTTTTACTTTTCATATTTCTGTGTTGTGTGAATTGTTGCAGTGAGCATGCATTACTTTTATAATTCAAATGATTGCAATGAAATCAGTAAATGGAGAAGGCATGCTTTCCTGTTCAGTAGGGTTAAACTATTTAATGTCTGAAAAGGCAGCTTTTTGTTGTTGTTGTCTTATTAATCAAAGTAAAATTTTCTAAAATGGAAGCGTTTTAAAAATAATAGTAATAAAGCCTCTGCAAAAAACATTTGGTAAGAACTAGCAAGATGGCAGCCTAAGATGACCTCAGATTCCTCCAGAAGCAAACACTTAGAAGTAAATGCTACGGTAAACATACTTTTGAGAGAATAGTCAGTCTGTCAGGTCTGTAAGGGAATTCCTTAGGAGCTGTAAAAAGGGAGATTGCTTGGTGGTACTCTGCAGCTCCAGTAGAGACAGGATGTGGCAGAAGACTAGGCCCTTTCACCTTTAGTGAAAGGACGAATTAGGAAAAAATTCACCCACTGACACAGGGTGGTACTTGGAGGCTTATCCCTTACCTATGCTTTTGGTAAAAAGAAAAAGTCTCCCAGGGCCTAACCCTGAAATGGGGTTGGTGTTAAAATTTAATAGTACCTCAAGGTCACGTAAATGCCCTGAAGATGTGAAATTGATAATACAAAGTGACCCTGGGCTAGTGAAATACCTGAGGCTCTCGGATCCAATTTCCTGGATGTGTGTGTGTGTATGTGGAGGGTTCAGGGCGGGTCTCTCATAGTCACAGGTGGGGAAGTTGTGTAAGCTTTGATACATTCCTAAAATGTATTCATTTAGCCTGGGACAGGTTACTTATCCTCCTTGAGCCTAAATTTCCTCAGTATTAAAATAAGAATACTAATATCAATTTAATGGACTTGTTTTGAGAATTCAAGGGGGTAACATATGCCTGGGTTCAGTAAATGTTTAGATCCCTTTCCATCAAGCACATTATTTAAAAATGAATCAATAGAAGCTGTTTCTCTATTATATTGATTCTCTCTTTTCTTTCACTGCTAGTCTTGTAAAATATTTCTCTGTTCCATTCCCTGTAAATTAACATGTATTTTAGCTTCATTAGGCTTAAGTAGACCTATATTTGCTAGCCTGGGAAGCTTAACCATCGTTATTTGCTTACTTGTTTGTGAAAATGTGTTTCGTGTTGTAAACATCTGCCTTATTGAAAAGCTTTCACAACACAATCCATCTGTAAATGAAATACCGTCTTTGTATTCTCTGCCTAGCACTGCACCTTGAGAAGAGTAAGTGCTCAGTAATTATTTGTTGTCAAATGATTTAAAACTCTCTTCGCATTAGCACCATGACTGTCTACAGAACTCAATCCTTGCAGAATGCATCTTGCAAAACAAATGTCAGCATAGTCTCAGTCTCTTTCTGCACACAAATGTAGGGAGTATTACTGGTTGTTCATGTATGTAGCAATACCTAACCAGTGATTATCAGTTGGTTCATAATCATTGAAGTGTAGAAAAATCTTGAAAAATATGAATTAAATTTTGTATTAGATCAGAAAAGAGTTCTGGAGTTTAATGTCAGAGGAACATGTGACTTGCTCTTTAGAACAGATTAGTTGGGGGTACAGAGAAGAATAGGGTGTGGCCCCCACCCTCTAAGAGCTCAGGATTTAGACACATCAAAGTTATGCCAGTTATCTGAGAAGAGAGATGCACAGGGTATGATGAGATTGGGATTAGATGGGATTGGAGTTCCTGGCCGAAGATCAAAGAGATGGTGGAGAATTTAGCCAGGGAAAGACTGGGTGTGGAGTGGGGCAGTCCAGTCAGAAGGCCTCAGGTGCTAGGCTGAGAAACGTGGGCTGGTCTTTTGGTGGGGGGGACAGCTATTGAAGCATTTTTAAGATAAAGGAGTGACATGTATTGCTGCAAAAAGTTGTGAAGACATTTCTCCTCAAACTATCAGGGACAAAAACAATCATACCGGGAGTCTTTTGACAACCAGTCAGTTTAATTAGAATATCAAGAGCTCTTCCCACAGACTTTGAATCCCCAGGTAGACTTTGTAAGCAGCCCGTGAAAATGACCCGATGGCCCCCATGTCCTGGAGCCCAGTGGTCCATCCAGAAGTCACCAGTGTGATGGTGGGGTTGTGCTTTTCACTGCAAACAGGAAGACGCATAAGTGGTCCTGCTCTTCAGGAACTTTCTTTGGGTCTGCTTGTCACCTCTCAGCCTCTGGAATTCTGGAATGAGTGCTTTCAGTTGCCACATTATACCCATCTGTTTTCTTGAGGACACTGTTTTTCCAAAGTTGTGAGGCAAGAACTTGGTGCTGGTGATAAACAGGGTGGGAGTGGAAGGTGGTGCTGGGATCAGAAGGTGGCGGGCAGCTGCCATGTGAGGGAAAGCGCAATGTCTTTAGACTATTCAGGGGCAAGTGCGATCAGGAACCCAGTCTGGGCGGGTCGTCGGTAGACCGCAGTGTGCGATGAAATGAAGCAGCCCATGTAGAGCGGGGAGGACCGGAGGGAGGTGTTGAGGAGCCCAGCTGGGGGAGGGCTCAGGGAGGCCGTTCAGGGAGGCCGGTTTCTACCCATGGCAGTTCTGTCACGCGCAGGCTCGGCCTCCGCAGTCGGCTCAGGAAGTTACCCACACTCCCCACCTCCGAGGATTTTGTCCGGCTAAAATGAGAAGTTTTACGTGAAAATGCTTTGTTAATGGTAAAGCATCATGCGAACGTATAGAGAAGTATAATGTGAAGGCATAGTGATGACCTATGGCAATCTCTCATTTCCCTTCCAAGCCAAATCTCTCCTTAGCATTTCATGCTTTATTATTGCTGAATAATCGATATTATTTTCCAAAGCCATTGTCATGAATATAAGATCTTACTTAGGGACTTTCCTGGTGATCCAGTGGGTAAGACTCCACGCTCCCAATGCAGGGGACCTGGGTTCCATCTCTGGTCGGGGAACTAGATCCCACATACTGCAACCAAGAAGCCCACATGCCGCAACTAAGACCCAGCACAGCCAAAATAAATTAAAAAAGAAGAAAAAAAAGATCTTACCTAAAACCTCTGCTTCAATGAACTAACATTTTAAATATTAAAAATAAATTCCTGGGACTTCCCTGATGGCACAGTGGTTAAGAATCTGCCTGCCAATGCAGGGGACACGGGTTCGAACCCTATTCCGGGAAGATGCCATGGAGCAACTAAGCCCGTGCGCCACAACTACTGAGCCTGTGCTCTAGAGCCCACGAGCCACAGCTGCTGAGCCCACGTGCCACAACCACTGAAGCCCACGTGCCTAGAGCCCGTGCTCTGCAACAAGAGAAGCCACTGCGATGAGAAGCCCGTGCAACGCAACAAAGAGTAGCGCCCGCTCGCTGCAACTAGAGAAAGCCTGTGCGCAGCAATGAAGACCCAACACAGCCATAAATAAATAAATAAATAAGAAAAGTATTATTAAAAAAATAAATTCCTTTGAATTAAGCAGTATCTACATGGTTGTTCATATATTTCGTCCCTCCTAAACAGTATTTAAAGTGAAGTAAAGTTCATTTCTATGACTAATTTGACTTATGAATAAATCATTTTCATGTATTTGGGCAAGTTTAGTACAAGTTTTCAGCCACGCTTTCTTAAAGATTTTTTAAACTGTTGTATTATTTGCTTTTTTTTATTCAGCTAAAACCCAAATTCAGTTTAATGAATTCTGTAAATCAGTGGGCTAATAGAGAAGCTTCTCTTGATTATTGTAATTAAGCTGGGTCTCCTCTAGTTTATGTTCAGCAAAGGTCATCTCAGTGTAGTACACCAGTAAGTAGTCTTTGAACAGCCATCTGGAGTAGAGGGTTTTGCAGAACTCATCTGAGTTTTTGGCCCCCTCCCAGCACTGCCATCTGTAGGGTCAGGGTCACTCTGCAGTGCTCATTGTAGGCTTTTCATTTAATGTCATTCTGTCCCCTCCAGTCTGTGTGTGTGAGAGAGGGAGAGAGAGAGAGCGCGAGTGAGAGAGAACCTCATTCTATTTTAGTTATTCCCTACTTAGTAGCACATCTAGACTATTCGAGTCTTTTTTCAAGAAAGTTTGATTTCTTGGGTATTTACAGAGCCTACAGAGTTACGATAGTCAGTATTGAAAATTAGGCATTAATCACTTATCACTATGTAACTTACCAAATGGAAAACTTAGTTATAAAACTTTTGTGTCTTACATGCCTGGGCTGTCGGGTAGAATTAAAAAGAGTTAAAAACCAATTTATCTTACTGCATTTGTACTGAATGGGAATTTCTCTAGGGGGTGGGTACACATATATACATGTAGGTGTGTGTAAAGGTATATATATATATACATATCTGTGTGTATATATGTATATGTATTTCTATACATGTATTTTCATTTTGGCATGATTCTGTGTTTATACATATCCACATAAAAAATGCATTACAAAGTGATCTCCTTAGAATGATTCCAAAAGAATAATTTGAAAGGGATCCCTATCTGGCCCTTTACAGAATGTTTATCAACCTCAAATCTAAATTATACTAGAAAATAGGAGGTTATCTTATTTTCCCAGTCAGTAAATTATTCACTGAATTTTTATGGGTGTCAACTATACCTCCATTATTGTACTAGGGGATTATAATCCCATGAGAATTGATCTGTTACGGTGCACAAATGAATCTGAATGGAAAGACATGTTATTAGTTCAGATACATTATTGTGAGTAGACAGTGTAGATGGTGATGTAGCACAAAGCACAAGTACCCAAGAAGCATCAGGATTGTCAGAGTGTAAAGAGCACTGGCTGGGAGCTCCAGTGCTGTCTTTGTCACTCGCTGCTTGTATGAGCTTCCAAGCAAATTTTATCATCTTTGTACTGCTTTCTTCACTTGAAGATGTGGATTGGCTTGGCCTGGATTGGATTGGTTGACCTGTAGAAGCCTTTCTGGCTCTGAAGCTCTTCCTCTGTGACATTTAAATAGGTCTGTAACTGTCTCTGACTGTTGTAATGTTTCCACAGGGTGTTACCTACTGTGGAGAGAGTTCGGCAAGCAGTCTTACCATGGCCAACGTGCCCTGGCACGAAGAAGTGGTGCGCTTTGTCTGTGAGTTGGTGGATCTGATCCCCGACTATGAAATTGCTTGTGAACACGAACATTCCAACTGCCTCCTGATAGCTCACAAGAAGGTAAGAACCAGTCAAGTATGAATTCTTCCATCACCCTTGTCCTTCCTGCTCTCTTTTCTCTTTATTTTCCCCTCACCTTATTATAATGAATATCTACTTGTTTGCTACCTTTCCTAAAACAAACATTAAGAAAGCCCCAAATTCAGTCTGTTGGACTCGTAAACTGTCTTTTCTGTGTGAGATTGCTTTGTTTTCAGCCCTCACCAAAGCACCTGAAGTGCTTTCTGGCTTGTAATTCGTGTGTACTGAGAAACAAAACAAAACACCCTTGTAATAACCTCTAGTCCTTTCCCAGAATGACAAGGGAAAGTGAAAATAGTAAACAACCCCCATATGAGTGTTTCTGGCTGTCAGAAGAAATATTGAGGTGTTTATCAAATTTTAGATCACTTTGAATCTTGGCCTCTGCAGAAATATTTCTGGGATTTTGGTTTTCCTTTTTCCTTTTTAGTGTTTTTATTAGACAGAACGAGTGTCTGAATCTAATGTATTTTTTAAGTAAATAATGCCTAGCAAAGGAGAAATTCAGTTTCTAGTAGAGGTAGGCCATTAAAAGGAAAAAAACCCAATCAGAAGGCCAGTGTTCGAGTAGCGATCATAATGATATGTCCTTACTGAAATATTTATACAGAAATAATATTGTGTCTGGGATTTGATTCAAAATGATACGAAGTAAGAAATATGTGGGTGTGTAGATGGGTTGAGGGTTGTTGAGGCTAGATGATGGGAACACAGAGGTTTGTTTTACTCCTCTGCCTAGTTTCCTGTTCAAACTTTCCATTTAAAAGTGCTTTTTAAAAAAGGGGACATGGTTGAACCTTGAAATCATTATTCTAGATGAAAAATCGACACAAAAGACTACATAATGTATGATTCCATTTATATGAAATGTCCAGAATAGGTAAATCCTTAGAGATAGAATGTGGTTTAGTGGTTGTTGGAAATAGGGGGAAGAGCAGACTGGGAAGTGACTGCTGATAGGTATGGGATTTCTTTTTGGAGTGATGAAAATGTTCCGGAATTATTTAGTGGTGTTGGTTGCACAACTTTGTGACTGTACTAAAAACCACTGAACCGTATACTTTAAAAGGTTGGATTTTATGGTTTGTGAATTATATCACAGTAAAGATAAATTAATACCAAAAAGGTAATAAAGAACGGGCTACCTTTTCTTATAAAAATGCTCTGTATGCAAGTAAAGTCAGGCTTAATTGAACACGAATCTCACTTTTTCCTCCCTCCACAACCTAAGTGGCTTCCTGAACAGCTTTGCAGGTTAATGATATTTAATAATATTAGAATCACTCAATTAAAATTTCACGTGGTCTAGTCTCAAACAAACAGGAGGTTAAAAGGCCCTCACGCCTTGGTGCCAATTAGATTGTATATATCTGACCTAATGATCTGTCAGACTTAAATATTTAGACAGAAGAATATGTACTGGGAGCATTAAGGAACAAAGAAATAAAGGCTACCTAGTATTTGAAACGTTAATAAAGTAGCTGCAAAGACAATTAACTTACAAAGTAAATCTTAAAAACTAAAGCCAAAACTGAATTTTATTTTCTAGCTTTTTATTCATTGTTACTTTTTTAGGTAAGGTAGCACCTTCAAAACAAATTGTTTGATTGGAGGGGCAGTGCTCTGGAAACAGTCCTGACAATGGTAGTAAAGTTCTCTCTTCTTCCATAAGGTCTTCACACCATAGCCAAAGATGTCTTTATAGAATGTAGATGTCTGCTGCTTAGGTGCCTTTGATTGACCTCCCATTGCTTTTAACATGAAAATCAAAATCCTTAATGTGGCCCCTAGGGTCCTATGTGATCAGTCTCTGTCTGCCTCTCCAGCTTCTTCTGGAACCCCTCTTCCTTCTCTTTCTGCACTTCTTTCATTTTCTCAGCCACAGTAGGTCTTATTTTTCCTCCAGTTAGGCTGGGAATTATATACTTTTTCTATTCTTTCAGTGGGTGCACTAGAAATTACTACATGCAAACTTGACTGATCAGTCTAGTGTTAAAATACTTTTACTCTGTAACTGTGCAAAGCAAGGACTTTAGAACACAACCTCCATTTTTCCCTTCCCAACTCATGCTGTCATTGTTGTGTATGTTAATTATAAATGTAAGGACAGTATTGTTAATTGCTTTATGTAGTCAGTATTTATTTAGATTTACCTGCATTTTAAACATGATTTTGTTCTCTGTTCCTTTTTGCATTTTTGAGCCTCCATCTGGGACTGTTTTCTTTTTGCCCAAAAAGCACCTTTTAAAATTTCCTTTAGTGGAGGTCTGCTGATGGCATACTCTCAGTTTTTGTCCAAAAATGTATATTTTAGCTGGGTATCAAATTCTAGGTTGGCATTTGTTTCCTTTCAACACCATAAAGATATTCCGCTGTCTTTTAAGTTCCACTGATGGAAAGTCAGCTATTAGTTTGTTGCTGCTTTTAAGGTGATTTGTTGTTTTCTTCCCTCTGGTTTCTTTTTCTCTCCCTTTGGTTTTTCGCTCTAATGTGTCTAGATGTGAACTTCTTTTTATTTTCCTTTTTGGGACTTCTTGGGCTTCATAAATTTGTGGGTTGATACTTTCCATCATTGGTTGAAGACGTCTTAGCTTTTATTTCATTAAATATTTCTTCTTCCCCAGTATTTTTCTTCTGGAACTCCAGTTAAACATGTGTTATTATATTTTTTATTTCACTTGGACAGTTTCTTTTGATTTGTATTCCAAGTCACTAATTTTTGCTTCAGCTGTGTCTCATATGCTATTAAATGCCACACCAATTTTAAAATTTTGGATAGTGTGTTTCTCAGTTAAATAATTTGTTTGTTTTGTTTGTTTCAAATATGATATATCACACTGTATCCTTTCCAGTTCCCTGCTGAAATTTTCAAGCTTGGCTTTTATCTTCTTGAATACTGGAAATTTCAGCTATTTCATTGTTTGTATCTGATAACTCCAATATCTAAAATCTCTGTGGATTTGTTTCTGTTATCTGTTGTTTCTGTTGGTTCTCAGTTATGTTGCCTTGTCTCCTTATGTACCTTATCTTATTATGTAGAAAATTATAGAAATAATATGAGGTTTAGGATTAGAATATCACTTCTGAGATTTGGAGACACGTTTTACCTCACTTTTTTCCTGTGGAAACTGATCAGATGGTGAAGAGACTTCCTTAAAGTCTCATAAAGTGGCTGAGCCAAATCTAGACCCACAACCTTCTGCCCTCTAGTCCATTGGTCTTTCTTATACCACAGGGCATCTTTTGATACCACTGACGCCATTCGAAGAAGAGTTTAAAACTGGGAAATTTTATGTTAGACCAATACCTGACTTCAGTCTCTAAGATTTCTTCTCTCTTCCCAGTGTAAACATGGACATAGGGGAAATAAATGGCACCGTATCTCATTCAGGCCAGTTGAGTTCTGTAAGTGTTTATTAGACATCTGCTGAGTTCTGACACCAGGCTGTGCAGTGAGGGCCGCAGCACCTCAGCCATGAAGAATGTCAAGCACAGCCATGGATGAAAAATCCAGTTTCTCTGCATCCTAACCAGCATTTGGTATTGTCTTTTTTTTTTTTTTTTTTTTTTTTGCGGTACGCGGGCCTCTCACTGTTGTGGCATCTCCCGTTGCGGAGCACAGGCTCCGGACGCGCAGGCTCAGCGGCCATGGCTCACGGGCCCAGCCACTTCGCGGCATGTGGGATCTTCCTGGACTGGGGCACGAACCTGTGTCCCCTGCATTGGCAGGCGGACTCCCAACCACTGCGCCACCAGGGAAGCCCTGGTGTTGTCATTTTTTAGGTTAGCTGTTCTAACAGGTTTGTCATGATCTCAGTGGGTCTTAATTTGCATATCATGAACATGATCTGTTTAGATCTTTGATTTCGTTAATGAGCATTTTATAGTTTTTCGTATACAGGTCCTATACTTTGTTAGGTTTATAACTAAGTATTTTTCTGTTTTAGCAATTATAAATGGTATTGCATTTTTAATTTCAGTTGTCACAAGTTCACTGAATTCTGTAGAAATAGAATTAATTTTTGTATGTTGATCTTATATCCTGCAACCTTGCTGAATCACTTATTATTTCCAGCAGGATTTTTTTAGTAGATTTCTTGGGGTGTTCAACATAGACCATTATAGCTTCTACAAAAAGGGACAGTTTTGTTTCTTCTTTTTCAATTGGCATCCCTTTAATTTCCTTTACTTAATTACATTTACTAAGACTTTGAGTACTTTATTGAATAAGAACAGTGATTTCGGACATTCTTGTCCTTTTCCTATCTCGGGGAGAGCGTTTAGCCTTTCACTGTTTAATTTTATGTTAGCTGTAGGTTTTTTATACTTGCTCTTTTCCAAATTGAGGAAGTTTCCCTCTATTTCTAGTGTTTTGAGGGGTTTTATTGTGAATGGGTGTTTATTCACAATAAAATTATTAAGTCATATCCTTTTTCTCTGTTGCTATGAACATGTGATTTTTCTTCTTTTACCCATTAATATGATGGATTACATGGATTTTTGAATATTGGACCATGCTTGCATCCCTGAAATAAACCCCTCTTAGTCATAGTGTGTATTTCTTTTTTATATATTGCTGAATTCTTTTTGCTAATATTGTTTAAAAGATTTTTGCTTCTATGTTCATGAGGAATATAGGTCTGTAGTTTTCTTTTTTTATACTGTCTATGATTTTAGTATTAGGGTAATACTGGCCTCTTAAAGCAGGTTGGGAAAGGTTTCCTCCTGTTTTCTAGGAGGAATTGTGTGGAATTGGTGTTAATTCTTCTTTATATGTTTAGTAGAATTCTCCAGTGAAACTGTCTGGGCTTAGAAGCATATTTTGGGGGGAGTTTTTAAATTATGAATTACATTTCTGTAATAGTTACAAGGCTATTTAGATTATCTTTCATCTTGGGTGAGATGTGGTAGTTTGTACTTTTCAAGGAATTGGTCCATTTCATCTAAGTTGTCAAGTTTATGTGAATAAATTGTTCATAGTATTACTTTATTTTCCTTTCAGTGTCCGTACAACATCTTGTTTCATTTCTAATTTGGTTGATTTGTGTCTTCTCTGTTTTGTTTCTGTTGGTTTATTCAGTTTGTTGATTTTATTGGTCTTTTCAAAGAACCATGTTTTGGGGACTTCCCTGGCTGTCCAGTGGTTAAGACTTCACCTTCCATTGCAGGGGGTGCAGGTTCAATCCCTGGTTGGGGAGCTAAGATCCCCCATGCCTCGTGGCCAAAAAACCAAAACATAAAACAGAAGCAATATTGTAACAAGTTCAATAAAGACTTTAAAAATGGTTCACATCAAAAAAGAAAAATCTTTTAAAATAAAAAACAAAGAACTATCTTTTTGTTTCATAGGTTTTTCTCTGTTTTTCAGATTTCAATTTCATCTATTTCTGCGCTTCTCTTTATTATGCCCTTCTTTCTGTTTACTTTGGGTTTCTTTGCTTCTTGTTTCTTAAGATAAGGGCTTCGATTATTGACTTTTCCTCTTTTCTAATGTAAACATTTAATGCTCTAAATGTTCTTTGGCCCATGGATTACTTAGCAGTTTGTGGTTTAGTTTCCTAGTGTTTGGGGTTTTTTTTTTTCCTGTTGTGTTTCTGTTATTGATTTCAAGTTTGATTCTCTTATAATCAGAGAACATATTCTCTATGATCTTGGTTCTTTTAAATTTGTTGAGGTTTGTTTTGTGGACTAGGATGTTGTCTATCTTGGTAAACGTTTTGTGTGCGCTTGCCAAGAATATACATTGTGTTGTTGTTGGGTGAGTGTTCTGTGAATGTCTATTTCATCCTGTTGGTTGTTGGTGGTGTTGAGTTCTTCTGTATCTTTGCTGATTATATAGTTCTATCAGTTACTGAGTGAGAAGTGTTGAGGTCTTCAGCTGTAAGTGTGGGTTTTTCTATGTCTCCTTTCAGTTCTGTCAGTTTTCGCTTTACATATTTGGCAACTGTGTTGTTTGGTGCATACTCATTTAGGATTTCTGCATCGTCTTGGTGGAGTTGACCTATTTTTCATTTATATAATGTCCCTCTTTGTTCCTATAAATTTTCTTTGCCTTGGAGTGTACAATATCTGACAGTAATATAGCCACTTCTGCTTTCTTTTGATTGATGTTTACATTGCATATCTTTTCTATCTTTTAAATTTCAGTCTACCTATATCATATATTTGAAGTGCGTCTCTTAGAGATAATATACAGTTGGCTGGTGCTTTTTTAACGTACCCTGCCAATCTCTACAGGGTTTCCACTGAAACAATGGGGGGGGTTGGGATGGCAGGATTCCCCACTGCACCTTCTCTGACACCTCCCCAGCAGTGGGAGGGAGAGGGTACAGCTCAGTACAGCTGGGCGAATGTGGAAATCTAGGATCCCCACAAGGTGTTTGCTGACTGGGGTGAGAATGAGGCCAGTTTTTCTCTTGGCCTAGGATGGTTATTATGTAAAAATTTTCTGTCTTGCTTGGCTGCCCTTTTCCTAGTCCTTTGGCTAGGGAGGCTTAATCTGAGGCTTAATTTTTTTGTTTTTTTGATTGTGAGTGCTCATTAGTGTTTCTAGATTGTGGGCTTTAACCAGGCTTCTGAATTCTCGCACCCAGTCCAGGATATATGAGCCAAAATTAAAACCCAGGGAACGTATCACTACGTTCCTTAGGTCCTGCAGTCCTTAGCCAACCTGCCTTCTTATCTCCACCTTTCAGAGCCTTCTTATGTTTGTTTTATATATAATATCTAGGGGTTTTAGCTGTAGAAATACATTTGTCCAGAACAGAAGACTTATGACTAGACAGTTTTGACATTTATTGTTTTTTGTTTACTATCTCCCCAGTGAACAGTAATAACCAGTCCACTTGGCACTGTTTGTTATTATTAGATTATTTGCACGTAAACTCATTTTGTTTGCTTATGTTAAAAGTGTCACCCAGTATGGTTGCATGGCTACCTCTGTAGTGTTACTGGAAAGGTTTTTCAGAAACTTATATGAAAAGATCTTTTCCTAATCCTAATCAGACCCCATCAAATCCCATTTAATAATTAGGCTAGCAATTTGCAGATGAATGCCTTTTTAAGGGTAGTAAAAGCAGACTTATAACCAAAGGAAAAAGACAAAAACAAAATCCACAAAACAGATCATTTAGTCTACAAATAATTGAGGGTGGGCATTGACTATTCAACATCCTCATTGTTTTTGCTGCCAATTCCAAGTTTATTGTTTCTCTGCTGTATTTTTGAAACACATGCCATCTTACAGAGAATGCAAGAGAAAAACCTAAACATTTTATTTGGTTTTAATGGCCTTCACAATCAAGTCCTTTCAGTTTCATTTCACGCCTACTCCCTGGGCCTTTACTAGGCATTGCCATGTTGTTTCTTTCCTCTGTGTATTTGCCGAAGGTATCTCTTCTGCTAGACCTGCCCTCCTTACCCCACTTCATCTGGTGAATTTCTGCTTTTTAAAACTGTAAAACAAACCTCCTTGGGGACCACTTCTTTCAGAGCTATATGCACATCTGTAAGGCTGTTTTCGCTAAGAAGTTAGGGTTCCTGGAACACAAGGGCTGTCATTCCCAGCACCTCCTAGAGTACCTGGTACATATTAGATTCTCAGTGTTTGTTTAGTGAATTAACAAGCTCTTCACCTTAACTTTCTTTCCTTATTCATTGTCTTGCCTTCTGAAATCAGAGACATTGTTCCATCTTCCTTGCTAATTTTGGTAACTATTTACCTTCGTCCTTATTTATTTACTCATTCATTTATTCAATGAATATTTACTGTTGAGTTTGCTATTTTATAGGTCATCAGTAACCTGCTAGTTGTCAAATCCAGTTGTTTTCTCATTCACCATTCCTCTATTTTTTCTGCAACAGGAAACTGATGCCCATTCATGCTTTTGAAAGTCTCTCCTGCCTACTGTACTGTACTTTTTTGATTCTAGTAAAGTTGGCTAGTAAAAATAAGAACATTGGCAGAAAGTGCAGCATTTAAAATCCCCAAACTGTGGCCTTTCTTTCTTTACCCATTTCAAAAATTTGAAATTCTCTCTGAACCAGGATAGCTCAAAATGTAAGGTGAATTGTAAATGAATGAATAAATGAATGAATGAATGAATGAATAAATAAATAAATAAATAAATTCTAGAGACACCCCAAGCATGGATTGACTATATTTAGTTGACCTTTAAAGATCCTGCATTAAATTTGCAAGGTTTTCACAACCTGAATTAGCCTCTGGAGAGTTTATTATAATTTGTATTACTCTGTCCATTCCCAGAATACTCTGTGGTCATTTGCAGTGCAGTGTGATCTTTTCATTGCCATATGCTACACCACATGCAAAGCATTTCTGAATTCTAATAGTGGAATATTTTTTTAATGGATGATTACTTTTTAATATCTCTGTAGAACAGTTTTGTTATTTAGAAGTGATGTTCAGACTAAACAGAAACATAAAGGAGTTTCTGCTGTTGATAAGAAGTAGGTTTTTTAAGTGTGTGTAAGAGTAGATGGGAGTAGAAAGTTCAGTGAGCATCTCTGACTTTGAACAAAGGAAATATAAAAAAGACTCATATTGAGATAAATAAGTCAGCATATTCCAGTTCCAGGGTTGAGCTAGAGGGACAGAGAGATGACTACAGATAGTTGGTGAGTGGAGGGTCAGCCTGTCTGTGTGATTTGGAGGGGCTGGCTGGGAGAAGGAGGTACAGTCAGCCCTCTGCTTCTGGGTTTCCAGCCTAGCAGCTTAAATGTAACTGTGGTCCTATCAGTGTGCAAACTAGTAAGACCATGATGAATCTGATATACTTTGATCATTTTAGTTCAGAGATGTGAAGTCCTTTCTACGTATTGGTAATGTCCAATTATAGTGGTTCACTGTCTGTGGAAACCAAGTGGTAGGTTATATGCATGGCTTGCAGAATCCACATAGCATTGTTTTTAAACTTAATTCCTTATTATTTTAAAATAAACTTTATGTTTTAGTACAGTTTGAGATTTACAGAAAAATTGAGAAGATAGTACAGAGGGTTACTGTGTGCCCTGGTTTGGCCTATTATTAACATCTTACATTGGTATATAGCACATGTGTTACAATCAATAAACTAATATTGATACATTATTATTCACTGAAGTCCATAATTTAGATTTCCTTAGGTTTCACTTAATGGCCTTTTTCTGTTCTAGGATCCCATAACTTTGAGGAGTAGTCAGGAGGTACTTTGTAGGATGCACCACTACTGGAATTTGTCCAATGTTTTTCTCATAAGACTTGCGTTATGGGTTTTTAGGAGGAAGATCACAGCGGTAGAGTGCCATTTTCATCACATCATATCAAGCTCCCTTGATTTTGACCTTGATCAGCAAGCTGTGGTAGTGTTTGTCAGTGTTTGTTTTCCCCTCTCCCTTTCTGTAGGAAAATTCTTCCTTCCCCTCTGCTTCGGAAGAAGTGTATATTCAGCACATATCTAAGGAGTGAGAGTTATACTCCACATCCTTGAGGGTGGAATATCTGCATAAATTATTTGGAATCCTTCTGCACAGGTTTGTCTCTTCTTCCCATTTATTAATTTATTCAATCATTTTTATATCAGTATAGGCTCATGGATATTTATTTTATAACTTTGGGTTATAATCCAATTCATCTTTATTACTTTTGCCCAAACTATTCTAGCTTTGTCCATTAAGAGCTCTTTTAGTTGGCTCCTGTGTTTCTTTTACATACCCCCATCAATGTGTGTATTTGGGGAGGGCGGGGTTTGTTCATTTTGAGCTCTTTTCTTTCTCACACCACAAGAAGCTCCAGGCTTGTCTTGTATATTTCCTGCCCCAGTCCTAGAATCAGCCATTTCTCTCAGGATCTGTGGTTTCTTTTATTGGAGAATGGTGTTAGAAACCAAGATCTGGGTGAGAGTGTGCTCGTTGCTACTAGGGTGTTGTTTGTTTTAGACCCTCTTAGATGACAGAGCAAAGAAATAGATGTGTATGTATCAATACTAACCTTCGTATATACACGTGTAGGTAAATATTTCTATATGTACCATTTGTATCTATATTAAGCTAAACATACTGATGTCTCAGACTCTAATCTGTTACCACATGACTCATCCTAGTCTCCTCTCCTTGCTTATTTATAAATTCACACTCCAACAGTGAGACTTTAATCCTAGCTCCTATTACCAGTCATCTGTTTACTTAATTGTTCGATTCCAGTATACATAAAATATATAGCAGTATCAGAATTTTTAACCCTAGAATACAGTGTTTATGCTTAGTTTCTTTTGCCTTTAGTCTTACAGGCTCCACTTACTTTTAAAATTACTTAGGTCAGTGCCCTTTCCACCCCCTCCCCTTCACTGAAGTTATTTCACACATTTGTAATTTAGTAGACTCTCTTGTCACAGTCTGCTCCTCTTCCTGGGTTCCCCTGACCTCCTAAATGACTTTTTAAACTTGCATACTTTAAGGTTCAGTATTTGTGTTATAAAGTTCTGTAGGTTTTGAAAAGCGTATAATGGCATGGAAACATGAATGAACATATCTTTCTTATGCTTGTTTGCCATCTGTACATCTTTGGTAAGGAGGTCAGATCTTTTGCCCATTTATTTAATTGGATTGGTTGTTTTGTTATTGTTGAGTTTTAAGAGCTTTTAAAAGATACTTTGAATACAAGTCATTTATCAGATATGTTTTGCAAATATTTTCTCCCAGTCTACGTGACTCGATTCTTCATTCTCTTACCTGTGCCTTTCTCAGAGCAAATGTTTCTCATTTTAATAAAGTTATCAATTTTTCTTTCATGGTTCATGTCATCAGCAAATAGAGGCAGTTTTACATCTTCCTTTCCAATTCTGATACCTTTAATTTTATTTTTTTCTTGCGTGATTGCTCTACCTAAGACTTCTGGTACTGTGCTGAGTAGGAGTGGTGAGAATGAGCGTCCTTGTTCCTGATCTTAGAGGAAAAGCTGTCTGCCTTTTACCATTGAGTATGGGCTTGTCTTACACAGCCTTTATTATGTTGAGATATGTTTCTTCCCTGCCTAATTTATTAAGAGTTTCTATCATGAACAGATGTTGAATTTTATCAAATGCTTTTTCTGTGTCTTTTGAGGTGATCTTACAACTTTCAAAATGTACCTTAGACTTAAACATAAACTATAACTCTATAAAATTTCTAGAAGATAACAAAGGACATTATTCCCTTCCTCTCTCATGGCTTCTTTTACTTCTTCATTTTCAAACCACTTGTTATGGCTGCTGTAGCCCCAATTTAGCTCAAGCATCCACCACCACTTGGTTCAGTCTCAAGTGCCAAATTCTCAAGAGAAGACTTGCCTATGTGTAAAACCATATTGTCTTTGAACAGAGATAATTTTACTTCTTCATTTCTTATTTGGATGCTTTTTTTCCTTTTTCTTGTCTAATTGCTCTGGCTAGGACTTTTATATATGTATGTCTGTTGATCTAGTTGATTTATTGTATTGTTCAAGTCCTTTGTTTCTGTAGTTATCTTCTGTTTGGTTGTTCTATCCATTATTGAGTATGAGATACTAAAGTCTCCAACTATTGTTATAGAACTGTCTATTCCTCCCTTCAATTCTGTCAATATCTGCTTCATATATTTTGATGATCTGTGATCAGGTACATAAATGTTTATAATTGTTGTATTGTCTTGCTGTACTGAACCTTTTACTGATATATAATGTCCTTCTTTGTCTCTTGCAGCCTTTTTGATTTGACGTCTGTTTTGTGTGATATTAGTATAGCCACTTCTCCTTTTGGTTACTATTTGCATGGAATATCTTTTTTCATCCTTTCACTTTCAACCTATTTTGTCATTGGACATAAAGTACAGCACTTGTAAACAGCATATAGTTGGATTATGGGTGTTTTTGTTGGTTTTTTGCGGTACGTGGGCCTCTCACTGTTGTGGCCTCTCCCGTTGTGGAACACAGGCTCCGGACATACAGGCTCAGCGGCCATGGCTCACGGGCCCAGCCACTCTGCGGCATGTGGGATCTTCCTGGATTGGGGCACGAACCTGTGTTCCATGCATCGGCAGGCGGACTCTCAACCACTGCGCCACCAGGGAAGCCCTGGATTATGGGTTTTTTAATCCGTTTTTCCAATCTCTGTTTTTTGATTGCAGAATTTAATCTATTTACACCTCTGAGATCAGAAGCAGCAGTTGATGGTCAGAAGACAGATCCCCAGTGTTTGGAGGACAGGGTCCTCAGTGCCCACCCTGTCTCCCACAGGCTGCATGCAGGCTGCTCCAGGAACATGCTTACAGCCGCCTGCTGTGGGCATGGGGAGTGAGGGGTGGGTAGCTACTGCCTGTCTAAACTGAAATTAACTACAATTTACAGTTCAAACCTTCCCCTCAAAGTTGCAAACCTTCAGTAAACTTCAGAGTTCCAAAATAGTTATGTCAGGCAAGATTCTGCCAGTATAATTTTTGTCTGGGTTGAGAGAAGTCTTCCTATTGCTTCCTACTGCACCACCTTCCCAGAATCCTGTACTCTTATATTTTAAAAGTTTTTACTCAGGGCTTCCCTGGTGGCGCAGTGGTTGAGAGTCCGCCTGCCAATGCAGGGGACGCGGGTTCGTGCCCCGGTCCGGGAGGATCCCACATGCCACGGAGCGGCTGGGCCTGTGAGCCATGGCCGCTGAGCCTGCGCGTCCGGAGCCTGTGCTCCGCAACGGGAGAGGCCACAACAGTGAGAGGCCCGCGTACCGCAAAAAAAAAAAAAAAAAAAAAAAAGTTTTTACTTAGTTTAATTCTGAAGTGAATTGACATTGCTGTCCTCCTTCAGCACAATTACAGGGACTTTCCAGTACTCTTTCCTGCAATTAATGCATGTTTTGATGGATCCATGTAAATCTCACTTGCATCCCAGTTGTTCCTGCTGGGTTCCGTTTCCTTCTTGATGACGTAAGTGGTAAACTTAGTCTCTTTTTCCTCTGAAACATCTTTATTTCACTTTTGCTCTTGAATGATAAATTATCAGAGTAGAAAACTCTAAGCTGAGGTATTTCCTTCCAGCACTTTGAAGGTATCATTTTGTTGTTTTCCAGCATAATCTTTTCATTATCTTCTAGTATCTTTCATCATCAGTGAGATGTCTGGTGTCATTCCTTAGTTTTAGTGTCTGCTGTTAAACTCAACAACCAGTAACATTTATTAAGGTCACTTTGATAACACTATGCTTGCATTAATTCATTTAATCCTTAAAAAAATCTTATGAGTCATAAATATTATTTTTCCTCATGTTCCAAAGGAAGAATCTCAGGCCCAGAGAGTACAGATCTTCTCCAGGGACAAATAGGGCATAGTTAGAATTCAATTCCATGTCTTTCAAAATTCAAAGACTACTTTGGATCACTACATTATACCATCTCTCAAATGCTACAGAGCAGTCAGACACGGTGGGGAAAGGGAAATGTCCCTTGGAAACAAGGTGCAGTTTCCCATCCCACGTTCACCAAGCAGCATCTCCTTAATCTTCACCACGATCATCAACACTGAGAAAGTTTTTGCCGAATTTGAGGCCATGTAGGTAATTAAGCACTGATCACAGAGGCCTCCCTCTTGGATATATAAACTCACAATCTGTAAAGGGAGGGAATGAAGAGATGTCACCTCCCACACCTTCCCCTGTTGGAATAAGAAGGGAACTGTATGTCTCCATTAGGGTTTCATGCAGTGTTTTCCTAACAAAATCTACTGACTGAATATTTTCCCCGCTGTGTTACATGTGGAACTCATTCTTATCGGAGACCTGATTGTTCCCAGTAATTACTTTCAGAAAAATGTCAGAGAAAATTGGCAATTTGGTGACACTACTGAGAGGACTTAGCTCTACTCCAACAGGATGGGGGATTAAGATTGAAACTCCAGAAACTGAGTTTCCAGATAAAAAATTTTTAATTGCACTTGGATATATCTAGAATTCAATTGCATTGTTGTAGTTTTGCCTCTCAAAATGGTTCCCCAGGCAGCTGTGCCATGGGAATGCTACTTATCACCAGTAAACTCAGAAAAAGGTGGCAACTCCTCTCAACGTCTCACTGTCACAGGCAGTCAGGTGCACTTTGAAGTCTGTCTTTGGGATCTTTGCCTCCTCTTACCCAAAGAACAAACAATGCAGTTGTAGCTACAACAGGTGAGAACAAAATTCATAAACCTTGGAAATTCACTGTAGCACTCTTTTTTTTGTATTCCAAAGTCACTCTCCCTGTAACTACCTTAGGACTCCCTCTACTCCTTCCCAGTTAACATGTACTTCTGAGTTCTGAGAAGGTCTGGCAGCGCTCCTGTTCCATCCTTTAACCAGTGTTTTTCTAGTTGTGTGGTTGCTAAGTATTACTGTATGTTTGGAGGAGCCAACTACTAAATAATTGATACTAAGATCACATAAATTCTTCTTAAGAGTAAGAAAACGAAAATGGTATGTATGATTCTTATTTTTGTATTATTCTACTTTGTTCTCTATATGTGGACTTTGAGGTCTGGTTATACAATAAAGGATTAATTTTACCCAAAGAAAGGGCTGACATTTGTCCTCAGCTTCCAGGAGGTGATTTCTAAGCTCTTGGGATGTCCTGCCTGACAAGAGTGTCTTTGCTCATCTGGAGGCACATTGGCTCACACTAGATCGTCTATGCTGAGAATGTGGTTTGGGGTGGGGGCTTTGGTCTCCACAGGACCTGCTCGACCTCCAGAGAGGCTGGAAACTAAGGTCAGCCACTCAGCAAGCAGCTAAGTCTAGGTGCACAAACCCCATTAAAATCCCTGGACACCAAGGCTCAGGTGAGCTCCCCAGGTTGGTGGTACTCCACGCCTGTTGTCAGACATCGTTCTGGGTGAAGGTAGCATGTTCCAGGACTCTACTGGGGGGAACGTCGGGAAGCTCCTTGCTTGGAACTCTCCTAGGCTCTGCCCATGTGCCTCTTCCCATGACTGATTTTAATCCCTATCCTTATGCTGTAATAAGCCATACTATGAGTATAACAGCTTTCGGTGAATTCTGTGGGTCCTTGTAGTGAATTGTCAAACGTGAAGGTGAGCTTGGGAACCCCTAAATTTGCAATTGGTGGCAGAAGTGGGAGTGGTCTTGGAGAAACTCCTGAACTTTGTACTGGTATATCTGTTTTCAGATCCCAGCCTCACTGTTTTTCATTTTTCTTATCTGCAAAATAGGGGTAACTCTGTTTACAACGTTACTGTGGTAGCTAAATAAAGTGACATATATAAAGCATCTTCATATAATATAGGATTATATTATAGGATTATATATATATATATATAACATATAATAAAGGATCTTCCCTAAAGGTGCTGATCATTTGATTTTTTAATAAAGAATACTACAGTATCATGTGGAAGAATATTTGTACAGAATACCTACGGTGATGATTTTTTGCTTGTTTTTCTCTGTTTGCTCTTTATGTCTTTACTTTGTATTATGGAAGATGAGGGTTAAATTTTCTTCTACCTTTTCTCATCACACACTTCCTATTCTCCCACCTTCCCAGCATACATATGCCATAATTTTATGCATTATTATGACCATATGAATAGTATTCACTGTTGAGCAGTGCAATCTTTTATGATTGCCATTTGTTTCTGGCACAACTTTTTGGTTTTCCTGGAGTTAATATTTGTCTTTTTTTGTGTGTGTGTGTGTTCTATGTTCTTGAGCTAAATCAACTCTTGAACTCTCTGCCATCATCTATTTCTCCTTTCAGACTTTCA
The DNA here is from genome assembly GCF_949987515.2 of Delphinus delphis. Lineage (NCBI taxonomy): Eukaryota > Metazoa > Chordata > Mammalia > Artiodactyla > Delphinidae > Delphinus > Delphinus delphis. Next base: position 73,880,165 of record NC_082697.1, read on the forward strand.
GATGTGTTGAATTTTCTATCAGGTTCATCTTTTTAAAGGAGTCTCTCCAGGGGCACTTTCTGACCCATCTACATTGGACACACAGCTGTCCTACTGGGGTTTCTTTTAGCTTTCTCCTGTGTGGGGTATCTTGTTCCTGTTTTTTCAGGTCTCTTTTTAATTTACTCCCTCATTCAAGTGAAGCATCCTCCAGAAGATTCCTGAGAAAGGGTATGTGGGAGGTGCAATTTATTGAGACTTTGAATTTCTAAAAATATTTTTATTCTCCCTACACATGTGATTGATAGTTTTGCTGGATATAGAATTCTAGATTGGAAATTATTTTCCCTGTGCAATTGGAGCCCTGTCTTTAAGTTTTCAGTGTAGTTGTTGAGAACTCTGAAGGCCTTCTGATTCTTGATCCTTTGTACAGGACCATTTTTCCTTGTTAGATTTCCCTTTGTCTCCATTGTTTTCCCTCCGTGAAATTTCACTGAGATGGGCCTCAGACAGTATGTCTATTTTCATCCATTATGGACCCCTTCAGTCTGGAAACTCGTGGCCTTCACTTCTCAAATTTTTTCCAGAATTATTTCATTGAGGTACCTCTATCCTGTTTCTTCTCCTTCCTTTCAGGAACTCCTATTATTTAAAAATTAGGTCTCTTGGGCCAGTCCTTAAATTTTCTTTTATATTTCTCTCCTATTTTTTATCTTTCTTTTTTACTCTACATTCTAGGAAATGTTTAACATTTTACTTCTTAACTTTCTCAAGAATCTTTCATTTCCATAATTTTAAAATCTAAAGTCTTTTTCATTCTTTGAGTGTTTCTTTTTATAGTGTAACTTTTTAAAATGAATACAGTAATCTCTCATTTCTCTGAGGATAATTGTCTTAGTTTAGTTGTTTGGATTTTTGTCATTTCCTCCGTACCCTAGGCTCTGTTTACTCTGTTACTCTTTTCTTTTTGTTTATTTTATCTCTCTTCCATGTTAGAAGTTTTCCTCAGATGATCGTCAGTTGTCTGCTCATATTTAAGTGTGAGACTAAAAAGAGTACTGAGAATCCTAAGTGTGTACACTGGGCTTGACTTTATCTTAGAGGAATCTACCTGGGCCGTTTCCTGAGGGAAGCCAAGAAGTCTTCATGGCCACCAAGCGTCAGGAAGCAGGAAGTAGGGCTGTTCTGATCTCCCATTTTCAGTGTGACAGCCCTGTTCTCCGCTGTACCTGCTGTCCCATAGTCCATAGATTTTCTATTTTATTGTCTTCCTAGAATAAACCTCTTGTCTTCTGTTGGGGGGTGGGGTGGGTGGATTGGGTAGGTGCTCAGCTGTGTGTATGTCCAGGGGGTCAGAAAGTTGAGATTCTAACAATTTCTTAGTCAGAATGTAAACCAATCTTTGGGCTCTTTTTTTGGTGGTGGTGGGGAGTTGGGGCCTCTTCTGCCCCACTTCCAGGGGTGACTGGCGCTACCAGTTTGGGGCCTTTGGGGAATTCTGAAGCATAAATTGGGTTGAATCTTGGATTTTTCTGTTTGCTGGTTTAGGATTCAGCTCTCTTGGGTCTGCTAAGCCAGTTGTTGCTTATCTGTCATCTTTTAAGCTTCTAAAAGTTTGCTACTGTTTTCTCCTCTCCCGACCTCTTTGTTTTTATAAGTTACATATCTTTTAGAAATACCTTTACAGTCATTTTAGTGAGATTTTAAGAAGAAATGAAGCAAATGCCTGTGTTTAATCTGACATCTTTAATAGAACCTTATTAAACATTTAAAATAATAAAGGCCTTATTTGTCATCATTCTGTTTAATGAAATTTTCCAAGTGTGAAAGGTATGGAAGTAATGAGAACAGGGCCCTTTGTACCACAGTTTGATTGTTCTAGGTGGTGGGAGCCTGTAGAACTGGCCGGTGTGGCCAGCAAGACCACACACACATTCTCAGCAGCGTGGCATCGTCTAGTCAGGCCATACCATATTGCGCTTGTGGTGTATTTTTGAGATCATCTGTGACCTTTTGAGTTTATTTGTAATTCTGCATAGATTTCCTCTTCCCTTACTGTTGGATTTGAGGAATTCTTGAAGCAGGGTGACCTCATGTCTCAGCATACTTAACCTCAAATTTTGTGATTTGGGGTTTCATTCCTCTGTTTATGCAGCTCCAACTTTCAGCTTTATTTTTGTGCCAATCATACTAAAGTTTGCCCTTTTAGCTTCTGCCTTTTGCTTGGAATATTTTGACTTTTTCTGAGCTATTATTCAACGCGATTATTCTCACATTGTCTTGAGAGGGGGGTATGTGTGGATGCAGTTTTGTCTTAGGGGTTTTATAGCTCAGCGTTAATTTGAGAGTAACCTACAGTTACAGACTTAAGGTTTATGTCCCTTCAAAATTCCTACGTTGAAGTCTTAACCACCCCACCCCACCCCCCCAACCAGTATGGCCATATTTGGGATGGGGTCTCTAAGGCAGCAGTGAAGGTTAAATGAGGTCATAAGGTGAGGCCCTGATCTGATGGGGTTGGTGCCCTTATAAGTAGACACCAGAGCGCCCCCACCGGCATCCTCTGCTTGTGCACATACTGAGAAGATGCCACGTGAAGCCAAAGTGAGAAGGGGGCTGTCTGCTGGAACCTTCACCTTAGGCTTATAGCATCGAGAACCATGAGAAAATTAACTTTTGTGGTTTAAGACACCCAGTCTATGGTATTTTGTTATGCAGCCAGGCAAACTGATACACCAGCCTTCTGTCACATTTACTTGGTCTTCTAGTTTGTTTTTTTAGACATTGGCAGTCCGAGTTGTCAGTTGACAGATATTAGCTTATAGTTGTCATATCCATGCAACTAATTTCTTCTGTTTTAAGCCAGGGTAGAGCTCTGTAGTTAGGAGCCCAGATCTTCAGGCTGCATCAGGTTTAAGCCAGGGTAGAGCTCTGTAGTTGGGAGCCCAGATCTTCAGGCTGCGTTAGGTTTAAGCCAGGGTAGAGCTCTGTAGTTGGGAGCCCAGATCTTCAGGCTGCGTCAGGAGTTAGGAAATCAGTGCAGTGGGTTGCAGCTGGCAGTTTTTAAATGAAATACGTTGCCTATAGTTTTGTGAAAGTTGTGTTTCCAGAGTATGTGTATGTGAATGTGTATACTAGATCAAGATGTAAAATATGTTTCTTACTGTAGGTTGTGGCAAAGAAAAAAGATTTTAAATCTATTGCTGTAGTCCAAGCTAATCTTTTAGTTCCTCTTGGAATATCCATGGCAAGTGATTCTCGTCAGAGTTTGAGGGAAAAGGAAGACCAGAATTGTGGACACTGAGGGTTCAGAGTTCAGACCTAGAGCTCTGAACCCCAAAATGGAAAGACACAGGGAAGAGGAGAACATGGTATCTGTGTAACTCGGCAAGCGAAGCAGGGAACCCCCAGGAGGACTCTTCTTAGTGGGGCCAAGCTCCTGGGGGCTGGCTGTGATTTACCACCTTTCTCTGCATTCCCAGAGCGCGCTCACTGCACACACCATGTTATACTATAACTAGTTTTTAATTGTCTGTGACTGGGCCACGTCCATAGTTGGCACTCCATAAATGTTAGTAGGAGGGAGGAATAAAAGGTAGGCATTGTTATCGGCCTTGTTTTACTGTCATCCGAGTTAATGACATGTTTAATCCTGCACTGGTTGGGAAGTAAGCCCACTTCCAGTCACGTGTGAACGTTGTGCCCTCTATCATGAGTGCACTGTGAACAGAGTCCACACTATTCTATGGAGCCAAGAGCAACAGAATTCCATCCTGTCTCTCAAGATGTCAGGAGAACAGGTGGAAATGTTTTCATTGTATGGACTTCTAGCTTTATTAAGAGAGGTAAGGAGGAAGAGGTTATAATACGTCAGGAATAGTCATGAAACCAGCAGCCTTGGCAGGATGCAGGGGGAACGGGGAAAGTGGCTACGGAAGCAAGTATAATGTGCTCTTTTTGGGCGAGTTCAGGGTGCAGTGAAGGCCTGTGGCAGGGGACTGTCATGGTCGTCTAAAGGGATTCAGGAGGACTTCCCAGAGCAAAGGACATTTATGAAGAGATTTGAGGCTTAAGTAGTAGGTGTTAATCAAACAGAGGTAACAACATAGGAGTCACCAGAGGGGGCGGGTAGCTCATGAGCAGCCTCCAGTTGGAGAGGTGACGTTTAGACGGCATGTCCTAGGTGGTGGCGCTCTATTCTGCTGTAGGCATAGCCATCTACTGCAGCCTGCAGAAGGTGGAAGCAGCCCAAACTGGAATCAGACAGTCAGTCAGCCGGCAGACTGTTGCCGACTTCTAGAAGTGAGGCCCTGCCTTAGGGCAGTGGCAGGATGTGGCCTTGGAAGTACAGCTAAGGAAGAATTGATAAGGCCTGACCATGTTTGGGGTGTAAGCGGCCAGGGAAAGGAGGGACACCTTTGACTCTAGTTTTGAGGTTCAGCACCCGGGGATGACAGTGATTACTTTCCTAGTGGTAGAGAACATTTGAGAGCAGTCAGCCTTGAGAGGGAAAATGGTGGGGAATGTGGATTTTACATGTTGAGTTGTAGAATTCATAGAGCTCTTAGGGCAACTTTTCAAGGAATGGTCTTATTAGAAGAAAATTTTTCATGATTCATAGGTAGACTAAACTTTCCCATTTATGTGGCATCTTTTCCCTTAGAAAGCTCCTAGCTGTTGGGTAAAAAATTAGATGTTATTTAAATACAGCATATTTTAATATTCTAAATCCAGGAACCTAAATATTTTCAATATTTTTCTCAGCTAGGACATGAAATTGTTACTTACCTCGGTTCATAATCAGGTTTTTTTAAAAAACGGTGGCATAACAAAGATTTGTCCATTTATAAATCAAATATCAACGTATTATACATTGACACGATTGAATGCCAAGTGGTTGCTTTGAATTAAAAGCCTTCACAGTTCAATTTGTAGTTCCTTCGGAGCCTCCTCAACTTACATTGTCTTTTCTTCTTTCGGGATCATTATTCTACAGTGACTTTTGAGAAGCAATTTTCTTAAAAGAGTACAAATTGGATTATTCCCCTTTATTGAATTGAAATTCTTAACAGGGCTTTCCGTTAATGAGATATTGTATTCATGTTAGGCTAAAAGGGCTAGTTTGAGTCATTAAGTTAGCATTTCGGAATTAGAAAGGCATCAATTAAAGCTTCACTAATAACTCAAGCAAAATTTAGTAATAAAGGGATTCCACTAGGTGCTGCTAACACAAGCATGAAAACTCATACCAGGGAAAACTGGCAGCAAGAGGAATCGGAATTAGCTTGACACGTGGTAATGCCGAAAACGTCATTAATCTCCTTCCAGTGATACTGCTCAAGATAAACACATCCTTGACTTTCAGTTCTAGGATGTATTCTTTATTCAGCGACTGGGTCTTCCAGGTCCAGCACGGAAGTGGTCCTAAGGGAAAAGAAACTCTCCTTTGACTGTGTATAGAACATTCTGCTTTGATACGGAACCATGTCTGGAGCGCAAAAGAATTTTCTTTAACGTGATAGGGAAAAAGTATCAGGCTCATTTTTGATTTTTTGATGCTTACTTGACATTTTTTATGGGTGTTTTGAGTTCTGACCTGACTACTTTTTTTCTTGCCAGTTTAAGATTGGCAGAGAATGGTGGACGTGGATTGATTACAGCCGCTTCCAGGAGCTCATCCAGGAATATGAAGACAGTGGTGGATCCAGAACTTTCAGTGCCAAGGATTACATGGCCAGAACTCCTCACTGGGCGTTATTTGGTGCCAGCGAAAGAGGCTTTGATCCCAAGGACACAAGATATCAGAGAAAGAACAAATCAAAGGATATATCTGGATGTTGAGATTATCTGAATTTAGGATACCGAAGGACACAAACTGATTGCCCCAGAAGGTTCTCAGACTCCACTGTGATTTTTCCAAGGACAAATTACACAAATTATATTTCACATAGAGAAGGGTATAAGGGGACGCAAGTCACATCCTTAGGCTCAGGAGACAGCAGCCACGCTTTGAGTGCCTGGGACTCAGCCTCACTGTCTCTTTCCAGAACTCAGTCCCTTTTCTGAGTTTACTTCTGAAAGAAAATCATTTTGAGGGGGAAGTACACAACCTTTATTAGTTTTGAATTATAATTAGGAAGACTGCCTAGAATGCCAACCATGGGAGTGTCGTGCAGAGTGAATTTCTGTTCCTTTTCCCCTGTCATGGGCTGTTGGCCTTTGTCAGTTGTACTACCCTGAGGTCAGTGTATCTGCTTCCTCTAAGATCTTCATCCCTTTCTTACATCTTAAGATAACACTTCCTGAAAGTAATTTGTCATAATTCTCAATTATTTTATTTTTTCTCAATTATTTTAAATACTACATAGATTTCTTTAAATATTCATTTAGTACCAACTCTTTAGAAACTGATTTGGATCTAAAACTGTACTAGATCTCATTCCATTCCCATGCAGATTGCCATAGAAAGTAGTATGTGAGCTGGATTAGAGTAAAATCTCTCTTCTGTAAGAGGAATTGTCATATGATGTCACTGAATAATTAGTCTCACAAATTAGTGAAACAATGAGTACAGTTTGTTTTTGGTTTAAAAAGTAAGTGTTTAAGCCTCTCATCACTACACATGTAGCAGGTTTCCATCTTCTTTCACTCTTGTAGCCCTAGCTACTTTCTGCAATCTGTTCTTTAAGTTTCAAGTTTTTTCCTAATTGAAAACATCACTAAATACTCAGTAGTTTTTAAGAAGTATTATAGTTATTTAAAAAATGCCTTTATCCTAAAATTTTAGTAAAATATCTTTTGTGAAGACTTGGACCACACATTTTCTTTTGAGCGCTTATTTTAAAGATGCTTCTAGTCCCATGGTTCTAAGCCCTGTCAGACCCATCTCCTCCTTATATTCCTCCTCTATTCTCTGCTGAAGTAAAGTTCATAATAATATAATCTACTTACTCATGTAGTTGAAAACTGGGCACTGTATTTATTTCTAAGTGATAGAGTCTCTCTGTGCCATAGGATGAAATCAGATGTTCTTGAAGTCACCACATCTTCAAGCATGCGTTCAGTCTCCTGTTGACCCCTGAGACAGACAAGAGATAGGAGTGGTCCAGGCCAGTGAGGCAGGAGCTCACTGAAGCTCAGATGTGTTAATGGTCGTTGAGTAGAGATGGAAAATCTCTATTCAAACCTTAAATTAGAGGAGAGTATTAAAAAGCAAGAGCTCATGCTAAGGAGCGTACAGATGGGGTCCTGTTTGTGACAGCTAACTGGGCACACAGCTGTAGGAAGACCCCTCTGGGGCTGCCGTAAGGAGCAGGGCAGGCGGCAGTGCATGCTGGGCTTTGGACCGTCCCTCAACCTCTTTTTCAACCGGGCAACGCTGCCTTTATTTTTTATGCATTGAGGTTCTGCTCAAGATTTAATGTGAATGAAGATATTCTGTTGCTTCAAAGAAAAAAAAACAAAAGCAAACCTCTCACCACCAGAATGAGCCCTCCTGACTCCATTAACTTTAGGCACATAAATGAGCAGTTTTTCCTCCCTCTGCCACCCAGGAAGTGTTTGCTTTATATTTAAAAAAAAATAACATGGTATATTAATCCCAGTTCACAGTCACAGCAGAAAATTTTAAATGCCTAGGGGAAAAAAATACAGTGGAATCTGGATGAAAAAAATTAAATGTTTGCTGAGCAGTATTAAAGTAGAAGAGATGGGGAAGCTTGAATATTCTTAGAAGGTGAGCTATTTGAAAAATAGCATTCTAGATGTCCAGTGGAAGTTATTGTTGGAGTTTGAGCAAGCGATTCTAAAATTCTGCCGAAAAGCTAGCCAGGTAAGAATAGTTACAAGATTCTAGAAAAATAATTATTCAAGGAAAATTGCTTTACAAGATATTAAAGAATGTTGTCTAAAATAATTCAAACAACATGAAACGAGATCAGCTTCCAAAATGACAGAGTGAGAACCTCAGTGAACTCACTCTCCCTCTAAAACAGTGAAAATATGGGCAAAACAACTAAAATCAAAGAATTTTAGAACTCCAACAGTTTAACCAAAGCTTTGCCGTGAGCTGAAAATCATCTGTTAAGAGAAACTACTGAACCTTAATAAAATTAACAGTTTACTTCTCATCAGAAAGCATGGAGGCCAAAAGGCAGTGGAATGGTATCTTAAAAGAGCTGGAAGAAGAGACTTTCAACCAAAATTTCTATGCCTATTTTAATCTTCCTTCAAAATTAAAGAAGAAATTAAGACATTTTCAGATAAGCAAGAAGTAAAGAATTCATCACCAGCAGACCTGCCTACGAGGAGGAGTCCTCAGGGCTTAATGAAAGTACGTTAGGCTTGAAACCACGTGAAGAAATAAACAGCACTGGTGGAAGTAACTACGTAAGTTTTATAGAAGACAATATAAATGTACTTTTGTTTGTAACTCTCCTATCTGTTTTATAAGATAGCTGCGTAAAGCAATACTTATAAAACTGTATTGATGGACTTAGAATGTATAAAGATGTAATTTGTATGACAGTAATAACATGAAAGAAGTGTGAGGGGAACAGAGGTATATTGGAGCAAGTCTTGACTACCCACTGTTGAAATTAGGTGGGTATGTTTCCAAAGCAGATTTTTTAAAGATGCTAATTGTAATCCCAAGAGCAGCCACTAAGAATAAATTTTAAAAGTTATAGTAAAAAAAATACGATTCTGCTCACAGTTTCAATGTGTGGATTTTCCACCCCCCCACCAAACAGTTCTCCAACACCAGCTGGGTGTCCTGCAGTTTAGCTTAATTCTGACACTGTCTACCTGGAGATAGCATCAGATCCCACAGGTTAAGTGCTCTGCCCCCCAACTTCAGATGTCAGTCACAAGTCCAGGTTGTCACCTGTGCTTCTGACCAACCAGCTATAGATTGGAGGTTCCCGTGGGTTTGATAAATGTGCTAGAGCGGCTGACAGAACTCAGAGAAACATTTTACTTACTAGATTATTGGTTTATTATAGAAGGGTATATATAACTCAGGAACAGCCAGATGGAAGAGATACACAGGGCAACGTACGTGGGAAGGAAGATAGGGCCTCCATGCCTTTTGCAAGCACGCCACTCTCCCAGATCATGTGTTCACCAATCTGGAAGCTCTCCAAACCCAGTCCTTTTGTTTTTTTTTGTTTTTTACATCTTTATTGGAGTATAATTGCTTTACACTGGTGTGTCAGTTTCTGCTTTCTTTTGGGTTTTTATAGAGACTTCATTACATAGGCACGATTGATTAAATCATTGGCCATTGGTGATTGACCTTAATCTCCAGCCCCTCTCCCCTCTCCAGAGGTCCAGGGGTGGTTCTGAAAGTTCGCAACCCTCTAATCACTTGGTTGGTGGCCCTGGCAACGAATCCCCTTCCTTAGGTTACCTAAGGGCTTTCCAAAAGTCGCCTCATTAACATAACAAGACACACATTGTTGTTGTTATTGTTGTCATCGCTTAGGGAATTCCAAGGGTTTTAGGAACTCTGTGCCTGGAACTGGGAGAGAATAAGTATATTTAATAATTTAATATTTATATTTAAATAATGTATATTATTATAAATCACAATATCACAAAGAAATGAGAATTTAAAAGGTACACTAGAAAATATCTATTTAGAAGACAGTAACAAAACGACAAAGATCTAAGACATTCAAAAAACAAATAGCAAAAATGTCAGGAACAAATCTTGCCTTATTGGGTTAGTATATTATGTAAGTAGATTAAATACCCCAATCAAAAGAGGCAGAATGTATTTTTCTTTTAAATCCAATTATATGCTGTTTGCAATAGACACACTTTACATTCAAAGACTAAAAGGATCGAGAAAGGTATACCATGGAAGCAGTTACCAAAAGAGAGCTAGAGTGGTTTTACTAATATCAAAAAAATAGACTTTAAGACAAAAAAAAAATTGTTAGTGGGGACAAAAGGGACATTTTATAATGATAAATTGTAATTATTTTAATTATTTATAATTACACCTTACTAGAAAGATGTAATGATTTTAAACATGCATGGACCTAACTAACAACAGAGCCCCAAAATATGTGAAGTGAAACCTGACAGAGTTGAAAGGAGATGATTCAGTAGTAATTGGAGACTTACATAACCCACTTACAATAATGGATAGAGCAACTAGGCCAAAGCCCAAAAAGGAAGTAAGAGATTTGAGCAACACTATAAACCAAGTACACCTGAAGGCCTCCATAGGACGCTCCACCAGCAACACATTATTCTCGAGTGCCATGGAACATTCTCCAGTATAGACCATATGTAAGATCATAAAACAAGTCTCAGTAAGTTTAAAAGGATTGAAATTATGCAAAGTATAGTCTCTGACCAATGGAATGAAATTAGAGATCATTAGAAATCAACAGCAGAAGAAAATTTGGGAAATTCATAAATATGTAGCAATTAACCAACGTCCTAAACAAACAATGGGTCAAAGAGGGAATCACAGGGAAATTAGGAAAGACTTTTGAGATGAATGAAAATGAAAACACAACATACCAAAACTTATGGGATGCTGCTAATATAGTGCTTAGAGGGAATTTTTTTTTTTTCCTTCGATACGCGGGCCTCTCACTGTTGTGGCCTCTCCCTTTGCGGAGCACAGGCTCCGGACGTGCAGGCTCAGCGGCCATGGCTCACGGGCCCAGCCGTTCCGCGGCATGTGGGATCTTCCCAGACCGGGACATGAACCCGTGTCCCCTGCATCGGCAGGCGGACTCTCAACCACTGCGCCACCAAGGAAGCCCTGCTTAGAGGGAATTTATAACTGTAAATGCCTACATTAAAAAGAAGATACATCTCAAATTAATAACCTTCCATCTTAAGGAACTAGAAAAAGAACAACTAAACTCAAAGTGAGCTAAAGGAAAAAAATAATAAACACTAGGGGCAGAAATAAATAAAAGAAAGGAAAGAAAAGCAAAAGAAAAAATTAGTGAAACCAGAAGTTGGTTCTTTAAAAAAAAAAATCAACAAAATTGGCAGACCTTTAGCTAGACTCACCAAGAAAACAGGAAGATGCAAAGAGCTAAAATCAGCTATGAATGCACAACTTTCTGAATATACTGAAAACTATACTATACACTTTAAATGAGTGGATTTTAAGGTATATGAAATATATCTCAATAAAGCTTTTTTTAAAAAAGCACAGAGGCAAACCTTAACGTTTATGAAAAGCAGTATAGGATATAAGATAAGGAATATAGGATAAATCAATGGAGATTTGGGAGAAAAATTATGCAGTTTTGGTCTTTATACTAAATAGCAAAAAGAGTCAAATGAAACAAAAAGCTCAGAAGAAACCTTGGGTGACGAAGGCCTTTCTGGACCAATGGCTTTCCAACTTACTCATGCATCAGAGTCACTCGGAGGGCTTGTTAAAACATATTTGTGGACCCCACTCCAGAGTTTCTGATATAGTAGGTGTGCAATGCAGAAGAATTTGCTTTTCTAACAGGTTTCTGGGTTATGCAAATGCTGCTAAGAGACCACACTTTCAGAATCCCTTGTAGATATAAAAACAATGTAAGAGATCTAAGGACAGGGGAAGAAGAACACTGCAGGTAGAGGACTGAGCATGCTCAAAGGCCATGTGGGGAAGGGTTGTGGCACATTTGAGTAGCTGTAGGAAGGCCTCAGTGGCTGGAGAATGCAGCAGAAGATGTAGGAGAAGACCAGGCCACGCAGGGGAACCAGGAGAACATAACAGTGATGACTCAGGGAGATACAGGCCAGTCTAAGCCCTAAGAGCAATTATGCAAAGGAACAGCATGATTAGATGTGCATCTTAAGAAGATCACTGTAGCTTTGCGTTAGATAATGGCCTGGAAAGACCAAAAGCGAAGGGGATGAGTTGGTAGGTGTTCTTGTAGAACAGGCCAGAAGTGATGGCCCAGGTGGTAGCATTTGTGCAGTGCACGCCCCTGCATGCTGACCCTGGTGGTTGGAATGGAGGGCAGTGGGTAGATTTGAAAGAGACCTTAGGAGGAAACACTGGTGGATCTGGCCACAATTTGGCTAGATGGGGGTGGGGGAGTGTGGCATGTGGGCAGGCAGGAGGGATGAGTCGTCAAGGATGACTCCTGGGTTTCTGGCTTGAGAACAGGAGAGAGGATGGTGGTGCTCTGTAGGCTGAGACTGGAAGAGGGCCAGGCCTGTGGGAGATCCTGAGTTCATTTGTGGACAGGTAGGCTTGGAACTGCCCAAAATTTCCAAGGGGAAGGTCAAGCCAGCGGTCAGGCATACAGGTCTGGGGTGGAAGAAATGTGTGAATCATCATGGTGTAGGTTATACTTGGAGCCTTAAGGAGGGCGGAGGTCATCTTCGGAGAGCGTATAAAATGAGGAGGAGGGGCCATGTCTCCAGGAACTCTAGCAGGTAGGAGTGGGACAGGGAAAGAAGTCCCCTGACAGCTTCAACAGGGGAGACATTAGAGTAACCAGGCCTGTGGAGTCACAGAAACCTGGGGGAGTTGGGGGGCGGGGACAGATCAAGAAAAGACTGGAGAACAGTTCCAGAGGCCAGTGAGAAGTGAGCCAAAGAGGATGACAGCAGAACATCCCTTGCATAGGGGTCCTTATCAATACTTGTAGTGCAGTGCTCGCACCAGTGAAAGTTTTTAATGACAGAAGATGTTTATGATATAACGCTAAGTTTAAAATACAGAATACGAAATCGTAGTTATCACCGTAATTATATAAAAATCCTATGTATGAAGCAACATATAAATGGATATGTATTATCTTAATTAGCACAATAAAAGGTATGAGGGAATGTGTTTTCTACCTTGTAGAGTCAGACTCTAAGCCTTTTCCTTAAATAAGATCCTGAAGTTGGAATTCAGCCTATAGTTGGAGTTAAATATATTCAAAACTGCATATTTTGTCAGCTGAAAGATTCGTCTTTTTTTGTTTTTCTTTGTGTGCTGGGTTGCTTTTCTCACTTTTTATTTAAATACAGATTGATGAACCCCTCCCCGGGCACCGTTGATTTAATCTAAGTCGGCAGTGACTAATCTTGTTGGCTTTTAGCCTGCTTGGTGTTTTTGTCCTTTACTGATTTCCTTTCATTCATTATGAATAAAGTACGCTACTCTCATGACTAGGTTTTGAAGCTGTTTGGTACCGTGTTGTAAATTTCACTGCCTTTTCTGGAGAAAAAGACCCTCTTGTTTGGAAGGAACCCTAGCGTGTTTAGATTTCTCCTCACCGATTCCAAGAATTCCAGCTTAGATGTTAGAGAAAGAGAACTTATAGTGGCCGCAGACCTCAGTCTAAGGCAGGGTGTGTTTGCAACGGGCAGTGAGGGAAGCTGTCAACTTCCGGGTGAGACAGGAGCATGTATTTGTGCAAAATCGGAGCAGGCAGACATCTTGTGATTCCTTCTCTAGTTTCTGAGAATTCTCATCAAGACCCTGTGAAGCTCCAGCTAATGCTTTCACTTTTCTCTCATTGAGGAAGTGAATTAATTGTGCAGCTATTAACTGGCTCTCATTGAGGACTACTAGATTTGTACTCTGATTGCTGGCTAAGGAGAAGTGGGGAAAAAAATCACTTGGACTGTTGAAAAATGGAACTTTTTTTTTTCAGCAACTGGTCCCTCCCCTCCCCGTTCCTGCCAGGAGGAGCTGCAGTTTCCTGATCTGCCCCCCACTCAGGCAGGAAGAGGGCCTGGGATGTCCCCCAATGTGGGACCCCGGCTCACGGAGGGATTAGGAAATGCCAGTCTCACCGTGTTCACACCCCCCATCTGCCCCCAGAGAAGGGGGAAGTGAGGCCACAGAGAGGAGGGCTCAGGAGCATCACGCTGGAGCAGCGGGGCAGAAGGGCTTCATGAGATCATGCCAGCAGGGTTCAGCTCACCCAAGCACTGCACTGGGGGAGTTCGGCACATCTGGCTTGAGCAGGGGAGCCCTGAGGTCAGGTTGTGGTGTCTGAAGGGTGCGGGGTGGCCTTGGAACTCTTGCCACTTACCTGCCGCGCACAGAATAGGGATCCCTGGGGGCAAGGCTTTAAGGCACCTGGCACATTTCTTGCCAGGACCTTGGGCTCCTCTGACTAGTCTCTGACCCGGCCCCTTCCCAGGAGACCAGAAGTCAGCACTTCCTTTGTGCCACAGTCTGAGCCCCAGTGTGGGGCTGGGAACTGGGATTCAGGTCTGAAGAGCAAGGCCTCATGAGTCTGCTGGGCAGCACAGGTGGGGAAGGCGCAGCTCTGAGGCCACGGGAGCAGGTTCCTGGCAAGTGTGTGCTGTATCTTTGGGGTTGGAGTGTTTGGCGTGGCAGATGGAACCCAGCGGCGTTCCTCTGGGGGCTGTGCTCTCCTTAGCCCCCAGCCTGCACACGGTGCTGGGGGGGACACATGATCAGAGAAGGAATACCTGGCCATTTATTGAGAGCCCTTCCTACTGATAACCGGAAAAGCTTATCAAAACTCCAGGCTCTTGTTCAACTCATCCAAAAGAATTGGGGCAAGGAACACAAAACACAAAGGAAGAAACACACACACACACACACACACACACACAGACACACACACACACGCACACACTGAGGCTGAGGAGCAAAGAAAACAAAGAAGCAGGTTATGGAGGCAAAGAACACACTTAGAGAAGAGTGCGGGCGTCCTCATGAGCGAGGGGTGCACTGCAGGGTTATTTATTTATTTAAAAAAAATATATTTGTTCGTTTATTTATCTTTTTATTTTTGGCTGCATTGGGTCTTCCTTGCTGCACACGGGCTTTCTCTAGCTGCAGTGAGCCAGGGCTACTCTTCATTGCAGTGGCTTCTCTTGTTGCAGAGCACGGGCTCTAGGAGTGCGGGCTTCAGTAGTTGTGGCACATGGCTCAGTAGTTGTGGCTCGCGGGCTCAGTAGTTGTGGCTCGCGGGTTTCAGTAGTTGTGGCACGCGGGCTCAGTAGTTGTGGCTCAGAGGCTCTAGAGTGCAGGCTCAGTAGTTGTGGCGCATAGGCTTAGTTGCTCTGCAGCATGTGGGATCGTCCCGGACCAGGGATCGGACCCGTGTCCCCTGCATTGGCAGGTGGATTCTTAACCACTGCGCCACCAGGAAGTCCACTGCAGGGTAATTGATTCACCCTTTTATCTTATTTTACCCCTTTGAATGGATGGGGGTCTTTTGATTAGGGGTAGATTATTCATTGAGGGGAGGGTTGAGGTGGGGCCTGGATTGTACCAGGTTGCATCAGCGCATTTGTCTCCTGAAGCCACCGCATATGTGCTCTAAGAGCTGTTTTCCCTTCAGTTGTCCCTTAGTAGTCTAGTGGCCACACGTGGAAGGTTGTACAGGGTCATTAGCAACCTGTGCATTTTTATTGCACATGCTCCACGGTTTCCATGGTCAGAGTTTCTTGTGCAGATGCTACAGAGGTTCTGTTTTAGATGCCGTTCCTCCACACGTCATGGCCTCATTAAGTGCAAACCAAGGAGGTGCCTTTGCCTTCTGCCTAATACCTATGCACGAGGAGGCTGTCCTTGGGCCCGGGCCTGTCTTTCCTGCCTGACTACATGCCAGGCTCTGTGCAGGACCTCTGCCTCCAGGCTGGGGGGTTAAATGGCAGGCACTGGTCAGAGCTGTAACTCCCTGCCTCACCCCAAACTCCGCCTCCCTCCTTCTGTCTAGCCAACAGACAGCCTGCCCGAGTGGAAATTCTCAAATGCACATCTGACCATGTCCCTTCCAAAACCCTCCCATTCCTCCTTTAAGCCCGTTGTCAAGTCCACACTCCTCAGCCTGACACACCTCACCACCGGTCCTGTGGAATAGCTCGTGCCGCTGCTTCCATCTCTAATTCCCATCCTTTCCTCCATCCCCCTGACCGGCTCCTGCTCAGCTTCTAAATTCAGACTTTTGAGTTTGCAGTTAACCTCATTCAGATGATTTCATTGGCTTGCTCGTTGAAGTACACGTTGGCCTTAAGTTTTTTCACCCAAGGCAACTTAGCACAGAGCTTTTCAACACATTTCCAGAACTCCTAGACTTTGAGCATCTTATTGAGTAAGATATTACCCTGGTGGCAGTGCATCCTTATTCGTATCGCCCTTTCTTCAGGATCAGAGCCTTGGCTGTGATGGTCCCCAAAGGACAGGAGCCATACCGAGCAGGTTCAAGTGGCTTAGACGCACATGCTCAGGAGTTCTGACCTCTGGGTTTATGCTCAAGCCACAGAACATTATTGATCACTCTGTACTTTACTTGAAATGATTGACAGTTGGTAACAAAACATGAGCAGTATTTTCATGTTTGATTTTTAGGTCGTTTTGTCCTCTCATTTTTCTAAACTGGTACTAGACGGAAAAAGATGTTTATACTATAGAATCCCGAACTGCTGTCATGGCATGAAAGCATGTAGCAGTCAGCATGCTCTCTGCTACCAGTAACAAAGTTAGTGGTTTTGAACTAGTGGTTTCAAACAGTAGGGATTTTTATTGCCTCATATAAGCAATCTGGAAGTAGGTGGTTTCCAGGTTGAATCTAGGGATGAATAATCGAAGACCCAGGCAGTTTCCAAGCTTTCCACCACACCCTTTAGGACATGTTGACTTTCGTTTTCAGACTGTTGCCCCATGGTCTCAAAATGGCTGCCAAAGTTCCAGGCATCACATTCTCTCACAGTTGTGTTCAAAGCCTGGAAGGAAATGGATGAGGAAGAGAGCTCTCCTCTATTGAGTTGCTCTATTAATCAAAAAGGGAAAAACCCCTTAGAGACTTCTCTTTAAGTCTATTAACCATAAATGGGTCAGTTGACAACCTCCAATTGCAAGGGAGGGGGAGAGCACAAGCATCTGGCATTTTCAGCCTCTAGTGTGGGAGGTAGGTACTATTAGGAGCGAAGAAGGTGGACAACAACTCCACCTGCCGCAAAGAATATATATCTTGTGTGTGTAGTTCACCAACACACCAAACAGGTATGGAGCACCTGCTGAGGGCCAGGTTCTTGCTCTGGGTGCTGGAAGAGGAGCTTCACATTGTAAGACTCGGTCCCTGCCCTGTCCAGGAGAAAAGCAATACCCTTGAGCCAGAGATTAAAAATCAGCAAATTAAATGCAAAGTAGTCTTAGAACCTGGGAGTAGGACTGAGAAACTAGCTTTGTCTTGGAGAATGGAGAGCTTCATGGAGGAGGTGACATTTGAACTGTGTCTTGAAGGATGAATGGGAGTTTACCAGAGGAAGAAGGCAAGTAAAGGCCATTTCCGTCCAAAGGGCAGCATGGGCAGATTCAGAGCTCTGAAAAAGCCTGCTTTTGTTTTACTGATCGCCACCTCTTCCACCACCACCCCGGCTCTGAAGGAGAGCCACCCTTAATCAGAGCTGAGCCTCACGGCCCATTTGGTTGTTCTGAGAGCAGCAGTGATGAGTGCTCATTCCACTCGGGAATTCTTCATTCAGAGACCTGCAGTGGGTGGTGTGGGCTGCTCTGTGGGGCGTTTATTCTTTGTTCAGCCCACGGTGACACCCTGACTTTTGGGGTATGCACGGGTCCTCACCCACCGTATGGGGGAGTGTCTGGTGGAGGCTATGCTCTTAGTCTCCCCTTGCCCCTCCTGGCCCTGAGATTGGCCATATGACCCTGAACTAGGGCAGTGGCTATGCCCGCCCCCCGGGTCTGGTAATGGGTCCGGATGTGAGCGGGACCGATGGAAGGCCTTCCCTGGATTTCTTCAAGTCAAGCCTGCGGAGGCTGATCTGAGAGACGGAGCCCGTGTCCTGCCAGGGCTCGATGCCTGTATCCAGGTGTCCCTCTGCACAGCTTCCCCACGCGCCACCCTTATGGGGAGCGACAAGTCACGTCTTTCACTTGGGTTCATTGGAGCTGGTTTTATCACTTGCAGTAAAGTCTTGGCTAATCTAGTAGCACATCACTAGCGGAAGCCCACTGGCTGCCACCTGGCTGCCGCCTCTCCTGGTAATATCCCTGACCCAGAGAGGCCTTCTCTTCTGTCCTGCTGAGGCTGGTTGGAGGAAGATGTCCTGTGAGGCCTGGCTCAGCAACTTCTCTCCCATTTCTCTGGGGCCTTCCCTCTGTGGCTCCTTTCACTCCAAGCCAGCCCCGTGGCTCCTGTGACCCCAGCAGCCCAGGGCTGCCATGCTGCAGGCCCGTGTCATCCCACAGCTACGTGAGCATGCATGCTGCAGCTGGAGCCTGTACAGATGATAAAACTCTCTCCACCTTTCACTCCTTGGGACACACACACCTTCCCCTGGGCCTGGGGACCCTCTTCTTGGGTTCTTTCTTGCTCCTTTGCCTTGGGTGCCTCTGTCTGGGTCTGTCTGCTGCTGACGCGCTGTGTGCAGGCCGTTAGGTAGAGCCCTACCCGGCTCTTGTTTTAGAGGCCTATTATCTTAATTCCCAAAGCTTTCACAGGGAACAGGCAGCAAATACGGCAGCGGCAGCATGCACTCTGCCTGCCTCCTAATTATGGCAGTTCATGACTCAGAATCTCAAACTGGTCATTTCTTTGGCCACAGACAGCATCCCGTCCCACTCTTCCCTGCATCCCTTCCGAAAGAGTCAGCCCATCGTTCCAGGAGGAGGGGATGCTGTTGCAATTCATCATGGTACAGATACTACCGTGCGGGGTGGAATAGCGATGCTGTCTGCAGCAGGGCAGGGCATGAAGGGAGGAATAAAACGTACTTCATTAAGAGAAAATTGCATCAAGCCCTCATCCCCGCATGCTCATTTTACTGTGCTCTGTTTACCAAAGCTCATGTGGGCTTATTTAATTTTATTGGAAAATAAGAAAATGCCCCCAAAAATCACTGCCTCACACGAACACGCCTAGCAATAAAATAAAGTGTGTGTTTATAATGCTTTTAGATTTTCTCTCATTAACAGGCCACTTCCCTGACCCGGTGGGATCTGCACACTGTGGGGATGGGGAAACAGGCATCGGGGTATTTGTGCGTGTGCAGGGCAGGCCCCTTTCTCCTGGGGGTGCCGAGGCCTCCGCCGTCCTCCCTCTATGGTTAAAAAGCTTTCAAACGGTCTCTATTTCATGAACCCTGACCCCGTCCCTCATTGTTTCATGTTCCCCCTAAACAACAACTGGAAATTTTTGTGTGAAATCAAGCTTCGTTTTTCCCATCCCCTGAGGAATACAAAGTCAGGCAAGGAGAAGAAACCCCCTTTGTCACCTCCAGTTAGTTTCCTGCGTTGTCTGCTCCAGCCACACGACCAAATCCGCTTCAGCG
Source organism: Delphinus delphis (assembly GCF_949987515.2). NCBI lineage: Eukaryota > Metazoa > Chordata > Mammalia > Artiodactyla > Delphinidae > Delphinus > Delphinus delphis. Next base: position 73,899,392 of record NC_082697.1, read on the forward strand.
AAGTCCCCGGTGACGCCTCAACCTCAAAGCTAACAGATGCCCCCCTTCATCCCGCCTGACTCTCTAGCTTTTGGTCCCAGGACCACTTCGCTCTCACCTCCCCCTCCCGGCGTCCTGCCGGCACCTCCTGCCCGCCATGGTGATTCTCGCCCTGGCTTTCCATCTCCCTGTTCCTCTCCACCCCACACCCTGTGACCTCAGCCTTCCCGCCTGGCCCTCTGAGTCTGTATCACTTCCACGTGGATGGCCCCAACCCCGGGTTCTCTTCTGAACCACAAGCCTGTTTATCCAAGTGCCTTTGCGGTTCCCTCACCTTGAGTCCCCTCCCAGCCCCGCCTTTTCCTGCTTGCCTGTCCCTTCAACACACGGTCAAGGTAGTAGGGCCCCTCAGAGGCCCTCTGTGCTCCCACCCGAAGGAACCGCCCCTTTGTTTGTACACGATTCTTTTTTTGGGGGGGGGGCGCGCAGCATGTGGGACCTTAGATCCCCGACCAGGGATTGAACCCGTGCCCCCTGCATTGGAAGGGTGGAGTTTTAACCGCTGGACCACCAGGGAAGCCCCTGTACATACTTCTAATATTGTCCATTGCCCATGGGTTGTCTTTTATTGATCTAAATGTTTGCCTCCCCTCCCCCACCCAGACATGACCCCCAGCGGTAGTCTGAGGCGCCGTCACCTTCCTGGGCAGTGCCCGGCTCTGGGCAGGCCCCTTGCGAAGCCATTATCGCCTGCCGAAGAATCACCATGGGCATTATTTCCTTTAGCAAACTCACCAAATAACAGATTGCTAACTGTCCTCCTTCCCTTCCCTTCCCTCCTATTCAGGCAGTTCTGAGAGCCCTAATATCTCACAAATCCTTCCTAATGGCCTCATTTATAAAATCATTCTCTTTTTTAATAAGTCAGGGGTGACTTGCCATGTCTATTCTTAATGGCCTCTTTCAAAATGCCTTGGCACCTCTTTGGGTTTTCGAAAGGCCCTGAGTGGTTTTCTGAGTTTAGCGGCACCAGTTTTTCCTTTTAAGGTATACCCGTCTGCAACAAGAACATTTCTGAATGACTCATAATTTCTATATCGCGGTTTTCTTCCAGTGGATTCAAAATATTTTGTACCTTTGATACTTTTGCCCTGATATGCGGTGTCAGCAGACCAGGGCCCCCTTTCAAGTGACTGTGGCTGCCTGGGGGCTGCAGTAGTTTATACGATTTGTCCACATACTCACTGCCTCTCTCTGGGCCCATCACTTCAGCAACCTCCCTGGTGCCTCCTCTATGGGAGGGGTGGACGCCCCTCCTGTCCCGCTGGCTTCAGGCTGGGCTGTTGGACTTACTTTGGCCAGTGGTATGTGATCAGATAAGACATCCAACGTAGCCCAGCAGAAGTTTGAAGAACCAGTGTGTGTTTCTACCCGCTCTTTTCCTTCCTCCTTTGCCAAGAAAATGGCCTGTCCCCTTCTGCTCACCTCCCTAGAATGATGAAGACACTTGGACCAGAGCCCCAGCCAAGCAGCAGAAGTTTGTGGTTATAAGCTCCTGCGGCTTTGGAGTCGTCCATTGCTACAGCACAACAGGGCAAAAACGGACTGATACAGATGCTCTTGGTCACTCAGAGAAGACAGAGATTTATATGTTGAAAACTCTAAGGAGATTTTCTTACTAGCCCATTGGATCATGGGACACCTGCTAGCTTGCTTTTTTAAAAGGAGTGCATTTTGGAGAAGACTCATTAAACCTTCAAAACCTTCATTTCCCATTGTGATGTTACCATCTCCCAGTTTTAGCGTCCATTCCTCCCATCACCATAGCAACACACATTCGGGGACAGGAGCTGGAAAATCCTCGAAAAGGATTGGGGGGGGCAATTTTCAATTCCTCCTTGGACCTCAGAAACCTCATCTTATCTTCTGTAGCTTTATTATCTCAGGTAAAGATGAAGGCAGAATGTTCTAAGACAAAGGGGGTCTGCTCAAGTATAAGGAAATGTTGCCGTTCCTGCCCCTGGAGGAGGAGGAGAGGAAAGATTACTCAGAGCATGCTCCACTGCAAGGGAATGGCATATATGGGGCTCCAGAAGAGCTCCCCCAAATCCAGCTGAGTTGCACTCCACCGCCTCCAGGTGGTACTTTGCTGAGGATGTGTCTTTTTTTTTTTTATTCTTTTATTTTTCAGAGTGAACAGACAAAGCCTTTATAAAATGTGTGAGACGGTTCAGAACTAAGATGAACTTTACACGGGAGCAATAACAAAACACGAGGATTATGATGCTTTCAATAGACATTATGAAAAAGCAAAGAAATCAATGCGTGTGAAAGAACACTGGAACAGATTGCATTAAAAACCTCAAAGGGCTGTGATTCCTTCGCTCAGAAGAGCCGCGGGACGGCGAGGGGCCGAGCGCAGCAGAGCAGGGGCAGCGCCGGAGCGAAGGGCGGGCAGCGCTGCCAGCCTGAGGATGTGTCTTGATTGGGAGTCTGCCCTGTGTGTCACTAGGATCACCTACATCTTGGAACCCGGCAACCCCAGATGCTCTGATGAATCGTGTATTTTGAGGTCCTTACATCTAAACCGGTGCAAACAGCTTATAACTCTGTCAGGATCTGGCAAGTGTATCCTCTCTTTCTTATATGGAAGCCTGAGTTTTGGTTGTCAATTCATTTCACCAAAGAGATAACACAAGAATTTTTTTTTTCACCTGAATTTTTTATTTTTATCCTCTTATAATCCCTTTATTGTTAAATGATATCTTTTTTATTTATTTTTAATTTACTTCTTATTGAAGTATAGTTGAATTACAATGCATTAATTACTGCTATACAGAAAAGTGACTGTTATACATATATATATATATACATTCTTTTTCATATTCTTTTCCATTATGGTTTGTCCCAGGATATTGAATATAGTTCCCTGTGCTACACAGCAGGACCTTGTTGTTTATGCATTCTATATATACCAGTTTGCATCTGCTAATCCCAAACTCCCGATCCAACCCTCTCCCACCCCACCTGAATTTTTTAAAAGAGAAGATACAACGCTGGGCTTTGGAAATAAATGTCCTGGTAACTTTCCACGCTTACACCTGACTCAGAACCAAACCAGGGCAGATGGGAGCAATGACCTGTATCTGTGCCATGTGTGTGCATCCTGGTCTGGAGAACTTGGCTTTGAGACCCAACAGGAGGGCCTCAGCAACATGGGCCTGCAGGGTAGGGAGGTAGGTGTACCAGTCAGGGTTCTCAAGAGAAAGAGAATCAGTAGGAGGTTAGACATTTTGATTAAAAGAAGTTATTTCATGCAATTATGGGGCCTGAGAAGTCCTACAGTCTGCCATCTGCAAGCTGGAGACCCAGGAAAGTGATGGTAAAATTCCGTCTGAGTCTGAAGATCTAGAAACCACGGGAGCCAGTGGTGTAAATCCCAGTCCAAGGTCAGGAGAAGGTGAAATAAAATACTCCAGCTGAAGCACTGAGGCAGAAAAGCAAAAGGGGGTGAAGTCCTCCTTCCTCGCCGTTTGGCCCTCAATAGCTTGGGTGATGCCAACCCACACTGGGGAGGGTTGATCTCCCTTACTGAGTCCACTGATGCAAATGCTAATCTCATTGGAAACAACCTTTTATGGGGCATTCCCTGGCGGTCCAGGGGTTAGGACTTGGCGCTCCCACTGCCAGGACCTGGGTTCGATCCCTGGTTGGGGAACTAAGATCCTACAAGCCGCGTGGTGAGGCCAAAAAAAAAAAAAGGAAACCTCATAGAGACACCCAGAAATAACGTTTCACCTGGGCGTCCTGTGGCCAGTCAAGTGGACACAACATTAACCATCACAGGAGGGAAGCCAGAAGCAGCCCCCAAGCCTGGCCCCAAAGGATGGCACGTGAAGAAATGCCAGCAGCCTGAGAGGACGTGGGAAACAGAATCACACCCAGGGAGGCCCGATGGAGCCGGGGGCACACAGCCCGGGATAGGGGTACAGAGACCTCCTCAGTGTGATCTCAGGGTCATCCCTTATTAGCCAGACTCTCACCAGCACCTGGAACGAGAAGGGAGAGTTGGAAAAGAACCTGAGGAAGGTGGGTGGCAGGAGTGGGCAGGGGCCAGTGCCTTATTGGAGCAGGGCTGGATTTTTAGTAGGACCTTCCGGGAAACTAAGGCAGACTTCCGGCAGCCAGTTGTGCGCTGGACGAACGAACTGGGGAGGGTTGGGGGAGGGCCCTGTGACTTGTGAGCTTTGGGGCCCCCAAGGCTGCCCCCAGAAAGTTGAGACACAGGTTCTGGTGGAACGACCCCTTCCAGCCTCCCTGGCTGTCACAAGGTCTTCGCAGATTGCACGGGAGGGAGCCTGCCGCCCCGCAGCCCCCCTCAACTCAGCCGCTTGTTTCTCTCTCCCACGCTGGCGATGGCATCTGACAGTTTCACTCTCTTGGGCTGTTAAGATGTTCATTTCCTCTCAGGTATAAATGGAAATTAGAGGAAATAAAATGCCCTAGAATTATTTGATGTTTTTCTGATTTGATTCCCAACAGCCCTCTGAACCTAATCATCTCATTGCTGCCACAGAAGGAAACATGAGAGTGCTGCTGGAGGATCTGGTCTCTGTCCTCTCCTTAGACCCCGCAAACCAAAGCTCCCCCTTGAGAGAGAACCTGTCCTGTTTTATCACAAATATGTGGATTCCCAGAATGAACTGAAAGACACTGAGTAATTCTGAAGGAATACTAAGAGAACTGTGTTCCTGTTTATGATCAATTTCTATCAGTTTCCTCCCGTCTCTTTCCCTGGGGGGAGACATCTGCAGGAAGCTTCATTCAAGAGTCACAGCCATCATGGTGCTTTGAGCATCGTGAGGTGGGCAGTAGTTCCATTTTATGAGTCTCCTTGAATATTCCTCTCCTTCCATGTGAAGCAGAGGGCTGGGCTGGGCGTCAGAGTGCTGGTTTACTTGGGAATGCTGGTCTCCCATTACAGCTTTGGGAAGAGCCCCTGCTGTACTTCCTGGTATAGGGGTAGCAACTCCTGTTATCTGCTCCTCAGGCTCCCAGATCTGGTTCAGAGGCGGGTACATCTCTTCCAGAATAACTTTCCAGAATTCTAGTGGAAGGCAGTGTGATGAGGGCTAACACTCAGCAAAGTGAGTTTTAAAGTTAAGGCTTTTTTTTTTTTTTTGGCCGCGCCACATGTCTTCTTGTGGGATCTTAGTTCCCGACCAGGTATTGAACCCGTGCCCCCTGCAGTGGAAGCGTGGAGTCCTAACCACTGGACCACCAGGGAATTCCCTGAAGTTGAGGCTTTTTAATGACTGTGTGTGTGTGTGTGTGTGTGTGTGTGTTTCTTTGAAGTCTTTCCTATGGAATCTTCCCAATGTCAATGTACTAATAACCTGTCTAGTAACCACAGCACACAGAATACATGGGGATTTTAAGTAGAAAATCAAAGATTTAAAGGGCTGGAAGGGACCCTCAAAGTCCTGGAACCCAACTTCCTGAGAGTGTTCCCATTATTTCTACAGAATCCTAACCCGGCATTGTCCAATGTAGAATGGAATGCCTCTGGTGATGGAGACCTTACTGCCACTCAGAGGGATGAAATCACTAACGAGAGATTTCTTTGGTTGAGGTGAAATAATTCTCTCACAGTAGTTCTCAGGCCCGGTCCTGATTCTCACCATTGGGAAGTTCAGAGCCAGATAAAACTACTCCCTGAGGTTGTCTTCTCTGGACGGTCAACCAGTTGCTTCTACCATTGCCCACATGAAAAGGGCTCAAGTCTCCTTGGATTTCTGACACATTCTGCTCATCAGTCCCTCTCTAAGGAAAACCAGGAGCCCAGGTTTCCTGAGCAGGGCAGCTGCTCCCTGCACTTTGAGAACTTGAGGGGCATCCTGCCTTCCATCAGGCGAGCGCCTCCTCATGCCCTCAATACAAACGTGCAAACGAGGGCTAAGGACCACGCAGCACACAAACCAGGCCTGCTGAGGACTTCCGACTCCAGCAGCAGGACCCCGGTCCTTGACTTGAGGGCCATTTAAAAATTGTTGTTAATGAATTTATTAAGGTATATTTGACCTAAAATAAACTGCACATATTTGAAGTGTACCGTTTGATCAATGTGACCTATGTATATATACATCCATGAAACTATCACCTCAATCAAGATAATGGACAGTCCGTCACCCCCCAGAATCTCCTTGTTTCCCTTTATAAACTCTCCTCTCCTCCCTCCCAGGCACCTGCTTGTCTGCTTTCTGTCACTAAAGCTTGGTGTGCGTTTTATGGGGCTTTGTGTAAGCTGCATCATATGGTATGTACTCTTTATTTTCTGGCTTCTTTTACTCAGCATATTTACTTTGAGATCCATCCACGTGTTGTTTACCTTCCCACCAACAGTGCACAAGTGTTCCCTTTTCTCTACATACTCACCAGCTCTTGGTATCTCACCTTTTTGACAACAAGCATTTTACAGGTGTGAGGTAATATCTCTTTTTGGTTTTGATTTGCATTTCCCTGATGATTAGTGACATTGAGCACCTTTTCATGTACCTGATGGCCATCTGTATGTCTTCTTTGAAAGAATGTCCATTCAGGTTCTAAGTCCATTTTAAAATCAGATTGCTTGTTCTGTAGTTCTTTTTTTTTTTTTTTTTTGATGAAGAGAGTATGGCATTTATTTTATTTATTTCAGTTTCCAGTTGTTCATTGCTAGTATTTAGACACATAGTTGGGTTTTTTTGGTATATTGATCTTGTATTCTGCAAACTCTCTAAACTCATTTATTCGTTCTAGTAGCTCTTTTGTAGATTCCACTAATCATGTCATCTGTGAATAAGTTTTGCTTATTCCTTTCTAATCTGGGTGAGTTTTGTTTCTTTTTCTTGTTTTATTCCATTAGTTAGAACCTCCAGTAGAATGTTGAATAGAAGTGGTAAGAGCAGAAATGACTGTCATCTTCCTGATCTTTTAGAGAAACTGTTCAATCATTATTAAGTATGATGTTAGCTATAGGTATTTTGTAGATGCCCCCTTTCAAGGCTAAAGAAGTTCCCTTCTATTCGTAGTTTGATGTGAGTTTTTTTGTTGTGGTTTGGTTTTTGTTTTTTTTTAATAAATTTATTTATTTTATTTTTGGCTGCGTTGGGTCTTTGTTGCTGTGTGCAGGCTTTTCTCTAGTTGCGGTTAACGGGGGCTACTCTTTGTTGCCGTGTGCGGGCTTCTCATTGCGGTGGCTTCTCTTGTTGTGGAGCACGGGCTCTAGGTGCACGGGCTTCAGTAGTTGTGGCCCGCAGGCTCAGTAGTTGTGGCACATGGGCTTAGTTGCTCCGTGTCATGTGGGAACTTCGTGGACCAGGGCTCGAACCCGTGTTCCCTGCATTGGCAGGCGGATTCTTAACCACTGCACCACCAGGGAAGCCCTGATGTGAGTTTTTATTAGGGATGGATGCTGGATTTGGTCAAATACTTTTCTGCATCTTCTGGGATATATGTGCAGTTTTCTCTTTTTATTTAGTCTGTTAACATGGTGAATTACACTGTTTTTGAATGTTAAGCCAACTATGCATTCCTGGGTTAAACCTCACTTGGTCATGATGTATCCTTTTTATGTATCATTGGATGGAATTTTCTAAAGTTTTGTTAAATTTTTTTGCAACTATATCTGTAATGGATTTTGGGCTGTATAGTTCTATTTTCTTGTAATGTCCTTGTCTAGTTTTGGTATTAGGATAATGTCAGACTCATAGATTGAGTTGAGAAGTATTCCCTCTCATTCAATTTTCTGGTCAAGATTGAGCAGAATTGGTCTTATTTTTTGTTAGATTGTAGGCTTCAACAGTGAACCCATATGCGCCTAGCAGTTTCTTCGTATGAAGTTTTAAAACTACAGATGATATGAACTTTTCAGGTTACCTGTTTCTTCTTCAGTGAGCTTTGTGACTTTCAAAAACTTCGTGCATTTCATCTAAGTGATGTAATCTATAAGCATAAAGGTGTGCATAATATTTCCTTATAATCCTTGTGATATCTGTTGAATCTATAGTGACATTATCTCTCCATTCTGAATGTCTTCTCTATGACTTGATTCCTTCTAAATTTATTGTGGTGTGCTTTATGGCCTAGACTATGGTCTGTCTCAATAAGTGTTCTCTGGGCACCTGAGGATAACATGTAGTCTGCTGTAGTTGGGTGAAGTACCCTCAAATGTCTACTATATCCTTGCTGATTCTGTTTATTCTGTCAGTTATCGAGAGAATGGGCACTGACATATATGCCTGTAATTGTGGATTTTTCTACTTCTTGCAGCCTCTGAGTTTTTGGTTCGTTTATTTTACAACACTTATTATTCACATTTAGAATTATGCCCTCTTGATTAATTGACCCCTTCATCATTATGAAATGACCTTCTTGGTAATATTCATTCCTCTGAAATCTACTTTGCCTGATATTAGTATTGCTGCTCCAGCTTTCTTTTGACTACTGTTACATGGTATATCTTTTAAAACTTATTTACTGTTTTATTTATATTTATTTATTTGTTTATATTTAAGTGCAATTTAAGGGCAGCATGTAATTAGGTCTTGCTTTTTTACCCAATCTGACTATCTCTGCCTTTTATGTGGAGTGTTTAGAGCAATTTAGATTTAATGTTGTTATTAATTTTTTTAGGCTTGAATCAACTATCAATTCACTATTTGTTGTCTATGTGTCCTACGTATTCTTGGTTCCTTTTCCCTCTTTTTCTGCCTTCTTTTGGTTTAATGGGTATTTTTTATGATCTCATTTTATCTCCTTTGTTGGCTCATTAAGTCTTAACACCTTTTAAACATTTTAGTGGCTGCTTCAGGGTTTTTTGAATACATTAAGTGATCTTATATGACTTCACATAGACAATAAGAACCTTTCAAGAGTAGACTTACATCTCTCCCCCATAACCTTTATGCTACTGCTGCTCTGTGGCTTACTTTTTAAAAAAAAATTTTTTTGCGGTACGCGGGCCTCTCACTGTTGTGGCCTCTCCCGTTGCGGAGCACAGGCTCCGGACGCGCAGGCTCAGTGGCCATGGCTCACGGGCCCAGCCGCTCCGTGGCATGTGGGATCCTCCCGGACCGGGGCACGAACCCACGTCCCCTGCATCGGCAGGCAGACTCTCAACCACTGCACCACCAGGGAAGCCCTGGCTGCTTCTTTTAAGGCTTTCTTTTTTGTGCTTGGTTTTCAGGAACTGATAATGATATGCTTTGGGGTAGTTTTCTTCATGTTTCTCGTTTATAATTTTCATCACAGTTGTAAATTTTTCAGCTATTGTTTCTTCAAATATTTTTTCTGTCCCTTCCTCTGCTTTGGGAACTATAATTACATGTATATTAGTCACCTGACATTTTCCCACACCTCACTGAGGCTCTTTTCATTTTTTAAAATTCATTTTTCTCTGTGTATTTCATTTTGGAAAGTTTCTCTTGCTAAATCTCCAAGCTTTCTTTTCTTCTGCTATGTCTAATCTGTCATTAATCCCATCCACTGTATTTTTCATCTTAGACATTGTGGTTTTCATCTCTGTAATCTTTTTTTTTTTTTTTTAAACATCTCCCATGTCTGTACTTAACTTTTTGAACTTATAAATGTCCCTGTCAGATAATTCTAGTCTCTTTTTCACTTCTGGGGCATTTTCAGTTGATTGCCTTTTCTCCTCCTGATGGGTCCTGGTTTCCTCCTTCTTTGCATGCTTGGTAATCTTTGATTAGATGCAAGACATTGTAAATTTTACCTTATTGGGTGTTGGATATTTTTTTTTCCTGTATTCTTTACTTTTGTTCTGGAATGCAGTGAAGCAACTTGGAAACAGTTTGATCCTTTAGGGTCTTGCGTTTAAGATTTGTTAGGTGGAATCAGCAGTGTTCAGTTGGGGGTAATCATTCCTTATTATTGAAGCAAGACTTTCCTGAAGACTTTACCACAGGTCCCATAAGTTATAGGGTTTTCTTCCCCATCTGGGTAGTGGGAGCAGGCATTACCCCTGTGCCTGTGTGAGTACTGGGCACCACTCACTCTAATCCTTTTGAATGGTTCTTTCCCCAGCCTTAGGCAGTTTTCCCTATACTAACGTGCTGATCAATTTGGATGAATTCTCCAGGGAAACTTTCTACAGATCACTGAGGTTCTCTTTCTGTGTCCCTCTCTCCTTTCCTTTACTCAGTTCTGCAAACTCTAACTGCCTTCATCTCCCCACACTCTCAAGCTGAGAGATTTTTAAGCTACATAATTAGAAAAGCACTAGGCCAAACATACACTTCACATAATCAGAGGCTAAGATAAAATAACAATATGACATGACGGAATCTTAGGTTTACCCCCATCCTACCAGCTCAAGATGTGTGTTTGGGGGAACAGGCATCAGCGCTTATCCTGGCGTGATCAGGAGGCTAGGGATTATTCCTGCAATTGCCAGTGGCGGGGTTTATCACTGAAGCGCTCACAGTTGAGGTGCTCACAGTTGAGGCAGCACCTCCTCCTGTGATGCATGATGGGGAGGTTGGGGTCCAAGCCTTGTGGTTGAATGGGATTATTGCTTTAAGCACTGGGCTGTTAGTTTCTGTGCTTTGCAGGAGCTCCTTTCCTGTAAGGCTATCCTGCAGGGGATCAGTCTTGGAAAAGTTAATTTTTAAATTAAATTTAAAAATTTATATCAAAAACAATGCAGCAAAAATAAAACCAAATTTGTGCAAAATACCTGTCAGAGTAAGTGGCTCAGAAGCAGCACATATAAAAAAACTAAGAGTATTAGTTGACATTATGTGAGTCAGACTTGACATGGCTGCCAAAAAACAAAGCTAATGTGACCTCAGGTTAGATTAAAAGAAATATTTCATCTAAGGCAAAGGAGGTGACATTTACTCCACTTCAGCATCCTGCTAAGGGGGCAAGGACTGCAACGATACTGTTGATCTCCTCATTAAATCCGGAATCCTTTCCCTCTACACTTTTTGATTTCATTGATAATTAAATATCTGTAATTTAAAGCTGCTTTTGGCTTGATACTCTATAACTTGCAGCTGAATATTCCTCACTAATGCAACCTTCCCAAGTAAAATTAATTGTTCCCCACTCTAAGCAGATATGTCCTTTCCTCCTAGACTGTGATCTGATGGAACTAGACTCATTGCCTGACACACTGTAGGAAATATAGATATATATTGAATGATGAACGAAAAAATGAAATTCTCTACACATCTAACTAGCCTTGGCCATTTTCCTCCATTGATGGATAATAGCAGAATATGGAGAAATGATCCTCAGAGTCTAATGTGTGTCAGACTTCTTGGTGTGTGTTAAAATCCAGATTCCCAGGCTCTACTGCCCAGAGATTCACCTTTGGTAGATCTGGGGTGTGACCCTGGAGTCAGCATTTTGAACCAGCACCCAAGATGAATCTAAAGTTTAAGGTCTTCATGCTACTTTGAGAAATACCGATAAAGAAAATCAAGGACTGCTCAAATATATAGATGGAGATTCTCCAAATCTGAAGGGTAGGTTTTGCAGTCACTGCCCAAATTATCTTTAAAGGCTCTTTATATGTCTTTAAAACTCTTGATGTGTTTTAAAGTGATGTGGACCAAAATCTCTTTTCCAGGATATCATAAAGATCTAGTCCAGCCCAACCCAACCTCATTCCTGGGATGTCCTCAAGATAGATGTCCTCCCATTTGTCCTCAGATGGCCCTCTGAAGTCTAGCTCATGCCTTCTCTTTTCATGACTCAGAAATTTCTCCCTGCCATTCCTTAACGTCTCCTACACACTACATATTGTCTTTCCCTCCAAACAGGTTAGTCTGCTAGACTTGGCTTAGCGCTTTGTTCCAAGTCTGGAACACAGGGGAGAGAGAAAGAGGGTGAGAGAAGGAGGAGGAGGGTTAGGGGAGGAAGAGGGGGAGGGGAAGGAGAAGGAGAAAGAGAAAAGACCATCAAACACAGATGGTGCACTAAGTCTGTTTTTTTCTTCAGAGAATTTATTCAGTTCTTCCGGATGGGTTGCCTAAGAACTTTTGAAAACATTCCCTTTTTGTTCAGAAGAAAATCTGTGCACTTAATCACTTGCACAGCAGGAAGGCACCTGACAGATAGGAACATTGGGACCAAAAACATGATATTGGAACAAGAAAAACATATTTTCAGTCCCATAAGCCACGTGCAAGTCACGCAGACATTAGAACTTTTTAAAAGGAAATATTCGATGTTATTTTTGATCATGTTTATTGTAGAATATTTAGATAATATTAAAAACACAAAGAAGACAATAAATATCATTATTTATAGCTCAATAACACAGTTAAGTTAAAGTTAAAGTTTCTTTGCTTACACAAACATATACTTTTTAACTGTTAAACAATGAGAATGAGGGACTTCACTGGCGGTCCAGTGATTACAACTCCTTGCTTCCACTTCAGGGGGCACGGGTTCGATCTCTGGTCAGTGAACTAAGATCCCACATGCTTCGCGGTGTGGCCAAAAGGAAAAAAATGAGAATGATAGTTTTTAGCCTATATTTTCCACTTAAATTCATTATGCACATTTTCTCTATGCCATCAAACATTCTCTAAAAACCTGTTTTTAATGACTACGATATATATATAAATGTATATTCTAATATCTGCCTGTTGCTAGATATCTAGATTATTTCTTACTTTCCTCCATTAAATATGAATACTGTTCTTCCTTTCCCTTTTTCTCTTTCCTTCTCATAGTCTCTTTCCTTCCTCTGTTTCTTTCCCTGCTCTTTCCCATCTTGCTTCCTATCCTAGTGTAAGGATGGCTTCACCCAGCATCCAGGGAAGCAGGCTGGCGAGGGGAAGAGGGGTGCTGTGGAGGCCCTCATGGGGTGCCACATGGAGGACTTGATGGCAGGGTACTCAGTGACTTTTGCCCCATTTCTGATTACTTCCCAAGTGTGAACTTAATGGGTCCAAGGGGCTTCACTTTTAAGGCTTTTCAGATCAGTTGTAGGATATCATACATCCGTGTGTTGGGGATCTGTCTAATGATATCTGACTAGTGTTACTCCTTAGACCCTTGCCAGTATGACTGGTTAAAAAAAAAGTCTTTGATTACCAGTGAAGTTCAAAGTTCTTTAGCCAAAAAATAATATTTCTTCTTGTTGAATTGTCAGAGCATGTCTTTTGACCATTCTTTAAAAATTGGTGGGTTAGTATTTTACATACTGATTAAGAAGTAATTGATTTTGAAGGCTATTGATCCTTTGTTTCCTTAGACGTCTTTTTCTCAGTTTGTCAGTTTCTCTTTGCATTTTTAAATAAGTAATCAAAAGATATTTAGTCAAAATATGTCTTTTAAAAGTAATGTGTCCAGTTTTCCCAGCACCACTTATTGAAGAGGCTGTCTTTTCTCCATTGTATATTCTTGCCTCCTTTATCAAAGATAAGGTGACCATATGTGTGTGGGTTAATCTCTGAGCTTTCTATCCTGTTCCATTGATCTGTATATCTGTTTTTGTGCCAGTACCATACTGTATTGATTACTGTAGCTTTGTAGTATAGTCTGAAGTCAGGGAGCCTGATTCCTCCAGCTCCGTTTTTCTTTCTCAAGATTGCTTTGGCTATTCAAGGTCTTTTGTGTTTCCATACAAGTTGTGAAATTTTTTGTTCTAGTTCTGTGAAAAATGCCATTGGTAGTTTGATAGCATTTGATAGTTATACCAATTGATAGCATTCAGTTGGCAGCATCAAATCTGTAGATTGCTTTGGGTAGTATATAGTCATTTTCACAATGTTGGTTCTTCCAATCCAAGAACATGGTATAAAACTGGACAGCTGCATGTAAAAGAATGAAATTAGAACACTCCCTAACACCATACACAAAAATAAACTCAAAATGGATTAAATACGTAAATATAAGGCCAGATACTATAAAACTCTTAGAGGAAAACATAGACAGAACACTCTATGACGTAAACCACAGCCTACCTCCTAGAGAAATGGAAATAAAAACAAAAGTAAACAAATGGGACCTAATGAAACTTCAGAGCTTTTGCACAGCAAAGGAAACCATAAACAATATGAAAAGACAACCCTCAGAATGGGAGAAAATATTTGCAAATGAAGCAACTGACAAAGGATTAATCTCCAAAATATACAAGCAGCTCATGCAGCTCAATATCAAGAAAACAAACTACCCAATTGAAAAATGGGCAGAAGACCTAAATAGACATTTCTCCAAAGAAGATATACAGATTGCCAACAAACACATGAAAAGATGCTTAACATCACTAATCATTAGAGAAATGCAAATCAAAACTACAATGAGGTATCACCTCATGGTCAGAATGGCCATCAACAAAAAACCTAGAAACAATAAGTGCTGGAGAGGGTGTGGAGAAAAGGGAACCCTCTTGCACTGTTGGTGGGAATGTAAATTGATACAGCCACTATGGAGAACAGTATGGAGTTTCCTTAAAAAACTAAAATCAGAACTACCATATGACCCAGCAATCCCCCTACTGGGCATATACCCTGAGAAAACCATAATTCAAAAAGAGTCATGTACCACAATGTTCATTGCAGCACCATTTACAATAGCCAGGACATGGAAGCAACCTAAGTATCCATTGACAGATGAATGGATAAAGAAGATGTGGCACATATTTACAATGGAATATTACTCAGCCATAAAAAGAAACAAAATTGAGTTATTTGTAGTGAGGTGGATGGACCTAGAGTCTGTCATACAGAGTGAAGTAAGTCAGAAAGAGAAAAACAAATACCATATGCTAACACATATATATGGAATCTAAAAAAAAAAAAAAAAAGGGTTCTGAAGAACCTATGGGCAGGACAGGAATAAAGATGCAGACGTAGGGAATGGATTTGAGGACACGGGGAGGGGGAAGGGTAAGCTGGGACGAAGTGAGAGAGTAACACTGACATATGTACACTACCAAATGTAAAAGAGCTAGCTAGTGGGAAGCAGCTGCATAGCAAAGGGAGATCAGCTCCATGCTTTGTGACCACCTAGAGGGGTGGGATAGCGAGGGTGAGAGGGAGACACAAGAGGGAAGGGATATAGGGATATATGTGTACGTATAGCTGATTCATTTTGTTATACAGCAGAAACTAACACACCTTTGTAAAGCAATTATACTCCAATAAAGATGTTAAAAAAATAATAATGTCTACCTCTTTGATATTAAATAAAGGATTAAATAAGGCAATAAAGAAAAAAAAGTAATGTGTTTTGAATTAGATATATCGAATCCTGAACAGGAAAAAAAGACATTAGTAGAAAAACTGATGAAATCAGAATAAAGTCTAGAGTTTAGTTAATAGAAATGTACCAATGTTGGCTTCTCAGTTTGACAAAAAGTCCCATGAAGATGTAAGATGATGACATTAGGGGAAAATGGGTGAGGGCTATATGGAAACTTTTTATACTATCTTTGTAATTTTTCTGCAAATCTGAAATTATTCCAAAATAAGTTTATCAAAAGCAAGCAAAAAAAGTCACCTTTGAATTATTTTTACTTATACTTTTTTCACTATTTTTAGAAAGTTTTTGCCCATATAGTAATCATGAATATAGTCATCATATTTTCCTTTAATGTTTTCATGTTTTAAGGTTTAGAATTTCATTTTACAATTTTGCCTCTGTGAAGTTTATTTCAGTGTATCTAATGAAAAAAAGGTTTAATTTGATATTTTCTCGTATATTTAATTGCTTTCTCTAAAACAATTCATGATGTAAGATATCCTTTACCATTGATTTGATATGCTGCCTTTATCACATATAAAATTTGTATGTGTGTGACTTTTGGTTACTGGTCAAGAGGAAGTAACAGGATTGGATTTACCCACTTGCCTGAAACAACCAAAAATTGGGCAAAATATCCAAAATATATTTTTATATAATAATATAAAATCAGACAAATTATATGAAATAATGACTCTCAAGACAGTGCAAGCAGGCAATGAATAATGGTAATCTCTGAAAGACAGGAAACAATGAGATGAGCCCCATCTTGCCCCAGCTTGTAGCCTAAGGAGAGCTTCCAGGCCGTGGTGCCTGGAGGGAAAACCAGGCAGGGCCCAGTAGCCTCCTGGCTTGAGGATACAGTGCTGGGGGTCCAGAGAGACTAAGATGTATAGAGTTATCAGGGCAGGGTATTGGAGAAAAGAGAGCTGCATAGAGAGAAAACGCCCGAGATCTGCAGAGGGTGCTTAGTCTTTAGCTGAGTTCCAATCGGAGGAACGACTTGGCATTGAGAAAGAATCCTTTGAAAAGAGAAGCAGGAATAATCCTCAGAGTTCAGACAGGAGCAGAAAGAGTTCCTGTTCCCACCAGCCATAATAGCACTGGACAGAGTACTAGGAAGGTGAGGAAAATGGAACAAAGAACATATGGGATAAATAGCAAACAAGTAGCAAAATGGTAGAATTAGATTCTACCATATCACTAATCACATTGAATATAAGTAGTATAAACACCTTTTAAATTAAAGAGCATATACAGGTACCCTTTTAGTTAAAAGGCAGAGATGGTCAGATGGGACAAAAAATTATGATCTAACTATATCCTGTCTTCCCACTTTAAATATAAAGACACACAAATAAGTTAAAAGTAAAAGGAAGGAAATGAATATACCATGCCAACTCCAACTTTTAGAAAAGCTGAATAGCTATGTTAATATCAAAGTAGATTTCAGAGCAAAGAATATTACCAGAGATAAAAAGGTCATTTCATAACGATTAAGAGCTCAATTCATTAGGAAGACAAAATGATCCTAAACACTTATGCATCTAAAAAGAGCGTTTTGAAATATATGAAGCAAAAACCAATAGCGGTGCAGACAGAAGTGGCTGTAACCACCATTGCAGTTGGATATTTCAACAATCTTCTCAATAACTGATAAAGCAAGCAGACAGAAAATCAGTAAGGATGTAGAAGAACTTAAACAACATTATCAATCAGCTTGACTTAATTGATATTTATAAAACACTCCATCCAACAGCACTATAGGGGAGGAAAAACTCCCTTTGACCCTTTTAGGTTCTGTGGCTGGCCTAAGAATTAAACTGACATAAGGAAGATAAACAGGAGAAAAGTGTACAGATTTATTTAGCATTCTTCCATGTAGATGGGAGTCTTCAGATGGGAAATGAAGACCTGAAGAAGCTGTTAAGCCCCAAAGCTTATATACCTTTTTACACAAAGAACACTGAATTGTGTGACTGTGACAGGCAAAGGGGCTTGGGCTAGGGGCAGTAAATTGTAGAACAGGGACCAGAGAATATATGAGGAAGCTAGTGGAAGGTAAGGGTTATTTTAGTAACTTTGTTTGTACAGGTGCATTTTGGCATTGACTCCCAGTCTCTGATGATAAGAATAGTCTTCTCTTCCTGGTGCAGGGAAGGTGCCTTTCTCATGGGAAACTTTATGCCTGCCTTTATGTAAAAAGGGGGTCAGAGAGCCCTTCTTATCTGCTGTGTCTCAAGTGCCTTCAGCTCAAAATAATCAATAGGCCAAAGCAGCATGTTTTGGGATGGCAGTTCTGAACGCTTGCAACAAGAAAATACACATTCTTTTCAGAATAGACCATATTCTAGGCCAGAAGTTTGATACTTTCAAAAAGATGCAATTAATACAAAGTATAGTCTCTGATTACAGTGGAGTTAAATTAGAAATTTATTACAGAAAGATATCTGGAAAACCCCAAATATTTGGAAACTAACACATTTCTGAATAATCCCTGGGTCAAAGAAGAAATCAGAAGAGAAATTAGAAAATATTTTTGAACTGAATTAAAAGGAACATAAAACATATCAACATTTGACATTCTAAGCAGAGCTTAGAAGGATATTTATAATAATAAATGCTTATAATCAGAAAAGAAGAAAGGCCTAAAACCAATAATTGAAAGTTCCACATCAAGAAATCAGAGAAAGAAGATCAAAATAAACCCAAATCAAGCAGAATGAAGGCAACAGTAGGGAAAATCAATGAAACTAAAAATTCATTCTCTGAAAAGATCATTAAAATTAATACATTTTTCTCAAGGTTGGCAAAGATAAAAGAGAGAAGATACAAATGACTAATATCAGAAATGAAGGATGGGACATCATTACACAACTCACACAAATTTAAGAAATAAAAAGGAAATAAAAAATCTTTACACCTGGGAATTCCCTGGCGATTCAGTGGTTAGGACTCTGTGCTTTCACTGCCGAGGGCCTGGGTTCGATGCCTGGTCAGGGAACTAGGATCCCACAAGCCATGCGGCATAGCCAGAAAAATAAAAAAATAAAGTATAAGACAAATTTGCCTGATATCAAAATATATGTTAAAAAAATTTTATACCCATAAATTTGATAACCTAGATGAATGGACCAATTCCTCCAAAAACTACAAACTACTAAAACTGAATCAAGATGAAATAGATACTCTTAATATTCCTATAACTATTAAAGACATTGCATTTGTAGTTCAAAATCTTCCAAAAACTAAATTCCCAGTGTATTAGTTTGCTAGGCTGCCATAGCAAAAGCACTATAGACTGGGTGGCTTAAACAGCAGAAATTTGTTTTCTTACAGTTCTGGAGGATAGAAGTCTGAAATTAAGATGTCAGCAGAGTTGGTTTCTTCTGAGGCCTCTCTCCTTGGCTTGCAGATGGCAGTCACAGTTGGCCATTTTCTCGCTGTGTCTTCTCATAGTCCTCTCTGTGTGTTTCTGTATCCTAATCTCTTTGTGTAAGGATACCAGGCATATGGGATTAGGGCCCACTCTAATGACCTCATTTTATCTTAATTACCTCTTTAAAAATCCTATCTCTAAATAAAGTCGCCTTATAAGGTGTTGGGGGTCAGAACTTCAACATATGAATTTTTAGGGGATACAATTCAGCCCGTATCACCAGCCCAGATGATTTCAGTTGTGAATTCTACCAAAACTTTAACGGAGAAATAACACCGATTCTATAAAATCTCCCAGAAAATAGAGAGGAAAACTTCCCAAATAATTTTATAAGGCTATCATTATCCTAGCATCAAAACCAAATAAAGATAATACAATAAAAGAAAACTACAGAACGATATCCCTCATAAACATAAACATAAAAATACTAAATGAAATATTAGTACATCAATTTCAGCCATATAAAAAAGAATAATAGACCACCATCAAGTAGGCTTTATTCCAGAAATACAAGGCTGGTTTAGCATTCAAAAATCAATCAAGGTAATCCTATTAACAATCTGTGGGGGGAAAAAAAACACACGATCATATCAATTGGTATAGAAAAAGCATTTAACTCAATTCAGTACCCATTTGTGAAAACACTCAGCAAACTAGAAATAGGAAGGAACTAACTTCCTCAACTTGATAAAGGACATCTACAAAATACCTACGGGTAATATCATACTTTATATTGAAAGATAGAATGTGTTTCCCCTAAAATTGAGTACAAGGGAGGAAAAGGCACTCTTAACACTCCTGTTCAACATAGTACTGAAAGTCTTAGCCAGTGCAATAAGTCAAGAAAAAGAAGTAAAAAGCATACATATTGGAAAGGAAGCAGTAAAACTGTCCACATAATTATCTGTGCAGAAATCCCACAAAATCTATAATAAAACTGCTAGAACTAGTAAATGAGGTTATTAGCAAGGTCACAGAATACGAGGTAAACACGTAAAAAATAATTGTCTGTCTATATATTAGCAATGAATGATTGAAAACAAAAATTAAAAACATAACACAATAGCTCCCCCAAATAAAAATTTTAGCTGTAAATCTAACAAAACATGTACAAGCTTTGTATGCTGAAAAGTGCAAAACAGTGATGAAAGAAATCAAAGACAAATAAATGGAGCAGCATACCATGTTCATGGATTGGAGGACTCAACAAAGTAAAGATGTCAGTTGTTCCCAAATTGATCTAGTATGTGTAATAAGGAATTCTGTGTCACCCAGAGAGAGGTCTAGCCATTGTCCCTGGCTCACTTCTAAACTTTTGGCATTTCCCAAGTGTCTGTTATTCATCATGGGCCCTTCAGATCACACCTGATAGTGTATGCTATTGAAGTTATTTGTGGTAGGCTTCTTGGACCACATGATATGAGCCCAGTATCTGGGGTGGGGGGGGGGTGTTGCTGGAGTTGAATTCAATCACATGGGCAGTGAATCAGTCAGTCATGCCTACGTAATGAAACCTCCATAAAACCTCTAGACATCAAAGCTTGAGTGGACTTACCTGGTTAGCATTTGTGTGTGTGTATTGTTACACATCATGGCTCAGAAGACATAACATCATCCATGACTCCACAGGGAAAGGATGACCCATCTTAGACTCTGCCCTATGTGTTTCTTCCTTTGGCTGGTTCTAATTTGATCATTGTACTATGGTTCCATTGGGGGAAGCTGAGTTTTAGCAACTTTGATGTAATCTAAAATTATTTCAAAGTGGAAAGAAAAAGAAAAAAGCAACTAGATCTTTAATCCCCATTCCCACCGTTCTGTATAGCCCATAACTTCCTTCCTCTACTTGGCAAAGGCCAGAGGTTTATTATCAGAGAAGTG
Source organism: Delphinus delphis (assembly GCF_949987515.2). NCBI lineage: Eukaryota > Metazoa > Chordata > Mammalia > Artiodactyla > Delphinidae > Delphinus > Delphinus delphis. The sequence goes on from NC_082697.1 coordinate 73,919,952, forward strand.
GGTATGGGTTGTAGTGGATGGGGGCCACTAGCCCAGCTGAGGCAGGTGAACTATACTGAAATAAAATGATTACTTATATTCTGAATACAGAGACCCACCCCCAGTCCTCTTCCATACTAAGCCCCCATATTCAGACAACCTCCCGCTGACAGTCCCGACCAGACCAGGGAAAAGACTTAAAGATCCTGACACTGGGTATTTCCAACGAAATGGCCCCGTCAGACCATCTTCCATGCAAGGCCACAGTCTGTGGGTTCACACATTTCAACCAGCTGCTTAGTCCTCAAGTTCTAAACATGAGTAGAACACCAAGTACATCAGGCTAAGGAAATGCTCTAATGTGAAAAATTATTATGCAGACAACTAGCAAGCACCTGGGAGGAAAGAGAGACAATTCAGGAACAAGAACACTTTAAAAAGAACAGTCAGTAATAATCTCAGAGAAGTAAGAGAGCATAATACGTTCATTAAGCAAGAACAGATGCTACTGAAAAAAAGTGTGTGTGGGGGGGAGACACAGAACAAAAAGGAACACCTGGAAATTAAAAGCAATGATAGAAGACATGACAAATGCAATAGAATGTTTGAAAAATAAAATTAAGAAACCTCCCATAAGGTAGAGCAAAAGGAGATGGAAAATAGGAGAGGAAAAGATGAGAAAATTCAAGGACTACTTGAAGCAGTCCAATAGCCGAAGAATGGAAGTTCTAGAGATAGAGTACAGAGAAAAAGAAGGATGTATATAAGGAAATTAACAGATCCAGAAATTTCTCCAGAACTGAAGCTACAAATGAAAATAGACCCACACCATGGCCACTCATTCATTCATTCATTGGTCCGGCAACAGATACTCTGTCCTCACCTGGACTTTCCTGTGCATGCATGGGGAAAGAGAGATCTCTGGTCTCTCTGCTTTTTCTTCCAAGGACATCAGTCCTATCAGATTAGGACCCTACCCTTATATCACCCCGTTTAACCTTAATTACCTCCTTAAAAATCCCATCTCCAACAGTCACATTGAGTGGCAAGGGGTTACGGTTAGGGCTTCAACATATGAGTTTTGGGGAAACACAATTTAGTCCATAACAACTCCCAGCATTGATTTCATAGCAAAATTTATTTTTGACACATATGCACTTTTTAGATATAATAACATGTGCAGCTACTTATTATTTTATTAACTACTGTTATACGTTTTGAGTCAGTGTCAAGTCTGCATCAGTCAGAACGTCCACAGTGCAGTAAAAGAGTAATCGTGCTTGTCACAAGCAATTTCACAAGTACCCAGTTAAAGTGAGGGGAGAACAAAGCTATTTTTGGACATGCAGGGTTCTCAAAATACAGCTCTTCTGCCCACACACCCCTTTTCGTTGTGCTATCAGAGAGTACACTCCAACAAAATGAGGGAGACAACCAAGAAATACCAAGAACTGGTACCCAGGAAACAGGGCATCTGATCCAGGAGAGAGGTGAAGGGACTCCCCAGAATGATGATGCAAAGGGGTCCCACACCGATGCCTGTCATCCGGGCCAGAGGGCAACAGGTCCTCAAGGGAGCAGGTCAGGAGACACTGGAAGAAATTATGATTTTTCTTATTGGACCTAGTTTTTATGTCATTTCATAATATTAGACATCTTAGTAGTCAACTGTCTTCAATGCCTGGGATAAATTCTAGCGGGCCATGACTCTTTAATGTACGGTCAGATTTGGTTTGCCACTGTTTTATTCTGTATTTGTCATTGAGGTTTGGGTAGACTTTTCCTCATTTCTATTGCTGTTTGTTTTCTCAGATTTTGGTGTTAGGGTTCTAGCTTTTTTCCCCCTTATCTTTGTATAGCATCAAAATCATTTATTTGAAAAGTATAAGGTGTTCTTGTTTAGGACATTGGACTGAACCCACATTTTCCTTTCCTGTCCCCTAATTCCCTTTGAAATGAGCATAAAGAAGTACAAGGAGATACGTATGCTGGGTGGGAATTTAAGAATGGAGAGAAATCTTAGCTGACCAGAGATACTGAGGATCTGCTGGAGGATTCTGCAGCCTTGATCCAAGAGATGCTGGAATCGGGGGGTTCTTCTGCCAGGCGCCCCAGAGAAGTCTCAAAGCCAGAGTGCGGGATGCTAAACAAAGGGGGAGAGGGCACAAATCCAGGTACAATCTCAAGGTTGGTCTGTGGAGTAGCTGCAGCATGGTAGCCGGTCCCCTGCCCTGCCCTGACCCTTGTGTGTGCCAACAGCAATATCCTGCCTGTGGATTTCATTCACCCAAGACTTCATTGACTGTCAGATCCACCATCTTTTTAGGTAGCACTAATGAAATGATGACACAATGTTTTCTTAAGACTTAGAATTCATATTTTTTAAAATTTTTATTGAAATATAGTTGAATTACAATGTCATGTTAGTTTCAGGTGTATAGCAAAGTGATCAAGTTATTATATACATTATATATATTATATATATTCAGAATATATATATATTCTTTTTTAGATTCTTTTCCATTATAGGTTATTACAAGATATTGAGTATACTTCCCTGTGCTACACAGTAGGTCCTTGTTGGTTATCTATTTTTTATACAGTAGGGTGTATATTTCAATTCCAAACTCCTAATTTATCCTCCCCCCTCCCCTTCCCCTCTGGTAACCATAAGCTTGTTTTTTACATCTGTGAGACTTAGAATTCTTATTTTTATACCTACACAAAGATTTTTTAGAATTTTTAGCAATAGATTTTTAAATCATATCTTTTTGTTACACATACATGAAAAGAAAAATATAAGTGAAGTGATTGAGTAAAGGATTGATTCTCAAACTGGAACATACATCAGTATCACCTGGAGAGTTTGTTAAGATACAGATTGCTGGGCCCCACCCCCAGAGTTTCTGATTTGGGAGGTCTGATTCAGTGGAACCCCCACATTCGCATTGTTACAGGTAAAGGCGATGCTGCTGGTCCAGAAGCCATACTTCGAGCACCGCAGCATGAATGACTAATACTTCACATTCAGAGTTCACTCTTCTGAATCATTTTTTTAACTCAAAGTCATTAGTGTGCATGATTTTCCCACAATTTTATGAACACTTAAGAGCATAGGTGGTGCAGTATTGTTAATAAGAATCCATTAAAGAATAAGGGCCATTGGTGCTGGGCTCCGGCTGCTTTTGCAATTATACAGAGCCACTTTTAAAAAATAGCGTTATTGAAATGTAATTTACATAATATAAAATCCATCCATTTTAAAGGTACGATTAGGGCTTCCCTGGTGGCGCAGTGGTTGAGAGTTCTTCTGCCGATGCAGGGGACACGGGTTCCGGGAGGATCCCACATGCTGCGGAGCGGCTGGGCCCGTGAGCCATGGCCGCTGAGCCTGCGCGTCCGGAGCCTGTGCTCTGCAACGGGAGAGGCCACAGCAGTAGAGAGGCCCGCGTACCGCAAAAAAAAAAAAAAAAAAAAAAAAAAAAAAACAATAAAAAACGATAAAACAATAAAGGTACGATTAAATGATTGTTAGCATATCTACAGAATTGGTCAAACATTGTCACAATGTAATTTGAGACCATTCCTGTCAGTCCAAAAGAAAGCTATAGATTCGCCTTTTCTGGACAGCCAATATAAATGGAACTACACACTATGTGTTCTTTATGTGTGTGGCTTTTTTTCCACTGAGCGTGTTTTGAGTTTCATTCATGTTGTAGCTTGTATCAGTACTTCATTCTCTTTTTTTACCAAATGGTATTCCGTCATACAAATGTGCCATATTTTGTTTATCCATTTACCCGTTGAGAGACATTTGGGTTTTTTCCACTTTTTGACTATAAGAATAATGCTGCTATGAACATTCGAGTACAAGTCTGTGTAGACTTTTTCATTTCTTTTGGAAACGTACCTAGGAGTGGAATTCTGAGTCATATGGTAACACTGTGCTTAGCATTTTGAGGAGCTGCCAGACCGTTTGGCAAAGGGGCTGCACCGTTTTACATTCCCACCTGCAGTTTATGAGGGCTCTGATTGCTCCACATCTAAGCCAGCAGTTGTTATTATCTGTCCTTTTGATTGTAGCCATCCCAGTGAGTATGAAGTAATACTTCATTGTGGTTGTGTTTTGTGTTTCCATGATAACTAACGATCTCAAGCATCTCTTTGTGTGCTTATTGGTCATTTGTATCTTTTCTTAGGACAAAGAAGAGATCGTTTGCCCATTTTAAAATAATTTAACTTTTTATTATTGAGTTGTAAGGATTCTTCAAATATCCTGGGTACGAGTCCCTTATCAGATATATGATTTGCAAAAATTTTCTCCCATTCTGTGAGTTGTCTTTTTACTTTATTAATGGTGCTGTTTGGAGCATGAAAGTTTTAAATTTTGATGAAGGCCAACTTATCTATTTTTTCCTTAGTTGCTTGTGCTGTCGGTGTCATAGCTGAGAAACCATCGCCTAACCCAAGATTATGAAGGTCTTCTCCTCTGTCTTCTAAGAGTTTTAGCTCTTACATTTGACTTTTTGATTCATTTGAGTTAATTTTTGTTATAGTGTCAGGAAGTAGTCCAGATTCATCTTTTTTCATGTGACACACGATTTTCCCACCACCATTTGTTAAAAAGGCTATTCTTTTATTATTGAATTTTCTTGGAATCTTTGTTGAAAATCAATTGACTGTAAATGTAGAGATATATTTGGGGGGGTTATCTCAATTCTCTTCCATCTATCTATCTATCTATCTATCTATCTATCTATCTATCTATCTAATCTTTATACCAGTACCACTTACTGGCAAAACTTACAGCACTAACATTGTAACAAGTTTTGAAATCAGGAGTTGCAAGTCTTCCAGCTCCTGGGTCTTTTTGAATTTTCATGTGAATTTTAAGATCAGCTTCTCAATTTCTGCAAAAAATCCAGCTGAACCGGCCCACTTTTTCTTCTTGCTTTTGTGAATGTTGTTAAACATCTCTTTCATTTCATCCACTCTCCTTGTCCTCAGCCCATTGCTTTCTGTAGCTTAGGTGGTCACGTTTTTCTTATAAACTGTTGACACTTGTTTTGGAAGTATTGACGCAGGCAGCTTTAATAGCTGGGTGGGTTAGGGGCAGGACAGGCTGCCTTTCCTGATAAAAAGACGCAAGAAAAGTTCTCTTTTTGCCCTAGTGATTTGAGGTGTCACCTTTATCATACATGAAAATTCCACATGTACTTGCATTTATTTCTGGATATTCTGTTCTTTTCCACTGGTCTGTTTATCTATTCATGTACTAACACTACACTATTTTAATTATCAAAGCTTTCTAGTATATTTTAATACCAAATAGGACCAGTTGCCTTTCAGTTTTTATTTTGTGGTCGTTTCCAGGCTATTACTGAATGCTTATTTTTCCAGATGAAGTTTATTGTCATTTAATGACATTTTCTTTGTTACCTAATGTTTGATAAGTTCTGGTCAATATACCACGTGTGCTTGAGAAGATGGATTTTCTATTATCAGAGGTGAAGTCTGATACCTATCCATAAGGCCTATGGGATTTTAAAAAATTATCCTATTAATTTCTTTTAGATCCTTACTTATTTTTTGTCCACTTATCCAGCGTCATTGAGCAGGTGAGACTTATCCAAGGGATACTTCAATCCTGATGACTTTGGGATTTAGCCTTTTGTTCCATCAGTGAGATTTTCACTGGTTCATGCCGTGGTTTGTGGAATCTCATCTCGATACCCTGCTCATGCAGCCCCCTGCTGTCCTTGCAGTTTTTCTTAGATTAACACTATGAAGCTTGGCTTCTTTTTCCTTCTACATTCCCATCAATTAGTTGGAAGCTTATTTTCCTGGCAAAAAAATTCATGGTGATCGTGAGTAATGGTTTAATATCACTTTTGTCATTTTCTGGTATGTACTTGGATCTGGGGATGATGGAGTATCTTGGGATGTGATACTGAGACACTGTCTGGGACAGAGTTGTGCTGAGGATTCTGGAGACAGTCATGGGAAGATAGTAGGGGAGGAGCTCAGAGGTTTGGGTATAAGGGTAGCCTGGAAAACATTGGACAAATGCTTGACGGAAGTGGGGTTAACTTCACGCCAGCCCCCTTCTGTTTCTCCAGGTTTGCCTTTGGCACATCTGGTTCCCAGGGAGACCTCTAGAAGGCATGCCGGGAGGAGAGTGAACTCCATGGCTATTTTAGTGGATTTTCACCCCCCTACCCCCAGGCCCTCTAGGGTCCCTCTACTCAGCAGTCAGCAGAGACTGGCAACTGGTGATAAAGAAGACTGGCATTTCTTAATGCCCCAAAGACCAAAGCTCTTGGGCACTGGCCCTCTGTATCCTCAGCTCCCAGCTGCTACCCCTTTGTAACCTATTTTCTCCTACAAAGTGCCTTTTGTGAACTTTTTCCCTGAATTTCCATATAGAGGTGGCCTGGAGTGACTGGTGTCACCTCTGGCTTTCCTTCCATGACCTTAGAGCTACGGGGCGAGACCCTGCACACTCCACATGTGTGGGGGAAGAGGTAGAGGGAGAAAGGGAAGCCCCGTGAGCTCTTCTGGGAGGGAGCAGGAAATTCGTTTGCAGTCAGAGGGAAAGTAATCTGCAGTACCAAGTGAAGACCTGTGTGATGAAAGGAAATCATGCTGCCAACCTTGAACCAGTGATCCCGGATGACACGCATTTTTACAAAGCCTGTGTTTCGATCCACTTCAAAGGACTCACTGGAGTTAGTTTTGTAAGTTTCCCAATCCATCAGCCAGCTGGGCTTGTGGAATAATGTTTCATCTTGAAAACAGATTTATCAGGGAGAGGGTAAGAAGAATCAAAGACACAGGAGGTTTATGACCCCACCCCCCGCCCCAGGTCAAGCAGAGCAATCAGTTTGCCGTCATCACTTTAACCTTTCTGTTGCGGGAGTCTCGGCCTGGGCCTCAATCGTGGCGTTCACCCTGGTGTGGAGGTCTCCCCACTTGGGACATGGACACGTGCGTGAGGGAAGGGGACCCCCTAATGGCGCCTCGGGACACAGCAGGACAGCAGTCCATTCGCCTTGTGTTCCCCCTTTTCTCCCCTTTGTTCTTCTCTCTCTTCATCCCCTCTATGGGTGACTTGATTTGTTTCTAGAACTCTTGGAAATAGGAGCAGTAACAAAAAATTTGAAAAAAAGTTTTTGTGCAATTCTCAGGGAGCCACTGAGAAACCAAGACATTTCCACCTTGACGGACGGCCTCGGTCCAGCACTAGCATTTCCAGCACGTCCTCAGCTCTGGCCATAAGCCCTCAGAGATCCTCGCAGCACACGGGATGATGCTGAGATGATGCGTGCGAACCCAGGAACCCAGGATGCCGCGGAGGAGAGCAGGACTGTTTCATTTAATAGATGCGGAGGCAGACTCAGAGAAGGTTACTGGTGTTGGATTAATCGGTTTTCAGGAGAAGTCATGATAGAAACAAAGTATGGGAAGCTGGAAATAAGAAGAATGAATGGAAAGGAACTTAGCAAACTGGAGAAAGCGGAAACTCAAGCTTGCAGAGGGGAAAGGCTAAGTGTAACATGGCGGTGCCTGTCTGAACTCCAGAGGCCACAGGCATCTCTGAAAGTGGAAATACAGCTTGGGTTCAAAATAGGAGGGTTGCTGGAAAGTCTCTAAGAAGAAGTTGAATCTCCATGTCCTCCCCAACACCCTGCAGCTGTGGTCGACTCTGTCCACCTTAGCAGAACCTTGCAGGGCTCTTCTTTGGAGAGCTTGATCTAAGTGGAATCTGGACTCTGGGGCACTGGGCCAGGGTACTGCAGGGAAAACAGGGGGATTAAGTACAAATGAACACACCGAATGGTATAGCGGCCCAGTCCTTGCCTTCCGTCTGCTGCTTAGAAAAACTCATAGCCAGAGTTATACATTTATATACAATTACTGATAGATGTAGAAAACAGGCAGATGAAATAACGAGACAATCATGATTAACTCCAAGGTGATGTTGCATAAGGGAGAAATTGTTTCCATAGTACACCACTCAGCCATGAATAATACTTATATAGGTTCTGAATATTGATTTCACCCAAAATTATAACAACATGCGGGAAGGTTTATAAGAAAGTTAAATCCTCATCTTCCATATTAGGAAGTCAATAGTTAATACTTAAAACTAAACAATCAACAAATAGGATAAATATGCCATTTTCTAATATGAAAATGGTGCAAAATGGTGAAAGTATTTACTCTGTGGAGGGAGGATGGGGGAATTTATTTTAAAGTTTTGAATGTGAATAATAGTAGTTAATAAGACTTGATAAGGTGGCTGAATTATAATTATAATATGTACTATATACAATATATGTGTAAACCCACACATACATAAAATGTTATAGGGTGGAGAGGCTGTCACAGTTTGAAAAATATGTTAAAGTGCTCAGATGTTTAGGAAATTATACCTTATATTTTCAGTCCTTAATCATAAAATGTTCTCAAGGTTCTAAAGCCAAACATCTATCATCACGGTATTTAAATGAAATTCAGCAAGGAGAAGGTAGTATTTTGACCACTCCTTCCCAAAGTTATAAGGTTTCTTCCAACAGTACAGCAGGAAAATACATTTCAGTAATTGTTAAGTATGTAACTCAAATGAATCTTGAGGCCCTGAGTACAATGAAGAGACAATAGTCAGCAATTAAAAGTTTTTTAATTCCAATGTTTACTTATTTAAAGAATATTATAGTGGGTTTATTTATAACCCACAGCCACTGTTCTTAGAATGTCTGTTCCTTTCCACCGAGGCTCCCTCTCACCTCTGATTTACTTGAGTCAGCTAACCTTAAAACCCTTGATTATTCACCCTTTACCCCAACTTATCTCTAAGCATTTTACATCTCCAGTCCTGGTGTCTTTCTACCCATTCTCCTGAATTCATGTCATCAAAGCTCTTCTTGGAAGGTGTGGGCAGAGAGGAAAGACAAAATTGTCTTCAGCAGGTAAAAGAGAAGAGAGAGTCCTGAGACTATTAATTAATGAATTTCATTCTTATCACAAATGCCAATACTTATTATTAACAAATTCCCCATTTTGATAAATAAGTAACGTGGTAACTTAGGTATCGTTCTTTTGAATGTTTTCATATAAATATTCTATGAAATCATGCCTGTAAATTATTATTTTGATAAAAAATGATTTTAAGAGAAATTGACTCATACACAGTGACTCTGCAATGGAAATCACTGGAAATTTTTAACGAGAAGTTTTTAAACGTAGAAATGCACAAGGAATAAATAATAACACCGGTGCCTCACCACCCAGAATTAATATATGCTAACAAGTTTTCATGTTCACCACCCAGAATTAATATATGCTAACAAGTTTTCATGTTTGCTTTAGGTATTTTTTTATTTTAAGAAACAAGAAGTCAACCATTAAATTAAATAAATAAGGAGCAGACTCAAAAGATTTGAAGAGGTTATATAAGCAGAGGAGGGGGTTAGTAGGGAAAGGAAGGTAGGAAGGAGCAGAGTGTTATGAAAGTGAGTCCATGAGGCCCACAGAAGAGAGGCACAGAGAGGTATAGCTGGAAACTTACAGCAAAATTCATAACTGATGGTGACTTTAATGTTAAGTGAATAAAATTAGTCATAACTAATTTTCAAATGAATAAATGGCACTATTTATATAAATTTATTTAGAAAGAGGGGGAGTTGAGTAGGAAAATCATATACTTAGTTTCTATAGGAAAACAACTTTTTTTTTCCTGATGTGTTCAAGTTGTTTTGATTAAAAAAACGAAACTCTGGAGGGCAGGCTTTATTATATGAAACTATATCTTCTTGGATGATCTGTTCATTGCTTGATTAAAGCCATATCTAGGAAAAAATCATTCCTTTTAGAAACAATTATTCTTGTAAATTTGCCCACATATTAACCATTTCCAATACTCCTCATGCCTTTTTGTAGATTCAGATTTCCAAGACAATTATTTCCCTTCAGCTTAAAGAACTTCCCCTAGCACTTTTTGCAGTGCAGGTCTGTTGGCAACAGATTACCTCAACTTTGGTTTACCTGAAAATATCTCTTCGTTTTCGGTTTTGAAGAATGGTTTTTACTGGGTATAGACTTCTGAAGTGACAGTTTTTTTCTTTCCACACATTAAAGGCATTATTTCATTGTCTTCTGTACTCCATTTATCGGAAGAGAAGTTGCTTGTCAATCATTCCCCTGTATATGATACCTCATTTCTGCCTGGCTACTTGTAAGATTTTCTATTTCACTTTTATTTTTATCTGTGATGTGGCTAAGTGCAGGTTTTTGTTTTGTTTTGTTTTGTTTTGGTTTTGGTATTGATTCTTTTTGGAGGCTTGTTAAGCTTCTAATATATGATGTTTGATGTTTATAATTAAGTTTGGAAACATTTTGGCCAATATTCTTTCAAATATTTTTTATTCTCTATTCTCCTCTTTTCTCTTGAAACCTCAATTATACATATATTAAGATGTTTAATATTCTGGCTCTATTTGGTATTTGATATTGAGGTTCCATTCGTCTCTTCTTTAAATACTTTACTCTCACAGATTCTTTTTGGATAATTTCTATTTATTTCTCTTTAAATCAATAATCTTTCTTCTTTTTTCCCCCATGTGATCATCTATTAATCTCATGCTATTATTTTGTAAAATTTTTTTCATATATTGTGTCTTTCAGTTCCAGGGATTCTACTTGGTACCTTTTTAGAGTTTTTGTATCTTTTCTGAGATTCTCTGTCTCTTCCTCCAGTATATCCATTCTTCTCATAAAACCCTTTAACATATTTATCACTTAAAGTCCTTTCCTCCTAAATCCTAAATGTGGATCTTCTTTGTTGACTGCTTTTTTTCTTTTGACTTGTCATCACATTTTCTTATTTCTTCATATGTATCATGCTTTTTTATTGTATAGACATTGTGGTTGACTCATTGTAGAGAATCTGGATTCTGTTATCTTCCTCTGAAGAATGTTGGGTTTTGTTCCAGCAGATCTAGCAGATCTGCTGTCAGATCACCTGAATTTTGTGAAGGCTTGGTTTTAGGCTTTGTTAGGGTGGGTCTATTTGAATTTTGCTTTTAGTTCTAAGGTACAGCACTTAGTCCTGGGATGTGCTTCCTAATCATAGGGCATGGCCTTTTTAGAGTTTTGTTGAAAAGCTTGAAGTGTTTACCAAACTCCTCTAATTTGGAGAGACTTGAACTCTAAAGTGTGCCTTTCTATTGGAATTTCTGCCCAGCGTTTTCCGCCTTCCAGCTATACTTTTCCTGTGGGCTCAGTAGAGTCTCTCCCTATGGATATGCATTTACAAAGTCAGCAGGGACTTGAGGGGGTATCCATATATAGATTTTTGGCCCCCTCCTTTCCCATATTTTCCTCACCTCTCAATTGCAAACTTCTCTGGCAGCTCCAAACTCTCATCTCAGATTCTCCAGCCTAATAAGACTGCTCCTTTTTGCTTGGACTCCAGTCCTCATGCTCCAGGCAGACTGGGGAGTGCCTTCAGGAGAAAAGCTGGTTAAATGTGAGTCTCACGAGTTTACTTCCATTCTTTCAAGGCTTGCATCCCCCTAGTTTCTGCCTGCTTTTGGTTACTCTCTGAGGACATTATACAGTTATTTTAATATTTTGTCCATAACTTATAGTTGTCAGCAAGTGGGTTTCATCTGATACAAGCTACCCTGCCATTATCAGAGCTGGAAGAAAAAAGAATTGATAAATAAAGTAGTCATGTCTACTGTCACTACTTCTATTCCATATTATAATGGAGGTCTTAACAAGTACAATAAAACAAGAAAAAAGAAAAGGTATATGAATTAGAAAGGAAGAAACAGAACTTGAATGATTTGCAGATGATATGAAAATCCAAAATAATCTATAGAAAAAGCCTTTATAATTACTATAATTAGTAAGAGTTAAGGAAGGATGCTAGGTATTAGCGCAGTATTTTAAAAATCTGCTGCTTTCCATCAATCAGCTTCAGGTCTCTTAAACTATACTTTAAGAACATGAAAGATTTGTCTCAGATTTGGAGCAACTTTACCATCCCAATTCTTGTTCACATTTATCTGCTTTCTTGAAGCAATCTGAGTTTTGTTCTCTGCTGTTTGCTACCAGAAGAGCTTTGGCAAAAGAGAAGAGATTTCTCTGTGATCAGATATAGAGAAGATGGACAAGGGGTCCCTTGCTCATAGCGGGTGGTGTGGGCCTGCTGGAGTAGAGTGAGGAAGCTAAACCAAAAATGAGCTCTTTGGAGGCAAAAACTGTATCTTGTTCACTGCTGTACCCCCAGCTGCTAGCACACTGGGTCTGATGCTGACTAAGTCAATGTCTATTGGTGGAACATGGTTGCTCTTGATAAGTATTTGAAGGTCTCACATAGAGGAGGAACTGACTCAACCTGCAGGGGACGTCAGTGCCATCTGAGGACAGAGTGATCAGAGGTGGAGGACCTTGAACTCCTGCCCAGAAGGATTCAGGCAGTGGTTGAATGAATACCTGGTAGAGGTTTAAAGAAGAGATTCAAACAGCAGCTAAGAATTTGTACTTTGACCTTCAGGGTGGAAAATGGAAGAAAAACTGAATAGTATTATGGTAGCCAGCCTCTGAGATGGCCCTCAGTGACTCTTGCCTCCTGGTTTTCATGTCCTTGTGGTCCCTCCCGCATTGACTTGGGGCTGGCTCTGTGACTGATAGAATATGGTGGCAGTCATGTAGGTGACTGACTAAGACCAAGTCATAGAAGGCATTGCAGCTGTTAGCTGAGTCTCTTATATCATTCACTCTGGGGGAAGCCAGCCCTCAGGTGGTAAGGACACATAGAGTCTTGTGAGAGGCCCATGTGGAGAGGAACAACCTTGCCAGCATCAGCTTGCCAACTCTGGGAGTGGGCCACCCAGCAAGCATACCCTTCTGCCCCAGTCAAACTTTCAGATAATTCCAGCCTCAGCTGATATCTGATTACAGCCCCCACAGGAGACTCAGAACCAGAACGACTGTGGGATCTCACTCCAGTTCTCTTTCACTAAGGATCTATGCTGTTTTTACATTTTATCATCTCCCTCTGGGTTGCCTTTGACTTGCCACCAGAGACAAGTGTTCTGGGCAGCGTCCCAGTCAAGGATCTCCTGGAGGACAAGGATCATTGCCCCATGTTTGTATTACTATTACTGCTAGCTCAATGCCTACACAGTGTAGGTGCCCTTTAAATTGTTTCTGAATAATGAACAAATAAAGGTGAGTCTGTCAGAAACAGGTCCTCTGGCTCTTTGGTGTCTCTTCATATTCTTCTGATTTTTAGTCTTCCTGACATACTACTCAGCAAAGGGCAGGATAGTGTATCCCTAAGATGCAGGAAAATTCATCTGTTGAAATAGGGAGTTTTCCCAAATTCCACAGCTCTGTTATTTTGGGGATAATTGCTTCTTGCAATAAGCCCCAGATTGATACATTACCAGAAAACTACACCCACAAAGCACAGCTAAGCATTTCTGAAGCTGAGGTATCTAGTGACTGTTGGTGCAGGTACACAAATCGATTTACCTCATCTTAGAAATAATACAATACCACCTCCATTAGCACACAAAAAGTTTGGATAAATAGAATTTATTTTCATTCTGATTTCCAATAGTAACCAAAATGTTTGAGGATGGCCCAGAAAGCCCTGAAAGATCCAGAAAAGATGCTGTAAGAACTATGAAAAGAAGAATTAATCCAGAGCATAAATGAACCTTGAAAACATTATGTTAAGTGAAAAAGGCCATTTACAAAGGACCACATATTGTGACTCCATTTCTATGAAATGTCTAAGATAGGCAAATCTGTAGAGACAGAAAGTAGATTAGTGGCGGCCTGGGGCAGGAGAAGACTGGGGAGCTGGGGGATGACAGCTGAGGGACGAGGAGTTTCTTTTTGGGGGTGATAAAAATGCTCCAAGATTAGGTTGTGATGATGGTTGTAAAATTATGTGAATCTATTAAAAACCATTGAATTATATACCTTTAGTGAGTGAATAGCATGGTATGTGAACTATATCTGAAAGCTTTAAAAAATAATTATTGATGTGCAGCTAAATTTTTATATTCATCTCATTTATCCACCCAGTTTAGTCTCTGAAAATATGTTAGTCATCAGTGATGGAGATGATGACTTTCCAAGGACCAAACATATCATTGTCCAGACATCATGGATAGCACCCATGTAGAGACATGTCTGTTCCAGCACTTGGCAGTCAGTCTGTCTTCTGATCATTATCATGGTTTTTGTGAGGGGCTCATCTGTTGTTCCCATTCACAGATAATGACCAGGCTGGGAAAGAAGTCAGTGTTCTCATTCTCATCACCAGCCCCACTGCTGGAGCCATGGAGACAACAACTGGAGGTTGGCATGGTGTCTTCTAGCCCTGCTGCCATTTGTTTGGGGTCTGCAAGAGCAGCCCCAGGACAAGACAAGTAGGAAGGCTTTGCTTCCAATTCTTACCCAGCTGGCATCCAAGATCTGCCTTCTTCCAGTTTGTACAATGGCCCCTGTAGTAAGCACCTTGAGGAAGGTGGCACTTCCCAGAACCAGTAATCTCAGCAATCTGAGGCAAAACAATATCCATCTTTGGAGGAAGCATCCCTGGCTAGAAACTAGGAGGCTTGCCTTCTAGTCCTGGCCCTGCTATTTGAATTGACCTAAATCACTCCCTGAGTTCTCACTGACCTTGGGTGTGTCAGTAAATCAAATTTCATACGGGAATCAATGCTTAGAACTGTAAGGTCATCCTCAGTTCTAAATTCCACGAGCTGTTGGTTTACCCTCTTGGCGACAAACGTATTTCACCTGTTGAGGGCCGACAGAAAAGGCAGTGGATCTCCACTTGTCTCTTTCCTATTTGCTGTCTCTGCTGCTTGTAATTGCCGTAGTTTGAAGAGCTTTGGTTACTTTGCCTACTGCCCAGCCAAGGTGTCTGAGCCTTTGTGCCCCCAAGGAGGGGTGAGGCCGGGGGGGTGACGGGGCTCCAGAGAAGCTGCCTTTGACCGCTTGAGCCCTTTGTTTGGTCTCCATGGTTTGCCCCATATCTCAGGCAAGGGATATGGGGCAAACCATATCCCAGTGTCACATAATGGGATTCTGCCCATTATGTGACATTGGCAGGAAAGGAATGTAACTTAGAGCATCTTGGATGGCATAGTGCTTGAAAGAGCATCTCAGTGTTTTCTTGCTACCTGCACGTAGTGATGCTTGGTGTTCTTTCAGGGTCTTTGGTCACTTAGAGAGAGGAAAACAACACGGTTGTCTTCAGGGATGCTCCTTTCTAGTCCTCTGGGTCCCATTATCCCACTGGTCCCCATTGCAGAGGTTCCTCCAGCAGAAGAATGGTTTGCACGCAGCAGGCCTGAAGACCCTTGTGAGGAGCCTCATTGAATAAGCCTAGATGGAAAGAACCCTTGTCGAGCTGCCAAGCTGTGCTTCAGCATATGTAATACATGTTCATCGTACAAAATATGGATGATACAAGCAAAGAGAAGGAAAAAGTTACCCATAGTCTCACTG
Organism: Delphinus delphis; assembly: GCF_949987515.2. Lineage (NCBI taxonomy): Eukaryota > Metazoa > Chordata > Mammalia > Artiodactyla > Delphinidae > Delphinus > Delphinus delphis. Next base: position 73,935,474 of record NC_082697.1, read on the forward strand.
CTTAGAAGCCACAGTAATCAATCATTTCCCATTTTGAGCATTATTTTAAGGACTAGGCACTCTGCTGTGTAATTGCAAACATTATGTAATGTAATTTTACAACACCTCTCTGAAGTTTGTGCTATTATTTCCCTCTGCAGAGATGAAAACTGGGGTTTAGAGAAGTTAGACAACATACCCAAGGCAGCACAGCTGGTAAGTGGCAAAGCTGAGATGAAAATCCAAGCCTGGCTGACTCCAGGGTCGATGTCATATGTAATCTAATTTCCTAACATTTTGTAGTCTTCTCTGCCAGTCTTTTTGTCTGCACAGTTTTTGTATCTTTTTATCCTTGCATAATCATGGTCCTGCTGGGTTTTCTGGGGGTCTTCTACCTGCCAGACCCCCAAGCCCTCGGGGGTTCTTGGCTGTTGGATCTCTGCAGAAATCCACACCCTAGAAACCGTTTCTGGAGGACTCTAGTGCACTCTACCAATGTGGCAGGTCTGTTTCTGTTTGGCAAGGAGAAGACAGAGTCTCTTTTTCAATCTTTCTTCAGTCCTTAATCTCTTAAAGCTTTACTTGCAATTCCTTTGTCTAAAAAGCAAAGACCAAAGAGAGTTACCTGTGTCTCAGATGATCTCCACGGGCTGGTCCAGAGAGCCATGCAAGGAGCCAGGAGGGCTGGCCACATGTGCCGGCTCAGGCATGTGTGGGCTCCCCAATACCTGAGGCGTACAGTAAGGACATTGGGTACACATCCCGGCAGCCCTGGGATGGCGGAGTGTTGAGGAAGGGTCTGTGTGGGGCCCCTGCAGGGAATGCAGCCAGATTCTACCTCATGAAACTGCAAACGTCCCTGCCCAGGCAGGGGGCTGCAGTTTGGGGCTGCAGCATGGACACAGCACCCTGTACAGGGCATCTCTCCACCAGGCCTTCCCTCCCATCCTCACTGACTCCTGGAGCTCGCTCTATCGCCACCCCCCACCCCCGTGTCTTTTTGTTCCTTCCAGTTTTCAGGAACATCAAATAAAGGCTCTTTCAAGAGGCTCCCTTGAGGCCAACAGCCAAGAAACCACATTTCGTTCTGCCGTTCCAGCAGACGAGCCAGCTTGATGGGATTTGGCCCCTTTAACAGGGAGAAGCTCTTCCCTGAGATTAGACTGTTTTGGGCCTGATCCCTCAACTTCGTAGGACATCAGGCTTAAACCATGAGAAAAATATTATAAAGAAAAAGTGAGGGAGACCTTCAAGATGGCGGATGAATAGACGTGTAGATCACCTTCCTCCCCACAAATACATAAAAAAATACATCTACATGTGGAATAACTGCTACAGAACACCTACTGAACGCTGGCAGAAGACCTCAGATTTCCCAAAAGGCAAGAAACTCCCCACATACCTGGGTAGGGCAAAAGAAAAAACGAAACACAGAGACAAAAGAATAGGGACGGGACCTGCACCTCTGGGAAGGAGCTGTGAAGGAGGAAAAGTTTGCATACACTAGGAAGCCCCTTCAATGGCAGAGACGGGGGTTGGCTGGGGGAAAGCTTCAGAGCCACGAAGGAGAGCGCAGCAACAGGGGTGCAGAGGGCAAAGCAGAGAGATTCCCGCACAGAGGATCGGTGCCGACCGGCACTCAACAGCCCGAGAGGCTTGTCTGCGGGGCGGGCGGGGGCTGAGAGCTGAGGCTCGGGCTTCAGAGGTCAGATCCCAGGGAAAGGACTGGGGTTGGCTGCATGAACACAGCCTGAGGGGGCTAGTGTGCCACAGCTAGCCGGGAGGGAGTCTGGGAAAAAGTCTGGAACTGGCTAAGAGTCAAGAGACCATTGTTTCACAGTGCGGGGGGATTCAGAGCACCGCCTAAACGAGCTCCAGAGACGGGCGCGAGCCGCGGCTATCAGCGCGGACCCCAGAGATGGGCGTGAAACCCTAAGGCTGCTACTGCAGCCACCAAGAAGCCCGTGTGCAAGCACAGGTCACTATCCCCACCTCCCCTCCCGGGAGCCCGTGCCGCCCGCCACTGCCAGGGTCCCGTGATCCAGGGACAGTTTCCCCAGGAGGACACAAGGCGCGCCTCAGGCTGTTGCAACGTCATGCTGGCCTCTGCCGCTGCAGGCTCGCCCCGCATTCCGCATTCTGTACTCTTCCCTGCCCACAGCCTGAGTGAGCCAGAGCCCCCTAATCAGACGCTCCTTTAACCCCCTCCTGTCTGGGCGAAGAACAGACACCAGAGGGCGACCTACACACAGAAGCAGGGCCGAATCCAAAGCTGAGCCCCTGAGAGCTGTGCTAACAAAGAAGAGAAAGGGAAATCTCTCCCAGCAGCCTCAGAAGCAGCAGATTAAATCTCCACAATCAACTTGATGTACCCTGCAACTGTGGAATACCTGAAGAGACAACGAATCATCCCAAAATTGATGTGGTGGACTTTGGGAGCAACTGTAGACTTGGGGTTTCCTGTATCTGACTGACTAGTTTCTGATTTTTATGTGTATCTTAGTATAGTTTTTAGCTCTTGTTATCATTGGTGGATTTGTTTATTGTTTATTTATTCTCCCTCCTTTTTTTCTTAAAATTACTTTTAAAACTTTTTTTATTTTAATAATATTTAAAAATTTTTTACTTTAACAACTTTTTAATTCAATTTATTTTATTTTATTTTATTTTATTCAATTTATTTTATTTTATTTTATTTCTTTTTTTTTCTTCCTTTTATTCTGAGCCATGTGGCTGACAGGGTCTTAGTGCTCTGGCTGGGTGTCAGGCCTGAGCCTCTGAGGTGGGAGAGCCGAGTTCAGGACAATAGTCCACCAGAGACCTTCCAGCCCCATGTAATATCAATCGGTGAGAGCTCTCCCAGAGATCTCCGTCTCAACACTGAGACCCAGCTCCACTCAATGACCAGCAAGCTCCAGTGCTGGACACCCCATGCCAAACAACTAGCAAGACAGGAGCACAACCCCACCCATTAGCAGAGAGGCTGCCTAAAACCATAAGTTCACAGACACCCCAAAACACACCACCAGACATGATCCTGCCCACCAGAAGGACAAGATCCAGCCTCAGCCACCAGAACACAGGCACTAGTCCACCAGGAAGCGTACACAACCCACTGAACCAACCTTACCCACTGGGGGCAGACACCAAAAACAAAGGGAACTATGAACCTGCAGCCTGCGATAAGGAGACCCCAAACACAGTAAGATAAGCAAAATGAGAAGACAGAGAAACACACAGCAGATAAAGGAGCAAGGTAAAAACCCACCAGACCAAACAAATGAAGAGGAAATAGGCAGTCTACCTGAAAAAGAATTCAGAGTAATGATAGTAAAGATGATCCAAAATCTTGGAAATAGAATGGAGAAAATACAAGAAATGTTTAACAAGGACCTAGAAGAACTAAAGAGCAAACAAACATTGATGAACAACACAATAAAGGAAATTAAAAATTCTCTAGAAGGAAACAATAGCAGAATAACTGAGGCAGAAGAACGGATAAGTGACTGGAAGATAAAAGAGTGGAAATAACTACCGCAGAGCAGAATCAAGAAAAAAGAATGAAAAGAATTGAGGACAGTCTCAGAGACCTCTGGGACAATGTTACATGCACCAACATTCGAATTATAGGGGTCCCAGAAGAAGAAGAGAGAAAGAAAGGGACTGAGAAAATATTTGAAGAGATTATAGTTGAAAACTTTCCTAATATTGGAAAGGAAATAGTTAATCAAGTCCAGGAAGCACACAGAGTCCCATACAGGATAAATCCAAGGAGAAACACGCCAAGACACATACTAATCAAACTATCAAAAATTAAATACAAAGAAAAAGTATTAAAAGCAGCAAGGGTAAAGCAACAAATAACATACAAGGGAATCCCCATAAGGTTAACAGCTGATCTTTCAGCAGAAACTCTGCAAGCCAGAAGGGAGTGGCAGGACATATTTAAAGTGATGAAAGGGAAAAACCTACAACCAAGGTTACTCTACCCAGTAAGGGTCTCATTCAGATTTGACAGAGAAATTAAAACCTTTACAGGCGAGCAAAAGCTAAGAGAATTCGGCACCACCAAACCAGCTTTACAACAAACGCTAAAGGAACTTCTCTAGGCAGGAAACACAAGAGAAGGAAAAGACCTACAATAACAAACCCAAAACAATTAAGAAAATGGTAATTGGAACATACATATCGGTAATAACCTTAAATGTTAATGGATTAAGTGCTCCAACCAAAAGACATAGACTGGCTGAATGGATACAAAAACAAGACCCGTACATATGCTGTCTACAGAGACCCACTTCAGACCTAGGGACACATACAGGCTGAAAGTGAGGGGATGGAAGAAGATATTCCATGCAAATGAAAATCAAAAGAAAGCTGGAGTAGCAATTCTCATATCAGACAAAATAGACTTTAAAATAAAGACTATATTGGGCTTCCCTGGTGGCGCAGTGGTTGAGGGTCCGCCTGCCGATGCAAGGGACACGGGTTCGTGCCCCGGTCCAGGAAGATCCCACATGCCGCGGAGCGGCTGGGCCCGTGAGCTATGGCCGCTGAGCCTGCGCATCCAGACCCTGTGCTCCACAACGGGAGAGGCCATAACAGTGAAAGGCCCGTGTACCGCAAAAAAAATAGTAATAATAAAGACTGTTACAAGAGACAAAGAAGGACACTACATAATGATCAAAGGATCAATCCAAGAAGAAGATAAAACAATCGTAAATATTTATGCACCCAACATAGGAGCACCTCAATACATAAGGCAAATGCTAACAGCCATAAAAGGGAAAATCGACAATCGAAATTGTCGAAAATCAAATTGTCAAACATCGACAATCATAGTAGGGGACTTTAACACCCTAGTTTCACCAATGGACAGATTATCCAAAATGAAAATAAATAAGGAAACACAAGCTTTAAATGACACATTAAACAAGATGGACTTAATTGATATTTATAGGACATTCCATCCAAAAGCAACTGAATACACGTTCTTCTCAAGTGCTCATGGAACATTCTCCAGGATAGATCATATCTTGGGTCACAAATCAAGCCTTGTTAAATTTAAGAACATTGAAATCGTAGCAAGTATCTTTTCCAACCACAGTGCTATGAGACCAGATATCAATTACAGGAAAAAAACTGTAAAAAAAAACAAACACGTGTAGGCTAAACAATACGCTACTAAATAATCAAAAGATCACTGAAGAAATCAAAGAGGAAATCAAAAAATACCTAGAAACAAATGACAGTGAAAACACACGACCCAAATCCTGTGGGATGCAGCAAAAGCAGTTCTAAGAGGGAAGTTAATAGCAATACAATCCTACCTCAAGAAACAAGAAACATCTCTAATAAACAAACTAACCCTACAGGTAACCTTACAATTAGAGAAAGAAGAACCAAAAAACCCAAAGTTAGCCAAAGGAAAGAAATCATAAAAATCAGATCAGAAATAAATGAAAAAGAAGTGAAGGAAACAATAGCAAAGATCAATAAAACTACAAGGTGGTTCTTTGAGAGGATAAACAAAATTGATAAACCATTAGCCAGACTCATCAAGAAAAAAAGGGAAAAGACTGAAATCAACAGAATTAGAACTGAAAAAGGAGAAGTAACAACAGACACTGCAGAAATACAAAGGATCATGAGAGATTACTACAAGCAACTATATGCCAATAAAATGGACCACCAGGAAGAAATGGACAAATTCTTAGAAAAGCACAACCTTCTGAGACTGAACCAGGAAGAAATAGAAAATATAAACAGACCAATCACAAGCACTGAAATTGAAACTGTGATTAAAAATCTTACAACAAACAAAAGCCCGGGACCAGATGGCTTCACAGGCAAATTCTATCAAACATTTAGAGAAGAGCTAACACCTATCATTCTCAAACTCTTCCAAAATATAGCAGAGGGAGGAACACTCCCAAACTCATTCTATGAGGCCACCATCACCCTGATACCAAAACCAGACAAAGATGTCACAAAAAAGAAAAACTACAGGCCAATATCACTGATGAATAGAGATGCAAAAATCCTCAACAAAATACTAGCAAACAGAATCCAGCAGCACATTAAAAGGATCATACACCATGATCAAGTGGGGTTCATCCCAGGAATGGAAGGATTCTTCAATATATGCAAATCAATCAATGTGATAAACCATATTAACAAATTAAAGGAGAAAAACCATATGATCATCTCAATAGATGCAGAGAAAGCATTTGACAAAATTCAACACCCATTTATGATTAAAAAACCCTCCAAAAAGTAGGCATAGAGAGAATTTACCTCAACATAATAAAGGCCATATATGACACACCTCAGCCAACATCATTCTCAATGGTGAAAAACTGAAACCATTTCCACTAAGATCAGGAATAAGACAAGGTTGCCCACTCTCACCACTATTATTCAACATAGTTTTGGAATTTTTAGCCACAGCAATCAGAGAAGAAAAAGAAATAAAAGGAATCCAAATTGGAAAAGAAGTAAAACTGTCACTGTTTGCAGATGACATGATACTATACATAGTTAATCCTAAGGATGCTACCAGAAAACTACTAGAGCTAATCAATGAATTTGGTAAAGTTGCAGGATACAAAATTAATGCACAGAAATCTCTTGCATTCCTATGCACTGATGAAAAATCTGAAAGAGAAATTAAGGAAACACTCCCATCTACCATTGCAACAAAAAGAATAAAATACTTAGGAATAAACCTACCTAAGGAGACAAAAGACCTGTATGCAGAAAACTATAAGACACTGATGAAAGAAATTAAAGATGATACAAACAGATGGAGAGATATACCATGTTCTTGGATGGGAAGAATCAACATTGTGAAAATGAATATACTACCCAAAGCAATCTACAGATTCAATGCAATCCTTATCAAACTACCAATGGTATTTTTCACAGAACTAGAACAAAAAATTTCACAATTCTTATTGAAACACAAAAGACCCCAAATAGCCAAAGCAATCTTGAGAACGAAAAACGGAGCTGGAGGAATCAGGCTCCCTGACTTCAGGCCATACTACAGATCTACAGTAATCAAGACAGTATGGTACTGGCACAAAGACAGAAATATAGATCAATGGAACAGGATAGAATGCCCAGAGATAAACCTACGCACATATGGTGACCTTATCTTTGATAAAGAGGCAAAAATATACAATGGAGAAAAGACAGCCTCTTTAGTAATTGGTGCTGGGAAAACTAGATAGCTACATGTAAAAAATGAAATTAGAACACTCCGTAATACCATACACAAAAATAAAATCAAAATGGATTAAAGACCTAAATGTAAGGCCAGACACTATAAAACTCTTAGAGGAAAACATAGGCAGAACACTCTATGACATAAATCACAGCAAGATCCTTTGTGACCCACCTCCTAGAGAAATGGAAATAAAAACAAAAATAAACTAATGGGACCTAATGAACTTAAAAGCTTTTGCAAAGCAAAGGAAACCATAAACAATATGAAAAGACAACCCTAAGAATGGGAGAAAATATTTGCAAAAGAACCAACTGACAAAGGATTAATCTCCAAAATTTACAAGCAGCTCATGCAGCTCAATATCAAAAAAACAAACAACCCAATTCAAAAATGGGCAGAAGACGTAAAGAGACATTTCTTCAAAGAAGATATACAGATTGCCAACAAACACATGAAAGGATGCTCAACATCACTAATCATTAGAGAAATGCAAATCAAAACTACAATGAGGTATCACCCCTCACTAGTCAGAATGGTCATCATCAAAAAGTCTCGAAACAATAAGTGCTGTAGAGGGTGTGGAGAAAAGGGAACCCTCTTGCACTGTTGGTTCGAATGTAAATTGATACAGCCACTATGGAGAACAGTATGGAGGTTCCTTGAAAAACTAAAAATAGAGCTACGATATGACCCAGCAATCCCACTACTGGGCATATACCCTGAGAAAACCATAATTCAAAAAGAGTCATGTACCACAATGTTCATTGCAGACCTATTTACAATAGCAAGGACATGGAAGCAACCTAGGTGTCCATCAACAGATGAATGGATAAAGAAGTTGTGGCACATATATACTATGGAATATTACCCAGTCATAAAAAGAAATGAAATTGAGTTATTTGTAGTGAAGTGCGTTGACCTAGAGTCTGTCATACAGAGTGAAGTAAGTCAGAAAGAGAAAAACAAATACCGTATGCTAACACATATATATGGAATCTAAAAAAAAAAAAGGTTCTGAAGAACCTAGGGCCAGGACAGAAATGAAGACACAGGCGTAGAGAATAGACTTGAGGACACGGGGAGGGGGTAGAGGAAGCTGGGACAAAGTGCAAGAGTGGCATTGACATATATACACTACCAAATGTAAAACAGATAGCTAGTGAGAAGCAGCTGCATAGCACAGGGAGATCAGCTCAGTGCTTTGTGACCACCTAGAGGGGTGGGATAGGGAGGGTGGGAGGGAGAAACAAGAGGGAGGGGATATGGGGATATATGTATACGTATAGCTGATTCACTTTGTTATACAGCAGAAGCTAACACAACATTGTAAAGCAATTATACTCCAATAAATATGTTAAAAAAATTAAAAAGTTAAAAAAAAAAAAGAAAATTTGAGTTAAAAAATAAAGTGCTCCGAACTCTGCTTTCTGACTTGTGCTGAGAATAATAACAGATAAGATTGTGTCAGAAATCCAAGCTCCAGGAGCGCCTGGAGCCACACACTCAGCAAATGTGTCTTGTTTTGAAGTTAGAGAAGCTATAACGATTCTTTCTGGTAAAGAGGGAGTCATTTTCCCTTTTTTCTGCATGTTTCCAAAGTGGAGATGCCCTCTGGTCTGTGTCCTGGAGGAGGCGTTTTGGGGTGAAAACCTCCACACCCATTCCCACCACTTACTCAGTTCTTCACCTGCGCAGGGAGTGGCTGATGTTCTCTCAGATCCCATCAGGCCTTGGTCCACGTCATTGGGGGTTGTCACTGTTCTTCCGAAGCAAAAAATATTCCACTGCATCTCTCTAGGCCGTCTGCCTCCTGGGTGGGTAAGAGAGTCCATGGGCTCTCCTCGGCGTCTGACTCCCGTGAGTATGCACACTTGGGTCAGGGTAGGGGCCCGTTTTGAGAAGTAACTGGGTGTATGAGTCCAGCCTGGGGTGCTCCATGAAGCTGGCAGGGTATGAGGAGACCGACCAGGAATATAGCCCAAGGCACATGTGCTAACATAGTTTAGCAGAAAGCCATATTCTTTGGAGTCATTGGTACCATCTGGCCCACTAGTAAGGATGATCCTCTGGTGTCCATTTAGCACCCTCATAGTGTGTGTTCTCTTACTAGTGAGAATCTTGAAGAAAGAGGAGAGTGAAACTTGGGTCCTCTGACCTCCAGCGACTTCCAAAGTACTTGACCTTGAACTCAAGCTCCAGCTGCCCTCCATGCAGGTCTTACTTTCTCATCCCCTGTGGGGCGGTTTTCTTTCCTAGAGTCAACGTCCAGAAGAAGCTTCTCCAGTCTTTATCATATGTGTCAAACTTTTATAACCTCCTTTTGATCCTTTTCCTATGCCTACTCCTCTTTTCTTTTCTCGTAACACTTTCCCCAACTTGACTATCTCTGCCAACCTTTATCCATCCCTGACCCACATCAAAAAGCAAGTAGAGGGCTTCCCTGGTGGCGCAGTGGTTGAGAGTCCGCCTGCCAATGCAGGGGACACAGGTTCGTGCCCCGGTCCGGGAAGATCCCACATGCCGCAGAGCGGCTGGGCCCGTGAGCCATGGCCGCTGAGCCTGCGCGTCCGGAGCCTGTGCTCTGCAACGGGAGAGGCCACAACAGTGAGAGGCCCGCGTACCGCAAAAAAAAAAAAAAAAGCAAGTAGAGATACACCCACATCTATGATGATTATGCTTACGTGTGATACATGCATGATGCATTGTGTGTACCTGTGCATCACATTCCAATGAATATCCCTGGATTTTGAATGCTGTAATGTTCTTTATAGAAGCAAAAAAAAGTTGCCCCAGATGCATTTTATAACTTTGTAATTAAAGTAGCCATTAAAATAATTAAATTTGGTGTTTTATAAGGACTAGCATAGTACAGTACTAGGCAATTAGTGAATATTTGTTGAATGAATGTTTGAATGGAGGAAGGCTATGAAGGAAAAATAAATGGTGGTAATAAAAGTTTAAAAACATTAAATTTTATTTTTAACACTATATACAGTGAAGAGACAGCATAAATGGATCTTACCTGTATTGTAGAAAAGGATATGATATACAGATTTACATATATTATTACCATAGTACCTTTGTTGAGAATTTCATCTGCATTATTATTATATGTATATTTGGTCTAGCAACAGTTCACTTTCAAATTACACAAAATGACCATGGATCAGTCTCGCTTATGCACAACGTGTATGTAGACAGCACCCCTTAAACTTTCTTCAGTTCCTTACTTTTAATGAGATTTATGCATAGATTTTAAAAATGTTTTAATTAAAATAGTGAAAAATTTCAATATAAATTCTGTGATTATTCATGATCACAACTATTAATGGTACATCAAAAATGGTGACATAGGTAAGAGAAGCTGTGGGTTATTTGCCTGTCTTTTAGGCCAGGTATTAGGTTGGCCAGAAAGTTCGTTTGGGTTTTTCTATAAGACGTTATAGAAAAACCCAAACGAACTTTTTGGCCAACCCAATATAGGATCACCACTTTCTCTCTCTTCATAAGAAAGTGTAGGACTTTCACTTCTGGTCATGGTGGAGTAACAGGGACCACATTTACTAACCAGCCTTAAATAACCACCCAACAAATAGTATATATATATAACATTTTCAAGACAGTGGACACAGCCAAAAAATGAGTTTTCTTTAAGAGATGAAAAAAATGTGGTGGGCCCTGTAACTGCCTGGATACTCCTTTGAGAGAGTATCCAGGCAGTGTTGCAGGGAGGGGAAAGCCGGGCAGAGCCTGGCAGGCTCCCTGAGTTGAGAAGAGATAGCTGACAGTTTGGGGAGATGAAGGTGGCTAGAATTCAGAGGACTGGGCACAAGGGAGGTGAAAGCCACACAGAGGAATCCTGAGATCTGCAGAGGGCAGCCCCCAGGTATTCAGCTGAATACTGACTGGTGCATGGATTATGAGGAAACTACTCAAGGCTGGTAAAAGAACCATCTGAAAGATGGTTTCCACTCACACAGGATGGGAATAAAGCTTGCTCCCACCAGCCAGAACAGAGAACCTCATGATTCATGGGACACTTGGTAGGGTACATAAAGTGTCTTTCCTCAATAGAATAATTAAGTCTAATCACGGTTCTGGGTCCGCCTAAGAAATCTTAAAGTCAAGTCCCAAATAGAGGGGAATTCCCTGGCAGTCCAGTGATTAAGACTGCATGCTTTCACTGCCAAGGGCCTGGGTTGGATCCCTGGTCAGGGAACTAAGATCCCACAAGCTGTGCAGTGTGGCCAAAACAAACAAACAAACAAAACCAACCTCAAGAATATTTATAAGAATTTAAAAATAGGCATCACCCAACAAGATAAAATTCAGTGTCTGGAATCCAATAAAAAATTACCAGACATGTAAAGAAGCAGGAAAATATAATCTATAATGAGAAGAAAACTCAATAAACAAAACCAATGCAGAACTGCCAAAGAAGTTAGAATTAGCAGATAAGACATTGAAGCAATTATTTGGATGGTATTCAGTATGTTTAAAAAGTAGAGACATGGGGGATATAATAAAAAATGCAATCAAACTTCTGGAAATAAAACAATGTCTGAGATGAAGAAAACACTGGATGAGATTTATGACAAATTAGAAATTTCAGAATAAAAGTGATTTTTCTTAGTGACTTGGAGTTATAGCAATAAAAATTATCCAAAATGAACCACAGAGAGAAGAGAGAAAAATAAAGAACAGAGTATCAGTGGACTTTTGGGACCTTAAGCAATCTAATAAATGTATAACTAGAGGCCATTAAGGAGAGACTCCTTCATAAAGCAGAAAAATATTTGAAGGAAAAATGGCTGAAATTTTCTAAATTTAATAAAAATTATAAACTCAACAGATACAAGAAGCTCAATAAACCTAAAGCACAAGAAACACAGAAAAAAATATATACCAAGGTATATCATAATCAAACTGCCAAAAACCAGTGATAAAGAGAAAATCTTAAAATCAGCCACAGTAAAAAGACATGTGATATATAAAAGAACAAGATTAAGATGATAGTGGATTTCTTGTTAGGAATAAACCAGCTGAGAGGATAGTAGAACAACATCTCTAAAATAATAAAACACTGAAAAACAAACAAAAAATACCTTTCACACTAGAAGCAAAATACCTTTCAAAAATGAAGGTGAAAGAAAGAGTTTCTTGGATATAGAAAATTGAAACAGTTAATCACCAGCAGACTCCCCAGATGTGAAATGTCTAAGGAGTTCCTTCAGGCAGAAGCAAGATGATACTGGAAAGAAATACAGGTCTACACAGAGAAATGCAGAACACTGGAAATGGTAACTACTTATATATGTAATATTGTTCATTATTACTTAAATTTGTTTAAAACATATTGACTGTTTAAACAAAAACATGAATAATGGAATATTGGGCTTGTAACATATGGAAAAATAAAGTGTATGATAACAATAGTGCATGGGTTGGGAGTAGTGAAATAGAAGAATACTACTATAATATTCTTACATTATACGTGAAGTGATATCATGTCACTTAAAGGTAGACTGTCATAAGTTAAAGATATATCCTATAAACCTGAAGCAACCACTAAAATAACAAAACAAAGCCAGCAAAGCAGATAAAATGGAGTCATAAAAAATTCACTTAATTCACAAGAAGATAGAAAAAGAGGAAGAAGTGACTAAGACCAGTGGAACAAATAGAAAGGAAATACCAATATGCTAGGCTCAAACCTAATCATGTTAGTAATTACACTAAATGTAAATAATCTAAACACTCCAATAGAAGGCAGAGACTTTCAGATTGGATAAAACAGCAAGACCTAAGTACATGCTGCCAACAAGAAACACATTTAAGTATAAAAATCCAGTTAGGTAAAATGTAAATTATGCTAACATTAATCAAAATACAACTGAAATGGCTATAGTAGTATCAGAAAAAGTAGATTGCAGAGCAAAGAGCATTCCCAGTGATTTAAAAAAATGTTGATTTCATAATAATAAAGAGATTGATTCATGAAGAGGACATTATAATTCTAAATGTTTATGCTTCTAATAAGAAAGCTTCAAAATATCTGAAGCAAAACCAGATGAAACTGCAAAGAAAAATAGACAAATCCACAATTATAATAAAAGGTTTGAATAACCCTCTATCAATATATAAGAAAACAGGTAAACACAAAATCAATACAGGTGTAGAAGATTTGAACAACACTGTCAACCAAGTAGGTCTGTATGACATTTATAGAATATATAAGTCTCAGGAAATTTCAAAGAATCCAAGTAATAGAGATATGTTCTATGACCACAATGGAATTGAATTAGAAATCAAATTAAATTCTAAGTCAATAACAGGAAAATCTTTTGAAAATCTCCAACTATTTGGAAACCAAATACCAAGCTTTTAAATAAACCATATGTCAAAGAAGAAATCGAAAATGAAATTAGAAAGCATTTTGAGTGGAATGAAAATCAGAATAGAACAAATCAAAATTTCTGGGATGCTACTCAAGCAGAACTCAGAGGGACATGTACAACACCTATATTAGAGAAGAAGAAAGGTCTTAAATCAGTAATCCCAGCTTCCACATTAAGACCCTAGAAAATGAAGGGCAAAATAAATCCAAGGCAGGGTAAAAAAAAAAAAAAGAAATGATAACAGAATGAAAATCAGTAAAATGGAAAACAGAAAACAATAGAGAATATCAATGAAATCAAAAGTTGGTTTTTAAATAATATCAATAAAATTGGCACACATCTAGCCAGACCAGTCAGGAGAAAAGGAGAGAAGACATACATACATTGTCCATATCAGGAATGAGACAGATAACATCATTAGAGATTCTACAGACAGTAAATGGATAATAGGAAATATTCTGAACTACTTTTTTGCCAACAAATTTGACAATAAAAATGAAACAGGTGAATTCCTTGAAAGATACACTCTCAAAGCTCACTTGAGAAGACATAGATAACCTGAAAAACCCTGTATCTAGTGAAGAAATTGAATTTGTAGATTAAAACATTTCCACAAAGTAATCCCCAGGCCTAAACATCTTCATTGGTGAATTGTACTAAACATTTAATGAAGAATAGCACCAATTTGTGCAAATTCTTCTGGAAAATTGAAAGGGAGGGAATATGTCCCAACTGATTACCCTGATACCAAAACAAGACAAAGACATTGTCAAAAAAAAGAAAATTGCAACCCAATATCCCTCACAAACGTAAGTGCAAAACTTCTAAACAAATTTTTGGTAAATCAAATCTAACAATATATAAAGAGGATAAACAAATAGAGTTCATGCCAAGGATGATGGGTTGGTTTAACATTTGAAAATCAACCAATGCAACTTATCACAAAATCCAACATCCATTCCTGAAAAATAATTCCAGAAAACTAGGAACAGAAGGTAGCCTGATAAAGGGCATCTATGTTTTCCCCTAAGATTGGGAACAAGGTTACGATGTCCACTCTTACCATTCTGTTCAACATTGTACTGGAAGTTCTAGCCACAATAAGGTAATAAAAAGAAATAAGAGGCCTCCTTATTGGAAAGAAAAAAAAAGTTAGAAAACTAACACTATTGATCCCAAGGCTTACTATAAAGCTTCAGTAGTTAAAACGGTGTGTTATTGGCATAAAAGAAGACAAAACTTCAGTGGGATAAAATAGAAGTCCAGAAATATACCTGCACTTATATGGACAATTAATTTTCAACAAAGGTGCAAAGACAATTTCGTGGACAACGGATAGTATAGTCTAGTCAATTAACTAGTGCTGTAACAATTGAATATCCATATGCGAAAAAGGAACTTAAATCCATACCTTATATCATATGCAAAATTAACTCAAAATGAATCAAAGACCCAAATGTAAAACCTAAAATTATAACATTTCATAGTAGAAAATCTTTGCAACCTGTTTGCTTTTTCAGCATAATGGGGTATCATTTATATACAAAAACCACATATTTAATATATATCATTTGGTGACTTTGGACATATGTACACACCCATGATACCATCACCCAATTAAAGTGATAAACATATCCATCACTTCCAAAAATTTCCTTGATCAATTTTGTTGATGTGTGTGTGGTAAAAACACTTAACATGAGATCTACACTCTTAAAAAATTTTGAAGTCACAACACTGTCTTTAACTATAGGGATTATGTTGTCCAGCAGGTCTCTAGAACTTATTCATCTTGTATAACTGTAAATTTATACCTATTGAATAGCTACTCCCTACTTCTCCCTCTTCTCATGTCCTGGCAACTGCCAGTCTATTTTTTGCTTCTATAAATTTGACTATTTTAGATATCTCATATAAGGGGAATCACATGTCCCTCAACAGATGAATGGATAAAGAAAATGTGATATATATATACAAAGGAATCTTATTTAGCCTTAAAAGAGAAGGACATTTGCAACTACATGGATGGACCTGGAAGACATTATACTAAATGAAATAAGCCAGTTACAGAGGCAAAATTTTATTTGATACCAAAAGCATGACCCATACAAGTACAAACTGATAAATCAGAGCTCATCAGAATGTTAAAGGTTCACTTGTCTATAAGATACCCTTAAGAGAATAAAAAGGCAAGGTACAGAAACACATTTGTGGGAGAAATATGTTAAAAATTATCATATTCAGAATACAGAAAGAACTTTCAAAACCTAATACTAAGGAAGCAACCCGTTAAAATGGGTAAAATATATGAACACACACTTCACTAAGAACTCATATGCATAAGAAATAAGCCTGTGAGTAAAAGATTAGTACATTAGTCTTTAGGACGTGTAAGTTAAAACTACAGTACACCCCCTGTAATTTATTATTTTAATTAGATTATTTGCAAATGTTGATTTTATTTTTGGTATCCAATTATTCATGATACACTCACAATTCATCCCTGTATACCAGGGTGTCAAGATACTATACTAGTTGGAGGGGAATCAGTGGTGGGCAGTCATTTGAAGACAGGAGGACAGGCACCCTCACTAGGCTCTGAGGTGTCAAGGGCCTCCTCTGGGCTTGCTACCCTCATTGAGATGAATCTGCCCAGAATGGCTGAGCTGCCCATGTCATGTCCTGGTTATAGATGTTCTAGAGTTGTACTCCATTCATTCATTCATTCATTCATTTCCTGCCCAGAATGGCTGGTCTGCCCATGTCATGTCCTGGTTATAGATGTTCTAGAGTTGTACTCAAATCATTCATTCACTCATGCATTCATTTATTTCCTGCCTATTCTGTTCTAGGCAATGTGCGAGGCCCTGAGGATGTAAAGATGAATACCACACAATCCCCGTCTTAATGGAGCTTAGAAATGAACGGGTAAGATAAGGATGTAAGAAAAGAGTTTTGCTAACCTTTTCCACCTCCAGCTCCTAGTATGGTGTTTGGCACAGGGTAAGTGCTTAGCACCTTTGTGTGGAATGAATGAATGAACAAATGAATGAATAGTTTGAAGAGAAGCTGAAGAAGGAGCCCTAAATGATTTAGGCTGATCGTATTTGAAGGCTGAGGGGCTTGGTCGTGCAGGCCCCCAGAGTGCTGACAGGCTCAGACTGAGACGTGATATGGGCACATCCAGTAGAATTCCACTATCTGCAAGGGACCTGATAGATCTCCATCGGGAAGTGACTCACAGCACTACACTTCACCCAAGGGCCAGGCTTTGCCAGCTGAGGTCATTCCAGAGTTCCTAGGGACTCGCACCCAACTCCACAGTAGATGCCCTTTTCCCATGTCCTTCCTGTCTCTCTGTGGGAGCTGGGCTTGTCCAATTTCCAGATAGCCTTGGGCATTTTGTGCAGGGGACATGTGCCATGAAACTCATTCCCTTGAATTCATGAAAATCGGTGTTAACAGTGTGAAAAATAAAGCATTCTAGAGTAGCGAAACAAATAGAGTTGTGCATCCGGAAGATCTGTGCTTGAGTCTTGCCTTGACCACTTTCCAACTGTGTGATCTTTAAGTGGAACCTGGGATAAAATTATCTTTGTCCAACCATTCATGCAAGGTTTAAATTGGATAAGATCAGTAGATTATTTCGGACAAAGACTAATGTATGGTAAGAACCCAGTAACTGGTAGCGTCGCCGGAATTACCACTGTAAATACCATATTGGGAGGGCTTGATTCCCCAAGTTTGGAGGAGTCGAGGAAGGATTTCTGGAATAAGTATTCCTTGAGGCAGGTCATGACGTAAGCATAGGAGTCATCCAGATGAACAAGTGGGGGAAGAATGTTCCAGGTTGAGAGTATAATGAGACTCGGGCGAAGTCAAGGATGGAAGAGGCCAGTATGTTCAGGGGTCTGCATGGGTCAGAGGGCTGGGTGCCTGTGCAGAGGTGGCAAGAGGTGGTTTGGTGAAGGGCTCAGTGCGTGCAGGGCTGTGGGTGTCCTGCCCAAGAGCTGGGCTTTATCCTTGAAGGAGACAATGAGGTGTCATTACAGGGTTCTAAAGTCTGCAGGTCCATGTTTTAAGATATATTCCTGAGAGCCTAGCTCTCCTAGGTCTTAGGGAGACCTTCACAACCCATCCACAGAGTTCAAACAAACAAACAAACAAACATCTAAATCTTGGAAATAAGGCAAAGAAAGGACAACATCTTCTTTCAGCATCACACAGGGGCATTGTTGTGTAAGCCCCCCAAGCACTGTTTAATTATAGGAGAAGGTACCTTCGTTAGACCATTTCGTCACTGGTTGAAAGCCCAGATACTACGGAATTACACGTTAACTCGATGTTTTGTTTTGTTTTTCCCTAGTGGAGAGACAATTGATTTTTACCTGGTAGGAACGATAAATCCAAATGTTAAGGCCTTATTAGACTATCAGGACATTAACCAGTTTTGTATCTAACCTAACAACTTTATTCTTTTCTTTAAATCCCAGTTCCTCAAATGCTTTTTGAATCAGCTTTACCCAATGCTCTGATCTTCTCATGAATAAGTTAAATAAGTCTTTGACGTGTTTTCATTCTATATTTGCATGATAACTGTGTTCGCTTTTTGAAAGTCACTTTGGTGTCAGTGTTTTAGCCAAAAATCCCTGTGAAAGAGCAAGTGATGGAACTGGAAAGCCTGGAGCTGTTTTCTTAGTCTTTAGCCTTGGGACGCCCAGCCCCTGAGATCATTGGAAAGGTTACTCTGGGCATTAGTAGGGAGTGTTGTGACTCAGGTTGGTACCCTGGGCCCTCGGCAGCTTTGGTTGATGGTGAGAAGCAGCGAGCACAGGCACAGGGGAGCTGACTCAGCTCAGCTTGGTGAGAGGGGTTTGATTGGGGCCAGCGTGGACTCTGGTCCAGCAGATGGGACAGGCAGGAGGATTCCCTGCAGCAGGTGATATCGAGTCAGACCCCTAGTAGCACCCCTCCCTGTATGTTGCTAGATGTAAATCTCTTGAAGGCAGGACTCGAGCCAATAGCTGGCCAACATCAGGGATACGGGCTGCATCCAGCCTCTTGTGGGAGGGTTAGCAAGGGTGTTCAGGCTGGAGGGACCCACATCCCAGTGGAGAACTGAAAACAAGCCCAAAACACTGTCTTTCAGATCTGGCCAGTGGGTTAGGAGCAGGTGAGAGTGGGGAGACTACAGCGCAGGACTGTAGCTCCTGGGGCTCAACCCCAGACCTGCCAGATATTGTGTCAGAGGCAAAGAAGCTCTGCCTACACTGTCTCATTTGTCCTTTCGTTTATTCATTCACCAGTACAAGGAGGTATTGCTGAGCAAATGCCAGGCTGAAGACAGCCAGTAGGTAGGAGTGTTTCCGTGACTACGTTAATAGGACTAGGGAAGATGCCCCTGTCATGTCCCATCTTTCTATTGACCCATTTCCCCTGCCTTCCCTGCAGTGTGATTGGGAGCAGAAGAGCGGTATTATGTTTACAAAGACTAAATCGGACCTCATTAAGACACCCCGAGTGGTGAACAACTGTCATTAACATTCAGCTCCTTTGACCACCCAACCTGTGTTGGGAGAATCCCTCCCATGATGTGTCCGTGCCTCTCCAATGCAAAGCTCAGGAATAAGCTTCTCCGGATGCTCTTGCGGCTGGAGGCAGGCATGTGACAAGGCTCTGTCAGTCACAGGCACGCTGGACAGACTTCTGTTTGGAAGCATGTGACCCACAGAGGCAGGGACCACATGGGCTCCACTTTGGCAAGGGTGGTACAGAGACACCCGGCCTCCAGAAGCAGCACAGGTCCAGCCTGTGCCCGGTGATGGGGTGGGCGAGTTTCCCAGGGAGGCTCAGGGATAAACACCACTGACTGTTGGCAATCTCTCTGTAGTACTTGGCTCAGGCCAGTTGCCCTGAAGCCCTGAGGGTTTCCAGGCCCGTAATGGGCTCCTTCTCCAAAGAAGAGTCCAATTCAATACATCTGTCTCCATTTAGGCATTTACGTGAACCTTTAGGGAAGTTTCACACAAAAGAAATTCTGGGAAGCAGTTAGATAACCCTATGAGCTCTGTCTTGCCTCCTTCTTTAATAGAAACGTAGGCTGATATATTGGATCCCTTCCGTCAGGAACGGAACAGGGATTGGTTATCACTGAAATAGACCCTCATTCTGTATTTGCGTTCCCTGTTCACCAAGCTTCTGACAACATTACTTGTGGACTTACAGAAAGCCTAACTTCCCATATGGTATCCCACAGAAGACTGTTCATTCATTCATTCATTCATTAGTAAAGGAGCTCATTTACAGCAGAGGAGGTAAGGACATATTTAAAAAGACCTATGTTGTCTCTTGTACTGCCTGGCTTGGCTCAGGGTGTGCCTGGGATGGATTAAAGCAGTCACGAGATCTACCCTCAATGAACACCCTTCCAGAGTAGGTGTATCCGACCTTTGAGTAGTCAGGATATGCCGCGTTTCCATGGTCATTTCCCAATTCCATTCTGTGCGATTTATTCAGCAGATACTCTGGGCCAGACACTTTATGTACCTTGTTGCACATATGCAGTTCTCACAAAAGCCCATTTTCCACGTGACAAGACCAAGGTCCAGAGAGCATAAGTTGTCCAAGACTACAAGCTAGTAGCTTCAGAGTTGGGCTTGAAACCCACCCATGCCCACATTCTTTTCACTTCATTATGCTGCCTCCTTTCATGGGGAACTGAAGAGAGTAATTCCTGCATTGCCTCTCATGGCTCTCCCTCTTCCCCCTCCTTACTCTTACTCTAACTTCAGAATTAGAGTCATAATCCACAGTCCCAAAGGACATTTGAGAGTATGGCACTACTTACGAGGTATCCAGTTAGGGAAAGGAGCACTGCTTTAGGTCACCTCCCCTTGACTGGGCTTAGACAATATTAAGGAAAGAGATTTCACAACTTATTATAAAGCTACAGTAATCAAAATTGGTATTGGCTGTGGTATAGCACAGCGAGCTCAGCTTGGTGCTCTGTGATTACCTAGATGGGGGGGGAAGGGAGGTCCAAGAGGGAGGGGATACCTATAGCTGATTCACTTCATTGTACAGCAGAAGCTAACACAACATTGTAAAACAATTATACTCCAATAAATATATATATATATATATATATATATATATATATATAAACAAAAAAATGAAAAAAAAACTGGTGCTGGCACAGGATAGACAGATAAACCAATGAAATAAAATCAAGGATCCAGAAATAAACCCATATATCTATGGCCAGTGAATTTTTGCCAAGGGTGTCAAGACCATTCAATGGGGAAAGAATAGTCTCTTCAACAAGTGGATTGGGACAACTGGAAATTCACATGAAAAAGAATGAAGTTAGGAGGAGAGGTGGCCAAAATGGTGGAGTAGGAAGACCCTGAACATACCTCCTCCCATGGACACACCGAAATTACAGCTACTTACAGAGCAACTACCTGTGGGAATGACCTAAAGACTAGCAGAAAAGATTTTCCACAAATAAGACATAAAGAAGGAACCACAAGAGATGGGTAGGAGAGGCAGAGACACGGTATAGGGAAGACCTACACCCCAGGCCAGTGACCCACAAACAGGAGAAATACCGCTATTGTAGAGGTCTTCTCCAAGGAGCAAGGGGTCTGAGCCCCACATTGGGCTTCCCAGCCCAGGGGTCATGCACTGGGAATATGAGGCCCCAGAATGTCTGGCTTTGAAAACTAGTGGGCCTATGTTTGGGAGAGCCAGAAGGCCACTGGAAACAGAGAATACACACTTAAAAAGTGCACACAAAATCTCACACACTCCGAGTCCCAGCCTAGAGGCAGTAGTTTGAAAGGAGCCTGTGTCAGACCCACTTGATGATCTTGGAGAACCTCCTGTAGAGGCAGGAGGCAACTGGGGACAGAGATGCTGACAGCCACCATTAGTGGAAGATGGTTCTACTATCATAACACCAGTGGGCCAACACCAGCTCTAAGTCTCACCCCTGGGACCAGGCAGACAGCCGTGTGGGGACCTGGCCCTGCCTACCAGCAGGCTGGCATCAGCCCCAACCACCCCTGGGTCAAGTAGACAGCTGTGCTTGGACCCAGTCCCACCAATCCTGGCCACCCTCCACTCCCTGGGTCTGTGCAGCCAATTCTGCAGGAAGCCTACCTGGCCCTCAAGTAGGCCCACAGCTCTTGCATGAGGCACAGCCTGGTTTGGGGGACCAGCCCCACCTACCCACATGCCCACAGTAGTCAGCCCCGTCACAACAGAAGGGTGCAGGCCCATGTTTTTTTTCTAGTAGTTTTATGGTTTCAGATCTTGCATTTAAGCCTTTAACCTACTTTGAGTTTATTTATGTGTATGGTGTGAGAAAATAATGCAGTTTTATTCTTTTGCATGTTGCTGTCCAGTTTTTCCAGCACCATTTATTGAAGAGGCTGTCTTTTTTCCATTGTATATTCTTGCCTCCTTTGTTGTAGGTTAGTTGACCATATAAGTGTGGGTTTATTTCTGGGCTCTCTATTTTGTTCCTTTGATTTATGTTCATTTATTTTCAGTACCATACTGTTTGATTATTGTAGCTTTGTGGTATAGTTTGAAATTGGGAAGGGTGACATAGGTTTTAGAAATTTTTTTTTCTTTTTGGATATGTCTCCTAAGGCAAGAGAAACAAAAGCAAAAATAACAACTGGGACCACATCAAACTAAAAATCTTTTGCATAGTGAAGGAAGCTATCAACAAAATGAAAAAGCAGCCTACTGAATGGGAGAAGATATTTGCAAACAATATATCTGATAAGGGATTAATACCCAAAGTATAAAAAGAACTCATACAATTCAGCATCAAAAAACCCGGCAGTGCAGTTAAAACTGTGCAGAGGATCTAAATAGACATTTTTCCCAAAGGAGACTTGCAGATGGCCAACATACACATAAATAAATGCTCAATATCACTGATCATCAGGGAAATGCAAGTCAAAACCACCATGAGATACCACTTCACACCTGTCAGAATGACTATTCTCAAAAAGACAAGAAATAACTAGCGTTGGTGAGGATGTGGAGAAAAGGGAACCTTCGTGCCCTGTTGGCAGGAATGTAAATTGGTGCAGCCACTATAGAGAACAATATGGAATTTCCTTAAAATATTAAAAATAGAGCTACCATTTGATCAGTAATTTCACTTCTGGGTATTTACACATAGAAAAGAAAAACACTAATTGGAAAAATACATGCACCCCCATGTTCACTGCAGCATTATTTACAAAAGCCAAGACATGAAAGCAACCTAAGTGTCCATCAATAGATAAATGAATAAAGAAGATGTGGTACACATATACCATGGAATACTACACAGTCATACAAAAAATGAAATCTTGCCATTTGCAACAACATGGATGGATATAGAGGGTATTATATTAAGTGAAATAAGTCAGATGGAGAAAGACAATTACCATACGATCTCACTTATATATGGAATCTAAAAAAAAACCCAAAACGAATGCATATAACAAAACAGACAGACTCATAGATACAAAGAACAAATAGGTGTTTGCCAAGGGGGTGGGGGTCGAGGGGTGAAATAGATTAAAGGGATTAAGAGATGCAAACCTCCAGTTATAAAGTAAATAAGCCATGGGGAATGTAATATACAGCATAAGGAGTATGGTCAGTAGTATTGTAATAACTTTCTATGGGAACAGATGGTTACTAGACTTATCGTGGTGATCATTTCATAATATATGCAAATGTCAAATCACTATGTAGTGCACCTGAAACTCAGATGATATTATATGTCAACTATATTTTGATTTAAAAAAAGACCTCTGCCATGACTAGTCATTGGCTGGGAGCAGCCCAGCAGAAGCACGGCCTCCCTCTGTATGAATGTGATGGTAAATCCAGGTGGACCACAGCCAGGCTGCCAGTCATTTATGCTACCTACACTAGGAGCCCTGAAAGGTGAATTTTCATGGCTGCCACACTGTTTGGCTGAGTTCCAGCCAATGGAATGCGGGCAGGACTGATGTGTGCCTCTTCTAGGTCTGGCCTATAAACGCTTTATGCTCATTTCTCCTTGTCTACTTGATATGCACAAGTATAGGAACCTTGGAGCCATGTGTTGAAGAACCAAAGATAGAAGAAGCTTGACCCACCACTTGAAGAAGAGCCACCCACCAATCAGCAACACTCATTTAGGGCGAACCTTAAGTGAGAAGGTTCTATTGTGTTTTTAAAAAAGAAAAGAGAAAGGAAAAGAATGAATTTGGACCCCTACCTCTACAAAAATCAACTCAAAATGGATCAAAGACCTAAGTATAAGAGCTAAAACCATAAAACTCTTAGAAGAGAGCATAGGAGTAAATATTCATGACCTTGGCTTTGGCAATGGACTCTTAGATATGACAGAAATAGTGCAAGCAACAAAAGAAAAAATAGGTAAATTGGACTTCATCAAAATTTAAAATTTTTGTGCAACAAAGAACATTATCAAGTAAAAGAAAAGACAGCCTACAGAATGGGAGAAAATATTGGCAAATCATATGTCCGATAAAGATCTGGAATATATAAAGAACTCTTACAATTCAACAGCAAAAGACAGCCAATTTAAAAATGGGTGAAGGCACCCTAACACCATACACAAAAATAAACTCAAAATGGATTAAAGACCTAAAGGTAAGGCCAGACACTATAAAACTCTTAGAGGAAAACATAGGCAGAACACTCCATGACATAAATCATAGCAGGATCATTTTTGACCCACCTCCTAGAGTAAGGGAAATAAAAACAAAAACAAAGGGGACCTAATAAAACTTAAAAGCTTTTACACAGCAAAGGAAACCATAAACAGGACAAAAAGACAATCCTAAGAATAGGAGAAAATATTTGCAAATGAAGCAACTGACAAAGGATTAATCTCCAAAATACAAGCAGCTCATGCAGCTCAATATCAAAAAAAAAAAACAACCCAATTCAAAAATGGGCAGAAGACCTAAACAGACATTTCTCCAAAGAATACATACAGATGGCCAACAAATACATGAAAGGATGCTCAACATCACTAATCATTAGAGAAATGCAAATGAAAACCACAATGAGGTATCACCTCACACTGGTCAGAATGGCCATCATCAAAACATCTAGAAACAATAAATGCTGGAGAGGGTGTGGAGAAAAGGGAACCCTCTTGCACTGTTGGTGGGAGTATAAATTGATACAGCCATTATGGAGAACAGTATGGAGGTTCCTTAAAAAACTAAAAATAGAACTACGATATGACCCAGCAATCCCACAACTGGGCATATACCCTGAGAAAACCATAATTCAAAAAGAGTCATGTACCACAATGTTCATTGCAGCTCTATTTACAATAGCCAGGACATGGAAGCAACCTAAGTGTCCATCAACAGATGAATGGATAAAGAAGATGTGGCACATATATACAATGGAATGTTACTCAGCCATAAAAAGAAATGAAATTGAGTTATTTGTAGTGAGGTGGATGGGCCTAGAGTCTGTCATACAGAGTGAAGTAAGTCAGAAAGAGAAAAAAAAAAAATACCGTACGCTAACGCATATATATGGAGTTTAAAAAAGCGGCACCGATGGCAGGGCAGGAATAAAGACGCAGATGTAGAGAACGGACTTGAAGGCACGGGGGGAAGGGGAAGCTGGGATGAAGTGAGAGAGTAGCACTGACATATATACTCTACCAAATGTAAAATGGACGGCTAGTGGGAAGCTGCTGCATAGCACAAGGAGATCAGCTCGATGCTTTGTGACGACCTAGAGAGATGGGATAGGGTGGGTGGGAAGGAGGCTCAAGAGGGAGGGGATATGGGGATATATGTATACATATAGCTGATTCACTTTGTTGTACAGCAGAAACTAACACAACATTGTAAAGCATTTATACTTCAATAAAGATGTGAAAAAAAATGGGTGAAGGATTTGAATAGACATTTCTTCAAAGAAGATGGCCAACAAGCAGGTGAAAAGATGCTCAACATCATTAAAGTCATTAAACAAATGCAAATCAAAACCTCAATGAGATTGCACTTTACAGTCACAATGATGACTATTAAGAAAAAAATAAGTGTTGGTGAGAATGTGGAGAATTTGGAACTCATGTACATTACTGGTGGGAATGTAAAATGGTTCAGTCACTGAAGAAAACATTGGTGATTCCTCAAAGTTAAACATAGGGGCTTCCCTGGTGGTGCAGTGGTTAAGAATCTGCCTGCCAATGCAGGGGACACGGGTTCGACCCCTGGTCTGGGAAGATCCCACATGCCGCGGGGCAACTAAGCCCCGTGCGCTATAACTACTGAGCCTGCACTCTAGAGCCTGCAAGCCACAACAACTACTGAGCCTGCGTGCCTAGAGCCTGTGCTCCACAACAAGAGAAGCCACCACAATGAGAAGCCCATGCACTGCAACAAAGAGTAGCCCCCGCTCAGCCCAACTAGAGAAACCCAGCGCGTAGCAACAAAGACCCAACACAGCCATAAATAAATTAATTAAATAAATAAATTTTTTTAAAAAAGCTAAACTTAGAATTACCATGTGACCCAGCAATTCCACTCTTAGATCTATACCCCAAAGAAATGAAAACAAGTACTCAAATAAGTGTACCTGAATGTTTACAGTAGCACTATTCAGAATCACCAAAGGGTAGAAAGCCACATATGCATCAGTGGATGAATGGATAAAGATATTGTGGTGTGTACATACATGAAGTACTATTTGGTTACGAAAAGGAATGAAGTACTGATACTTCGTACAACAATGTAGATGAACCTTGAAAACATTATGCTAAGTGAAAGAGACCAGACACGAAAGGTCACGTATTATACAATTACAATAGGCAAGTTCATAGAGGTGGAACACAGACTGTGGTTGTCCGGGGCTGGAGGTGGGAAGGAAGTGACTGCTTTATAGGTATAGGGTTTCCTTTTGTGGTCATGAAAATATTTTGCAACTAGATAGAGATGGCGGTTACATAAAATAGTGGGTGTATTAAATGCTACTGAATTCTTCACTTTAAAAAGGTTAACTTTCTTTTGTGTGAATTTTACCTCAGTAAAATATATATTGGAAAAAACAAAAGGATTAGAGTGTGACAACAACCAGTCCCGTAGCGGAGGACTCTACCCAGGGTGCGTGGCAGGTGGGGTGAGGCAGGAAGTGCAGCGCAGATTTAAGCAGCAGCTTAACCAGGAGCGTGTCCAGAAGGAGATGCACCCTCACCTGCCTGGGTGGCGCTCTGCAAGCAGCTCCTTGGGTCAGCCCTCTGATTCTACAGCTTCTCGCGAGTTAATCTGAGCCTCTGGAGGTTTTATCAGGCTCTTGCCAGCTCCTCCTCCACCTGCCTGGCTGGCCAGAGGGTCCTGGCCAGGCTCCAGGGAGCTCGCGGCTCACTTCTCCGTCTTGCAACCCAAGCAGCCAGCCTCGCCAGGGTCTGGCACACCTTCTGTGGGTTCCAAGGGGCCAGGCCGGGGCCAGCTCTGGAGTGGGGCTCCCCAGCTCTTCAGACACTGCAAATCCTTCTTCTTAGCACAGCTGGAAGGATTGGGACCACTTTGGCAGCTCTGGGAAAAGGGCTTGGGACCACCTCCAGGAACACCGGTAAGTGATAGGGTCTGAGCTCTGGGGCCTCACCAGGGGAGTAGACTGGCTCTCACACACTTGAGGTGTATGTGACCCACACTGATCTCCTTGCCTTAGACCCACAAGAGGGCTTTAGCTGTGTTCTGGGGGTAAGGGTGGGGGATGGACATGCTTCTGGCTAACTTCTACTTGATCTTCAGAGTTTAACACAGACATCACCTTCTGCAGGAAGCCTTCCCAAGCCCTAAGGTGCACTTTCTCTGTGTCCTCAAGGCATCCTGCACTTTCTATATAGCATTTTCTATACTAGCTTATAAATGTCACACGCTAGCCGGTGGACTCCCTTGTTGCTGGGTGCCCTCTTCCGGGGGTCCTCTTGCCTCCACATCAGTGACCCTGTCGGTGTCTTGGGTGCCTGCTATTGATCTGGGGAAGGAGGGCTAGTCCCTTCTCTTAATTTGCCAGGCAAGTACCTGTTCACTCTTGTGTGCAAATGTACACACACACACACACACACACACACACACACACACAACCTCAAGGAAAGGTCAGTCTGTTCCTCAATCCAGGTGCCTGTGATGGAATCTAAACTGGACAGAACTGGGGTGGCAATGGGCCGAGTGACAAGCATAATAAGCTCAAATCCTTGCACCACACCAGGCCTGGATCTCCCTGACCAGACCTTTAGGGCACTGACCCCCAAGTAGATGTCCTCTTGGCTCGTCAGATCTCCCACTTGGACCTGTTTCTCATCCTCATTCTTCTCCATCTTGCTTTTCTCCTTTCCCGGGTGGGAGCTATTCCCTCCGTTGGTGTATCCCAGCTCCTCCTCAGTATTAGAGTCCCCATTCAGTTATTGCTGCTCAGAGTGAGGGGGAGACTTGGGGCCTGGAAGTCAGACAAGAGAAGGGAGGGGACCCTGACCTCTGGGGGGAAGCTAGCTTTTTCTTTTTGTTCTTCTATGATCACTCCAAACTCTTTTATACGACCAATCACTTATACTGCAAGTGTTAATCTCCTGCCCACAGACTTCAGTGATCTATACACAAGATTCATGTCTTCCTGTTGACATAATTTTTGGACTTTATTTTGCTGGAAGGGTGTCTGTCTCTTTCCCAACCTTGACTGTGACATTACCAAACCCCCTTCTATTGGTTTGACCTTGGAGAGCTCTGTTTTCAAATCCCACTTCTCGTTTCCCCCCATTGCAGCAATTAGGGCTGGGGGTGAGTGGAAAGCTGTTAGTCTTGGTGCAGATAGACACAGGCCAGGTCTTAAAACTCAAGTTTTGGGCTGGGAGCAGCCAGGCCACTGGCAGATGCAGGAGGTCATGGCTATAGCCTCCCGTACGAGTGAGTAAGACACAGCCCCTAGGCTCAATAGCACACAGTCTAGTGTGTGCTTGGGAGCAGAGAGGCCCCTGGGAATTCAAAATGTGGTGTAATAAGTCTAAAAGGGAAGTACATGATGCTTTGAGAGCACAGAGAATGGGAGCCTAACCTTGTGCATGAAGGAAGACTTCCTGGATGAGGTGATGTCTGGGTTGGGCCATGAAGAGCAAACAAAAGTTTTCCAGGAGCATATCCATCTGCACCATGATCCCCAAATTCTCTCCTCTCTCTCAAGTTCTGGAGACACTAGAGAGGCATCTGAGATGCCCCCCTGTGCTTTGTCCGGGATAATTTGGTTTGATAACCTTCTGAAGCATTAGCTGGACCGAGGCACCCATGGCTATTCCTCTCTGACCCTAAGCAGATGTGGAGACCTCTAGAGAGACTGGAGGTTCTTGGAAAGCCTTGGGGTTGCCATATGTGGTACCACTCCTGATTTCTGTCCAGGAGAGTCTCAGATATGAGATGAATCCGAGTTTGGGATGTAGGATATTAATGGTTTCCACTCTCAGCACCTTTGCTATGTGATGGCATCTGTCCCAAGGACTAAAACATATGAATCCAAGTGGGAGCCGTAAGCCATCCTCACAGTGACTGTTCCTCCCGTGGCCGAGGAAGGGAGCTGGAGATATTGCTCTAACCTTGCTTGAGTGGTGTACTTCCCAAAGCTGGAGTCGTTCAGGCTACAATATCACCTGGGACAGCCGCAACTGGAGAGTCTAGAGCAGGCTTTGCTCTGCCAAGTTCAATGAACAATCTCAGATGGGCTAAGGAGAACTTAGCTTAAGGGCTTGGTGGGACCTTGGCCGCATGAAACAGAAGGCAAGATGAAAAAGCCGGGAGTATGTGGGATTAGCATGCAGGGATGGGCTAGCAGTGGGATGCCCTTGGGGTGGATGTGCCTAATATTGCTATTTGGCCACTATTATAATATGAATTCAAGGGAGGGACTCTTTTCCTTCTTTTTCTTCTTCCTGTTGAGGGGGCTTGTGGTCTAGGTGGGCTGGGGGATGAGAATATACAAAACAGGGATGGCGTTTTTATTATTTTGCAAAGTAATATTAGTCGTACTTTACCCTAGCTTTTAGCTGTGTCCCTGAGTCCAATTGCATACAGAACCCAGTAAAGAGATACCTATCTATTCACGGCTATACAAAGACACAACAGAGCCTTGACATTACTGGCTTTCAGGGTGGAAGGGGAACCATATAAGTATTTACCCCTTCTGCACAGCTACCCTGGGGTAGTGGGGGGGTGGCGTTTGATGTAACCAACAATGAGGTAGGGACTCAGTAAGAGATCAGATCTGTCCCATTCCCAACCAGTTTGTACTCAGCAATCTCAGGTTCTTCCATGTTTTTCCCTTTAAGCTCATAGTGACCTACTCTAATCCTGCAGTGATCTTCCTCGCTCCCCTCTGAGCTGTCCTTGGATTCTTGGAGTTCTCTGAGTTCCTAGAAGAAGTGGTAGTTGGCTCCAGGGTGGTCTTTTATCTCCTGAAAAAGTGCTAGTTCTTGAACCTGAGAAGGCAGATGAGGGGGGTCCAGTCTTGACCTCCAAAGACAGCCTGCCGACACAGGTGTTGAGCCCCTGTGGCCCAGCCTCTGCCCCAACTGGCTTGGCAGGTGGGGCGCAAGCAGGCTGGGTCCTCCAGAAGAGGCTCAGAGCCCAGTCACCTTAGTGCCTGGTCACAGTTTATAAAGAAGCGGGCGGTGGAGAAGGAGGCTTTTGCCAGGCTCTTATTGGCAATAAATCAAATAAATTTTCATGGCAGTGACCCTTGATTGGCGGCATTTGGAAAGATTCCCTCTGTGTTTTCCAACTTTCAAAGATGAGTGTGCATTAGTTGTGTCGAAATTGCACGGAAATTAACAAGGACTCTGGCCAGGGAAACCTCAGCGTGTACTAAGACAGGTGGCTGGACTGGAGAGAGCCACATGGGGGGTCTTTTGTTTGGGGGAGGGGAGTGGGTGCTTTGGGCATCCTAGCAACTCCCATCCCATTACCCACTCAAGCTTCCTTGCACGGCTCCTATCTCTTGGCCGGAAGAGACCCTGGTTGCAGGGCTGGCTGGTGGCCATTCATGCCCCTGACGGGGCTGCCCTGTGCCTGGGATCTCACCGCTTGACTCTAGCCCTCTCTCCACAGTGGGTTTTCTGTGTTTGGAGCCGGGATACTGGGGCTGCTTCACTTCTTCTGGCCTCAGCTTGTGTCTGTACATACAGGCTTGTCTGACTGGTTTGTTTTCTTAGAAGCCAATGGTTCTATTGTTGAGTTTGGCATCTCGTCCGGCTCTGAGATAGGAGAGGAAGTTCGGTCTTTGAACGTCGGTAGATGGCCTTGCTAAGTGACAGCAGTGTGATTTAGGGAAATGACACTGACGCTCGCTCACATCCACGGCACCCTGCGGGGCTGCTCTACTCCTAGAGGCTTGGACAGTGTGGCCAGCTGTGCTGATGCCCACGGTCAGGTGGACAGAGCAAGGCTATCCGTCAAGCTGCAAGCCACTCATCACCTTCAGAAAGTTCACCTGGGGATGTCTCCCCACCTCCCCAGGCCGCTGCGTGAGCCAGTGAGCCGCTTGGGAGCCTAACATCTGCCCAGGCTGCACCTCTGTGTCTGGTTTTAGAGGGGCTCCTGAGGCCCTAACCCTCCATGTTCTGGGAACAGATTTCACTAATAACTCCTCGCATGTCCAGTTCATGCTCTGAGTCTGTCATGCCCTCTCATAAGGTGTTTGTGGCACCAGGTGTGCCACGCTCTCAGCCCAGGGAGTGGGACAGAGAGAAGGAAGGAGGAAGGAGAGGGGAACTGGAGAGGGAAGAATCTGGCTGTTTGGAGAGAACAAAGCAGGCTGCCGTTTCTGCTATTTGCAAATCCTCTGAGCCCTTGAACTGCAGGGCAGTGAAGCAGAACTCAGATTCACCAGGGATTCAGGAAAGCAAAGCTCTGTGCCCTGTAGTGGGGGATGGGGGGCAGAGCAACATCTGTACCAGATCCACATCCACCAGGTAAATGTGGCTGTGGAGGCTGATCCGTGATACGTTAGAGAGCTGGGCATAAGAGCAGATCAAGAAGTTAGAGCTGGGATTCAAGAGGAGACTTCAGCCAAGACCTCACGTTTATACAGTTGATCCCACGGGCTTACAGAAATCTCCTGGGGCAGTAAGCTTGGGGATTTTCATCTCTGCTTTACCACTAGAGGAATGAGGTGGACGTCTCTTGACCTTCGTGGGAGAAGCTGTACGTTGGCGCTTGGACTTTGGTGCTTTGTAAGCTGGTGGCCCCAAATCTTGCACGCCTGTATCCCATACACATGGAAGCCATGCCACGTTGGACCGCTTTCCCTTTAAATTGGGACCCTATCCATTTACTTTGATTCGGCAACCCATGGGCAAGCCTACAGGAGCAGGGGCCTCTTGTTCTTGCATTGAGGGGGAGCAGGGGCCTCTTGTTCTTGCATTGAGGGGGCATGTCTAGCCTACTTCTGCAGGCAAGGACACAGTGAAACCACTCTAGAAAATTTGACTAATGTGCGGAAAACAAGAAAATGAGTAAATCATTACTTGTGGTTTATTCCAACAAAGAAGACAACTATTTACTTACTGAGCAGACTTTCCCTTGATTATAGGCCATTAGTGGCTCCCAGATTGTTGACATTTGATTCGAAATTCATAGGTGTGAGTTTTACAAAGTTTGCATTTTACACCAGGGAGGAGCTAAGCTCGCTTAGTTTGTTAATGTGGAATTATATACTCTAGTTCATTTGAAACAGAATTTGTGGGACTGCCTTGTATGAGGCACTAAGAATAGGAGGACACCTGCTGGTACTCTTAGGGAGCACGAGGCAGTCATGTGGCTGTACAGGGTGGTAATTGCCCCCGGGGAGGTAGGTACCCTTCTCTGCCTGGGGGAAGCTGGGAGGAAAGGTGATCCCTGGGGTGACATCAGAGTCAGCCCTTGAGGGATAAGTAAGAGTTCACTAGGGCAGCAAGGAAGGGCATTCCAGGATGGAGGAACAGCAGTGCTAAGGCTCCATGTGTGAGGCTGGCCTATTCTGGGAGTTGCAAGTGGTTGCATGCGGCTGGAGCTGATTGAGGTATGTTAGGAGGGGACCTGGGAGGAGGTGAGAGGGGGATGAAGGGTAGATTGGCGCCACCAGTTTACAAAGGGCCTTTTAGATAGAATAAGGAGTTTGATCTTATCCCACACACCACGGGTAACAAATGTTTTGTATTTTAGACCCATTGATCCAACTGTGCTCCGACTGTCAAGCCTTGTTCACGTTTCCTTCATTGCTTACTTGGATTGTACCGCAGATTCCTTAGAGAATGCGTATCGATGAAGGATCATTTAGGTACATCTCACGATCCAGCCTAGCCCCATCACAGCTTCCTCTCTCCTTTACCGGGAAGCACGCAGGCCTCGCGGGTGTCCCTTGCTTTCTTACTTCTCGACCTGACCATGAACCAGTGTCTCCGCTTGGTCAGTGTTGGCATCCTGCTTGCCTGGTGCCTGGTACCCTAGAGCCTGTTCTGTCTTTCGGGAGCAATCCCTCCCCCGTCACATCATCAACACCTACTTATTCACCAGGTCCCACCTCAGGAGCCTTCCCCAATTCCTGCAGAGTAAATCAGTCCTCAGATGAGAGCTGGCCATCGCCCTGGGCATTTCTTGTTCTTTGTCCTTGTTCCCTTTTGCAATGGCTTTGATATTTGTCTTTCTCAAGCTCCTGAGCTCCCCAAAGGCTGGGCTGCATCTCCCCTACCTGCCACCATATCTCTGGTGCCTAGCAGGACACCAGGCATTACTGGTGAATGGAGGGAGGGGGATTCATTTAGAAATTTCTCGTAGGAGATCAGCTGAGAGAGAAAAGGGCTTGCGTGAAGCCGGTGACAGTGCGGATGGAGAGGAGAGGGCTGCGTAGGGCCATATCTCTAGGGTAGCACACGCTGACCATGCTGGATGTGGTGTCCTGGAAAACTGGGCAGAGGTCAAGATGATGTAATGGACTGCAAAAACATTTTGCCTCCACATTCTTACCCCTGCCCGAGGAACAGTTTTGTCTTGCTCTCTGTTCTCAGATCAGAACCCCAAGGGGATGAAATGAGAGATGAATTAAGGAGCTCCAAAACCCTAATAGCCTACACGGTCCAAGTTCCAAAATAGTGATGAAGCATACTAAGATTTACTCAATGAACCTAACGTAGCATCTACCAGTAAGCAGAACGATCATGTGTAAGTTACCCTGAGTTCTTCCCCATAGAGCTGGCATTCAGTTCAGTTCTGAGGTTGACTTCTTAAGTTGCCCCTGAAGAATCTTTTGTTTTGAATTCAGTAGACCAGGAGTATTTTTTTTTTTTTTTTTTTGCGGTACGCGGGCCTCTCACTGTTGTGGCCTCTCCCATTGCGGAGCACAGGCTCCGGACGCGCAGGCTCAGCGGCCATGGCTCACGGGCCCAGCCACTCCGCGGCATGTGGGATCTTCCCGGACCGGGGCACGAACCCATGTCCCCTGCATCGGCAGGCGGACTCTCAACCACTGCGCCACCAGGGAAGCCCTATTTTTTCTTTTGGATATCTGTAAATTTGGTGTAATAAATGACAAATATGTAACATAAGGATATGCCAGTGGGCTCCAACATGAGGAACAATCTTAAAACTTTCCTCTCTCTCGTAATTTCTTTCAACCTGCAAATGTTAACATTGATTTCCAAAACGTGTGGTATATGCCAGAATGTTCCGATTCTGACTTGAACGTGACTATCAGAACGCTCCAATTTGGGATCTCCAAGGAAAATTCTTGTCCAGTCAGGAAAACAAAACCACACTAGCTATTTCAAACAGATGGCATTTAACACAGAGGATTAATTACACAGGAACTGGAAAGCTGAAATAATCCAAGAATTAATCACTGTGAGAACAGCTACCATCTCTAGGGCTGGGGAACACAAGAGAAGAGGTGGGCTTACCTGGCCTAAGAGAGGCCCTGATGGAGGCATCAAGCCGGCAGGACTGCCACAGTGGAGGGGACGCGGCCGTTGGGGTGGAGTGTGGATGGCTGGTGGGTGGTCTGACTGCAGGGGGACATGACCAGGCTGCTGGCACCTCTGCGAGGCGGGCAGAGCTGGTGCTGGACCTCGGAAGGGGTGCAGTGAGGCTGGTCTCAGCAGTAACGAAGGAGGCTGGGGGCGGGAGCCATCCCTCGGCGCTCTCTCCCTCCTGGCTTTCCCATCTGCCTCCTCTGGCTGAGCCACTGGAAGCCAGTGGGCAGGGGTGCCTGGGAAGAGTGGTCTAGGAAGCCCGGTCCCAGCGTGGCAGAGCATCTGCGACTGGCCTGTGCCTAGGGGCCAGGGTGGATAACCAGATTCACAAAAACAGATTTGGGGGCAGGCCAATTTCGAGGCTCCACGGAATCAGTCCCACCGTTTAAAGAGTGAGGCCTCCTGAGTTGTATTCTGGTAAGCTTATCTTGCAAAAGTCAGATAAAGTTAAGCTCCTGCAGATAGGAATGAAGGGGGTGGACATTCTCATTTGTCAGTCACTGGAGGAGAGCCAGGTCATCATTTGGGCCAAAGGAGCAGAAACGGTGGACCTCAGACAGGTGGGGAGGGACCACCTGTCTCTTTAGGCCATGGTCTTTCCGTTTGGACTCGGAGAGGTCAGGATCTTCCCAAGAGCACTTCCCCGTGGTGGGGGCCTCGGATGACCTCTCTTCCTAAGGGCCCACTGGGGGCTGTGGTGGAGCTGAGTAAGCCACTGTCTCTGCCCCAGGGGCCTAGATCCTGTCACTCTCTGCATTCATAGCCCTTTGTTCTGAGGAAAGACGTGTATTGCGGCATCATGGGGCACCAGGGGCCACGGGGCCATGGCACTGGCAGCTGTGGTCCCATGGGGAGAGCACTCCAGGGGTCCCCGAGAGAGGGTTATCGAGGCCACTGTTCCTCCCCAGGGAGGCACTCTCTTTGTTGCCAGTCTCAAAGATGTGGGGCTTGATTTTATTAATGAAAACTGGGGAAGAGACCCCAAGGATCTGATAGTAGGAATGGAGCTTGGAATTCCCTTGTTCCCTCCAGATACTTCCTTGTCATGTGGCTTTTCCTGGACGTGTCTCTGCTGTGCCAGCTCTGTCAACCCCAGAGGCCACCTTCCTCAGAGATGCCCCAAGGGCCAGAGGGCTCTGGGGCTGTGAGTCTGTGGGAACACTTTCTGTGCCAGGCACACATCTCCCGCCTCAGCCCCCAGCCCCGATCTCCCCATTTTTCTTGGTCACTCTCATTCAAGGCAAGAGAAGATGCCCTATGCAAGTCTCCCCGGAGGATGGAGACAGGAAGTTACACGGGTGACAGCAGGGGCTTTGCTAAGAAGGTTTTCATTGCCAGGGGGCTTGAGGGCACTGGCATCTGAGGGTGAAAGGAGGGTGCCAGGCGGGGGTACAGTGGGTGTGGGAAAGGTGGGGAGAGACTGGAGCTGTCAGTGATTCTACCTGAGGCTCGGCTGGAATTGCAAGCCCTTGCTTCCTGACCTGTGCAGGACCCATGGCTCAGAGGAGAAGCTGCAATCAGGGAGCGTGTGTCCGCCCCACTCCATCCCTCACTGACTTGGAGGCCTTTGGAGATAATCCCGCACAGTGTTTTTCTAGATTTTTTTTAGCAGATGTCCTCTGCAGTGTGCCGTCCCCGTCAGCCCGAGGAGAAGATGTGGTCCAGCTTGGTGTTTGGATAATGGAGCGTGCTTTCTGAGAGTCCCCACGTCTCCCTCCTTGCTTCCCCTCTCGGGGAAGGGCGCTGGCTCAGTTCAACCCTGTCATTTTACAAATGAGGAAATCCAGGCTCAAGATGGGGAGAGGGTCGCATCTGTGCTCGTAGCAGAGCTGGGCAGGATCTGAGGTTCACCCGCATCCAGCGCTCAACTCCCCTCCCCACCCCACCCCCCGCCCCTGAGGGCTGGGCCCTGAGTCTGCTGAGCCCCAATTGGCCGGATTTCTTTTGGGTGCTTACTGGGAGAAAATGATATTAAAAGTATCACACTAGGTGCTGCTATACCGGCTGAAGTGTCACAGAGAAAATCAACTCTTGTAAGGATGCCAAGCCCAGGATAGGTAAGCGTGAGGATGAGACGGTGAGGTCTTATCCAAGGTGAGGCTTCGCGAATAGACAGCAGGAGCAGCTGGAGAGAGGCCATGTGGCCAGCGGGGCTCTGGGGGTCTTGGTCTTGAATTTAGACTCTCCCTGGCATAGAGCCCTGCTCCTGGACAGGCAGCATAGAGGCAGGGACCCCCCGCCCCCCCACCCCTTGGGTCATACCTCCACCGCCTTACCCTAGGCTCCCTTCTGGCTGTGCTCTGTGTTACAACTATTTCCCGTGTTGATCTACCTGTAAAATACAGGTATAGGACAGGACGTCTGGCTGGCTGCAGGTCATGTGCCTTTGTACCTGGGGGTCTGGAAGATGGGCATGTGTGCGTACCTAGATAGGTGTGTGTGTACCTGGACAGATATGTGTGTACGCAGGCAGGCATGTGTGTGCATGGGCAGGGGTGTGCGTGTACCTGGGCAGACGCTTGTACATGTGCAGGTACGTGTGTGTGTGCGTGTGCAGGCATGCGTGTGTACCTGGACAGATATGTGTGTTTATGGGCAGGGGTGTGTGTACAGCGTACACGGTAGCTGTCACCCAGCCGTCCTTTCAGGAAGGAAGCACACAGCAGAGCCCCTGCTGCCCATTCTTCCTGGGCACTGTCCATCCAACCCCACATCTGGAGAGGGGGTTCCTGCAGTCACCTGCACCCAAGGAGCCCAGCTCTTCTCCCCGGTCTGGGAGACTGTGTGCAGGACTCACTCGGATGGGCAGGGCCTGGGTCCACGGCCCTGCAGTTCTGATTCAAACCACCTAGCCCAAGGTCCCCCCGGGGTTCCTGGCTGCACTTTTCCACCTTCATTGCTCCGCTTCCTTGCTGAAGAGAGAGTCTGCAGGGAGCTGCTCCAGCAGCTGGGAGCAGTGGACGGAGCAGCAGCAAAGGCAGCAGCAGGCGCAGCACCGGCACCCTCCAAATTGGGACTCTAGCCCTTTAAATCTTCTCAGTTACCAAAACAGAAGAGGCATCAGACCCTGTTAATTAAAGCTCGCCCTGGTCCATCATTCTGAGGAGCTGCAGTGCTCCGCTCCTTCCTGATGGCTTAGAGATTCTCCTTAACTCCCAGCCATGGATCTTGGAGAGTTTCCCCCGAGATCAGCAGGAGGTATGATCCCTGTCGATGGCACTCTGGGGCTTGTGTGGCTCTAAATCAATAACACAACTGACTGCATGGACGCTGCCTGGCCCGCCTTTCTCTCCTGCTTCCCCTCTGCTTCCTCTCCAGTTTCCCAGCTTGTGTTTAGTCGAAACAAATCAAGTTTTCATGGGTTTCGGAGGAAGGGGAGGGGTCGGGGTCTGGAGGGAGCTCCCAATGTGTTTGTGTTGGCCCTGCCTTCACCTAGCTGCCCAAGTGGCTTGGAGGAGCCAGGAAACATGTTTCTTCAAGCTCGGGCTCCTGCCAAACCATTTCCTCCCTGGCCGGGTCCCCTCTCTCAGGTCAGCATGAAAAGGGCATAACCCTGACTTTGACTCGCTTCTTAAATCAGTGACCTGCCACTGGGTCAGTCTGACAATGGCCGTTCCCCTGTGTTATTGGAAAACTCATCGCATAGAACTTTCTCTCTGTAAACTGTCCCGGCAGGAACACCGTGCGGTGCCTCCCTTCCCCTTTACACTGAATGCTACTCGATTAAAATGCTTGCTGTAGGATTTCAGGAATCCATAACCCTTTCCCGGTGCCTTTTGAGGAAACTCACTTCTAGCCGAGTCTAAGGTTCTGTGGCAAAGAGTTGTTTTTCTTCAGGAATCTGCTCTAGGCTGGCAGAGAGGGGGAGATTCATCTTCTTTCCCATTGCATTTTGTAAATTGTACTTGGGCCCAGAGAACCTCTATCTGTAAATCCTTCATTGATTTGTTTTCATCCCCAGAGCTTCCTTCTGGGTGAAATGCTCTTCTCGAGTCGTACCTGAAAGAGAGGTTTCCTCTTAATCAGCTTGACATGACCTCACAGATGTCCCTGAAAGCCAGGCCCTGGCAGAGGGAGCCATTTTCATCGTCCTGGGTAACAGTCCCCGGGAGCCCGAAATACGGGGTCCACGTGCTTTGAGAGGAGGCTTGCAACCCCCTGCCCCGGGAAAGTAGCTTCGGATGCAAAGCACTTTTACCGATGTTTGCAGGGGCTTTAAAACACTCTGGATGATTAACATTGCTTTCCAAATCTTGAGAGGGATGTGGGCCAAAGCATAGCTCGCGGGAGTAGGGATTTCCCCACAAAGTCATTGCCTGCAGTGTCCCCAGCTGTTCACAGGAACAGCAGTTAGGGTGTGTGCAGCGAAATCCCTTCTGATCCCCCAGCAAAGAATGGGAACTTTCTCTGGGTGAATGGCATGGAAGTCAGTGTCTGTGCCTCCCGGAGACCAGGGTTGCAACGTGATTCGTGTTCTCAGGACAATAAAACTCTCAACCGTGGCAGAAACACTCTGGTTAGGAGAGACTATTCAGAACCTACAAATGAAGCACTTGATGGCATTCCTAACCGCTGTGCCCATCAGTGGATTCGTGTAATAATTTGGAGATTCTGAGGGAGGCATCCAGGGAGAGATGTTTCCTGTAAACTGAAAGCCACACGGGAAGCAGGATGAAGGGGGGAGGCCCGTGGGAGGGTTTCGTACCCCCTTCCCAGCTTTGCTTCCGGCTGGTCTGTGAATGGCATTGTGAGGGTTGGGCTTCTGCCTGGTGTTGGGATGCTAGGTGGGATGGGACCGTGGCCATGGCGAGCAGGGTACTTCCCTGAGCTCATAGACAGAGGGTCCAACCTGGGTGCTCCTCGGGCAGAGACGGGCCCCTCTTCCTGCCCTTTGCCCTTCACCCCCGCTTGAGGCCCAATGGTTAAATAGGTAGACTGTTCCTTTGTGTCAGTTTTTCTCTTCACCTTAATGATGTGTGTGTGTGTGTGTGTGTGTGTGTGTCAAAATTTATTGGATGGCTGCTGGCTTTCAAGGAGCTATAAAGAGATCCCAATGGAGTTTGTTTAGACCCGGCAACTTCTTAGAGTTTTGTGGTGCATGGGAATTCATTTAATGGCCTTGGCAGGCTCTCACATTACCAGGGTGATGGAGCAGAAAGGACGTGGCCTTCGGGGAAGGACAGACCTCTGTTGGAATCTCAGCTCCACCACTTACTAGCGTGTGGCCTGGGCCAGTTACCTAATCTCAGTGAGCTTCAGTTTCTTCAACTGTGATATGGTAAAGTTGTCAGGATTCAATGGAATAATGTAGCTAAGGTCTGGGGACACAGCAGGTATAAAAGAAATTGTTCTCTCCTTCCAATGAAGGCAGCCACCTTCAGTTAAGTAAACTGTATCACCGAGGATGGAGCTATTAATATTTAAATAGCTCCAATGGCTCCTTCCCTGGCCGCTGGCCCGTGCCTTCTCTGGCGGCAGGGACGACCTCATCCGTGCCATCACACCCCTACCCATGGCTAGCACGGGGCCTGGCGTGGCCCTGAAACTACAGAAAAGTTTATTGAATAAATACATGATGGTCTGTGGACATGTAACCTTCAACATAGGTGACCTTTAACGGCTAAACCAAACCACTGCTCACTCACTTTACTTAAGAGATGCAGCGGAGCCAGATGCATCAAAGAGCCCCGTGACTGTCGTAAATTGGGACTCAAATATGTCCTTTTGTGGGGAAATCTGAACTAATACAAAATATCTCCTGCACGAGGACCTGGAGAAGGAGCCTGTGGACCCCAGGCGTGTCCTGGAAGCCATTCTGCTTGCTGGGCGTCGAAGTCCCCACTGCCTTCCCTCACCGTGGGCTACCCCCTCTTTGTCATGCTTGAAGAAGAGAAGAGCCTTGAAAAGGGAAAACCGCTCTGTCACTCTGGTGTGTAGGACAAGTCAATCAATAGATCCGTCAGTTCATCAATCAGTTGATGTGTATGTAGACAGTGCCCATTGGGGAGAGTCACTGATTTAATAAATATTTATCAAAGATAATAGTAATTGTAATAATAATATAACAATAACAACAACTAATACCATCGCTACCTAGCATTCACCCAGGGCATCCAGCCCAGGATGACGGCACCTCTGCTGTCAAGTGGGAGACAGACAACTGTGTCCATGAAGATGATGCAGGTTATGAGAGGCAGGAGTCCAGGGGACCACGGGCGCACAGCGATAGGGCCCTAACTTGGGCTCAGCTCAGTTATTTGGGTGACCCCCAAAGTGAGTCCCCAAAGAGGTCGCTTTGGAAGAGCACTCTTGACAGAGGAGGTGACACAAGCAAAGGCCAGAGGTGGAAGAGGCACTTGAGGGGGTGGTGGGTGAGTCCACCTGGCTATGTTCTGGAGGGCCAGGTGGTGAGAGAGGGGCCAGGTCCCAAAGGGCCTTGGGTGCCCACAAAGGAGGGAATTTTATTCTAAGGGAGATAGGAGAGAGAGCCACTTGGGAAAATGGAATTCAACCAATATGTATTGAGCACAAAACGTGCACGGAGCTGCGGTCTAGGCACAGCAGTGAACAAACCAGACAGAAAGCCCTGATCTTGTGAAACTTTCATCCAGTGGGGAAGACAAAAAATAAGCAACAGCAGGGTGAATTGTAAATTGTAAGTAGCATGTGGTGGAGAGAACATCACTCAGGGAGGGTGATGGGCCTGGGTGGGCACAATCCCAGACAGGATGTGGGGAGAAGGCAGTGCTGGAGTAATGCCCTTGGAGGTGTCACCAGAACTGGGGCTCTGACTCTGAGGGAGATGGAAGTTTGCACCGGGTTCTGAGCAGAGGAGGGACATTTTAAAATGATTCTTCTAACTACCGTGTTGGGAAACAATTGTAGGTGATGGGGTGGAAGCAGGAAGACCAGCTGGGAGATGATTACCAAATCCCAGTGAGAGGGGACGGTGGCCGGATGGGGGGTAACAGTGGATGGTGCAAAGTACTAGGATTCTGTTTTTTTGTTACTGTTTTTTGTTTGTTTGTTTGTTTTGTTTTTTTGTTTTAAGAATGGAGGCAATGGGATTTGCTGATGGATTGGGTAATTGTGTGAGATGAAAAGATGAGTCAAGGATGACTCAAGCTTCTTTGGCCTCTGGTGGGGACAGCTGTGGGTGGAGCAGGTTTGGGAGAAGATCAGGAGTTGGTTCTGCTCACTTTGCAACGTCTGTTGAGCATCCCGGCAGAGATGTTGAGTGGGCTGTCCTGAGTTCACAGGAGAGATCTGGGCTGGGTACAGCCTTGGGAGCCATGAGCCCAGATGGTATTTAAAGCTATATCAGATGAGATCATCAGGAGACGGGCTACGGATGGAGAGGACTCGGGACTGGATTCTGAGGCATTACAACTATTTACAGGTTAAAGAGAGGAAACTAGCAAAACCAGTCAAGGAGACGGAAAAAGAGGTGTCTCTCCTGTTTAAGACAATTCATCCCCTTCCTGTATTCTGTCTCTTCTCCTGGGAACAAGGCTCATAGATCATCCTCCCCATTTTCCACTTGTCTTTTTCTCTTGGCTTCTTCCCAACATCCTTAGAGACCTGCTCAGGTCTCCTTCATCTTAAAAGGACCCCTTTCTTGACTCCTGAGATCTCCATTTGCTTTTGCCCTATTTTTCTCTTTTCCTTTACAGATAGACTTTTCTTTCTTTCAACGTTAATCGAGTAACTACTATATGCCGGGCATGAAAGATGCAGAGACAAAAAATAGACTTTCTCCACTTGAAAGAAGATCTATTTATTTCTACCTTAGCTACTTCCATAAAGCATTTTGGATAGCATTTTGGTGGTGGATATATAATGAAGTAGAAAATATATAAATCATAAACTAAGGAGAAAAATTCTGTACCAAGGAGAATACAGTTTAGAAGCACAAGATCAGAAAAAAATAGAATGCACAATTGAAGGTCAAAGGGTTGTATAAGAGTATAATTGAGGGACTTCCGTGGAGGTCTAGCAGTTAAGACTTGCACTTCCACTGCAGGGGGCGCGTGTTCGATCTCTGGTCAGGGAACTAAGATCCCACATGCCGCACGGTATGGCCAAAAAAAAAGAAAAAAACATAATAGAGCCACCAATCTGATCAGAACTTCTGGTCAGAAAAAAGGAAAATGGGCCAACAAGTACGTACTGTATAGCACAGGGAACTATACTCAATATCTTGTAATAACCTGTAATGGAAAAGAATTTTAAAAAGGGGATTTTATATATATATATATATATTATATATATATCACTTTGCTGAATCTAACACAACATTGTAAATCAGATATATTTCAATTTTTTAAAAAAGGAAAATGGGAATTCCTTAAAATACTTACAGAAGTACAATATGTATCCCAAAGGTCTCGTATCATTAATTATATAGCTTCATACATTTTTGCCAACTGAACACACTAAGCAGTACCCAGAAAAAGAACTAGGACAGTATTCACACCCCAGATCCCTCCTCTCTCCATAGAGACTGACATTGTCGGTTTGCCTGTTTCAAACTGTTTTGGAGAATTGCTTCTTGAGTTCCATTGTCCATGAGATGATACGCTAGTTCCGCAAGGATCCATTGTCCATGAGATGATACGCTAGTTCCGCAAGGATCCATTGTCCATGAGATGATACGCTAGTTCCGCAAGGATGCATTGTCCATGAGATGATAACGCTAGTTCCGCAAGGATCCATTGTCCATGAGATGATACGCTAGTTCCGCAAGGATGCATTGTCCATGAGATGATAACGCTAGTTCCGCAAGGATGCATTGTCCATGAGATGATACGCTAGTTCCGCAAGGAAAAGAAAATTTTCCTGGCATTTTGTTCTAAAAGAATATTTTCTTCTGGAGTTTCATTCAAGGGACATGGAAAAAATTGGGTAGACTATACCTTGTCTATTTCCCTAACATATTTTGGGTAGTATAATGTATACATGTGTATGTAATGAAACATCAAATGTAAAAATTTAAACTAAGGATACAAAAGGTCGAAGGGTGGCAGTTACTTAGCATCAGAAGGCAGAACCTGGAGAGGATGGGAATGCCATAGAGAACGAGGGCAGGGAGCAACCCTCGGGTTTGGAAAGTAGGAGGCGCCGAGCACACTTTCCTGGAGCGATGGAGGTGGAAGCCAGATTGAGGGAGGTCAGGGAAGGGACTGGAGCTGTGAAGTGATGCCTTTGATTGGAGACCACTATTTCAAGGGGATCCATTCTGGTGGGAAGGAGAGAGAGGGTGGCAGACAGAGGGAGTTGCAAAACCTCAGGAAGCGTTGAGTTTACTTCTCAGTAGAATGGGAGAGACTTCATCATGTTCTCGGAGAAACAGATGGTCAAGAGATAGAGGAAAGAGATAAAGGGGAGAGAAAAGAAAACCAAAGGAGCAGGGACCTAGCTAAATTCTCCTAGTGCGCATGTGCAGACACACACACACATGCTCACACATTCAGCCTACCTTGCTTTCTCTCCCTCTGTCACTCTTGCTGGTCGTGGACCCCTCTCCTTGCCGTTGTTCTCCTTTGTTTGGAAGCTAAGATGCCTTTAGCAACCACACACCCCAGTGGGGACTGTAGGACGTGATCCACTCGGGCCTCTCCCTGGAGACAGGGGCACTGTGGGTACCTGCTGGGCTTCATTTCAGCCATCTGTCCCGGATGTCAGGGCTGCCTTAGTGAGGTCCAGCCTGTGTCCTTATTTTCCTAAATGAGGAGACTGAGGCCCAGGTTTTCCTGGCAGCGTCGAGACCGCAGCACAGAACTCACCCCCAGACCTCTGGACGGCTTGATCACAGCTTCAACAGACATTTCTAGAACGCTCGCTCTCTCTCTTTTTTTTTTTCATGTTTTCCCACCATCATTTTATTTTACCTGAAGAACAGTGAGAGGTTACAGCACTACACCCACATGGATAAGACATTGTATTAAATTCCATGTCATTCTGAAACAGCACATAAAGAAAATTTTTGTTCTCACTTGAGAATGCCGAACAATGCTGTGTGTATGTGTGTGTGTGCGTGTATACGTACACATACTCATATATACGTGTACTGATATCTACATACAAACATATGTACGTATGTACTTACATATGTATTTATGTATGTA
This sequence comes from Delphinus delphis, assembly GCF_949987515.2. Classification (NCBI taxonomy): domain Eukaryota; kingdom Metazoa; phylum Chordata; class Mammalia; order Artiodactyla; family Delphinidae; genus Delphinus; species Delphinus delphis. Next base: position 73,980,252 of record NC_082697.1, read on the forward strand.
TCTACCTATTACTATATTTTAAATAAGATTGGCAATAGAATGTAGAGGTCATGAAATGTGATTTTAAAGGCTTTGGAACTGAGTCCCATTAACTTGTAAGCATTCCTGGTGGCACTAGAGAATGCTCTCTCTTGATCTTTCAAACTTGAGTATGTCTCAAATTCCAGCGTGCATCAAAATCACCTGGGGGGTTTGTTAGGACACAGCTTCCCTGAGCTCCACCCCCAGAACGTCAGATTGGGTTCTGAAACGGGACTGAGAATTTGCATGTCTAACAGCTTCCCAGGTGATGCAGAGGCTGCTGGTCTGGGGGCCAGGCTTTGAGAACCCTGCTGGGGAGGTGCTGTGGGCAGAAGAGGCAGGGAGGGAAGCTGGACCTAGTTCCTAAGAGGTTTTCATTTGGGCTGATCTCCTTTCCCTCGGGTCAGGCCTGAATGAGGTGGAGGTGGCCAGCTGCCAGCCCCAAGAAGATGAGCCATTCCACCTTCTAGCCACCAAAAGATCTAAGGAATGCGGTGGGGCAGGCTGTGTGCTCTGAGACTAATCCCGGCAGAGTCAGGCTGCCCCTAAACACGGCACCGTCCGGGCTATTCCATCCCTCCTGCCTGTCCTTCCGTGGGGGCAGAAACACAGGGAAACCCGCTGCTTGGACCCAGGTTGGGACCCCCAGGTCACAGTCCACTCCCAGCAATTCTGAGAGCTGCTTTCCCTCCCGGATCCCCAGGGGAAGGAGGAACGCCTTGCTGGGTGTGACCCAAGGTTCTCCCTCTGCATATTCCATTATCTTAGCTCTCAGCACATATGTCAAGTGAATTCTGTGTCTCTGGCAGGTTATTAGGTACTGAATTAGTGCGGTGAAATAAAAACTGTAATAAAGCTGTACCAGACTCTTAAATTGTTAAAATTTATTATAAAACGTGCATAGTTATTAACTGATTTTCGCCTGTGTGCGTTTGCTGGCGCCCGAAGCCAAAGAAGATGAAAAGTGGCTCTGTCAAAGGGAGGCCGAGGTTTGGCTCCTGGAATTCTCGAGTCCCAGCGGGGCAGCAAATTCACAGATTCACGGAGAGCACTGGCTGGCCTCTCACTGATGGCTGCTGCCCCTCCCTGGCACTGCCTGGAGCTCTCCAGGGCTGCAGGTCACGGTCGCATGGGAACGCAGCCCCTCTGTCCACTTCAAGGAGGTCCTGGGGAGGCCGAGGGACGCGTGGATACATGGGGCCTCGCACCTCACCAGTGTTTGCACTCAGGAGGCCTGGGTTCTCCCCCCTCTCTAATCCTGGGACCGAACATTTGAGCTTGGAAAGCTGCTGCCCGTGGGCTTCTACCACAGTCTCTTCTGCCGTATCCTCAGGCTTATTTCCCACTCTGTCTTTATTTTTATTTTTTTGTCCACGTGGCATGTGGGATCTTAGTTCCCCCGAGGAGGGATCGAACCCGCGCCCCCTGCATTGGAAGCTCGGAGTCTTAACCACTGGACTGCCAGGGAAGTCCCCCCCCCCCCCCCCCGCTCCCCGTCTCTGTCTTTTGAGAACCAGATGGAGGGACCAAATTTTCCTCCACTCAGCTAAGGCTGTTTCCTGGTGGTTCCATCACCAGGGAGCTGGTCATTGGGCTGTCCGTGTCTCCCAAGCGTTCTCCGGAAATGAGATGAGGGTGTTTTCCCTGCTGCTCAGTTCTGTGGGAAGTGGGAGGATGATGTGTCCTCTGTTGCAGAGGGAGATGTTCTCTAGAGACCTTAGGATGGAGTGGGGGAGGGGATCCCTGGCTTCCAATGTGCTTTTTTTTTTTTGAGGTACGCGGACCTCTCACTGTTGTGGCCTCTCCCGTTGCGGAGCACAAGCTCCGGACGCGCAGGCCCAGTGGCCATGGCTCACGGGCCCAGCCGCTCTGCGGCATGTGGGATCTTCCCGGACCGGGGCACGAACCTGTGTCCCCTGCATCAGCAGGCGGACTCTCAACCACTGCGCCACCAGGGAAGCCCCAATGTGCATTTTGAACCAAGTCCAAGGTTGCCGTCTTGACCCTGGCTCCAACCCCCTAAGAGATGCTTTTGAGCCAATGGTGGTGTCCTGATTGGTTTTTTAGCCCTGAGTTCCTATTGCCACCTCGAGACTAGCTAGATTGTAAATTCACCTGAACCCAGAGGCACCTCTGCCTGAGAAAAAGTGAGAAAGAAAAGCTCAGATGTTTCCCAAATGCCAAGGCTGAGAGTTTTCTTGCGTCTCTGCCACTGTGCCCTGCAGTTGCCCTCAGGGGCTTATCAATCCACTGGTACCCCGTAGATTTCCACCCGTAACATACCAGGAACCACACACGCCCTCATGGAGTCCTTTGGGTGGGAGGGAAGGGGATTGGGCCCTGCGCTTAGGGAGCTCCCAGCCTTGCCATAATCTGTGTGGCTCAGGGTGAGCTGAAAAGCTCAGGGCCAGCATGGGAGATCTCCTTGTCTTTACAGTCCCTCTGGGAGAGGTTTTCCTCCAGCATGTTTCTGTTTAGTCCCTATGTATATAGTGTAGCTGTTGCCTACGCCTCAGAGCTCACCCTCCTACTGAGAGCTGGGGAAGCCCAGTAATTGAGTTCCTGCTTTCTTGTGGATACACTGCTCTTGTTGGGACACTGGTTTGTTTTTGTTTTTCGACCCCAGGTCACTAAGACTGCCCCTTGAGTGGGAGGTTGCTGGGAGCATGACCTATATTTTAAAGACTCCTGGATGGGGCAGATGGCTTTCTCCCTTCTAGTCACCGATTTGGAGGAAAGTGAAATTATACCAGCAAAAATGTAAGACATCTAAGCTTCAGTGATTGTCCAACACTCCAAATCCTCCCTTTCCTTTGCTCTGTCTCATCAGAGCCTACGGGTAGTCCATGGCACGTGTAGGGAGAGTAACAAATATTTGGGATTCAAACAGAGTCGTGTTTCTTCCTTCCTCACCTCCTCTTGGCATGGTTGTACCGTCACAAGGAAGCTAACAAGATTACATGAATATGTAATAAAGTGAAGTCTAGCTAGTGCATCCGCATCATCTTTTTGGCCAGGCAGAATGATTTCCTGGTTTTAAAAGACAGTGAAATTGCTGATGTGAGAGCTGGTCCCTGCTGAAGTCGGTTATAAAGTGGCCAACTTGCGAGCCATGGCGCACTGCAGAAACTCCACGTTTAGGATCCATTTATATCTTCACTACCTTGTTCCAGAAAGGATGCAAGGCGGTTTGCAAAGATGCATATCCAACTGCAAGGCATAATTAAATGAAAAAATAAATGGACAAAGAAAATAAGACAAAGGGAAAACAAGACAGCAAAAGCAAGAGTGGAGCCAGGAATGAGGTTAGGACACAAAATTCATGACATCAGTTCCTGTGCATTTGCTAGAGGTGGAACTCTGGGGCAGCCCTGAGCTTTCTCTCAGCCAACACAGAGAAGGAAGCGGTCCTTTATTAAAGCATCCTCGCCATAAGAGCCAACCAACTGCTCAGAAAAGGCACAGCTATTTCTGTTTCTGGAGGCAGAGAGAAATGTTCCCCGTGGGTCCTCAGAGAAGGGACACGGTGTAATACAACATGCAATGTCCTGAATGGCCTTACTGTCCATATGGCTGCCTCTTGGAACATTCCTCAAGGTTGGTGGGGGATGGTTAGGGAGAGAGAGCTGCCCCAAAATACTCTCCGGAGGTCTGACTCAAACTTAGAATTGAGATGATCGGTGATAGGCTGCCTTCCCCTCAAGCCTTTTTCCATGATGAGTGATTCCAAGGCGTGGCATCAGAGGCTGCTGTAGTGTTCAAGGGTGTGTGTGTGTGTGTGTGTGTGTGTGTGTGTGTGTGTGTGTGTGGGAGGGTGGTAAAGATGGCTGTGCTGAGGGTTTACCTACCCCAAACCCTCAGCTTCGTCCCTGTCATTTTTCATATTGGGGTTCCTCATAACATTTACCTGAAGAAAGGGTTTCCCCACTAGTCATAATAGCTTGAAAATCATGGTTTAGGAAAATGGCTTAACTTAATTCGATGGGTGGGTTTTCTCCCAACAGCATGAGCACTGGGCAATGAATTCTGAGGTAATTCTCCTTGACAAGCTCTTGGAGGGCAGCTGCCCTGGGCTGCTGGATGGGTACAATCCCATATGCTTTAACAGGTGGTGGAGCTGGAGGGGGCCCTGAAATCCTCTTATGGAAACTGAGGAGGTGACCAGGACACCTTCCTGAGCAGAATGCTGTCGGGATGCATCTACCGCCACACCAGCTCCTTCGAACTGGCCTCTCTTCTGATTGGTTGGTGCTCGACTAGCGTCCATTTTGATTGGTCAGTGTCTGCGCCCTACGTGGTTGCTCATTTTGAATATCACCCTGCCTGCAGTGCGGCTGAGAAACTCCTCAGGGAGAATTTGGGGTCCCCTGTAGAGTCCAGACCAAGGGTCTGACAACTCCCCCAGACTATGGCAGAAAAACTTCTAATCCAGAAAAAAACGTAACCATCCACCTCAGTGATTAACCTCCCCATAAAAAACCCATTATATTTAACTTAGGGCTTAACCATTTCCTCTGAAATAAACTGGCCACAAATTAAACTTGTAGGTCCCAGAATGAGCTAATTTTATATACATATTTTTGACTCCAAGGCGGTTAAGTGATGAAGAATGATTTCTGAAAAATGATGACATTGGGTTTCAGAGTAGCTGATCTACATGCTTTCTTTTTGGCAGTGATTAGAGATCAAAGCCACTTGTCTATAACAGCCCCTACTAATTCACGACCATAAAATCATGCCCTCTTTTCAAAAGGGAATAATGATCATTCTGTTCTCTGTTGGTGTTCAGTTCATCTAAGAGGGGCCTCACGTTATAAAGACAGAAAATAAGGAGGAAGAAATACAATCCTAGTTTGCATCACGTTTATATGCGTCCTGTGCACCATTCGCTATTCTGGGTGCTGGGTTAGAGCAAGGAACAGAGCTGATGTGGTTGCCACACTTGTAGAGCTCATGCTCTAGAGGGAGAGACAGACAATAAACATTGAGCAAATATTTTCTTTTATGTCTTTGAACTAATTCCAATATCTGAGTCAGCTTGAGCTTGGTGTCCACCAGCTGCCTTTTCTCTTGAATACAGGTCACATTTGCCGGGCTGTATGTATGTCTAGTAATTTTGAATTGCGTCCTGGGCTTTGTGAACGACACATGGCAGAGACTCTGGGTTCTGTTATGTGCATCTGAAGAGTGTCCACTTGTTTGTCAGTTTGTTTGTTTTGGCAGGAAGTTAACTTGGCTGGACAGGAGCTGAAACATCCTCTCAGTTCTCTGAGTCTTAGCTGGGCTGCCTGAGTCTGCCCTGGGTGTATAGTCCTGGGATTGACCAGAGGTTCGGCAGAGTTACTCGGGGTATTTGCGTCTCCGCTCTGTGACTCTCTCCCTTCTGGTACATCCCTGCTGCTGTTGACTCCCTGAACTCTGTCTTCTGATTCCTTAACAGTAAGGTTTCAGTTTCTAGCCTCACAGGGCACTGACAGGGGGCTACCTTCAGGTGAAAACCATAAAAATGGGAAATCTCTTTCCCTCCTCCTAATATCAACTCCCTATCAGTTTCTTCCTATTTGTGGTCACTCTCAGTGACTTTTGAGCATTGTCTTTTAGATACTCCCCAGAATCTGTGACTGTTCTTTGTTGGAGAGTTAGTCTTCTATGAGCTGCTCTGCAATTATTATAAGTAGAACTCCCAAATTTATCAAGTAGATAGATAGATGGATAGATAAGGCCATTTCAGATAGTGATAAATGCTATAATGGAAAAAAATAGGAGTGAGAGCGTCTGGAGTGTCTGTGGAGGAGCACTTCACCTGAGTGACTGGGAAGAGCCTCTCTTAGGAGGTGACATTGAGCGGAGACCTGAATGACAAGGAGAAGCAAGATGTTCATGGATCTGGCATGAGCCCTCCAGAGGGAGCATGAGGTATACAAATACCCAGGCAAGAATGAGCTGGGTGCGTAGGAGGGCCAGGGATTAAGTAATGGGAAAAGGAGAGCAGGTGGTCAGAGGCTGGGTCCCACAGGGCCTCGTAGCCCACGGTAGGGCACTGACAGTTTATTCTGCATATGATTGGAAATTTAAACAAAGCATGATGTGATCTATTTCATGCTTTCCAAAGATTGCTCTGGCTCTTCGGAGAACAGGCAGGAGTGGGAGCAGGCTGCCGTGGTCATCTAGATGGGAAGGATGGAGGCTTGGACCGTGGGCCCAGGAGTGGGGAGTCTGGATGAGCCCCAGACACCAGGGGTCAGTGCTGACCATAGCTAGACACTGTCCCCAGAACAAAGACCTAAATGAGGTTGTCAGAAGTGGTTCCTAAGAGACCACTCCTGGAGTGATCAGTTCAGCCCAGTGGTCAGAGCAGAACAGCCCTGCCGAGCCCTGTCTGGCTTTCTGGGAAATTTGGGCTCACAGTTTCTCAAGCAGAGAACTAGTAGTCATGAGATGGGACAAGAGTCTCATCGAACTGGGCCGGGCCAGGCTCGTGCCCCTTCTGGTCCCTTTGCCCAGGTGAGGCTCTTCCATGCAGTCTGAGGGTAAGTGAATTCAAGTCTGGACCTCATATTCTGCCATATAACATTCCATTTCTAGAAGTCAACGGCAGAAAGTCCCTCCTGATTTCCTGGCCTAAGCCCAAGAGAGAAGCCCCTGCGTCCCACGCAGCCAGGGTGACCCCAAGACCCATTGATGAGGCCCCTGCAACCGTGACTAATGGACACGAAGAGCTAATGGACTCCCCTCCATTCTCAAAGCCTCTGCCAACACTGCCACCAAGAATAACAGGCATTTAGAAACTAATTATACATCTGGACAAATCTGTTTCAGTCTACTGGATTGAACATAATCATATTAAAATATAATGAATACATTTCAACACACAGTGGAACCAGCGCCGGCAGGGGAGGCTGGCGTTTCAGAGAGTGGCGCTGGCGGAGCCCAGGGCTGCAGCATGTGGGAGCCGAGCCCCCCGCAGGCCGGTAACTGGTTTCCTTGTCACTTTTAGTTTAGGTCCTAATCTACCGCCTCCTGCCCGGACGCGGGCTTGTCCACACAAACTGGTGGCGGTTCTGGCCCTGACTTTGTTGTCTGGCCTTTGATCTTCGTCTCGTTCGGGTTGGAGAGGTGGAGTCGGGGTTGCAGCCCTCAACCCTCTGGGCAGCCACAGTCCCTGGGAATGGGGGGTGGAGGGCACCAAATGACACTGGTGCTTCCCAAACCCCGGCCTCCAGATCCAGCCTGGACACCCTCAACCGTCCTCATGGAGCATGTCTCCTGCCCTCCAGCTTGGACAAAGCCTCAGCCCTCTCCTGGGGATCCCTGAGAACCTGAGCCCCCTCTGGCAGCTGACCCGGCACCTGAAGCACGTTTTGGCCACGACACCCTGGACCAAGGCCTTGGCCTCAGCTCCCTGTGGCTTCTTGCTGCTGCCCTGTGCCACTTGCACCAGCCGGGCCCAGCCCAGCACAGTCCTCAGCTGGGTGTGATGTTCCAGGTGACTGGAAAGTGTCAAGGGCGGGGTGAAGGGGCCCCTGTAGGCATCAGTAGCCAGCTTCCGGAAGAGCAGCGCCACAGCGTGGAAGCAGATTGGGTCTAGGGCTGAGGCTGTCTGTCTCTTTTGGTGCTGCCTCTAGGTGGAGGGTCCTGGACCCTGGGGAATACATCAGAGGCAGGCATCGGGGTGACCACTGCCGAAGGAAGCCACAGGTGAGAGCTTGATTGTACGTCCCAACCGGGTCCCCACGACGAGGCCAGTGGCCCAATTGGTGCCCTGCAGCCACACGTTATCTCCTAGACCTCTTCCCACTGCCTGGGGTCCCAGCATCTTAGTCACTGCTGTGGCTCCCAGCACTGTCCCAGGAGGTTCTTCTAAAATGAGATGGTGAACTGGGGGCTCCTGGGCAAAAGCCAGCCCACAAAGAGGTTGGCCCTTGTTGTTGTTTGGTTTTGAGTTGTTGTGTTTTTTAATTTTGTTGTTGTTTTCTCACAAAGTGTTTTAAACCTTTGAAGTAGGCGCCAGCACTTAAAAATCAGTCCATGTATTGTTTTACCCGCGTCTGGATTTCTAGCTTCTCTTTAAACATCACGTCTGGCCGTGCCGTGCCAGACTCCCTCACAGCGGCAGTCAGTAGGTGATGAGCCGGGGCTGCTCCTGTGGACGAGGGGAGCCGTTCCACTGTGGCCACCTGCCTGCTTGACACCTGGCTGCTCTGCCTCTGTACATTACTGCCCAGTCCCTGTAGGCATTGGAGTCGCCACCCCCGTCTTATAATAGGAAGGAAATAATACTGATGCATCAGCAGTGGGTCACACACTAGTATGAATTAGATTCTAGTGCCCCAGCAAAGAGAAGGATGCTAACTTTGTATAAGTCAGCTTGGGCTGCATAGCAAAGTACCATTGCTGGGGAGCTTGAACAACAGACATTTATCTTTTTCATAGTTCTGGAGGCTGAAAGTCTGAGATCAGGGTGCCAGCATGCTCAGGTTCTGGTGAGGGCTCTCATCCTGACTTGGAGATGGCCACCTTCTCACTGTGCCCTCGCCTGGCAGAAAGAGAGAGACAGAGGGAGAGAAAGAGACAGATCACTTCCTCTTCTTTTAAAGCCACAGTCCTATGGGATTAGGCCCTTACACTTCTGACCTCATTTAACCTTCATTACTTCGTGAAAGGCCCTGTCTCATATGCAGTCATGTTGAAGGTTAGGGCTGCAGCGTATGACATTGCAGGGGACACAGTTCGGTCTATAGCATACTTGGAATTCAGGATATACATTTGGAGGCAAGAGTCACGGGAAAGGGAAATTAAATGACTAATGGAGTCTCAGGCCATCCAGGCATGTCACAAAAATGGAAAGAGATGCTTGTGGAAGACTCAGCAGCTGAGAAGGCTGGGGGCAGACAGCGTATGTCCCCTGGGCCGCGTGTTGGCAGTTTACATTGGACATTTCCAAACTCTGCTCTTCTGTCACATCTCTGGAAAGTTCTGTGCTCCCATATTGGGGTGAAGGTGAGAGCAGTGGGGGGTTCTGGGAGGGTGGTGTGAGTGTCTTTCTACCACCGAACACAAGAGCCCTTGGGCTTGCATCACGGCCCTCTGGCCTGTGAGAGAAGCTGTGTAACCTTTGGAAGTGGATTGACCTCTCTGAGTTTTAGTCTCCCCAGCTGTGAACTGGGGTGGGGGGGGCGGTGACTGGATTGGTCCCTTTCCCTGGTTGCGTGTTGGATTTTAGCACATAATTTTAAGCCCTTGTTAAGGACCCAGCCCTGGGGGGACACACAAAATGACTGATCCAGCCCCAATCCCGACACGAGCTGTCCGGGGCCTCCAGCTGAACTCCCTGGTCTCAGATCCTTCCACAGTCTGACTCCAGCCTGTGAATCAGCCTCCTACCCCACTGCTCCCCACCTGGTGAGGGCGATGAGAAGATATATTAGCTGATAAGTAAGTTATTAGCTGCCAAAGCTTCATTGCTCTCAGGAGTATTTCAATTTTAACAGGGGACTCTTAAAAGCGGAAAGCCTTAGACACAGCAGAGACGTCCTGGAAGCAGAAGGAAGGGGGAGCGTGTGTGTGTGTGTGTGTGTGTGTGTGTGTGTGTGCGCGCGCGCGCGCACGGGCGTGTATGTGTGTTTAGAGGAATCCGCCTCTGTAACCTCTGCCGGGATGCCCAGCAGTGAAAAAGCAGATACTGACACCTGCCCATGCATGAGGTGGCCCCCATGTCTGAAGGTGAGACTGCTCTGCTCTAGCTGGGGTCCACGTGCAGCCTGCATGGCCTGCAGGGAACATTCTCAGGAAGCCGGCAGCAGCAGGGCCAGCTGTGGCCAGGAGGTGGGTGGATGACTGTGGTCCTACAGGGAAAGCCAGGCCTGGGCTGTAGCCTCCATGATCTGGAAGCTTCTTTTTGCGGGGTGGGGAGAGGTATCCTCCAGGGAGAGCTGGGGGCGCTGGGGATTCCTCGCTCCTATGGTTGACTGGCTCTGGAAACCCGTCTTGGGGCTGGGGACAAAGGACTTGGACCAAGGCCTGGGGTTTCATTTGGAATGTGGGGTATGTTTGATGTTCCAGTCTGATTTTACTGAAGCAGGTTCAGTGGGGCAGGGTGGGGGGACAGGGGCTGGGGGTCGCCTCATCCAGTGTCTGGCCCTGGGGGAGGGGCACTGGAACCAAAGGGCGTGGCAGACTCAGCTACGCTGCAGATGACAGCTGGGACCCAGCTGTGCCAGGTGGGGTCCAGGAGGCAGGAAGCACTCTGAGCCCATATCTGGGACTCACCTGAGTACCTTTCACTATCCGAGGACAATGAAGCTTCCCTGCAGCCCGATTCCAGCTGGGAGCCTGGGGGCAGGGCCTCATCCTAGTGAGGGGAACAGGGTGGAGGAGACAGGGGACCAGGGCCCACACCAGAGTTCATGACAGAAGGCTGAGCGCCCGAACGCAAAGGTAGCACCCCCGAAGTTCTTGGCATGCTTGAGAGGCGGTGTGTGCTGTGTTTGCCGACGGCACGTGTAGGAAGTGACAACATTTGTACAGAACACTAGGTAAAGAGAGAAGCTGGGAATTCCCTGCTGGTCCAGTGGTTAGGACTTGGTGCTTTCACTGCAGGGCCCCGTGTCCAGTCCCTGGTTGGGGAACTAAGATCCCGCAAGCCACACGAGGTACGGCCAGAAAAAAAGAAAAAGAGAGAAGCTGCTGGTGGTCAGAAGGACCCTGCCAGGATGCTCTGGGCCCCCCGAGGGCTGGGAGTGGGAGCTCAGGTGAGGAGTGGTGTTTGGGAGCCCAGCTTGCCCTTCTGCCACTCACCACCTCTGGACCTCAGTTTCTTCATCTCTGAAATGGGGACAGTATTAATCTTAGCACCTGCCTCATCGGGTTATCATGCAGGTTAAATGAATAAATTCATGAAAAGCTCCTCGAAGTATGCCTGGCATACTTGAGCAAGCACTCAACTTGTGTAACTGTTACTAGATGTTTTGTCCAGTTTAAGATGCCAGTGATTGTAAAAGGCACCTTGATTTCAGAGCTTTTAAACCATGAAATAATCAGTCTTGGAACTGATGATAGATGGTGTCAGTTGGTGTTGATGATGAGGGGGTCAGGACAAAGGGGGCCTGCCTAAAGGGAAACCTGAGCCTGGGTCTGTGCCCACACGGCAAGCAGGGCTCCATCTGACTCCGAGACCCTTCAGGTCCCATGTCCTTGTGTCAGAGGGTGGATGCGGTGCCCAGTCATCAAGGGCCTGGGTGAGATTAAGGTGGGGGGCAGCATGGGGTCCCAGCCGAGTGACTCGGCCCGAAGGGCTGGGGCTGGTGGAATTGCTGAACACCAAGTTCCACCGGGTCTGCTGGCCTGGGAGAAGGGGACATTCTGCCTGTTGCGCTTGGACCTTGCGTAGGAGTGAGAGCCTCCCAGGGCCTTTGAAGAGGGAGTAGATGTCCCCCCTGTTTTGTGCCGTTCCACGCGAGACTCTCTGGTTATGTTAATATCCTCGTACTAGGAAGTAAGACTAACAACATACTTCTCTTAAGTGTTTTACCATTATTAGTAACAACTTACTGGCCATTTACCTTATAACCAGTTAGGACCCTTCACTGTGTAGAGATCCCACATTTGAGAACAATCGCTATGACAACGCCAGCGACCGAAGGAGCGTCTATGATTGTGCAAATTAGAGCCATCGTCATAGGTTAGTGTGAGAGGGGTAACTGTGAGCAGGGGTGGATTGTTTAAAATGCATCACAGCACAGCCTATAGATGGTTGACTTGATAACATCTGACATTCATTCAACAAACATTTACTAGGTGTCTACCGATGCCGAGCTCTGAGAGTACCTGTAGGGACAGGCCTAGCAGTGATCATAGCAAGGATGGCAGAAACCCTCTGATGCCATTTTACTCAGCCCAGGAAAGCTATGAAGAGACCCTTGTCTTGTGCCCTGGTTTCTAACCTGGCTTCCCCATCTCCATAACTGCTCATGTTAGCAAATGCTGTTAAGTGTCAGCCCCACTTGAATGCCAAACTGCCCTTATGTGTCCAGAGTATGTTTCGTTGCCCTTAAGACACAAGATACCGTGCCAAGATCCAGATTCACCAAGCTCTGTTTCCAACCGTTTAAAAAACTTCTTACTATGGAAATTTTCAAATATACACAAAAGTAAGAGAGACACGTGTAATGAAACTAATGTATCCAAACACACACTTCAGTAATTGCTGATGTTCTTTCAATCTTGTTTTACTTTTCTTCTTCTAACATGTAATTTCACATGTAAATACTTCATTATGTATCTCTAACAGATAAAGACGCCTTTTATTTACTACGACTAAAATACTACTGCCACTCCCAACAGAATTAACAATAATTCTTCAGTATCATCTCCGTGTTCTATATTCCCTGTTGCCTCAATTATGTAGTTTATTCATAGGGTCCGCACATCACAGTTGGTTGATAGTTCTCTCACGGTTTTTTTATTCCATAGTAGTTGCCCTCCTTTTCTTTCTATACCATTCATTTGTTGTTAGAAATGGTGTAATTTCCCTGTACATTTCCCACATTCTGGTTTTGGCTTGCTCCCTTCTCACGTGTTGTTTAACATATTTCTGTATGCTCTTGTGACCTTATATTTATAACTGAGGGTTTGATTAGATTCAGATTCTAGTCTTTATATAAAGAACTCTTTTAAGGCATGCCACGTGCTTCCTCTTGCCTCACATCAGAAGGCACTTTGTGTCTGGTTGTCCCACTTTGTCGATGCTGATTAAGGTTGTGGTTCTGTCAGCCTGATTCATCCGTCATCAAGTTCGCTATCAACCTTGCACCTAATGGTTTTAGTAGCCATTGATGATCATTACCTAGAGCTGTTATTTCATCTGAGGTGGTAGAATGGTATGCTCTCGTTCTATCATTCCATCTTAATTTGTTAGTCATGATTCCTCGCCAAAGAAGAACTTTGTCTCATCAAATGTTTGGTTACCTGATAATGCAGTCTGTATAGAAAAGGCAGAGTAATTGCTCGATTGTTTCATTTGTCATTTTTAAAAATAATAATTAGTTGTTGCCTTAGCAGTTAACATTCATATCAATTTTCAGATTAACGAATTTCCCCATATCTGGCCGTTGGACATTTCTTCAAATTTGTTCCTCTGTCACTTGACATCACTGGGAGCTTACTTGCATTCAGGCCTGATAAGAAGTCCCAGGCTGACTTTTACATTTCCTCCCTTGGAGCTGATTACTTACAGCTAGAAATGGTATTTAGAGATCACAGTTTGAATGCTAGTGATGCTATTGCTACTGAGTTTTATTACTTTGGAGCCTTCACAGAGGCAAAACTGGGACACACATTATCTTGAAAGAGAAAAATTAATCCTGAATTCATACTAATATTCTTATTCAAATTAGATTTCAGGGTTTTAATTTCACTTTATTTATTATTACTATTTTTTAAATATTTATTTATTTAGTTGCGCCGGGCCTTAGTTGCAGCACGCGGGATCTTCTTTGCGGCTTGTGGGATCTTTCATTGTGGCATGCGAACTCTTAGTTGCGGCATGTGGGATCTAGTTCCCTGACCAGGGATCGAACCCGGGCCCCCTGCATTGGGAGCACGAAGTCTAAGCCACTGGACCACCAGGGAAGTCCCTATTTCACTTTAAAATTTTATATTTATGTTTCTTTTCTGCGTGGCTTGTGGGGTCTTAGTTCCCCAACCAGGGCTTGAATCCGGGCCCTTGGCAGTGAAAGCGTGGAGTCCTAACCACTGGACCACCAGGGAATTCCCCTGCAAAAGCTTTTTAATTTGAAGTGGTCCCATTTGTTTATTTTTGCTTTTGTTTCCCTGCCTGAAGAGACATATCCAAAAAAAAAAAATTAGTAAGACCAATGTTAATGGGATTACTGCCTATGTTTTCTTCTAGAAGTTTCATGGTTTCAGGTCATACATTTAAGTCTTTAATCCATTTTGAATTTATTTTTGTGCCTGGTGTGAAAGAGTAGTCCAATTTGATTCATTTGCATGTAGATGTCCAGTGTTCCCAGCACCAGTTTTTGAAGAGGCCTTCTTTTCCCGGTTGTATATATTCTTGCCTCCTTTTTGTAGATTAATTGCCCATATAAATGTGGGTTCATTTCTGGGCTCTCTATTCTGTTCCTTTGATCTATGTGTCTATTCTGGTGCCAGTACGTTATCTGTAATAGATTTTTCATGAATTCTTTTGGGTTTTCCAGATAGATGGTCATATCTTCAGGGAGAGGTTCATTTTGTTTTGTTTCTTGCTTTGCAATCTTACATCTATAATTGTTCGTCTAATCATGTTGGTTAATGCCTACAATACAGTTTCTAGTAGAGAAGGCAGTGAACAGTGCAGTGAATGGTCATGGTGACAGTGACTTTTTCCTGATTTTAACAATTAAGTCTCTGGTGTTTCTTCATAAGTAAGAGACTGGATGCTGCCTTTTTGTAAAAAATTTATTTATTTTTGGCTGCGTTGGGTCTTCGTTGCTGCACGCAGGCTTTCTCTAGTTGCGGCGAGCAGGGGCTACTCTTCCTTGCGGAGCACGGGCTCTACACGCGCGGGCTTCAGTAGTTGTGGCACGCGGGCTCAGTAGTTGTGGCTCGCGGGCTCTAGAGCACAGGCTCAGTAGTTGTGGCACACGGGCTTAGTTGTTCCGCGGCATGTGGCATCTTCCTGGACCAGGGCTCGAACCCGTGTCCCCTGCATTGGCAGGTGGATTCTTAACCACTGCATCACCAAGGAAGTCCCATGGATGCTGCCTTTTGAACTGATGTGGATGTGTGTGTTTATGTTAAGGAAATATCCATTGTTTCCTATTTTATTGTGGTTTTCAACTTTAATTGCTCTGATCTATTTACAGTTCTTGGTTTTCATTTTGAGGAACTAGGGTTTAGGATGTTTTGCTCATGTGAGTCTAAGCCAGTACGTGAAGTGACATTAGGGCTCCTGAGATGTAGCACTCACAGAATTGTGTTGCAGGTGCTTTTGAGGGACTAGTTCTAGTTTTCCGACTTGGGCTTAGAATCTTGGCTTTACCTGGGTATACATTTTATTTTCATGATATCAAGCTGGTTTTGGACAAAACAGGGAGAAAATGACATTTCATTTTTATGTCACATTGAAGGGAGCAGTTAACATGTGCCTTTGCATTTTTCAAGAACTCAGTGAACATTTCCTATGTGCTAGACCAGCAGGTTATTTTTAATCTTTTATTTGTGTTTTGAATACTCCTTAGTATTAAAATGCTTAAGAGGCTGGTGAGCAATTACCTCCCAGGATGACAGTGTCTCAGAGTCAGTAAACACCAGCACAGTGGTCAGACCTTTTTGTTCATCACTCTGAGCACGTCTCCTCTATAGAAGGAGCTCCAGTGCTCACGTGTTACAGTGATGGCAGGACTTAGCTTGGGGGCTGGCTGGACCTCACTACACTATGCCTCTGGCTTCTTGCTTTCAGCAAGTTCCTCGCTAAATCCCACGTGGCATGACCGACTCCACTCAACACTTTGTCCAGAAGGTACCTTCAAACAGAATTATATTAACGGAAACCCTTGGGCACTGTTGGTGAGAACGTAAATTGGTACAACTGTGGAAAACAGTATGGAGGTTTCTCAAAAAATTAAAATAGAACTACTATAAGATCCGGCAATCTCACTTCTGGGTATATAGCCAAAGGAACTAAATCGTTACCTTAAAGAGATAGCTTCACTCTCGTGTTCATTGCAGCATTATACACAGTAACCAAGATATGGAAACAACCTGTGTGCATCAGCAGATGAGTAGATAAAGAAAATGTGGTGTATACATACAATGGAATATCAATTGACCATATAAAAGAAGGAAATACTGTTATTTGCAACAACATGGATGAACGTGGAAGACATTATGCTAAGTGAAATAAGACAGATCCAGAATAACAAATACTGCATGACCTCATTTACATATGGAATCTAAAACAAAAAAGTTGAACTCGTGGTAACAGAGTAGAATGGTAGTTAGTGGGGGCTGAGGGGTGGGGGCAAAGGGAAGATGTTGACCACAGGGTATAAACTTTCAGTTAGAAGGTAAATAACTTCTGGAGACCTAATGTACAGCATTAGGTAATAATAATGTATTAGCATTAGGTAATAATAATTAGGTAATAATAATCAGCATTAGGTAATAATAATGTATTATATACTTGAAAGATACTAAAAAAAAACCCCAATAACGAGTTTTTAAAAAGTGATGAACAAAAAAACAGGATTATATTCAGTGGTAACAAAAATAAATTTTATTTGTGGATCAAATCTGATGACATGTGTGGAGGGTTTTGAGAGAAAAAACTCACATGCAAAACCCTTGTCAAGCATTACAGAGGATACAATTATAATTATAACGTGGCTGTCAAGAGCCGTCAAATGTTTCAGGGGACACAAGACACAGGAGCCTCTAACCTGATGCCCAGTGTGATCAGAGTGGACAGGGCGTTTCCTGGTGAACGTTTGAACTAGGTCTTAGAGTATCAGCTTGGGAAGCACTGTTTCTTAGGTTTTCCAGAAACTAAATAGAACCATCTACCCCGTATTTATGAATTATTCATGCCAATAAACAATGCAGGCTCATACACTCTGTTCATAAACATTAGATTTTCATCCATCCCCTGCTCCCACAGTGACTGTAATTTTAGATACGCCAAAAGGGACTGAAATCTGTGAAGGACTGAGTTTGCCTGTGACCCATGCACCCAACTGGATGGTCAGAGCCGCAGGTGCTGGAATGCTGAGGTTGACCAGTTCTCTCAGACTGTATCCATATGCCCCCCTTCCTCAGAGGCAGTCGTGGGATCCATTTAAGAACATATTTGGTGACACTGAAGAGGAGTATCAAAACCTCCGCCTCCCAAAATACCCTCAGGGACAAATGGACTCCTTTTTTATTTTATTTTATTTTATTTTATTTTATTTTATTTTATTTATTTATTTATTTATTTTTATTGGAATATAATCGCTCTACAATGGTGTGACAAACTGACTCTTCAAACTGAAAGAGCAGGAGCAGCCTCCTTTGGTCTGTGTATTTGTGTCTGTGTCTGCAGCTTCATTCTGAGCTCTGTGGGGCTGTATCTATGGTGGATTCACTTCTGCCCCTCCCCGCGTTTCACTCTGGGGTCATCCCAGCACCATCTGAGCAGAGTGAGTGCTCAGCCACTGCCTGTTAGGTGCAAAAGGCAGGAATGAATAACAATAGCTAGGGGCTTCCCTGGTGGTGCAGTGGTTAAGAATCCACCTGGCAATGCAAGGGGCACAGGTTCGATCTCTGGTCTGGGAAGATCCCACATGCCGCGGAGCAACTAAGCCCGTGAACCACAACTACTGAGCCTGCACTCTAGAGCCCGCGAACCACAACTACTGAGCCCGGGTGCCACAACTACTAAAGCCCACGTGCCTAGAGCCCGTGCTCCGCAACAAGAGAAGGTACCACAATGAGAAGCCCGTGCACCGCAACAAAGAGTAGCCTCCCCTCACCGCAACTAGAGAAAGCCCGTGCGTAGCAACAAAGACTCAATGCAGCCAAAAATAAATAAATTAAATAAATAAATTTATGAATAACGATAGCTAGTGCATGTGGTACTTACTCTGGGCCAAACACTTTATATTACACGTACAAAGTAGGTGCTATTATTATCAGGCCCATTTTGCAGGTGAGGGAACTGAAGCACAGAGAGTTTAGATCACAGAGCCTATAAGTGGCAGAACCACTTTGCACTGCATGGTCTGATTCAATTAGCCACGTTCTTAACCGCGTCCGTCACTACCCCAATCCCTGCATATTATGGGTTGGTAAAAGTGACAGGGCCAGTGGAGCACCTTGAGGGCAGAACCAAGGTAGCATCACATTTTGGGTAGCCCAGAGTGACTCACACTGGTTGGCTGGTGCTCAGGGAACATTTTAGGTGCTAAAGGAAGTGGGTGGGTCATTTGCTGAAAGGAAAAGCTGAAGAGAACACACATATGGGTCCAGGAATTAGTCCAAAGCTCTAACTTCAAGACTTGGGCTCAAAAACCAGCTCCTGGCCAATCTTTCAGATGATGACAATAAAGACAACTGTCAGACAGACTCAGAGGAGAAATTCTGGAAATTAATTGCCCTTAGGAATCTCATCAGGACATGAGGTAACCAGTTAATTCGGGGACAAAGAGTAGTTCCTGTAGGTATTTACTGTAGGCCATTGGCGACTTGGGAGGCGCATGTGCCATGGCTCAGTCTTTGAGAAGCTCCTAGCAAAATGGGGAGACGCAGGTCCATCTTCTATCCAGATGCCAACGTAGGGTGGCTCATTAGTTGGCCATGGGCGGTCAGTCCCAGCTTGTGGAAGGCAGCTTGGCTTCTGCCATCGTGTGTCAGGCCAGTCGTGACCTGGAGAGGAGCGTTCTGGTGAGACGGCTTCTGGGTGGAGGAGCCCACTCCCGTTTTGGCTGAGGGACCAGCCCCTGGCTTTGCGTTTCTCTGGCACATCACGAATGCCACAGTGAAGGGCACCAGAGGCCAGCTGAACGGCAGGAACAATTGTTCCTTATGGGAAGCTGCCACCCCCAGTGCCATGCTCCTGTTGAGCTAAGAGCAAGTTCCAAGTAATTAAGGGGATTGGGTTCTGAAGCCACTGTGACCATCGTCTTGCACATCCTTGCTGAGAGCTCCTGGCAGGTCCTATCACCTGCCGTCTTGGCAGCCAGACTAGCACTGCGGGCTGCTCCTGCCCTGGTGTCCACTCTGCCTGGAGGGAACTGACAAGGGAGGGCACTCAGTGTATTTGGAAGTTCGTGTATATAGGGAGCTAATTACTCTCTTTAGAAATCTGCATTTGCCACCAATCACAGCTTTCGCGGTGCTGGGACTGTCATGGCAACTAAAAGCATATCTGAAAATAAAATGTCACTTTTCTTTTGCATTTCTAGGATAATGACACAGGAAGCTTGTTTTTCCTTTTCAACTTAACATGATAACTAGAGACTCAAAGGGTATAGGTGTGTGTGCAGCACGTGTGGGTAAGCGGGCGCTGTAGTGTGTGTGAACATGTGAGTTGTGTGTGTGTGTGAGGGTGCGTATGGGTGCTCATGTTGACGGGGGTGGTATGTGCCTGTGTGGCTGTGGGGTGAGTCCTTCTTGTGTGTGTGTCCGAGGTTAGGGGCTGAGTTTGGGGTTGAGATCACACACAGGCTGTGAGTGTTTGAAGACCGGTGTGGAGAGTGTGTGTGACAGTGCTGGTGCGTGTGCGTGTGTGTGTGCGAGTGTGTTTGCGCCTGAAGACAAGTAGCGCTGGGGGAGGTGAGTCTGCAGACAAGTGCTAGTGCGTGAATGTGTTACACTCCCGTTTGGTGAGACAAGGCTTCTGGCTTTGGGAAGCTTTCTCTCTATAGGGTATCCCTGTGGTTCCAGTCTTTGGGAGGTTCCAGCCCAATCACAGGAGATAGAAGCCCTCTTTTCGGGGAGGACCCAACTCTGTGCCTCAAACCTCATAGAATCAGGAGCACCCAGACACCATCTGGCCCAGCCCTGATCTAGATGATCGGGATTTCTGCTCAAGGTGGAAGGCATAAAGCACACAGACAGTTTGTGTGTCTCTCGTTCATTCATTCTACTAACTGACACACGTTAGGCATAGGGCTGAGCCTGTCCCATCTGACCTGGGGTGGGGCTGACACTCAAGGCCTACCACATGTACAGATTTACAACCATGATCACATTTGCACACACCTCTCCACGGCTTCATGCTTCCTAAGACCATTTTCTGAGCCTCATCTCCTATGGGCTGGCTTCTCCAGGAGGACACTTCCCAGTTATGGAAATGTACCTCTGGTCAGAATCAGGAGGCTGCAAGGGAGCCTTTTCCCAGGATGCGAGGTGCAGGGGCCGAGCTGTGAGGGATGGAAGATGGGGATGGATGTTGCTGGGAGAGGCCACTGCCCACTGCCATGTGCAGACCTTCCCACGGGCCAGCTTTCTCAGGCAAGGGCTCGATCCACAGTGTCCAGGGCTCGCTCAGTCCATCACCAGGATTCTCCCAGTTAACCTCTCTATACTTCACATCTCTGGAGATTCTTTGTTTTATTATTATTATTTTTTAAACTTCAATGTGAAACCAAAGAGAAACCAATATCAAGTAAATGTTAGTTCAATAAGTGTTTTATTGATCACTGCTTATTCTCAGGTCATCCCTGCCTGGGCCCAGGTGACACAAATGCATCTGAACGATTCCTTGCCTGGAGCTTTTCTCAGTGCAGTGTTGGGAGGGGAGAGAGATAGAGGCCATGGATGACAGCAGACGTAGGCACAGATGAGGGGTGCCTTAAGCCAGCCAGGTGCCTTAACCTAAGCAGAGTTGTAAAGGACTGTAGAGGTTGACCCGATGTCAGGGGTGGGGAGAGAGAGGAAGTCACCCCTCGGCGACTTCAAGCCCACCCAGAGGCTCCATACATGTGGGAAGCAAGTCTGGACTGGAGCTGGTAAAGGGCCGCGTAGTCCGGGATGCTCTTTGCTTTGTCTAAGGAAGTTAGGGTGACGTTGCCCTGGGATGGCAAGTGACGTCACAAGCTTAAGAGCTTCGGCAAGAGTCCTCTCCACTAGACGGCTGTGCTAACTTCTCTGCCCCCCCCCGCCCCCGCCGCCACATACACTTTGTTTCTGTGGTTCTGTTGGTGTCAACGGCAAGGAAACAAATTCTGCTGGCAAGGCGCTGGGCTTTCTTGCAGGCTGCAATCACACCGGCTGTGCTAGCTCCCTCCGCATAGCTTACACCACAGCAAAGCCCGCAGGAGCGGGAGTGGAAAAGAACCTGTAAATATGATGGTCGGTTCCAAAGGCACATTATTGACTTGTTGTGTAATACCCGCTGGTGACATCGAGGCCTTATCAATAACTAAACATCTGTCACAACCGCAGTTATATTTCTTGTGCCAGGACTGTGTTTCTACGGTTGTCCTGTTTAAATGCGGAAGGGAGGGTGTGAGTTATTGAGGCAACTGACTTTGAGTAGATTACCACTAGACTGTACAGGCAGTAAGTTTCTGTCAACTCCTTGCAGAATCTCAGCGTCTCTGCTGACGTTCCCTTGGTGTACTCACAAATCCCTCTGAGAACATCGCCCTGGACCCCCGATGCGGC
This sequence comes from Delphinus delphis, assembly GCF_949987515.2. Lineage (NCBI taxonomy): Eukaryota > Metazoa > Chordata > Mammalia > Artiodactyla > Delphinidae > Delphinus > Delphinus delphis. The sequence goes on from NC_082697.1 coordinate 74,001,423, forward strand.
TGCCTGAGCAACCTGGAGAGGGGAAGCCTGAGAATGAGGAAAAGGGGGGCAGAGGAGCCCCCGGAGGGGGAGAGGAGCCGCTGAGGACCCAGGCCCCCGACTTCCCCACTTGGCAAGTCTTCTCCCCCAAACCCCCGGAGAAACGAGCTTTCTTGAATGTTTGCTCAGGACTTGATTGTGTTCAGCCCGCAGGTAGGGGGTGGCATGGGGGCTGGAAGCCTTTGTGCCGAGTGTCTGGGGACAGGACACCAGGGAGGGGCCCCAAGGGGATGCGCGTCCCAGCTGGGCCAGAGATTTGACGATCTGTCTTGAGCCTGACAGCTATCCATTGATTTTATCTGAGATGCATGCAGCGGCAAGGGGATGGGTTTGAAAGCTGACTCTGTTAGGGACTGATTAGGTTGGAGGGGGTTGTTCGAAAAAAAAAGCAACCGATGCCATTTATAGTGTGTGTACTCTGTGGTGGCACAGAAGCAGGAGCTCTGCATAGATAATTTCAATTACTCCTCACAATAACCCCATACGGGTGTTATTAACCCCATTTTTTTTTTTTACGGGAGAACAGTAAAACAACCAGTGAACAACGTCACGTAGACCAGATCAAACAGGCAAAGGTCAGCCCAGGACTCCTACCCATGTCTCTGAATCCAAAAACTTGTTCCTAACCATTGGACTCCCCTGCCTCTCCCCCGATTATGGGTGAGAAGGTCAGCTCAGGGGGAGGGGTTGTATGTGTTCTAAGTCACAGGCTTCTGTGGGTTTGATCCTACTCTCTTTCTTTTCCTTGGAGACATTCATGGCTGTAAAAACTCAAGAGGAATTTCAACTCTGGGTGGTTTTGTATAGAAAGAAATTTTGATCTGTGTGAAGCTGACATCGAGGATTTGGTCTGGGTGAGCCCTTTAAACAGGTATGTTCTGCTGTGGTCTCCCCAAGGCTGTCTGGAATGGGATCCCCAGCCCTCTCTGTCACCAGCTCCTAGTGGGGGCCACGAGTGTTTATGGTGGGGACTGTGAGTTCAGGGTTAGGCTTCTGGGGGAATAAAGGAAGTGGACATATTTCTGATCTGCAGCAATTTCTCTCCAGAGCTGGGGGCTGGACAGCAGGGACCAGCACAGGATGCTGTAAGACTCTATCCAGAACCTTCTCCAGTACAACTCATTGTTTGGGAAATCAAGGTGGGAGCTGATAGGATCTTTGGCCAAGGGTGTGCTGACCTGCAGGGTGAGCCATTCTCATCGACTCTGAGGGAAGGTCTGGAAGAGGGCAACGTGAAGCTGAAATGACATATACTGAAGGCAGGCTCAGAGGGAGGTTCTGCTCAGGAAAGCTGGTCAGGGGTCAGAGGACGACCTGGCCTGGGCCTCCCCAGCCTGGAGAGGAGCCCCAGCAGGAGGCATGGTCCAGTCCAAGGATGAAATCCCCGTTTGGTTTATTCTCAGTTTGGAATAAGTGATAGCATCCTGGGCACTTGCCCTGGGAGGGAAGGAGGGAAGGACTGGGGCAGAGAAATGGTTCTGCATGTCCTATGGGGTCTGTGGCAAATGACAGATGTGGCTGATGCTACAGAGGATAAGGAGAGTTGCCCACCTTAGTGGATGAGAAGATATCATGCAGCAAACAGAAAAAGAAGTCCAGTGGAGTCAGAAACCCTTTTTTACTCAACATACTCCCACATTAAAAAATATTTCCCTATTTGTTCCTGTGACTTTGGGATTTAGAGTTTTGGGGCCAGAACTGTGATGAGCATGAGTTAGGCAGTTTAGTTTCCCTCATTTCTGGGGGCAGTAGTAGCCCAAGAGGAATGAATTTACTTCTCGCAAGCCATCAGCTTCTCCGTGCGGGAGAGCATGAACTCCTCTTGGACCCCAGGGCTGAGGGCCTCTCGGCTCCTGGCTTGTTCTCATCACACATTCACAGTCATACCCACACACCAACAGACATAACACTTTTGCTTGCTCCCTCCTTGCAGGCAGACACACACATTTCTCAACGATTTCTTTGTGCAGTGCACAGAGAGAGACAGCTAAAAGGAGGAGGGGTGAGATGGGGCCAAGGAATGAAGTTCCATGGCCACAGTCTGCACCAGGGCTTGGATGTAGAGGGGAAAGGGAAAAGAGCCCACCTGGAACATGTTTTGTGTAACTTTCCGTCAGTGAAGTCTCACAGAGTAGAGAAGGTTGCATCCCTGTCCTCCGGTTCCTTGGCTGGGAGCCTCCTTCAGATAAAACACAGGTGTTGAGTACTGGGACTAGTTTACAGAGCATCAGGGGCCTCAGTCCTGAAACACTCTGGGTCCAGGTGGTTGTGCCTGGTATGGGCAGGGTGGGCAAAATTATAAAGTCAGGAGGAGTCTCCTCCACGTGTCCCATCTTCCTGCCCCAGACCATTTTCCCATCTCCTGGTACCAATTTGGTTCCCAGTAACAGAAGTCCAGTAGAAGTCTCCTAAGCGAAAAGAGAAATATCTAACATCGTAACACAAGATCCCAGGCACTGGTGGAGGGTGGGAGAAGGTATGTCAGAAAATCCAAAGCCTCAGGGAAGTGAAAAACCCGAGAAAGCTGTTTCTTTCTGCCTGTCTATGTCTGTCTGGTTTCTCTGTCAATATATAGTAAAAATTATCGCTATCAAGTTGCTGCCAATTTGGCAGTCAGCCTCAACTGGGAATTAGTATGGTCCTAGTTCCAAAATCCCTGGGGAACAGGCTCATAGCTGCCCACTCCTGATCAAATCAAGTGTCCAGGGGATGAGGGCAGAGAGTATGAACATGGTTGCTTCTGCTATAAATATGTGGGTGGAACCGGTGGAGAGACAATGAGAAGTGGGGCAGCTCCTCACCCCAGTTCCTTCAGATATTGGTTTTGTATTCCATTCTTGAAGTTGGTCAGCTACTCACGAGGTGCAGGTAAGGTGCTTGTTATTCATACTCTAAGGTGGAGCCTTTCAGAGAAGGTGGTCCCCAGGAGACGCAGAGGAGTGAACTATCACTGGTGGGACAAAAGCAGTGGGGTAGCTGAAGCTGGCTGGGGGCACTGCAGTGGCCTGTGGAGAGAGACGTCATGCAGAGGCAGGGACTGGAGAGGTAGGACCCTCTAGCCTCCTCCCAGCCCATTCTCCTGCCTGTCAGTCTGGAAGATTACAGAATTCCCCAGAATGTCTATTCCTATGTCTTTGCCAAAGTGTGGCCAGGCTTTCTCTTGATGAATCTGGAGTTGGCCTGTAGCTGGGGACCTTCCTTCTCTTCTACTCTGAAGAGTCTTGCAAGGGCCCATAGCAGTGGAGCCCTGCTTCTCTCGGGCCCACCAAGGTGCTGACTCCTTGGGCTGGAGGCTTGAAAGGATGCTCTTCCCGTTTTGTCCAGACTCTGAGACCTGGAACTCTTTTGACCAGGTCTGGAGCTGACTCATGAATGGTCAGTAGGCCCAGGAGACCAACGGGAAGAGAGTCACCAAGGATAGAGAGATACCCAGGTAGCTTCAGAAAACCACAGCTAGTAAACAACCCCACTACCATGGTGCTGCTCCAACCCAGCCCAAAGGAAGCTTTTCTAATATGGGGAGAAATGGATGTGTACTGTTGGTACCTGAGCTAAAAATAGCCCATGTTCCAAGCCAAGTGTTTTTTAGTATTTTGACATGAAAACGTGTAGACAAAGCAAGGATTTAGAATGCATGACTCATTAAATTGCTGACTCTGAAAGCAATAGAAATTCAAAGGGAATTTTTCTCTCCCTATTACTCCCTCCCACCCCTGCTCTGAATAGCTTATAAAGAGAGTTTCTACATAAACAGGACCTATAAACTCCTCCATGATTTAAGGTCCTGAGCAGTGAGGGTCAGAACGAACTCAAGTTTTATTGCCTGGTTACTAAGTTGGCTTCCCTAGTTAGGTTGGAGTCATCAACCAGAGTCCCCCCTGGTCTGCCCATCCTAATTTCCCCTCCTCGTGTCCCTAACAGGTGTCCAGGGGATTCCATGGCCCCACGACGGCCACTGCTCCTCCCTCCCCACAATGCCCAGCTCTGTTGGATCCCAGCAGCATTCATGTCACCAGCCCTAATGAGGATGTTTCATCACCGAGCATTAGCTCTGGGGGCTGCATCCTCAGGGAGAGCACACACCATATGGTCCCGTAGAAGGATGCAGGAGTGGGCACCTCCATCAGCTCACTGGGAGCCGCGGGTTCTTTCTCGGGTTGAATGCAAGGGTTGGGTCTCATCAGTGATGTTCATTTTTGTTTTGTTCTTTTTTCGTCACAAAACCTTTCCAAAATATGTCCTCTGGAGAATCCCAGTATGTAAGGCAAAAAAAAAAAAAAAAAAAAGAGAAGACCCATTCTGGTTGGAGCAAGGTTTGTGTGCGTTTGGGAGAATGGGGAGGTACTTCAGGGCCCCTGAGATGAACAGTGAGACCTTTCACTTGGAGAGACTATTGGTCGACCTTCATAGCATGGTTCCTAGAAAGTTGTGTAAAAATCTCGCCTCTGACCTCTCCTTGCTGTCATCACCTGCTTTCCTTCCAGTCACTCCCGCGCTCCTTGAATATCTTAGTGCCTGTTCTGTCTCACATCTGCCCAGAGTCCTGATGTCACGTGAGGAAGCTAAAACCGTGTGGATGACAAGGCAACATTTCCACCTCATGTTCCTTCAGATTCAACTCACAGAACTCACACTGCAATACTCCCCGCTTTAACAACCTCCTTGATGGTGTTTACCACTGTTATTCCTATTTCAGGATATAGAGCATACTGAGAGAAAATCTTACATGGATATGGGACATGGGTAGGTGATACTCATAGCCTTCAACTCCAGCTGGTCTTCAGTGGGACTCAGAGGTCCTCCTAGGGACCAGGTCTCCTCCCCATGTTCCACCATGACTGTTTCGCCCACGACCCACTCATCTAAGAATGATGCTACCTGCTCATTCCCAAATAAAACAAAGGCCCCAGGAGGAAACTTCTCAACTTCCTGAGCACCTGTCTGTCACCTTTTCTGCATCCAAGCTCATCTTTGCCCCTCCCTGCCCATCATAGTGGAGGAGGACGCCTTTCACCAGGTCAAGGACCACCTGCCACCTGTGCCCAGGCATCTGTTCCCTGCCACCCTCTCTGCAGGGACCTTATTCCATCAATTGTACCTCCTCGGTTATTCTTCAACCTCTTTCTTCTTCCCCTAAGCACAAACATTCGTTCTGATGTCACTTATCTTTAAAAAAAAAAAGGCTGATATGAACTTTAAAGAAAATGTTCTTCAAACTTCTTGAAAAAATTGCCTACACTTGTTCTCTTTCTCCACCTTTCATTTACTTCTCAGCCTTCACTTGCTGTGATCTGGCCTCTGCCCCCATCAGTCCACTGATCGTGTTCTGGCTGGAACAAGGGATAGTGTTAGAGCAGAAGGACCAATGCCAAGGAGTGAGCAGTTCAAAATTTAGCTCATCATCAGAATTTATCTGGTGAGTTTACAAAATCTATACGGTTGTGGGCTCTACCTACTAAACCAGGAGATTTTCAACTAGGACCTGGAAATCTGGTGACCCCAATTTCCTTCTCCCTGGGACCTTCACCAACAGCCCAGCAGGTCCCCAGAAGAATTGGGAGGGTCTCTGCTGAGACAATGTTACATCAGCGAGTGTACTCTGCCCTCTTTTGTTATGATGGCCAACTCTTTTCCCTTTCCCTTTCTCTATCAGTTCCAGCCGTCCAACTTGAATTTCAAATGATCTTGGCTAGGAAACTTTTAATCACTCTTTCATTCTCCTGGAGATTGACCCTATCTCTTGGAAATCTTCCTTTCAGGACCTATTTACTTCCTTTCTGATTCTTCTAATACAACATGTTCCAAGGTGATGATCCTCAGAACATCAATGTTAATAAATATTCCTCTAAAAGTGCTTCATGGTCGGTGAAATTCAGGTGCTGCTCCATATTATATCTACCTGTTAGAGAATATTGATGCGTATTAAAACCTTAGCGATGTCGTACAGCAAAGAAAATGGTTTATCTTGGCTTAGCTCGCTTTTCCAAATACACTGTGAGCCTGGAACACTGGGTATGAGTAAATATGTGTATGTGTGTGTGTGTGTGTGTGCAAAAGCCAAGAAATCACCTGCTAAGTGTTTATTTCCTCTCCCTAGCACACGCCTATTTCTATGCAAATTATGCATAACTGATATACCCTGGGCCCAGGGAATGCTAGCACCCATATTCAACCAAATACCATTAACTGGTGTGCCAGGATTTGTGCTGGGTGTTGGGAATTCAGAGACAAATAATCCCTTTCCTCTTACAGTTTATAGGCTCATGGAAAAGAAGGATTAACACTCACCATAGAGTTTATGTGTTAGGGTAAATTCATGCACAGGGTGTGCCTTGGAACATGTCACACACGCACACACACACGCACACACACACACACCAGGCAGTTGTACGGCTCCAGGGCACACCATTCAATTATAAAACAAGAATACAATGTGAATGTCACCCCCCTGAAGTTGTGCAGTATACCTAGAATCAATAAACCTATATCCACCTAAATATTCATAGTTTGTTCTCACTGATGTGGTCACATTACCCTGCAAGATTGTTTTCACTCCACAATTTATTACCAACATCCTTTTCTGTTGTACTCTGATCGATTTCACCAGTCCCCTCTCGATAGCTGTTTAGGCTGCTCCGTTTTGGGTCTCACGAACAGTGCTGCAATGAGCATCTCTAACTATTTAGCCTTATGAACTTGTGCAAGTATATCTAAATATAAATTTTCTAGAAGTGAAATTTCTGGGTCAGAAGGTATACACTTTTTTTTTTTCCTTTTGCTAGATTTGCCAAATTGCTCTCCAGAATTAGGAACCAATTTACCTAAGGGAAGGGCTTCTGAGGACAGGGGACACTGGAGTGGAGGGGAAGGAGGCAAGAGAGGAGAAGGGCTTGAAGGTGATAATTAGTGGAGCAGTGTCTCTTAGGAAGCCAGGGGGCATGGGATCAAGAACACAGTCTTCACGAAGAAAAAATCTACGTGCATAGCCAAAGTGTAAATTCTGGACTCCATAGAAAATGTTACAAATGATCTTAGCTGAGAAACTTTGATCACTCTTGCACCCTCCTGGAGATTCTCTAACTCAAGTCTCTTCAAAATCCTCCTTTCAGCCAGGATCCATTATTTCCTGCATGATTCTTCTAAGAAAACATACCACATTTTTAAAAATTTTAATTTCTATTTTATATTGGAGTATAGTTGATTTACAATGTTGTGTTAGTTTCAGGTATACAGCTAAGTGATTCAGTTATACATATACATACATCCGTTCTTTTTCAGATTCTTTTCCCTAATATTATGGGAAATATTATGGGTTAATACAGAATATTGAGTAGAGTTCCCTGTGTTGTACAGTAGGTCCTTGCTGATTATCTATTTTATATACAGTAGCATATGTTAATCCCAAACTCCTAATTTATCCCTCCCCTCTCACGTTTCCCCTTTAGTAACCATAAGTTTGTTTTCAAAGTCTGTGAGTCTGTTTCTGTTTTGTAAATAAGTTCATTTGTATCCTTTTTTTTAAACAAAGATTCCACATATAAGTGATAGCATATGTTATTTGTCTTTGGTTTACTTCACCTAGTATGATCGTATCTAGGTCCATCCATGTTGCTGCAAATGGCATTATTTTATTATTTTATGTGAAACAGGCCACAAATTGATGGTTAATATTGTTATTAATAAGTATTCCTCTAAAAGTGCTCCATGGTCAGTAACCCAGTTGGCCCCTAGGAACCTGATTTCTTTGGAAGAGCTTTGGATATCAGGATGCTATATGCCTATCTTCCTGGCATTTGCATGGGGGATGCAGCAATGGACCAGAGCATGTCCGGCATCATAGGGTAAACAGGGTACACGTTCATGCGATGTACTTTTCACCTCATGGCAGGTAATCTAAGACAGCTTAATATTAAAACAAAGCTTGGTATGTTCTGGTGCAAGATACTAGTTTTTAAGACAAAAATCTTGGACTTCAAAACTGGGTCCTTGCTTGCAGTGGGATGTTTTGGGCTATGACCCCGTCATTCTCTATCATCAGAAGCCCTTTTATGGAAAAATTGAGAATCCCTGGGCCAGACCAAATTCATGTAGCACACTCCCTGTGTTTGTATCAAATTTTAATTTGAGCATTTTGCTCCTATCTGGAAAGTGGGGCAGGGGGAGGGGGAGACAGTGAAATCCATGCCCTGACAGACTTGCTGTCAGCAGAAGACTGTAGAAAACAGCACTTTCCCTCAGGGTTCAGTCAGTCCTCCCCATCGTAGAGCTCAAAGGGGACTGGAGGGACACAGAGGCCCCGCAGGCCTGTCCCACCAGATGTCCCTTCCCCAGTCTCTCCCATCGGAGCCACATCCAGCTCTCTACCCATGGTCCACATGTGGCCATTGCAGGAACCTTTTCCCCCTGGACCTCTGGGTTCTTCTTAGTCCAGCTACTACTGCTTTGCAATAAACCACCCCAAACTCAATGCCATAAACCAACAAACATCTTATGCTCTTGGGATCTCTGGGTCAGGAGTTCAGTGGGGATGGCTTATCTCTGCTCTGTGATGTCCGGTGCCTCTATTGGAAAGACTCCATGGCCAGGGGCTGGAATCGTTTGGTGACTCATATGTTTGGTGCCTGAGCTGGGCTGGCTGAAGGAGCAGCTCAGCTGGGAGTACCTACATATGACTTCTCCACGTGGCTTGTCCCTCTCCCAGCATGGCCTCTGGCTGCTACGACAAGCGTCTAGGGATGAGCCTTCCAAGAGCACCAGCTGGGGCCTGGTTGGCCTTTTATGACTTGGCCTTGTAAGCATCCCTTCTGGCATATTCTGGCCGTCAAAGCCGTCCAGATCCTCCTAGATTCAGGGGGTAGAGGCATAGAGAGCACATATCAGTGGCGAGGAGATTCAATTTGGGGACCACATTGTAAAATGCCCCCAGTTTTCCTTCATGGATCCTGGATCGTTATGCTACTTGTTCCCAGTGATGTACCTCTTTCAGCGTCTTCTGGATTCCTGCCGGGTGGCATGGAAGAATAAGAATCTGCGTGGTGGGGAGTCAAGATACCCACAATCCTGTGGATAACTCAGAACATTATTATGTTAGAAAAGCATTTGTCTGTCTTTAAATTATCCTAACCTCGTGTGTGCCAGACTCCAGAAGGAGAAAGGGCAGGGCAGAAAGAGCCACGGTGGCAAATAGAGGAAGTTTCGCCACATGGGCAGAGACATTAACCAGGACAGGATTTCAGGGAAATCGATAAAATATGTTCCAGGAGAGAGAGTGGCCAGCCCATGTCATGATACAAGTGGTCCATTCCACAACTCTAGGGGTCACTCAGAGTGTCATTAATCGGGCCCAGGTCACACAGGGCTTTGGTGGGACTTACTTAAAGAAAAGGAGTAGCTGGTACCACTGTGCTGCTGTTGGCCGAATATCTGTCTCCTTCCCTTAGCAGGGTCATCTCCTCATATTATATTTGGGGGAAACAGGTGGGCCTTCAGTATGTATGTGAGTCAATCCACCTGTAGCTGATTCTGGTTACCTGACCCCATCTAAGGGCTTAGCACCATCCCAGCCCCATTGCTGCTTCCCTTCCGGTCCACACCTGGGACTCTGGGGCCTCCGTGTTTTCTCAGTAAGCAGCAGCTACCAAGTCATCAGCCCCTGGAGGGGTGGTGCTGGAGCAAGGGCACGATTTCCTTTGCCTTCTCTCAATTCCCCACCTGGCCATCATCACACAGCAGATGGATGTAAATCACAGATTGCACTGAAGGCTTGGGAATAACCAGAGTAGGGAAAATTTACCATCTACAAAGAGATCTTCATAGAGTCAGAAAAAATAATTTCAATGTAGGGAAAAATTACCATCTACAAAGAAATCTTCTTAGAGTCGGAAAAAATAAAAGTATTTTTAGAGGGGCTTTTCATGCATGCATCCCTTTGGCAGTCTGGTGAAGGCTGTGAATTATGTTTTTATTTATTTTTATTTTTTAATTTTATTTATTTATTTGAGGTACACGGGCCTCTCACTGCTGTGGCCTCTCCCGTTGCAGAGCACAGGCTCGGGATGCGCAGGCTCAGCGGCCATGGCTCACGGGCCCAGCCGCTCCGCGACATGTGGGATCCTCCCGGACCGGGGCACGAACCCGTGTCCCCTGCATCGACAGGCGGACTCTCAACCACTGCGCCACCAGGGAAGCCCCACAATGTTATTCTTATTACCTACTGCCAGGGTGGATTGATTTCTATGGCTTGTCCCTGCGGGGGAGGAAGTCAGAGGGAGCTGTGTCCTGTAGTCGGGGAATGGGTTTCCTACAAAGAGTTGGCGACTTGCCCAGAGAAAGCCTGAAGAAAGAAGCCAGGAAACAGGACTAAGAAATGCACCAGACAGGGGTCCTGGGGGACTCTCACCCTTGGCGGCCTGAGGATAGAATCAAAGGGCCCATGAATTTGGATGAGAAAGAATGTACCTTTATTTCCATCCATCTCTAAATGGAATCTAGCATTTCCTTCAATTACGAATGCAGGCCACATGGTGCAATGGAATTAGCAGTTCTGTGATTTTGCCGCTGTTTTCCTACCACGTTACAGTTGTCAGAATTATCTCCCCATGTTGTTTACACTTACGACTGCAGTATTTCACAATTATGATTGCTATTACCCGCTGTCAGATCTTATTATTTGATGCACCAACGAGGAAGCGCAAGTATTATTACATCACACATTTGTTTTGTCTACTAATTGTGACACTGTACTTAAAAATAATTGATTTCCTTTACTGTTCCCTTGATTATTCTATTTCATGCTTTTAAAAACATAATTCAGGGCTTCCCTGGTGATGCAGTGGTTGGGAGTCCGCCTGCCGATGCAGGGGACACAGGTTCGTGCCCCGGTCCGGGAAGATCCCACATGCCGCGGAGCGGCTGGGACCGTGAGCCATGGCCACTGGGCCTGCGCGTCCGGAGCCTGTGCTCCGCAACGGGAGAGGCCACAGTAGTGAGAGGCCCGAGTACTGCAAAAAAAAAAAAAAAAAAAGAATAACATTGTGGCAAATATTACACGGGTGCATGTTAATATGAAGGCTGAGGCTAAGTCAAGAGCCTTCCTACCCCAGGGCAGGATGACAGGTGTTTGATTTCTTGGGGAGGCAATGGGCTTCCAAGCCAGACTTCATGGGCAGAGAAATCTTGCAAGATTAAAGTTCATCGGGAAGACTCAGACCTTTGGATTCTTCTCCTGGTGTAAAGAAGGTATCTCTGACCACCTTTCAGGCTTAACGGTGAGGCTGGAGCCGGGAAGAAGGAGCAGATGACATAGGAGAAGTAAAGGAAACTTCTTTATTTTCTGGTTAGAGGTTGGAGGGAGGAGGAGAAATGAGAAACAGGCAGGAGAGCTAAGGGATGTGCTGCTTCCATCTTCCTCTCGGTGCCCAGGGGCTGCATGAGGTCAGCACTAAGGACAGAGGCTCTGGTCTCAGCCCTCCATGGGGACCTTGGGAGCCCACCACATACGGCACCTGCCCCAAGAGGCCACCTCTGGTCTGGTTCAGTGTATGGAGAGTGGAACAGGGTAGCTGTGGGGCAGAGACACTGAATGAAGAGGCGGCTGGTCTGCCACAGAGGCAACGCCAAGGTGTCCCCAGAACAGAGGATGGGTGTAGACTCCTGGGCCAGACTTGGATGGAGGGTAAAGCAGAGACCCAGGGATGTCAGACACACAGAGCTGAGAGGAGGCCAAACAGGAAGGGCAGATACCAGGACTCCTGGGAGCATTGCACCAACTACAAGAGGGACCCCCAATCCACCAGTTCTAAACTTCAGGTTTGGAGGCCAGCAGGATACCTCTGACTGTGTGACAAGACACATATCACCTATGGGAGACAACATGAGAGAATAAACATTTTTTGAAAAATAAATTTTATTTTGGGGTAACACTTTTAGATTTACAGAAAAATTGAGATGATAATTGAGTTCCCATATACCTAACACTCAGGTTCCTCCCATTCGCATTTCACACAAATACGGTATGTGTGTTGCAATTAATGAATCAATATTGTTACAGTATTATTACCTAAGGTCCATACTTTGTTCACATTTCCTTAGGTTCTATCTCATGTCCTTTTTCTGTTCCGGGATCTCATCCAGGATATGACATTACATTTAGTTGTCATGTCTTTGGGCTCCTCTTGCCTGTGACAGTTTCTCAGACTTTTCTAGTTTTTGATGACTTTGATAGTTTTGAGGGGTATTGGTCAGGTATTTTGTAGAATGTTCTTCAGTTGGGACCATAAAAAGATCAATGGTTGCTAGGAGTTTGTGGGGAGAAGGGAGATGAATACCCAAGAGTACAGAAGTTTTTATGAGCAACGAAAATACTTCGTATGACATTATAATGATGGATATATGTCATACTTTTGTCCAAATCCATAGAACATGCAATACTATTCACTTCATTAAAGTGAACCCTAAGGTGAACTGGGGACTTTGGTGCTTATGATGTGTCAGTGCAGTTCATCCTTGGTTTAAAAAAAAAGAACACTCAGGGTAGACGTTTTTGGCAAAACTTTTGTTTCATTTTTATATATGTATACATATTACATATGTGTGTGTGTTTGTTGGATTGTGATGTAAAATGTACTTTTTAGATCGAAAAAGTTTGCAGGCCACTGTAGGTAAATTATACTGGCAAATAAAAACACAAATTAGGGCTTCCCTGGTGGCGCAGTGGTTGAGAGTCCGCCTGCCGATGCAGGGGACACGGGTTCGTGCCCCGGTCCGGGAAGATCCCACATGCCGCGGAGCGGCTGGGCCCGTGAGCCATGGCTGCTGAGCCTGCACGTCCGGAGCCTGTGCTCCGCAACGGGAGAGGCCACAGCGGTGAGATGCCCGCGTACCGCAAAAAAATAAAAATAATAAAAACACAAATTAATCTCAAAAAAAAAAAGAATGTCCCTCAATTGGGATTTGTCTGCTGCTTTTCTCATGATTAGGCTGGGGTTATGGGATGGGGGAGGAAGACGACAAAAGTCAAGTGCCCTTTTCATCACATCATACCAAGGGTGCGTAATATCAACATGTCTAATCGACGTTGACGTTGACCCTGATCACCTGGCTGAGGTGTGTTTGTCAGGATTCTTCACTCCGAAGTTACTAATTTTTCCCTTTTGCATACTGTACTCTTTGGAAGGAAGCTGCTCTACACAGGCTACCCAAGAAATGAGGAGTTATGCTGCATCTCCATGAAGGCAGAGTATCTACATTAATTATTTGGAATTATTCTGTACAGGAGATTTTGTCCCTTTTTCCCCATTTATTTATTTCTGCAATCATGCATTTATTTAGTATGGACTTATGGGTATTTATTTCATATTTTAGGTAAAGATGCAATACAGCTTTCTTTTGTTGCTCAAATGGTTGTAGCCTTAGCCACTGGGAGCTCTTGGCTCCTGTGTTTTGAACACTTTCTCACTTCCTTACGCTACAGGATGCTCCAGGCTCATCTTGTGTATTTCCTGACCCAGTTTCCTGGCCTGGTTTCTTTTATTAGAGAATGGTGTTAGAAACCAAGGTCTGAGCCCTAGGCATGCTTGTTGCTACTGAAGCATTGTTGCTTCTAGGCCCTCTCAGCTAACAGAGCAAGAAAAAATATATGTAGGTATTAACCTGTGTATATACACATATCTATACATATTTCTATATGTAACATCTGTAGCTATATCAAGCTAAATATAGCTCTATACTGATGTCTCCAGCGCTACTCCATTACCACAAGGATCCTTCTACCAGCCTTCCCTTTCTTACCTGTAAACTCCCACTCCAACAGAGAGAAATCTAGCTCCTATCATCCACCATCCATTTACTTAATTGTTTAACTGCGCTAACATGTATAGCAGTATCAGAACTGTTCACACGTACACCTGTGGGAAACAACTTTATCAACTAAAATGCTTTATAGCACCTTTGCCTTTAGTTTTCCAAATTCCGCTCATTTCCAAAGTTACTTATGTCAGCACTCCTCCCTTCCGTGAGGTTGCTTCATACATGTGTAATACAAATTGATTTGTCACATTCTGCGTTCCATCCTGGATATCTGCTGACCTCCTGATTTCTTAACGTTGCATACATTAAGGTTCACTGTGTGCTGAAGTGATTTTGACAAGTGCCTATTGTCATGTATCCACAATGACAGTATCATACGGAATAGTTTTGCTGCCCTAAAAATACCCTGAGCTTCACCTGGTCAGTCTTCCTCCTTGATTTCTGAACTTCTGCAACCAGTGATCTTTTCTTTATCTACAGTTTTGCCTTTCCAGAATGTCAAATAATTGGAACCATACAGTATGTAGCCTTTTGAGATTGGCTCCTTTCATTTACAAATACCCGTTTAAGATCCGTCTATGTCTTTTTGTGGCTTGGTATCTCATTTCTTTTTATTGCTGAATCATATTCCATTTTATAGATGCACCACAGTTTATTTACCTATTGAAGTTGCTTCTGATGCTTTGGTGATTATGAATAAAGCTGCTATAAATCTATATATTATATATTTACATTTGTACATATAAATATATTTACAAGTAAATATAGTGCTATAAAACAGCATGCAGATTTTTTGTGGACATAATGTTTCAAATTAGTTGGCTAAATACCTAGGAGCATGATTGCTGTATGGTATGCTAAGACTATGCTTAGCTTCGTAAGAAATTTCCCAACTGTCTTCCAAGGTGGCTGTACCGTATTTGTATTACACCAGCAAGGAAGAAAATTCCTTTTGCTTCATATTTTTGATAGCAATTGGTATTGTCGTTTTTGTTTTTGGTTTTAGCCATTCCGATAGGCGTGCGGTGTTATCTCATTGTTGTTTTAATTTGCATTTCCTGATGACGTATGACTTGGAGCATCTTTTCATATGCTTGTTTGCCGTCTGTATATTTCCTTTGGTGAGGTGTCTGTTCACACCTTTTCCCCATATATTTCATTGGGTTGTTTGCTCTTTTTATTGTTGAGTTTCAAGATTTCTTTGTGTATTTTGTCTGTAAGTCCTTTATCAGGTACATGTTTTTCAGATACTTTTTCCCAATTTGTTGTTTTGTCTTTTCATTCTCTTAGCAGTGTCTTTTGCAGAGCAGAAGATTTTGCTCTTAATAAAATTCAACTTACCAAGTTTTTCTTTCATGGATCATGCTTTTGGTGTTTTACCTGAAAGCTCATTACCAAACACAAGATCATCTAGATTTTCTCCTAGAAATTTTATAGTTTCGCATTTTGCATTTAGGCCTGTGATCCATTTGAATTAATTTTTATGAAAGGTGTAATTTGTGTGTCTAGATTCTTTTTTTTTTTTTGCACATGGACCTCCAATTGTTCCAGCTCTATTTGTTGAAATCAACATATGCTTTCATTCTCCTTGTGATCTTCTGGTCTCCTAGGAGGGAATATGCACGCATGCGCACATTTGCAGATACTCACCCCACAAGGACAATCAGTAATTCCCAGAGATAGTTCAGGATAAGTCCATATAAAACAAGAAAACTATTTTATTAAGGGTAACATAATCTGCAAAATGTCCCCTGCCCATAATGGAGAAAGCATTTTGCCTCCTTCTTTCTCTAAGTCATTCTCAGGGATGCAATTATGCACAAGAAATGCGGATTATGTGATGATGATCATGTTACAACAGGGTCAACCTGCTCTATATTCCCACCCTTAGCTACACTATGGATTGGAAATTAGCTATGAATTCACCGCTGTTTCTCTAGACTGGGCAGGACTCAATGTTTATATAGGACTTTTCTCCTCAGTATAAAGGCTACCTCCACCCCTTCCCAGAACAACCCCCAGGAGGTGTGAATAAAGACCTGTATTTGCAGCTACACAAGGACCTTCTGTGCCAGCTACAGGGGACAAAAGTGGAGACAGTATCACATAGGTCCTGCTCTCCAGGGCTCACATTCTAACCAAAAACAGACCTGAGTTTTAAAAGCAGTGATGAGAACAGTCACCAAGTAGTCATTTTTCTGACTGCCTGCCCCTCACTTTTGAGGAACCTAAGCTCACCAAAGTCTCCAGAGGTGTTTCTCACATGCCTGTGTACCTGACGGTTGACATATTTCTATTTTCATCATCTTTCATCATCAAGGTGATACCTCCTCTCCTGTGAACCTCTGGTGCCTGATAGGAAAGTTTCTATTGCTGATCCTTGTGGATGTGGCCAGGGCTGGGACATGACTGGACCATGCCCATGGACTTCAATCAGCTAGAGGGCTTGTCACCAACACGTACAGTATTGATTCAACTTAGAGTCCTTCCGAGAGGCTTGGGTTTTTTTTTGTTTTGTGTTGTGTATTGCCTATACATTACAGTGATCCCCCCCGCCCCCAACCTTGAATTAAAAAAATTTTAACAGCACATCTCTATGTGTGAGTTTCTTCTTATTAATTTTGCCAGCAACATGTGATCCACTTTGATCTTCATCCTTATTTTTTAATCAATTCAAAATTTTTTCTTTTTTTTAAATTATAACTGCTTTTCTATAGTTTTGGTTTATTTCTTGGGACCACCTATAATTCTCCATTAGGTTGCATCTCCATTTCTTCGCCCTACATACATAATACATTTTTCTTTCAACATATTAATATCTCTGTCCTTTCCTTGTGTATTCTGAGAGGGCTCTTCTCATTTTTCTCCCACATCAAAGCTTTGATTTGTTTTCCAATGAAACATCTACTCTTTATTGCCTCTGATGAGGACCTGCATTCTGCCAGATATTTCTTTCCTTTTTCCTCCTTTTCCTGTTGGCCTCTTTGCCTTCACCTTGATTTGCTCTCTCTGTGTCCCCGTCTCACAAAGTTCACGCCTTCTTTATCCTTATTATGACTCCGAGGACATGGTTTCTAAAATTTACTTCTGTTTCTTAAGATGACATCTTCAAGAACAGGCTCTTTCCCTGAGCCTTTAGGACAACATTTCCCTTCCTACATATTACAGTGTCATCTGATAGCCTTCATCTGAAACAGTAACAACAACAACAACAGAAACTAGATAAGTATATGAAACAATGGTTTTCAAGGTATTATAATAGGACAATGAAAAATAGGGAGACCTAAGAAACAGGAAACAAAGTGAGTGCTATGATTGCCCCAAATTACTGCCTGAAGGGTTTCCAGCCCTCAGTGCGGGGAGGAGGACCTCAGACATAGCAGAGCTTTAAAATGCTGGAGTAAAAACTGATATGACTTTAAGGAGAAATAGACATATCTACAGTTATGGTTGGATATCTTAACACTGTCACAGACTTGAGTTGAATAACACTACCATTCAACTTGATGTAATTAGAGTTTATAGAATACTTCCAACAGCAGCAGAATACACATTCTTTTTATGTAAATATGGAACACTTACCAAGATGTATCATACTGTGGGCTATAAATAAATAAATAACTTAGAATTCAAATCACAGAAGATATGTTCAAATATCATCATGAAATTAAATTACAAATCAATAGCAGGCAGATATTTAGAAAAACCCCAAAGTATTTGGGAGATAAATAATGTACTTCTACATACATTACCTATGAGTCAAAGAACTCAAAAGAGAAACGGAAAGTATGTTGAACTGAATGAAAATATATGTGGCACGTAGCTATACCAGTACTTAAAGAAAAATTTATAGCACTAAATATCCATTTTAGAAAAGAAGAAAGGTCTCAAACCTAAGGTCTCAAATCTAAGCTTCTACGTGTGCATGGTAATTTTTTTGCTCAGATTTCTACTTTGTCTGATATTAATACTGCAACTTTAACTTTCTCTTGATTAGTATTTGCATTGTATATCTTTTTTCCATTCTTTTACTTATAACCTACCTATATCAATACATATGAAATTAGTTTCTTATAGATAGCATATAGTTCAGTCATAATCTTTATCCATTCTGGCAATCTCTGTCTTTTCATTGTACCTAGACCCTTTATATTTAATGTAATTATTAATATATTTGGATTTATGTCTATAATTTTATTGTTTCTTAGTGTTTATGTACTCTGTTTTCATTCTTCTGTTCCCCACTCCTTCCTTCTTTTGGGTTATTTGTTCATTTAGTATTTCATTGTAATTTATCCATTATTTTTTACTATATCTCTTTGCATAATATTTCTACTTTTGATTTAGGAATCACAATATACATAATGAACTTTTCACAATCTAATTAGAATCCGTATTTTAAAAATTTGTTTATTAAAAATTGTTTTATTGACATAAATATCATAGAATAGCATAATATTCAACATTTTAAAGTGTATACCTCAGTGGTTGATAGTATATTCATAGTGTTGTACAGCTATTACAGCTAACTAATTCTGGAACATTTCCATCAACCCAAACAGAAATCCCATACCTCCCGTTTCCCTCTTCTCCCCATTCTATGGCAACCACTAATCTACACTTTGTCTCTACGGATGTGTCTATTCTGGACATTTCTTATAAATGGAATTATACCATAAGTGGCCTTTTGTATCTGATTTCTTTCACTTAGCATAATGCGTTCAGATTCAGCCATGCTGTAGCATGTATCAGTGCTTCATTCTTTTATTTGGCCGAGTAATATTCCATTGTATGGATACACTATATTTTGTTTATTCATCAATTGGTGGACATTTGGGGTGTTTCCAGTTTTTAGCTGTTATGAATAATGCTGCTAAGAACATTCATGGATAAGTTTTGTGTGGCCATATGTTTTCAGTTCTTTTTGTATATCCCAGGAGCGGAATTACTAGGTTGAATGGTAGCTCTATGTTAACTTTTTGAAAAATTGCCAAACTGTTTCCCAAAGTCATGATATCATTTTACATTCCCACCAGGAATGCACAAGAGTTACAATGTCTCCACATCCTTGCCAACATTTATTACTTTCACTATTATTATTTAAAATTTTTTTTATTATTGCCATCCTAGTGGATTTTGATCTCATTTTGGTTTTGATTTGCATTTCTCTAATGACTAATGACATTGAGCATCTTTTTGTGTATCTACTGATCATTTGTAGATCTTCTTTGAAGAAATAGCTATTTAAATCCTTTGCTCATTTTAAAATGTGTTGTCTTTTTGTTATTGAGTTGAAAGAGTTCTTTATATTCTAGATATTATACCATTATCAGATATTTGATTTGTAAATATTTTCTCCCATTCTGTGGGTTGTCTTTTCTCGATAGTGTCCTTTGATTCACAGAAGTTTCTAATTTAAATGAAGTCCAATTTATCTGTTTATTCGTTCACTGCTTGTGATTTCTGTGTCATATTTAAGAAGCTGTTGCCTAACCCAAGGTCATGAAGATTTATACCTATATTTCCTTCTAAGAATTTTATAGTTTTAGCTCTTTCATTTGTGTCTTTGATACACTTTGAGTTTATTTTCATATATGGTGTGAAGTAGGTGTTCACATTTGTCCTTTTGCATTATGGATATCCAGTTGTCCCCACACCACTTGTTGAAAAGACTGTTTTTTCCCCAGTGAATGATCTTGGCACCTTGTCAAAAATCAATTGATCATAAACATATGGGTTTTATTTTTTTGGACTCTCAATTCTATTCCATTGATATATATTTTTATCCTTATGCCAGTACCACACTGTGTTAATAACTATAGCTTTGTAATAAGTTTTGCAATCAGGAATTGTGAGTCCTCAAACTTTGTTCTCTTTTTCAAGACTGTCTGGATATTCAGGGTCCCTTGAAATTCCATATGAATTTTAGGATAAGCTTGTCCATTTTTCTAAAAAGTCAGTGGAAATTTTGATATAGATTTCATTAAATCTGTAGGTCAGTTTGGAGAATACTGTTCTTTAGTTCTTTAGATATATTTTCCTTTAGCTATTTAAACAGTTTAAAAATAGTTAATTTAAAGTCTGTCTAGTGAGTCCAACATCTCAGCTCCCTCGAGTGTAGTTTCTATTGATTGTCTTTTTCTCTGAGGACCATATGAGCCATACTTTCTGGTTTCTTTGCATGTCTTATATTTTTTCTTAAATACTAGACATTTTGACTATTATAATGGGAAAATTTTGGAATTTAGATCCCCTTCCTCTCCCCAGGACTTGTTGTTGCTACTTGTTTTAGTTGTTAGTTTTTGTTTGTTTAGTGACTTCTCTGAACTACTTTTGTAAAGTCTGTAGTCTTTGTCATGGGTGGCCACAGAAGTCCCTTTTCTGTTAACTTAGTAGTCAGCCAACGAGGGACAGAGATTTCCTTAAATTCTTGGAGCCAACAAATTTCCCAGTCTTTGCAGAGGGGCTCAGTTGGGGTATGCCTTTAACATTCAGTCAGGAAGTTAATGACTCAGCCTCAGTCTTCACTTCCTGCTTGAATAGAGCCTAAAGATCAGCCAGAGGTGAGTACTTTCAGGAAAGTACTCAGGTCTTTCCTGAGCATGCCCACAACCCTGGGAATGCATGTTGCCTTCTAAATTCCCAGGAATATATTAGAACTTTTCAAAGTCCTTTTTCCCCCAAACATCCAGTTTCCCAGGCTTTCCTCCCAAACTTTTTGGTTAATCTATTGTTTACCCCGACTCTTATCCACTGGTTTAACACAGCAGTAGCTAAACATTTGTCTGAAAATGTTTTCAACTAATGACTCCTGGGCAGTGGCTTTAGAACTGAACAAGTTCCAAGTTAGATGAGATAAAGTCAAGTCTTTTGAGGCACCAGACAAGTACAGAATCAAGCAAAATAATTAAATTATTCGTGAGTGAGATCCATTCTGCTATCTCTGGTACCAGAACTGAAGATGTGGAGTGACATTTTCAAGGCTACTACTGATCTGGGAGACAGGGACTAGGATAAGTTAACACACCACAAAGCTCATTGTTCTTACCAAGATTCACCCATTTTTCTTGAGTAAGTGGTTCCTGGTTTCTGCAAGCTTTTGGCTAGTTTCCAGACTTCCAAAATAGTGAATTCTCTCTCTCTTTTTTTGGCCAGTTTTTTTCGTTACTTTTTTGTAAGGGCAGAATTGTAGAGTTCCCTACTCTGTCATTTTCACTGATATCACTCCCTGTTTTATCACTTCAAGTGGAAAGTAGAAATCTTGCCACCATGTAGGCCCTTTATTCTCTTCTTTTGTGTAGTGGTTGTCTTATATATTACTTCTACATACATTGGAAACCCCCTCAGATAGTGTTATAATTGTTACTTTCATCCATTAAGCATATTTCAACAGAAGAAGAATATAGTCTATTACATTAACTCTGATATTTACCTTTATGTTTCTTTCCCTTCATTCCCAATGTTCCAAGTTTCCTTTGTATCATTTACCTTCTGTCTGAAGAACTTCTTTTAGAGCACGTATGCTGGCAAGAAATTCTCTTCATTTTCCTGCATCTGAGAATGTCTTTATGTCACCTTCATTCTTGAAGGATATTTTTACTGTATACAGGAATCTTGGTCAGCAGTTCTTTTCTTTCAGCACTTTAAAAGTATTGTTCCATTTCCTTCCGACCTTCATGACTTCTCATGAGAAATCCACAGTTATGTGATTCACATTGTTCTCCTACAAGCAGTGGACCATTTTCGTTTGTCTGATTTCAAAATTTTTTTTGTCTTAGTTTCATCAATTGATGGTGTGTTTGGCATGATTTCTTTGGATTTACCCTGTTGTAGTTCTCTGAGCTTCTTGGATCTGTAGGTTCATATCTTTTGCCAAGTTTGGGAAGGTTTCAGCCATCATATCTTTACTTTTTCTATACCACAGTCTTTTTCTTCTCCTTTAGGACTCTGGTAACGTGAATAGTATTATACCTTTTGGCATTGTCTCATAGGTCTATTAGGCTCTGTTCACTTTTTTTTCAAACTTTTTTTTATGTGTTGTTCAGATTGCATGATTTCTGTGGGTCTATCTTCAAGATTTCTGGCTCCTTCCTTTATCATCTCATGTGGCACTCATCAAGTGTGTTTTCATTTTGGTTACTGTATTTTTAAGTTCTGAAATTTCTGTTTTGTTATTCTTTATATCTTCTATTTCTTTGCTGAGGCTTTCTCTCTTTTCATTCTTTTCAAAAGTTTTCACCTTTACTTGGAGAATTTTATGATAGCTGCTTTAAAATATCTGTCAGAATTCCAATGTCTGTGTGCTTTTGGCATTGACATTTGTTGGTTATTTTATTCCAAGCAAGTTTAGATTTTCTTGGTTCTTTGTATTTTGAGAATTTAGGATTGTATACTGGGCATTTAGAATACTTTGTTATGTGGTTCAGGGTCTTGTTTATACACTATGGATAATGTTGATTTTTTGGTGTGTTTTAGCAGGCAATCAGCCTGGTTGGATTCAGGCCTCAAGTTCTGACCAATTTTATGTTGGTTGTAGTTCCAGTTGCAGTTAAGTTTTCAAAGCCTTTGCATTGCTATTCAGATCTGTCACACTGGTGTGTGATACCAATGACTAGTTCGGCACCTGGTCTATTATATAATCCATTATTCAGTTCTCAAAGTCTCTGTGTGCTCGTTAAGGTCAGATCAATCTACTTATGTGGAATTGAGTCCCAAAGTTCATAAAAAATTCGAAGTAACCACTTTAGCAAATTTTTTGTACCCATGATCTTTTCAGCAGTTTTTACTTCTCTGATACCCTCTAATTTGGTCCTCTAGCTAGAAAGCTGCAACTTTAGTTACCCCAATCTACTGTACCCTTTGTGCAACTGCACTTATGTCCGGGACAAGCCAAGGGAGGACAGAGGGAGACAAGAAGAAATGGAGATTCTTGCTGTGCTTTTGGGACCACATATTATCTGATCATAGAGGATGGTTCTCCTTCCTCAAAGTTTTAGGCTCCAACCAGCTCTCCTTGCCACTGGTACTTCTGCTTCCAAGGATTGTTTGGGAGCTGAGGCACAAAAGCACAGAGAAAAAGTAAAGAATGATGGGGAAATTCCATTCTGTGTGTGTGTGTGTTTGGAAACCACTTTGCTATTCATCCACCCAGAACTTGAGGCATCTCCTGGAGCCCCCTCTGTTGTGCTAATGCTCACTTTCAAGTTTCAGACTGCACTGAATTCAAGCCTGTAAATACCAGAAGAAAGAAAGGATAAACTCACCATCATTTGGTGGTCTTTTGAGTTTTCATGTTCTTCCTCAATCTGCCTGTTAGGAGTTATTTTCAGAGTTCTCAAATAGGTGCTTCATGAATTCTGCTCTGACTTTAGGCTTCCTTCAGTGGAAGATATAGGTGCAGTATGTTTACTTCATCTTACCCAGAAGTGGAAGCCTGGTCAATTGATTTTTCAAGAAAAGTGCAAAGGCAGTTCAATGGAGAAAGCATAGTTTTGTCAACAAAACCTGTTGAAACACCTGGATACCCATATGTAATACATACATATATACATATATTCTTCAATCCTTACATCTCACTATATATGCAACTCAACTCATAATGAATCATAGACCTAAATTTAAAGAAAAAAATTATAAAACTTCTAGAAGAAAACATAGGAGAAAAACTTTGTGACCTTGGATTAGGCAAATATTTAAAAAATATGACCCCAAAAGAATGATCCATAAAAGCACAAGTCAATAAACTAGACTTCATCAAAGTTAAGAACTTTCTCTTTGGAAGATACTGTTAAGAGAATGAAAAGACAAGCCACAGACTCAGTGAAAATATTTATAAATCACATATCTTATAAAAGACTTGTATCCAAAACATATAAAGAGCTTTCTCCTGTGCTCTAGAGCCCGCGAGCCACAACTACTGAGCCCGCGTGCCACAACTACTGAAGCCCATGTGCCTAGAGCCCGTGCTCCGCAACAAGAGAAGCCACCGAAATGAAAAGCCCGCACACCACGATGAAGAGTAGCCCCCGCTTGCCGCAACTAGAGAAAGCCCACGCGCAGCAACGGAGACCCAACACAGCCAAAAATAAATAAATAAAAGTAAATAAATTTATATATAATAAAACATATAAAGAGCTCTCCAATTTCAATAAAAAACAACCCAATATAAATGTGTATAAAAGATATAAACAGATAATTCACCAAAGAAGATATACAGATGGCAAATAAGCCCCTGAGAAGATATTCAACATCATCAATCATTAGGGAAATGCAAATCAAAAATATGATGAGGCGCCATTACACACCTATTAAAATATCTAAAATTACAATGACCGACTATACCAAGCGATGGTGAGAAAGCAGAACTGCCGGGACGCTCACACTGCTGGTGGGAATGTAAAATGGTAGAACCACTTTGTGTAACAATTTGACAGTTTTTTTAAACAGTTAAACATACATCTTAATACATTATTTTTTACATTCTTTATACATCTGTCATATGATCTGCCATGCCACTTCTAGACATTTAACCAACAGAAATGAAAGCAAACGTTCATACAGAGACTTAAACATGACTGCTCATTGCAGCTTTATTTGTAATAGTCAAAACTGGAAGCAACTTAAATGTCCATCAATAGGTTAGTGGAATAAAGATGCAGACCTAGTAGAGAATGGACTTGAGGGCACGGGAAGGGGGAAGGGTAAGCTGGGACAAGGTGAGAGAGTGGCGTGGACATATATACACTACCAAACGTAAAACAGATAGCTAGTGGGAAGCAGCCGCATAGCACAGGGAGATCAGCTCCGTGCTTTGTGACCACCTAGAGGGGTGGGATAGGGAGGGTGGGAGGGAGGGAGATGCAAGAGGGAAGAGATAGGGGGACATATGTATATGTATAACTGATTCACTTTGTTATAAGGCAGAAACTAACACACCATTGTAAAGCAATTATACTGTAATAAAGATGTTAAAAAATTCAAAAAAAATAGGTTAGTGGATTAACAAATTACGATCTATTCATACAGTATAATGCTACTCAGCAAACTATTGTTACATACAAAATTACGGATGATTTTAAAAATAATTATACTACAGTAAAGAAGCCAGATAACAAAAGTGCATATAGTACAATTCTGTTTCTATAAATTCTAGAAAATAGAAACTGTAATGGTTCCTGTGGGTGAGGGGAAAAGGTGAAGTAAGAGGAAGGAAGGGATTACAAAGAGATATGAGGAAACTGGGAGGCAGTGGATATATTTGTCATCTTGATTGTGGTGATTGTTTCACAGGTGTATACATGCATTAAACACTTATCAAATTGTACACTTTATATGCAGTTTAATATATGTAAATTATATCTCAATAAGCCTGTTTTTAAAATGAGTTTTCAACTCATTCTCTGTGATGGTGAAATCAGGAGAAATCCCCTAATTCTTTGGTTTGTGGTTAAATGCTATTTTCCACTTTGTCTTTTTCTGTAAAATCATAAGTTCATTAGTGGTCATTTGAAATCAAATGTATCAAGCACTTCCAGGCTACCTCCATATTTTCTGATTGTTTTTTAGCTCTTGATGACTGCATTCAACCTTTTTCCCATTTTGATTGTTTATTTTTCTGACTTCTTGAGGTGAATGTTCATTCAGTAAATTTATTTTCATCCCTTCCGTTAAGTTGTATTTTTTTGTATATAAATCTATTGATACAGACAAATTATACAGAGGAAGCCAAATAATGCTAAACTCCCTCTCCAGATAAGACCACTATTAACATTTCTGCCAGCATCCTTCCTGACATCTTTCTGTGTGTGTATACCCTTTGTGTGTCTTTGTGTGTGTGTATGTGTCCAGAAAAGTGCGCAAATCATAAGTGTACAGATTACCACAAATTGAACACACCCACGTAACCAGGACTCAGTCAGTTAACAAAAGCTTGACGCATTCCAGAAGGCATCTTCGTATCCACTCCCAGTCATTACCCACTCCCCACCAACCCAAGGATGACTACTGTCTTGACTTCTAATGGCATAGATTACTTTTGCCAGATTCAAAATTTTATTTAAATGTAATCATGAGCACGTGTTCAGCTTTATCTTTCTGCTTTCACTCAATGTTGTATTTGTGAGGTTCGTCCATAACATTTTAGGGGTTGTATGTAGTTCATTCACAGTGGAGGTTCATTCTCACTCCATTGTGTGAATATATCATAATTTATCCATTTTATTGTTGGTAGGCATCTGGATGGCTTCTAGTTTGGGGCTATTATGAATAGTGCTGCTATAAATACTTGAGTGTATGTCTTTTACGAGCAAATGTATGCCTTTTTTATTGGTTATATACTTATGAAAGAAATTGCTGGGTCCTATACATGCAATTAAAATGTATATAACTTTGAATAAATGGTATCATACTAGGCAAACTATTTTGTAATGTGCATTAATCACTGAACAATAAGTCAAATGCGTCTTTCCATGTCAGTTAATATTATTCATTATATGGATGTACCAGGCTTTAATCATTGAGTTGTTTATGGATGGGCTTCTATTTTGTTTTCAATTTTCAATACTATGCAGTATTTCATATCCTTAGAAACATATTTATTCAATAGACTGATTATCACTTCAGGATAAATGCTTAGAACTGAAATTCTGCGTCCAAGAGTATGCCCATGTACATTTAAATTTGGATACACATTGTCCAGTTTCCGTCTTGAAAACAGGTACAATTTACAATCTCACCAACATTGACTAAGGGAACATTTTCCTATTTCTTCACTCATAGTGGATTTTCTCTATATTTTTAACTCCTGTCAATCTGATAAGAGAAGAATAACGTCACATTTTGATTATATGTCATACAATTAAAAATCTTTTTTTGGACTTCCCTGGGGCACAGTGGTTAAGAATCCACCTGCCAGTGCAGGGGATATAGGTTCGATCCCTGGTCTGGGAAGATCCCATATGCCGTGGAGCAACTGAGCCTGTGCGCCACAACTACTGAAGCCCGTGCAAAGCAACGAATACCCAACACAGCCAAATAAATATATTAAAAAAAATCTATTTTTCTCTTTGGTGCTTTGGAATGTATGTTATATGGATATTTAGTTCCACTAATTTATAACTGTATTTTACATGCTTAAACATGTTTTTCAATTAAACAGTTTGAAATGAAACAGGTCCTATTTGAACCTTTCCTCTGAAAAATAAGGAATCAGGTTATTTTCTCCCAACTCTTCCCCTTATTTCTCTTCCTTCTCCTTCCCCCCTTCAGTTAACTCTTCCTGAGTCCAGTGTATGATAACCTGGTAAACTACGTTATCATGTATGTGTGGTACGTACAGTGTATGATATCATGGTAAACTTTTTAAAAACATCTACAAGTTAACCTCTAGATAGGTGGAATCTTTATTTAATATTCATTCTACATATTAATGGATTTTATGAGAAGTGATATTCAAATACTTAGCATCCAGCCCTAGGGGCCAAGGTTCTAGAAGCTTCTTGCTGAGCCTGGTTGTTGGGTCTGGGAAATCCAGGGGCTCCAGAAGGGGGGGTGAGAGGGATTGGGCGTACTTGGAGAGATGCTTAATCATTGATGTTTAATCCTGATTTGTACATGAATAATCAATGGACATTTTTTTAAATGACAAAAAGTAAGCTTTTTAAAATACAAAATATTAAAAAAATACATTCTCATTGTAGCAGATGCCAACAAGGCAGAAGTAAATAGAATAAGGAATGTGATAGTAGTTATCCCTCATTCAAATTCCACCCCATTCTACCCCCCAGAGGTGACTGACAACCACTGCTGCCAGTGTGGTTTTTATTAAACCCATTTTTTATGCTTATATAAGCATGTATGATGTTTTCATTCTTTATCTAATTTTTTATTTAACAAATGTTAAACCTAGAGAAAAATTGCAAAAATAGTTTTTTAAAAAACCCTTCTACCCTTTCACATCATCCCCACTCATTCTTTCTTTCTCTCTCATTCTCTGTCCCCTGAACCTTTTGAAAATTAAATGAGAATAAATTGAAGACATCATGACAGACTTCACCCCTAAATATTCAGCATATATTTCTTAAGAACAACTACATTCCTTTACATGACCGCAATATAATTATCATACTCAAGAAATTTAACATTGATATAGTAAATACAGAACAACATAAAACTTCCCTGATTGTTGCCATACTTGCCATCATGTCCTTTACAGTTGTTTGTTTGTTTTAAATCTAAGATGCAATCATAATTACACATTACATGTAGTTGTCAGATCTTTAATCCAGAACAGTTTCCTAGCCTCTTTTTATGTATTTTGTGGCATTGACATTTTTGCAGAGTTGAGATCAGTTGTTTAGCAGAAGCTCCTTCAGTTTCAGTTTGTATGATGTTTCCTTGTGCTTGGAATCAGGTTATGCATTTTTGGCAAGAATACTACATATGTGATGTTATTCTATCAGTGTATCATGTTAAGACCTACATGCCAGTATGCCCCACTATTTGTTCTGCTAAATTTAAAACTTAGATAAAGCCACGCCTGCCAGATTTCTCCATATTCTGTTCTCTAGCTTTCGTCTAATGCAGAGGTAGGCAAACTTTTCTGTAAAGGGCTAGATCGTACATATTTTAGGTTTTGCAGACTGCATAAGATCTCTGTCACATATTCTTTTCTCCCCCAACCATTTATTTTTAAATTTATTTTTAGCTGCACTGAGTCTTCGTTGCTGCATGTGGGCTTTCTCTAATTGTGGTGAGCGGCAACTACTCTTTGTTGTGGTGTGTGGGCTTCTCATTGCGGTGGCTTCTTTTGTTGCAGAGCACTGGCTCTAGGTGCGTGGGCTTCAGTAGTTGTGGCACATGGGCTCAGTAGTTGTGGCTTGTGGGCTCGAGAGTGCAGGTTTAGTAGTTGTGGCACTCGGGCTTAGTTGCTCTGTGGCATGTGGGATGTTCCCAGACCAGGGCTCGAACCCGTGTCCCCTGCATTGGCAGGTGGATTCTTAACCACTGCACCACCAAGGAAGTCCTACCCATTTAAAAATGTGAAATGTGAAACCATTCTTAGCTGGAGAGCTGTACATAAACAGATAGATTGATAATTCTTGCCTATGTCAATCATTACTGCAGTGATTGTGAAGTGGTGACTTAAATTTCTATTATTCCTTTTTGTTTGTTTGTTTGTATTTTTGGCAGCATTGGGTCTTCGTTGCTGTGCGTGGGCTTTGTCTAGTTGCAGTGAGCAGGGGCTACTCTTCATTGTGGTGTGCAGGGTTTTCATTGTGGTGGCTTCTCTTGTTGCGGAGCACAGGCTCTAGGCACGTGGGCTCAGTAGTTGTGGCACGCAGGCTCAGTAGTTGTGGTGTATGGGCTCTAGAGCACAGGCTCAGTAGTTGTGGCGCATGAGCCTAGTTGCTCTGTGGCATGTGGGATCTTCCCGGACCAGGGTTCGAACCCATGTCCCCTGCATTGGCCGGCGGATTCCCAACCACTGTGGCACCAGGGAAGCCCTCTATTATTCCTTTTATATTTATTAGTTGGCATTCCTCTGCAAAAAGAACTGCGCCTCCTTCCCTCCCTCTTAGAAAATGTTTTGGGAATCAATAAGGAGTTACGGATCTGTTTCCATTTTTTCAATGGCTGCAAAATATGCTGCATGTGTTAATTTATTTTTCAATTAGAATTTATAGAGTGCCAACTGTGCTAGTCCCTGGAGATGCAATGCTGAACATAAATATAGTCCCTGTACCCATGGAACTTACCTTCGAATGGGGGAAACAGACATTAATCAAAGGATCACATAAATTAATGTAAACTTTCAGCTGCAATTAGTTCCGTAACGGGGAGCATTTAACAGAGAGTTATGAGCTGGGCAGGGCAGTCAACAGGAAACAAATGCTGCCCTGAGGAGGTGATGACTAGGCTGAGATCTGGAGGATAAGTCCCATTAGTTCTGTGAGGATGGGGCTGCACGAGCAGGTCCTGAAGACAAAAGAACACAGGGGAACATCTGAGAGATGGGCGGGAGCCCGGCACGCAGGTAGAACTAAATGACGGCCGGCAGTGTGGAAAGGCAGAATGAACACACAGTAAAAAGTGACATCAGATGAACACAGAGAGGTCATGGAACCAGGCCATGGGCGGGGTGGGTGGGGTGGGGTCACTGTCTGTGGAGGAATTTGGGTCTTCGTCCAGAGAGCAAAGAAAAGTCACAGAAGTGTATTTTATAGATGGAGTGGTGCCCAGACCAGATGAGCCTTTGAGAAAACCACTCTGCTGGAGTGTGATGCTGGGAGCCCCATCCCTTGGCCACCGGATAAGCTGGTAGAGAGAGGATGGCAACTTGGATAGAGTATTCTATTGGCTATGGAGACAAGGTAACAAACTAAGAAATGCTTACAGTATGAAACGAAAATGACTCCGGGTGATGGAAATATTTGAATCTTGATTTTAAGGTGGTCACATAGGTGTATCGTTTATCAAAAGTCATCAAATGGGCACACCTAAGGTCCAAGCACCTCACTAGATGTAAATTTTACCGGAAAACGGTATCCTTCCAAGTGAAAAAGAAGGGTGCAAAGCAATCTATACAGTGTGGTACCGTTTGTATAAAGAAGCAGCACATATCTGTACCATGTCTCTGGCAGGACACACAAGAAGGTAACAATAGTGCTTGCTTGATGGGAGGAGAGCAGAGTATCTGGAAGGCAGGTAGAAGGGAGATGTTTTCCTGAATATTGTCCTTTACTTTGGAATTTTGAACCATTTGAGGAGACTTAGAGATGGATTGGATACACCTAATAACGTATGCTGAAAATATATAAAGCAAAATTGATAGAATTAGACACATAGCCTAGCCCAATCCAACTGATACAGTAAATAATCAAAGATCTAAAAACAACCATAAATCAAAATATAAAAGAATCAAAATATATAAAATCTGTAAGTTAAGGAAAAAGTCTGAACCTATTATTTAGTCTGTACATGTTGAAACAGATCTTTTTCAACATAGTTGCCTCAGGGTGGGTGAGAAAGCCTGGAGCAAGCATTCATTGCTTTTCAATGTAAATACTTCTGAGCTTTTTCTTTTAATTCAGGGGAGGAAGGAGGGACTTCCAGGAAACATGGCAGCGAAAGTAGACATTTTTAAAGCTTCTTCCTTGACACTTACAAAATCAACAAAAGCATTACCAACCAAAACGAAAACTAAGCTGAAACTTTGGGACAAGCTCATCCTCTTCCTAAAATGCTGAGGAATAGTTGCCAGACACAGCACAACTGGAACCAAAATGAAATAGGATGCTGGGGGTTGACCAAGTTTCCTGAGTTTGAGAACCAGCACAGTGCTGTCGGCCTAACAGCCTCCCTGACAGCATTCTCCACCCCAAGCTAGAGCACAGATATGGAGAGGGGGGTGGGCCCAGAAGGAGCCAGGCTCCCCCTTCACCTCAGATCAGCTACAGCTGAGAGGCTAGGGAGTTGGGAGGGGGGGCTTCTGTGTCCAGGCACCACCAATTTTCATGTATCCCAGCTTTCTGATTGGGAAAGGGAGGAATTCGATTGGAAATAGAGCAAGTTTCTAATCAGAGCGGAACATCCAAGGTAGAGAAGAACATTAGCCTGCCACCAGTTCATCCCTCCCACAATAAAATGTCAGGGCTTTCTCAATCTTAGCTGTATAACGTGATTGTCAGGAATGAGATTTTTGAATGTTTTAAAATGTTTTAAATGTGTCATGCCAAACCAGCCGAATCTGAACCTTACAAAAATAAGGCCCAGGCAACAACTGTAGTTGAAAAATTTCTCCATAATGAGATAATATTTTTAGCCCAATCAATTGGCAAAATTTTAAAGTATTCATAGCACCCAATATTGGTAGAAGTGTAGAGAAATAAACAAGTTTATAGGAATACCGAATGAAAAGTGAGTGGTAGGAAATCTTTTCTTGGATTCCATGTTTCCACGTGGAGTGATATCAATTAGTGTAGCTCTGCTCCCTCACTCACATCTCTAATTGTTAAGTTTGGAGGAAGAAAAAGCCTGATAGCTCAGCGTCTTGTTCTCTCCCTTATGGGCTCTTCCTGTCTGAAAAGAGCACTGCTGGCTTGGAGCTTGCATTGGCCCATCACCTCCTGTGAATGGCCAGGTGGTAAATTACCTAATTCTGCGTGCAGCATACGGAAGCTGACATTTTGATCCCTGTCTTCCTGACCCCAGCATTTAAAAAAATTTCAACCAGAGAGAGAAGAAAAATGCAGTTTATTGATTCCTCTCCATCTGTCATCAGTGGCAAAATCAACAAAAGATTTATGTAAAGATAATGTTGACTGCTACCTACTAAACACACCTACCACCTTCATGGCATGCATCCTGCATCCTGGATTCCTTCTTACCCACAGAAAGGCCCTAAGTCTCTTCCTGCCTTAAAATTTGCTCCGTTCGATATTAGCACACCTGTCCCAACTTTCTTTCAGGTAGTGTTGCATATACCATCCTTTCATGTTTGACAATCCCACAGCCTCCTATTTAATGTGTGTTTATTATGAGCAAAATCTACATCTAATCTACTTATATCTAATCTAACAATCTTTGTCTGGAGGTTAGAATATATTTAGTCTGATAATATTGAATGCGATTCCTGATTTATTTGGATTTCAATCAACAATCCATTTACTTTCTGTTTATCTCATATGTTCTGTGTTCCCCTTTTCTCTTTTGTGGTATTAATCAAGTGCTTTTTATTATTCCATTTCCCCCTTACTAACTATACATTCTTTAAGCGATTATCCTAGAGATTGCAATGTATATCCTTGACCCACTGGTATATATCCTAAATGAGTACATTTATCACTTCAATATGATGGAAGAACCCAAGAACATTTTTAACTCCATTCTCCCCACTCCTACCTTTTGTACAATTGTTGTCATGGATTTTATTTCTTCATATACTTAAAAACCTACCAAACATTGTTATTAAGATGTATTATTATAAGATTAAAATATAATAATTGCTATTTAGATTTACCACCTATTTATCATTACCAAGCTCTTTATTCTCCTGTTTCCATTCTTCTATCTGGAATCATATTTCCTCTGCCTGGACAACTCACTCTACCATTTCTTTTAGGATGGGTGTTGGTGAAAAATTCTCTACCTGTGTGTCTAAAAATGTATTTACTTCACAAATATTTTTAAATCATAATATTTTTAAGGCTTCACCTTTTTTTCTTTTAAAATTAAGTTCATTGAGGACAATTTATACACAATAACATGCATTCATTTTAAGTGTACAGTTTGATGAGTTTTGACAAATGTACAAACATTTGTATAAACATCAATCAAGACATAAGCATTTCCATCAATCCTAAAAAATTCCTTGGTGTCCCTTTGCAGTCAATCCCCCTCCCAGTCTCTACCCCAGGCATCCACTGAATTACTTTCTGTCACTATAGATTTATTTTGCCTGTTCTAGAATTTCATAAGAATGAAATAATGGGGTATGTACTCTTTTGTGTCTGGCTTCTTTCACTCAGAATAACATTTTTAAGGTTCAGCCATGATGTGGTGGGTATCTAGTTTTTTCCTTTTAATTACTGAGCAGTATCTCATCATATGCATATACAATAATTTGTTCATCCGTTCATCTGTTGATGAACATTTGGATTATTTCCAGTTTGGGACTGTTATGAATAAGGCTGCTGTGAACGTCCACGTAAAAGTCATAGTGTGGACTTTATTTCTCTAAGAAAATTACCTACAACTGAAATCGCTGAGTCAGCGTAACTGTGCATTTAACTTTGTAAGGAACTGATAGTTTTTCAAAATTATTTGATTATTTACATTCCCAACAACATTGTATGAGAGTTCTAGTTGCTCCATATTTTTGGCAACACTTGGTACTGTCAGGTGTTTAACATTTATCCATTCTACTGGTTGTGTAGAAGTATTCCATTGTGGTTTTAATTTGCATTCCCTGATGACTAACAATGTTCAGCATGCTTTCCTGTGTGATCAGCCATTCCTCTATCTTGTGAAGTATTGTTCTATCATTTGCCCATTTAAAAACTGAGTTGTTTCTTTTCATTTTATTGAGTTGCAAGATTTCTTGATATAGTCTTAATTCAAGTTCTTTGCCAGATATATAGCATTATATATATAATATATAAATATAAATTATATAATATATATAAATATAAATTATATGTACATAATTTTTCCCTATCTGTGGCTTTTTTTTTGAAATGATAAATAATCCGTGGCCTTTTTTTTTTGGCCGCACTGCATGGCTTGCGGGATCTTAGTTCCCCGACCAGGGATTGAACCCAGGCTATGGCAGTGAAAATGCGGACTCCTAACCACTGGACTGCCAGGGAATTCCCAATTTTTCCTATTTGTGGCTTTTTTCATTTTTTCAAAGGTGTCTTCTGAAGGGTAAAAGATTTTAATTTTGATGAAGTAAACTATCAATATTTTCCTTTTATAATTTGTGCTTTTTGTGTCCTGTTTAAGAAATTTCTGCCTTCTCCAAGTTGCAAAGATTTTTCTCCTATGTTTTTTTTAAAGGTTCTGTGGCTTTAGCATTTATTATTTAGGTCTGTGATCTAATTTTGAGTTATTTTTTGTGTATGGATAAGGTAAGTATCAAAGTTCATTTATTTCTACATGAATAAATTCCAGCAGAATTTGATGAAAAGACTAGCCTTTCCCCCATTGAATTCACTTGGCAATTTTGTCGAAAGTCAATTGATCACGTACCTGTAGATCTATTCCTGGTCTATAATATTATTTCCTTGGGTCTATACATCTATTCTTTTGCCAAAACCACACTCTCTTAATTAGCTTTATAGTACATCTTAAAATCAGGTAGTCCCTTCCAACTTTCTTCTTTTTAAAGATTGTTTTGGCTATTATATGTCCTTTGCATTTATATATAAATTTTAGAACCAGCTTGTCACATTCTGAGGAAAAGCTTTCTGGCATTTTGACTTGGATTATGTTGAACCTAAAGATCAATTTGGGGGACAATTAACATCTTAAAAATGTCAAAACTCTAAATCATGAACATGTTGTATCTTTTATTTTTGATCTTTTAAAATTTCTCTCAGCAGTGTTTTGTAGTTTTCAGCATACAGATCTTGGACTTATTTTGTTAAACGTATCCCTAATATTTCATGTTTTTGATACTATTGTGAATGGTGCTATTTCCCCAATTTCATTTTCCAGTTGCTTATTTGTGGTATTGATCTTGTATTCTGCGACCTTGCTAAAGTCACTTATTTAGTTCTAAAAGCTTTTTCTGGTAGATTCCTTAAGATTCTCTACCTATACAATCATATTGACTTTGAGTAAAACAGTTTTACTTTTTTCTTACCAATTTGTATGCATTTAATTTATCTTAATTGACTTAGTTCACTGGCTGGAGACCCCAACAAATTTTCAATAAAAGTCTTGTTCCTGGTTTTACAGGGACAGCATTCAATCTTTGACTATTTGGTATGATGGTTGCTGTCCATTTTTTGTAATGCCTTTTATCAAGTTGAGGAAATTCCCTTCTATTCCAACTTTTCTGAGAATTTTCAATTGTGCGTGGGTGTTGAGCTTTGTCAAATGCTCTTTATGCATGTATTAAGATGGTCATGATTTTTTCTTCTCTGAATATGATAAATTACACTGATTAATTTTTTAAAATTTAAACCAACTTTGCCAGCCTGGGAAAAACTCCACTTTGCCAAAAGATGTGTTATCCTTTTGATACATTGCTGGGTTCCATTTGCTACTATACTGTTAAAGCTTTTGCATTTATATTTATTTTATTTTCTTGTAAAGCCTTTATCTGATTTTGGTAATGGGGTAATATTGAACTCATAAAATGACTTGAGATGTGTTACTGTATTTTATGAAAGATTTTTATAAGAGTGGTATTTGTTCTTTATTAAATGTGTGTTAGGATTCAACAGAGAAGTCATCTGGGCATGAAGGGATTTGCTTTTGTGTTTGGAAGGAAGAGGTTATTAATTATGAATTAAATTTCTTTAAAAGATATGAAACTATTCATATTTTCTATCTCTTCTTGGATCTGTTAATTTGTATTTTTCAAGGAATTTTTCTATTTTGTCTAAGTTGTCAAGTTTTTTGGAATAAAGTTTTTTATAATAGTCCCTTGTTATTTTTAATGTCTTTAGGATCTATAGTGAAGCCCCTTCCATTAGGCCTGATCTTGGTAATTTGTATTTTCTCCAGATTTTAAAATCAGGTTAGAGATTTACCAATTTCATTGACATTTTCTCTATTATTGGTACATTTTCTATTTTATTGATTTCTGTTCTTATTTTTATTATTTCCTTCCTTCTATTTTCTTGGGGTTTAATTTGCTCTTTTTCTAGTTCTGAGAGTGGAATCTTAGAATATTGGTTTTAAACCTTTCATCTTTTTCTAAAACAAACATTTTAAGCTATAATTTTCCCTCTAAGCACTGTTCTAGCTGCATTCCACAAATTTTAACACATTGCATTTTCATTTCATTCAGTCTAAATTTTTTTTTAACTTCCTTTGTTTTTTATTCTTTGGCTTGTGCATTATGTAAAACTGTGTTTTACTTATAAAATATATGAGCATGTTCTAAGTATCTTATTGATTTCTGATTTATTTCCATTGTGGTCAGATAATGTTTTCTGTATGATCTCAATATTTTGGAATTTATTGAGGATCCTCCTGAGGCCCAACATATGGTCTTTTATGAACATTCCATGTGTACCTGAAAAGACTGTGTATCCCGCAGTTGCTAATGCAGTGCTTTATACATTCAGTTTGGTCAAGTTATTTGCTAGTGTTTGACAAGTCTTCTATATCTTTACATGTTTTATCCGTGCTGAGGGAGGTGTGTTAAAGTCTCCCACTATGTTTGTGGATTTGTTGTTTTCTTCATGTATTGTGCGTCATGTATTTTAAAAGCTTTGTTATGGGTACATTTTGGATTACTATATTTTCTTAATGAATTGGCTCTTTATCATTATGAATTAATGCTATTTATGTCTGGCAATACATCTTGTCCAATATTAATATAGCTGTTCCAGAAGTCTCATGATTAATATTCTCATGATATGTATTTTTCTATCCTTGTACTTTTAACCTATCTGTGTTTGTATATTTAAAGAGTGTATCTTGTCAATAGTCTATAGTTGAATCTTACTGTATTTTTATCCAGCCTGATGTTTTCTGCCCTTTAATTGTAGCATTAGACTCTTTAAATTAAATGTAATTAACAATATATTTAGGTATCAATTTATTATTCTGCTGTTCATTTTCTCTTTGTCCCATCTCTACTTTTTCCTCTTTTCATGCCTTCTTTAGCATTAGTTATTTTTCAAATATCTCATGTAATCTCCTCTATTGGAGATTGTTTGCTATCTCTCTGTGCTCTAGGGTTTACTATATGGACCTTCAACATATAGC
This sequence comes from Delphinus delphis, assembly GCF_949987515.2. NCBI lineage: Eukaryota > Metazoa > Chordata > Mammalia > Artiodactyla > Delphinidae > Delphinus > Delphinus delphis. The sequence continues at coordinate 74,038,713 of NC_082697.1, forward strand.
AGTCTAATATCAAATAATATTATACTACTTCATGGACAATGTATCTTATAAGAGTATACTTCCATTTCTTCCTTCCCATCCTTTGTGCTGTTATTGTCATACACATTTTATTTATACATTTATTATAAATTCTGTAGTACATTGGTATTATTTTTGCTTTAAACAGTCAATTATCTTTTAGAGAAACTTAAAACTGAGAAAACCATATTGTTTATATTTGCTCAGATATTAACCATGTCCAGCTGTCCTCATTCTTGAGTTTCTAATGGTTATCATTTTACTTCAGCCTGATAGCTATAAACTCTTTTACTTTTTGTTTATCTGAAAAACTATTTCATCTTCAAATTTGGAGAATATTTTTGCTGGATAGAGAATTCTCTGGCTTCTTTTTTTTAATTTTGAATTTGGAAATGTGGTATTTTATATTATTTTTTTATTTTTTAATTTTATTGGAGTATAGTTGATTTACAACATTGTGTTAGTTTCAGGTGTACAGCAAAGTGAATCAGTTATACATGTACATATATCCACTCTTTTTTAGATTCTTTTCACATATAGGCCATTGCAGAGTATTGAGTAGATTCCTGGATAGAGAATTCTAGACATTTTTGTTTGTTTTTGTTTTCTTTTTCAGCACTTTAGATGCTGTTTCAGTCTTCTGGCTTGCATTATTTGTGAAAAGAAGTTAGTTGATTCTTACCTCTGTTCTCCTGATAGAACATGCCCTTTTTTCCTGGATGCTTTAAGATTTTCTCTTTGCCACTGGTTTTCAGCAGCTTAATTATGGTGTACATTGGAGTGGTTTTCCTTGTGTTCTTCCTATATGGAGTACATTAAGCCACTTGGATCTATGTATTTATAGCTTTTATCAAATTTGAAAAGTTTTAGCCATTAGTTATTCAAAAAATTTTTTTCTGCCTAACTTCCTCACCACACACACAGACTTAAGGTATTGAAATTGAACATATGTTATCAGTATTGCTTGATATTGTCCCAAAATTCACTGAGCTCTATTTTTTCCAAGGATTTTTCTCTGTGTGTTTCTGTTTCTATTGCTATGTCTGAAAGCTCACTTGTCTTTTTTTTCTACAGCATCTAATCTTATGTTAAGTCCATCAGGCAACTTTTTAATACTAAATACTATATTTTTCAGCTCCAGAATTTTATTTGCTCTCAAAATAATTTCTACTCCTTTATTTATAGTGTTTATATTTTCCTTTAAATCCTTGAACATATTTATAATAGCTATATGAAAGCCCCCATTAGCTAATTCCATTATTCCTGTTATTTCTGCTTCTTTGTCTATGGATGCTGTGAATGTTACACTAGAATTTCCGGATTTTGTTGTTGTTCTTAAAGAGTTTTGAAGTTTGTTAGGCAAATAAGTTACTTGAGAATTAGCTTGATCCATTTGATGATTTTTTTTTAAGCTTGGTTGTAGTGCTAGAATAACTTCTATTCTAATGCTAGTTCAGTACTACTTCTAAGGTACAATCTACCTGGGGTCTCTACTGGAATCCCAGGTATTTTGTCCACTCAGGCTCATCAGAACTTAAATGTCTTCCATTTCTTTCTTACCCTAGGAATTGTTCAGCTTACAGCTCTCTACCAGCTGTTCTTTGCCTGACCTCGTGGAATTTTATCCTGTGACTGTACATCTTAGTTATCAACCAGGAACTCAAGGGAATCCCTATGAAGATTTTCTCAGCTATTTGCTGCATAGTTTTCTCTCTCCAGTTTTCTATCTGATAAATTCCAGCTATCTAAGCCTCCATGAAGTGTGATCTCTGTTTCCTCAACTCAGTGAGACCACTGTGCTGTGCTTTGGTTTCTTTTCCCTTTACAGTGTACAGAAAATGAATCCAGGCAGAGAGCTGGGCAGAATCCAGGCAGAGAGTAGGGCTCATCTCATTTCTTTCTTCTTTTCTTTTAAAATTTAATTAATTTATTTTTTATACAGCAGGTTATTAGTTATCAGTTTTATACATATCAGTGTATATATGTCAATCCCAATCTCCCAATTCATCCCACCACCACCCCGCCCTCACTTTCCCCCCTTGGTGTCCGTACGTTTGTTCTGTACATCTGTGTCTCTATTTCTGCCTTGCCAACCAGTTCATCTGTACCATTTTTCTAGATTCCACATATATCCGTTAATATATGATATTTGTTTTTCTCTTTCTGACGTACATCACTCTGTGTAACAGTCTCTAGGTCCATCCACATCTCTACAAATGACCCAATTTTATTCCTTTTTATGGCCGAGTAATATTCCATTGTATATATGTACCACATCTTCTTTATCCATTCGTCTGTCGATGGGCATTTAGGTTGCTTCCATGACCTGGCTATTGTAAATAGTGCTGCAGTGAACATTGGGGTGTATGTATCTTTTTGAATTATGGTTTTCTCTGGGTATATGCCCAGTAGTGGGATTGCTGGGTCATACAGTAATTCTATTTTTAGTTTTTTAAGGAACCTCTATACTGTTCTCCATAGTGGCTGTATCAATTTACATTCCCACCAACAGTGCAAGAGGGTTCCCTTTTCTCCACACCCTCTCCAGCATTTGTTGTTTGTAGATTTTCTGATGATGCCCATTCTAACTGGTGTGAGGTGATACCTCATTGTAGTTTTGATTTGCATTTCTCTAATGAATAGTAATGTTGAGCAGCTTTCCATGTGCCTCTTGGCCATCTGTATGTCTTCTTTGGAGAAATGTCTACTTAGGTCTTCTGCACATTTATTGATTGGGTTATTTTTTTAATATTGAGCTGCATGAGCTGTTTATGCATTTTGGAGATTAATCCTTTGTCCATTGATTTGTTTGCAAATATTTTCTCCCATTCTGAGGGTTGTCTTTTCGTCTCGTTTATAGTTTCCTTTGCTGTGCAAAAGCTTTTAAGTTTCATTAGGTCCCATTTGTTTATTTTTGTTTTGATTTCCATTACTCTGGGAGGTGGGTCGAAAAGGATCTTGCTGTTATTTATGTCAAAGAGTTTTCTTCCTGTTTTCCTCTAAGAGTTTTATAGTGTCTGGTCTTACATTTAGGTCTCTAATACATTTTTTTTTTGCGGTACGCAGGCCTCTCACTGTTGTGGCCTCTCCCGTTGTGGAGCAACAGGCTCCGGACGCGCAGGCTCAGCGGCCGTGGCTCAGGGGCGCAGCCGCTCTGCGGCATGTGGAATTTTCCTGGACCGGGGCACGAACCCGTGTCCCCTGCATCGGCAGGCGGACTCTCAACCACTGCGCCACCAGGGAAGCCCCTCTAATACATTTTGAGTTTATTTTTGTGTATGGTGTTAGGGAGTGTTCTAATTTCATTCTTTTATATGTAGCTGTCCAGTTTTCCCAGCACCACTTATTGAAGAGATTGTCTTTTCTCCATTGTATATCCTTGCCTCCTTTGTCATAGATTAGTTGACCATAGGTGCGTGGGTTTATCCCTGGGCTTTCTATCCTGTTCCATTGATCTGTATTTCTGTTTTTGTGCCAGTCCCATATTGTCTTGATTACTGTAGCTTTGTAGTATAGTCTGAAGTCAGAGAGTCTGATTCATCCAGCTCTCTTTTTCATCTCATTTATTTCTGTTCTCATATGGATTACAGTCCTTCACTGGCTATTGTCCAATTATTGAAAACAGCTAATTTATATATTTTTATATGTACTTTTCTAGTTGTTAACAGTGGGGGGAAAGTCTGGTAGTAGCTCAGAAGCAAAAATTCCTCAGCTTTCTTTTTAATAAATATTTTTACTGCATTCAGAATTTTAGATGAACAGTTATTTTCTTTTAGCACATCAAAATTATACTGATGGTTGTAAGTTATACTAACTTTTATCATTTCTGTTGAGGAGTCATCTGTTGTTCCTTTGAAAGTACAGTGTTTGTGTGTGTGTGTGTGTGTGTGTGTGTGTGTGTGTGTGTGTGTGCATGTGCTTGCAAAGGTGGAAGGGACTGGCTTCTTTTACTATTTTGTCATTGGTTTTTAGAAATGTAATTATGATTGCCTATGTGTGCCTTTCTTTGTACCTATCCTGCTTGGAGTTATTAGGACTTCCTGAATCTGTAGCTTAATCAGTTTTTGGAAAATTCTCAGCCAAGATTGCATCTACCACATCCTGTCTCTCCCCCTTTTTTTTTCAGACTTCAATTACATGTTTGACTATTCATGGTGTTCTATGTATCTCTCAAGCTCTTTTCGCTATTTTTCATTCTTTCCTCTGAAGAGAGGAAAGATACTTCAGTAAGATATTGTCTCCTGACCTAATTAACTGTTCACTGATCTCTTTTGCTGTGTTGGTTCTGCTTTAAGAAGACCTACTGGATACATTTTTTTGTTGTTGTTCTAGAATTACTACTTTATTCTGTTTTTAAAATAAATTCTAGTTCTTCCCTGGTAAATTTATTCATCTTATCATTCATTTTCTTGAACATTTATCACAGTCGTTTTAATGTTTGTTTTATATAACTCCAAACATGTGGATAACCTATGTTTTTACTGTCTGTTTTTTTTCCGCTTGATTTTTCTCAGTTTGGCCTTGTCCCCTGGCATGTTTGGCAATTTTTTATTAAATGCCAGATATTATATTTGAAACATTGTTGTGGTTCTACATGTTGTTCTCTCCCCTCAGATTTCAGTTTTCATCTGGCAGGCAGATAGGATAGATGTAGATCACCTTTTACTAATCAATAATTGAGGTAATTTGAAGATGGATTTGATTCTCTGAAAGCTTCTGGTTTTCTATTCATCTTAATGCATATAGTCTTTCAGGAGCCTCAACTAGAACCTTAGGGTGTGTATTTGTGCCCTTCCTTCTTGGAAGGTTCTAAACTCCAATTTTTGTTCTGCTGGCATTGTGAGATTCCTGAGTATTCTTCATTGTGTAGCCACTTAGCTGCTGCTTGATTTCTTTTCTTTGGCTTTCACTTTGTGCAGCTTAAAATGAGGCAAATGCCTTTAGGAGGAAAGTGGAGCAGAATAATCCATTCACTTTTCTGAGGTCGTCTTTCCTTGAGTTTTAGTCCCTCAGGTCCTGACTGTCTTGGTAGCACTGCGACCTGATTATTTTCTCTCTAAGCCTGTGGTATTCTCAAAATCTCTGAGATATTATCTTTTTGGCCTTTTGGTCCAATGTTACTTGGAAATCAGCTAATGTTTCAAAAGCAAAGGCAGCAGAGAATGTCAGGTTCACACCAATGCCCTTTCCTTCTCTCTGGGTTCTTGGCCCCATTCTCAAGCTCTTAACTTTGATTCCATTTTTTTTAATTGGCTAATATAAGTCTTTGAGTATTTTTTCCAGAATATGTAAAAAAGCCATTTACTTTCTTACCTGTTTCATTTGGAAAATATTTTTCTCTTCCTTTCATACATGTTAACAACTTAAATGAATGTATAAGCCCTGGGTGATACCAATTACCCTCTCTCTCTTGTTTCATTTTTCATCTGTGATCTAGTGTTACACACACTCTTGAAGCTCTTTTCTTCCCTTGGTTGATAACTTGTTTTTGTTTTGTTGATAACTTAAATTTTCTTATCCTAGAAATCAAAAGAATTATCAGCATATGTGTCAATGTAATCTCTTTTCATTAATAATCCAGTCACAGAGTAAACCTTTTGTTTTTTGAAAGGCAGAGAGTGTGTTATTCTTTTCATAGGTATATACTAATGTTTATTGCTTTGAAAAAAAAATACAGGGTATTTTTCTCATTAAAAAAATTAAGCCAATTTTAAAAATATTTGTTGTAGAACATTCATATAATATATATCTAAAAAGTAGAAGTCTCCTTAATACTGATTCTCCAGAGTTAGTTAAGTAACAGATAGCATTCCAATAATATTATGTAACATCTTACAGAAAAATCTGAGTGAACTTTTTGGCCAACCCGGTATTTATGGACACTATGTACAAAGTTTTCTTTTTCAAAAATGGTATCATGCACATTATTTTGCAATTTGCTTTTTTCACTTTACAATATAGTTTGGAAATCTTTCCAAGTTAGCAAATTTTTCTGGTTATCTACTGCTGCATAACAAATCACCCCAAAATTAAATGGCTTAAAACATCAATGTATTACTACCTCTTTTAGTCTGTGGGTCAGAAATTCAGACAGGGCACAGTGTGGATGGTGTCTCTCTGCCCTATAATATCTGGGTCCTCAGCTAGGAAGACTCTTACAGCAGGGTCTAGAATAGCTGGGGACTGGCCAGATATCTATCTCTATCTTTCCCTCTTCCTCTCCCTCTCCATTTCTCCTTTATTAACTTGCTACCTCCTATCCTCCACACAGCTAGCTTGGGCTGCCTTGCAGCATGGCAGACTCTGGGTAATTGGACTTCTTACATGGTGACTTAGGGCTCTAAGAGAGTGTTCCAAGAGACAGGACATAAAAGCTTCCAGTTTAAGTCCTAAGCCTGGAAACTGGAACAAAATAACTTCTTTATTCGGTTAAAGAAATAACATATCCTGTCCAGATTCAAGGGAAGGGCGATGTAGATCCCAACTTGATGACAGGAATATTAAAGAATGTCCAGCCATAGTTAATGCAACACGGTAAAAAATTCACCTTCAATCAAGCATTATTTACATTCTTCTAACATGAAACATACCCAGACACATCCAAAAGTTCCAAAAGTCTCATCTCCTTGTGGCACCAGGTTCAGGCTTGAGGTCGTGGATCAGTTCATCTAAAGCAGGTTCAGGGGAGGTTCTTCTCAATCTGAAGATCTGTGAGCTCCTCCTTCCTCTTCACTAAATACCCTCCACACACCCGTGAGGCAGAGATACAGTAAGTGCAACAGACACCCCGTTCAACAGGGGAGGGTGTGGGTGGTGTTTCCTATAGCAGCCACACTGGCTCATAGCAATTGTGAAATCCAGCTGGGAACGTGTCATCGGTTCCTTAATTAAGGCCCAGTCCTGCTTCTTGGGAATGATTCTTCACAGCTCTTGGCCTCATCTTTTGGGCTTTTGGTTCCTCTATCAGCCATTCTCCCTCTCTCATAAGAAACAACTCTTCTTTGCAGCGTGTTTATTGTCCACGGACGGTCAGGGATCCAAAGGCCTCCTTTCCTTTTGTACTGTCTCCGTCCCTTTCAGCCCCAAACTGGTATGTTTTCTTTAAAAACATTGAGGGCTTCCTGTGAGTTAAACTAGAATCCATCCATTAGAGAAAAACTACACTTACACACCTCTTGAAGAATAGGCCCTTCTCTATTTTCAGCCCCTGGTGAGGCTGCTGAGGGACCACGTCTCTAGGATTCTTAGAAGCTCTTTTAGGCCTGCCCTTAAATATGTGTGAGGTCTTAACAAAGGATTTGACTGCACCACATCCCCAACTTAATCTTTATCTGGAGACCACATTTTACTGCCCTGGATTTGAATGTTTTTGCCTGGAGATGTCAGAATGAGCAACAGTTCTCTCGAACACAGCAAGTCCTGGTTCTTTCTATTTCCTCTAAATTCTACTCAGAACAATGGAATGATTTCTGCTTTAATTCATCTCTGCTTGTCTTTTATCACAGGCATCTAGAAAAACCCAGTTGGCTCCTTCTATGATCTACTTGGAACTCTTCTAGTCAGATCCATGAGTTCCTTAGGTAGCCTTCTCATCTGTGTCACATTACTACAGGCAACTGTTTTGCTAACTGACCCACCAGTACATGGCTCAGGTGCTCTGTTTCCCAGCTTCCAGGAACAGTCTTCTTGGCGTCCTTCAAGTCATTTCCAGGAGTCTTCCTGAGGCCCTTGAGGCTTTCACTAATAGACTTACGAGGCACTTCTGCGTTGTCCAATCCCAAAGCCAACGTTTTAAGTGTTTGTTACAGCGCCAGTCTACTTCCAGATACTGAATTTTGTTCTGGTTTTCTGTTGCTGCCTAACAAACCACTCTAAAACCTCCTGCCACAAAGTAAAGAATGTGCGTTGTAAAGAAGCCAATGCATTCCATTGTCCGCATTTTGATAGGATACATGAAAAATGTTACCCTCCAGCACGTACCCAAATGATTTTTTCTTTTTCTGCCTATTTCTCTTCAGAATGCAACAGACCCCGTCATCCCCCTCTACCCTTCACTGTCTTGGGCACTTGAAGTAGATGTAGTTATTGTAGTTATTATATAGAACTGCTTTTTCAGGTAAAACAAAAGAAGGAAAGACAGGGGAATGGCTGAGGTAGAGGTGGCAATGACTTGGACCATGTTAGAAAATGTTTACCACTTGGTAAGGTAGCAATCGTCCAGGTGTCTGATTTGTATAACTCTGAGTCCCAAAGCTAGAGGTAGGTGATAGAACAAAGTTAATGCTTACTCCCAGCTGTTTGCTGGAGGGCTGTATTATTCTGGGTTGGAGAGAGTACTTATGCCAAATCAAGGTACAAATGCATGGAACCCATTTTGTTCCATGTTGGTTTTAGCTTCCATTGTGATATTTGGTACAAGATTTTCTTTGGCAATTTAACAGGAAGGAGCTGACACATTTTGACCCTTAATAAATATATATTGAACAAATAAATAAAAGTTGGAGCAAGGGTACCAGGGCCTGAGAACCTGCAACCCTCTTAACCTGGAAGTCTCAAAACGGTCATAGTTGGCGAGGACCAGGAAACTGTATTTAGTGTAAAGTCTGCCACCTGGCTTTCTAGTTCTTGATGTCCATTGAGATCCTTGATTTTTTTCTTTCAAGGTTATGTCTTTGACATCTGTTAACTACTCATGAATAATGACAATAGCCAGCATTTGTTGAACACTTACTATGCCTGGAGCTGAGTGAACTGAGTGAATGGCTATTCCAGGTTATCACATTTAATGTTTACAACAACCTTATGGAGTAGATACTCTAATTATCCCCATTTGACAGATGAGGACAGTGAGATTTAGAGAGAACCAACAGTTTGCCCAAATTCACACAGGCAGTGAGGGCAGAGATCTGACAGATGTGTCCTGCTCTGGTTAAACGGTTAAATCTACTTTCTACCAGGAACTCCATGTGTGTATATAGACTTGCTTAAGGGACTTTGGTGACTTGGTTGCCATCCAGAAAACGACAGAACAACTGCTACAGAGGCAACAGATTACTAGAAAATGCAGCTTTCATCCAAACTAAGAGATCGGTGGGAAAGATCATTCTGAGACTCTATCCACTCTTTTAGTTCATCTGCCCGTGACCCTTCAGGGAAACTCTTGGAAGTGCCTTCTCTGTATTGATACATCTCTGAACTAGGTAGGTGAGATTCAGCCAATGGCTTACGAAGATAATTTTGGAAGTAGGGCAGGTACAAGGAAAGATAGTAAGAATACGAGGTAGCAAATGCTAAATGCCAAAGGTATGGTACCAGCAATGAGTGCTACGAGGGCTCAGAGGAACCACGCCCAGGCTGCAAACCAGGAGGTGCAGACAAGGAGGGGACCCTGATTAACTTGGGCCGCTGGCTGGCAGCACCAGTGCCCACGTTCTCTTGGCAGCCGCCCCAGCAGGAACAGAGGTGACTGCTGAGTTGTTTGGACAAGAGGCTTACGGCAGTATTGCCTGCTTGGCTCCTGATTGGTGTGAGAATTTTTATATATATCTTTTCTTTGATTCTGGGAATTGGAAGACTCTCAGTTGGTGGCACAGTCTTTCTGCCACCTAGAGGGGGCAGGAAACTAGGGACCCTGGAAAAGAGAGTGCTGTGAGGAAAGAGTAGCCTGCTCCAGCCAGGTGGGTTCCTTCTCCTGTGGCGCACCCTTGGGAGGAGCAGAAAGGGACTGGTAGGTGCCTGATTCTGTCTATGGGACAGACAGAGATGCGTCTTGGTGTTCTGATTTTTCTTTTCTTTCTTTTCCTTTTTTTTTGACGACACAAAGCTTGGTAGCACTGTGTATTCTGTCAGCTTCTGGGCACATGAGAGGTAGACAGGTGGGGACCAGAAAAGGTGACTGGAGGCTCTAAGCTAACGGGTTGCCCTTGAGGCACAGGGCAGAGGAGGAAAGGGGTCTGTCTGGGTATGGACTTGGCAGGGGGCAGTGCCAGGGCAGGTTGCAGACGGTCTTTGAGATGCCTAGCTCACACCTGTGTCCAAGCACCCTCTCCCCCTCGTCAAATCCATTCTGTGACCTTGGAAAGGGAAGTGGGGGCCAAACCACGTGTTCTCAGGCCCTGGGGAGAGGGATCAGAGGTCGGAGGGCGATCGCCGCAGAAGTGCCTCCCTCGATGGTGCTGGGGTGAGCACTTCGAACCCTCCTCCTCCCCCGGTTTTGGCCGCCGGCACCTCAACTCGGCGCCCGCCCTCCCCCCGGGCGCGGATGCAGGTGTGATCCTGGCCCTGGGGATGAAGTAGTTAAGGTGGGGGGCGCTTGGGTAAGTTGTCCAATACCGAGGAACAGCAGTTTGCCGGAGTTAACGTGGGCAGCTTCTTTGGGGAGGAAGGAAGGAGGACCGTCTGCCAAGCTCCAGTTCGCCCCCCGCGCGTGTGCTTGTGTGTGCAGTGCGTGTGTGTGTGTGTGTGTGTGTGTGTGTATGCGCGAGTGTGAGTGCGCGCGCGCCGAGGCGTTCCTCAGGTTGCGCTGCCTGGAAACCGAGGGAGCCATTGGCAAGGCGGAGGGGTGGGGGTGGTGTCTCCCAGACCCCCCGAGGCGAGGCGCGCCCCGAACCCCGGCTCCTGACGCGGGCGAAGGCAGGGCGGGGAAGGCGCCGCGGGCGGTTTCAAGGCCCCGGGGGGCCCACCGGGGAGGAGCCGGGGAGGAGGCCGGAGCTGCATGGAGTTTCTAGGGCGCGCAACTCCGGCGGGGCCTCGGCCACTGGGCTCCGGGGCTCAGCGAGGCAGCCGCGCACATGGGCTGAGCCCGCGCGCCGGGGCTCTGCACGGCCAGCGGGAGCGGGAGGGGTAGAGGAGCGCGCCGAGCCGGGGGTGCGGGGCAGCGTCCCCAGACGGGAGCCGAGGACAAGGACAGGAGGAGCGCGCCCAGACCGCGCTCCGAGCCAACGAGGGGCTCGCGCCGGCCCCGGCGCGCGCTTGGGGAGCGGCCCGGGGCGCCGTGGGAGCCGGCGGCAGCGAGGATGCCGGCGCGGGGCCGCGGCGGCCGGCCGGGGGTGTGAGCGTGAGGCTGAGCGCTGCCCGCCGGCGCCTCCCCCCGCGCCGCCCCCTCCCTGCGGGCCTCGGAAGAAGCCCCCGGCGCGCGCGGAGGCGCCTCGGAACCCGGGCTTCGGGGCGGCGGGCCCGCGCGGCCGGCCCCGGCCCAGCCAGAGGTGAGTGCCGCCGCCCGCTCGCTCCCGCCCTCTCCTCTTCCCTCAGTCCTTGCCCCTCTGTACCGTACCCCAAACCCGCGGCTGTCGCGGGCCCCTGGCCCCGGAGTGGGCGGGCGACAACGCCTCCCATACCTGTTGGCGCTGGCAGAGGGCACCGGGCGGGCTGGGGGTTGTCCGAGCTGCCTTGCCCTCCCTGGGGGTGGCTGCTGGCCGCCAGCCCCAAGATGTGGGGCCGGGGCAGGGCCGCGGGTGTCCCACCCGGGTGTCCCGGAACTGTGCGGGCTGCAGGCTGGGAGCCGCTCCCCGAGTCCCCCGCGCCAGTGGCCGCTAGTCTGCGCGCCCCCGGCCGCGGGCGCCGGGGCGGTGGAAGGGAGGAGAGCTGCACCGCAGCCCAGGTGGGAGAGCGGGGCGGCTTCCAGGTATCCGGGAAGCCGGGAGTCATGGCGATCGGCGGAGGATTGTCTCCATCTCCAGCCCAGGCGCGGGCTGCCCGCCCTCCGGGGCGCACGCTCCTCGCTGCCACCCGCCCGGCGCCCGCGGGCCCTGGGGAGCGCGGGATCACCCGGAGGCCTCCGGCAGCCCAGCCCGGGACTCGACTGCCACTCAGCTGGACCCTGGGTCCCCAGCAGCTCCCTGAGTCCCGCTCTCGGGTAGAGGCGGGCGCCGACTCTGCCGGGCAGTCTGGGTTTACCGGGTGCCCCAGCCTTCCCGGACTGGCGCGACGGGGAGTGAACTTCCTCAGACTTGGCCTGAGGGCGCCTAGGCAGCAGCAGGTAGTTCTGGGGCCGGCGTCGGGGCCAGGGAGAGCGGAGGACGCCTAACCCGACGGGGTGGGGCCGCCGAGAGTGGACGGAGGGCCACTTTTTAGCATCGAGGCGCCAGCCACGTGTGCCCTCTGCCCCCACGCCCAGCATCATTTCCCTCTGCTCTTTTTCCTTTGCGGACCAGTGTGTGGGGCAAGCGCCTTCCTTGCCCTTGGTGTTGAAGCCCTTTGCCCCGGGGAACGGTGCCTGCAGTTCCTGAGGTGCCAAGACTGGGGCGCCATCCCCAGCCCCTGAGCTTGATTTTTGGCAGAATAGGACACTTTGCTGGGCTCGGAGAAGAGCAGCTCAGTGCCGGCTGTGTGTGTCTGTGTCCACTGAAGTCTGATTAGCGGTACCATAGTAACTACATTCTAGCGTGGATAAGAGCAGCCTCGGGGATAGAGTTGAGGTGCCCTTCTCTGGGCAGAATGGGTAGATTTCTGCCCTCAGTGTGTACACACACAGGCCATTTGTGCAAATGTGAAAACTCATAACTCTTAGGATTTCCACGTTCTGCTTCTCTAACTGCTGACTTCAGTCCAAAAGATAAACTCTTTTTCAATTTAGGCATCAGAGCTTTGGAAAGGGTTTTAAAGCCATTGGTGTGAAATTGTCTTGGGGCTGGAGCAGGACACGGTTTTCATCCCAGCCTGATTCCAGCTCTCCTCCTTGGCTTGTTTTTATTTCATCTTTGGGGGCTGAAGAAGGAGGTGTTGGTGGAGTCCCCGTTTTCTTTGCTACGTGTCTCTATGAGGCTCTGAAGTCTGGAGGGCAACTCGGACCTCTCCTGTGCTTGCTGCTCTATTGGGACACCCCGGCTAAGGATCCATTCCTGGGCTCCAGGAGCCGCAGAGCTTTGCTGGTTCCTTAGGCAGCTGGGCCCCACGAGTGCCCGATGGATGCCCCCGGGCCGTGTTCACCCCGCAGCCTGCTCTGGTGGAGGCCCAGCCGAGCGCCTCCCCCCCACCCGCCCTTTCTGAGCTCACTGCAGACATGTGGGCAGTAGCTGCCTGAAAAACAGCTATGTTTACTGAGAAGCTGGTCTTCAACACTGATGTTGGTTACTGGCTGTATCCAAGTGGAGTAATGAAAACAAAACTCTCTGGAAACCCAATCCCTCGGATATTTTATTGGAGGAGTGCTAAATCCGCTTAGAATTGTTCATAGAGATCACCTTTCTCTGACCTCCGACTGTAACTATTGCCAGTAATCAGGCCTTCAGTGAGGGTGCAGCATAAGGGCTTTGTAGGAAGAAAATCATTTCATTCAGCTGGTTCCGAGGAGAACGCACGATGGGCGGGACTTGATGGAGACCCACGGCTCCCTTTCCTCGCTGAGGGGTGATGGGGGTTGCGGGGGGCGGTGAGGCTGCGCGTGTGACAGCTGCTTGGCCGAGTTTAACAGTTATCTCCGCAGTGGGAGGCCTCTGATAAGCGCCCAAGTATTGGGCAGGGTTCGGCTGCAATCTAGAAATTTCTTTTCCATAGCAAGTGGCTTTGGGAGGGACAGTGTGCTCCCGGGTCAACAGCCCGGGAGGGGTATCTGACGGCTGGTACTTTGCCCCGGCGCGGCGTCCGCGGTCTTGCTGGCTTTCCCAGCCCACTCCAGCGCTGACAGCCTCTGCAGTGCTCAGTGGGTGGCAGAAGGGGGCGCTAGTTCTTATACTGAGAGGAATTCTGGTGGCTCAGCGAGAACTTTGGACATTTAAGGTCTTTGCAGACCCTCTTAATTCGGATTTCTGGGACCCTTCTAGATGCCAGACACTTTACACATTGGAGCTCACGGAACTCCCATTTTTTCTTATTTGGAAACTGATGCCGAGGGCGGTTAACTAACTTTCCTGAGGCCGCGTAGCTTGTGGGTAAGAGGCAGGGTTACGGTTTCATTCAAAGAGGCCGGGGTTCCTGATTGGAAGTCCAGGGATCTTTCCACACTGCTGCCTATGATCTGAAGAGCGGTTAAGTAACCTTTGACCTTCGGTGCCTTGTCTAGGGTCAGACCCATGGCGGGTGCCCCCTCTGTGTTTGCTGAGTGAATCTAGGGCAGCATCTCATTCCTCACTCCTGACGAGGAAACTCAGGCACGGGAGGAGCTCTGCCTGGTGCAGTGGGGTCGGGGAGGAGGCCCTGCCCTCCACGTGTGCCCACACTGGAGCCACGTGAGGCGCGAGCCCAGATTGGCTTCATTATAGGCTGCCGCGTCTTTGTTTGTTTGCATGTTCCCTATCCGCGCCCACATTGGTATGGGGTGGGTGGCATCTTTGCTCTTCCTTCGAGGCTTAACCTGATGTAGTCAGAGTGTCTGAAACGTCCTTTTGCGATGGAGAACCATTAGGCAGCACAACCAGCAACAGCCCCCGATGCTTGTTAAAACCGCGTGCGTCCTGACTCTCGAGCGCTGAAACCATCCCTCGAGATGGGCAGGGCGTTGGCCGATCCCCCGGTTACCCCACTGGAGGGTAATTCTGCATGTGGTTAGAAAGGAGGAAAATGAAAGCACAGTTGTTGCATCCAACCTGGGGCTTTCCGAGTGAATTATTGTTTTAATCATTTAACATCTAACAAAAATGTATTCAGTGTCTATTATGTGGTAGGGATAGAGAGATGAATGTGACACGGCGGCCATCAATAAATTCACAGATTAGTGGGGAAGGCAGACCATGTGTGAGGCGTGCACGTTTGCGAGCAGAGACGCAAGGCAGCCCGCCTAGCATGGCAGCGATGTCTGAGCAGAGCTTGAAGGATGGTTATCAAGTGGCCAGCCTTACTTGGGGATCCCAGTGCAGAGGAAGTCGGGTGAGAGATAAGAAAACATGTGGAAAATGTGAGGAAGCAGCTGGTAGTTTGGAGCTCCTGGAGCCTCAAGGGCGAGGCAGGGAATGACAAGAGAAGAGGCTGGAATGGTAGAAGGAAGGTTTTGGTCAGGACCAGGGGGCAGGCGGCATGGTCAGATCTGAGTTTTAGGTAAGTCCAGTTGGGGCCCTCGTGGAGAGCAGATTTGGCATTGAGGTAGACCAGAGGCGTGGTACCAGTGAGGCGGCTGGAGCTGAGGTTCTGGTGGGGAGCATGGAGAAGAGATGGCCCGAGCAGACATTTAGGAGAATTCTCAGTTAGGGTTCCTGGGTTGCAAACAACAGAAACTGACTTGGGCTAGCAGCTGAAGCAAACAAGGAGAATGCTGTAGGAGTGCTGATGGGAGTTCGCAGGGCTGAGGGCCTGCCCGAAGAACCAGGCTTGCAGCAGCTGGGAGTCAGGCAGTCGAGGGCATCTCGGTGGCTGGAGTAGTCTTTCGGTTTCTCTCAGGTGATGCTATGGAAGTAAATGATCTCCAGCCTTTTCCTCCATCATCATCATATTTATTATTATTTTTTAAATTTTTATTATTCTGCTACATTCAGAATGCTCAGAGGAAATGCTCAGAGGAAATGTCTAACTGGCATAGCTTTGGGTCTTCATATCAGGAACAGTTTTCTGAAAGTTCATCCGAATGGGGAGAGGTAGTTTTTCTGAAAAAGGAAGTTGGAATGATCCTGCTAGAAGACTTGGGCATGTCCTCCACAGGAGGGATAGTTGGTGGGACTTACTGATCGATTGAGTAGGAGTAAGAGAAAGGAAGGGTATAGTGTGTCACCACAGAGTTTCTGGTTTAGGTAACGGGGTGGATAAACAAAATAAAAGTCTGGCCCAGACTAAATAACCCACTTGTTTTCCCGCCAGCAGGGCTGTGGGCCGCTCTCCGTTACCAGGCCACAGGAGAAGGTGACGGCCTATTTTAAAAAGTCTCATTAAGGGGCTGTGCTGCTGAGAATAAGACCTGTTTAAGTAGGTTACTTAAGCTCATGCCCCACAAATCTGGGTACTTTGAAAACATTTTCATTCATTCAACCAGTATTTATTGAGCATCTGGTGTGGGTACTGGGGACAATGGTGAATAGAGGTGGTACTCTCATATTCTAGTGGTGTAAGACACAATAAAAAAATAAAAATGGAAAATAAAATTAGATGATATCATGGAGACAGATACAGGGGCTGCTTCAGATTGGGTGGTCAAGAGAGTTCTCACCGAAGAGCCGTATTTAAGCTGGGTAAATCGGGGGAAGATCTGGGGAAGAACTTCCAGGCAGTGGCAGCAGCCAGTGCAAAGGTGCTGAGGTAGGAACCACAGGGTGCTTTAGAGGAACAGGAAGGAGGCTGGTGTGGCAGGAGATGTGTACCGAGAAGCAGGGGCTAGTTCCTGAGGGGCCTCAGAGGTCACCCTGTAGAGTTTGGGCTTGATATACTGAGTTTGATGGGAGCACAAGGAGGGTGTTAAACGGCAAAGTGACGTGATTTAATTTACGTTTTCAAAAGATCACCCTGGCCGCTGTGCATTCTGTGTGCACTCCCTTGGTGCAACAAAGAGAGTCTTTATTCATTAGAGTATAAAATGAAATGTAGTGTTGAAGAGTAACAGATGGAGAGAAAATGCCTTGGTGACCTTAATTTAGTGGTTTCTAATGTACCAATTAAACATGGGTATGGACAAAACCACATTTCTAGTATGATTTCAGTTTTGTTTAAAAACTTGGTACGGAAGAATAATAGAAAGAAGTGGACTAAATATGTGAACGTTGTTGTCCCAAGGAGTTGGCATTATGAATATTTGTTTTGTTTTTTTTAAATGAACTCAAATGTATTTTATAATCAGAAACAAATTGTTTTAAAACGTAGATGCCGACGACCACTAATGTCTTGAATGAATGGGGTGTTGTGAGACTATATCGACTGAACACTTTTTCCCTACCATTTTATTTCTGGAAATTTTAATGTCAAAAACCCATGGTCCTGGTTGGGGCAGAAATTAGGATGCTTCTTTTGCACCAGCTGTCCAATGGGTGGCTTTTTTTTATGCTTAAAAAATATTTTTCATTATGAAAGCCAACATTCTTCTTTTTAAAAGAAATTAAAGCCGTACAGAAATGTTACATAAAAAAATGAAAGCACCTCTCTGCACTCTCATTCCCCAGACCATTCACATTTCCGTACATAGATTGTTAGATTTTCTTCCTTTGCATTTCAAACACCTATATCGATATTTTGTCGAAGCGTTTTGGAATGTTGCTGTCACAGGTCACCCTATCTCCGAATGACTCTCCCAAATTCCTTCCTCTAGAGCTTGAAACCTTGATGACCTTTTCCCCCTTGAAACAAAATCATTAGGAAACTTGGAACACATAACTTAGCTAGGAGAAAGGGTATCTTGCCTTTTTTAGGATTCAGAGTGTTTACTGAAAGCATGCTTTATACTTATAAAGAATAGAGCAATTAAATATGCGTTAAAAGTTCATCTCCGAGCATTTAAACAATATTGCTCTAGTGTTAGAGCCCCAAAGTTGGGTTCATGATTACAGATCACTTCTACTTTTTCATTAACACAAGTTAGCTCATATGAAAACTTAGAAGTGCAAGTCAGGGAGCTTGGTTCGTTATTTTGGTGACATATTTATGACCACGGAATATTATCCTTTGAAAACGGGAAAAGCAAAGTATTCCACTAAGTGTTACTTAGAGCTATTGATGTGTTTGGGAAACGCTGTCCTGCGTGGTCTCACCACGCAGACTGGCTTTGGGGATTGCAGTGTCAGGAATGAACTGCGACCAGCTCCATGCTAGTGTGTTGGATGGGAGACTCATTATGCGATTCAGCAGAATTACTACCTTTCCCATCAGTATTTTAATTAAACACATCCTTTCTTGGGGGAAGAGAAGAGTGAAGACATGCTTAGAAGAGAATGCTTGTAAAGTAATAGAACCATGGAGTTTATGAGAGAGCAGGGACCTTGGTTATCTCAGTTTACAGATGGGGAAAAAGAAGGACCAGGGAGAGCAAATGACACGCGCTCCGTTACACAGCCACTTTCCCCACCCCAGCGCCTCTTCCCTACACTCTGCACCGGCTCTGTGTTGTTAGAAAAATGAATTTATTTTGGTAAACCCGAGAATTAGGAAAGCGTGCTGAACCTGATGAAAAATGGGAGGGTTTTTGTGCTGTTCGTTCATTCTGTAAAGTGTAATCTGTGTACTGATAACAGGCCTAATTACTGTGTAAACATTTTTATAGCCTGGTAAGAAAACCTAAAACATCTGTACTGCACATGGATGGAGCATTTCAGCCTCCAGCACCCACTACTTGTTCTTAAATCCAGTTGCTCTGTTATTTCCTCTGGTCTACGGTGGATGATTCATTTCATGCACAGACACATAAACACATATTCCGGATCCGGTGGGAAGTGACAAGTAATAATAGCAAACTTGCATCGTGCTTACTACGTGTCATCCACTCTCTGATTATTAGCATTTCCCCCATTTTACAGATGAAGAAATGAAGAAGCAGCT
This sequence comes from Delphinus delphis, assembly GCF_949987515.2. Classification (NCBI taxonomy): domain Eukaryota; kingdom Metazoa; phylum Chordata; class Mammalia; order Artiodactyla; family Delphinidae; genus Delphinus; species Delphinus delphis. Next base: position 74,057,112 of record NC_082697.1, read on the forward strand.
CAGGGGCCCAGGTTAGCCCGTGTTGGATGGGACCCACCACACCATAGTCTCCCTTCCAGAGGCATGTTAACTTGCTAGGTGAAGTCTCCACCTTCCCTTGCCTCCCAAACACAAGCAGGCTTTCTGCAATAAAGATCAGGTGGGACTTTGTGAAATCACTTCAGTTAAACCACTTTTCGTTCGGGCAAACTCATGAATGTAGAGCTGCCAACAGTTCCCCACGGGGATGACGTTTTCAAGTCTGCTTGGTGGGTTGCCCCAACCCCTTCCCTTCCTGAGTCACTTGGCAGTAACTGGTCCAGGACAGATCATCTGCCCTCAGCTGAGGATGGTGGTTCTGTTTGCACTCCAAGACTCAACCCTCAAGTTTGCTGCACCGATACTAACCGACCTGTGAGCCCTGGTAGATTCAAGAACTGCTAGCTCCCAGCTTGGCTCCTGTGCTGTCTTTACATAAACACCAAAGTCTCAGCTTCTCACACCTAAGGAGAGAAGTGCTTTCAATAACCCAGAAGCACAGAATCCGTGGGGCCCTCAAAGGGCAGTAGGTAACGGGGGGGGGAGGAATCATAATGGAAGGAAACATAGACGTTGGTGGTTACTGTCAGTGGGTCCTCACTCAGAGATCTTAGCCTTAAGTTGTTAGGAATGATGCAGGCTGATTCGGAATCTTGCACACCAGAAGGGACTGAAGCTGAGGAGGATTTGCACTGGACTCTTCTGGCTGCCTGAGTTCCAGCTGCTGGCCCGAGGGTTCCATGTGCTTGGAGATAGATCCCTGCATGGAAGGTGCTACTGTAGAAGCAGGCAAACACTGCGTTTGCCATAAGAGACAGAGAAAGAAACAGAGAGAGAGAGAGAGACAGAGAGAGACAGAGAGAGAGAGAGACAGCGCACCAGTGCTGCCAGGTAGCTTTTCCTGGAGTGGCCACGTCCTCCAGGACCTTGGAGGACGTGGGATGGTGACCCATCATCAACTAGCACTCCAGCTAGCGGGTGACCCTGCTGTGGCCTTGGGAAAGGTGATACAGATCTTTCTAGAGGGAGGTTAGTTGGCTCTGGATTTGAGTTTTAGAACCTGAGCCTGAGAATTTAGTTCAGTGCTTCTCAGACTTTGCTGCACATTAGAATTCCCTGGGCAGCCTTAAAAAAAGTCCCAATGCCCCATCACATCCCAGACCAGTGAAATCTGAATCGCTGTTGTGGGGAGGATGGGACAAAGCCCCCCCACCCAGGTGATTCCACTGTGCAGCCAGCTTTGAGAACCAAGGCTTTAGGACAGCTTTTCTCAAAGGAAAATGCCTGCACATTGCCAGGGGATCTTGTTCAAATGCAAATTCTGATGCCCTGGAGCAGGCTGAGTGCACCTGCATTTTTCACCAGCTCCACGTGCTGCTGGAGGGCAGGGCCTGGTTAAGAAGAATCCTGTTCTTGACTTACTTAGCTTCACACAGATGGCTTCTGGAATCGCCTTTTCATGAGAGTATGGCCTCTTTGGTTCATTCAAGGCAGGGTTGGAGAACAGGGGGCCCGGATCCTGCCTCCCCTCACTTTGTATTCTTATAAAGAAGAATAGAGCAATTAAATATTCATTAAAAGTGCATCTCTGAACATTTAAACCTTATTGCTCTAGTATTAGAGCCCAAAAGTTGGTATCGTGATTACAAATCACTTGCATTATTTGTCTTTCTGGATCCAGCACTTTGTCCCGTCCCTGGTCAGCATTTATAGAGTCAGAATCAAAGGCTCAGAGAGCTGGAAGGGACGTTAGGAATTATCTAGTCTAAACCACTCAGTTTTGGAGAGGGGGATGCCGAGACTCAGAGAGATTTGTCCAGAGTCACAGATCATCAGGCCGGGGCTGCTGTGGATGCGAGACCAGGAGGAGGGACGCGGGAGGATGACTCCTGGAGAGAAGACACCCCTGAGCTGCTCCTGGGGCAAGGGAATCACAAGACACAGACATGCAGAAAGACCATGGATATAGTTACGTTCAAACACCTGTGAATCCAGAAATGTCACTGCCAGTGATACCTGTGATTCGCCATCCCCTCCTTCCAAATTTAGGTAAGGACACAGAAGTGTGACCAAGTTGTTTGCTTCTGTGGTTGGAGTTGACACCTCGACAGATATTCAGTAGCCTGGTCCCAGGCGGGATGCACACGCAGGCCGCCCTGCTTCATGCAAAATAATTACATTTACCATTTCCACCCCAAATATTTTCCTCCTGTCGTCCAAACAAAGAAGGAACATTCTCGACATACAGGTTTCTGGATGTCACGGTGGATTGTGTTAAACCCGCTGTAAGAATAGTTCATAATTGATGTTCTTGGCATTTATCACCAAGCCGTGACATGTTCAGCAGGTGATGACTAATAAATTATATTTTGTTGGATCCTTTTTTTCCACTTTTTCAACTCCAGGCACCTGTTTCAGCATGTCAGTGTTGACAGGGACGTTTTCCTGCCCCTCTCTTTATGCTTCTTAAACTAACTTGAGATAAAGGCAGTGGGCGTGAGAGTGAGGGGCTGAAATGGACATTGCTTTCTTAGGGTGTTTTATTTCGCCCTATAAGGTCAGATTTTTCTTTCTTTCTTTCTTTTTCTTTTTTTTTGGCTGCGCCATGCTGCTCGCAGGATCTTAGTTCCCCGGCTGGGGACTGAACCCAGGCCACAGCAGTGAAAGCCTAGAATCCTAACCACTATGCCACCAGGGAACTCCCAAAGGTCAGATCTTTAAACAGAGTGGGAGAAGACTTCTTACGGGCACATGAAAGTTAGTATAAAGACTGAGGCAGTATAATTATAGCTAATGGTTATATAAGTCCTCCTTTCTGAGTACTTTACATGTGTTAACTCATTAAATCCTTTCAACAAGGATTTAATGAAATAGACACTGCTGTTGTCTCCATTTGCATGGATGAGGACACCAAACCAGAGAGAGGTTAAGTACTTTACTGAAGGTCACACAGCTAATGAGTAGTGAAGCTTGACTCTAAAAGCTATGCCCTTAAGCTGTGCTGCCTCTGTAATTCTGATTGCCCAGGACATGCCAGGGGCTGCAGAGAACTTCCACAGGACATTGTCACCCAGACCCCGACTCTGCCATTCCCCTCCTGGAGCACCCTTTGACCTTTGAGTGGAGGCCTGCTAATTCCCACCGCTGGGCTGGGTCCCGATGGCGTTGGCCTGGTCCTGTTTCCCCCATCTTTGCTTTTCTAGTTCTCTGTAGATGTGTCCGCTGATGGGCCTACCTCTGGGCCAACCCTAGTTCATAAACTAAACTCCAGTTGGTAGGGTTGGAGTGTCATTTAGGGCAACTGTGTGTACGGTAGCATCAGATACCTGTGTCCCATTGGACTTTCAGACTTTACACCTTGCCGTGTTGGCCATGCATGGACTCAGTTCTGGCCTTCAGCCTCCCATTGAACTCAAGGGCGAGGACTGGGCCTTGAGTCTGTGACTCACTCTTGCTGGACTGTTCATATCGGTTGATCATATTCCCCTAACATGAGCCTCTAGTGGGGGTTCTGCCCCTGGCAAACAGATGGAACCCCTGGGTTCTCCCTCACTTCAGGCTTGTTCTCTGGCCTGGATCTCCTGGGTCTAGTCCTTGCCTGAGTTGTGCCATGATTGCGCTGCCCTTGGCCGTGGGCTTGGGGCTGCCCGATGCTTCACTGTCCCCAGCCCATGCCCACTGCCTTGGTCATCGGCTCGGCCTGGTCTTGGTGCTCCCTCTCTTCCTGTTTGTCTGGTGTTGCTGCCTGATTTTCACCTCTGTTCCTTAGGGGCTGGCAGACCTTTTCTGTAAAGGGGCATAAAGTGTATATTTTGGGCTTTGCAGGTCCTCTGGTCCCTGTTGCAATGACTCAGTTCTGCTGTAGTAGCTGGAAAGTAATAACCACGGACAAGATGTAAATGAATGCGTGTAGTTGTGTTGCGATTACACTTTATTTACAAAAACAGAGGGTGGACTGGATTTCAGCCCGTGGTCGTAGTTTGCTGACCCCTGCTTCAGGATGCCATTGGCTGCCTCTTTCTTTCAGCCTACAGTGATTCTGTCTCTTTAGAGATCACTGGCATGCCTAGCCTAGAACCCTGGACCACGAATTCTACTCTGAATTCCCCATACCTGTGGACCTTCCTATAGCACCTATTGCTGTATTCACTTTGCAACCCTTGACCTTGAATAAAACCAACCATTCATTTTTATAAGTTCTCAGTCGGCTAAATTGATTCCATTAAAAATGTAGGTCGTTCAACAACAGCTGGGTCTTAAATTCTTTTTACAAATCCTGGTATTGAATTCTGGATGGTTTCTTGACCAGAAATACAATGGCCGTATTCCTGAGTCTCTTCTCCTTTGAATGCCCTCCTCCCCTCCCCACATGCATTCTAATCAGTTTCCATTTCTCCTGGGCCCAAATCTCAAATTTTCCTTCCTTTAACTCATCAGTGTAAGTCTCTCTAAAACTGTGCTTGATCTCGCTGCATCCCCAGGCTGCCATCCTATTTCACTCCCTCTCTTTAGGGCAAAGCTTCTAAAAAGAAGTCTCGCCCCTGCCACACTCACTTTTTGACCTTATTCTTGTCTTGTCCGTTAACCCTTGGCTGCTGTCTGCCCCTACTGTTGGGCCCCTACTATAGTAAGTCTTATATACTTAATATATTGTAAACTTGCTTTTTGAAAGGTCATTGATATCCTCATTTTTAAAATCCAACGATGTGGACTCCTTTTTTTTTTTTTTTTTTTTTTTTTTTTTTGCGGTATGCAGTCCTCTCACTGTTGTGACCTCTCCCGTTGCGGAGCACAGGCTCCGGACGCGCAGGCTCAGCGGCCATGGCTCACGGGCCTAGCCGCTCTGCGGCATGTGGGATCTTTCCGGACCGGGGCATGAACCCGTGTCCCCCGCATTGGCAGGCAGACTCTCAACCACTGCACCACCAGGGAAGCCCTGGACTCACTTCTCATACTTGGCAACATTTGACACCATTGACCGCCATTTCCTCAGGTAACTCCCCCCAGAATGAACTCCCCTGGCTTTATTCTCACCTCTAAGCTTTTTTTTTTTTTTTTTAATATTTATTTATTTGGTTGCACTGGGTCTTAGTTGCAGCTCACAGGCTCCTTACTTGTGGCTCGCCGGCTCCATAGTTGCAGCTTGCCAGCTCCTTAGTTGTGGCATGCATGTGGGATCTACTTCCCTGACCAGGGATCAAACCCAGGCCCTCTGCATTGGGAGTGTGGAGCCTTATCCACTGCACCACCAGGGAAGTCCCTCACCTCTTAGCTTTTTACGTTAGTCTGCTAGGGCTGCTGTAACAAAGCACCACAGACTGGGTGGATTAAGCAACAGAAATTTATTTTCTCACAGTTCTGGAGACTGGAGTCCAAGATCAAGGTGTCAAGCAGGGTTGGTTTCAGAGGCCGAGGGAAGGATCTGTTCCAGGCCTCTTTCCCTGGCTTGCTGACGGCTGCCTTCTCTCTGTCTTCATGTGGTCTTCCCTTGTCTGTGTCTGTGTCCAATTTCTCCTTTCTTATAAGGACACCAGTCATATTGGACTAGGACCCACTCTGATGATCTCATTTTAACTTAATTACCTCTTTAAATCCTATCTCCAAATATGGTCACATTCTAAGGTGCATTCTGAGGTTAGGACTTCAACATATGAATATTTGGGGAGACACTATTCAGTCCATAACACTTCTCCATCTCCACGTTTCCCTTTACCACCCCTCAAATGCTGCTATTCCCAAAGTCCATTTCTTGGCCCCTTTCTTTTCGTGCTCTCTCAAGTTTCTCTCTTGGAACAATCTTCTTTCCCTTCACGCTTTAACTAGCTCTTGTAACATCACATCTTATCAGACGTGAGATGTAAATTATCCCACGGGCGCTCCAAACTCAACGTGGCCCAAACAGAACGGACCGTTTCCTGTGCAATACACAACGCGTTCTCCTGCCTGGCCCGAGACCCCCAGCCCCGCAGACACTCAGAATAAGACGCTTGTTGTCATCTCTGGCCCTCTCTCCCCACCCACCGGTGACTGATGGGTGTGTCACTTCTGTTGTTTGGCACCGACATTCCGATCCCACTGGCACAGCTGTTATTCTGGGCTGGACGTGACCCTGCCCCTCCAGGTCCAGCCACTGGAAATGCAAGGTGAGTGATGCCACTGTGGACCCTTCCAGACCCTTCCAGTTGCATCTCACTGAGGTTGAAATTCCAACGCCTTAGTGACTTTCATTTGGCCTCCTTGGCCGTTGACCACCGCCGCCTTCGAGTTCCACCAGACCACAGACTCCTGTGCCTTTGCTCCTGCTGCTTCTGCAGCCTAGAAGCCCCTTGACATTTAAAGGCAGTTAAATCTGACTTTCCCGGTGGAGTGTTCCTTGATCCCCACGATGGATTTAATTTCTCCTTCTTCTGTGTTTGTGTAATTTTTATGACCCAAATGTGTTTGTTACCTCGACATTTACTGTAATGCTTCGTGGCTTGGGCTAGGTATCGTATTTAGAATTTCAGAGTACAGGAAAAGTAAAAATAAAGGGATTTTAGCAGGTGTCTGCCTTCTTCCAATGAGGAAATAGGCCCTCTACAAATTAACCTGCAGTTACGTCTTTGAGGGGAGAGGCTTGGTGGCGTGTGTGCATACGTAGATGTGTGTGTGTGCGCACATGTGTGTGTGTTTCTCCACTGTTCTTGGCACGGTGCTTTGCCCATAAGGCGTGTTTGGAGATGTTTCTTAATTTTAGTTAGAGGGCAGTGCTGTGGGGATCTAGCTGTGTGTTTGGCACTCTGTGGTCTTAAGACTCGGACATCGACATAGGAAGAACAGACCTGTGTTGGTCGGCAAGATGGTTCTCACTGCAGGTAACCTTTGTCTCCATCACTTGCTCTGTGATGATTTGCTGTAGTGTACACTTCTCGCACTGGGGAGGGGGCTGTAGAGGAGGAGAGGAAATGAATTAAATGAACCCCTTCTTTCCGGTCCTTGAATTCCTTGGAGAAGAGGTGGGAGAGGAAACAAAGGAAAATTAAAGTGTTTCTTAAAGGGACCTTTAAAGTAAATCTGAACAGACAAATAAGGGAGTCATTATTTGCATTGAAATCAAATAATTCACTGTAGGGTCCTCTTAAAAAAGGAAGTCCTGTCCTGAATTTGCGTGAGGTTTCCAGATCATTAGGTAATTGACAGAGGCAGGGAAAACCATCCCTGTGAACAGGAGAGGAAGCACAATTAGAAGTAACAAGCGAGCAGGTCAGATGTTATCATGCACATCGCTGGGAGATAGGGTTAGATCTATTGCACAGAGTCAAATATTTTTCTGAAAGGGTGTGGTGGTTTAACGGTCTTTTTTCCGCCTTTCCAATGCATGCACGAATCTCTGCGTTTCACGCTTCTCAAGAAAGTCTTTGGGTTCCCGCGTTCACCAGGACTGGTGGCCAGCGGTGCGTCTTGGAGGGTCACTAAGTCCTTTCCCCTGGACGGGCTGGAAGAAGTGCACACACCCCTCCCCCGTTCCTTTCCTCTGGCTCAGAGCTCCTGGCTGTATCTGCGGGACATTTCCTAGACCAGGACTGTCTGGGGGCCACGAGGGCTCACCTTATGGTCACCGCTCTGTCTCCAGCGTTTGTTGTCCGGCTGTCCTGTCCTGCCAGATGCCAGCTGTCATTGGTCCCCCGCTGGAGCCAGCCAGGCAGAGCGAGCAGAGTTGTGGGAACAGTTGTAGCACCAAATTGCCCAGTTTAGATCCATTCAGGCTTCGTTTAGAAACGTTTGGGAATAAAATCCCCTGTGGCATGATGGGCGCTCAGACTCACCAACCCCTCGGGGCTCCCTGAAGGAGAAGACTCCTGCCATTCTGGTCTTGGCCTTCTTGTATTAAAATGTTGCTTTAAGTACAAAAGTAGAAGATGTGTGGTCAAGCTTTGGAGAATAAGCAAGGAGAAGACAATAAAACTTACTCTTAATCCTGTGAATCCAGAGGTAACTTGGGGATCACAGCTTGAGGATAAAATCTCCCAGAATTTGTGTTTGTACATGTGGGTGTTTTATGTGTGTTTACAAAGTATTCCTCTATTTATTTGAAGGGGTTGTGACACGAATACCCTTGTGCGAGCTGCTTTTTAACTGACTATATTGTGGATGTCTCGCCGGGTTGTTGTGTGTGTTCCCACTTCATCATTTTTAATGCACGTATTCTATTCCACAAACAGGTGTGTGGTGTGTTATTTTTGACCTGTGTTATTTTTCTAAGGATAAATTCTTAGAAGTGGAATGATCAGGTCAAGGATTTGGGGACCTCTCCTAAAGATTTTCCCATTCCCACTTCTGATAATGTGGGATGACTCATTCCAGATGGCTTATTTCCATACGTCCTCACCATCCGCTATGGGCATTAACTCTTTTTAGAAATTCAGTAGCCAGATGGTTTTGCATTATTGTTTTATTCTGGATTTCTGGGATCATAAACAAACATGCACATTTTTTTTCATGTACTTATTGGCCGTTTGATTTTTCCTTTTGTGAGTTATCTATTAATATATATATATATATATATATATAAATATATATATATTTAACATCTTTATTGGAGTATAATTGTTTTACAATGGTGTGTTAGTTCCTGCTTTACAACAAAGTGAATCAGCTATACATATACGTATATCCCCATATCTCCTCCCTCTTGCGTCTCCCTCCCACCCTCCCTATCCCACCCCTCTAGGTGGTCACAAAGCACCGAGCTGATCTCCCTGTGCTATGCGGCTGCTTCCCACTAGCTGTCTATTTTACATTTGGCAGTGTATATATGTCCATGCCACTCTCTCACTTTGTCCCAGCTTACCCTTCCCCCTACCCGTGTCCTCAAGTCCATTCTCTACGTCTGTGTCTTTATTCCTGTCCTGCCCCTAGGTTCTTCAGAACCTTTTTTTTTTCTTTTTTAGATTCCATATATATGTGTTGTCATACTGTATTTATTTTTCTCTTTCTGACTTACTTCACTCTGTATGACAGATTCCATGTCCAGCCACCTCACTACAAATAACTCAATTTCGTTTCTTTTTATGGCTGAGTAATATTCCATTGTATATATGTGCCACATCTTCTTTATCCATTCATCTGTCAGTGGACACTTAGGTTGCTTCCATGTCCTGGCTATTGTAAATAGAGCTGCAATGAACATTGTGGTACATGACTCTTTTTGAATTATCGTTTCCTCAGGGTATATGCCCAGTAGTGGGATTGCTGGGTCATATCGTAGCTCTATTTTTTTTAAGGAACCTCCATACTGTTGTCCATAGTGGCTGTATCAATTTACATTCCCACCAACAGTGCAAGAGGGTTCCCTTTTCTCCACACTCTCTCCAGCATTTATTGTTTGTAGATTTTTTTTTTTTTTTTTTGCGGTATGTGGGGCTCTCACTGCTGTGGCCTCTCCCGCTGCGGAGCACGGGCCCAGCAGCCATGGCCCACGGGCCCAGCCGCTCTGCGGCACATGGGATCCTCCCGGACTGGGGCACGAACCCACGTCCCCTGCATCGGCAGGCGGACTCTCAACCACTGCGCCACCAGGGAAGCCGTATTGTTTGTAGATTTTTTTGATGATGGCCATTCTGACTGGTGTGAGGTGATACCTCATTATAGTTTTGATTTGCATTTCTCTAATGATTAGTGATGTTGAGCATCCTTTCATGTGTTTGCTGGCAATCTGTATATCTTCTTTGGAGAAATGTCTATTTAGGTCTTCTGCCCATTTTTGGATTGGGTTGTTTGTTTTTTTGATATTGAGCTGCATGAGCTGCTTGTAAATTTTGGAGATTAATCCTTTGTCAGTTGCTTCATTTGCAAATATTTTCTCCCATTCTGAGGGTTGTCTTTTCTTCTTGTTTATGGTTTCCTTCGCTGTGCAAAAGCTTTTAAGTTTCATTAGGTCTCATTTGTTGATTTTTGTTTTTATTTCCATTTCTCTAGGGGGTGGGTCAAAAAGGATCTTGCTGTGATTTATGTCATAGAGTGTTCTGCCTATGTTTTCCTCTAAGAGTTTTATAGTGTCTGGCCTTACATTTAGATCTTTAATCCATTTTGAGTTTATTTTTGTGTATGGTGTTTGGGAGTGTTCTAATTTCATTCTTTTACATGTAGCTGTCCAGTTTTCCCAGCACCACTTATTGAAGAGGCTGTCTTTTCTCCATTGTATATTCTTGCCTCCTTTATCAAAAATAAGGTGACCATATGTGCGTGGGTTTATCTCTGGGCTTTCTATCCTGTTCCATTGATCTATTGACATTTTATGTCTGTTTCTGTTGAGGGGTTCTTTTGTAAAAATAATTTGTAATAACTCTAATAGGAAGAATAGTACCCTGTGTTTATTCTATGTTGCAAAAATTTCCAGGTTTGCTGTTTATCTTTTTATTTCTTTTATATTAGTTTTAACTTACTTTTTTTTTTTTTTTTTCTTTTTGTGGTACGCGGGTCTCTCACCGCCGTGACCTCTCCCGCTGCGGAGCACAGGCTCCGGACGCGCAGGCTCAGCGGCCATGGCTCACGGGCCCCAGCCGCTCCGCGGCACGTGGGATCCTCCCGGACCGGGGCACGAACCTGCGTTCCCCGCATCAACAGGAGGACTCTCAACCACTGCGCCATCAGGGAAGCCCTAACTTACTTTTTTTTTTAACGTTTTAAGCAAATTTTTTTCCTCCCCTTTTAAATACTTAAGTTCTGGAATCATGCTTAGAAAATGCTTCCTCACCCCCAAGAGTACATAAATATTTGCCTCTAAATTTAACATTTTCCTTCTAAATTAAAAAAATATATTAATGTAATGTATTGCACAGAGCTTAAAAGTTGAGTAGTATTCAGTGGCTTCTGACACCAAGTGGCATGGCATCTGTGACTGTATTTCTGTTTTGTAAATAACTTCATATGTACCATTTTTTAAACAAACTTATGGTTACTGGGGGGAAGCGGGGGAGGGATAGACTGGGAGGTTGGGCTTGACATATACACACTACTACATATAAAATAGTTAACTAATAAGGACCTACTGTATAGCACAGGGAACTCTACTCAATACTCTGTAATGACCTATATGGGAAAAGAGTCTACAAAAAGAGTGGATATATGTATATGCATAACTGATTCACTTTGCTGTACAGCAGAAACTAACACAACATTGTAAATCGACTAGACTCCAATAAAAATTTTTTAAAAAGTGGCATGGCAGTCCCTTGCCGTCCTGGGGCGGTGCTCTGTGAAGCAGGGGTCCAAGGAGCTTGGGTGCAGGAATTCTGCCATCAGGTTGGGGCCCCTAGTCCTGTGCACAGACTGACCCCTACATCCTTGTGGGCAGCGGGCACCGTATCCCAGCCCTACGCTGGGCCTGGAGTGCCCTCTCATTCATTTTTGCCGAGGCTGGCCTGCTGACTCTCAGGACACAGGGCACAGGAACCCTGGGGACAGGGCTCTTCTGTCTGCCCATGACCTGGGCCCCCGAGGCACCGGCAATGGCCAGTGTGCACCTCGCAGGGTCCTGGCGCTGACTGGCTGGATTCTTCCTAGTGTAGACCCTTGACAGGCACAGAATTCCTGTTACCCTTCACTCTGTGAAGGTGGTAACTCCTTCTGCCGTCTGCCTTTCACATCTCCTCTGAGACCTTTCCAGCCACTTCCCTTTGTCCTTGTGGCTTACAAAGGAATAGCTCCCCTGCCTCCCATCCTTCATTTTTAATTGAGCAGCATTTGGGGAACGAAAGGTGATAAATGAGTAAGATTGATTTGACAGTGTTTACCAGTAATCTAATATATATTTTTATCATTAAATTTTTAAATCCGTCTGAAATTTTGGCTATGATATGATATAGGGATCTAACTTTATTTTTTTTCCAAATTGTTGTCAATTTTTCCAATACTGAATTGAAGAATTTACTGAATTCTAAATTGAATAATTTAGAAATGCTGGTTTTGTTATGTACCAAATTATCATACTCATTTGGGCTCATGTCTAATCTGTTGGTTCTCCTCCACTGTAGCATCTATTCATTTTCCTGGTTTCATTATAGTAACTTTAAAAATCCTTGATAGGGCAAATTTCCCCTTATTGTTTCTTATATTTTTAAATTACCAATTTTTTTAATGGGAAAACAATTATGATTTTTTATGGTCACTATTTATCCAGATGTCCCAGAGCTTTCAACTTGTCAAAACCATTTTTTTAAAAAAAAGCTGCAGTTGTCATTTTGTTCCTTTGACTCACTTGTCCTTCCTGAATTTTCTAAACATGAGGCATCTTTTCCGAAGTTATATTTCAAAAAAGTTATGTTGCAAAAAAACCCCCCCAAAAAACCCTGGAATGGAATTTCTTGGTGTGTGTGGCTTACCTGTAACCCAGTCTTCTGTCCCCTCAAGTTCAAAGTGGCACCGTGCTGTCAGTCATGGGGAACACAGTTTGTGCGTATAACCTGGGTTCAAAAGCAAAAACACCACAACATAGAGGAGTGACTCACTGGAACCAGACTTCTTGTAGTCTGGGCAGGTGGCCCTTGGCAGTGCTGGGAGGGGTCAGCTGAATGTTCCAGGTGTGAGTGGATCTTACATGGCTGGAAATGGCTGCCTTGTGGCAGGTGCCTTCTGTCATCTTTGGTTTGCTCCTTCCCTGTTTTCTCACCACTTTCCTGTGCATCTTTCCTGTTCCCTTGAATCATCCCTATTTTTCTTTAAAGTCTGGGCCTGGCTATGGCATCTAAACCTTTACAGATCACCTTACTCCTCTTAAAAAAAAAAAAAAAAAAGTACATATATATATATATATATCTCCATCCCATGTTTCTTGATCCTTTCATAATAGACCATCTTCATTTTCCTTGTTAGCCACTTCTAAGACGTCACACTGTTCCTGGTGTGTTTCAATGCCGATGTCATCAGATGCATCAGATTTCCCCACTGCCATTCCAGTTGCTGACTGAGGTCTGGAACTCCCCGAGGTCTTGTCTAAGGTGGAGCCGGGGGATGTCAGCATCACAGCCACTGAGGTCACATTCTCTTTGCTCTTCCCTCCCTTCCCCGCCTGGTCCTTCCTTGCCCACTGATGTTAGTGAACACTGCCAGATTGAGACCATTGCTGTGGGTAATAGGATCCTGAGTGCCAGGAGCCGGATGTACTGCTTACCATGTGCCAGGCTCTACCCTAAGTATTTTCTGGAGAATCCCAGGCAATACTTATCACTGCTCAATGAGGTAGATACCTTGTGACTCCCATTTCATGAAGGGTTGCGTTGCCTAGGGTTTTACTGCTGCAACGTGGCAGAGCCAGGACTGGGTCAGGGGTCTGATTGGCTTGAACGTCAGTCGGCGATGCTGCTTCTTTGTGAGTGTTTACAGGCCTAAGGGTTGGGAAAGGCCTCCTCCCTGAGCAAGTCCTTGAGCTGGAATTAGGAAGGGCCACCGAGAGCAGAGGCTGATGACCTGAAGGGGTGGTACGCGGGGCACGATGGGAGGCTCTGGCAGGGCACTCAGGTGGGAGAGGGCTGGCAGGTGTCCCTTTGGAGGTGTTGGCACCTTAACCGGAATCTGCTTCTTTCCTCAGCCTCCAGGCTGAAACCCCCTGCCCCCCGGGCAGCCTTAAAGAAGGAGGCACAGGCAAAGCACATCCTCATTTAAACTTGGACCATCTTCCTGGCCCTGGTGAGTAAGGTCATTTCAGGAGAGAGTGAGGAGAAGATGACTAAATTAGGTTGGCTTTTGTACCTCTTTGGCTTGGAGTACAGTGTGGGAAGCGATCCAGCGTTGCTTTTCCTGGCTGGCTGGAGGACAGAAGAAGACAGCAAACAGTAGGGGACCTTGCCCTCGTGTTTGTTTTGCCTCTTGGTGCCCTTTGCTGCCTGCCACTCCTGATCCGTCAGCTTCCCTCGGATGCCCTCGGCCAAGGGCTCTTAAAGGTGGCTTCCTTTCCTCCGCGATGGCCGCCACCCCCAAGTTCCATGAGTCCCCATTTGTTAACCGATGCGAATGCTTCCCTACGCCATGTTTTCTGTACTGCCTTTTACACCCGATAGGTTTGTGTTTCCAGTCCACGTGACCTTGGCTGGGACCCTTTGTCAGAGGAGAGGGTTCCATTCTTGAATTTCTTGGGCCTTTTGAGTCTCACGCTGGCCTCCAGTGTATTTCTTTGTAGACAGACTAGTGGGTATGTTTCAAAGAACAGAGGCCCTCCCTCATATTACGGCGTCAGAAAGATGAATACACATTTCTAGGATAAATGAACGCCTTCACTGGTGCTTTCGGTCCATCCCAGGATGAGCTCTGCACATTCTCTCATTGGAACCGGCTTCTAGGTCCCTGTCTTAGGAGGCAGCTGGGGAGGTTTTCCTTCAGTGTGGGCTCTGGAGCCAACCCACTCGGGTTTGAGTTCCTGCTCTGCCACTGACTCGCTCTGCACTTTTTGGAGCCGTTTTAAAATTTGCACGTGCTTCATTTTCCTCATCTGTAAAATGGGGATAATATTAATCCCGCCTCACAAAGTATAACCGAGATGTTGCTTAACATTGCTTAATTAGAATTGCCTACCACACAGCAAGCCCTCTAAAAAGAGTCACTATTTTCATGCCTGACCTATTCTGAGAAATTTTCCTTTGGTCTTTTCCTTTGGCCAGATGGGCATGGTACCCAGAGAAACTTCTAGCATCGTTACGGCTCCATGAGAGTTCTTGGTCCTGAGTTTTACCTTTCTGCCCCTACTGGCCCCAGGGACGTGTTTTGTTCCAGGTTTACTATGGAAGCATAGTAACTCCAGGGGATGGATCATCTTATTTCCTCTCTGTCACGGTGGTTCTCTGAAGGACAAGTTTCTTCATATCATTCATTCATTTATTCATGTGTTCATGCCTGCGTGCATCCGGCAGACATTTTGAGTACTCCTTGTATGTCTGACACTGGGCTCGATGCTGGGGCAACATTGTGACCGAAGAGCTCAGAGTCTGCTTGTACTTTGTGGATTTTTGCTGTTGATGATGATGTTTGGTTTTTATGACTCTTGAGCATAGAATAGCTTCTCATTTCTTTCAGCAGATTCCTCTCCATCACAGGGTCTTTGTGAAGGTTGGATCGTGACCAAGAGGGCTCACGGGATGTCCTCCCGATGAACTCAACATCTTGGGTTGTGTCCATATTTGGTCTCTGCCTTTGGCGTCTCCCGTCAGCAGGGACCCTCCTCTTGCCAGCAGAATTTCCTGAGGTGACTGCCACCCTGCCTTCGCTGTCCTCTGCCCGGCTGCTGGGGTGACCTCGTGTCCTGTTTGTGACATTCCTGGGGCCACCCGCTATCTTGGGCACTGCCGTCTTCAGGGCCCCAGTGTCTAGCCTGCAGGTGAGAGGCCTGTGCCCAGGGTCAGCCTCCTGCCACCACCTGGACCACAGGCTCAGCCAGGATGCTCGCTTCTGAGCCTCACTCTTTTCCAAGTGCCCAGCTCTCAAGCAGTTGTGTGGCTCAGATAGTCCTTGATCTTGAGGACCTGGGCGGTGCCTCTGCTGCAACACCATCCTGGATCACAGCATTCTAGATGACTAAGTCCACGCTGCTTGAACAGCTGAATGGATGAACGTGACCTCCCTTGTGGCTAGATCTGCTTCAACCCCCCACCCCCCCATCCTCAGGCATACCCCCAGTTTTAAGGCAGAATGAAATCTCAGAAAAAGTAAGTCCTTGTTCTCAGTGCTATGGCCTTATTTCCAAATATTCTTATGCTGTCAACTCCAAAACAATAAGTAAATTTCAGGCCACCTTCCATTCGAATGATGGATTGAATGAATCTAATTTACATGCTTTTCATGTAAATTGGCCCAAATGAGGCTAAATTTCCAGGGGTCCTGTACCTTTCTCTGTCAATCTCTTATAGCCTCTTCTGGGCAAAATAGGGCTAATTCACGTTTAAAAAAATAACAGGAAGTGGCAGACTTTTAGACTTGTGCTTGGTCTTGTCCCTCTTCAACTATATTTGCTCCCAACTTGGTTAGTCTCTATGGACAGAATTGTGTCCCTTCCAAAATTTATATCTTGAAGCCTTAACCCCCAGTGGGGTGGTAATTGAAGGTGGGGCCTTTGGAAGATAATTAGGTTTAGATGAGGTCATGAGGGTGGGATCTTCGTGATGGGATTAGTGCCCTTATAAGAAGAGACCCCACAGTTTGCTTGCTCTCTCTCTCTTCCCACCACGTGAGGACACAGTGAGAAAGCAGCTGTCTAAAAACCAGGAGGAGAGCTCTCACCAGAAACCAATGCTGGCACCTTGACCTTGGACTACTAACTTCCGGAACTGTGAGAAAACAAATTTCTGTTGTTTAAGCCACCCAGTCTACAAAATTTTGTTATGGCAGCTAGTAAAGTATTGGAAGAGCCATTCTGAAGAACTCTCTACAGTCAATATTGGGGACCGTGTACAGCTATTTTCCGCAGATCCAACAATCTCTTGCTTCCCACTGTCTTGGGTGGAGAGCTCCCAACTCAGCCAGCAGGAACCCCCACCTTTGCAGAAAGGTGTCTAGGGCTCTCAGTTTGATACAGATGCCCGAGCAGCCAGAAGTGTCTAGAAGAGGTAGCAGGACATCTTTATATGAGGATTGCAGAAGAAGAGGCATAAAATATATGAAAATTAAATCCTTTCACATTCAACTTATTAATTAAAGAAGATTATAATAGCCTTCAGGGGGAGCCTTAAAAAGCAGCTGAACTTTTTGTGTAATTACTTTCAGAAAGAACAACTCAAAATCATCTGCCAGAAGCATTTCTGTTTGCAGGTGAGCTTCAGTATCCCTGTGACACTGGTGGACAGTTCCTTCCACCAGGTGCATTCATCTAATCACCAGCCAGCTCTCGATTCACGGAGAGACGGTGCCGTTCAAAATCAAGATTGGTTTAGGAGATGCACATCCCTTCTGGTCGACACAGCCTGTACTCGACGCTAGCCCTTTACGTTCTCTGGTCAAGGCTCTCTCTTCCAAGGTCTGTGCTGCACACGTTGTGTGCTCGCACTTGATGGCTGTGGGTCATTTTAGTCCTGGCCTGGAAGCAGCCTTGGTTCTGCCTTCAGGCTCCCTGGGGCCCTCCCCCGATGTGGAGGAAATTCCAGGCAGACTCTTTAGTTTGTAAAATGTTGTTAGTTTCTTTCTAGCTATAAAAATGAAATAGACCCGTGGTACAGAGTGTGGAAAGTTCAAACAAATAAGAATACAATGACAGTAAATCATCACTCAGCAGTGACTAGTATTTACATTTTGGTTGATTTCCTTCCAGTAACTTCTTCTGTGACTAGGTATATCATATATATATATATATATATATATATATGAGACTAGGTATAATAATTATATTTATATAGTTGTGATTGTGCTCTCCATATAATTTTATGGCTTGACCTTATAAAAGTAATAGAAGAATAGGATAATAAAAAAACAATAGAAGTGGGTACAAATGAAAGGTAAGAGTCCCCACCAGCCACACTACACGTCAGAGGCAACTATTTTTAATCATTTGTCATCGTGAGTGCCTGTGGTGGGTGAAATCACTCTAAATGAAGTGCTTCTGTGTTTTTGATTCTCTACCTTAAATGGAATCTCTCCACCTTCTCTTATGAACCATAGATTCCTGCTGCCTTACAGCACTCCTCCCTTTCACCTTCCAGTGACTTTTATTTTTAAATCTTTAAATTAACTAGCTTTATTGCTTTAGCTCATCTATTTAAATCTTTATTACTTCATTCATTTTAAGCAGTACCTTCTGATCTCCCACCATGAAAGACGAGGTACTTCACGCCCCACAATCCTTTATCCTTTTTTAAAAATAAATTTATTTATTTTCTGCTGCTGTTGGGCCTCCGTTGCTGCACGTGGGCCTCCTCTACTTGCGCTGAGCGGGGGTACTCTTCGTTGTGGTGCGTGGGCTTCTCATTGCAGTGGCTTGTTGTGGAGCGTGGGCTTTAGGTGCACGGCTTCAGTAGTTGTGGCACACAGGCTTCAGTAGTTGTGGCGTGCGGGCTTCAGTAGTTGTGGCTTGCGGGCTCTAGAGCGCAGGCTTCAGCAGTTGTGGCACACGGGCTTAGTTGCTCTGCGGCCTGTGGGATCTTCCCAGACTAGGGCTCGAACCAGTGTCCCCTGAATTTGCAGGTGGATTCTTAACCACTGAGCCACCAAGGAAGCCCTGTTTTTCCTTTTTTAACCACTTTTATCACTAGACCATCATGGGGTCAAACACACTCTGTTCTCTGTCTAGAATCGAAACTTCCATGATTCGTCTATTGATTTCAGGTTCAAAAACAAAATAGTGTTTATGATACTATGATTATGTAAATATTATTCCCTGCAGAAACAAACATTGCATCATTAACCCTGTGCCGTTTGTAGGAGAAATGTATAAAAAAAGACCCAAACAAATCGTAACTTGGAAGGAAGAGTGAAGGAGGGGGGGAAGCCCACTTTACTTGTATTTGACATTTTTTAATAACTTTTTTAGAAGTTCTGTTTTATATTGCTAATATAAATAGTATTTTAATTGAAATATAGTTGATTTACATTATATTGGTTTCAGGTGTGTAATATAGTGATTCAATATTTTTATAGATTATACTCCATTTAAAGTTATTACAAAACAATGGCTATATTTCTCTGTGTTGTACAATGTATCCTTGTTGATTATCTATTTTGTATGTAGTAGTTTGTATCTCTTAATCCCCTACCCCTATTTTGCCCCCCCTTCCCTCTCCCCACTGGTAACCACTCATTTCTCTGTATCTGTAAGTCTGTTTCTTTTTTCTTATATACATTCATTTGTTTATTTTTTAGATTCTGCATATAAGTGATAACATACAGTCTTTGTCTGACTTATTTCACTGAGCATAATGCTCTCTAGGTCACCCACGTTGTTGCAAATGGCAGAATTTCATTCTTTTTATGGCTGAGTCGTATTCCATTGTGTAAATATACCACGTCTTCTTTATCCATTCATCTGTTGCTGAACAGTTAGGTTGCTTCCATATCTTGCCTATTGTAAATAGTGCTGCTGTGAACATTGAAGTGCATGTATCTTTTTGTATTTGACATTTGCTGTGGACATTTGGCCTCTCCTTCTTTTCCAGCAGATGATCCAGCTTCCGCTGCTGTTGGCTGCTGTGAGTCCCTTTTCTCCCTGCCCTCGGGACTCTGTGTCTTATTTGCTCCCACAGTGGTCCTCTGGGATTGCACCTCATCCACAGATTTCACCCACCAATTGGATCCCAAGTTCTGTCATTTCTTGGATTCCTTCTGTGTTTCACTGAAATAATTTTTTGAGTGATTCTGTTAGGAAGTGTCTATGGATGGGAGACTTTCTAAGCCCCTGTCCTGATTGGATTTGTCAGTTAATTTTTCCTGTGAGGCTAAAGGGCTTGTTCCACTGTCACCTAGTATCTGATGATGCCAATGTGCACATAATGCCGGTATGATTGTCATTCATTAGAAAGTTGTCTGTTCTCTCTGAGGCTTGAGAGTGCTTTCTTTATGCTTGTGTTCTGAAACGTTATGCGGTTTTAGATGATGGATGAAGTTCTGGCTATTTGACAGGACTTTTCAGTCTGAAGGTTCATATCATCAGCTCTTGAAGTTTTTTCTTCTATTACTTCCTTTCCTCTGTGTTCTCGCGTTCTGAAATGCTTCTTAAGTGGATGTGGCCCTTCTGTGTTAATCCTTACTGTTTATTAATTAAATTTTTTATTTCTGTTTTGCTGTATTTTCTGTGCTTGCCATGACTTCTTGCTCTAGTGCTTCTGATTTTTTCTCCAATCAATCAAAATTTTCACTGCCCTGAATTCTTGATCTCAGACTGCACATTTTTCGTGGCAGCCTTTCAGATCTCCCTGAAGTGTTATGTGAACATTCTTTCAACTTGTCTGCTCTTTCCAGAATCTTCCTCGTTGTTTCTGGGGTCACCTTTTTTATTCCTGCCCTTTGGTGATGCTGATTTTCTTTTTAATTAATTAATTGATTGATTTTAGTTTTGGCTGCATTGGGTCTTCATTGCTGCGTGTGGGCTTTCTCTAGTTGTGGCGAGTGGTTGCAGTGTGCCAGCTTCTTATTGCGGTGGCTTCTCTTATTGTGGAGCACGGGCTCTAGGCATGTGGGCTTCAGTAGTTGTGGCACACAGGCTCAATAGTTGTGGTGCATGGGCTTAGTTGCTCCGTGGCATGTGGGATCTTCCCGGACCAGGGTTGGAACCTGTGTCCCCTGCATTGGCAGGCAGATTCTTAACCACTGAGCCACCAGGGAAGTCTCTGATGCTGATTTCCTTGAAGTCTCTGGCAATCCTTGTTTGACCATTGGCATTTCTGACATGTCTGAATGAAATGTATCAAGATTCAGGTTTCCTCTGAACACCAGCCTCCCCCCAAATGATAGGAATGGCAGCAAACCTTCAGAGGGTGGACCATGTTGATGAGAAAGATTCATTTTAAGGTTCAAGACTGGGAAGGGGTGAACACGTTGCCCCCATGCAAAGGCAAGAGGAGGAGGGTCTCACCCCGGGGCACCCACACCAACCCTCAGGCACATAACTCCTTTT
The DNA here is from genome assembly GCF_949987515.2 of Delphinus delphis. Lineage (NCBI taxonomy): Eukaryota > Metazoa > Chordata > Mammalia > Artiodactyla > Delphinidae > Delphinus > Delphinus delphis. The sequence continues at coordinate 74,077,693 of NC_082697.1, forward strand.
ATTTATTTATTTTTTTAATTTTTTTTTTTGCAGTGTGCGGGCCTCTCACTGCTGTGGCCTCTCCCATTGCGGGGCACAGGCTCAGGACGCACAGGCTCAGCGGCCATGGCTCACAGGCCCAGCCGCTCCGCAGCATGTGGGACCCTCCCAGACCAGGGCACAAACCCGTGTCCCCTGCATCGGCAGGCGGACTCTCAACCACTGCGCCACCAGGGAAGCCCACATCACTCCTTTTAAAAGAGCTTGTTCTCTGGGTGGGAGACCCAGCTCACTGTTCCAAGTAAAAGGCTTTAATGAGTCCCTCCGGGTCCACCCCATCTCCATCCAGCTCTCGGGGTGCTCTGTGGCATCCCACCACTCCTGTCTGCACAGTGGCCTTCCCTTGTCACACTTTCAGCCCTGCCTCACTCTGCTTATCTTCATCCATCAAGATGAGCAAAATAATTCTGCCTTCCAGAGATTTGCCATTTTTTGGACTGACAGTGGTCTCCCTCTCCCCCATATGCAAAGCCTTTATGATTTTATTACATTTTGTTCCTCTATACCATGATTTTAATGGCATTTTAGGAGAGAGACGTATGTTCAGTTTTCCTTCTTGAAATACTTCGTAGAGTTAACAGCATGTTATAAAGATTTCTGACATCATTAAAAATTTAGGGACCATCACTGATGCACAGCATACACTGATATGAATGTACTTTGCTTATTGATTTCTATACTTCTAGATTTTTGTCTTGTTTTCTTCTTCCTTTCTTTTCTTGTCTTTGTGTTTCCATTTTAAATACAATGCAACACAATTTTTTGGTGCACAAATCTTTGACCATTTCTCAGGATAGATTTCAAACAATAGATTTTTGGGGTCAAAGGGTGAGAAGCATTATTTGAATGGATACTTAATTGCGAAGTTGTTTTCTCTAAGCGGTTGTTTTAACTGCTCCAGAGTACCAGTCCCATTACAACCTCACTAGCATGTTAAAAACAAACAACCCTCCCACACTGAAAAAGCACATAACAGCATAAAAATTACATTTCTTGATTACTCACGAGCTCAATTATTGTTGTCATATGTTTTATTGTTGTTTTTCCAGTTTAGTGAATTGTCTGCTGTGTCCTTTTTGTACTCCCAGTTTGCCTCTCACTCTTATTTATGGTGTTTATAATGTTTAGAAGTTTACATTTTTATAATGGCAAGGCTCTCAGTCTTTTCCTTTGTAATTTCTTTAGCTATATTTCAACTTTGAATGTCCTTTAACTATAAAAGATGAGTTAAAGTTTTACATATATTTCACTCTAGATTTCGATTATATGATGTTTTCTGGGTTTACTCCTTTTAAATAGTCTTGTGGTTTCCTTTATGTCTTACTGCATTAAGTAGAACTTGTAGAATAGTGTTACCTAACAGTAGAAGTAACGGGCACTTTGTCTTTTTCCTGATTTTAACAGCAATGTCTCTGCAGTGATTTTCAAAGTGGGGTGTGTAAGGTGTTCTTTTGGGGTGTAGGGAGAAAAGGGAAGAAGGAAGAAATTACACTTTACTGATATTCATTGTAGAGAGTGATACTGATAGTGCTCAGTTGTCCATATGTGTGCTGGTCTGGTGTGACAGGTGTGTTGTGTTCAAGAAGGTGGGCATCCTATGAAGTGAGATATTGCTGTAGGACCTTCCTCATGCGCTTGTTACCAGTTACTTGTGACACCAGTGCCTGGCTGGGGGATTTACAGGTAATATTAGTCAATTTTAACTAGACTAACACCCAGAAAATAAGCAAGATGCCTGCCAAGGAGCCCCGGCTTTTAGATCATACTGATCATGCAGGCCCAAGAGGACCACAAGACAATGGCCAAGTGGGCGTTTCCTGTGCTTCCCAAAGGAGACCTTCACCAGCCACTTCATGGGTTACAATTGACAAGCCAGCAGATTGGGCAAAAACTTAAAAAACTTCTAAAAGACTACTTAAAATGTTGATCTATATTAACTTTCATGAATAATGAAACCTGGTCTAATCTTTGAAATGAGATGGAAAATGACTCTCAGTGGCCTTTGTACCCCAAGACACTGTGCAGCTTCTATCAGGGCAAAGTTCTTCAAAGAGTTGTCAAACAGAAAGCAGAGTCGCACACTTTCTGTCATGAACAGGCAAATGGTCCATGTCTGTGATCTCTTCTGAGATGGCAGGATGTTGCCTGCTACACACACTGAAAGATGACATTTTAACAAAGATAGAGGAAATAACTGCTTTTTTAAAAAAACATCTTTATTGGAGTATAATTGCTTTATACTGATGTGTTAGTTTCTGCTGTATAACCAAGTCAATCAGTTATACATGTACATATATCCCCATATCTCCTCCCTCTTGCATCTCCCTCCCATTCCCCCATCCCACCCCTCTAGGTGGACACAAAGCACCGAGCTGATCTCCTTGTGCTATGTGGCTGCTTCCCACTAGCTATCTGTCTTACATTTGGCAGTGTACATATGTCCATGCCACTCTCTCACTTTGTCCCAGCTTACCCTTCCCCCCACCCCCATGCCTTCAAGTCCATTCTCTAGTAGGTCTGCATCTTTGTTCCTGTCCTGCCCCTAGGTTCTTCAGAACCTTTTTTTTTTTTAAGATTCCACATATATGTGTTAGCATACGGTATTTGTTTTTCTCTATCTGACTTACTTCACACTGTATGACAGTCTCTAGGTCCAGCCACCTCGCTACAAATAACTCAATTTTGTTTCTTTTTATGGCTGAATACTATTTCATTGTATATATGTGCTACATCTTCTTTATCCATTCATCTGTCAGTGGACACTTAGGTTGCTTCCATGTCCTGGCTATTGTAAATAGAGCTGCAATGAACATTGTGGTACATGACTCTTTTTGAATTATGGTTTCCTCAGGGTATATTTCCAGTAGTGGGATTGCTGGGTCATATGGTAGTTCTATTTTTAGCTTTTTGAGGAACCTCCATACTGTTTTCCATAGTGGCTGTATCAATTTACATTCCCACCAACAGCACAAGAGGGTTCCCTTTTCTCCACACCCTCTCCAGCATTTATTGTTTGTAGATTTTTTGATGATGGCCATTCTGACCAGTGTGAGATGATATCTCATTGTAGTTTTGATTTGCATTTCTCTAATGATTGATGATGTTGAGCATCCTTTCTTGTGTTTGCTGGCAATCTGTATATCTTCTTTGGAGAAATGTCTATTTAGGTCTTCTGCCCATTTTGGGGATGGGTTGTTTGTTTCTTCGATATTGAGCTGCATGAGCTGCTTGTATATTTTGGAGATTAAACATGGAGGCTAAACAATACACTACTAAATAACCAAGAGATCACTGTAGAAATCAAAGAGGAAATCAAAATGCCTAGAAATAAATGACAATGAAAACATGACGACCCAAAACCTATGGGATGCAGCGAAAGCAGTTCTAAGAGGGAAGTTTATAGCAATGCAATCCTACCTCAAGAAACAAGAAACATCTCAAATAAACAACCTAACCTTAAACCTAAAGCAATTAGAGAAAGAAGAACAAAAAACCCCCAAAGTTAGCAGAAGGAAAGAAATCATAAAGATCAGATCAGAAATAAATGAAAAAGAAATGAAGGAAATGATAGCAAAGATCAATAAAACTAAATGCTGGTTCTTTGAGAAAATAAACAAAATTGATAAACTATTAGATGGGCTCATCAAGCAAAAAAGGGAGAAGACTCAAATCAATAGAATTAGAAATGAAAACGGAGAAGTAACAACTGACACTGCAGAAATACAAAGGATCATGAGAGATTACTACAAGCGACTATATGCCAATAAAATGGACAGATTCTTAGTAAAGCACAACCTTCTGAGACTGAACCAGGAAGAAATGGAAAATATAAACAGACCAATCACAAGCACTGAAATTGAAACTGTGATTAAAATCTTTCAACAAGCAAAAGCCCAGGACCAGATGGCTTCACAGGTGAATTCTATCAAACATTTGGAGAAGAGCTAACACCTATCATTCTCAAACTCTTCCAGAATATAGCAGAGGGAGGAACACTCCCAAACTCATTCTACGAGGCCACCATCACCCTGATGCCAAAACCAGACAAAGATGTCACAAAGAAAGAAAACTACAGGCCCATATCACTGATGAACATTGTTGCAAAAATCCTCAACAAAATACTAGCAAACAGAATCCAACAGCACATTAAAAGGATCATACACCATGATCAAGTGGAGTTTATCCCAGGAATGCAAGGGTTCTTCAATATACGCAAATCAATCAATGTGATACACTATATTAAAAAATTGAAAGAGAAAAACCATATGATCATCTCAATAGATGCAGAAAAATGTTTTGACAAAATTCAACACCGATTTATGATAAAAAACCCTCCAGAAAGTAGACAAAGAGGGAACTTTTCTCAACATAATAAAGGCCATATGTGACACACCCACAGCCAACATCGTTCTCAATGGTGAAAAACTGAAACCATTTCCACTAAGATCAGGAACAAGACAAGGTTGCTCATTCTCACCACTATTATTTAACATAGTTTTGGAAGTTTTAGCCACAGCAATCAGAGAAGAAAAAGAAATAAAAGGAATCCAAATCGGAAAAGAAGAAGTAAAGCTGTCACTGTTTGCAGATCACATGATACTATACATAGATAATCCTAAGGATGCTACCAGGAAACTACTAGAGCTAATCGATGAATCTGGTAAAGTAGCAAGATACAAAATTAATGCACAGAAATCTCTTGCATTCCTATACACTAATGATGAAAAATCTGAAAAAGAAATTAAGGAAACACTCCCATTTACCTTTGCAACAAAAAGAATAAAATACTTAGGAATAAACCTACCTAAGGAGAAAAAAGGCCTGTATGCAGAAAACTATAAGACACTGATGAAAGAAATTAAAGATGATACAAATAGATGGAGAGATATACCATGTTCTTGGATTGGAAGAATCAACATTGTGAAAATGACTCTACTACCCAAAGCAATCTACAGATTCAATGCAATCCTTATCAAACTACCAATGGCATTTTTCACAGAACTAGAACAAAAAATTTCATGATTTGAATGGAAACACAAAAGACCCTGAATAACCAAAGCAATCTTGAGAAAGAATAACGGAGCTGGAAAAATCAGGCTCCCTGACTTCGGAAATAATTGCTTTTTAAAGGAAACTCATGCTCAAACCTCAAAAACAGTTTTGAGAATGGATGGTTTTGGAAATCTTTCTACCATTATGTGATTTTGTTGCTGAAAAACTGTTGTGAGTGTGCTATCTACAAACTCAAATTTGTGAAGTTAAAAAATCTGGGGGCTTCCCTGGTGGCACAGTGGTTAAGAATCTGTCTGCCAATGCAAGGGACACGGGTTCGAGCCCTGGCTGGGGAAGATCCCACGTGCCGCGGAGCAACTAAGCCTGTGAGCCAGAACTACTGAGCCTGTGCTCAAGAGCCACAGCTACTGAATCCTGCGCGCCTAGAGCCCGTGCTCCACAGCAAGAGAAGCCACCCAATGAGAAGCCCGCGCACCACAAGGAAGAGTAGCCCCAGCTTGCCGCAACTAGAGCAAGCCCGCATGCAGCAAGGAAGACCGAACATAGCCAAAAATAAAAACAAATAAATTAATTAAAAAAAAACCCTGGAAACAGAATTTTGTTAACTGCTTAAGAATCTTCCAAATCGATTGTTTTTTTTGTTAAAACTATGAAAGTGCAACCGCTTTGAATCAGTTTGCAAAATCACCTGTTGAAATTCAGGAAGATGAAGCTTTACCAGCAAAAATCTTGGCATGCTTGTGGGATGGATTGAAGAATGAATGTTGTGATGTAGTAAACCCTGCCAGTGACGTGTTTCTTCGATTTGGATCTGTAACTTTTTTTGAGGTGTATTTTTGGTTATGGCAGATGTTTTAATCAAGTATGGAAATACACCCAACCTAAAACCAGATCTTCAAATCACTGTATAACAAAATGTTATGTCAAGATTTTCAGTAAGCATGAATAGCAGTAAATCACACTGCTTTCAATAAAAATCCAATTTCTGTATTTTGAGAAACAAAGCATTCATTGAAGCAGTGTTTTAAATTTATGAGTCTAGAGTTGCATGTAGAATTCTCATATTTCATACTGTTGTCTATTTGTGCTTTCCCTGTTTGTTTTAATAAAGTTGTCAGAGATTTGTCTGGTTTTTTGCTTTTGTTTCAGAGAACCAGCTCTTTTAATTTATCTGTTTTCTAATTCAGCTCTGTCTCATTATTTCGTTTTTTCTGTTTTCTTAATTTATTTTGTTGTTCTTTTTCTAAAACGTTTGTGTTGAAAACTTATTTATTTTGGGCTGTCTTGGGTCATCGTTGCTGCGCACGGGCTTTCTCTGGTTGCAGCGAGCGGGGAGTACTCTGTTGCGGTGTGCAGGCTTCTCATTGCGGTGACTTCTCTTGTTGCAGAGCTTGGGCTCTAGGTGCGTGAGCTTCAGTAGTTGTGGCTCACGGACTCCAGAGCGCAGGCTCAGTAGTTGTGGTGCACGGGCTTAGTTGCTCTGCGGCATGTGGGATCTTCCTGGACCAGGGCTCGAACCCCTGTCCCCTGCATTGGCAGGCGGATTCTTAACCACTGACCCACCAGGGAAGCCCTTGAAGACTTATTTAGTGTTTATATTTTTCTCTTAAAAATAGTAAGAGCATTTAAAGACCTCACAAGCTTATCTGAATACTACTTTGCTATACCTCATATGCTTTTTTTTTTTTTTTTGCGGTACGTGGGCCTCTCACTGTTGTGGCCTCTTCCGTTGCGGAGCACAGGCTCCGGACGCGCAGGCTCAGCGGCCATGGCTCACGGGCCCAGCCGCTCCGCGGCATGTGGGATCTTCCCGGACCGGGGCACGAACCCGTGTCCCCTGCATCAGCAGGCGGACTCTCAACCACTGTGCCACCAGGGAAGCCCCCTCATATGCTTTTTAATAAGAATTATTTCCCTTTTAAAATTTTAAATAGAGCGTATAATTTAAATTTTAATTTAAACTTTGATCTAGGAGTATATTAAAAATTTCAATTTTAATGAATAAGTTCTAGAGATCGAAGGTACAGCATGGTGATTATAGCTAAAAATACTGTATCATATACTTGAAACTTGCTAAGAGAGTAGGTCTTAAATGATCTCACCACAAAAAAAGAGAAAGGGTAATTATGGGACATGTTGGCGGTGTTAGGGAAAGCTATGGTGGTCATCCTTTTGCAACATATAAGGCTGTCAACATCTTATACAGCTTAGACTTACACAATGTTGTATGTCAGTTATATCTCCACAAAGTTAGAAAAATGTCTTAGCATTTAAAAATATTGAATTTTATTATTGTTTCTGTTTATATTCAACTGTCTCAGACCTGCTTTTGAAGACCTTTACTGAAGTTTGCTTTGTGGTCTTATATTTGATACCTTTTTGTAAATGTTCCACAGATATCTGGAAAGTGATCTCTGGGGGGTTGTGGGGACACACACACACACACTCACACACACACTCATATACAGAGACACATCAAATCGGCCTTCATAGAAAAATGTCTACATCATTCATATCCTCTTTGTTTTTGTTTTTTACCCAGGTAATTTGCCAAAGCCTTAGAGGGTGTCTTTAAAATCTTCACCAGTTTTTAAAATCAAAAATATATTTAAATTATTTTTGGTTTATAATGATATGTACATGATGCATAGAGGTTTGTGACTAATGTATATATTTTTTGGATTTTCCCCTTTTTAAACATACCTTCACTATACTATCAGTGCTTTTTATTTTAAATTGCTTTGCAGTTAGAACTTTCTTTTCTTTGACCTTTGCCTTTAAGTCTTTTCCCATAATTTAATTTGTAAACTTCTCTACTCATTTTACTTTAAATGACCTTTTAAGGCAGTAGCAGGTAGTGATTGTGTCTCCGTTGTGTCTGCTTGCTGTTAGGAAGGGAGCTGTGTTTCATCTTGTTCCTCTGTGGGTAACCTGTATTTTCTAACCTGGATGCTCAGAAGACATTTCCTTATCTTTGAAATTCAGAAATGTCACAAGGATATCTAGTTCTGTCAGCATGGTCACTAAGCTAACGTGCATTATTTTCCTGCAACAAATGAAGAGATGCTGGATAAACATATAACAAAAAAGTTAACTCTGTAGCCCAGCCAGTCCTTTGCCTGCTAGCTTAACAGATTTATCCTTCCCTCTCCCCCTGCACCACTCTGTATAGTAGGGTCTGTCCAAGCAAACTATGTTTCCAGATTCCCTGGCCAAAGGGAGGCAACAACAGGAGGTGAGAAGGTGAGGACAGAGAGTGAGGCTCCCCACCCCTACCTACCTTTGACAGATGTCTCCATGGTACCTCTCCCTCTTAAGGGTTCCTGCCCTGCATCTTGGCAGAGCAGAGATATCCTATTGGGCGACCCCTACCATGGTTCTAGCTCCTCTGGGCACCCCACCTTTGAGGTTCTGGTCATACTGCCGTCGCCATATGTCCCTCCACAGTAGGGGTAGGAGAAACTTTCTGCTATTGCTAATCTCTGCTAACCAGCCTCTCGACAGGGGGTTGGGGGGGTGCTTTTCAGCCCTTCTGCCCACTTGGTAGGTAGCTCACTGTTGCACATCTTTTTATTGAACTAGCTGACATAGGCTCTGTTTTCCTGACTACACTTTTCCTGTTTTACACATTAAAATAACTTAGTGTGAAAGAAAAGAAGGGGAAACTCAGAGCCCAGAGAGGAAAGCGTAGGGGTGGACGCTGCTTCAGGGTAGGGAAACCCCCGAAGGCTCTGGTAGGTGGGAGTCTTAATGTTCATGCCGGGAGGAAAGGTGTGGTCTTGGGTCCACAGCAGGCAGGAAGCAGGAACTCAGACCCTGGTTTCGCTGCCCCTCCCATAAGAGGGGACTAGACTCAGTCTGCCCGCTGCTCAGCAAAGTGGCTGAGATGCTTATGTCTACGAGGAGCTGTGGCTGCCAAAGGAAAAGGCCCCCGTGACAAAGGAGAACTCCAGACCTGTGCCTCGGGGATGCGCACTCCATATCTACACTACCCACGTGGTGCGCGCCTTCCAGGCCAAGAATGAATGGACAAACTGGTCCCCAACTGGTGAAACCTATGGCACCTGTGCCTCGGGCACAGATCTCTGCGCATGTGAAGCTCCAAAGGGAAAAGCAACACCTGCTGAAGATGGCCCCGCCCACAAAGAGTGATACCACACCTGGAAACTGTTTACTGCTAGAGAAATCAGAGAAGTACCACAAAGAAGATTAGTGCCTTAAGAAACTGAGATAATTGAGATTCTGAAAGAAAATATGCAAAGGTCAGAGAATAAAAATTGAAAGATTTATACTCAGTGATAAATAAAAGATGGATTTATAAAAGAAACTAAACTGCTGGAAATGGAAAACGTCATCATTTAGATGAAAACTGAGCAGACAGGTTAAACTGTAAGTTAAGTTACAACTGAAAAAAGAATGTGTGAATGTAAAAATAATTTTGAGGAAATTGCTTACAAGATACACAGATAAAAATATGAAAATTTTAAACAAGTTTAAAGGGGGGGTGGGATGAATTGGGAGAGTGGGATTGACATACATACACTATTGATACTATGTATAAAATACATAACTAATGAGAACCTACTGTAGAGCTCAGGGAACTCTCCGCAGTGCTCTGTGGTGACCTATACGGGAAGGAAATCTGAAAAGAGGGGACATAAGTATACGTACAACTGATTCACTTTGCTGCATGGGAGAAACTAAAACAACATTGTAAAGCAGCTATACTCCAATAAAAATTAGTTAAAAAAAAGTTTAAGGAACTCGGAAAATACAATAATATATCAGTTAAAGTTTAGTTCAAGGACCAGTAACCACACTGCGTATTTTAAGGAGGAAGGGATTTAATACAGGGAATTTGATGCTTACAAGATTGTTGAAGGGCTGAAGGACTGGATTTTGGATGGCTCTCCAGAATGGCTCCCAGAATAATTCAGATTGACCCTCCAGGAGATTTACTACCACTGAGACTGCCACTGGAATCTGCTTGTTGTTCCTAAAACTTCCTTTGGACCCCCCAAAGGCTGGAAAATGGACTTGAAGTTGATCCGAGGATTCAGAAGCCATTGCTCTTCTGCCACCACCTTGACTACTTCTTCACAGCCAGGAAACTGGAGAGTGGACGGCGGAACACTGTTGCAGGAAAACATCATGTTTCCATGACTTTTCTTGCCTGTAGAAACAACCAGAAATGGTCAGGAAAAAAGACCTTCATCCAGCGGCATGCTGGAGCTACCTCATGCCAGCTTATGAAAGACACTGTTGGGGCTTCCCTGGTGGTGCAGTGGTTAGGAATCCACCTGCCGATGCAGGGCACACAGGTTCAAGCCCTGGTCTGGGAAGATCCCACATGCCGCGGAGCAACTAAGCCTGTGCGCCACAACCACTGACCCTGCGCTCTAGAGCCCACGAGCCACAACTACTGAGCCTACGTGCCACAACTACTGAAGCCCGTGTGCCTAGAGCCCATGCTTTGCAACCAGAGAAGCCACCATAATGAGAAGCCTGTGCACCACAACAAAGAGTAGCCCCCGCTCGCCGCAACTAAAGAAAGCCCACGCACAGCAACAAGACCCAACACGGCCATAAATAAATAAATAACTTAATTAATTAAAAGCAGGGAAGAAAAGACACTTGTTAAATTTTCAGGAATTTTACGAGTCAGTTATTAAACATAGCCATTCTTAAATGCATGATAAATGAAATATAAACTTAAATTCTCAGATGAAGTATAAACTTACAGTGAAATAAATTATATTACATCACAAAGGTAATAAATACTAAAAACTCTTCACTTCCTAATTATTTGACTACACTTTATTATTATCTATGATTTTGTGGTTAATTTAAGTCTATGACATGTATACGGTGAAAATACTGTATAATGGGGTGCTGGTATACTACTTCACATCTCTTCACAACTCCATGTTCACTGATATCACGTTGTTGGCTCGGAATTGGCCATTGTGGGAGTATTTCTACCATGGATAGGGGTAAATGCTACGGATCAAGGTGTTTTGTGAGACCCCGCACACATACCATTGTATTCATCTCTCTTCTGCATTCCGAACTTGGGCAAGTGCTTTCTAATTTTGGAACTAATTCTCATACAGAGCTCTAGTAGCAATGGAGTCTGGAAAACAAAGTTATTAACTTTTCAGCTTTTCTAATCTGATGGGGTATGAATGAATGTTGGATGAACCAGTCAAGAGTATTGAGCTTGAATGAAGAGGTCCAACATACATCTAATACATCTCTTTATGAAAGAGAGAATATCGAGTTGGGGAGAGAGCCTATATCTGAAATTATAGACTTAGAATGGTCCAGAATGAGTATTAGCAGGGGAACAAGTAGATTTCTCATCAGCAACAAAATATCCTCCGAGTACTAAGTAAATAATTTGTAATTCTTTACCAAGTTGAACTATAATCCAAATGAGATTGAAATACTTTTTTTTTAAGGAAAAAGACCAAAAAGCTTTCCATTTATAATTCCTTAATGAAAGAACTACTACATTCCCTTCATTAAGAAGGGAATTGAACCCAGAGGAGTGCAACAATGAGCAGAGAAATTAGTAAACTTGTAGAAAAGTCTAGGTAAGCATTGGTTGTGACATGCACCAATAACAACTACAATAATAATGACTAATAGTGAGGGGTTTAAAAGTAAGATTGAACTGAAATATTAGAAAACAATAGCATGGAAGAACAAAGCAATCCCAAAATGATAAGCAACCCAGTAGATAAAGGTAAAAAGCAAATTGTAGGAGGGGAAATTAGAACGGCCACAAAACATATAACAAGATGCCTAAGCTAGCAACCAAGGAAATCCAATTACAGATGAAACAGTCTGATCATACTCCTTGTCAGCAAGGCTGTGGGGGAAATAGACATGCCGATAGGCTAATGGTGGGTCTGTAAGTTGCTACAACCATGATGATGATTTTGAAAGATGTTTACAAATTCTTTGATACTCCATCTTTCAGAAGGTGGAGCCTAATCTCTCTCTCCATGAGTGTAGGCTTTCCTTAGCATCTTGCTTTTAATGAACAGAATGTGTCAAAAATGACGGTGTGATTGCTGAGACCAAATCATAAAAGCCCCCTCATTCTGTGTCTTGGATCACCTGCTAGGGGAAGCCGGCTGTCATGTCATAAGAACACCTGAGCAGCCCTCTGGAGAGTCCCCTGAGGATGTTGTGAACAGCCATGTGAGTACACCATCTTGGAAGTGGATCCTCCAGCTGCAGTCACACCTTCTGACGGTGGTGGCCCTGATCAGTGTCTTGACTGCAACCTTCTGAGAACTGCTGAGCCAGAACCACCCAGCAAAGCAATTCCTGATTCCTGACCCACAGAACCTGTGAGATAATAAATATTTGCTCTTTTAAGCCACTAAGTTCAAGGGTACTTTGTTATGTGTGACAGACAACTAACCCAACCACTTTGGAGAGCACTTTGGAAAAATTCTGTAATATTTTATCTAGGTATGTAGGCTAGAGAAATTCCCCTCAATTTATGCAAAGAGACACATGAAGATGTTCTTTGCGGAATGCTTTTCTTTCTGTCGGATAGTGGATACATGAATTGCAATATGCTTTTACAGTGGAAAACTATGGCATAGTTAAAAGTAAATTGCGTATACGGATTTGGGTAAGTCCCTAAGCGCTAATATAGATTGAGATGTGCAAACTGCAAAAGCGTATGTACAGTGTGATATTATTTATGTAAATTGAAAGATATATACAGCGATACTATAATATATTCTATACAGCTACACCCAAATGGAGGAAAATTTAAAATCATGGACCGGAAGGATACGTTCCACCTCCAGAATAGTGTTGTCACAGCTGAGTGAAGGAGGTGGAGGAATAGCATAGATGGGCAGGGCTTCGATGTCAGATATTTCTTTGAAAAAAACCTAAAGCAAATGAGGAAAAATATGAGCCCATGTTCAATCTGGGTGGTGGGTCCATGGGTGAATTATATTGTTTGCTGAATTTGCCGTTTGTTTGAAATACTCTTTGTTGCCAGTAATGTAGATTTTCATTCCACTACTGTTTTTGGATTTCTCCTTCGCTTTGCAAAGACCAGCACCTTTTCCAAATCAGCTTGCCTCTCAGCAAGCTGTCTTTGCTTTCTGACTTGATATCTCCTCACTGTATGCTGAGATTTCCTTATGAATTTGCATTCTTATTTCATAGACACCCTGGTTTTCTACTTATTTTTAAGGATGTAACCAGAAGCTTTGTAAAACTGTCTTCTTTCTTGTATCATATTATTGTTGACAATCTGTTTTTGGCTCTACTTCTTCTTGAAAGTGCTTCTTCCTCTGATGATGCAGAATTTTTATTTAGACCCTCACGTTGGTGTTTTCTGCTTACTCATTGCTGTCTGATTTGAGCTCTATCCAAACCCTCCTTGCCAATTGGCCTGCCCCTGCAGGATCTTTACAAGAGAACACAATTGTTTTGTAAGTGCTTAGCCCAACACTCAGCTGGTATCCATCTAGTGCATCTTTGCTGGAGTAAGTAGGGATCTTCTCGTCCCTATAACTTAACTCTTGGACTCTGAGGAGGAGACATACATTTCTGGGGTATCTGAGGTCTTCTGCAGTTCTTCCTTAACCAAAAGCAATACACGAAAAGCCATAAACCCCACAGGTCATTGTTCGTACTGACACTCATGCCCATAACAAATTTCACATCTTCACGTGCAGGGCCCGTGCCTCAGACCCTTCTGTTTCTAGCCGTGTTGCATGATCCCTGGGTAGCTAGAGGAAGGGGATTGTTGATTCACAGTGGTGCTAAGGGCAGTGAGGGTTTGACCCTGGCTGCTTTGAAAAAGCAATTCCAACAGAGTCGGAAGGGTGATTGTCTGATGTCATGGTTGGTCATTCCAGAGTCCCAGAAATAGAAGGGAATTTGGGTAGATAAAAATCTCCTCCTATTCCTTTACTATCTGACTCTATTATTTAGTCTGCATTCAAAGTGTGGATATGCCACTGATTATTTTCCATTTTAATCCTAACTGTGCCGACTTAATGGAAGCTTCTTCCACACCCTGGCATTGGTGCTGTTGGGAATATGATTATTTTTGTGTGCCTTCATGGATATTTCTAGGGGAATTTGACAAAGGCTCTATCACGGTTGGGTAGGCTCTTTAACTTCTAGAATGCAGGGTCAACATTGCCCCATGTTGTCTGCTAAATGGAGGACAGAAACCCCAGCAATGTATTCCAGGCGTTCAGAAGATGGCCCAAACTTCCGCTGACGTCTTGTACGTCCTTTCTTGCTTTGTTTTTTAAATTTAAAACAAAGGATATTGTGGGGTTTTATTTCCATATATATTTGAAATGTTTATGACGTTTAAATGCTTCAAATATTACTTTTTATTTTTTTGCGGCACGCGGGCCTCTCACTGCCGTGGCCCCCCAAGTTGCGGAGCACAGGAGGCTTCGGACGCGCAGGCTCAGCGGCCATGGCTCACGGGCCCAGCCGCTCCGCGGCATGTGGGATCCTCCTGGACTGGGGCACGAACCCGCGTCCCCTGCACCGGAAGGCGGGCTCTCAACCACTGCGCCACCAGGGGAGCCCTCAAATATTACTTTTTAACACTAGACTTTTCAATGTGGTATAATAATTCTGTTTGAATAACACATTGTATATAGAGTATTTTTTTGGATTAAAAATTTTTTTTATTTCTTTAACTGTGGTTGATTTACAATATTGTGTTAGTTTCAGGTGTACAGCTTCACATTCTTTTCCATTATAGGTTATTACAAGGCACTGAATATAGTTCCACGTGCTACATAGTGAATCCTAGTTATTTATCTATTTTATATATAGTAGTGTGTACCTATTAATCCTATACTCCTAATTTATCCCTCCCCATCCCCTTTCCCCTTTGGTAACCATAAGTTTGTTTTTTATGTCTGCTGTACCTCCTTTCCAAAGTCCATCTAAGACTTTAAAAATTCTTAAATTAAGTTCTTTGAAAAAATTTCGGAGGCAAGTTCAAATACATTTCTCTACATGTCTTTCTTCCTCTCTCTCTGTATCTGTAGCCCATTACCAGAAATTGATGCAACTTAAAGTACTTTAGAGAGAAGTGCTTCTCAAACTAAACTATTTGTGGGGAAGGACTAGTGTTTTTGTTTTGTTTCTTTTTTTGTTCAAAGCTCCAGTCCTTGGCAGAGTGATTTCTGTAAAATGCAGAAAGAACGAATTAGTGGAAAAATAAAATAAAAAAAGCAAAGATACACAGAAATCAATTCAACTGGTCACGTGCTTAGGTGTTGGGCCAGTGCTCCAAATTGCTATAAAAATTTCAATGCTTTCTTTCACTTCCTGTCCTTATCTATCTCGTTGCAAACAAGCAGTAGAGAGTATTCAGCTGGCAGTGGTCCACACACTACACTCTGGGTCGTGTTGCTTAAGAGGCCCTGCAGAATTATGTTCTGGGGTACTCTTTACCCAGAATAATAACATCAGCCTACAGGAATGTGCCTGGGTCTTCGGCACTGCTGAGAAAAAAAAATGGAAGAGTTAGTCTGGGTTCTCCAGAGAAACATAACCAATAGGATATATATAGAGAAAGAAATTTATTGTAAGGAATTGGCTTAGATGGTTTTGGAGGCTGAGAATTCCTACAATCTGGCGAGCTGGAAACCCAGGAGAGCTATTGGTGTCAGCTCCAGCCAGAGTCCAGGTCCAAAGGCAGGAGAAGACCAAAGTTCCAGCTCACACTGACGGAAAGAACACATTTTCCCTTATTTTCCCTTTTTGTTTTATTCAGGCCTCTAACAGATTGGATAAGGCCCAGCCACCTTGGGAAGGGCAATCTTCTTTACTCAGACTACCGGCTTAAATGTTAATCTCACCCCAAAACACTCTCACAGACACACCCAGAGTAATGTTTAACCAAATATCTGGGCACCCTGTGACCCAGTCAAGTTGACACAAAATTAACTGTCTCTGAAGAGCATCATCTCTTGACATCTCTCAAGTCAAAGTGTGTGGGGCTCTTTGTTTTTTTTTTTTTTTTAACATCTTTATTGGAGTATAATTGCTTTACAATGGTGTGTTAGTTTCTGCTTTATAACAAAGTGAATCAGCTATTCATATACATACGTTCCCATATCTCTTCCCTCTTGCGTCTCCCTCCCTCCCACCCTCCCTATCCCACCCCTCTAGGTGGTCACAAAGCACTGAGCTGATCTCCCTGCGCTATGCGGCTGCTTCCCACTAGCTATCTATTTTACGTTTGGTGGTGTATATATGTCCATGCCACTCTCCCATTTTGTCCCAGCTTACCCTTCCCCTTCCCCGTATCCTCAAGTCCATTCTCTAGTAGGTCGTGTCTTTATTTCCATCTTGCCCCTAGGTTCTAAATGACCTTTTTTTTTTTTTAAGATTCCATATATATATATGTTAGCATATGGTATTTGTTTTTCTCTTTCTGACTTACTTCACTCTGTATGACAGGCTCTAGGTCCAGCCACCTCACTACAAAAAACTCAATTTCGTTTCTTTTTATGGCTAAGTAATATTCCATTGTATATATGTGCTACATCTTCTTTATCCATTCATCTGTCAGTGGACACTTAGGTTGCTTCCATGTCCTGGCTATTGTAAATAGAGCTGCAATGAACATTTTGACATGACTCTTTTTGAATTATGGTTTTCTCAGTGTATATGCCCAGTAGTGGGATTGCTGGGTCGTGTGGTAGTTCTATTTTTAGTTTTTTAAGGAACCTCCATACTGTTCTCCATAGTGGCTGTATCAATTTACATTCCCACCAACAGTGCAAGAGGGTTCCCTTTTCTCCACACCCTCTCCAGCATTTATTGTTTGTACATTTTTTGATGATGGCCATTCTGACCAGTGTGAAATGATATCTCATTGTAGTTTTGATTTGCATTTCTCTAATGATTAATGATGTTGAGCATCCTTTCATGTGTTTGTTGGCAATCTGTATATCTTCTTTGGAGAAATGTCTATTTAGATCTTCTGCCCTTTTTTGGATTGGGTTTTTTGTTTTTTTGATATTGGGCTGCATGAGCTTGTAAATTTTTGAGATTAATCCTTTGTCAGTTGCTTCATTTGCAAATATTTTCTCCCATTCTGAGGGTTGTCTTTTCATCTTGTTTATGGTTTCCTTTGCTGTGCAAAAGCTTTTAAGTTTCATTAGGTCTCATTTATTTATTTTTGTTTTTATTTCCATTTCTCTAGGAGGTGAGTCAAAAAGGATCTTGCTATGATTTATGTCATAGAGTGTTCTGCCTATGTTTTCTTCTAAGAGTTTGGTAGTGTCTGGCCTTAAATTTAGGTCTTTAATCCATTTTGAGTTTATTTTTGTGTATGGTGTTTGGTAGTGTTCTAATTTCATTCTTTTACATGTAGCTGTCCAGTTTTCCCAGCACCACTTATTGAAGAGGCTGTCTTTTCTCCACTGTATATTCTTGCCTCTTTTATCAAAGATAAGGTGACCATATGTGCGTGGGTTTATCTCTGGGCTTTCTATCCTGTTCATTGATCTATATTTCTGTTTTTGTGCCAGTACCATACTGTCTTGATTACTGTAGCTTTGTAGTATAGTCTGAAGTCAGGGAGCCTGAGTCCTCCAGCTCCGTTTTTCTTTCTCAAGATTGCTTTAGCTATTCAGGGTCTTTTGTGTTTCCATACAAATTGTGAAATTTTTTGTTCTATTCTGTGAAAAATGCCAGTGGTCGTTTGATAGAGATTGCATTGAATCTGCAGATTGCTTTGGGTAATATAGTCATTTTCACAGTGTTGATTCTTCCAATCCAAGAGCATGGTATAATCTCTCCATCTATTTGTATCATCTTTAATTTCTTTCATCAGTGTCTTATAATTTTTTGCATATAGGTCTTTTGTCTCCTTAGGTAGATTTATTCCTAGATATTTTATTCTTTTTGTTGCCATGGTAAATGGGAGTGTTGTCTTTGGTTTATTACTTTGCCAAGAAATGTACCAGTTCTTCGACACTGAAAACAGGAACCCACCCCTTTGTTTTTAACCTGCTGACATCTTGTCCTTGATGTGACCATGATGCCAGGTGATACCCAGGAAATAGACTCTTTTTCAGCTCTGGTGCTTTTCATTCAAATAGCCCCCTCCTCCTGATACAGTCAGCTGCTTGCTGACACCGCTCAGCGCTGGGGCCCCCAGTGCTCTGTTGCTGACATTCTGGATCCCTTGGCACCTTAGTGTGCAATGCCAGCCAGCTCTACTCTGAAACTCACCCTCTGCCAGGTCGTTCCTGACCCTCCTTCAAAACACGGTATGTTTTATCTTCCACCTAACACATCATGAATTTCTTTTGCCCTGCCTCCTACTTCATGTAATCCTTAGCAAAGAATTACTGATGATGTTTATTGAGAACATACCTGATGCTAAGTCAGGTGCTTTCCATACCTTATCTTATTTCATAGTTACAAAAATACTATTCAGTATGTTTCCAAACCCCAGTTTTACAGAGGAGGAGACTGAGGCTTACAGAGGTCAATTAATTTACCTACATGGCTAATCAGAGCAGAGCTAGGATTTAAATCTAACACTGCTTTTGACCAGAAAGCCCTGATTCTTAGCCAGGAAACCATACTGCCTTACAGAAAATACAGAAAGATTGTTCACATGGTAAACAGTCACTTAAATAATATTTCTCAATGAGTAAAATGGCTGTTGAAAAGAAATATATATATATATTCATTGCCCACCATGTAAGGATCCATCTCTTGAGTTTTAGCTCAGGACTCTGTTTTCCTTTGCTGGCGAACTTGTACATTTCCCTTCCATAGCCAAAGCCAGGATCTTAAAGCTTGGGTTTCCCCAGGTGGCTTGGAGTGAAATTTAGTCCTTAATTGCAGCAGCTGTTTTTAGCTTACTTGGTATAATGCTCTTCCTTTTTTTGAACATGACTTTATTTATCTATATGGCTGGTTCAATTGCACGTGTTTTCTTTCCCACTAGACTATGAGCATTTTGGGTGAATGAACTGAATACGTACCTAATTTTGTAAGCTGCTTTTTCCAGAAGCAATTATGCTGGTCTTTCAAGTGGGACTCAGTTGTGACCAGTTTTTTCTGCAAAGTACTCAGCGTTCCTTCTGTGGCCGAACGTGGCTTGGACACGCGTGTTTGAGTATAACCTTGTTACCGCGGCTGTAAAAATGTGTGTGTGGCCGGTCCAGAGCTTCAGGCAACCAAGTAAAAGGTGGTAATGGGAAGCTATTTATAAAATGCTGAGAAACTAGAGTGATGAGTGGTGAAATGGGGAGAAATGCCTTCTGGGCCTGTATCGACCTGAGGGGGGCCTCCCTCCAGGTGGCAAAATTAGAGAAGATCGGTGTGGGTATTTCCCCATGTTTAGGAAGGATTTAAATGATGGTTAAAAATAACAGCTGGTGAGACTACTGGGTCCCCGGGCCAGTGCTGAGAGGGAAGCGTTAGCCATTGTTGATGTCTCATCCCCTGGACCATGGGAATCTGTCCAGGCTGAAATGACCATGGCCACACGTGGCGCTCCAAATTAGGACTGGCCTTAGGAAAGGGAGAGCAGTCCTAGCTCGTGCATCTGATTCTCACCTTTAAACCTGTTTGGTCTGAAATTTAACTTTGAGAAAAGAGGAGATGGTAATTGAAGTCTTCTTCCAAAGAAAGGTTCTTGCCTATTTGTGTATAAGGATGGATTTGGCCAGGAGGGGGAGGGGGAAAGTCTGACTTATATCAGTAGTTCGCTGAATATGTGCCCCTTATAACTGGCAAAGGCATGCGTACTCTGGAACCAACCCCCCCCCCCCCCCCCGCCCGTCACTTGCAATTGGCCCGTGGATGTATGTACGTTTTGTTAGCTGTGGAAAGAGTTAAGACTGGGTTGGAGGCTGGTGGCTGGCTCTTGCCTCTGCCATGTGTTTGGGGCTCAGAACGTTTGTGAGAGTTGCCCCAGTTGTTATGATGAGAGAAAAGTACCTTTGATAGAAATAGAGAAATCAGGAAGTGTGGCCTATTTTTTAGGAAGATAATTAGTTCATTTTTCTACATCTTGAGTTTGAAATGAGAGTTTGACGTCCAGGTGGAAATGTCTGGTGCTGAGCTGAGGCTGCTTGGTTGAAAGAGAGCTTAGGCGGCTTGTGTTCTAGATCGGATTCTTTCACTAACTGGCATCCTGCTCTTGGTCAAGCCCTGTAACTTTGAAGAGTCTCTTGGGTTGATCTCTAAGTCAGCAGCTCTCAGCCCATACAGGGGCATGCTGGGGTGAGCTCTAGTTGGGAGGGAGAGAGAGGAAGGGGCGTCCTCTCGGGCCTGTCACTCAGTGGTGTCACAGGGAAAAGAAGACAGGGGCCCCTGCCCCCCTCCAAACATCCTTCATCAGGGACAGTTGCTGTCATGAGTGTGGCTTGAGGGATGGCAAGGTTTGGGAACCCTGAAGCCCTGAGCAGTCATCCCCAGAGACTGGCCTTCTGTTGCTGTCTCTTCCTGTAATTTACACCTTGTTACTCAGCAGTGCCCGGAGGGGCCGCTAGGACCACTCCAGCTTAACGTACAGACGCAAACTTTAGTGCCCAAAGGGACCCTATGGGGGACTCACATGGAGAATGATAGGTGTGTGGGGAGAGAGCACAGGGGCCGATTCTCTCCCACAGAACCCCTGTCAGGGAGGCCCTCAGCCTCTGCTTGTATGCCCCCATTGGCGGGGAGATCACCCCTTCTGGTGCTGCCCAGTTTACCTTCCTGGAGTTCTGTTAAAAGGGTGTTCCCTACCCACACCCTAGAATTGACTCCCCCTCCTGCCTGCCAATTCCCTAATTCTGCTCAGAGGCTTCTCAATCCTCTTAGGCCCCTTTGCAGATGGAGAAGCAGAACCGGATATGCCCCATGGCTCACTCACTATAACAGAGCTTGCTCTTTCCCCTATGGAGAGATCCAACTTTCTCTCTCTCTCTCTTTTTTCATATTCTTTTCCATTATGGTTTATTATAGAATATTGAATATAGTTCCCTGTGCTAAAAAAATAAGACCTTGTTTTTTTTTTAACGTCTTTATTGGAGTATAATTGCTTTACAATGGTGTGTTAGTTTCTGCTTTATAACAAAGTGAATCAGCTATACATATACGTATATCCCCCTAGCTCCTCCCTCTTGCGCCTCCCTCCCACCCTCCCTATGCCACCCCTCTAGGTGGTCAGAAAGCACCGAGCTGATCTCCCTGTACTACGTGGCTGCTTCCCACTAGCTATCTATTTTACGTTTGGTAGTGTATATATGTCCATGCCACTCTCTCACTTTGTCCCAGCTTACCCTTCCCCCTCCTTGTGTCCTCAAGTCCATTCTCTATGTCTGCGTCTTTATTCCTGTCCTGCCCCTAGAAGACCTTGTATTTTATCCGTTCAATATATAATAGTTTGCATCCCAAACTCCCAGTCCAACCCTCCCCTGCCCCCCCCGCCCTTGGCAACCACAAGTCTGTTCTCTATGTCTGTGAGTCTGTTTCTGTTTTGTAGATAAGTTCATCTATGTTCTATTTTAGATTCCACATATAAGTGATATCATGTGATATTTGTCTTCCTCTTTCTGACTTACTTCGCTTAGTATGATAATGTCTTGGTCTATCCATGTTGCTGCAAATGGCATTATTCCATTCTTTTTTACGGCTGAGTAGTATTCCATTGTATATATGTACCACATCTTCTTTATCCATTCATCTGTCGATGGACATTTAGGTTGTTTCCATGTCTTGGCTATTGTAAATAGTGTTGCTATGAACATAGGGGTGCATGTAGCTTTTTGAATTACAGTTTTGTCTGGATATATGCCCAGGAGTGGGATTGCTGGATCATATAGCAACTCTAGTTTTTTGAGGAACCTCCCTGCTGTGAGAGACCCATCCTTCTAACTGTGTCTCTCCTCCCTCCCTTTCACCTTAGTCTGGAGCCTCTGGCCTGCCTTGCACTGGTGGGAACTTCAAAGTCCCAGGGGTGGTGCTCTGGTACGAGGAGCTTGGAGGGTTTGTTCATCTGGTCTAAGGGGATGCGATGCTTTCATTTCCTGTGAGCATGCTGGAAGCTGCTTTGTTTTGGGACACCTTGAGATGCTGCCCACCTTTCCTGCAGGGCAGGTGTGATTGGTGTCTCAGAGGGCTATGCTCATGAGCCACTCGTGCAGGCAGGTACAGGGCTCCTTCTCAGAGGTACAGACTGTTGTCTGTGTTTACTCAGAGCCTGGCATTTCCGACCTGCTTTGAGTGCAGTGTAAGTGCAGAACCTGCTTTACCTGGGAAAGCAAAAAGCAAAAGTTGGATTTCCGTACAGTCACGGCTAAGACATATGGTCACTGGGCAGCCTCACATTTTGGGGTGTGCAGTCCTTTCCTAGGAGGATGGAGGAAGCTTTTATCAGACCGGGGAAAGGAGCAGAGAGTATCCTTGTTTGCATGGAGAGACAGTTGGGTGATGCCAGGGTATCCCACAGTCTGCCAGGACCACATGGCTCAAGTTCCTCATTAAATGGGGAGAATGAAGTAAGACGTACAATGAAGGAAGGGACAGAACTTGGGATCCTTCGGGAATTGCTCTGGCCACGGGGACCCTGGAATTCTCTGACTTTCCCGCTACCAATGTTCTTGTTATTTAAAAAATACTCCTGGCCATCTGAACACCAGGGTGGTCCTTCAGGGAAGGAAAGGAGGAACGGATGATGATGATGTCTTTCTTTCCCCTGCCCCCTGTCTCTTGTGAGCAGGGAGAAGATGCCTTTTCACCACGTGACGGCCGGCCTGTTGTACAAGGGGAATTACCTCAACCGATCTCTGTCTGCTGGCAGCGACAGCGAGCAGCTGGCTAACATCTCTGTGGAGGAGCTTGACGGTAAGGAGCCCGCCTTGCGTGGGAGGTGAGCCACCGAGGGAGGCATCTGGGGCCACTGTGCGTCTAAGACGCTGGCCGTCAGCTGTGGCCAAGTCTAACCGTGATGCAGCAGGAGAGAGTTCAGAGATCACTTCTGCCTAAATGACTTCTTTGTGTGGGATGGACCTGGTGGCCTGAAAAATCTATGGTGAATATTTCGGCTCCTTTGGGTACCACAAGGAACCCTCTGACTGGGGAGACAGGCTTCTACTCGTGACACGTATTTTCCAATTGATGGAATCTTGGTCGCCAGTAGTGTTGCCCTGTTTCCATCTTCTCATTCACCATGGGGCCCAGCTGCGGGGAGGTCATAGACTTGTTCATGGCCGTCTCTTGACTTGTGGCCATGGTGCTTGGAATCCTGCCCAGATCAGAATCATCTGGAAGCTGTGTCTAGGTGGGAATGGCCGGCAATTATTTTGATTGCCTCTGTGCCTCTGTAACAGTGTAGCCTTGGCTTTGGGATGCGAACGAACCTGGGGACACGGTGACTGAATTCATCCTGGGACAGTGCCCCTTTGTATCCTGGGGAGATCAACTCCTTGATTAAAAAAAAAAATTAAAACAAGGAAGAAGGTTTTTGTTTTTGTCTTTTAGAATAGAGAATTAGGTTGATTCAGCCAGATGTTTGCCTAGGCATCTGCTGAGGCCACGCCAGATTGGTTTCCCTTCTTGTTTTGAAATGCTGTGTTCCTGGTGACACTGTTTTACAACAAGAAGTTTAAGTTTACTTTCTAAAATAGGGAAGTTAAAATTACCCCATATGGCCCATATCTTTGCTTTGAGTATAATGGTCTGAACCAGTGTGATTTCTTTGTGCACGTTTCTTACAAGGGGTATGGTAGGCGGGGAGATTCGTCTCTGGGGCAGGGAAGACAGGCTCGCTTCATGAAGGGCACGAGATGGGGCAGGCGAAGGACAGGGCTGTCGGATAGCTTTCTTGCTCTCACCCGCGTTGTTTGCTTGCTGCTCGACAGGCATACCATGTTTTATTACTCTTCGCTTTATTGCAGTTCGCAGATACTGCATTTTTTACGGATTGAAGGTTTGGGGGGCAACACTGCATTGTCAGATGCTGGTTAGCATTTTTTAGCAATAAAATATTTTAAAATGAAGGTATGTACATTGTTTGTTTGGACCTAATGCCATCACACATTTAACAGACTACAGCATAGTGCAAACGTAACTTTTATACACGCTGGGAAACGAAAAGATTCGGTGATTCGCTTTACTGTGCTCTTTACTTTATTGCGGTGGTCTGGAACCGAGCGCGCGGTATCTCTGAAGCCTACCTGTAGAGGCTTGTTTACGTCCATGATGGAGCAGTGGAGCTCAGTGGCTGGTGGGCTGGGTCTGGAGGAGAGGCCGGAGGATATTAGAGGAAGGGGAGTGATGTGGGCAGAGCCAGACTCCCTAGGCCCAGCATCTGCTCACTGTGGTCTGGACAGACTGGGGGCCAGAGAGGAGAGCAGTATCCTCAGATCTCCTGGCCTTCAACTGGCCAGAGGATATTTGGACAAGGGCACGGAAGCAGAAAATAGAGCCCTGACCTCCTCCAAAATGAGCCCATCCTGGTGGCCACAAACAAGGCCGAGGCTGAGCTGGGTGTGTTGGCAAAGTGAGGTGAGGCCCAAGCTTTCCTGTGTCCTGGGAAGGAGTCCTACCTAGTGGAGAGCAGGGCAGTGGTGCATTGATTTGGGAGGGGGACTGGTTGCTGTACCTCCAGTTTTAGTCATCACTTAGCAGGGGCGACTGGGAGCCTCCTGTGTGGAGCCCTGTGGAGCAGAGGCCATGAGACTTGGGCAGAAAGTCTGTGTGTTTCGGGCAACTCTTTTTTTTTCTTTTTAAATTGATGTATCGTTGATTTACAATGTTGTGCTAGTTTCAGGTGTGTAGCAAAGTGTTTCAGTTATACATATACATATGTATATATATTCCTTTTCAGATTCTTTTCCTTTATAAGTTATTACAAAATATTGAGTATAGTTCCTTGTGCTATACAGTAGGTCGTTTATCTATTTTATATATAGTAGTGTGTATAAGTTAACCCCAAACTCCTAATTTATCCCCACCCCCTTTCCCCTTTGGTAACCATAAGTTTGTCTTCTCTCTGTGGGTCTATTTCTGTTTTATATATAAGTTCATTTGTATCATTTTTTTTTGATTCCACATATAAGCAATATCATATGATATTTCTTTTTCTCTGTCTGACTTACTTCACTTAGTATGATAAGCCCTAGGTCCATACATGTTGCTGCAAATGGCATTATTTCATTCTTTTTTGCGGCTGAGTAATACCCCATTGTATAAATATACCACATCTTCTTTATCCATTCATCTGTCGATGCTCATTTACGTGGTTTCCATGTCTTGGCTGTTGTAAATAGTGCTGCAGTGAACAGGGGGGTGCATGTATGCTTTTGAATTATGGTTTTCTCCAGATATATGTGGGGCAACTCTTGCAGAGGCTGCGATGCCTAACCCAGTGAAGTTTGGAAATCGTCTATGGCTTTCACATACCCTGGCTTTCCATTTTTCTTCCTCCTCCTTCCCAGCTTTGCCATGAATAATCAAGAGATGATTTTTCCAAGACTTCTCAGAGTGATGGCTTTTTTCTCTGTGAAATCTGGGCCACTGTCAGGGCGTATGGCTTTTCAAGAGATCCACTGCCTGGATTTCGGCCCTTCTCCACTCGGGCGCTGGCTGAACTCTGTTCTTGGGCAGGCAGCAGAGCTCACCACCCTGTTGTTTCTGTCAGGCACAGGCAGCTGAATGGGGCTGAAAGGCGCCTTCTCAGCAGGTGAGACTAGCGGGCGGTAATTCTCACAGCCCTGGAGGTCCTGGTGGGTGGCCTTGGCCCTGGAAGCCCTGGTTATGGGGGGCAGGGGTCCCTGGTTGAGTGAAGCTGGACTTTATGGCCTGAGGTCGGCTGGGGAAGATGCTGTATTTGTCCTTCAGGAGGGTAATCCAGGCTCTCAGCCCGAAGAAAGGCCATTTATTTTCTAATGGAAGATTCCTTCTATTCACTTATTTATTTATCTCTGCCAAGGTGAACCCTGAGTTATGGCTGCTTACGCTTCGTTACGAGCATCTTGGGGCTCCAGGCAGGGCTGTGAGATGTGTTTTGAGTGCAGAACCGGCGGGCAGGGTCTGAAAACCAACTGGCTGGAATCAGTTCAGAGGACTGCAGCTTGGTTCTCGGGGAAGCCGGTTTCCGAGACTGTACCTGTTTGCCGTCCTCTTGGAGCTGCCTTGTGTCAGCCCAGCCCTCATATCCTACTGTTCGGGGCCGCTCGTTTATCCTCACGGGACATGTGGTGCTGCACGGGGAGTAGATGCGTTGGACGCGGGTGGATATTGAAGCATCCTCTGTGGTCCAGCCACCTGGGGTGCAGATGTTATCTGGGTACCATCCCTGCCCCGGGTGGCTGCAGCCTTTTGCTCATGGATCACCAAGGGCAGGTTCCCTCACCTGGTCAGTGTTTGTCGCTGGGGATGGAACGCCCCTTTCCTTCAGTGTAAGGATCAAGGGCGCCCAGTCCATGAGAGGTTACCCTCTGAGAACGAGGCCACTCAACATGCAGGCCACCTCCAGTTGCCCTTCGCTCCGGGAAGTTTCTGTTTCTTCTCTTTAAACAAAGCTTATGAGGAATTAAGGCAAAGCTGCATCCAGTTGGCCAGACTGGAATTGGAATTCACCCAACAGGCAAACTCAGCAATGATGCATTGGTTGAGATCCTTCCTTCCTCTCCTTCCTTCCTCTTCATTCATATTTTCATTCCTATTCATTCATTCATTACAGGAGTGTTTACCCAAATGCTTTCTGGGTGGAGGAGGAATTCAAAGAAGTATAATCTTCGTTGCCTGGCTCAAGGATTTTACAATCCACCCAGGGAGTTTATGTACATACAAAATATGTTAGCAGTATCTTGTACTTTTAGAGTGTGTCATGTGGAATTTTATTAGAGGCATGAATTATAATTTCTTAAAAAGAGTTTTTTCATTGCTACTTATTGAATAATCTTGTGAGGCTGTCTTAATCTTAAACTGAGCTTGCCTCTATCTGAAGTTGACTCATTTTCATTAATGTATGGTGTTCCATTGTATATAAATATACCTCAATTTCCGTATCCTTTCTATTCAGGATGGATGTTCGGGTTGTTTCCAGTTCGGGGCTATTAGGCTGTAATCAACCTCCCCTTCTGTTGCAGCTGTGATGTTGGGGGCTGCTGTCCTCACGGCTCCCTGTGGCCACCGTGAAACGTCTGCGTGTGGGTATTTCACGTTATTTTTGCCAGTAACAGTGTCAGCCTCTCAGATTAATTTCTTGGGTCTTCCTTTTAGCCTAGGTTAGTTTGCTGTCACATCTTGGATGGTTGTTATTTCTGTTTTTTTCTTCAGGAATGCCTGCCATTCTAATGCTAGATCTTCATTCGATGTTTTCCACAAAATGCGTCTCTTCTCACATCATTTTCCTCTGTT
Organism: Delphinus delphis; assembly: GCF_949987515.2. NCBI lineage: Eukaryota > Metazoa > Chordata > Mammalia > Artiodactyla > Delphinidae > Delphinus > Delphinus delphis. The sequence goes on from NC_082697.1 coordinate 74,105,149, forward strand.
TTGCACTTCTACGTTCATTCTTGAGTCTGTCTACCACCTCGTTGATTTAGTTGTTTGCAGTCACTTAAAAAAATTTGCTTTTGATTCCCTTTAGAGTGTATTTTCATTATGGATGAAAGTTTCAGTTCCTCTGTAGTTTGATTTTATTTCAGTAGCTCCCCCTTAACTTTTTGGTCAAAGTATAATACAGAAAAGTATTACTGCACAGTTCAATTCTTATCAAACATGAACATACATGCAGCAACCACCCAGGTTAAGGAATAAGGTGTTACCAGCACCCTGAAGTGCCCCTGAGGTCCTTCCTAATACCTCTTCCTCAAAGACAACCACTGCCCTGAATTACCTATCACCATTTAATTGTGTTTGTGTTTTTCCTTCATCTCAAGGGGGTTATATTATATTTATTGTTTTTCATCCAACCTCTTTTCTTCAACATTATACTTGTGAGGCTCAACGCTGTTTTTGAGGGTAGCTGAAGTTCATTCATTTTCATTAATGTATAGTGTTTCGTCACATATAAGTAGATCTCAGTTTATTTATCCATTATATTCTCAGTGGGTATTCGAGTTGTTTCCAGTTTGTAGCTATGAGGATACAGCCCTTGGTGTTGCTGTTGTGCTCTGCTCATGGCAACCTCTTCCTCTTTTACTGGAGCCATATTTTTATATTCTCTCCCAACTCTTTGTGTTACTGAGAACAATTTGTACACAGTTTGTGAAAATCTCTTCTGTTTCTTGTCATCAATTCTATATAGAGATTTTTTGATAATAAATATCTGTTTCTCCAAGTCTCCCAGCTGATGCTGCCTTTGTTCTCCATTAGAAGGTGTTTTTAGATGGTCCCCTTTGCTTTCTTCTGTTCTGCTTTGTGACTCAGCAACGAGAGTTCTTTGTAGGTCCACGATCTGTCAGCAAACAAGGTTTATAAAGAGTCTTTAGCCTTCTTCCTTCCATCTTCACTTTATTCCAGACCTGGGATAACTTCCCCCTTTTCAGCCCCAGCTGGAGAGTCCAGTTTCTAGAAGACGTTCATCTAGTCCACGGCTACTGGGCGGAGGGGGGATCTTGATGGCCCCTCCTCTTGGGTTTGCTCCTTATGTCACAGGATTCAATTAACTCCTATATTCTTCTTTTCTGTTGGTCTCCTTCCTGTTCCCGTGCTGGTATCCAACATTCTGGTGCATATCCTGGCTCTCATCTCTCCCCCGCAAATAATCCAGGGTGGGACACACCCTCCCATGGCTCTTATTACTCTCAGAGAGTCATGTTCCCCGAAGGAGCTTAGAAAGGAGGTGCTGCTGAGGTGGGTTTGGGTTGAGGAATAGATCACCGTGGAGAACAGTTGCTATGAAATAGGGACCGACCGCTTGACTCGCTGGTCAGCATAGCCTCTGGGTCCCTGGCGGGGTAAACAATGGTGATGAGCCAATGTCTTCCTTCTGTACGTGTTTCTCTGGTTCCCAGGGTGGGTGCAAATTGTGTTTCTCCAGTTTCATTGGTGTGGCAACTAGCAAAAATTCTCCTCAGGCTCTGACATGTGTATACATCTCAAAATTAATATTTCTGGGGATGTGCATACATTATCCTACAGACATTTCTGGAGGGTATTTTAATTTGAGTTTAGGAGTGGATGTATCCATCCGCCAACTTTCAAACACAAAAGCACCACTTCAATAGTTGACTACCTCCATCTGGACTGTTCCAGAGCCACTGCATCTGCAGAACCAGTTTCCTCAACGGCCCCCTGTTTGCCTGGTCCAGAGGACTCTCAGGTGTTTATTCTGGACTTTCTGCCGCATCTGGCAGCATTGCTCACACCCTTGGTTTTGGTTTGTCACTGCCTTGGCATCCGTGTCACTAGCTGGCTTTCCTCCTTCCTCTTTTCTACCACTTTGACATTCCCCTCATCTTCTGCCCACTGCTGATGCACCGTTTTTCCCCGGGGTTGGTTTTTGCTGTCATCCCCAAGGGCAACTGCATACTGATCGCCTCGGGATAGATATCTTTGATCCCTGCCTCCCTCCTGAATTCTAGACCTGCTACTTATAGTCCTGTGTAGATGTCCCACGAATCCCTTAAACTCCAGTGATCCAAAGCTGGACAGATTTTCTTTTTCTCTCTCAAACTGCTCCTCCCCTGGAATTTTTCTCAGGAAATTAGTCACATTACACCCAGTCAGCCATGGTGGTAATTTGGGGGTCATCCTTGATTCCTCTTTTTCTCTTACTCCACACGTATTATTGGCAAAGCCCTGCAGACCAACTTCCTTCTCCTCCAACCACATGGCTGTTTTCTTGGGCCAGGTTCTCCCACCAGCTAGACAACTGCAGTCACCAAGAGGTGATCTCCTTGTGCCTCATCCAGGATATCAGCCTTGTATCAGTTCAGTTCCATTTCACTGGAAGGATGCTTCTCAAATACACACTTGATTAGGTTATCGTTTTTCCCTTCTTGTCCTACAAACATGTTCACACACACACACACACACACATAAAACAACAGTGTATTTAAAATTTCTTTAATTCTTTTTAAAAATTTAAAAATCTATAGAGGTTCTGGAAAGTACAGTGAATACCTGTATACCCTTTGTCTAATTGCTGACATTACAGCATTTGCTTTCTCTCTCTTTCCCTTTTTCTCAACACACATGCACAATTTTTTCAGTTCTAGAATTTTAATTTGGTTCTTTTTTATAGTTTCCATCTCTCTGCTGAAATACTCTGTTTACTCATTTAAATGATATTTTTCTTTAATTCTTTGGACATATTTTCCTAAATCTATAGTAGCTCTTTAAAGTCTTTAGGTATTAAACCCATCATCTAGGCTCTAGATCATCTGCGGGTTGATTTCTGTTGTCTTTTTTAGATTATAGTCAAGTTTTCTTGTTTCTTTGCACACCTGTTAATATTTGACTGTACACTGAACATTTTGAATGCTATGTTGTATCGACTCTGTGTTCTTTTGGCTTTCTTTGAAGAGGGCTGATTTTCTGTTCTAACAGGTAGTTCAGTTACTAGCCTACCACCTTAAACTTCTTTTGGTTCAATTTTGTTTTATTTTATGTTAGGGTAGATCTTTGGAAATCCCAAGGTGACTCCCAAGCCCCTCTAGCTTGGGCGGGACTCAGCCTCCAAACTCTGTCTCTCTTGTGGATCTTGTCAGGGCTTGGTTTTAGGTTTTGTTCAGGTGGGTCTTATGTAGGCCTTCAGAGTGTGTCCCTTACTCTTAAGATGTGTCTTTCTAGTGTCTGGATGCCTGGGGTATTAATGAGGTTTTTCAGACATCCCCTAGGGATACTTAAACTCTAGCATCTGTCTTCCATTCTCAACCTCATAGCAGCTGCTTCCTGGTAAGTCTGGTTTAATCTCAATTTGCACTTGGGTTGCCCAACCTTCAGCCAAGTATTCATAAGGAACCCCCACACAGGTTTCCGAAGCCCCCTCCCTGCATAGTTTTCTTCCCTCTGCTGCCTGACCCCCACAGGTTCTAGCCCCTTCCACTACCCCAGTGTAAGAACTGTGCTTGGGAAATTGTCCCTGGGCAGAGGGCCAGGGTGAACGTTGAACGTGGGGCTCACCATGTGAATTTCCTCTTGCCCTGCTATTGCAGCCTTGTGCTGCCGGTTGTTCATGGCCTGCAAACAGTTGCTTTGCGTATTTTGTTCAGGTACACGGTGGGAGGGTTATTCTCAAACCAGTTACTTTGTCACAGCAAAAGCTTATCATTAGTAATTTTTTTTTTACCTGAACCAGTTAAAAGTAATTTTCAACCATCATAGCACCTTACCCTTTAACACTTCACTTCTGCCTGTAGTTCTGAAATGGCTCTCCATAGCCTGTAGCTGTGTTAGCTGTAGCGCATCTCTGCGTCAGAGCATATGAAGCCCTGTGTGGCCTGGACCTTTCATTTTGTCTGCTTCAACTCCCTACTTGCCTTCTAGATCATTTCCTGCTGCCTCACAATCTCTCCTGCTTCCCTGCCTTTGTTTCAGTTGCTTCTTTCAGGAATGTTCTATCTACCTGGGAAAGACCTATCCATATTGTAAGTTTCAACATTGTCAGTTGTTGTCATCCTCCTCTTCATCGTCACAGCTGTTTATTGAATGCTTACTATGTTCCAGGAACTGTTCAAAGTGCATGAGATGAATTAACTCATTTAACCCTCTCAACAATGCTCTGATGCAGGTGCTATTATTAACCCCGTTTTTGCAAATGTGGAAAGGGGAGACATTAAATAACCTTGTCCAAGGTCGCCTAACTAGCATGTGTTGGAACGGGGATGCAGCCTACCACCTGGCTTCAGAGCTCGTGCTTTTTAAGTTCTATGTTCTGAATCCTCCCACCTGCTAAGTAAGACCCTTTGTGCCTTCCCTGCACCCTCGTGTCACTATCATATATATCACTGCCACCGCTGTGACACCTGGGTGAGAACTTGGCTGATTAATCAAACTTTCAGTGGGTGGAGAGATATTTTTAAAGCTCTGTGTGAGCCCAGTGTGTTTCTCACGGAGAGCAGAGGTGCACAGCAGCCCAGAAAAGGCTGGTGATGGGCTTGAGTTCATGCTGGAAGGGGACTGCCTCCTGTGCTCTGAGCTCTGAAGAGCCCCTTTCCACCCCCACTTGTCTGGTACATCATATATTTTCTTGTCAGGAAGCCTCCCCCCACCCTTTCTTCTTTCTCCTCTACTCATGCTGGTTGATTTAGAAATCTCAGAGGCACACCCTACTAGCCTTTTTTGAGATGCTTCCCTCTACGGGCTTTTCAAGCGGGGTTTTAAGAAGGCAGCAACGTTACTGTCACAAGAAGAGAAGCTCTCAACTCTTATCTGAGAAGGCTGATGCCTCAAAGTTCTCTCCTCCAGAGGAGGCGATAAAACCTACACAATGAGCCACATCATCTAACAGGAGTGGGAGTGCCAGATAGACAGCTCTGCTCGGGAGCTGGGAATTAGCCTTACAACCCTGGTCTTTTATCTACCTGGGTGCTTTCCTGCTAGAGGCTTGACCTGCCTTTGAGCCTTGAGAGGGCACGTCTTTTGTGGTGGGTTGTGGAGCTCTGTTAGCAGAGCCAAGGAGGGATTTCTCTGACGGCAGCTGCTTCTAAGGGCCCACTCCTTAAAGGGACATTTGCCTGAGTCGTCTTGATCTGAGCATGTGTTTTGATAGCTGTGGCCAAGAAGGAAACCCGAGTACCACCCCTGCCACTTTCATTTTCCTCATTGGTAATTTGTATGCTGCCTGCTTCCCAAAGTGATGGAGACATCATATGATAAAAGAAGAAACACAAACTGCAAAGGCTGTCAGAATAGAAATAGGAAATAAAAATCCATATACCAAGAGGAAGAAAACAATATGACAGTCCCTAACACTAACACATTTACTGTGAATGAGCGTTAAATTTAGCTCCAGGCTTCCAGTGGGTTGGGGCAAAAAAGGTAACATACCTTCTTCCAATGACAACCTTCAAGGATCCTATTGGAAGAATAGTCTTCTCATTTGTATTTGAAACAGCAGCCCTTTGGCTCATAATAAAAATACCCACCGTACAAACATTTTGTATTGTTATTCCAAAGATGTTGGGGGCTTTCAGCTTTTTCTCAACCTCTAATTTCTGAAGGTTTTTTAAAACCTTTTACCCCTAGTAATGGTGCCTTTTGATGGTGGTGATTCTCAGTGAAGGACTAGGTGCTAATCTTAGACTCCAGATATAGAAAGAGGAGGGCAGATGGTAGTTTAAAAAGGCTTCCCACCGGATGATGCCAAGTAACCCCTGTAGGACATGTTTCTCTGGTTTCCTCTCCTAAGAACCCTACTTGAGATAGTAGGAAGAAGTGATATCTTGGTATAAAAGTTTCCTACATGTAGCTCCTTCCCTTCATGTAGGTCCTATATGAAGGACCTACATCATAAAGCATGACCTTTGACTTGGGATATCTGTGGAACAGGAGTTACCAGCAATTCACCCCTGTCATAAAATAACCTTGATATTCTTCCTGTGGAACCTTCAGCTTTCAACAGAAATGCATCCTAATAGATCTGCTAAGGTAATTAAGCTCCACAGTGCTTCCCCAAATAACTGAATAAGTTAACCCGTTGAGTCCAATTGTTCTGCATTATCCATCTGGATACTGGAGAGAGTTTGCCAAAACTCATCATTTTGATGTTGGCTTCGTTGATACTGAGCTGTTTTCTCCTGGTGGTAATTGGCCAGCAGCAGGTTCAGCTGTTTCCTGGGACTACTGAGGGATGTGATATTAGCAATATGTTCTAGCAGGGATGGCTCACTCGTCTTTCCTCTTCACAGTGGCATCCGGAGCATCTCATCCAAACACTGCTCCAAACCATTGAAAAGCAGGTGATGAGCTAGTACACAGCCATTTAAAATACGGGTTTTCTCTATCAAGGTGGTCATTTCTACTTTCTCTAATTCTCAAGCCAAAATAACACTGAATTCACATTGAGACCTATATTGCTGTGTGACAAATTACTCCCAAACTTACTGGTTTAGAACAAAAAACATTTTTATCTCACCATTTCTGTGGATCAAGAATCCGGGAGTGGCAAAGATGGCTGGTCTGGCCCAGTGTCTTTCAAAAGGTTGCAGTCAAGACGCTTAGTGGGATTGCAATCATCTGAAGGCTTGACTGTGGCTGGGGAATCTATCCAAACTCACTCCCAGGGCTGTTGGCTGGAGGCCTCAGTTCCTTCCATGAGGGCCTCCCCTTAGGACTGCTTGAGCAACTTCATGACGTGGGGTTCGGCTTTTCCTAGAATGAATGATCATTTTATGATCTTGTCTCAGATGTCACATATTGTCACTTCTGCCACATACATTCGCTAAAAGTGAGTCACTACATGGAGCTTATACTTAAGGTAAGTGGAATTAGGCTTCATTTCTGAAGGGATGAATATCAAAGCATTAGCAGGTGTATTTTAAAGCCACCAAAGAACATACAAATTAGCTGGGAGATGGCTTCTAGCTGTTGAATTGAAAGCTAGTGAAATGTTACAGAAAGTTCTAAAGTCATACTTAGCAATTTCTTTATGCAGTAAAGAAGAGAGGACCAAAGGTCATTGCTATAAAAATAGGAATTAAAGCCTACCTGACAGAGTAGGGTCTCTGGAGTTCCACAAATCTGGGACTATTCCAGTTTCACTACTTAGCAGTTGCAACAGGGCTGGTTAGCTCTTCTCCAATATTGTTTCTTCCTTAGTAGAAGAACGTTTAGCTGGACAAGTGGGTGCTAGAATGAAGACTACATTTCCCAGTCTCCTTAAGAGCTAAGTGTGGCCGTATTAGTAAGTTCTGGCCAATGAGATGTAAGCCAAAGTGACACTGGGCAACTTTGGTGCTCTTTGCCTCTTCTTTATCCTTTCCTCCTTCTTATTACTGGAGTGGGAATGTCTTCATCTGACACCATGAAGACAAAGGTGGCAGAGTGGTGAGCTGGAAGGCTCCTGGGTGTCTGAGGATAGTGGAACAGAGAGAAATTGACTTCTGTTTTGTTTTTTGGGGCACTCACAGCTGAACCCAAACCCACCGGATCAGCAGCCGTATGACCACAGACAAGTCATCCAACCTTTAAACCTATTTTCCCATTTTTAAATTAGTGTCTTACATATAATGCTACTTTTAAGAGTCTTCTGCTTACTATTTTTGAGGAGGACGTATTGTTGTAGAAGATTAGAAGTGATGGATCTATTATTTCAAAGCAAGGGAAGTTTGTCCTTTTTCTAATACATATATGACTATATTTCAAATTCACCCATTGAAATGTGAAAGGAAGAGGTTCAGCAGGGGCAGAAAAGGGTGGAGCCAGCAGGGAAGGCTAGATGGCAGAGACCCAAAATGCCTCCAGGAGGACATTAACTTTTGCTGGGTTTGTTTCATTATGAGGGCAGCACCCAGTTACACTATGTCCCTCCCTGTGAGCAAACATAGTGAACGTTCAGACACATAGTGACTGCTCAGAAATACTTGTTGAATAAACGAATGCCAGGTCCTCTGATAAGAGAAGTTTGTCCCAAAGTGAGCTATTCATTCTATAATGAGAGTGGAATTGGGATGACGTATCTGGCAGTGAAACGTGGTTGATGATGCATGGCGTTTAGAGTCAGATGCTCCACGAGTTTTGGTTTTCTCGCACGTACAATGTGGATAACAGTATATACTTCAAAGGGATAGTATGAGGTAATGTATGCAGAGTGAGTTACTATTGTATATGGTATGTAGTAAGTGCCCAATAAATAGTAACAGTCGTAGTAATAGTAATTGTTGCTATTATTGTTGTTATGATGACGACGATGATGAAGATCACCACAATAATGACAAGACACATCCAGACAGAGGATTATTACTTCCACCTTGGGGCAAATTGGCTCCTTCGAGGAAAAAGGAAAACACTAGTCAGTATCCTATGCAGCTGTCCTGTCAGGACAGGCTCACTTCAGGAGGTGAATGCCCCTAACTGGAAAGACCTTTCAATGTGGAAGAATCTGGGCACCCCACCATGATTCTCTGTGTCTAAGCCCATAAGGACATCTTTCCCGACCTTAACTTCAACACTTTACCTTGCAAAGCCCTTGTCCTCACTGGAGTGAAAGTAAGAGTCTAAGTTGTCAAAGGGGAGGAAGAGGACCCAATGACACTGACTTCCAAACCTTGGGTTGTCCTGAGAGATAGAACCAGATGTGGGAAACTTGTGCAGATGGTTGAAAATTCAGGCTTTCCGGCTCCTCACTGTGACGCTTCCAAGGATCAGGAATGAACATGCCCATAAATTTCCTTTTTAAAAATATCTCACACGACTTATTCCATGGGTTGGAGCAGAGGTGGTGATGGTAGATAGGAAGGCCGAAATCATGGCCAGATGACCAGAACCCACTCCCTTTTAGAAGGGGACATCATCAGCTCTTTGAGTTCAACACATTGGAAAGAAGTCTTCCATTCCTTCCTCTTTGAACTGGTTCTGTTGGAATAGTGATGCTTTCTGGAAATGGAAGAGCCCAGCCATAGGTTTTGCTGGATGTAGCTTCTGTCCCTGTTTCCTGTTGTGTTCCCTTTGCTGGCTTTTTCTCACTCTCCCAGGGTTCCCCTAACCTTATTTGCTTAAAATTCAAGGCTATTTTTGGTTTAATGTTTCTTCCAAACTATAGACATCAACCTTCAGTATTAATGGTTTGTTTGTAACGCTAAAGTTTTATGGTGATAGTGAAAAAACTGTAGTTCCCCCCCCCACCCCATAAAGCTGCTAAAACAAATGGCCCCAGGACCTGAAGTCACGCTGGCCTAGGGAATGTGTCGCCATTTTCACGCGCAGGCACAGGGCTGGTTCTTATCCTGGTGCCAGTTGGCTTTGCTGGTTATTACCCTGCTGGTATCCAGTAAAATGAGCCTCAGGATACAGAGCTCACCTCCATCTGGGTGGCAATTTAACATCTCTGCCTAGAAGCATCTTAGGAAGGAGGGGTCCTAAAATTCTTGGTCTGATGCCTCTAAGCCAGTTGTAGGAGATTTTATAGAGCTTAGTCTCTCTGCCCTCTGGTGCTCAGGTGGGGAAGGGGAGTCCCGGGGACCACACCTGAGAATTCACTGTTTCCTGCACCTCCCTGGTGCTTCGTCTCAGACCACCAAGTGCAATTTCTTAGCCGGCACGTACTGGGGCTGCAAAAACTCCTGAGCATTTCAAGTGCATGATTGATCATGATTTGATGCTACTTTCTTTAAGAACCCTTCAGAGGCACCATCTATTTCTGGTGTAATGACCTATATGGGGAAAGACTCTAAAAAAAAGAGTTGATATATGTATATGTATAACCGATTCACTTTGCTGCACAGCAGAAACTAATACAACATTGTGAATCAACTAGACTCCGATAAAAATTAAAAAAAAAAAGCACTGAAGGTCATCCCACTAGAGACGGTCAACGGGGCCCTTGAATATTGAATTCTGGGACTCATTAGCCTGGAGATCAAAGATTTTGGAATCTTCATTATATTGAAGTGACGGATTAAAAAGGCAAAGACCAGACCCCAAGGCCCAACAGCCGTGCATTCCAGGGGCCACAGTTGGTCACTGGTGACCGGGGGATTGGGATGGACCACTTCTATAGCTAAGCTTCTTCAGACCCTTTAACTGCACTTTATATGCCATGGTTAGTCCCCTAGGACTATGAAGGATATAATATCCTTCATAGGCTCAAAAGCGAAAATCCTCTATCGGAAGGAAGTACTCTTTGCGTTAAAAAATAGGTCACCTATTTGTGTTCAATTAATTTGCCTTGTTGATTGATGGTGCCCCTCTCTTTCAAACTCTTTAAGTGAGAAACTTGCCTAAAACTCATCAGCTGTCTTAGATTTTCTGAGAAGTTTATGCCGGCTCCCGGCCACAGAAATCTCTTTTTTAGGGTATCATAGAAATCCACTCTAGTTTTCTCTGCTAAATAGACCTGCACATAGACTGCGTTACTCCAAAGGTCACTCACCTATAATGAGGGCTTCCCCAGGCCACCATCAGGCCAAGGATAAAGAGCTTGGCTTCTAGGGACTTCCCTGGCGGTCCAGTGGTTAGGACTCCGTGCTCCCAGTGCAGGGGGCACAGGTTCGACCCCTGGTTGGTGAACTAAGATCCCACATGCCACAAAGTGTGGCCAAAAAAAGAAAAAAAAGAGCTTGACTTCTTGCCTGCAGTGGCGAATTCCAGGGATTCTGGTGTTAGCCTGAACTTGGTTCAAATCCTAGACCTGTCATTTATTATCTCTGTGCCCTTGGGCAAGTCTTACATACACATCTTCATGTCCTCATCTATAAAACGGTGTCATATAGTTCCCACCTCGTGGGAAGAGCAAGCAGCATGATTCCTGGCGCCTGGCAGGGTGCTCGGCAGGGGCTTTTAGCATTCTTGCTTGGCAGGCTGTGGGGAAGGAGTAGGACTATAGGGAAATCCCGAATTTCTTTCCTCTTTCTTCTATGCAGGCAATTCAAAAGTGGATTGAACAAAATTAGGAAGGGTGAAGGATGTTTTAAAGGGAGAAGACGAAACTAAGTCTCATATGTGAATCTGAAATTTGGTCACATTTACATCTTTTTCAGGGGTGTGTGTGTGTATGTGTGTGTGTGTGTGTGTGTGTGTGTGTGTGTGTGTGTGTGGAGGGGGGAGGGGTGCTGAGAGCCCAGGTTCTGGACTTGACCCTGAACCTTTTCCATAGAACCTCTGGAACTCCCCAGACCACAGGAGTCCTTCCACCTCTGACATGACGTCATGGTTGTATGGAATTATAGTTCAACATTTTGCTGATGTTGTTGGGCTGGGCATGCAGGGGAGAGGGATCTACGATTATTGAGTATTTATTTCATACATACACTAGGCTATTTCTGTCATTCATCCTCCTCCTCATCATTATCGTCATCATCATCATCATCATCATCAACATCATCATCATCATCATCATCACCCGGTAGAGTCACTCTCCTCCCTCATCCAACTCTCATTTTCTCCTTCCCTTTCTTTGAACCTCAGACACACATTGGTTCTGTTGCAGGAGAGAGGTTGCCCAGGTAGGGGTACTGGAGATTCAGGTAATACCCAGGTTTGGAGGGCCCAGGGTGTATTTCCTCATCGTCTAGGTGTGACCAGGGCCAGTTTGCCAATGATTAAGGCAAGAACTCTTCAAGATGGAATGTCTTTCTTGAAGCATAGAGGCGATAAAGGCTGCCATCGAATGCAACAGTAATAATGTCCCCATGAGTTGTTAAATCTTGAAATGTATCCATCTGTTCAGTATATCTCTCTTTAAAGAATATTTAAGTGAGATAAAACATCAAGGTATGTGCTAATGGCTTCAGGTTGACTTGTGGCCCTGTCACTGCTGTGAGCTCAGAAATAGGCTGTCCCTTCCACAGACACACACACACACACACAGACACACACACACAGACACACACACACAGACACACACACACACACACACACACACACACACACACACACACACACACACCACACACATAAAACTGTAGAAAGATCATGTTTTCCTCCAAGCCTCTGATGATAGTTTTTGATTAGAATATGTCTTTTGGCTCAAAAGCATTGCCTATTCACTGCAAAACACATTTGTCTTCATAGAGAAGGTGCCTCAGTGTGTGTGCTCGGCGTGGCTAGAAGTCACTTGGGAGGCTGATGAGTGGGGAGAGCAGACAGCAGACCCGGGGCAGGGCACTCACACATCACATTGTACCTTCATGGCCTTAACAGATTGCCAGGCAGAGACAAATCCAGTCCATTCTCACAATCATGTTCTTTGCGTTCTTCCCAAATTTGATCCGGTCCTGAGCAAATTCTAAACCAAAAAAACCCCCCAAACAACTCTCCTTCCCCCAAACCTAGAAGTTTGTAGAGAAGGCAGCTATAAAATTGTCCATTGCCAGGCTAAGGAAACTGGATGAGAAAAACCTCGTAGCAAGATTCTGCAGTGGGCAAAAAAGATAGCACGTCCGTGAGAAGGCCCAGAGGCTTTGTGAGTCTCAGTTTGTATCCCAGTAAAATGGGGATCATTATCTCAGAATTGCATCTTGCCTAACACAGGAAAGTTATGAGAACCGAGGTACCAGTTATGTAGAGCTAATGCCTACATGAGAAATACTATAAAAGCTGAAGTTGTGAATTCGATGTGTTGAGTGGTTAAGAGTGCAGGCTCCGGAGCCCCACTGCGCACCCTGCATCCATTCAGTTCTTACCACTGCTCTGCCAAGGCCTTGCTGTTATGATTCTCATTTCCAGGTGAGGACACTGAAGCCCAGAGAGGTTAAGTCACTGCCTCAAGGTCACACAGCTAGTGAGGACAAGCCAGGTCAAAGACACAGGCTGTCTGACTCCCAAGCTCCCAGTGTTAACCTTTAATGGTGGTTAGCCTCTCATAATACTTATTCAGAGGATAAGCTCATTTAAAAAAAATTTATTTTATTCAAGTATAGTTGTTTTACAATGTTGTGTTAATTTCTGCTGTATGGCAAAGTGATTCAGTTATCTATCTATCTATCTGTCTATCATCTGTCTATATTCTTTTTCATATTCTTTTCCATTATGGTTTGTTACAGGATATTGAATGTAGTTTCCTGTGCTCTACAGTAGGACTTTGTTGTTTATCCATTCTATATATAATAGTTTGCATCTGCTAACCCCAAACTCCCAATCCATCCCTTCCCCACCTCCCATCCCCCTTGGCAACCACAAGTCTGTTCTCTATGTCTGTGAGTCTGTTTCTGTTGCGTAAATAAGTTCATCTGTGTCCTATTTTAGATTCCACATATAAGTGATATCATATGGTATTTGTCTTTCTCTTTCTGATAAGCTCATTTTTTGAGGGGAGGAATCAGTGGATAGGGAAAAAGAAAACTGAGTGCCTTTGGATAGAATTTTGTAGTTAAATTGGAGGAGGGAGTGGCAGAGAGAGTGGGATGGAGCTGGAGGGGAGAGGAAAGATTTGGAATGAGGACTGCAGGAAATTGTGGAGAAGAGTCTGAGTTCAAGGAGGGATCTTCACAGGACCAGCAAGGCTCATTGAAGGTTTATCTACTGTCGAAGATTCTGTGGATGTGTTGATGGCTACTGGGGGGAAGGTGTACACTCTGGGCTGGTTCTGCCTTTACCAGGAATTAAGCGTGCAACCTTGGTCAGGCTCTTGAGTTCTAGACCTGACAGAGGAGGTGGATGTGCTTGGCTGGCCTCTCTGTAGGGTTAGGGTGATGGTTTCATGGGATGTGCGCTGGTTTGTGTCTGGTGCTTTGTACAGGAAGATGGTACCTCCGTGGCTCGCAGCTGGTGTCGCGAGGCTGGCGAGTCCATTGGAGTTTCAGCTGCAGTGACACTGAGCCAGGCAGCGGTGGTCTGAGTCCGTCCCCACTCAGGAGAGGCACTGGGCAGAATGATGAACCTGCATGTCCCTGTCTAATCAGGTCACTTGGAACTATAGGATTCCTAGTTGCTTTTTGGCACAAGCCATGTGGTTTCCCAATATTTCTTTAATGAAGGAATCTGTGATCTACCGCTGCTTATGTGCTTGTTCATTATTTTACCTAGCTTTCATCTTCTTGATTAAAAAAATTTAAAGTTTTACCTTTCTCTTGTATCTTGGAACACCCTAAAACTTAAAAGTCTTTTGAAAATGCCTTTCACAGCAACAAAAATGCAATCTATGATAGTCTACTCTGATTCTCAAAATGTGATTGAGATTATATGTTTGAGAAAAAAATTTCAGATTGAAATTTACCCAGTCTTGTGGTAGGTTGAATAACATCCCCCCGAATATGCCCGTGTCCTTCTTCCTGGTTCCTGTGAATATGTTACTTTACATGGCAAATGGTACATTGCAGATGTGCTTACAGTAATGATCTTGGATTATCCGGGTGGGAACAATGTAATCATAAGGGTTCTTATAAGAGGGAGGCAGGAGGGTCAGAGTCAGAAAGGATGTGAGGATGGAAGCAGAGAGAGAGAAAGGCTGGAAGATGCTGTGCTGTTGGCTTTGAAGATGGAGGAAGGGGCCACAAACTGAAGAATGCAGGCAGTCGCTAGAAGCTGGAAAATGCAAAGAGACAGATTACCCGCTAGAGCCTCTAGAAGGAATGCAGCCCTCCTCACACCTTGACTTTAGGAATTCTGACCTCCAGCACTCTACGAGAATAAACGTGTGGTTGTTTGTTACAGCAGCAATGAGAAACTAATACAGATGTCTACTGGTGGACCAAGCTGCCACACCTGTAAAAGGGTCATGATTTGTCTTTTATAAAAACACGTTCTGGGCTTCCCTGGTGGCACAGTGGTTAAGAACCTGCCTTCCAATGCAGGGGACACAGGTTCAAGCCCTGGTCCGGGTGGCTTCTCTTGTTGCAGAGCACGCGCTCTAGGTGTGTTTGCTCAGTAGTTGTGGCTGGCGGATTCTACGGAGCAGGCTCAGTAGTTGTGGCGCACAGACTTAGTTGCTCTGTGGCATGTGGGATCCTCCCTTTGTCCATCGATAGTACAGGAAAACTACATCTTTCAATCTCCAAGCTGCTTATAAACATGTTTCCTCTGTCTAGGCCGCCCTTTCTGCCCATCCTTTATCTTCTGGGATCCTCGCAGACCTATTTCTCTTTCAATTGCCACCTCTTCTATAAAACCTCCAAAACCTGCCCCCAACTAGATGGAATTCATTCTCTGTGCTGTAACTTGACTTATACCTGACTTATATCACAATAACAAATTTTGTGATTGGTTTTTTTGGTATGTCTTAGTTTCTCTAGAATACTTTACTAGACTGTAACCTGGAGGGTAGGAACACACTTATTTTTGAATCTCTCGTAGAGTTTGCAGCGGAGCCTTGCACGTGGTAAGGACTTAATACATGTTTGTGGACTCATTGAATCTCTTTAAATTGAAATAATCTGAAACCAGTTCCCAGAATTTCAATATAATCAGACTTGAGACGTCTTTACCCTACCATGTTATTAGAATCCAGTGGAGATTTACTGAGTATCCCTGCCAGGCGCTGGGAATGCAGTGATGAAAAGTCAAGGTCTCTATGACTAAAATCAGAGATTTCTTCAAAAAGGAACTTTACGCTCTCTTTCAGCATTCCAAAAAGGTTCAGCCCATCTCTTGTGTCTTCTATGTCAGTAGTCCTGAGCAAGGAGATTTAACCTTTAGAATGTCCTGGTTCCATTCAGTAAGACAGAATTCAAGACTGCAGTAGCTCCTGAGAAGATCACGTACAGTACACGGAGACAGGACAGTGGTCACTCATAGTGATCTTGGGTCAGTAAATAAAGGCTAGAGAGAAGGATTAGAAGTATGTTGTATGTTCTAGAAATATTCCATTTCCATTGGGAATGTCTATGGATTTCAAGTGTCCTTGCTAACCTTGGTATCATTTTACTGGCAATAATTGAGAGCCAGTTAGGTTTTTTTTTTTTAAATTTCAAATGTATTTATGCAATACTTCTAGAAGTCTCTGAATGTATAATCATTTAATTTCTCTGAAACGTTTACGAACAAGTGAAACCTGACATTTTCATATCCACCACTAAGGTGAATTTTATTTTCTCAACACTGTGTAAAAAATTATGAATTTGGGGCTTCCCTGGTGGCGCAGTGGTTGGGGGTCCGCCTGCCGATGCAGGGGACACGGGTTCGTGCCCCGGTCCGGGAGGATCCCACATGCCGTGGAGCAGCTGGGCCCGTGAGCCATGGCCGCTGAGCCTGTCATCCGGAGCCTGTGCTCCGCAATGGGAGAGGCCACAGCAGTTGAGAGGCCCGCGTACGGCAAAAAAAAAAAAAAAAAAAAAAATTACGAATTTGCTCCTCTTACTCCCGAAGGTTAAAAATACATTTAAGATTTTAAACCCAAACATAGAATTACCTACGATCCAGCCTTTGCCTTCTGGGTATACACCCAAAAGAACTGAAAGCAGGGACTTGAACATATATTTGTACAGCTATGTTCGTGATAGCATTACTCACAGTGGCCAAAAGGTGGGAACAACCCAAATGTCTGTCAACAGATGAATGGATAGACAAAACGTGTATATCCACACAATGGAATATTATTCACCCTTAAAAAGGAAGGAAATCCTGACACACGCTGCAATATGGATGAACCTTGAGGACATTAGGCTACGTGAAATAAACCAGACACAGAAGGACAGATACTGTGTGATTCTACTTCTGCGCTATACCTAGAGTAGTTAAATTCATATAGACGGAAAGAAGAGGGGTGTTTGCCAGGGGCTGGGGCTGGGGGAAGGGGCAGGTAATGTGTGCTGGATGTGGAGTTCCATGTTTGTAAGATGAGAAGGTCGAAGAGGTGGATGTGCTGATGGTCGCACGACAATGTGAATGTACTTAACGCCACTGAATTATGTGCTTAAAAATAGTTTAAACAAAAAGATTTTAACTCCGTAACCTTTCATCATAGTGGCCTGTACTTTTCAGATAGCATATGGTGCCTTTGTTTGTAAACAGCGGTATGGCTGAGCTAAAGTCTCCGTCATTTTAAACAGGAAGGTGTGTTGTGTCAGATTTGAACCTTCCTTGTGCGAGGTTAAAACAAAATGGTGCCCTTACCTTCTTTTTTTTAAAAAAATAAATTTATTTATTTTAGGCTGTGTCGGGTCTTCGTTGCTGCGTGCGGGCTTTCTCTAGCTGTGGCGAGCAGGGGCTACTCTTCGTTGCAGTGCATGGACTTCTTATTGTGTGGCTTCTCTTGTTGTGGTGCATGGGCTCTAGGCATGCGGGCTTCAGTAGTTGTGATGCACGGTCTCAGTAGTTGTGGCTTGCGGGCTCTAGAGCACAGGCTCAGGAGTTGTGGCGCACAGGCTCAGTAGTTGTGGCTCGTGGGCTCTAGAGTGCAGGCTCAGAAGTTGTGGTGTGCGGCCTTAGCTGCTCCGTGGCATGTGGGATCTTCCTGGACCAGGGCTCGAACCGGTGTCCCCTGCATTGGCAGGCGGATTCTTAACCACTGCGCCACCACTGCTCCTCTTACCTTCTTGACTTTTTAATATTATCAGAAACAGAAGAAAACAAAAACACCAAAAATCTGCAATGGAGACGTCTAAGAAAGGCTGCTACTGCTTCGCCTAGCCTCCTACGTGACACAGATTTGGTGTCCAGTAAATGCCTGTTGAGTGGGTGGGTGATTACGATACATTATGCAAGGCTGACCATAAAGTAAAGTGAATGACTCTCAAGCAGACCTACTTGAACCAAAATATTCAAATTCAACAGATGTTAACTATGAATCTGCTGTATGTTAGAGAGTGTAGTTCATGCTAGGTCTGAGTTGAAGGCATTAAAAAATAGTTTAACTCTGTTCCTATCCTTTGAGAGAGGCCACCGTGGGCACTGATGGCAAAACATGATAACAGATTTTAAAGCGTGGTCCATGGGACCGTAGAAGTGTGTACGTACAAGGCCAGAGGAAGGAGAACAAATTCATTCAGAGGGGCTGGTGGGGAGCATTCAGGGAAGGTTTCCTTGAGGGTCCGATGACTGAGCTGGTTTTAAGGGACCAGGTGTTTGTCCAGTGCAAACGGGCAAGGGAGAAGGCATCCCAGGCACAGGGAACAGCAGTGGCAAAGACTTGGAGGCATGATGCCCTCTGATGTGCACAGGACACTCTGAAACATAATTCAGTCCAGTGGGAATGAAGGACCCTGCAAATCAGTCATTCTTTCTCCAAGAAAGCAGCCCTTGTTCCCAAAGGACTAGATCTTTTTTTTTTTTTTTAAACAGGAGAAAAACATACAAGTTTACTTATCTTTTAAAAAATTTTTATTAGAGTATAGTTGATTCACAATGTTATGTTACTTTCTGCTGAATAGCAAAGTGAATCAGTTATACATAATCAGATATCCCCCATTTTGTAGATTCTTGTCCCATATAGGTCATGACAGTATTGAGTAGAGCTCCCTGTGCTATGCAGTAGGTCCTTATTAGTTATCTATTTTATATCCAGTGGTGTGTATGTGTCAATCCCAGTCTCCCATTTATCCCTCACGCATTGCCCGTGGTAACCATAAGATTGTTTTCTACATCTGTAACTCTATTTCTGTTTTGTAAATAAGCTCATTTGTACCATTTTTTTAGATCTACATATACATGACATCATATGATATTTGTCCTTCTCTGTCTGACTTACTTCACTCAGTATGACAATCGCTAGGTCCATCCATGTTGCTGCAAATGGCGTTATTTCGTTCTTCTTTATGGTTGAGTAATACTCCATTGTATATATGTACCACATCTTCTTTATCCATTCCTCTGTTGATGGATATTTAGGTTGCTTCCATGTCCTGGCTGTTGTAAGTAGTGCAGCTACAAATATTGGGGTGCATATATCTTTTCGAATGATGTTTTTCTCCGGGTATATGCCCATCTCCTTTTTGGAAGCGGACTACAAGCCCCTGAGACATCCTCAAGAATATACTCACCGGTGATGACTCTCTCTCTTTTTTGAGATCTTAGTTTCAGCATCGGCTGATGGCTGTTTCCAGTCAAATCATGGGGACCAGTGGACCGACCGAGCTGGCAATACTGCTTGCGTGATGGCACTGGGACACAGGTTGATTTGTCTTCCTTGGACACTGGCTTTCAAGGACATTCAGAAGAAGGTTCTCTGAGTGTTTTGAGCAATGGTAGCTGCAGGAGATCCTGTCAGGCTCCCCCAGGTGACCCCCACGCTCACTAGAGAGTGTTAAAGACATCACATATCATGAAAGTTAGAACTTTAGGGGAGAGCGATGAGCTGGTTGTAGGAGAGCGTCATTCGTATTTGAACCTGAAACTTGATTTCAGTGCTGCAGTGAGACTCGGGCAGAGCTCAGACTTGGACTAGAAACCACCAAGTCATGTCACCCTTGGCTTGTCCCTAGCTCTCCTGGCTGTGATTGTCCAAAGCTAGCCTGCTTTCAGGAGGAGAGGCGCTTTGATGCTCGTTCTGCTGGTTTTCATAAAGGGAATGGTGCTGATCTAGGCTGGATCTGCCGTCTGTTCCGAACCTCACTGGCGCTGAGGACCCATTTAGTGCCAACTGGCAGGGGCTGGGCGTGCTGAATCATTCGACAAGCCACACTTTTGCTTTTTCTGTAGAATTACATTGGCCTGCTGAGCCAGCTGACCTACAAGCCCACTGACCTTAGGTATTTAGAAAATGAACATCTCAGAAACGTGATACTCAGAGTTTAGAAAGATTTTGCTATTTTCGTATAAAATACAGTAGTGTGCTACATTTTTCTTGTATGTTGATATGACTACCGTGCAGGATTATTTCATGCAGGATACAACGGAAGTGAAAATGTTATCCCTGCTCTTGGAGGAGGAGTTGAGATGGGAGAACACCATAGAACGTTCGAATTGGCAACACCAAGAAGTGCTTTAGAAATCATGGCCTGCCCCATCTTACCTGACGGATGAGGAACGGAAGGCGCACACTGGTGTAGATGCGCCCGTGATTAGCTGTCAGTGGAGGTTCGGGGCTTTGAGGCCCCTCCCTCTTGCTTCTTAGCCTTGTCTACTTCAGTGAGGGGCGTTTGACCATGGTGGGTTTCTGTCTCGTTATAATCTTGTTTTTTTCGACTATACCCCTTATTCCATGAATCCCTCTTAAATAGTTACCAGCAGCCCAGGCCCCTTCCTCCTAGCAAATGAGTTTTCTGAGTAAAGGCTCTACTTAAAATCAAAAAGGCCAAGAAAGAAAGTTAAAACATCGAGACTCCATTTCAATGCCCTTAGAACCAGCGTAAATTACCCCTGAGCACAATTTCAGTGCTTCCCAGGGTCAAACCACACAGCCTCCAAACAGCCAGCCCTCCCCTGGAGCTTGCTGTAGCCACCTGTCTTTCACAGGCCTTCCTGCTTTGGGGGGTCATTTCCCTCACAAGCTTCTGGAAGCCACCTCTGCTCTTGGAGGGCTTCAAGATGCTAGATTATGCGCAGGCATTATCCGGGCAAAAGTCTCTTCCTTTACGCATTTGTGGCCAACAGCGCCTGGCAGAGAGGGCCATGGCATTGCAGGCAGTTGCATTTTCCATGGTAACACTTCTTGGGCACTCTTTGTGGGACGGTTCCATTCCCCTGCTGTCTGCAGTCTCATCTTTCTTATAGATTTCCACACGAGTGGCCAAAGAAACTCGGGTTCGTGGAGGGTCGAGAGAAGGATCCCTTTCCTTTTTGAGAGGAGGATCCCTTTCCTTTTTGAGAGGAGGATCCCTTTCCTTTTTGAGAGGAGGATCCCTTTCCTTTCTGCCTCTGTGTTAGGCATTTTGGTGGAACTCCATCAGCCGAGGGCCTGACGGCTCTTGAGTGACGTCAAGCCGCCCACAGATCTGCCCCAAGCACCTGAAAAAGCCCAGCTGCCTACAGCTTGTTCTTCGGGCCTTCTTCTTGTAGATGCTCGGGCCTGGTCTGGCGGAGAGTTGAGGACATGAGGCAGAGATTTGATCGACAGATTTAATCACAACATAAGACAACTGTGCGAGCGCTATCACGGCAGAGTCCAGGGTCACGGGGAACTGGAGAGCTTTCTCCTACTTTTAGAAATGTGCCAGGTCCCCTGAGTGGAGTCCTGAGCCCTTTCACAGTACAGTCCGTGAGGGCTGCTGTAACATCGTTCTCTGCTCCCCAGCGCGGCGTGTGGGACTCTTTCTGTTGGGCCTGTGAAGGGTTTCATTGGCAAGCCTGTCTGTTCTGGTGTTAAATAATTTTTACACCATGGAGATATTTCTTTAGGAGTGGCCTCCCAAATGGATTTCTATAAAGCAGATTCTTTTAAAAATGCCCTAGGGGAGCTCAGTATTTAAAGACATTCTATAAGGCAGGGTCACCTCAATTTGTCTGTTATATGTTTTTATCTATTGTTTCTTTTTTAAAAATTGTGTTTCTTTACAGCGTTTTTTTAAAACATAACTTTTATTCTTAACTATTTTTTTAACATCATTATGATTATTACTATATATATATATATTTTTTTTTGGCTGCATTGGGTCTTCGTTGCTGTGCACAGGCTTTCTCTAGTTGTGGCGAGTGGGGGCTACTCTTTGTTGTGGTGCTTGGGCTTCTTATTGTCATGGCTTCTCTTGTTGTGGACTATGGGTTCTAGGCACACGGACTTCAATAGTTGTGGCACGCAGGCTCAATAGTTGTGGCTCGCGGGCTCTAGAGCGCAGGCCCAGTAGTTGTGGCGCACGGGCTTAGTTGCTCTGCGGCATGTGGGATCTCTCTGGACCAGGGATCAAACCCGTGTCCCTTGCGTTGGCAGGTGGATTCTTAACCACTGCACCACCAGGGAAGTCCCTAAAGCAAGTTTTAACCAATATGTTGGGAAACCCTGACTGTTGCTTCTCCTCCATTCCTTTCCACCCATCACTGGGTCCTCCTTGACCACCTTCTGAGATCCAGGATCTGGGATGTGTGCAGACTTAAATTAGAGATGGCCTCTGTCCTCAAGAAGCTGGGAAGATTAGACAAGCTGACTTCAAATAACAATGGAAGCAACAGTTCAGGATTTGTGAGGGACTGGCCTCAGGTGTGTTAGACTTTCCCGGCCGGGTGGAGGCCCCGAGGTAGGGTCCAATCTTGGCCGGGCTCCGAGGGATGTTTCTTTTCTCTTGTTGACATCCAAAGCCGAGCTCTCAGCTTTCCTCTGCTCTCAGTAAGGCTCTGACGACCTCTCTCTATTTGCCATAAAAGATCAAGGCTGTCCAAGGCAAGCTCTTCTCAACTTTACTTTTTTCCTTGTAAATACCGCTTTATCCCTTTTTACTCCTGTGCTCTCTCTCTTCACTTACGTCTCTTGAAAGGAAAAGTCTCTTTGTTTACACCACCTCTGTCTCTCCCCTCAAACCCTTATTAACTCTTCATCCCTCACCCCTAACCCTAATCTAGCATCCAACGCTTGCTCTCCCCCGAGAATGTGAGTGTGTTCAGGAGCCCTTGACAGAAAAAACGTTTTTTTTCCACTCGGCTCCCTGACCTAGTTACCATTTAATCCCTCTCCTTCTCTCCATCTCGCTTCTTAAGAATATGTCTCTTCTTCCTTCACTCTGCTGCCCCATCCCTCTCTTTGCAGTCTGATTCCTGCCATTACCACGGTGTTGAATTAGCCCCGGGAAGGTCACAGGTGACCTCAAAACCCTCTCCTCCTCCGGCTTATACTTTGCCATCTGGTTTGCTGCTTCTCCTTCTTCCAACACCGAAATGTGCCCATTATTCAAGCTGTCTCCTCGGGGGCTCTGCCCTGCTGTGCTGGTACTTGCTTCCAAGACCTCAGTCACTTTTGGCTTTCACCTCTGCACTTTTGTCCCCAAATACTATCCTCAGTCCCAGCTGCACTCCTAGGCATTTTTTTTTTTTTTTTTTTTTTTGCGGTACGAGGGCCTCCCACCGCTGCAGCCTCTCCCGCCGTGGAGCACAGGCTCCGGACGCCCAGGCCCAGCAGCCATGGCTCAGGGGCCCAGCCGCTCCGCGGCATGTGGGATCCTCCCGGACCGGGGCACGAACCCGCGTCTCCCGCATCGGCAGGCGAACTCCCAACCACTGCGCCACCAGGGAAGCCCCACTCCTAGGCTTTTGACCCACGTTTTAAACTCCCTGCTTGATGCCTCCACTGGGTTTATCTGTGTTTGCACCTCCTCTTGGTACCTCTGCCCCTCCTGCGGCAGCTAGCTCTCCTAACCCTGTGGATGGCATCCCTGTGCTCCCGTGAGCCAGCCTTGTTGACCTCTTTGAGTCCCCTCTGGCCCTGCCATTGAGGAAGTTACCTGATCAAGTGTGGTTTATCCACCCACTCTCCCCACTGTGCACTCCACCCACCACCACCCCAGCTGCCCCGCTCCTCGCCAGTTCACTGTCCTCTTCCACAAGAACAGCATCCTCGCCTGGCCACCGTGCTCCCTCTGTCCTCCTGCTCTACTGCATCTTTCTTGCTGCCAGAACTTAATCTCACAAAACAAAACTCCAGTTTATCACTCTTCCCCTTACATCTACTCTCACCCTGGAAGTCAAGGCTGTCTGCAACGTGGTCCCTGTATTAGTTTCCTACGGCTGCTGTAACCCAGTACCACAAGCTTAGCGGCTTAAAATAATACAAAGTTATTATCGTAAAATTCAGGAAATCAGAAGTTCGAAATGGGTCTTACTGGGCTAAATTCAAGGTGTCGATAGGACTGTGTTCCTTCTGGAGATGCCGGGAGAGAATCTGCTTCCCTGCCTTTTCCAGCTCCTAGCGGCTGCCCACATTCCTTGGCACCTGGCCCCCTTCCTACACCTTTAAAACCATCAGTGTAACATCTTCCAATCTCGCTTCTGACTCTCCTACCTCCCTTTTCTATCTTTTAAGAACCCTTGTGATTACATTGTGCCCACTGAGATAATCCAGGATAATATCCCCATCTCAAGATCCCTAATTTAATCGCATCTGCAAAAGTCTCTTTGCCCTGTAAGATAATGCATTCACAGTGTCTGGGGATTGGGACATGCATGTCTTTTGGGGAGTCATTTTTCTGTTTATGATAGCACCCAAGCTTTCTTCCATGTTACTTTTTTCCTTTTTCACAGTTATATCTTTTGTGCTGGACAGATGACAATAATAAAAAAAATAATAAAAATAGCAACCAACACTCGTGGAGTGCTTGCACTGGGCTAATAAGCGCCTTCCAGGCATAACCTCATTTACACCTCACAACTATTGTATAACATCAGCTACTGTCTCAGGTTACAGATGAGGAAACTGAGGCACAGCGAGGTAATTTGCCCAAGACCACCTACTGATGTTTTTAACAAATAGCTTGATTGAGATATAATTTACATACCGTAAAATTCACCTGTTTTAGGGTTATGAATCAATCAATGACTTTTCGTAAACTTACCGAGTTGTGCATACGTCACCACAGTCCAGTTTTAGAACATATCTATCACCCCTAAAATTTCATTAGGGAAGATCTCAGTCCAGAGGGGAAGCAAGATATTTAAACTATTATATGATTCACTAAGCTCGGGAATAGTTACTGATGTGTATTTTAGGAGCACAGAGGGCAGGAACATGGCGGGAGGGAAAGCTTTCTAGCCCTTAGAAACACTACTTTGCCTCTTTGGCCAATCTAATTAAATGAGAAAACTAGCCACTGGGACCACAGACATCTCCCTGACATGAGCCCAACCCTGATTAGGCTGTTGCATTGATGTACGTGCCCACCACCAGGGAAGGCAAAGCTGCATTGATGGGCATTGCAGGCATTCAGTATTCCAAAGCCTGTTCTGAACTGTTCCCATTTGCTGTGAAGCTGAAATCTGACACCGGAAGGCTCAGCGGAAATGAGACCAGGGGTCAGGGAGTCTACCGGCAGCCTGGCGCCCACGGTGTAACCCAGGGGAAGCTGCCCCAGCATTGTGGTGCATTCCTCTCTCATCTTCATAATGGTACAGAGACTTCCTGCTGTCCGTCTTGTCTCCAGGGAAGATGCAGTTGGTGATGATGACTTTCATCCTGTCCATGTAGGCCTGGAAGACAATGGTTGGTGGAGTTTGACCTTGGATGACACATCCGAGGGGGAATCCTAATAACATAGGGGGTTGAAGTTGGGTCATCTATTATAGATGCCGCCCTTCTCTACCCTTCCTTGCAATTTATTAGGAGAGGAAACTGAGGCCCCAGAGGGGAAGGGACAGGACCTACTAATGTGGTAGACTCTGTGCCAGGCGTGTCTGTGCCTCACGCCATCATGTCACCCCTGAGAGGTAGATGGCATCATCTTCCTTTTGCAGGTGAAGGAATTGTGATTCGGAGGAGTCTGGCTTCAGGAGCAATATCCCCACTGCTGTTTCTTTTCCGGTACCCTTTTGCCTCGTGGAAAATATGTGCAATTTAAACTGCACGCCTCAGGCATGTGGGTGCTTGCCATGAGTTCAGAAGCAGCCGAGTTTGATTTTCTTGCAAAGAGCACATGGAAGTGGGGAACACACAAGATGGTGTGACATTTTCTGCCCTTTCACTGTAAATTCTACAAAATCATCAAGGTAGCACGGAGGGCTTGGCTTTAAAATAGAATACACACTGAGTTATCTGCCTTCAGAGACTGAGCGCTGTCTGATCTTCCTTGTCGAGCTGCTGGTCTTGGGCACAGGAACCTGAAAATGACCCCTTTCAACTGTCTGTCCGCTGCTTTTGAAGATCCACAAACATGGCTGAAATCCCCTGGTCACTCTTTGAAAAGGGCCCTTTGGGGAGGGTGTCATTTCCCATCCCCATTCGAGTGCCTGGGAATGGGCGCTTAGAATGAAGTCAGTTGGAGGAGGAACAGAGTGTGTGGGAGGGAGGAAGCAGGAATGCACCGGAGGACAGCTCTGCCCGAGGTTTGCCCTGCTGGCCCACTAACACCCCTGGTGCTGGTACGGGTGATGGAACCTTCCCGAGATGAGAGGGAGGCATCAGGGTCTGTCTGATCTCATTCGGTGAGGGCCTGCTTGGAACCACAGAGGCTCCACGAACAACCAAGTTCAGGGAAAGCACTAGATTATCCTGCTCTTTTTAAGCAGCAGAACTGGGTCTTCCTCCAGTTCACTAGGTTTTATTTCTAAGCATGTATAGCAGCAGTGGGCGAAAACAGTTGTTTCCTTTCCCCCCTATAATGTCTGTCCAAAAAATCCATCACAAAATGCGCTTATTTTCAAAACAGAAATAGGCTCTCAGACATAGAAAACACACTTATGGTTACTAAAGGGTAAAGGGAGGGGATAAATTAGGAGTTTGGGATTGACAGATACACACTAACTACTGTATGTAAAATAGATAAACAACAAGGACCTACAGTATAGCATAGGGAACTATATTTAACATCTTGTAATAAACTATAATGGAAAAGAATCTGGAAAAGACTATATGTATACAATTATACATATATATATGTATTTAATATGTATAACTGAATCACTTTGCTGTACACCTGAAACTAAGAACGTTGTAAATCAACTATACTTCAGAAAAGAAAGAAAGCCGTCACCTTCCGTCCTACTTGTGAGCAGAGGAGCAGTTTCTCTGCGTGGGCTCATTTCTCGTTTTTGGTGTATAGGCAATGCTTCCTTTGTACTTTTCCTCCTCTGGGGCTTTGGAAGTCATTCCTCGGGATATAGTTCTCCCGGTCGTTGAACGCCGTGCCCAGCTCCAGCCTCAATTCCAGGTCGAGTTCAGCTCCTCTGGTCCCTGAGAATGGGATCATCTCTTCTACCCTCTGCCTGACGACAGCCCGCCAAGTACACGGCAGCGAGGAAACCGGCCATCCTCATTCTGTTTTGCTGCCTCTGCCCCAGTGCTGATGGCTTTCCTGGGAGCCTGTAGCTCACCCTGGGCAGCGGGCAGCCTGTCCCCTTGCTCACCATGTGATGTAAAGAGAGGTCCTGATGGGTGGGTGGGAAATCAGCACTGGCTCCTCCAAGCCAGGCATCCGTGTGGTAGAGCTGAGGTTCTTAAGTGGTGGGGGAGCCCTGGGCACCCCAGAATCACCTGGGGAGCAGATACTCATCCATGGGTCTGGTGGCATGCCCCAGATTCTGACACAGAGAGGCTCTGGGGAAGCATGGGCATGGGAATTGCCATAAAGCTCACACACAAGTACCCACCCAGCGAAAAGTCCTTCCATGATTGTTCTGTTCTGCACTTCAGTAGTGAAGCATCATTTTTCAGAAAGGCTTGCTGACATTTTTGGTGGGTAGGCACTAACATTGCCCTCCTGTGGCGGGCTGGGTTGGCGATGGGGAGGGGCGTTAGGGAGAGTTGGGGGGTGGGGTCCACATTAGCTGGGGCTCCATTTATCTTGGCCGGCATGAGTGTGCCACCAGCTCTGCTTTTCAGTCTGTCTGTCTGACTTGCAGGTTGCAGAAGTGCCTGTGTTAGACTTTGGTGTTTTTGTTTGTTTCTTCTTTGGCATCTCGTGGGCAATAGAGAGCTGCTGTCTCAGACGGCCAGATGCCATTTTAACCTGGAACCAGCTTTCATTGATCGAGTGCCTAGTGCGTGCCCTGCAGCCCTGCTTCAGCCATGCTTTTAGGGAGGAGGTTTAGGGTACAAATGAGAAGGTTCGGTAATAGGAGGGGACTAGACCCTTCCTGCCCGCTGAGCCTTACTGTCTAGTGGAGGAGATGCAGGACCACGGAGAAGGTGTGAAGGTGTGATAGCTCACGTCCAAGGAGGCCAGAGGGAGATTTGCCCTTGAGTTCTCAGCCTCGCTTATATATGAAGGAAGCGTGAATATCGCCATCTTATTTCAGCACTTGGTAATAATGAATCCCTCCAACGGAACCATTCTATCTTTTTTTCTTAAATCAGACAATAGGAACTCTATTACCCAAAGTGTCTCCTGTTCTGCTGAGGCTATCAGGAGCCTCAGTGCTAAACTCAGTACCTGACTGTAATAATTAATCACTCCCTGGTGTCTGGTGGCAACTGGTTTTCTGCCCCTTTTATCTCTTTCCCCCTCCTTCCATTCTTTTTTTTTTTTGCAGTACGCGGGCCTCTCACTGTTGTGGCTTCTCCCGCTGTGGAGCACAGGCTCCGGACGTGCAGGCTCAGCGGCTATGGCTCACGGGCGTAGCCGCTCCGCGGCATGTGGGATCTTCCCGGACCGGGGCACGAACCCGTGTCCCCTGCATCGGCAGGCGGACCCCCCAACCACTGCGCCACCAGGGAAGCCCCATTCTTATTTTTAATTGTTCTCCCTTTTCTGGGTTTAGTTTCATAGGGAAATCAAATCTTTTTAGCCTTTGGGAAGAACGCAGGAGTAGAAATCCCAACTAAATAAGACTGGCCAGTTCAGTATCCTGCATCCTTGTGTCCCTTCCTCAATTCATTCCCCCCGTGGATGCTTTGCTCCAGGTTAAGAATGGCTGTGTGGCTGCCACTACAGAGGGATTTTTTATGTTCTGTGCTCATGGTCAGATCTTCAAGTGACTAACAGTAATTAAGAAGTAGAGGGACTTCTCTGGTGGCACAGTGGATAAGACTCCATGCTCCCAATGCAGGGGGCCCGGGTTCGATCCCTGGTCAGGGATCTAGATCCCACATGCATGCCACAACTAAGAGTTTGCATGCCACAACTAAGAAGCCTGCAAGCCGCAACTAAGACCCAGCGCAACCAAATAAATAAATAAATATTTAAAAAGAAACAAGTAGAATGGCTGAGAGCTCACTTATGCAATGCGTATCCAATAAAAGTGCACGTTGGCAGACTCAGAGTCAGGGTCGGGAACTCCAGGGGGGGATGTTTTCCTGTTTCAGTTGTGTGCTGCCTGTGGCATCTGCAATTCCCTGCATCCAGCTGCTCTTGGAACAGCAAAATCTGCATTTCTTTTCTCCTCCATGACTTTTCGGTCTAGAACAGATGAGGTGAATTTAGCCAAAGTACCACTGAATGGATCTCGAGGCACTCTCCCCTTACAGAGGAGACTCTAATGGGGGGCACGATGCCTGTTATGGACTGAAGGTTGTGTCCACCCAGAATTCATACGTTGCAGCCCTAACCCTTCAAGGTGATGGTATTAGGAGGTAAGGCCTTTGGGAGATTATTAGGTTCAGATGAGGTCATGAGGATGGGGTCCCCATGATGGGATTAGTGCCCTGAAAAGAAGAAATAGCAAAACTTCCTCTCTCCACCATGTGAGGACACAGTGAGAAGGTGGCCGTCTGCAAGCCAGGTCTATCACCTTGATCTTAGACTTCCATGCTCCAGAACTGTGAGAAGTAAATGTCTTTTTTAAGCCATCCAGTCTGTGGTATTTTGTTAAAGCAGCCTGAACAGGCTAAGGTGGTACCCTGTTGTTACCATTTGTCGGGTCACATCTGCTAATGTCCCTAAGAAGGACTCAATGACCACATTGCACCTATGCTTCCCAGTGTCACTTTGAGTGGCCTTTAGTTCTTTGAAGGACAATTAACGATTATTTAGATCTTGTGTACTAAAGCAAAACGATGGGGCTTCGCTGGTGGCGCAGTGGTTGAGAGTCCGCCTGCCGATGCAGGGGACACGGGTTCGTGCCCCGGTCCGGGAAGATCCCACATGCTGCGGAGCGGCTGGGCCCGTGAGCCATGGCCACTGAGCCTGCGCGTCCGGAGCCTGTGCTCCGCAACGGGAGAGGCCACAACAGTGAGAGGCCCATGTACCACAAAAAAAAAAAAAAAATGATGTTTATATTTTGGAAACTTCTTCATCGAACATGCTGTTCTCTGCGTGGCGAGGGTAGAGATCCCCCCACACCCCGGTCCCCCACCCCACAGAACAGAAAAACAAGCAATCACAACCGACCACTTCACCATTGCTTCAGGACACGGGACCTGACGATGCTTGTGACATCGCCCCTTCCTCCCCCAGACCTTCATGGATGACAGCCTCTCAACTTTTATGTGGCTTTCTGGCCAGTTCACTCATTTGGTATGACTTAGTACCTTCAGTTTTTGATTCTGTTTTTTAGTCTCCCATATTTTGCTCTTTGATATGCACTGGTTGCCACAGAAGCGGTGACGTCAGGGCCAGGCAGAGAGCCTTATTGGCATGGACAAGCGCCTTACAGGGTTGTTTTCTCAAGTAATGTTTGGGGCTGGTGTTAGTCATACTACAAGCAGCAGGATGCCCAGCCCCAGACCTGCTGCCACCCCGAGGCTCCACAGTTCTGCTACTCACCCAGGGGCTCTGCTCCCCCACCCTAGGAAGCTGGCTATGCCACGCTCGCCCTCCTGGAACGCTCGTCTGTTTACCCACGTCCTACAGAGGGTGCCGCCTTAGAGGGAGCCTGGAGGTGGGACAGGCCTGCAGCTTCATCAGCGGGGAAGCAAACCCTCCAAAAAAACATTTCCTGCCACCTCTCTGAGTCCTCACTGGTGTTCTCACTATTTCCTGTAACATCTTGTCACATTCACACATTGCTTTAAAAATGCTGAAAATGTGCCTTTTCTGGAGAAAGAGCTCAGGTGGTGGGGTTGGGGGCGAGGAACCATACAGCTACACTGTCCCCTGCTTTATCCGGGCATCCAAGAGGCACCTGGCCCGACTTTTATGCCCAGTACCCACCAGGAAGAGGATATCCCCAGCCCCAGTTTATGTCAGACCTCAGGAGAGAGAAGACAGGTGAGGGGGAAAGAAAGGGACAAGAAGGTTAGAGCCGCTCACCCCAACCTTCCCTTCTCTGGGCCGACGCTTCTCTACCTCCCAAGGGTCAAGGCACCGTCCACGTGAGATGTGCTCTCTGACAGGCAGAATAATGACTCCTCCAAAGATGCCCACATCCTAATCTCTAGCACCTGTGTGTATTATACATGGCACAGGGGAATTAAGATTGCAGGTAGAATTAAGGTTGCTAGGGAACTGACCCCCAAGATAGGGAGACCATTCTGGATTATCCAGTGGGCCCAACATAATCAAAGGGTCCTTAGAAATGAAAGGAGGAGGCAGGAAAATCAGGATCAATGTGATACAGAGGAGAAAGACTCAACCAGCAGTGACTGGTTTTGAAGATAGGGGAGGGCCCCATGGGATGTGGGCTGCCCTTGGCAGTTTGAATAGTCAAGAAACAGACTCTCCCCTAGAGGCTCCAGAAGGAACTCAGCCCTGCCAACTCCTTGATTTTAGCTCAGTGAGACCCACGCCAGACTTCTGATCGCCTGAACTCTAAGATAGTAATTTTTTCCTGTGGTTTTAAGTTGCCAAGTGTGTAGCAATTTGTTACAGCAGCCATAGCACACTGATACGTACCTCTAGGCCCCCTCCAAAGGTCTGGCCCTTCCACTAAAAGACTCCAGCCCCTTAGACTGTGTCCCCCATGAACTGTATCTCTTTGGGGTTCATGACCTCCAGGGCAACTGTCCCTCACAGTTCGGGGACAGACCACCTTCACAAAGATATCAGCGAGGAGACGTGGCCATGCCATCTTCCCGAGCTCCTGTACCCCCTTCCCTGCCTTGTTCCCCCATCCCTTCTCTCTTGCTTCCCTAGGATTATGTCCCCCAATAAAATGTTAGCGCTTAAGTTTTTTTTTTAAATAGCTTGACTGAAGTATAATTTATATACCATAAAATTCACAGCATTGTCCAACCATCACCCAAATCTAATTTTAAAACGTTTCCATCACCCCCCCCAAAATGTCCCCGGGGCCATTTCCTGTCATCCCTGTTCCCCTCCAAGCCCCGGGCAACCACTAATCTGCTATCTGCTTCTCTAGATTTGCCTTTTCTGCCCCATAAGCTTTTGCCTCGGGCTCTGTTGTTTCAGGAACCCAGGTTAAAACCCAAAGCAAATGATCCAGAAAATTCCTTCCTCTGGAAGGATTGCCACTTGGCCTCCTCTGACTCTGAGGCAGGAGTAACCATCCTAGGCAACTTGCTCAGCATGGAGAGAGAGGACGTGTGAACAGATTTTAGTTACTTTTCATTAGAACATGAGATGCATTAACGATGATGGTAACGAGGCAGGATAGAACGTGTCTCAGTGCTTGAATGGTTTCTGCCGAAACAGCCCAGTTTTCCTGAGAGTGATTTTCATTCTGGTCAGAAATTCCTCATCTGATCACATGCTCTGAGAAATAAGTGTCTGGCAGCAGGGAGGGCCCTGAGGTTCTGACACGGGGAGCTTTTTCTGGTGATCCCGCTGAGTCTCTTTTCTATTCTTTTTTTCTTATAGAATACTTTTTTTAAAAATTTTTTTATTTTATATTGGAGTATAGTTGATTAACAATGTTGTGTTAGTTTCAGGTATACACCAAAGTGATTCAGTTATACATATACATGTATCTCTTCTTTTTTCAAATTCTTTTCCCCTTTACGTTATTACAGAATATTAAGCAGAGTTCCCTGTGCTATACACCAAGTCCTTGCTGGTTATCTATTTTAAACATAGTAGTGTGTATTTGGGGGCTCCCCAATCCAAAGTTCCCCTCAATGAAAGGTGTTTTGCACTGTCGCTATTTACCGGGTAAAGTGCTACCCTCTTTAGAAATGCGTTCATATTAAGCCAGGGCTTCGACATCTTAAGCCCAATGCATCATTGAAGATGAGGAAGGTGTTTTGGAAGAGCTGTAGTCAAGGGGTGGGGTGGAGGGGGCTGGGGAAGGGACCGGGGGGCGGGGCGCTCCTCCATCAGAGCCCTTAGTTTCCCATGTCACTTTCCTATCAGGCAGATTGAGCCCCTCTATGGTGTAAAAAACAAAAAAAAAGGGTTCTGAAGTATTAAATAATCCAGTGTCTGGGAGCCAGAACGAAGGTTATTTGTCAACCATCTATTATGAGTCAGGTCTTAAATGATATATAAAACAGTTTATTGTGCCTTTAGTGTGGGCTCGAGTGTGCGCCAAGTGCGTGTTATCCTCGTGTCCTTTAATCCTCTTAACAACACCATCACGTTTCCATTTAGAGATGTGGAAACTGGCCCAGCTCATGGGTGGCAGGATATAAACTCAAACCCAGGCCCGATGCCATTGCAGGATGTATATCATCGTTGATGGCAACGTAGATGCATAAGGCAGTGTTCAGGGGCTCACATTTTAGAAACATGGAACGGAAATAGGAATAAGCACATCCAGTGAAGTTGTTTGATAATAGCTAGAATTCACTGAACATTTGCGATGTACCAGGCACTTGCTTTAGGTGTGTTCGCAAATTTAATTCCCGAAAGGACCCACTGAGTTGTTTTTATCATTATCGTCATTTTACTGATGGACACACTGAGGTTCAGGGGGGTTAAGTCAGCCTGCCCAAAGTCAGGAGACAAGAGACATGCTATTCCACACGACCTTCGTAGGTGATGAAACAGGCAAAATGGAACTTCATGGATGAGCTGGTCAGCTCTGCTGTGGGGAATCAGGAGGAGGTGTTTTAGTCCAGCCACCAAAGATTGGCAGGTGTTTGTTTACCAGGCAAACAGGGAAGGGAGCAGGAAGGCAGGGCTCTGCCTAAAAAGGCAGGAGGAGCAGCTTCAGCCAAAGCAAGGGTGTGTGGAACAGCATATTGATTTGGGGAACCGTACAAGGCTCCCCTTGTTGGAAGCAAGGGTCCCCTTGTCTGGAGCATGGATGGGGCAGGAAAAGAGGTGCAAACACTGAGGTCCGAGATATTGGGAAAGGGGCAGATCAGGGACAGCCTGGAGGGCCGGGCTGCAGGGATCCTGAGTTAATTTCATTGGCAGTGGAGAGCCTTTGGAAAGATTTAGTTAGAGGTGTAACAATCAAATTTTCATTTTAGAATGATTACCCTGACAGCACAAAATATCTTAACACAAAATAATTTATTCTTCACATACAGCCAGACTCCCGGGCATAGAATACACATAAGAGGAGTCTTACAGGGTGGGGACAGGAAAAAAAGGAATTACCAGTATGCACAGAGGGCCTTCTCAGGTGGGGGAGGGGGGCCAGACGGGGCAGGGGGAGGGGGTGGGTATTAGCAAACCGTTGTCCTTCTCAGTAGGACAAAGGGGAATCCTGTGGAGAGGGGGGCTGGAAGGTGGACGAGGATGGGAAGGGCAAGCATCTTCAGAAATGAGAGCTTCAGGTGGACACTGCTGGATGCTGGAACACCCTCTTTGGACTTTGTGTTTAATTTTTATTGTTTGGAATTTGTTACTGAAGTATCCTATATGTATAGAAAATATGTAAAGCGTAGTGTACAGCTCAGAGAATTTTCACAAAGTGGGGTAAGCAGCACTTATTTCAGGAAACAGAACATGAGCCTGGAAAACATGAAGCTTACCGACAGAATCCAGACATAAAAGGCCACATGTTGTATGATTCCATTTATACAAAATGTCCAGAATAGATACATCTGTAGAGATAGAAGGTAGATTGGTGGTTACTTAGGATTGCAGATGGGGGTGATAGCTGAAGGGTATGGGGTTTCTTTTTGAGGTGATGAAAATGTTCTAAAGTTGACTGTGATGATGACTGGATACACACATACCTGTGAATATACTAAAAAAACCCACTGATATGTAGAACAAAAGAAAGAGGAAAGGAAGGAGGGAAGGCTGGAAGGGTAGGTAGATGACCAGGATTTCAGAGTCCAGGTGGCGATGCTTCCCATCTCCTCAGCGTTCCTGGAGGGTAGCCACGGCCCTCGTTTCTAATTTATTTTATTATTTATTTATTTATTTTTGGCTGCGTTGGGTCTTCGTTGCTGCGGGTGGGCTTTCTCTAGTTGCGGCGAGCGGGGGCTAACTCTTCATTTCGGTGCGCGGGCTTCTCATTGCAGTGGCTTCTCTTGTTGCAGAGCATGGACTGTAGGTGCGCGGGCTTCAGTAATTGTGGCTCGCGGGCTCTAGAGCACAGGCTCCGTAGTTGTGGCACACGGGTTTAGTTGCTCTGCAGCATGTGGGATCTTCCCGGACCAGCGCTCGAACCCGTGTCCCCTGCATTGGCAGGCGGATTCTTAACCACTGCGCCACCAGGGAAGTCCCTGTGCCTGACTTCTTTAGCTCAACATTTTGTCTGTGAGATTCACCCATACTGCACATGCACTTAGCTTTTTTATGAATAGCTTTTTCCCATTACAAATTAATACACATACATGCAAAAAAAGTCCCTGGAAATTACAGAAAAGCAAAAAGAAGGAATAAATGTCTCCAAAGATTTCACCACCCAGGTAGAACCACTGTTAATATATTGGTGATTTTTTCAAGTATTTTGACTCTGCGTATTAGCTTTTACACAATTGCCAGTAGGAGGTATCACTCCATAGTTTTAAAAATATTTTCCCTGAAACTGCCATCTTCCATGGACATGCTTCAGTGGTTTGTGTAAGTGTTGTATTCACATTTAGTATTTTAAATATATTCCAGTCTGTTTAGAGCTGTAACAAAAATAACACACAATCAAATGCATTATAAACCAAATTTGTTAGAAACTACTAGTGTGAAAATTTGTGTAGCTTGGGTAATTTGTGATGGTATAAGCTTGAGAATAACTTTTCTCTTAGACACCCTTTTTTTTTTTTTTTTTTTTTGCGGTACGCGG
Source organism: Delphinus delphis (assembly GCF_949987515.2). Lineage (NCBI taxonomy): Eukaryota > Metazoa > Chordata > Mammalia > Artiodactyla > Delphinidae > Delphinus > Delphinus delphis. The sequence continues at coordinate 74,140,660 of NC_082697.1, forward strand.
GCCTCTCACTGTTGTGGCCTCTCCCATTGTGGAGCACAGCCTCCGGACGCGCAGGCTCAGCGGCCATGGCTCACGGGCCCAGCCGCTCCGTGGCATGTGGGATCTTCCCGGACCGGGGCACGAACCCGTGTCCCCTGCGTAGGCAGGTGGACTCTCAACCACTGCGCCACCAGGGAAGCCCAGAGTCTTTTTATTTTTTTTGATGTTTTGCTTTTTGTATCTTATCATACATATTGATATAGAGATGATATAGGAACTGTTTCAAAAACTTTCCAACAGATGATGATATAAAGAGGGGTTAGGACTTCACTGGCAGTCCAGTGGTTAAGACTCTGTGCTTCCAATGCAGGGGGCGCGGGTTTGATCTCTGTTTGGGGAACTAAGATCCCACATGCCGCAAGGCACAGCCAAAAAGAAAAAAAAAAATTTAAGAGGTGTTAGTAACAGATAATGCCTGCATTTGGGTAGATGATTAGTCTTTATTTCTTATAAAATAAATATAGGGACCTCAGTCATTCAACATGATACCCAGCTTCCAAGTGGCCAGATGAGAAAAATATCATCAAGGAGTAAGTCTATTCTCAGTGAAGGCTGAATAAGCAGGAATAACAACCCTCAATATGGGACATATAAACAGATCTGCAACATGAATGGAGGTAAACATATCCTACATGAGGTAAAGAAAGGGCAATTTAAAAAAAAGATTTTTCTTCGAAAACAAATTTTAGTCAGCATCTGTTTTAGTCGTAAGGAAACTTAAGAAACCATAGACTCTAAGAGACAAAATATAAGAAAGTTAAGCTTAGATGATAAGGCAACAGACTAAGATGAAATGAATTTGGCAAACTTTCGAAGAGAATACAAGGAAGCAAGTCATTTGGAGGCAAAGCTGTACGTAGTGTTAGAAGCAGCGAGGAGCAGAATTAATATTACAGTGAATCTATTTGGTGATAAGGAAGATGGGTTTCAGAAAAGCCCTAGAAAGTAGAAGACAAGGACAAGAAACTATAAGTTATCCAAGAGGTTATGAACACAGAGGACAGACAGTGAAGATCCAACATATGGATAATTTATACTTCCGAAGAAGAATCCAAAACAAATAGAATGACAGCTGTTGTGTTTCAAATATAACAGCGACAACAAAAGTCCCACAGGGCATTCTTTTTGGTGGGGGGGTGGGAATGTGACAGAATTATTCTGAAGTTCATCTGGAGAATAAATTGCTGAGAAGAGCCAATTAAGTCCTTTAAAAAACGAAAACAAGGGCTTCCCTGGTGGCGCAGTGTTTGAGAGTCCGCCTGCCGATGCAGGGGACACGGGTTTGTGCCCCGGTCCGGGAAGATCCCACATGCCACGGAGTGGCTGGGCCCGTGGGCCATGGCCACTGAGCCTGCGCATCCGGAGCCTGTGCTCTGCAACAGGAGAGGCCACAACAGTGAGAGGCCCGTGTACCGCAAAAAAACAAAAACAAAAACAAAATGGTGAGTGAGCACTTGCTCTTCCAGACATTAGAATTCACTTTAAAACTATAATAATGAAGAGTGGGGCTAGTGTCAGAATAAGGAGAACATGAAAATGGAAAGGAGAAGCCAGTGGTATATTTGAGTTTACATGTTTAGTATATGGCAAAGGTCTGAAATCAGTGAGAAAAAGATTCAGTGAATATGGGTGGGAAAAGTTGTTAATATTTGAGGAGAAAATTGTTATTTTCTTTCCTTATGCTAATGCATAAAATAAATTGGATTTGGATAAAGAGTTAAATATGAAACCACAGAGAACTGTCAGAGATGACAATGTAGGTGGAATACATATAAACTTGGGTTTGGGAATGTCTTACCAACTATAATCCCAAAGTCTTAATTATAAAGGAAGAGTTTGGTAGATTTGATGTTATAAAATTTAATGCATTAAAAAACTCAAAACATTATAAACAAATCTTTGTAATAGCTAGTGCCAGTGACAAACTGAGGTGAAATATTTCCAGTATATAATATAGAGGTTTATTCCTAATATGTAAAAGACTTTGGCAATCAGTAGAAAAATACTCCTAGCAAAATGTGGGCAAAGAACATGAACAGATTTTGCATAAAAGGAAAAAAATCAAAATGACATATAAACTTCAGGGAAAAAATGGTCGGCTTTATTGGTAGTAGAAATGCAAAACAAGGCAACAAAACGTTGAGTTTATCCATTATCTTAGCAGAGTTAGGGGAGAAAAAGTAGATAGCCGGTGTTGGCAAGGCTGTGTGAAAATAGGCATTTTCATTTTTTATGAGTGGGATTATAAAATTGTACAACTTTTGGATGTGAAATTAGACAATATGTACACGAGTTTAAAGGCGAATTGCCTCTGGACCCAGCAATTCCATTTCTAAGAATTTATCCAAAAATAATTGTATATGTTTTTCTTTTTAAAGATACATATAGAAGGATGTTCATTCCACATTGTAGCAAAGAAGTAGAAAAAGAATAACCTAAACATATACTGTTTAACATGTTGGAGGGAGTGTTCTAAAGCCTTTACATGTGTTAATTTATTTCATCCACACAGCTCTGAGTTAATTACCGTTATAATCCCCGTTCCGTTTATGAGGAAACAGGCACAGATTGTTGAACTAATTTACCTAACGTTGCATGGCTAATAAGCGGTGGAACAGGGATTTGATCTCAGCAAAGTTTGCTTCCGAATCTGAATTTTAGTTATTTCACTGCATAGTGTAATGTATAATATACAGTATAATTCCTTTAATGTCCAATGACCAGGGATCGATTAAGTCAACTCTGAGTCCATTATTCATGGCATGGAATGCTGTGCAGGCATTCAAAATAATAGTTTTTGATTGGGAATTTTAAAAATCATATGATACTTTTTAAACAAAGGAAACTACAAACTTGATAGTTAAATACATTAATATGAAATATAGTACTCTTAGAAGAGAGGTATGCATGGGAAATGCATGAATACCATGTAGGTTAGCGATGTTTCTGTTTGGGCATCAGGATGGGATGCTTGTCTGTATTTGTGGCATTGCACATGTGTTGCTTCTGCATTTCAAGAAAATGTTATTAAATAATAAACTGAAAATCAGACCTCAAGTTGCTTGGTGAGGAAAACACCTTTTGATCGGTTTTTGTTGCCCTGTTTGGGGAAAGGAGAAATAAAGCTGTTTGTATTAATTCTTATATGATGTGCAGCAGTATGAATAATTTAGCCTTTGTTGATTAGAATGGAACAGAGAAGCACCTGCTATTGTTTGAAGTGGCGGGGAAACCTGTGGTTTGAACTGCGGGGTGCAGGATGTGATCTCGGTTCCAGGAAGTGAACAGAGAAAGGAAGCCACCTAGGGAAGCATCTCAGGATGCTTGGCCCAGGGTCCCCAGAAACATCCCCACAATCCTTAACCCACCTGGATGCTGGAGTCTGGGGACTAAATTAATTAAGGGAAAGCCCACAATTCCATTATAGCATGACCTACTCATTTTGGGTTTGTAAGTTTAAATTGATTTTTTAAAAGATGGTAGTTGGTGGTATATATTCTCAAATCAGGAATAGCCAAGGAGGCTGTCTTCACAGGCTACACAAGTGCTTTTTCAAAATCTTGGGACTCTAATCCTTTACCTCAACTGTTACGTGGGGTTTCAGTGTTTTCTAGAACTTTTTATTGCAGAGGAGCTAGGTTCGCTCTGATCTTAGTTCCTTTCTAAGTATTTTTTCCCTTAGATCTTTGAATGGTTTCAATTTCTCCAATATTTTAATAAATATTTTGCCAAGATGTGTCCATGTAAGGATCTCTTTTCATAGAATATGATTTTTCTAAAGGTCAAGAAAAAAGTGTTTTCTATTCCTTTTTTCCTTAGTTTGTTGTTTTGTTCCGTTCTATTCTTCCGAAAAAGCTATTATTTTTATGTTGGAGTTTTAAAATTGGGTTTCCCATATCTATCATTCTCATTACTTTAATTTCTTTATCCTTTTCCTCTACATTCTTGGAGAACTTCTCAAGTGTATTCTTAACATCACTGATTTGATTTTTCCACAGTATCTGTCTTGCCTCACCTCCGAGTAGATATCCAAATGCATTTTGACTTCTTATAATTCTTGTATTACTCACAGACCTTTTCATCTCCTCTTTTCTTTTTCTCTCAGGCTGTTCTCTCGCTATAGAGTTTTGCTCCTGTTTCATGAAGTTCACGTGTCCTTGAATTCTTTTAAGGCATGCTCTTTCCCTGGGACTCTGGGATGCATTTCTGAAAGTTTTACAGACCTCCCTGTAAAGTTTTATACTTTATTTTAAAACAAGGTCTGTCTGGACGTAGTTCCTGACAACTGACAGGGTATGTGGAATGTTCTGGGCTGCCCCTCCTGTCCGCTTGGGTGACGGGCAGTCAGCTCTCCTTCTAAAACTACAGTCAAGTGTGATGTACGACATTCCGAATTTAGGTCTCGGGTCTAGTCAACTTTCACCTAATACAGCTACTGTTTTGACATGGTGACATCTTGTCATGGCCCCACTGTCTGGTTCTGTTTTATTTTCAACCCACAGTTTGCATGTGCAAAACAGCCATCATCACCGTATACTGCTACCCAGCTTGGTATTTCCTTTGTCCCCGTGCGTTGAGTTTTAGCCACAGAGGAAGGTAGCATGGTGTGTGGATCAAAAGCCCCTAGGTTTGATGTCAGCCCTCAATTCAAGTCCCAACTCTTCCCCTACTCGCTCCATTGCCTTGGGCTAGTTTCATAGGTTCTCAGAGCCTTGGTCTGTTCATCCGTACAATGGCATGTCAAGCATTTTTGTGATGATTAATGAGATAATACAAGAGACTCTTTATCAAGTACTGAGAACCTGAGTGCTTACTATGGCCAAGCGCTGTTCTGAGTACTTCACATGTTTTAAAATAGGAGGGAAGGGGCTTCCCTGGTGGCGCAGTGGTTGAGAGTCCGTCTGCCGATGCAGGGGACACGGGTTCGTGCCCCGGTCCCGGAAGATCCCACATGCCACGGAGCAGCTAGGCTTGTGAGCCATGGCCGCTGAGCCTGAGCGTCCGGAGCCTGTGCTCTGCAACGGGAGAGGCCACAACAGTGAGAGGCCCGCGTACCGAAAAAAAAAAAAAAATTTCTAATCCATCCCTCTTCCTACCCCAATTGAGAAAAATTTTTTTTTCTAAACTTACTAGATCTCCTTCCTCAGTTCTCATTCTCGCATAAGTCAGTCCAAAGGACCTTTTTGTAATTTAGTCCCAACCCACTTTTTAGATAAAGAAGCTGAGACCGGGCTTCCCTGGTGGCGCAGTGGTTGAGAGTCCGCCTGCCGATGCAGGGGACACGGGTTCGTGCCCCGGTCCGGGAGGAGCCCACATGCCGCGGAGCGGCTGGGCCCGTGAGCCATGGCCGCTGAGCCTGCGCGTCCGGAGCCTGTGCTCTGCAACGGGAGAGGCCACAAGAGTGAGAGGCCCAAGTACTGCCAAAAAAAAAAAAAAAATAGGAGGGAGGCACTCAAGATTTCCAGTTCACAGACAGGAGCGAGGTCCTGAGAGGTTAAGGTACTTGCCCGTGGTTGCACAGCTAGTAGGGGTGATGCCAGGACTCACCCCAGGCAGTTGGCGCCAGAATCCGGGCTCCTCACCGTTAGGTCCCCATGCAGACTGCCCTAGAAATGTGTCATCACTGCCACCCTCTCCACTCCCCACATTTCATCTTCATTTGGCTCTTTTTGAGTTGATCTGAGCATCAGAATGTATGAAGAAAGACAATGGGATATAGGGGGGAGGGGCAGGGGAAGGTGCGGTGCAGAGTGCCCTGGATGGCTGGAAATTAATTTATTGGCAACCCAGTTTCCTGTTCTCTGAAGACTGAGCGCGGATGGGAGGGTTAGTACGTAGAGGTCAGCTGAAGTGTCCTGCCGACTTTCCCAGCTGGCTGTCTTTACTTCATGAGCAGTGCTGGGGGTACCCTGAAGCCAGACCTGGGTAGTTTTTGTCACACCAGCCATCTAGTTGGGGATGGGATGGGGAGATTGCATCTAGACTTGGGCTGTAGTTTGACCATCAGCTTCGTTTTTGAGGGTGAACTGAGCTCCCATCTTCTGGGGTTTTGCCTTTCATGGGAAAACTAAGAGAATGGGCATTAAATGCTACCATTAAGCCCCAATTCCTTATTCTTCAGATGGTTCTAGAAAGGTCCTTCCTTCCATGGGGATGCCTTTGAGAGCACAAAGGTCATTGTAGGGATTAGTGAGGGCTTGACGACCCCCTTCTCTGGTGGCAGCACCTCTTAGACTGTCCCCAGGGATAAAAATCTGCTCAGTGTGGATAAAAGCAAACATGGCGTCCTGGGGCATCTAGCTGCCTTTCAGGATGGACTGTACAGTGTGCGGAATGACAAATTTGCTGCCTAAGGACCCTTCTGCTCTTCTCTGGCACAATTTTGATGATGAATCTTTTGTGTACTTCCTTGTTCTTTTTTAGGTTTGTGCCGTACTATAAATGTAGCAGTTGGTGGAAGGCAGAATTGGTGGGAGTGGGTTATTTTAAAGGGAGGGGTGTGTAGCAGGCAGGGAAGAGAGGAGAGGGTAGGAGGGGTGGGAGGGGAATGGTTTCTATGTATAATATACTTGAAAATCCTGTTCTGTAGTCTCTGATGTCAGGACAAAGTGACCCTTGCTTGAAAAATCGCACATTATTTTAGGAAAAAGCCTGGTAGGGTTTGATAACAGTGATGTTTTTTTATCTAATCTCAGGTAATAAATAAAGCAAGGTACTTGCGATCCTTTGCCAAAATTCAAATGTCAAACTGATTATGTAAAAAGCAGAGGAAGCCAAGTCTTTTACAAGAAGGTTTGTATCTTTTTATGGCCATTCATCGTGCTGATGGTAAAAGCTTTGCCGGTATTGAAATATCTGGTTACAAATGGCTGGGTTCTTCCTGGCCTTTTGAATTACTCAGACACACTCTTCGCCTTTTAACTTCTAAGCGTGTTGCTTGCATTAAGAATGTATTATTGAGAAGGCCATTGCTCTTTTGAAAATAATTTAAGAAGAAATTGGAGTCTTCTTTTTTGAAGGTCTGTAAACGATAAAATATATTTACTATATCAGGGGAGCTTTGGCACCTCCTCTGTAAAGAAGAGAATGGACCTTCTTTCCTAGAGTCCCTGGGGTTTTTACAAAACTTGATAATACATTAGATCACAAAGAAAATGTATTAAATCCCTCAGTGCAGAAACTGCGCCGGCCACATTCTCTGGGAATAATGTAACACGGTCTAAAGAAGCAAACCTACCATTTGAAAATGAAAAACCAACAAAGGGAAATCAAATATAGAAAAATCAAATTATTTGGACTATAAAAAATGAGGTCAGCACAAATGACATACAGCCAAAGTTCACTGAAAAATTACACGGGGGTAATTTCATAGATTTAAGTACTTTCGTTATTAAAGAAAACAAACAATTCAACTAAAGAACTCTAAAAGATTAAACTCACTTGCATAAAATGAAAAGGAAAAAACTTCAACATACTTACCAACTCTATAAACAAAGCAAAGTGATCAAAGTGTGTGGATTTTGGAGCTAGTCTGCTTGAAATTAAGTTCCGGCTTAAACTGGGTGCTGTTGGGCAAATGACTGGAATTGTCTTCGCCCCAGTTTTCTCATCTCTAAATAGGAATCAAAACATCTACCTCGCGGGAATGAAAGGCAAAAATGCAGATAAGGCGCCTAGCTAGTAAGTGGCACTCAGAGAGAGTTTCGTATCTTTTAACTCTTATCCACTTCCCTGTTCATCATCGCCTGCCTGGACGTATATCCACCATCAGTTGGGTTGATCTCTCTGTGCCTCTCTGGTCCTTTTTTTTTTTCTCATTAATGAATCATATTTAGTTTGAACTTTTATACTTTTTTGGTAACAGCTTCACTGAGATATAACTCACAAATCCACAGCTCACCCACTTCAAGCGTACGGTTCAGTGGCTTTTAGTATATTCACATAGTTGTGGATCTGTCAGCATGAGCAGTTTTACATTTTTATTGCTCCATAAAGAAACCTTGTACCCCTTAGCCTTTCCTCCCCCCAACTCCTCCTGGCCCCTGCCCCCAGCCCGAAGCAACTAATCTTCCTTCTGTCTGTACGGATTTTCTTATTACGGACAATTCACATGAATGGAATCACACAATACGTGGTCTTTGTGCCTGGCATCCTTCACTTAGCCTAACGTTTCTGAGACTCGTCCATGTTGGAGCATGTGTCGGTCCTCCATTCCTTCTGATTGCTGAATAATATTTCATCGTATGGATGGCCCATATTTTGGTTATCCATTCTTCTGTTGATGGACCACATATGACCTCTTACAACTTATAACGACCTTATTTTATTGTTCATCTTTCTTCATCGATCGATCGATTGATTCACCAGACGTCTACTTTAGAGGCTATAAAGTGCTACGTTAGTCACCAAGAACGGGGTGATTAATAAGATACTGTTCTTGATTTCAGAATGCTTATCTTCCAGCAGCGGGACACTTAGGGATCTAAGTGGGTGCCTGTATTTAAATAGGGGAAGCCCATACCTGGTTCATGGAAAGGCAGAGGGCAGTGGTTTTTCCACCTGGGAGGGCCGTAAAGGAATGCACAGAGGAACGAAGCCTCAGCAGCTGAGGATGTGTGCACAGTCACGGTTGGACAGACAGTCCAGGCAGTGGTGGCAGGATGAATGGTTGCGTGGAGACAGCTAACAGTGAGCCACATCGGGTAACAGGAACCGTAGAGTGAGTTGACTTGGCTGATGTTGTGGGTTGGAACGGGATGAGGGATGAGAAATACAGCTGGAGGGAGACATAGGGAGGGGCCAGACCATGAAGTGTCTTGTATGTTAGACTGAAGAGTTGATTTTAATGTAAACAAGTGGTTGTGGAGGATAGAAGGAGGGGAGGGAGGAACAGAAGGGAAGGAACCAGGTAGGAGAATCCCTTTGCCCAAACCTGCTCCACTTCGGAGTTTCCATCTTGGTTAATGGCATCACCCTCCTCATCCAGTCAATCAAGTTCTGTCCAGTGTGCGTTTTCAGTAATTAGGTACCACTTACTATCCCCGCTGTTGTTGCTTTGCCTTAGTACGGTGTCTTAGCAGGTCTCCATGCTTCCCAGTCTGCGCCTGCTCTAGGCTGTCTTTTGTATTGCCATCGGAGTTCTTTATCATGACCTCATCATGTCACTTTCCTACTTAAAAATCTCCCGTGGCCCCTTCTTGCCTGCAGTGTCAAACCCAGACTCTAGGCAGGGCACACAAGGGCCTTGTGGTGGAGAGTATAATGCCCTCCTCCCCCAAAGGTGTCCATATCCTAATCCCCAGAGCCTGCGAGTATGTTACCTCACAGTGGAATCACAGAGCTCCTTGTGCAAGGGAAGCAGGAGGGTCAGAGTCAGAGAAGAAAATGTGATGAAAGAAGCAGAGGGTCAGAGAGGAAAGAAGATGCTACACTGCTGGCTTTAAGGGTGGAGGAAGAGGCCACAAGCCAAGGAAAACCCATTTCAGACTTCTGACTTCCAGAACTATAAGACAATGTACTTGTGTTGTTTTAAGCCATCAGGTTTGTGGTGATTTGTTACAGCAGCGGTAGGAAACTAATACAGGCTGAAACTTGTGGCTCAAACTCGTTTTACCAGCCTCACCTCCTGCCATCCTCCCACCCCATATTCTCCAGATACCATTCCTCTCTCTTCTTTTAATTTTTAAAATTTTTATTGGAGTATAGTTGATTTACAGTGTTGTGTTACTTTCTGCTGTACAGCAAAGTGAATCAGTTATACATATACATATATCCACTCTTTTTTAGATTCTTTTCCCATATAGGCCATTACAGAGAATTGAGTAGAGTTCCCCGTGCTCTACAGTAGTTCTTAATTCACATGCCATTTTTCTCTCTTCTCTTGCTTGATCTGTAAAAATTGCCATGTGACTTGCTATTGGTTTTTTAGGACCTCTTTGAAGATGACATCAGTTCCTCCAGTCTGTTGGTCATGGTAAGGTTGTCTTCACAGCCTGATGGCCTGCCTGATTACAAGGAAGTGCATCCCTATTTTCAAGGCATCATAATTATTTTTTTATGTGTCTCTCACACTAGATCATGAGTTTCCCCCAAACAATAACTTAGCCATTTTTCATGCCTGGCTTCTGCTCTGCAATCATCACTTCAAGTTCTTTGTTCCATGAACAAATGCAAAAGACTGAACAAAGTTAGAAATAAAAATGTGTATAAGACAGTAGCGAGGAATCATATTTAAACGTGAGAACATACAACTGAATGCTAATCAGGTTTTAATCTTTAAACAAAGGAACACATTTTTTAACTGAAAAAAAAAATTAACCCGCTAAATGTACGATACGTGACTAGGGCAGGGTAAGTAAGGGCTGAGTAAGAGGTTATAAAACTTCTCAAGGGCTTCCCTGGTGGCGCACTGGTTAAGAGTCCACCTGCCGGTGCAGGGGACACGGGTTCGTGCCCCGGTCCGGGAAGATCCCACGTGCCGCGGAGCGGCTGGGCCCGTGAGCTATGGCCGCTGAGCCTGCGAGTCTGGAGCTTGTGCTCCACAACAGGAGAGGCCACAGCAGTGAGAGGCCCGCATACCACAAAAAAACAAAAAACAAAAAACTTCTCAAAACGCTGCACTTTCCCATGAGACATCTGATGGAATCACAGGGAATTCTTTCAAATTTTCAAGGTATAGGTGATTCCTATATTGAAAAAGCCCTTCCAAATCATGGACTCATTTTACTAAATTTATTCTATTAGGCAAACATGATCCTGAATCCAAACCTCAGTAAAGGAATTTCGGAAACAAGCAAAGAAAATACACAAGTCTTGCTCTTTAATTAACTGGCAATTTGAAAACAGGTGTTCTGCAGAGCACTGTTCTGGGAAATTGAAATAGATGTGCTGGAAAAAAGTTCCCTAGTCAAATGAGTTTGGGAAATACCGCATGATCTCTCCCCCTTTTTGAGATTCATGCGGCCCGTTAGTGCCTCTGAGTATTCATGCAGGAGAGACCTGTTAATGTTGTTTTAACCTACCATCTCTGAAGCCAGAGAATAGGCCCTTTTAAAAATATCATTGCACATTTAATAACATCCTGCTGAACAGTTTATAAAATGCTGATATAAGCACAAAAGTCCACAAGAATTTACTAGCGGACAGAATTTGGTTATGTGCGTTCAATGTATGGCATCCCAAGATAGGAATGCTCGTTTTAGGAATGTAAGAATAATTCAGTATGAAATAATTAGCATAGTACATCTTTTTAATAGTTTAAGAAAGAGAAGAAAAAGAATATCGATACCTACTGAAAGGATTTTAATAAAGTGCAACATTTATTCCCAACTAAAGCTTTATCATTCTAATAGAGTAAAATCCTGTTTGAAACTAGGAGCCAAATTTTAGCTGAGAGAAACAAAAACATTTTCCATAAAGCTAGGAGAAAAGCAGAAGTGCCCATTTTCCCCATAATATTATGAATATTATTTTGGAAATTCTGACACAGAAGGAATAATATAACTACTTGGCTTCTTGACATCAGCTCCAAAAGCTGGGGTATTAATGAGTACACTCATTTCCTGTAGTGATAACCCATGAGGATTCTCATCCATGACTACGTCCACACCATTTCTGAAGACAATTTATATGAAAATTTCTTTCTTTTAGCCCTGATTTTATATAACTGTATCTAAGGACCCCTTGTTGGTTCTTCCTGCTTCCTTTCTTAGTCTGTTCAGTGTTCTCACTGCCAGACCCACAGTCCTGAAGGCAGGGAGAGTCTGGACGAGAAGATGCTTGTTTGCCTGTCCTGGACCAGGATGGGGGAACATCCTCTGTGTGTGGTGGGGGGTGACGATGAAGGACTTGTGGAGTGATGCATGCTACTGGGGACCCTCAGTGCTTACCCAGTTCCTATATCAAGCCTTCCCTCAGTTATGGTCCCAGAGGCAGCAATTAGCCCGCTCTACCAAGCCCCCTGCCTGAGGGGAGCCCATTGTCAACCTCGTCCTTTGCCAAAGTACCATGGTTTTGGCCCTTGTGGTGCCTGGCCCTGTGGCACTACTGTTTGGTATCACAAAGTCAGCTCCTGGGCGGGTGGAATGGAGATAGACATACACACCTTTGGGTTTTATTAGCTACGTTACAGTTCTAGGCTAATCAAATATTACAGGATACATTTTTGAAAATGTGAACTCATGACTCTCATACAGATGTAAAATGAACATGTGTCAAAGATTTTATTTCATTTAAGTCATCAATCGAGAGAGCCAGTAAGATGATAACACCTTGTTCCAAGGAACAGTCCAAGAACCAGACATATACAGGCAAATAAGGGATGCTGAAGTGGATTTACAAATGGATGCAAAATCGTCCATCCCCTGGGCAGGGATCGCATTCCATTCTGCTACTAATCTGCACCTTTATGGGCAAGAATCTCTTGTATTATTATAGTTTTCTAAAACTTACAGATTATATAATAGCTCAAAGTTGATGAAAGGCTGAGAGAACCTGGAAACGTGTGTTAGACGAGACACCCAGGAATCCTTTTCATCGATTTCAGAGTCTCACAATCTTCCCCCACCATCAAAAAGCACCATCATCGTCATCATCGTCATCATCATAATACTCTCTTGCAACTCCTAACTGACTAAAGCAATCACATTCTTTGGCCATATCCCATCAGGCTCAAATTGGTTCCACTTTCCTCTTCTTCTGAATGCCCTTCCCCCCGCCCCCTTACTCTTTAGCCAATAGTTCTCTAATTGCTTTGCCCACAGCTTCTCTCTTGCTGTCTCCTGTCTTCTCCTTGCATATTCACTGAGCAGATGTGGACTTTGCTCCGAGCCCCTCCCTTTTTCCACTTGTGTATTTCTTTCCTGTTGCTGCTATAACAATGATCACAAACTTGGTGGTTTACTACAACACAAAGTTGTTACTACTGGTGCTGAAAGTCAGAGGTCTAAACTGGGTCAGCAGGGCTGCAGTTCTTTCCGGAGGGTTTCGTGGCGCATTCCTCTCCTTGCCTTTTCCAGCTTCTCGAGGCTGCCCGCGTTCCTCAGCTTAGGCCTGAATCACTGTGACTCTGCTTCCCTGCTCACAACTCCTCAGAAGCTCCCACCTTCCTCCTAGTAAGGACCCTCGTGATTACACTGGACCCACCCAGATAATCCAGTAGGATCCCCCCGACCTCAAGATCCTTAAATCACACCCACAAATTCCTTTTTGCCATGTAAGGTGACATATTCAGAGGATGTGGACATCTTTGGAGGGCCACAATTCCACCCACCACAACCTGGTTTGCTGGCCTTGAGAGGATGAGTTCTGTGTTCTCCTCTGCTCATCTTGGGGCCTTTCCAGGAAAGCTTCTTAGACAATCCTGAAAAAAGTCTCTAATTTCTCCCCACCTACCCATTTGTCGTAGGCTCATCCTCCTTTTTGTCTGTCCTTTTCTTCTTTAAGGCAGTCTTCAGCATTTGCAGAAAACGTTCTTTCCTTTTATGTGTTGGTGTACATTTTCCCAGAGCGGAAACGCTATACCTGGACCCTTTGGGTGAGCTGGCTGACCCAGAGAAAGGGTCTTTGAGCCTGTTGTCCAAAGGATGCAGATTCCTCACACCCACGAAGAGATGCCTTGGGTGGTTCTTCCTGACTGCTTTGTCCCCTACACACCTGCAGAATTCTCACCCAGTTCCTGAGGTACCTTTGGAGCTCTGAGGTATTTTGGAATATTTTACTACAAAGTGGAATAAAAGGGTAAGACACGATGGGGAAAGGACCAGAAAATCATCTATTGTTTGTATAACCAATGCTATGTGTTTCTCTCTCCAGATATGGCAGAGGACACATGTAATAACACCAGTCATAGCCAGGAGTTACTGAATGCTTACTATGTGCCAGAACTCTGTCAAACACTTTAAATATTTTAACTTATTTAATGCTCACAACCCTGTGGGGGAGGGTACTATCACTTTATTTAATGCTCACAACCCTGTCGGGGAGGGTACTATTACTATCTCCATTTTACAGATGAGGAAACTGAGGCACAGAGACATTGAAGAATTGCTCACGGCCAGGCAGGTAGTAAGGGCCAGAGCCAACATTCAAAACTGGGCTCCAGAGCTTGTGTCTTCAATGAGTACATGACATGTAAGATTATGGCCTCAGACATGTCAGTCTGTGTGGAGAAGACAACTGAAAAGTTAACCACTGTGCAGGGCTGTGACTCCAGGGTGCTACCAGTGAGAAGAGATTATCGTGGGCTGGGATTAGTCAAGGATGGAAAATAGGCACTAACACGTATTGAGAATTTTAGAAAGGTTCTTGGAAAGGTTCTTGGAGAAGGTGGGATGCCCCCTGCTGGTTGACCAAATTCCCTTTTCTTTAACTGCACCGAAGTCATAAGGTCAGTTTTCAATGGTCATTTCCCCCTGCTCTTGTTTGAGATCTGTGAAAGACTTTACTGGGGGAAAAAAAATGTCAGTTTTTCTCTGCTCAAGGGGACTCTGGTTGCTAAGCAACCTATACCTCAAATTTGGGACTCTTCTTCGACTCTACGGATGGCATAGTGGACATTCATAATTTACTATGAAGAGTACACTAAATTTTTAACATGGAGAGGCTATAAATGTTAGTGGCCCCGCATGTATTTTCAAAATGAAAACCCCGATGAGTTTATTGCTCTGAGATGTTTTTTGCAACCGGCCTATTTACAAATACACTCAATATGAATTCTTACTCCATTTGCCCTCTGATTTGGCTGGTTAGCAAATGGGATTGCATTTCCACCACTGCCTGTTGACCCTCAGAGACCTCAGAGTCATCCTCTAGTCTCTTTCTCCCTGACTCCTCACGTGCCCTCAAGTCACCCGGTTTTTTAAGGTTCACCTTTGAAAAGCTTCTTGATTCAATTTCTGCCTCCTTTTTTCTACCTGGCAAATTCAGCAATACTTCTAGGCCTCATGCTTTTTCATCAGGACTACAGTAAGCTTCTAATTCTTCTTTTTTCTTTACTTTTTCTCTCTTCTTATTCATCTGCCCCTCGATTTATCCTTTTAAAATGTAGATCTGACCATATTACTCTGCCTTAACAACCTGATGGTCCCCTACAGCCTAATGATAACATCCCGATGCCTTGTCTAGGTCCTCAGGGCTTTCACCACCTGACCGCACCCAACCTTTCTCTGCTCCTTTGCAAACTCTTTCTGTCTCTGGCCTCGGAAACCTAAGCTGTGTCCATACTACTGTCACATCTCTATGCCTTTGCAGAAGCTGATCTCCCTGCTAGAATACCCTGTCCTTCTTTTCACCAACACTGGTTTCCAGTCATTGTTCAAAGCCCAAATCCTGTTTCCCTTCTCACTGAGATGCTTTTGTTTTTGTTTTTGTTTTTTTTGGTACGCGGGCCTCTCACTGTTGTGGCCTCTCCCGTTGCGGAGCACAGGCTCCGGACGCGCAGGCTCAGTGGCCATGGCTCACGGGCCCAGCCGCTCCGCGGCATGTGGGATCTTCCCGGACCGGGGCACGAACCCGTGTCCCCTGCATCGGCAGGCGGACTCTCAACCGCTGCGCCACCAGGGAAGCCCCACTGAGATGTTTTGAATCATCTGCTCATCTGTAATCCTGCAGCATTGTGAGAACATATCACATTGTATTATGTTTATCTGTTGGTACATTTCTCTTACTAGACCAGCATTTTTTTTTTTTTTAGACCATGACTCACTTGATCAATGATGCAGATGTATGGGATGCCCTGCGATGTGCAAAGCCCCGTGCTCCGGCTGTGTCCACCTCCTGGTTCTCCGAGTATCGAGGTGCATGGAGACAGGCAGCGTTGTAGGGCTGACACTGAACCTGTTCTCATTTATTTTTTAAAAAGCAAGCGATTTGCAAACATCCCTACTCGTATCTATGGTGAGCCATAAATATTCACGACAAACTTCCCACCTGATTCTGAAGTGGGAATGGGCGGCATGCCCTGTCCACAAACGGTAGCTCTGATCCATAAGGCTCTGAAGAACAGGGAATGTGCTTTATCTGCCTTTGTCGTCCAGCCACCTTACATGGTGCCAGGGACAGGGTAGGGAGCCAATAAATTCCTGTGATATAGATATATTGAATAAGCTGAATAGTTGCGTGCTTGTTGATAATTTTTTTTTTTTTGGCTGTGCCCTGCGGCGTGCGGGATTCTAGTTCCCTGACCACGGATTGAACCTGTGCCCCCAGTGGAAGCACAGAGTCTTAACCACTGGACTGACAGGGAAGTCCCCTTTGTTGATAATTTTCATGTGGAAGTAAGTTTAGCTTTTATATGATCATAGATAAAAGTCATGGAACTTATGACTACGAGCTAGGTGGTATGTTAAGTCCAAAGACTAATGGGTCATCATGAGAACAGGGAGCCATAAAAAGGGGTTCTGCTGCCCCAGATGAGGTAATAGAAGTAAGTATCAAAAGGAATGATACATGCAATTGGTATAAACACATTGGGAAAAATACAAGTCCTGATTTTATATATATATATATATATATACACACACACACACATATATACATATATATAGGTGCTATATATGTGATATATATCATATATATAGATATATATTTCAGTGTTTCTACCTGTATATGTTTATATAAATATATAAAAATACATCACACACGTATATATATGAAATATTTGCATCAAACAAGAGTCATCATGGGGCTTCCCTGGTGGCGCAGTGGTTGAGAGTCCGCCTGCCAATACAGGGGACACGGGTTCCAGCCCTGGTCTGGGAAGATCCCACATGCCGCGGAGCAACTGGGCCCGTGAGCCACAGCTACTGAGCCTGCGCGTCTGGAGCCTGTGCTCTGCAACAAGAGAGGCCGCAACAGTGAGAGGCCCGCGCGCCGCAATGAAGAGTGACCCCCGCTCGCCGCAACTAGAAAAAGCCCTCGCACAGAAATGAAGACCCAACACAGCCAAAATTAATTAATTAATTAATTAATAATTTAAAAAAAAGAGTCATCATGGAAGAAACCATGAGATGAAAAATTGATGGGGGAATTTGAATGCGAATTATAGGTCTTCACCACCTGAACCTGCTGATCACCACTTTAACTGGGAGATCCAGATACTGTGGGGTGCAGGTATGAAGCAACGTGAAGCTCACAGCATCAGCTGTTCTAAAAAAGTGAACAAACAAAACTGAATATTAACCGAAATCAAGTCTCTAGAGCCCACTTCCATTTACAGGAAACCTGAGGGACAGAGGAGCACACTAAATGACACCACAAAGGCTTCCAGAATGTGGGTGTCTAGGAAAAACTCACTCTTTTCCTTTACTCTTACATTATTACCACAGTCACAGCACTTCTGACTTGGGAAGTATGGGTTTATTCCCATATTGACTGATTCTCTGACACCACCTGGGGGTCCTACAATTCAATTCAGTTCTGACACTACCTGGAGTTAGCAACAGAGGCCACAAGTTAAGGGCTCAGTCCCGTAAGATGGTTCCTACTTCAGACTCCAATAGCAAGTCCCAGCTTGTCCCTGGTACTTCTGACCAACTGGCTGTAAGTTAGGGCTCCCATGACCCGTACCTTGGGTTCAGTAATTTGCTAGAACTGCTCGTAGAACTCAGGGAAACACTTACTTAACTTTACCTGTTTATTGTATGATAAAGGATATGATAAGGATACCGATGACCAGGCAGATGTAGAGATACATAGGGTGAGGTCCAGAAGGGTCCCGAGTTTGGGAGCTTCTGTCCCCGTGGAGTTGGGGTGGTGCGCTCCCCTCCCGGCATGTAGAGGTGTTCACCTACCTGGAAGGTTTCGGGATTTTTATGGAGGCTTCATTGTGTAGGCATCATCAATTTCTAGCCCCTCTCTCCTGTCTGGCAAATGGGGGAGTGAGGCTGAAAGTTTCAAGCTTCTAATCATGGCTTGGTCTTCCTGGTGACCAGCCCCCAACCAGCAGCCATCCAAGAGTGGCTTCATTAGAACAAAAGATACTCCTGTCATCCAGGACATTCCAAGGGATTTAGGAGCTCTGTGTCAGGAACAGGGTCAAAGACCAAATATTAGCAGGAACTGGAGTCAGAGACAATCTATATCTATATTTCTTATTATTTTACAGCCGGACTGTCTACAGGACGTGTGACCTAGTTTCTGTAACAAGTTAATCCCTGGGAAGAGGGTGGTCGGTTCTAGATGAAGACAGATGATGTGTGAGCCTTTTATTTTGTTGGTACGCTGCTGTGATCATGTGTAAATGACCTTGTGGGACAATCAGGGAGATGGGATCATGGATGAGTATTAGCTGATACTGAGGAATTATTGTTTTATTTTGTTAGTGCGATAACAGTATATGGTTATGTAAGAAAAAGTTTGGTTTTTCTTTTATAGGTGTGCACTGAAGTATGTAGGGGTAAAATGACATTTTGTCTGAGATGTACTTTAAAATATTTCTGCAATAAAGGGGGGAAAACAGATAAAGCAAGTATGACGAAGTCTTAACAATTATTGAATCCAGATTACGGTTATGTGGAGATTCATTTAATTATGTCTGTAAATTTGAGCACGTTTGAAAAGTATGTGTACATATACAAGTATACATATGTATGTACACACGTATATATATGCATATATATGTAGAGGATATTTATTTTCCACTTCCGTTTTAATTTCCATGGTGGTAAGTTCAGTTATCCACAAGTGTACAATGAGACAGCACTCTGCATTGAAGAAAACTTCCCAGTTTCAGTTGATGGAACCTAGGGTCTGCCTTAGAGTGTTTAATAACTCTCCCCTTCACCTGTTTGATTTTCTGGGGCAGATGTGTTCACCAAGGGCCAGCCACCACTCTGAGTCAGTGTAGGGACATTCAAGAAAATTCTATGTCCTTTAAAAAAGAACTTTTAATCTCTGGCATATTAGTCTTCATGCAGGTGATATTAATTACCCATGAACTTTATTTAGTCTTCAGAGCTGTCCTGGTTAGGTATATAAATAGAATATTTTTCTTATCTACTTTCTTATGTTATTGAATGCCCTTGAAAGTCATATGAGGAATTTATTTTCAAGAATCTCTAATTCAGATCAACTTTTCCACCTAATAGTCCAAATGAAGTCTGAGTCCAACTAAGAACTTACTTGCACTTGAGAAAATATCTAAATGTTACTCTTTGTTAATTTTAGTCCAAAAAATTTACCAGTTTTCACTTAACATCTCATTTGTTTCAAAGGAAACCATTATTGTTTGAGTCAGTCTTTAAAGTAAGCCATGATGCCTAAAGACCAAAAAACCATTAAAATATGGAAAAGCTCGGACTTCAGATTTTCTCAAACAAATGTTATGTAAAATACAGGATAAAAGCATTTCAGAATTTACTTTTTTTTTTTAATGAACTCTAAATTTGACAAAAAAGAATTTTGCAGTCTCTAATTGAAATAGACATCTATGAGCTGCTTAAAAAGTACTATGTGAAAAATAAAATGAGAATATGTTAAAGAACCCATTTTCAATGTTTATTAGTATACAGTTTATTAACTCTAAAAAGATGCTTTAAGTAGATTTGTCATCTACCTAAATTAAAAAAAAAGAACCCATTTTCAAATTGGTTAATCACAGTGATTATGTGTTGGACGTTACTCAATTTGATCTCTTGCACAAAGATTAAGTGCAGCCTTTCACAGGGCTCACACTTTCCATTGCCTTTTCTTTATTAGAATTTCCCTTTAATATAGAGCTAAAATAATTCTCAGTGCTGACCAGGGCCTGATCTGGATTTTCTGGAAAGGGGGGTCTTTTCTCCTGTGCCTGACCCTACCTTTGTTTCCAGTCCTTTGTTTATTCTTCATAGATTCACGTTCCTTCATCCAGTACACACTGTACCTTATTCTCCCTCTGAATAGCTTATGGATTTTTCCATTGCACTTTCTGGATGTTATTTGGAAGAGCTAAATGCGAACACACCTCCCTATTATCCTTTCAGATTGGGGCCAGTGAGATCAATGAAATTAAAAATCCTCAGATCAAGCTGCTGACCGCAGGAGCTGCTGCCTTCCCTTTCTGAGTAAGAGTGGTTGGCTGGAAAACAAGCGGTTGGATCCGAGTGGGTTCCTTTTTTCTCCCTTGCTCAGCCCCTGGTGAAGGTGCAAATGAACACTGACCTATCCACGAAGGAGAGAGCTAGAACAGGGACAAGACAGAGCTAGAGCTTGACTGCCTCGGTGGCAGGGGTTCTGGGGGATGACTCTTCATCCTACGTTAGGGTAGATCTCCAGAAGATGTCCCATTTTAATTTAAAGTTTGGCTTAGAGGATATGAACCCCAAACCTCTCGAGCACAATCAGAAATTAACAACAGAAATCCTGATCTATTTATCAATCTATCACTGACCCTCTGGCCAGGCATAAGTCACCTGGCAGCTCAGGAGGTCTTATTTTCTATGTAATGTCCTTAAATGTGTCTCCTCCTAGGAGTATCCTCCTAAGTCAGGTTCATCACTTGAAATCACAATGAGAACAGCTCATCGTCAAAAGCAGGGAGGAGAGCGTCCTGGTGCATTAGAATGCCCACATGTTCATTGACTGAATGAATAAACGAATGAATGAGTTCTTGCAGTTTTTGAAGTTTGTCATGTTGCTTAAGGATAACACCCGTGCATCCCTCCAACACACTGTTTCAGCAGGAGACGAAGATGTGAGTTACATGTTACATGAGGCTGACGTTGAGAATCTGCTCCCACAAATGCCACTCGGTGTTTTTGCACCCAGCCACCGCTGTGTGTGCTCACTTCAGACAAGTTATTTACGATAATATGAGCTTTCGGAAAGGAGCAAAAACAAAAGTCATCTCTCTTCAGTGAAAGTGTTCCTGGACCAAAAGAAAGAAGGAGGTCAGATACCAAATAGAGGGCCGAAAATTCCACCTCGATTCCATCCTGACATTTTAATTGTCTTTGGGGAAAATCATCCAGTAAAGCGAGATGATGTAACTTTGGGCTTTTCTGTGCTAACAACAAGCAACAGGGAATGTCCAGTCTTGCAGAATTCTAGAATCTTCAGGTTGAAAGAAGCCTTAAAGTTCATCTCTGCCTTTCCAAAAATGTTTCTACAAAGTCTTAGTTGGCCCAGCTTCTCCATGAATATCTTGAGAACCAAGAAACTCCCTCTTCAACATGGCGGCCAGTTTTATTTTTAGATTATTCTTCTGGGTTAGGAAGCTGTTCTTTATTTGCAGATGAGGTTTGTTGCCTTCAGATTCCACCAGGTTACCTCGGTGCTCGGACTCTTGAATTCGATGGCCCACCAGACCGCTGATGGCAGTGATGATGTTTCCCAAGAATCTTCCCTTTTTTTCTTAGATGGGATGCTTTCTTGCCCCCTCACCCTATTCTGAATTGGCTCTGGTTTATTCTTATTTAAAAAAAAAACATATTGAGATATAGTTTACGTAGAATACACTGCACTTATTTAAAGTGTGCAATGGGATGCGTTTGACAAAGTACACACCTATGAAACTACCACCATGATCAAGACATCTATCTTGATTTCTGTCTCACCCCAAAACATCCTTATTCCCCTTGAAATCCATCCCTTCCTCTACACACCTTCTTCCCTGTCCTTAAGTGACCTGCATTCTGGCAGTGCAGATTCCCTTTCATTTTCTAGAGTTTTATGTGTGTGGAATTATACAGTATACACTCTTGTGTCTGGGGTTCTTCCTCCTTCTTGATGCTTAGTGTTCTCTGGGGGAATGACAGGGATGATGCCACTGGGACTAACGTTCAGCCTGACGTTCCTGAAACTTCGATTGAATTACTCAACAATGGCCATGAACTTTAAAAAATCCTTTTAAACCTTGTCTTGCAAGTGGTTACTGCTGCTGCTCATCTAGTTGGCTTTGAGTGGAGCTCTTTGTGGTCGAAGCCCGGATGACGGTTGTTAAAAGATTATGAGATGTTATATTTCTTATTTCAGAGTCATCGAGGCCATAAATAGACAAGAGAGTGGAACTAAATGGCAGCAAAAGAATAAGGGAGAGGGAGAGTGAGGGTATAAACAAGAGGCCAGTAGGGGCCACAGAGGGTAAAATTCACTTTTCGGGGGAGCATTTTCCTCCTTCAAGTCCTTTTCATAAGAAGGAGATGCAGTGTAATTAGAGTCCTGGTCCTTCATTCAATAATTATTTCTCTCCCACTACATCAAGTATGTGGAAATGTAGAGGAGGGGGTGATAAATCAGATGTAGATATCACTGTCCACATCCTGGAAGAATTTATCATAAAAAAAGACACAAAGCATACTACTATGAAACTGACAAATAAAGGGTACTATGGTAAATCGTATTGGCAAGTTTATAGCAAAGAAAAAATATAATAGACTGAATTACACAGGGGGGAAGTCAGAACATCCTCCCTTTTTACTTTTCTACTTATAGTCCATAAATCTGGTTTTGAAAATATATTGGAAGAGACAGATGGGCACAGTGTCTAGCTTCATGCAAACATTATAAATAAAACATTTCTTGTAATCCTTGGAATTCGCTTGGTGCATTTTAAAAGATCTATACCTTAAAGCCCTGAGCTGTAGGTTCACTAGAAAATGCAATTTTACTACTGATGCTAAACATAAATACAAATCCATGTAATTTTCTACAGCTTGAATAACTTTTTTTCCCCCAATTTATTTACCGTCTGCTTCACAAATAATCAACTTCTGCTTCTCCGCCCTGAAGATGATTGACTTTGCGGATTGCTTATGTGACTGTTTCATCTCAGGCCTTCTTCCCAATTCATGATCCAAGTCATTCTTTGTTTATTCGTCTTTTTTTTTTTTTTTCGCAAAAAATGTGTGTGCTGATAAAATGTTAATTAATGCTGACTTCAAGGGAGAAATAATTTTACTGTCTAAAGAAACCATCACTGTATCCTCCGATCAAATAAAAATGGACGGCTTCTGGCCATTAATATAGATTATATAGCTGTGACAATAAAACCACATCTTACCTGGACAATAATTCCTCCTTAAGTTCACGGCTGCCGTATTAGCATGTTGAGAGAGCTTAGGAAATTATTATCTTTATTGACAGAATTCTATCTTCTATATCCTGCCCTTACCATTTACACCAAGTGTTTGGAGCTTGGGATAATCAATTGCTATAGCTCCCTTGACATGACTATGCTGTTTCATAAATATTTTATGAATTCTTACAAATCTAGACAAATTACTTGAGCCAAGTTACTTAAGCCACACTAAATAGGTTGGAAATTAGATGGTTAGATCTTAAGTGGACCCTGTGGATAATTACCTTAAAGGAAAGAAAAGTTATCCCAGAGATATTAAGTAATTCTCCAAATTCACAGAGCACATAAGTAATAGTGTCAAAACTAGAATGCTCATCTACTGATTCTCAGTCTAGTGCTCTTTTCTACACAATTTTGGAAGCAGCCCCAGATACTTGGTTGACTCTAGCATCCTTACTGGTCCTGTTTCTCGACATCATCGTGGTATCATCTGAATTGATAATGCAATGCCTATAAATCACTCAGAACCTAGTAAGCCATCAAAAAATGTTAACAATTCTCATTTTTTTCTCTTCCTGCTTCTTTTATTAGTAACTGCTTTACTTTTACTTTGATATTTTCATGCTAGAGGATGCCACCAAGTAGACTTAGATTCACTCATAGCCTTTGAAGAATATTGGTATATTTTTAATTCATTTGCCACCCCCTCTATTTCCTATCTTTTTTCTCTTGTTTGCTAGACCTCTTAAGTAGGAGGGACAGAATTGTTAGTTTTATCAGTTAGGAATGCATTTGACAGCAAGTAACAGAAATCTTGATGAACAGTGGCTTAAATTACAAAGACAATTATTATTTACTTAATAAGAAATCTGGAGGTGGGCAGGTTATGGCAGCAATACACTGATGGTCTTAAGTCTTCAGGCTCTTTCCAGCTTTCTACCCTATCATAAATAGATGTTTACTTTTTGTTCTCATGTTTGGTGCTTCATGGTCTCAAGATGGCTGCCTAGGTCTAGGCATCACACGTGCATCTGCAGCATCAAGGAAAAGACAGGGGCAAAACGCTTTCACTTACTGAGACTCTCTTTGTTTGAGAATAGGAGCTTTCTCCTAAGGTTTTTGGCCAGAACTGAAACACATGGCCAGCCTTAACTGCAAACAAGGATGGGAAAGTGAATACTTAGCTTTTCAGCCTCTTTAGTAAAGGATAGTAAAGGAGAAAGAGGTTAGGAATGGCTGCTAGGTCAGCCAACTAAAAGATCTGTCATAGACCACAATGATGGCTGCCTGGCACAGTGCATCATGCCCTTCTTCCCTGATTTTATCTAGTGTGCACTCAACCTTCTATAAGGAGGCAACTCCCATGGCTGGAGTTCTGTTTATTTCCAGGCAGCAGAACAATAGCTATAGATCTTAATCAGATATAATTTTTAAAATCTGATGATTCTTATATGTTCCTATAACTTTCTGGGTTCTGCCTTCTTAGACCTAAGTTTACGGGCTAAGTTTATGACCTAAGTTTATGAAGAAATTTGAAACAATAGGTTCCAGTGGGTAGAAAACATGGTAAATCTGTTCCTGGCTACCAGGGTCTCCAGTCGTATATCTTGGTAAGGCATCTGCTTCCTTGGCTTATCCTTTTTTAAAGAGACTTTTTTCCCTTTTTACTACCAATTAGAAACAGTGAAATGCACAGCTCTTTAGTGCACAATTTGATGAGTTCTGGTAAGTGTGTATGTTCATGTAACCTTGTAAATACATACATCCATGTAATCGCATGTATTAGTTTTCTGGGCTGCTGTAACAAAGTACCACAAACTGGGTGGCTTAAAAGAACAGAAGTTTATTGTCTCACAGTTCTGGGGGCTGGAAGTCTGAAGCTTGTGGGCGAGAATCCTTCCTTGCTTATTCCTAGCTTCTGGTAGTTTCCAACCATCTTTCGCATTCTTTGGCCTGCAACTGCATAACTCCAATCTCAGCATTCATCATCACGGGGTCCTGTCCTTTTCTCTGTCTTCACATGACTGTCTTCTCATAAGGACATCAGGCGTATTGGCAGTGACTTTATTTCCAAATACGGTCACATTCCCAGGTACTAGGCATTAAGACTTCAATATATATTTTGGGAGGGACATACTTCAACCCATCACTCCATGTAAATGTATATACCCGTGTGACTGTGTTATCCCATGGCATAGGTACATATTGGAACAGAGGTCAACAACCTTTTTTTTCTGTAAAGGACCAAATGCAAATATTTCACAGTTTGTGGCCCATACTCTCTGTTTCACCTACTCAACTCTACCTTGTTGTGCAAAAGCAGCCACAGACCATACGTAAGCAAGTGAGCGTGGCTGTGTTACAATAAAACTTTATTTACACAAATAGGAGGTAGGCTGGATTTGGCCAATGAGTCATACTTTGCTGACCCTTGTATTAAAACATTTCCACACCCCAGAAAGTTCTATCAGTCCCCCTTCCTGTTCAGTCCTCACCTCGCATAGGCAAACACTCTGTGGCTTTCTATCACTGTAGATTAGTTTTGCCTGTATTTGGACTTCATATAAATGGCATCTTACAGTATGTGCTCTTTTGTGTCTGTCTTCATTCCTACAACATAAGGTCCATGAGATGCAACCAGGATTGTATTCTTTTATTTTTAGGATTGTATTCTTTTTTCCAGATTTATTGAGGTATAATTGACAAACAAAATTGTAACGTATTTAAAGTGTGCAACATGATGATTTGATATACATACACACTGTGAAATGATTACCATAATCAAGTTAATTAACACATCCTTCATCTCACATAATTACCTTTAAAAACATTTGTTGAGAATGCTTTAGATCTACTCTCTTAGCAAATTTTAAGTATACAATGCAGTATTATTAACTACAGTCGCCGTGCTGTACATTGGATCTTCAGAACTTAATCATCTTTTAACTGAACGTTTTTACCCTTTGACTAACAATGGCCCCATTTCCCCCAAACCCAGTCCTGGGCAACCACTGTTCTACTCTCTGTTTGTATGAGTTCAACATTTTTAGATTTCACTTAAAAGTGATATCATACGGTATTTCTCTTTCTCTTTCTGGCTTATTTCACTTAATGCCTTCCAGTTTCATTCATGTTGTCAGATATGGCAGAATTTCCTTTTTATGGCTGAATAGTATCCTATTGTATATGTATACCACAACTTCTTTATCTTTTCATCTGTTGATGGACACTTAGGTTGTTTCCATATCTTGGCTATTGTGAATAATGCTGCAATGAATGTGGGAATGCAGATATCTCTTTGAGATAATGATTTCATTTCCTTCTGATACATGCCTGGAAGTGAGATTGCTGGATCATATGGTAGTTATTTTTAATTTGTTGAGGAACCTCCATACTCTTTCCCATAATGGATTTACCAATTTACATTCTCATAAAAATGTATAAGAGTTCTGTTTTCACTACATCCTCATCAACAATTGCTATCTCTTGTCTTTTTGACAGTAAGCATTTTAACGGGTGTGAGGTGATATCTTATTGTGGTTTTGATTTGCATTTCTCTGATAATTACCGATGTTGAACATCTTTTCATATACCTGTTGGCCATTTGTATGTCTTTTTTGGAAAAATGTTTGTTTGTTTGCTATTAAGTTTTGAGTTGTTTACATATTTTGGATATTAACTCCTTATCAAATGCATGGTTTGCAAATATTTTCTCCCATCGCTAGGTTACATTTTCGTTTCGTTGATTGTTCCCTTTACTGTACAGAGACTTTTTAGTTGGTGTTTAGTTTAGTTGTTTATTTTTTATTTTGTTACCTGTGCTTTTGGTGCCAAATCCAAACAATCATTGCCAAGACCAATGTTGAAAATGCTTTGCCTTTGTTTTCTTCTAGGACCTTTTTATAGTTTCAGGTCTTACAGTTAAGTCTTTAATCCATTTTGAGTTGATTTTTGTGTATGATTTAAGATAAGGATTCAACTTCATTCTTTTGCATGTGTATATACAGTTTTCCCAGTACTATTTATTGAAGAGACTCTTCTTTCTCCATTGTGTATTTGTGGCACTTTCATCAAAAATTAGTTGACTGTATATGTGTGGGTTTATTTCTGGGCTCTCTATTCTGTTCCATTAACCTATGTATGTTTTTATGCCAATACCATACTGTTTTGATAATTATAGCTTTGTAACATAGTTTGAAATCAGGAAGTGTGATTTCCAGTATTGCTCTAGCTTTGCCCTTCTTGTTCAAGATAGCTTTAGCTATTTGGTGTCTTTTGTGATTCCATATGAATTTTAGAATTGTATTTTCTACTTCTTTGAAAAATGCCATGGAATTTTGGCAGTTATTGCATTGAATCTATAGACTGCTTTTGTAGTCTGGACATTTTAACAATATTAATGATTCCAATCTATGAACATGAGATATTTTCCATTTTTATATGTCTTCTTCAGTTTCTTTCATCAGTGTTTTATAGTGCTCAAGGTACAGATTTTTCACCTCCTTCATTAAATTTATTCCTAAGTATTTTATTTTTTGAAGCTATTGTAAATGGTATTGTTTTATTTATTTTTCAGATGGTTTGTTGTTAGTGTATAGAAACACAACTGATTTTTGTATGTTGATGCTGTACCCTGCAACTTTACTGAATTCATTTGTCAGTTCTAACAGTTTTTTTTTTTGGAATCTTTTGAGTTGTCTATATATAAGATCATATCACCCACAGAGGTAATTCTATTTTTTCCTTTCCAATTTGGATGTCTTTTATTTCTTTTTCTTGCTTAATTGCTGTATTTTGGGCTGCCACTACTATGTTGAATAGAAGTGGTAAGAGTGGGCACCCTTGTCTTGGTCATGATCTTAGAGGAAAAGCTTTCATCTTTTCACCATTGAGTATAATGTTAGCTGTGGCCTCTATTATGTTGAGGTATATCCCTTCTATATGTAATTTGTTCAGAGTTTTTTTTTTATATATATCATGAAAGAATGTTGAATTTTGCCAAATTCTGTTTTGGCATCTGCCAAGATCATATGGGTTTTATCTTTCATTCTATTAATGTGTATTATATTTATTGATTTATGTATGTTAAAGCATCCTTGTATCCCAGGAGAAAATCTCACTTTATTATGGTGTATGATCCTTTTAGTATATTTGTGAACTTAGTTTGCTAACATTCTGTTAAGGATATTTACATCTATGTTCATCAGGGCTATTGGCCTGTAATTTTCTTTTCTTGTAGTGCACTTGTCTGGCTTTGGTATCAGGGTAATACTGGCCTAGTAAAATGAGTTTGGAAGCGTTCCCTTTAGTTTTTGGAAAAGTTTGCAAAGGATTGATACTAATTCACCAGTGAAGGCATCTGGTCCTGGACTTTCCTTTTGTGGGAGATTTTTAATTAATGATTCAATTTCCATACACGTTATTGGTCTGTTCAGATTTTCTATTTCTTTATAATTCAGTTTTGGTAGATTCTATGTATCTAGGCATTTATCCTTTTCTTCTAGGTTGTACAATTTGTTGGTGTATGACTGTTCATAGTATAGTCTCTTATGATCCTTTGTATTTCTGTGGTATCAGTTTTAATGTTTCCCCTTTCATATCTAATTTTATTTATTTGTTCTCTTTTTTTTCTTAGTCAACTTTGTTTATCTTTTCAAAACACGAACTCTCAGTTTTGCTGATCTTTTTCTGTCTTTCTAGTCTATTTCATTTATTTCTGCTGTGGTCTTTATTATTTCTTCACTTCTACTAATTTTGGGTTTGTTATTTCTTCTTTTACTAGTTCCTTGAGATGTAAAGTTGGGTTGTTTATATGAGATCTTTTTTTTTTCTTAATGTAGGCACTTATCACAGTAATCTCTCCTAGTGCTGCTTTTTCTGCATCCTATACATTTTGGTATATTGTGTTTCCTTCACTGTCTCGAGATACTTTTTCATTTCCCTTTTGATTTCTTCTTTGACCCATTGGTTGTTCAGGAATATGTTGTTTAACCTTCACATATTTGTGAAGTTTGCAGTGTTCCTCCTTTTACTGATTTACAGTTTCATACTGGTTAGAAAAGATGCCTGATATGATTTTAATCTTAAATTTGTGGCCTAACATATAATCTATCCTGGAGAATGTTCTGTGTGCCCTTGGGAGGAATGTGTATTTTGCTGCTGTTGGATAGAATGTTCTGTATTTATTTGTTAAGTCCATTTAGTCCAATGTGTAGTTCAAGTACAACGTTTCCATATTGATTTTCGGCCTGGATGACCTATCTATTGATGAATGTGGAGTTTTGAAGTCCTCGACTATTACTGTATTGCTTTCTATTTTTCCCTTCAGATCTGTTCATATTTGCTTTGTATATTTAGCTGCTCTGATGTTGGGTGCGCCTTTTTAAAATGGATGAGTGGTATTCCATTGCAAGAATACTGCAATTTGTTTACCCTGTCTTCCGATGATGGACAATTAGGTTGTTTTCCATTTGGGGCTCTTATGAAGAAAACTTTTTTGAACATTTTTGTGGAATTTTTTGTTGTTTTTTTTTGTGGATATATATTCTCTTCTTCTTAGGTAAATATTCTGGGGTAGAATTGATGGGTTGGTGTAAAGTTGATTTTATAAGAACTTGTCAAACAGTTCTCCAAAGTTGTTGTATCATTTTACACCTTCACCAACTATTTTGAAAGATTCAGTTGTTCCACATCCTCATCAAAATTTGATGTTGTCTGTCTTTTTGATTTTAGACAATCTAGTGGGTGTGTATTGATATCCCATTGTGATTTTAATTTACATTACCATGATGACTAATAATGTTGAGTTGATTTTCTCTCTCCCTTTCTTTCTTTCTTGCGTTCCTTCGTTTCCTTTCCTTCCCTATCAATTCCTGAAAGAAGAGTGTTTGGAAAAATCTCCAATAATGATTATGGATTTATCTATTTCTTCCTTTAATTCTGTTAATTCTTTTTTTTTTTTAATTTATTTATTTTATTTATTTTGGCTGTGGTGGGTCTTAGTTGCCGCACTTGGGATCTTTAGTTGAGACATGTGGACTTCTTAGTTGCGGCATGCATGTGGGATCTAGTTCCCTGACCAGGGATTGAACCCCGGCCCCCTGCATTGGGAGCGCAGAGTCTTACCCACTGGACCACCAGGGAAGTCCCTAATTCTGTTAATTCTTGCTTCATGTATTTTGAAACTTCATTATTAGGTACATATGCATTTATACATTTAATTTAGGATTGTTGTGACTTCTTGATGAATTGATTCTTTTTAGCATTATGAAATGTCTTTTTCTATCTCTGGTAATACTCCTTGCCTTAAAATAAGCTTTTTCTGGTATTAATACACCCACACCAACTTTTTTATCCTTATTATTTTTATGGTATATCTTTCCCCTTTCTTTTACTTTCCTCTTATCTGTGTCATTTATTTAAAGTGCATATCTTGTAGATGGCATATAGTTGAGTCTTCACATTTTATCTGGTCAGAAAATCTCTGCCTTTTTAATTGAAATGTTTAGTTTACTTACATAAAATGTAATTATTGTATAATTTGTTTTATTTGCACCTTTTTGATATTTGCCTTTTATTTGATCCATGTGTACTCCTTTTCATCTGTTTCTCCTTTCCTGCCTTCATTTACCTTAATTATTTTTTGGTATTTAATTTTAATTCCTCTATTACATTTTTAGCTGTACTGCATTGATTTGTGTGTGTGTGTGTGTGTGTGTGTGTGTGTGTGTGTGTGGTTGCCGTAGGGTTGCAGTATACATCCTTTATCACAGTTTACTTATATTTAATATGATTCTACCTCATTAAAAATGTCTACAACACCGTAATTTACACACACATATAAATATATAAGTACAACTATAACTATATAAATATATATACACATATATACTTATATATAAAATTATATGCTCTCTGTCCTGTTTGGTAACATTGTCATGTACTTTGCATATACATTACATATGTTATAAATCCCTCAATATTCAGTTTTATAAAATTTTCATTAGTCAGTGGTCTTTTAAAAAATTAAGGGAAGAAAAAAGTAATCTTTTTAATTTACCCGTATAGTTACCATTTCTAGTGCTTTTCATCTTTTCCTGTAGATTGAATTTCCATCTGGTGTCATTTCCCTTCAGGGCTGCAGGAGACAAATTTTTCTAGATTATTTTGTTTGAAAATATCTTCATTTGCCTTCATTTTTGAAAGATGGTTTCACAGGACAGAATTCTGGGTTGAAAATTCTTTAGGTTTTTTTTCTTTTATAACCTCAACACTGCTGCTCCACTTCCCTCTGGCCTCCCTTTTTTCCTATTTCCTTTACTTATCTATTTATTACTTCTATTTCTATTTGATATTTCTATGATTATTGATATGAACCCCTGAGACTGAAGCAAATGGAGTGCATAGCAGTCTATTCTACCTTCTCTGCCTGCTTGCAATCTGCTTACTCATTTATTTTCTCTCTCTTTCTGCTTCTCTGGGATATTTTCACTGTTTCCTTCACTTTTCCATGGCCTCCCCTTTTTTCAAGTGTGAAGTCGATGGTACTTCTTGTCTTTGTTCCACTGTATGTAATGTGTCTTATTCTCTGGCTTTGATGTGTCTAGATTTTCCTTTTTATTTATCTTTACTTCATTTTTTCTTTGTTTTTTCTTTTGCATTTATCCTATTTGGGGTATTTATTTTATTTTTATATTTTTATTTTTTAAATTTAAGATCAGCTACCTCTAGTGGAGGTTTGGCCCTTCCTTATAGAATTTCAATGAAAACTTCAAAAGGGGAGTAACACATACCAACATATGAAATTTATATACATCTATATATTCCATATATGTATATATATGTAAAATACACAACATACAATCCTTGTAATGGGGCAGCTACAAATCTAGAAGCTGAACCTGTGTTGACATATACAGTTAGTCAACACAGGTTCAGCTCCTAGATTTGTATATATAGTGTATATACATATGTTACATATAATATATATTAGTTATATAGACGTAATATGTAGCATATTTAGTATATGATATACTATATATTATATACAGTGCTGTATAGTATTACAGTATATTATAGTATTATATTTGTATGTATATATCAATACTATTATAGTACTCTAATATTGTATATATACTATACTGTATACTATGCTATGCTAACTATAATACTATACACATATACTATATAATATGAATTAAGTACTATATACTACATAAAATACTATAATTCTATACTATATATGCTAGATATATAATATGCCATATACAGTATATACAATATACTGTACACTATATACCATATATAGTATATATAATATGCAGCATATATACAGTGTATATAATACATTATACACTATATATGATACATTATAATTTATCTATACGTATACACACATATACACAAATTTAGGAGCTGATCCTATGTTGACTAATATATATATATAGGTATAGATAGCACAGGCTCAGCCCCTACATTTGTCTCCATCACATTACAAGGCTCACCACCTTTTTAACCCAGGATAGTGAAGTCTTTTCTGCTTAGCACTCCACCTCTTCATTCTGCCAATTCCACATTTAGGGTCTGTTACCTGCCACCATTTCCAGTATCACGTTCTAGGTAATTTAGGATGCCTTACAACTGTAAGTAACCAAAAACCAGTGGCTTGAACAAATAGGATGCATTTTTCCTTATATGGGAAATCCGGGGGCAACAAGTCACCAACTTGGGTTCGACTGATCCATGATACCATTGAGGCCACTCTCTGTCCTTCTCCTCCACCCACCTTACGTCCTTCTTTCATTTTCCTGCTTGGCTCCTCCTGGTCACAAGATGGCTCTAGGCATAGTGACTTGACTTTGTAGAAAGCAGGGTGAAGGAAGATGGAAAGTGGCCATTTGTCTGTCTTTCTCATCAGAAAAGCAAAACCTGTTTCAGAAGCCCCTTGCCAGCATCTCCTTAAATTTCATGGACCGCAGCTGGGTTCCATGGTTAGCCCACATGGAGAGGAGGCTGGGAAAGTGGATATCCTGCTTCTCCTGGCTGTGTGGTGAGGCGGTATGGAAGGAGGGTGTGGGAATGGGTGTGAGGTCAGTCTAGCACTGGTGCTGCCCCAGCGGATATGCTGCTTTCTGTTTCCAGTCAGAGATTTGCCATCAGCATCATGCCCCTGCTGGTCCTTGGGGTCTCAGGCTATAGGGAAGTGAGACAAATCCCCTTGTGATAACAATGTTTTACATCCGTGGATTTACCCTATTATTTATCAGTGTTGGAATGGATCCAAAAATGTCCATATTGGGCAACTACTAAGCATCAGAGGCTAACTGTAGCATTGCATAAAAATAAAGTGCTCCTTGAGTCATTCGTAGTATTGTGGATGGACCTAGAGTCTGTCATACAGAGTGAAGTAAGTCAGAAAGAGAAAAAGAAATACCATATATTAACGCATATATGTGGAATCTAGAAAAATGGTGCTGATGAACCTAGTGGCAGAGCAGGAATAGAGACACAGACATAGAGAACGGACTTGTGGACACCAGCTGGGAGGAGGAGGCTGGGACGAATTGAGAGAGTAACGTTGACATTATATACACGACCTCATGTATAGCTAGCGAGAAGCTGCTGTATAGCACAGGGAGATCCGCTCGCTGCTTTGTGACGACCTAGAGGGGTGGGATGGGGAGGGTAGGCGGCAGGCTCAAGAGGGAGGGGGTATATGTATACTTATAGCTGATTCACTTTGTTGTGCAGTGGAAACTAACACAACATTGTAAGGCAATTATCATCCGATAAAGATGTTAAAAAAGAAAAAGTAAAGTGCTCCTTAATGCTGATGATTTTGACTTATGCCTTCTTTTCCCCATGTCCTTCCTGAGAACTCAGAGGGGAAGTCATAATTTGATGGTGGCCTCATCTCCTGCTCAACAGAAGAACCGTGTTCTATTGTGTTGTCATTGTGTAATTTATGATGCAGATGACTGGATGCAGATGACCGGATGGGGGACTGTTGGACTTATTTGGTTGGTTGCCCGTGCCTCTCTGCCAGTTCTCATTCAGCCTTCACTTGGACATCTCAAAGGAACCTCCACAATGTCCACATCTGCCCTTCTTCCTGGGTTCCCTGACACAGCCAATGACAGTCTACTTGCAAGCGGTCAAAGTCACAAACTTCAGGGGCATATGTTTCTCTACTAATAATTATCACCAAGCCCTGTTTTTCTTCCTTCTAAATATTTTTTTGCACCTGCCCACTTCTTTAAACTTCCACTGCCAGCATCCTAGCATTGCACTGTTTTGGGCTGCAGTAAATAGAACACCCAACAAAAAGCAGCTCAATCTCTACGAGGCTTTGTGTTTTTTCTCTGTAAATCTCACATAGTAAGAAGTAGGAGTTAGGACAGTTCCAGGGCTAATTTAGTGAATGATAAGTATCGTCGAGATGCAAGTGCTTTCAAACTTTCTACTCCACTACCCTTAATGTATCAGCGATGTTATCCCCTTGGGGTCACAAGGTGAGTGTGACAGTTCTAAGCATCATTTGTAGACACAACCACATCAGGCAAAGAGGAGGGACATGTGCTGCTTGTATGTCACTTTTTATGCACAAAGAAGACCTTCCTAAGATGTCCCTCTGCAGACTTACTCTCAGGACCCAGTGGTCATCACTGGGTCGCTTGTCCATGCTCTAGTTAAAGAAGGCTGGAGAAGTGAGTTTCTGGCACGTTTAGCAGGTAGAGTGGAAGGCAGTTTCTGCTCTCCAGGAGGAAGATTGGGATGGGAGGGGTGGTGTAGATAGAGGGAATGTCATTTCAGGGAAGCCTCCAGTAGGGTCTGACACATACACATTCACCTTTCCCATGGGTGATGGCCAAAGTCTCCTACTCATTCTCTGTTTCTAGTCTTTCCCCTTCAATCCACTCTCTCCTGTTCCTGATACCAGAGGGGTCTTTCCAAGTGTACAGTTATCTGGTTAGTTTCTTTGCTTGCTTGTTTATTCTCAATATCTCTCATAATTATGTAAACCGCATGAGGGAAGAGACCTTGTTTGTTCTGTTCCCAGCTTTATGCCCTAGACTAGGGCCTCCGACATCAAAGGTACTATCATTAGATGTTTGTTGGCTGAATGACTAAAATGCACACCTGATTCCCTCAGTCCCCTTTTAAAACCTTCAAATGGGTTCCCTTTGCCTCTGAGATGAGGTCACATGTTCTGGAAATTGTCCGTAAGCTTTTTCGTGAAATGGTCCATGCCTACGTTTTTACCTCTCCCCACTCTTCCCTGCATCTCCCCTCTCCTCCAGCTTTCCGGAACTTCAGTCTTTCAGATACGCCACGAGTTTTCTTCCCTCTCCATGCCTCCCTCTGTCCGCCTATAACTGTTTTAGCTTCTCACTTCGCTTGACTAAGTCCTTCCCTAGAAACAAATATCAATTTCAATGCCACCTTTTCCAGGAAATCTCTCAGACGTTTCTCTCACTAGACATTGTTGGAAGTGCCTGAGTATCTCCCAAGGCACCCTGGACCTCTCCATCCTAGAAGTCATCTCATGCTATTGTGACTGCTTAATTGTGTTTCTCTACCACCATCATTAAAAGAAAAATCAGCTTTATTGAGATACTATTCGCATTCAAAACAGCCACCTGTTTAAAAAGTACAGTTCAATCATAGAGTTGTGCAATCATCATTACCATCAACTTTAGAGCATTTTTATCACTCCCCTCAAATACGCATACCCATTAGCAGCTACTCCCCATTTTTTTCCAGTCCTCCCAGTCCTAGACAACTACCAGTCTACTTGCTGTCGCCATGAATGTGCCAGTTCTGAGTATTTCATAGAGTGAAACTTAAGTTCTGTGTGGTTAGGGATTGTGTGTCCTGTCACCACTGTATGCCCAGTGCCCAGCAGAGTGCCTGGTGTATGGTTGGCGCTCAAGAAATATTTGTTGTATGAGCGGCTGATTGAATA
Source organism: Delphinus delphis (assembly GCF_949987515.2). Lineage (NCBI taxonomy): Eukaryota > Metazoa > Chordata > Mammalia > Artiodactyla > Delphinidae > Delphinus > Delphinus delphis. Next base: position 74,176,659 of record NC_082697.1, read on the forward strand.
ATTGAAAATATAGACGCCCCCCAAAGCCAATCACTCTCTTTTCTGTATATCTACTACATTCTTACATGTACTTATCGCTGTTTTTATCAACCCGCATTGACGTTTTTTAGGTGCTTGTTTATCTCCCTAGATCAGGAGTTTCTTGAGGACAAGAGCCTTGCCTGATTCATCTTTGTGTATCTTTGTTGAGTACAGTACTTGGCACGCCATGTGTTCGACAAATATTTGCCGAATGGGTAAATGAACAAACGAATTAGCTCTGAACCTCGTCCCCAGATATCAGTCAAGCTCTCCCACTGGGACAGGTGGGCTCAGTACATTTGTTTGTTCATCCTGCCAGCGTTTATTAGGAAATTAGGGTGTTATTTTATCTTTCCCATCAGCATCCCGTGAATATCCGTCTCATCCGCGATGATCACCCCCTCTGCGGTCAGAGGCTGTGTCTCGGTAATCCTGGGGTCCCCTCACGCCCCGCACAGCCCCTCACACAGACTTAGGCATTCATCAAATGCTGTGTGGTTTAAAGTCCATGCCTTGGAGGCTCTGAGGCTCTGTACGTCAAGGGCAGGGTCATTGTGCCAGACGGGGTCGTGATGTTTAATTCCCTCATCCTGAGGTGCGTTAGTAGGACCTACTGCCCAGAGGACTCCCACCAGGGGTGGTTAGAGTGAAGGGTCATGTCACAGAGAGAACACTCTGCTTGGTAGTGCACCCGTGTCTGTATGGGGGTGGGCCTGTCTCCATATGTTGGTTTACCCGGCTTGAGCTATACCGGACCCTTTTCCAGAAGGCCATCTCTATGACACAAAGGGAAGCACTTGGGCCTCTTCCTACAGGCTGGCTCTCTGCTGGCTTCCGGTTGCAGAACTGGTGCTTCCTGGCCTGTCAGTGTGTCGCTTTAGCCAAGCTTGGTGGCCTGGGTCTTGGTTCTTTGTGTCCAGCTGCCCATGGTGCTGCTAGGGAGCCTCTCCTGCAGCACAGCCTGAGGACACAGGGGGCTCCTCCTGGCCTCCCGCGCATGGGGGTCCTCTCTAGAGGAGCAGCCAGTTCTGGCCTATCCACGCTGTTTTGCCTACAGTGCCCCTGTTCCTGATTTCCCTAGGAAATGATCAACCACTGGCCAGTAAACTCATGCCCTGCCCTGCAAATAAACACAGAGACCCACTGCTAGACCCCGGTGACTTCACAGCCTCTGCTCCCCTGGGCTTTGGCTTCTTTTGGAGAATCCCAGAAAATGCCTATAGACCAGCTGTTGCTGTGGTAGGCTGAATAACGGCCTCCCCAAAAGCATTCGCATCCTGACCCGAGGACCTATAAACATGTTACCTTATGGCAAAAGGGACTTTGCAGTTGTGATTAAGAGGTTCTCCCGGACTATCTGGGTAGGTCCAATGTAATCACAAGGGCCCTTGGAAGAGGGAGGCTGGAGCTCAGAGAAAAAAGAAGATGCCACAGAGCCAACTTTGAAGGTGGAGGGAAGGGGCCGTGAGTATCCTTTAGAAGCTGGAAAAGGCGAGGGCTCTCCCCTGGAGACTCCAAAAGGAACCACCCCTTGCCAATACCTCGGTTTCAGCCCTGGAAGACTCATTTCACACTTCTGACCTCCAGAACCGTAAGAGAATAAATTTGTGTTGCTCTAAGCCACCAAGTTTATGGTCATTGGTTACAGCAGAAATAGGAAATGGATCTACTGTCCCTACCTTGGTGTTGCAGCAGCCCTAGTACAAAGGGTTTGTGTCTGGCCAAATGGGGGGTATTCATTTTTTGAACCCAAAGTGAGGCTGTATTCGTCAGCTTGGGCCACCATAATACAGTACCACAGACTGAGTGGCTTAAAGAACAGAAATGTATTTTGTCACAGTTCTGGAGGCTGGAAGTCCAAGTTCAAGGTACCAGCAGTGTCGGTGTCTGGTGAGGGCTCTCTTAGCTTGCAGATGGCCACCTTCTTGCTGTGTCCTGGCCTTTCCTCTATGTGTGCACAGAAAGCGAGAGCATGCTGGTGTCTCTTCTTCTTATAGGGACACCAGTCCTATTGGATTAGGGCCCCACCCTTATGACCTCATTTAGTCGTAATTACCTCCTTAAAGACCCTATCTCTAAATACATTGGGGGGTTAGGGCTTTAACGTATGAATCTGAGGGGGTGGGATGCAGTTCAGTCTATAACACAGGCCCTCTGCAGTTATGTGTATCCATGCAGAAAGGGCAAAGATTCCTCAGGCCATTCATTTCCTGGGATCACAGTGCCCTTTGCAAATAACAGAGTGCAGTATGGGTGTCCTCAAGCCGATCTCCATGTGAACTTACCTTGCACTTCTGTCATCCAAGGCTTCACAGAATAGCTTGGGGTGTTTGAGTGTTTTTCACTGAACTCGTTTAGGCAATCCCACTGAGGGCAAGTGTAACCCCTCTGGGCTAGTCATCAGAAAAGTATGAGAGCGTTGAGAGTTAGGGTACAAAGGAAGTTCTGTTTGGCCAAGGCAATCTGGTAGCATTCTCCTCCCCTCCCCCTGCCACTGCTTTCCTTAGTAAAGGAAGCTCTGTGTCTGGTCCCCTAGCCATGATTTCATCTTTCTGGGAGTTAAAACCATTTTATATCTTCCTACCCCAGCTTTCTCTGGTCCAGCCTGATGCTATATATACTGTTCAAAGGATGCGTCTAATAGCATTCCAGGGGCATCTCATCCTAGGACCTATTCCTAGGGACCTCCATCCTAATGTCTAAGTCACAAAAAAGTTACTTCTGGCTAAGTCCACTCCACTGTGCTGGGATGTGAGCTGTCAGTGGTTTAGGCTGCCCAGGAAACAGGAAAGCCTGATCTCAAGAGAGCCAGACACTGTGAGAGTGGATTCGGGACACCAAAGCCTGGGTTAGCCAGGACCGGCTCCCAGACTAACATCAGGCAGAGTGCTCTGGAGCAGCAGAATCTGCTGAGATGATGCCCCGTGATGGAAGCCACAGGCCCAGGGGACCGCAGAGTCCTCCCTATCCTGAGAGAGCTCTTGTCTGACACTGTCTGGAAAGCCAGCACTGGCAGCAGGCAAACAAGTTCTGACCAAGATCCAGCCACCCCCAACCCCACCCCAGAGGTTCCCAAAGGACAGGGTGCAGACAGGGCCTCTCCCGTTGGCACAGTGGGCATACTTCCTGGTCGAGGACCCCGCACGTAGGTGTCACACTGGCTGGTGAGACCACGGCAGCCCAGAGGTGTTAAAGGCAGATCCTTAAATACACTTCTTGGAAGCGAATTTGGATCTGTAAGTAAGAAGTGTCAGTCTTAACAGTCACCATCTGAGACTGATTTGTAGGGAAAGTGATTCGATCTGCTTGCCTGGGGAGCCCAGTGCAAGCCCTGAGTTTTTATCCTCCTCTGGTGGGAGTCTTGATTTATACTCAGCTCTGAAGGGACATAGCTTCAGGCGCTGAGAAAACAGCTGTGTATTTGGGTTTATTTGTCCAAGTGACCAGGGCCGTTCTGGGGACAAACTGTGCCTTACTGGGAGTTGTTTATGCTTACTATACCTCTCCCCCACAGGGTGACCTCAGATAACCTTGCTCAGCTTGGGAAGACCTGAGTCATCTTATGCACAGCCTAGGGGAACTTGTCCATAGCCTGGGGAAAGCTTCCATCACATTCAGAACCCTACGAAAAACTTGCGAACTCTCCAGACCTGTCCGAGTCCCTCTCCCTTGGCTGGTGGCAGGCAATTGAGTCTGAGGACCAGAATTTTCTCGAGGACCAGGCTTCCTTCAGGGAATCCTGTGCTTGCCTCGGTGGCATCTCAGATTTCTGCTTCCTGGAACATAACCATGGATTTCTCTGAGTTGTTCCTATGGCTGGGCTTCTGGACTCCTGCAACTGTGGTTCCTGAGTGCTTCCTGGCAGGGAGATAGCTTGTGCCAACCCTGTGGTTATGCACTGGATGTTGATGGGGCGTTGGATGGACTGAAGTGCCCCTGTAAGGTTGTCTTCCATGTGTTACTCTCTTGGACCAGGCAGGGTGCAGCTTCGTGAAGACCTTGGCTCGGTGGGACTCCCACAGGAGATCACATCCACAGAGATGGGTGGCAAATGTGCCAGCGACTGTCTTAAAGTCACAGTCACCTGGCATAAGCAGAACATCCTGTTTTTCTTCATGGGGAACATGTGGCCTCCCATAGGGGAGGCAGGGAGGCTGATGCGTTCCCATCACAGCTTTGGATTTGGAAAGAATGTCTATCTGCTGGGCAGGAACGTGGGTCCAGGTACCTGGCTGGTCTTTCAGTCATATTCAGAATGTTCTCTGGCTGGTCTGAAACATGTGTCTGAGAATTGGATGTGGGAGTGGGGGTGGCACTGGATGGGGGACCTGCACATTTGAGGCAATGCTGATGGCAGAATCCCAAGTGTGAGCTGTGGGTCTGTTATGGGTCACATTGTGTCCCCCCGCCCCAAAAGGTATGTTGGTGTCCTAACTCCCCAGTGCCTCAGAATGTGACCTTATTTGGAGATAGGGTCATTGCAGAGGTAATCAAGTTAAAATGAGGACATTCAGGTGGGCCCTAATCCAATATGGCTGGTGTCCTTATAAAAAGGGGACATTTGGACAAAGACAAGCACATCTTCATGTGAAGATGGAGGCAGAGATGCACAAGCCCAGCACCACTAAAGACTGCCCGCACAGCACCAGAAGCTAGGGGAGAGGGGCAGGGGGCAGGTGCTCCCTCACGGCCTTAGGAGGAACCAACTCTGCCGGCGCCTTGATCTCAGACTTCCAGCTTCCAGAACTGTGAGACCATAAACTTCTCTTGTCTAAGCCACCCAGGCTGTGGTACTTTGTTACAGCAACCCTAGCAAATGGATACAGAGTCTTGCAAGCAGTGATGAGCTTGTGAGAATCCAACCAGGAAGATGCTAATGACCAGAAGGCAGTGTGGGCCAAGGGTGAGAGTAGGGTCTGCTTGATAGATAGTGCAGAATGTTCCTGTCACTGGGGAGGGCCTCAGTGATAGAAGCATTGGAGACCCTTGATGGTAACATGGAGGTCCTTGACGATGACATCATCATCATCATCATCTTACCTATCATCATCACTGTCGTCATCGTCAACTTCTTCTTCCCCATAATGATATCATCATCTTTCCCATCATCGTCATCATCATCATTTTCTTCGTCGTCACCTTCTTCTTACCCATTATCATCATCATCATCACCACAACTAATTTTATTATCTACTCTGTGCCTGACGCACATACATTACATGTCTTATATCATTGAATCCTTAAAACCTACAGGGTTGATGTTAGTATTATTCTCATTTTATAAATAGAAGAAACTGAGGCACAGAGAAGGAAGTAACTTGCCCAGGAGCATGCAGCTGATAGATGGAGAGACCTGAACATGGCCGCTCTGAGCCCCACTCACCGTGCTCCAGTCCGCACACGTTCCCTCTGTTCTCTCAGTGTCAAGCTCACCCTCTCAGGATCTTTGTGTTGGCTGTTCCCCTGCCTGGGTTGCTTTCCCACTAGCTTTCTGCATGGCCGGCTCCTGTTTCTATTTGGGTCTCAGCCCTGATGCTTTGTCTTCAGGGAGGGCCTCTCACCCTCCCAGTCACCTCCACACACTGCATGTTTTATTTTATTTTTTATAGCCCTTGCCACTGTCTGAAGCTTCCTTCTTGTTTGTGAGTCATCTGTCTTACCCACTAGAACATAAGTTTGCCTGGCTTCCTCCATCCCAGAAACTGGGTGTATTCCTAAAGAAGAAAAAGTGTTCAATGCCTCAGTTCCCTTTACTTAATTATTCAAATAATTGGGGCCCTCCCAACCTGATTGGAACTTGGGCTCCATCTTGCATAGGTAACAGATTCGGGAAGATGTACTAAACAAAAGGTAGGTACTACCTGTCCTTGTACCCCTTTTGCAGTGCCTAGAAGCTGGAGGAAGCTTTAACACTGGGCCTTCCCCTCCCTGGGCCTGTTAGTGGAAGGGAGAAATTGACAGAGAAATTGACATTCCCAATGAATGATTGTTGCCGCCCTTCCCAGGAAGCAGAGAGGCTGGAGCCAGTGACTGTGGCCTTGGGTCAGTTGAACAATATGGTGCCACGTCAGGCTCAGTCCCTGGGGCTGCTCTAGCCTGAGTCTGCCATGATCTCCACTGGGAGGTGGGTGTCCTCTACCTCCCTTGTCAGGAGATTCAGAATAGTGCTACCTGCTTCCTCCCAGCTGGCGACCCACTGCCATAGGGCTGCAGGGCAAGGCCCCAGTGCCCTGGGACGGGCAGTGGTGCTCGGCCCCGACACACCCTCCCTTCTTCTCCCAGGAGTCTGTGTGTGCAGAGAGGCAAAGCAACATTCTAGCCTGTGCTGTAAGTCCGTGAGCTCCAACAGCCTGCCACCTGGGACGCCCCACGCAGCTTCCGGGACCCTGCCGAGGCCACCCTATTATCTGTGTGCAGAGCCAGCTCCCGCCACTAAAGATCTCCCCGGTGCTGTCCCCATTCGTTCATTTATTCTGCCATTGACAAGACAGTTATTGAGCTCCTCTGTGTGGGGGAAACAGATGGAGGGCCAGGAGCTCCAGGAACAGTTTATTAGAGACAATATTTCACTGGGACATGTGTCAAGAAGTACCATCTGGCAGGTGGTTGGCCTTCAGTGCCCTGAGCTCCTTCTCTGGGCAGAGCTGGCTGGTCCCAGACTGACGGCATCCCACCTGCAGGGCTGGGGTGTCACCCCTGAGGGGGCTTCTTGCTTTGTCTACCCTGCAGGAGGTACGGGGTGAGGCGGGGCTGTGGCCCGGGGCACTTCTGAGCGCACTTCCTAGCTACTCTGGTGGAATCGTCCGCAGGAATCCAGGGAGAGTCAGAGCTCTCCTCTCCCTTCCCAAGGAGCCCTTGGTAGGAAACCTGACTTCGGCTATAAATTCTAAAGATTAAATAGGTGTTCGTCATTTGCGGAAGACAAAGGGAAGAGGGTATTCTGAGTAGCAAAATAGCCCATGACCTTAAAGAAAAGGTCTGGTCCTGATACAGCAAAAAAATGGTATCTGCCCCTAGGTTCTTCAGAACCAATTTTTTTTGCAGGACAGGAATAAAGACACAGACGCAGAGAATGGACTTGAGGACACGGGGAGGGGGAAGGGGAAGCTGGGACGAAGTGAGAGAGTGGCATGGACATATATACACTACCAAATGTAAAACAGATAGCTAGTGGGAAGCAGCCGCATAGCACAGGGAGATCAGCTCGGTGCTTTGTGTCCACCTAGAGGGGTGGGATAGGGAGGGTGGGACGGAGGGAGATGCAAGAGGAAGGAGACATGGGGACATATGTACATGTATAGCTGATTCACTTTGTTACACAGCAGAAACTAACACCATTGTAAACTAATTATACTCCAATAAAGATGTTAAAAAAACAAAAATTAAAATAAAAATTAAAAAACAAAAGCGGTACCTGGCGTGTGGTGGGGTGGGGGATGCTGAGATGTGGGGAGAGACCCAGATTGGCAAGAGCCTGGCACACTAAACAGGGGGGATCTTCCCTTCTGCATCGCCGTGGGCTCTGGCCTGGCATTGGACAGCAACCCTGTAAATACTTGCTGAATGAATGAGTGGGTGGGAGGTAGTGAGGAATTTGATGCCAAGCAAACCTGGTTTGATGTGCTGCTTTAGTTTAGCCCCACTATTCTTCATGGTGGAGGTACAGTCACCAAGCAGGCAAGGGGTTGAGGGGGTATTTTTGAGGTTGAATTGTGGATAATGACACTGAAACCTTTAGAATGTGTTCAGGGAGAAAGAGCAGAATAATGAAATATTTTGTAGTTTTTTTTTTTTTTAGTAGAATGTGTGAACAGTCCTGGTTCACTGCTCTAGAGTTAAAAAAATGTCCCAACTTGTTTCTCCATCGTGAGACCTTCATTTTCCATTCCAGGTGACACATCCGAGAGAAAAGGTGATGAGTAAAAGGGGGAGGATGCAGGCGGGGAGATGGGGTTGCCAACAGTTCCTTTACCTGCTGTCTTTTTTATCAGGCATATTGCTGTGAACCAGTTTTAATGTTGAAATGGCTTTTCTCCCCCTAAACAAATTGCTTTTCATGTTGTTGAATGGGATGGCAGGCGCCCTCTTTGAAGGTTAGCTAACTCAGTTGTCAGCCTGTGCGAAAATACGCATGCACCTCGCAAGCCCATGAAGGGCGGTGTCTGTGGCTGGCTTGCTTCTCACGGCTGAGCTGATGAATGCAAGTTGGGAAAAAAAAAAAGAGTGTCCAGAGGAATCAGGTATAAGAACAGATGCCTTGAGTTTTGTGGTTTCCCCTTTGAGATTTCAGATAGTCCCAGAAAAACGGACCCCAGAAGGGAGAGAGTGTTTGTACTCAAGCCCTCAGTTCATTCATGGCTTTTGGTTTTGTTTTTAATTTCATTTTGTTCTCATAAAAATTAGACACGTGGACACGTTTGTAAATAAAGGAAAGTATAACGACCACTCCCAACTGCCTGCAAGCATCTGGAATATCGCCATTCCACAATCATTCACCTTTACATTCGGTTGTATTTCCTTCCTGTCTTTTTATCCCTAGGCATGTTTTTACAGTTAAAATCATATTGCTTATATAAGTTTTTTTTTTTTCCTTGGGGGGTGGTACGCGGGCCTCTCACTGTTGCCGCCTCTCCCGTTGCAGAGCACAGGCTCCGGACGTGCAGGCCCAGTGGCCATGGCTCACGGGCCCAGCCGCTCCGCGGCATGTGGGATCTTCCCGGACCGGGGCACGAACCCGTGTCCCCTGCATCGGCAGGCGGACTCTCAACCACTGCGCCACCAGGGAAGCCCACTTATATAAGTTTTTATTCGAATTTTTTTTAAGAAAATAGGCTTTCTTATGTTGCTTAGTAAATGTGCTTTTTGATTGTGTGTAAATTCTATCATATGGATGTAATACAATTGACATCACATAGTCTTTTTTTTTACTGTTTTATTTTATATAATTTCAAATCGAGAGGAAAATTTCAAGAATAGTACAGTGAACTCCTGTTTGTCCTTTACGCAGGTTCCCTGATTGATGACATTTGAATACATTTACTTTATCATTCTCTCTCCCTCCCAAATCTATACAATTTTTAGAGTAAGCAGCAGATATGATGTCCCAATGAGTCTTGAATTCTCTGTGCATATTTTCCACACTTTCCTGCATAACCACGATATAATCATCAGAATCAGGAAAGATAGTATAATACCATCACCTAATTGATAGTCTCCATTCAAATTTTCCCACTTATCCCAGTACTGCTCTTTACAGCTAAATCATGCAATCCAGGATCATATTTAGCATTTTTCTGTGATGTCTTTTCGGTTTTCTCCAATCTTGAAAGGTCCCTCAGGCTTTGTGTCTTGTTTTGTTATTTTACTTTCACCACCTGGACATCTTTGAGGGTTATAGGCCCATTACTTTGTAACATGCCCTTCATGTTGGGTTTGTCTGATGTTTCCTTGTGGTTAGATTTAAGTTGTGCAGCTTTGGCAGAAATATCACAGAGGTGATGATGATGTGTCCGTCTCATGGCACCTGATCAGGTGACACATAATGATGATTTGTCCCATTACTGGTGATATTAACTTTGATCACTGAATTAAGATAGAGTCTGCCAGGCTTCTCACTGTAAAGTGACTCTTTCCCCCTTCATAATTAATAAGTATTGTGGGGGAAATACTTTGAAACTATATATAGGATCCTCATTAAACTTTCACCCAGTGGTTTTAGTATCCATTAGTGATTCTTGCCTGAATCAGTTATTATTGTGGTGGTTACCAAATGATGATTTTTCTAAGTCCATCATTGCTTCTAGACTTACTGGCATTATGCTATAAGCAAGAGCCTTTTCTTATCCACATTTATTCATTCATTCATTTATATCAGAATTAACTCATCAATTCCTGTTTTGTTTAATAGATCATCATCTCTTTCTGTCAGTGTTTATTCTGATGTTCCTAATAGCCCCTTCAGGCTGATTCCTGGATCTTTTTGGTATAATCTCACTGTTCAATATGATGATCACATAACACACAAAGTTTAGAAATTTTTCCACTTGACAATAAATTATGAACATTTTCTATGTCACTAAGAATCCAGAACATTATTTTTAGTAATTGCACAGTGTCCATCAGATGTACTTAATGCTTCAGCCTTCCTGGTGGCCGACATGGAAGAGACCCCTCCCACATGCTAAGGCCCTTCATTCATTAGGCAGGGACACAGAATGTTATCAGAAACAGAGTTGGCACACAAAGCAGAAGCATGTCCAGCATATCTGAGCATAATTATTTCCTGGCCTCCAGCCTGTAACTCACTGTGCAGCTGCTAAGAGAGAGGCACTGGCTACACAGGGTGCAAGAATATTCATTGTGGGGATACCTTGCATATAAAAACATTTCAGCAACTTATATGCCAATCAACTGGAGAAGGAATACTATACAATAATCAAAATAAACTAGAGTTATATGAATCAACATGTGTATCCATGATATTATGTATGCATACCCACCACAGACATACAAACATGTGTGCGCACACACACACACACACACACACACACACACACACACGAACACACACAAACGCATATATATTCAGAATAAACATGAAGAGGTCCAAGGTGACAATAAGTACTGAAATCATTGAGTTGAAAGGAGAGGAATGAAATAAGGAGGTGATCTATAGGGAGGGGTTTCAAACTATTCTATGTAAATTATACTTCAATGAAGCTATTTTTTAAAAAAGCATTGAAGTAAACATGGTATAATGTAAAGACCTGATAAGGCTGTGTTAAGTAAACATATGTTTATTATATTATTCTCTGTTTTGGACTCATGTTTGAAACATTTTATAAGAAATAAAGATTTTTAGAAAACACAAATGGGAATGATAAATACCAAAACCAAGACAGTGATTATATCTGGGCCACGAAAGAAATAGGAACAAGGAGAGAGATGTGAGAACTTCACTTGTATTTGTGATGTCTAATTTCGTTTTCTTTTTCTAAAAAATTTAAACCAACATGGCAAAGTGTTAAGATTTGATACAGTTTGGTTGTGGGATTATAAGGGTTTGCTCATATCATTCCCTAGGATTTTCTGTATAGAAGTGAGGGGATAACTAAAGTTCAAAGTCTCTGGACAAGAAGGAAGTAACGGAATTCATAATCTGCATGGCAGATTAGCTCTGGAAGGCAGAGCCTGAGGCAAGGGTTAAGTGCTAATGTCTTTGAGGAGGTGCAAACCCAGGGCAGCAAGAAAGGGAAAAGAGTAGTGAGAGAAAGAAGGATGGAAAGCAAACAACAAGGGATGCATTGCTAGGTTGACCATCTTTTCATGAGGTCTCAGCTACGCAGGATGACTCCAGATCAGCTGAAGAGAAACAGTGTTTGGGGACAGTCCATTGGAGAGAGGAATAGAAAGGAAGTTTATTTCCTAGCTCTCTCCTTTCTTTTCTTTCTAATTGTTAAAATTGAATTTTCAGGAAGTGAATACACTTGTGCTTCTGGAGTGTGTCATCAAACCCATTTGGCCACCACTTGGAGGCTGGATTGCATACACTGTGTATTGCTCTATCCAAACGTAGAAACTGTAGGGAAGTGAGAGACCCTGGCCTTGGCCTCAGGCCTTGGGGTCACGTGGCCCTAAAGGACTCTGACTTGAGTCACCATGGTGGCAACAGCTACAGCAAAGCAAATGGCCAAAAGTTTGGGAGAGGGGCGAGGTCAAGAGACTCTGAGGAGTCCCATTAGATGAGGCCAACACAGATGGAATGGGATACCTCTTGTCTAAAACAAGAGAGGGAATGATAATGTATTTTGTAGTAGGTAAGTTTACAGGGGAAAAGGGGTGAAAAATTAAAGCCATTCTGGACTGATGACCCCTTTCTTTTGTGAAGAGCAACTGGAGGACCACATTATTTACTGAGAGTTTGAGTATGGCTTCAGGAAGTGGGATTGGGAGCTTGAGGAGAATGATGAAAATCTTGAATAGGACGATGGGGAAAGGATTGTGTCTGGCTATGGAGGTGGGGAGGCTGCTTGGGTTGCACAGAACAGGACTAGTGGGAAATTAGGAGGTGATGTAAGAGTATTGGGAAGAGAGTGGTTGAATTGAATTGGGCTCTAGGTAACTTGTCTAATTGGGTTGAACAGGAAAGGAAGACAGTGGCGGGCTGGCAGTCTGGAGAAATGCTGAGGAATTAAGGTCTTAGAAAGGTAAAAGAACAGCCTCGTGAGAGTGACCTTTGAAGGTCACTATGAAGTCGTTTTATGAGAGTGAAAAGTTAGAGCTTAAGCTTTCAGAGTTGGAGAATGATGGGTGAGGCCGAGGACCAGAATGAAGCCAGGTGTTGGGTTTCTTGAGTGGAGTGGAAGTAAGAGCTGTTCATGAAGCAGTGATTAAGTGTAGTGAGTTCACTTAGAAGAGGAGGAGTCTGGGAATGGAGCAAAATTGTTGTTCTGATACGTGGTCCAAGTAAAAAAGCATGAAGAGGAGTGATGAGTAGAGTTAGCTCAGCTCTGCCCTGGAGAACTAATGTAGATGATTAGGAACTGTTTCAGTGCTGAGTCACCAAGGGTGGCCAGTTAATGAATGGGGTCAGCCGTTGCATCCTTGACACTGGATTGAATCATCACCATATCATCTTGAATCCAATTACCATCCATCTTTAAAGATCTGATGCATTTTCCCCACTGAAGAATCAGTTTCTTCCCATGACACCCGCCCCCACCCCCCAGCTTTCTTAAGTTGTGGGTATTATAGCACTTATCACACTGCACTGTAATTTCCTGTTTGCGTTTCTGCCTCTCTCCCTGCCTGCCCCATCATGAGAGCTTTAAGGGCAGAGCCAGATCTCGCCCAGCATCAGGTCCTCGCCCAGCCTGGTCCCTGATGACCTGTGGATGTTCAGAGCACTGCACCGGGTGGCGGGGGAAGGAAGAGGGCAGTGGCAGCATCAGGCATCAGGGAGTCTGTGGGTCACCTTCTGTTTGATGGTTGAGACAAGCTCTTTGATTAAGTCGTTTGCTGGGTTTGCTTTTTCAAATATAACCTCAGCCTCTCCCCCAGATTACTTAAGAGATACGTGTTCCTTGTAGAATGTTTGGAAAAGGATAATAATCACCCATAACCCTAACCTTCAGCAACAACCACTATTAATGATTTAGTGCATATTTTAATAATCATACATTTTATTTTTTCTTTGAATATATAGACATTAGTAGTACACATTTCAAAAGGAAGAAGAGTGTTTACAGTGAAAGTGTGCCTCTATCCTGTCCTTCCTCCCCGCCTAGCTCCCTTCCCCAGGGGAACCGCGGTTCCCTGAATCCTGTGTGTTCATCCAGAGAGTGATTCCGGACATTTACAAGCAAGTTTGTGTCATCTTTTTTCCTTCTTCTTTTTATACAAATGGTAGCATTTGATGCACACCTTTCTGCATCTTGCTTTTTTCATTTCACGATACATCTTGCAGGTCATTCCACATCAGGATCTAGAGAGCATGCTTCCTCTTTTTATGGCTGTATACTCTTCCATTGCTTGGATGTACTCTGATTTATTGAATCCGTTCTCTGTTGATGGGCATTTGAGTTGATTACGATCTTTTAAAATTTTGATGTTTTATCATGGAAAATTCAAGTGTAATGAACACCTGTGGGCCCATCACCCAGCTTTAACTTGGGACCATGCTTGTTTTTTCTGTACCCCATCTGCCAACTCTCCTCTTCCTTGTATTATTTTAAAGCAAATCCCAGACATTTTATCATTTCATCTGTAATTATTTTAGTATAGATTTTAAAAATGACTTAAAACACAATACCATTATCACACCTAACACAATTAACAATAATTCCTAAATGTCGTTAAAGCCGATCTTTTGAAACATATATATGTAATCACTGCTGCGACTGATAGCCTGGTTCAATGCTTCACTCCACACGTGTGTGATTAGAGCCGTAGGATCCATTTCTAGAGGTCTGTTGAGTTAAAGTGTGCATTTTTAATAGAATAGACATTGCCATTTTGCACTTCAAAGAGATTATACTAACTTGCACTTCTACCCCCAAAGTTTCAGAGGGCCTGCTTCCTCACAGCTTTATCCACACGGCGTGTTATCACGTTTCTTGATCTTTACTTGCCTCACAGGTGAAAATATACAAATGACATTTTAATTTGCATTTCTCTTACTCTGAGTTGGGTTGAACATTGTTTTATAGTTTTAAGAGGCATTTGTAATTCCTTTCCTGGGAGCTACTAAGTGTCTGCCCATATTCTTTGAGCATCTTTCTTTTGCTTTGCTGGCCTTTTCCTCATTGATATACAAGAGCTTTTTAAATATGAAGGAATTGGCTCCTCGCTTGTAATGTAACTGGCATATATTTTTACTTTGTTTCTGATTTTTGACTTAGTTTACAGTGATTTTTGTCATGAGGAAGTTTAAAATTTTTACTTAGAATTTATCAGTCTTTCATTTAATGGCTTTTGGTGTTTGTTCCCTACTAAGGATAGCGTTATCCATTCAGATTATAAAATAAATTTCCTCATATTTTTTTCTCTTATAATTATGGCCCCATCTTACATATTTAATCTTTGGTTCTTTTGGAATATATTTTGGTATAAAGTGTGGAGTATAGTTTCATTTTTAATTTTGTCCAGATATCTACTTACTTGTCCCCAAATTATTTATTAAATCCATCTTTTCCCTTTATTTGAAATGTCACTCTTGTGATATACTAAATTTCTGTACATATCCAGACCAATTTCTGATCTTTCTACTGTTTTCAGTTGAATTGCTTATTATCATTTATTTAATTAGATTGCATAAAGCAATGTCCATTGCAGCACTATTCATAATAGCCACGACACGGAAGCAACCTAAAGGTCCATCAACAGAGGAACGGATAAAGAAGATGTGGTACAATGGAATATTACTCAGCCATAAAAAAGAATGCAATAATGCCATTTGCTGCAACATGGATGAGCCTAGAGATTGTCATACTGAGTGAAGTAAGTCAGACAGAGAAAGACAAATATCTTATGATATCGCTTATGTGGAATCTAAAAATTGGGTACAAATGAACTTATCTACAAAACAGAAATAGAGTTGCAGATGTAGAAAACAAACTTATGGTTACCAGGGGGTAAGCAGGAGGAGAGGTAAATTGGAAGATTGGGACTGACATATACACACTACTATATATAGATAACTAATAAGGGCCTACTGCATAACACAGGGAACTCTACTCAATACTCTGTAATGGCTTATATGGGGAAAGAATCTAAAACAAAAAAAGTGGATATATGTATATGTATAACGGATTCACTTTGCTGTACATCTGAAACTAACACAAAATTGTAAATCAACTATACTCCAATAAAAATTAAAAAAATAAAACAGATTACATCTATTTTTTGTGGTTTCCCACTTTTATTATTAAAAATAAGGCTGTGATAAGTAACTCTGTAAATAAATCTTTACAAATAAGTATCCTAAAACATTTTTTAGAATAAATTTCCACAAATGGAATTGCTGGGTCTAAAGGTATACACACCTTTAAAACAGTTCTTTTATGGAAATTGTCAATCTTACTGACAAACAGAGAGGCTAGCGTAAGCCCTGGAGTAGCCACCGCTGGGCTTCAGTGATTTTTCAGCATTTGACCAATTGTATTTATTCTGTCACCCCTGCCCCCTGCGTTTTTTCCTGGAGTATGTTAAAGCAAAGCCCAAACAGTATATCATTTCCTCCAAAATACCATCGGTATAGCTAACTTAAATCAGCTTATTTCTCTGTTATGCATCTCAAAAATGTCCATTTGAGACTTGCTCTATTTAGGATCCAAACAAGGTCCATGTTCTTAAGGCTTTTGGTACTTGCTGCTTGGTTGCCCTGCAGAGGCAGGCAGTTCACACTCCCACCAGCAGGGTGCGGAGTTGCTTTTACCATCTCGTCTTGCTAATTCTGGGCACACCATCAACTGGGCCTTGCTGAACTTTCAGTTGCTGCAGCCAGAAACCTCCCGTTCCCCTCCTTTCCCATCCCATACCCCGTCTCTCAGGACATCCTGCTGGAGACTTAGCCTTCAAATCCATCCAGAACCACTTCTCCCTCCTGGCTTGCTCTCTCCCCTGGACCACTGCAGCATCTTCACTCTGCTCCCATGTTATCCTCACAATCTGTTATCAGCTCAGCAGCCAGAGGCATTCTTTTTTTAAAATTGAGGTATAATTGGTACATAACATTATATTAGTTTCAGATGCACAACATAATGATTTGATATTTGTGTATTTTGCGAAATGATCACCACAATAAGTATAGATAACATCTGTCACCATAGTTACAAAATTTTCTTCCTTGTGATGAGCACTTTTAAGATATACTCTCTAAGCAACTTTCAAATATGCAATTCAGTGTTATTAACTATAGCCACCATGCTGTACATTATACCCCCATGAGTTATTTTTATATAATTGGAAATTTGTCCCTTTTGACCACCTTTACCCATTCCCCCACCCCAACCTGACTCTGACAACCAACAATTTGTTCTCTGTATCTATGAGTTCAGGTTGCTTGCTTTGTTTGTTTTTAGATTCCACATCCAAGTGAGATCATACAGTATTTGTCTTTCTCTGTCTGACTTATTTTACTTAGCATAAGGCCCTCAAGGTCCATCTACGTTATCACAATTGGCAATTGTCTCAACTCCTTTTATATGGCCGAATTATAGTCTATTGTATATATATGCCGCATTTTCTTTATCCGTTCTTCCATCGTTGGATGGAAGGTTGTTTCCATATCTTGGCTATTGTGACTAATGCTGCAGTGAACATGGGGTTGCAGATATCTTTTCAAGATAGTGATTTTGTTTTCTTTGGATATATACCCAGAAGTGGGATTACTATATCATATGGTAGTTCAATTTTTAAGTTTTTTGAGGAACCTCCATACTGTGTTCCGTAGTGGCTGCACCAATTTACATTCCCGCCGACAGTGCGCAAGGGTTCCCTTTCTTCACATTCTCGCCAACACTTGTTATCTCTTGTCGTTTTGATAAGAGCCATTCTAACAGCTGTGAGGTAATACCTCACTGTGGTTGTGCTTTGCATGTCCCTGATGATTAGTGACGGTTGAGACCCTGTTTAAGTACCTGTTGGCCACCTGTGTGTCTTCTTTGGATGGGGGCGTCCTTTTAACACACAAGTGAGACCACATCACTCCTTGGCTCAGCAACCTGCCACGGCTCCCTCCTCATTCAAGGTGCCGACAGTGGCCCACAAGGCCTTACGTGATCGGCCTTCGCACCCTCATCTCTCCACTATGCCCCCCTCCTTCTCCCCACCCCTGTCACTTGGCCCCCTCGGCAGCCCTCCAGCACTCCAGGCACATGACCGCCTAAAGATTTAGCCCTGAATGTTCCCTCTGTCTGGAACAGTCTTCCCCAGAAAGCCCATGGCTATGCCCTTTCAAGTCTTTGCTCAAGTCTTCTTGCTGCAGCTCAATTGCCCCCCCTCTGTGTTTACTCTGGAACCTGCTCCTTGCACCGCCCGACCCCCGCTGGTTCCTCAGTGCTGCGCCCCCCCACCCAACTCTGTTATCACTTTCCTACGCGTGGTGTTGAGTTACTTTACAAAAGGCCTGTTGTTTACTGTCTGTCTCCCCCACCCCTTAGAATCCAAGTACGTGGGACCTGGGATCTCTGTTGTGGTCCCTATCACATCCTAGCTTCTAGAACGTACCTGGCACGTGGTGGACACCAGCAAATCCTTATTGATATGAATCTGGATATGAATCTGATACATAAAACATGGTGTATTATGGTTCTACTCATTTGTGCTAGAAAATTAATAGTAAAAAGTACCACAAGTGAAAAAATTAATAGTGAGGTGGAATTCTATTTTATATGATTTTTGACTCTGTATTTTTCCTTTTAGGGCAAGTCTGTTTGTGTTTTTTCCATTGTTCTGTTGGGGCATTCCAGTAAAACCTTTTACATACCAATGATGATCCCTTTGTTCGCCATATGTGATGATCCCTTCGTTCGCCATATGTGATGATCCCTTTGTTCGCCATATGTGATGATCCCTTTGTTCGCCGTATGTGATGATCCCTTTGTTCGCCATATGTGATGATCCCTTTGTTCGCCATATGTGATGATCCCTTTGTTCGCCATATGTCAATTCATGTTGGCTTACTTTCTAGGTTGTCTCTTTGTGTTATTGGCTTTTTTATGTATCAATATGCCTTCAGTCCTTTATTTATTTTTTTTTTTCGTTTTTTGTTTTTTTGGTTTCTTTGGCGGCACCTAGCAGCTTGCAAGATCTTAGCTCCCCGACCAGGGATTGAATCCAGGCGCTCGGCAGTGAAAGCACCAGGTCCTAACCACTGGACCGCCAGGGAATTCCCAGCCTTCAGTTCTTTAGAAAGAACTTCTTTTGTTGTCTAATGATTATTGTTTTAATTCCCTCTATATTTTAATTTCTCAGAAGTAGATTTGGGTAGATGGTGTGATGTATACTTGTAACTTAATATTTTCCAAGTTCTCAGCTGATTATTACAGCCCTCTGTAGGAAGCCATCTTTCTTTTTCTCCACGGATTGAAATGTTGCCTTTATCACACCGTTGGCCTCCATGATCAGAAAATCCACACGACCAGACGTGGCGCTTCTCCTTGACTCCCAGACAGGTCACCTCTTCTTTAAGAGAAATCTGGAGTGACTTGTGTGTGCATGTGTGTGCACCTGTGTGTTCTGGGATAGTTGGCCTCTTCTCTCGTGACTCCCTTAGGATTGTCTGGGTAGAATTCCTAAAGCAATTTCCCCCCTTTCCTGAGCTGCCCTTGTAATATTGGAGGGTTGGCGCAGGATCAGTCTGCCTCAGCTGATTTCAGTTTTATTTCTCAAACTGGAACCAGTGCCAGGTTTGCAAATAGTCTTTTCAGAGGTCCAGACTTAATTTGATAGAGAACTAGCACATTAAAACAAAATGAGAGAGTTGGCAATTTTAAGCAAATAAATTGCTTTCTATTGATAATGGGATATTTATGTCAGCTGCAGTGGAGAACAATTTCTTCATATCCAGGCCCTTTATCAATGATCAGGAAGGCACAGTGGAGTAGGAAGCAATGCAGCAGGGAGGTGTGCAGGAATTTGGTGAGCTGAAGGAGGGGGTCGCTCCGTGGGCTTCCCCCGAGTGGCTGTGAATCAGTCCAAACCTGTCTTTTCCTCTGCACAGTTGAGTGCGGGGCTTGGGCTCACGTTGTCTTGAATTCCATCTGACTACCTACCTTTCTCTAGGCAACAAGTCCAGGGCAGCTGTATTTGCCAGGCTACGAGAAACAAGACTTGGGCCATGTTTACGTGCGCCCTTGCCTGTGAGCAAAAGAAGGACAGGTCTGATAAGAGTTAAAATTGAAAAATTCCACAACAGAAGGGGAATTCTTTTCTGGATTCCAGCCAATTCCTGCAACTTCCACCATTTGTCATTTTGCCCTGAGTCTCAGTGCCATGAATTGTTTGGAAGATGACTTCAGGAGAATTTTCGTTTCATGGCCTGAGCGTGTCTTTTGGGCCCTGTTTTAGGCGCTGCAGATGCTTTGGCCTAAGAGACTACAACATGGATGAATTAGGAGCAGACAAGTCAAGCTATACATCTGTGACCATCACAGTCCTCTTGTTCTATTAGGCTTGGTCTGTAAAACGGGTAAATCCTTGTGGCTGACGGACTCTGCCTGCTTCTGCCCCCACCGAATCTTGGTACTGAACTCAGGTCCGGCTGCCTGACACTCAAAAAATCAATACTCGTGAGAGAGATTAACGTCGGTAGAAAGGAAAGTTGCTTTTAATCAGAATGCTGGAAATCTGGGGAGAAGGTGGACTCAGTATCTCCCAAAAACCATCTCTCTAGAGTCTGCTCAGCCATGAAAGCTTTTAAAGGGAAAAAGGAAATAATTTCAGTTAATCATTGAGATTGGGGGTCAGAGTCATTGCCATCCCCCATGGTGTGCGGGCTCGTCCACTTCCTGTGACTTTTCTTTGGACGCTTTCTTGTTCACACAGTTTGTTCACGAGATTACTGAAGGGGAAGCTGGGGAAGAGATCTGGTCATCTGTTAATTACTTATTCTTCATTTCTACTTCTTTGATCTGCGGAAAGAACCAACAAGTTAGGCAAGGTATTGTGTGATCAAAAGATTCGGAAGGTGAGCTAGGACCCGGAGATGAGGGGGCGACTGATTTAAGGCTAGTGGGAAGACAAAGGGACCTCCTGCAAAGAGCTCTTTCCTGCCCAAAGCTGCTTACATCATGTGGCTGAGGTTGTTACAGAAGGGGCAGGGGGCAGGGGGCAGGGGGCAGAGGGCAGGGGCAGGCGAGGTGCAGCTGGGAGGTCTTAGACCTGCAAGGACTAAATCTGTCAGCCGGCAGGTCTTACGTCATAAGATTGGCAGGCCTACGGGGGTTCCAAAAACAAAGACCTTTCTCTAGCCTTCCAGAATGTAACATCCCTCTGGGACCCAAGAAAGATGGTTGTTTAAGTAGACAGTGGTACAAAGCTGGGTAGCATGTGCTGCTTCGTGGCAGTGAATGAGAGCTAACCGCTCAGTGCAGAAGTAGGAAATGAGATGGTCCCATGACAGCCGCCATGATGGAGGAGGGCATTGATTCAGGAGAGACAGAGAGAGGCCTGGGGCTTTCTAGGACGAGCTTGGGAGGGAGAGTCTGAAGTTGTAACAAGAAGCGGGTGTACCAGAGAGTAATAGTGAGATAGCGGCTGCAGTGGGGAAGCCGAGACATGGGTGAGGTCAGAGCTTCTCCAAGAGTGGGGCCTGAGGGCTTCCCTGGTGGTGCAGTGGTTGAGAGTCCGCCTGCGGATGCAGGGGACGCGGGTTTGTGCCCTGGTCCAGGAAGATCCCACATGCCGCGGAGCGGCTGGGCCCGCGAGCCATGGCCGCTGAGCCTGCGCGTCCGGAGCCTGTGCTCCGCAGCGGGAGAGGCCACAGCAGTGAGAGGCCCGCGTACTGCAAAAAAAAAAAAAAAAGAGTGGGGCCTGAACCATGCATGAGTAGGGAGATCAAATTCGCTGACTGGAGTGTGCAGGAAAAAAAAAATAAAGAGAAAGAAATGGACTAGAAAATAGAGTGTGTCCCAGGTGGGAAGGGTGTGTCCTTCTCAGGAAGTATGTGTTTGAAGAGGTAGAGTGTGAAGTTGAGGAGTGCGCACTCTGGCCAGCAGGCCTGGATTCAAATCACTGCCCTGACACTTAGAACCACGTGGCCTCAGGTGAAGGGCAGCCTTCCGTGGGTTGTTGCCAGGAATAAATGAGCTAACGTACAAAGAACACTCAGAGCAGTGCCTGGTATAGTTAAGCACACAGTAGGTTTAGCTCTTACATAGTGGTTGGAGCCAGAAGAAATTGCGACTATTTCACCATTTCTTTATCTATACAAAAGCAGTTTTCTATGGCTCAACCTAATACAATCATACACCTCCCCCGTATACATTATAACTATTGTGCATCTGTCATGATGTACTGTGCATTTCTTACTGTGGATTGGAATTTAAAAGGCTGTGTGCTATCCTGGCTTTCCCTGGCTAGGGAGTGGCTATGAAGCATCAATGTTAATAACAAAGTGTGATATTTCCATAGGTACTTTGCTCTGAAGGGCCCCATGACATGCCCGTTTGCTGTCTTTGTCTAGCCCTCTTCCATGCGTCATTAAAGGGTGGGCTGGGTGCTGGGCTTTCTAGAGGTTGCCCTTACCTAGTGGCAAACAGAAGCATCTGGGTCACATAGTAGGGCCTGAGTCAACCTCACCGCCAACTCCAGGCCTCCTTCCTGGCTCCTCTTGAGTCCGGTGCACTGGCTGCCCTGCTCTTCTCCCCAAGCCTGGATTGACAGAATCAAAACAAAGCTGTATTGCAACATGGATGGACCTAGAGATTATCATACTAAGTGAAGTAAGTCAGACAGAGAAAGACAAATATCATATGATAACACTCATGTGGAATCTAATTCAAAAAATGATACAAATGAACTTATTTACAAAACAGAAACAGACTTGCAGATATTGAAAATAAACTTATGGTTACCACACACTACTATATATAAGATAGATAACCAACAAGGACCTACTGTATAGCACAGGGAACTCTACTCAGTATTCTGTGATAACCTATATGAGAAAAGAATCTGAAAAAGAATGAATGTATGTAAATATATGTATAACAGAATCACTTTGCTGTACACCTGAAACTAGCATAACATTGTAAATCAACTCTACTCCAATAAAATTTAAACAAACAAAAAACCCAAAGCTGTGTTGCCTTTAAAAATAATTTTTGCCTCATTAAAAAGCAAAACCAAAAAGAGCCCCTCATGTTTTCTTGGATTTAGTTGTTGGTTTTCTGTTAGAAGTTGTTTTTTCTTTCCTCAGCCCAGGAGAGATTCCAGAGGTCAGGGAAAAGACTTGGTTTCTAGAATAATACTCTGCGAGATCCAGAAAAGAAATCTGAGTCCCAGCCACCAAGCTGTCCTCCACAGCCCCTTCCCACTGGGGGCGCCGTGTGGGCCCCACCTCTTCCCAACCCATGTCCTGTTTGCTTTATACCTTGGTTTTCTAGGGCCTGGCACC
Source organism: Delphinus delphis (assembly GCF_949987515.2). Lineage (NCBI taxonomy): Eukaryota > Metazoa > Chordata > Mammalia > Artiodactyla > Delphinidae > Delphinus > Delphinus delphis. The sequence continues at coordinate 74,199,298 of NC_082697.1, forward strand.
TAGAAGGGTGTCTGACACACAGTTGGGGCCCGAGAAATATTTGTAAGGTTGAGTTAAATTGAACAATGCAAAGATAAACGTAGCTTTGATGATTCCTAAGACCGCAGGGAGGGGAGGGGGTGTGAGCCATGCCTGGGAGGCCCTCTCCTCGCCATTCAATTTGCTTCTGGTTTATTTCTGGAACTTGCTCTTCTGGCCTCCATATCAGTGCGAAATCCACAAAATGATCTTGTTTTCTCAGAACCTGATTTTTCTCTGATCTCAGGATATTCAGCTTAAGAGCAGTGTGACAATGAAAAATTAATTGTATTGATTATTACCATGCTCACAGATAAATTCCACTCAGTTTGCTGCTTGCAGATCCATGCAGTATTGCCTTACGTGCCAAATGGGGCGATGCCTATTTTATGCCTTGGGCTATTTCCCTGAGAAGGTGCTTGTTGCCATGTGAGAAATGACTCCTGGGGAGAAGCACCAGGTTTGTCCCCAGGATGCTGGCTGGTCAGCTGGACTGTGGGAGATGGTCCATCTCCTCTTAGGAGGAACTACCCAGCATCCTGCCCTGGAAGCAGTCCTGGTCTGGACTCAGGAGAGTGGGTCTCTCCCCTCTCATCCCTCCTCCTCCCATGTTAGGGGAGCCCCTTTCCCTTCTCTGAGCCTCGGTTTCCTCATCTCAGCCATGAGTGTGGGTGTTTCCTGGGCACCTCCTTTGGGCCTGGTCCCATGCTGAGTGTGAGATCCACTCAGCAGATCCACCTGCGATTACCCTGCAGGTCTTTTTCAGGCAATATCTGAATTGTCTCCTCTTCCTTGAAGCCTCCCTTTGTAATCACCTGGATCTTGAACTTCGGCATAGCTAGATGAAAGGTACATCTCAGAGGAGATTGGGTTTCTGTGCATAAAAATGATGCAAAATGGAGGACCCTGATAACTGATACTGCCTTTTTGGAGAGTGTGATATTGTATAAGAAATATATATGGGGCTTCCCTGGTGGCGCAGTGGTTGAGAGTCTGCCTGCCGATGCAGGGGACACGGGTTCGTGCCCCGGTCCGGGAAGATCCCACATGCCACGGAGTGGCTGGGCCCATGAGCCATGGCCGCTGAGCCTGCGTGTCCGGAGCCTGTGCTCCGCAATGGGAGAGGCCACAACAGTGAGAGGCCCGCATACCGCAAAAAAAAAAAAAAAAAAGAAATATATATGGTTGGTCTTCTTCCCTGGTTCCTGCCCCAAACTTCTGAAACCCTAGGAACCTCTGGAGTGACGAGAGTGTCTTTTGTATGCTAATGAGATGACTGGTGGCTGGTGTCCTTAGATAGCTTTAGGATGGGGGCTGGTGGCCAGAAAGACCAAAGCATGATTAGAAGGTTGGAACTTTTAGCCCCATCCAGTGACTTCCAGGGAGAGGAGAGGGGCTGGAGATTGAGTTCTGTTGTCAATAGCCAATGATTCAAACAACCAGGCTTACATAATGGAACCTCCATTAAAAACCCTAAATGATGGGGTTTGGAGAACTTTCAGATTGGTGAATACATGGAGGTGCTGGGAGGGTGGTGCCCAGAAAGAGTATGGAAGCTCTGTGCAAAACATACCCCCCCCCATACCTGGCCCTATGCATTTCCTCCATTTGGCTGTTCCTGAGTTCTATCCTTTATAATAAACCAGTCAATGTAAGTAAAGAGCTTTCCTGAATTCTGTGAGCTATTCTAGCAAATTATCGAATCTGAAGAGGAGTTGTGGGAACCCTTGACTTTATAGCTGGTTGGTCACAAGTCCACGTGGCCTAGACTGGTGGCTGGCGTCTGAAGTGAGGACAGTTTTGTGGGACTTCCCCTTTGGGGTCTGCACTCACTCTGAGTAGTTAGTGTCAGAACTGGGTTAAATCACTGGACACCAGCTTATTGGCATCCAGAGAGCGGGAGAATTAGTTGGTGTGGGAAAAAAACCCACACATTTGGTCTCAGAAGTGATGTGAGTAGAAACGGGTCATAGAGGACAACTTGGCAATATATGTTAAGCACCGTAAAAAGAACTCCTGCCCTTCGACCCAATACTTGTGTTCCTAAGATACCATCTTAAGGAGATGATCATCAAAAGACATGAAAATTTATGTACAAAGATTTACATTGTGGTATTATTTAAAATCAGAACTGATCTAAATGTCCCACACTAGGAGTTCGGTGACATCAATTTGTCTGTCATGATTTAATGAGATACTATGTAGCCATCAAAAATGATGTTTTAAAGCCTAGCTAACAATATGGAAGATTGAAATGATAGTGTGTTAAATGAAAAAAAAAATGATATAAAGCTATAGAGAGAGCATGAGCCCAGTTTAGGAATATCTGTACTTAAAAAAAGTTTGGCATAAAATGCCCTAATGTGTTAACAATGGTTGTTGCTGACCAGTGAATTATAATTTTTTTCTTTATACATTTTGGGGGCATTTTCATAAGAAGCATCAACTAATGTATAAACTGAAAAATGTAGCATTCCCCTGTAGGTCTAGCTCTGGTCTTTTGAGGAGGTTGTCCCCATTCCCAGAGGTCAAGTCCAGAACCTCTCAAGACAAAGAAAACTGCAGTCTTGATAGATGTCCTCTTCCTTTCTCTTTGCTCATCACCCTGTTTTTCGGTAGAGAGGCCCTCCAGCGATATCACTCTCATCCATATTCAAATCATTTTAATGGTTCTCCTTTCAGCCCTGTGGAGCGTTCAGTCCATCACTGGGTGCCCGTAGCCCAGATGGGCTTTCATTGTGAGTTTCAGTTCTCATTTGCTTTGTTCTTTTGCTGTTGGGGAATTTTCCAATAGCTTTAACGGACCTGGTATGCTAAAATCAATTCAGCTTCATCTGTGGAGGTGTACACTTTGGGGACAGATAAACTCTGTTTTAGCTCCTAAACCCTGAGAAATGCCCCTGGCTTTCTGACCGCCTGGTGCCACCCTACGTTAGGAGAGAATGATTATTTTTCATGACCTGGGCTACCTCGTCCGTGTAATTTCTCTACCTAATAAGTTACTGACATGCTTTTCTTTCTGAATGCTAGCTAGGGAAGGAGTTGGCGTTATTTTTTAATTCAAGGTATCATTTGAGGCAATAGGTAAGGAAAAAGGCCAGGAGCGTGGTGACACCAGAGATCCCAGTATGAACCTTGAATCACTGTCCCACCAGCCTTGAGCACGGGGGCCTTTGAATTCTTTTTTCAACACGGCCTCTTGCCTGCCCCCAGGGTTAACAGGGACTCACGGTGAGCCTGGGGCCAGGGAACCTGCAGGAGCCCTGCTCAACGCTGGATTCTAACCGTAGATCACAGCTGCTGTTACGCTCTCGGGGAGGGACAGTCAGTTAGTGAGCATTTATTGCAATGGATGCAATCACATCTCAAATAGCAAATAACCTAGGAGTGAGGATCCTTTAACCCTTTTGAAAACGTACCAAGGAAAAAAAGCCAGGTTAGAAAGTGTATGATACAAAGCAGCATCGTAACCCCAACGTCACCCCCATCTGTGTGGCCACAGCTCTATTAAATGCGGGACACTTCCGAGTTCCCGCTGCATCCCTGCCTTCTCCCAGCAGATTTCCCTCCTCCTTCAGGGCCCCACCTCCCTTGCTGTCTGAGCTCTCACCTCTGTGTTCCCTAATTACTGAAACCAATTAGTTGTATTTGCAGACCAATAGATTATAATTAAATTGGAACTCATTCACACTAAAACCCACACTGGGATTGAACCAGCATCTTGTATGCAATTATGGTCATTCTATTCCCATTTTCCATCCTCATCGTATTTTCAGTATCACTGTCTTCAAAGGCTAGTCGTGTATTTCCATGTATTCACCAGGCCTGACTGCTTGGGTATCTCTCAGAGCCCTGGACTCCGCGTGGCCAAAATACCACGTCCCCTCCCTGCCTCCCTGAAATCCTGTGCTTCTTTCTGAATTTGCTCTCAGTTAATATCATCACTGCTCACCCCATCAGGCAAACTAGAAACCTCAGCATCATCCTCAAATCGTCCCGCCCCTAAACCCGGGACACCTGAGCCCTGGACCGCTCAGAAGTCTCTTGGTCCCCCTCCCAGCAGCTCCAGAGGTAGCTCTGGGCCCCTCATCTTCCCTTCGTCTCCAGGTGAGGGCTCTGCTTCTCATCCCTTGTCACTCTAGTCTTCACCACCCTGAGGCCAGAGCCCTCAGTTTACGAACGAATCTGATCCTTTCTCTCTCTCTCTTTTTGAAAAATTTAAAACCATTAAGGGCCCCCTGTGGCCTACAGCAGGGGTTCACAAACTTTAAAAAGCCAAAGTATAACTATTTTAGGCTTGGTGAGCCAAACTGTCCCCGTCACAATGACTCAGTTCTTATTGTGTGGTCCAAGAGCAGCTGAAAATGGGCAACCATTTGTCAATGAATGGGCATGGCTGTGTTCCAATAAAACTTTATCGACACACAAGGTGGTGGGCCAGATTTGGCCACAGACCATCGTTTGCCAACACCTGGCCTGCAGGTTAAAGCTCAGGTGGCTTCGAAGTCTCTTTCAATCTTGCCCTAGCACACTTCTCCACCCTCATCTCTCGATGTTTCTACACCCACCACGCAGCCAACGCGTTCAACACGCGCATCTTGGTGCACTTTCTCCACTCAGCCTCCTTTCCCTTCTCTCCAAGGCCTTAAGATTCAAAAGATCCAAGTGTAACCCTTTCACAGAACTGTGTCTTTGTCCTAAGGAAGGACTTCCATGAGATTTGTGTAGACTTGTATTATTGGGCTTGTTGTTCTCTGTTATGAATATCTGGTCACCCCTCTGTCTCTCCAACTGGAATGTAAACTTCTCAGAGCCTGGAAAGTTTTTCTGGCTACCTTTCTATCTTAGCATCGCATCTGGCATATAATAAATAAGCAGCAACTCTTCAGTGAGTGAATGGCCGTGTTAATCAGTTCTACATATTCATTTTTTGTCTTTCATAGAGAAGGAGGAAACTTTTCTAAATCTTTTGTCATTAGCTCAGCCCCCATTCTATTATTTCTCCAGACTTGTATCTTATATTTCCTGGTGCGTTTGTGTTGGTATTTAATAATTGCCTGGCCCAGCCTTGCTGAGCTGCATCTCTCTCCAGTTTTGCAGTTTCGCAATGGCATTTATCAACAGAAGGCATCTTGTTCATTCATAAAGCCCTCACATTTTGTGGTTAAAATCCCATATGCTTCCCAAACATACCTTTTTGTGGAGAATAAACAGATTTCACAGCTTGCGGGGATTGAGATAGGAAAAATTGTTCTTCGTTACTAATTTGAGTTTGCCAGTTAGCACAATGAATTTCAGCTGATTCTTCAGAGCTAGAACATTAGCCAATGAATATTGACTCTGCCTGGTGGCTGGGTTTCATCTGATACACACTCTGCTGGGGTGGCCTGATTAATGAGTCTGTTCTGCATGATCGCCGCATCTCTGCCATCGCTCCTGCCTGAATTGGCTATGACATAGGGAGCATCACAGAACCAAAGCATGGTTCTCAGAGGGCACTGGGTCCAGATGCAGGGGGTACCAGTGGTGGCTGCAGGTATTTTCAAGAAAATAGACTTGCTGGCATAATGAGCAGTACATCTCTTATTCTCTAAAACAGGATCATTTCTATCCCAGGCCTTGCTTTGCTCCAGGACATCAACCTCACTCCAGGGAGGAGAGGCCCAGGTCCCTGTGGGAATGTAGACTTTGCTTCTGGGAGATTCCACAGGCAGAGAGTGGATTCCTTTTTTTCAGAAGATGTGTCTTACCATGTTTCCTTTCATATTCCGCACAGTGACAGTTGGACAGCCTCCATGAGCATCATGGATGCCCCTCTGTGGTCCACGAAGTCACCTTGGAGAGGGCAGAACTGGCCGTGCTGGTTGCTGGTGTGCACATGCTTCGTGAGGCTGAGATTGAATCAAAGACTGAAAGCACGGCATGCTTATATAACTCCGAAGCACAAGGGACTTTCACCTAAAGAGGATATACATTCCAGTGGAAAGCACACCACAGTACTGAGTTGTTCCCAAAAACTTGATCTGTGGTCTCCACTTCCCGAGGATGGGGAAAGTGGCCAGAGCCCCTTCGTGCTGTGCCCAGGCTGCCTGTAGCCAGAGGCAGAGGGATCCGGCCTGCTCCCATGTCTCTGCTGTTCTATGGGCATATTTCTCACACCCTGTTCTGCTATTAAAAATAAAATGAGGCACACGTCACGTGTCTCAGACTGCAAGACCCATTTCCTTCTAATAAGCGTCTTGTTTCCTGGGCTTTCCTTACCCTGGAAAGATGAAATCTCTAGAGGCTCCCATTATGGATTTCTAGTTTTGTACTTTTTTTCCCCTCCTCTCTGCTACTTTGAAAGAAAACGAAGTTAGTGAGCTCTGTCTGCCTCTGCAGTTACAGACACACAGACCCTCCCCCTCCACACACCATACACACACAGGAGCAGATATTCTTTTTTTTTTTTTTTAAATAATTTACTGCTAGTTTCTTTTTTTTTTAAGAGTTATCAATTTTACTGATTTTTTTTTCCAGAGCTCCAGCTTTTTTTTCTGGCCGTGCTGCACGCCATATGGGATCTTAGTTCCCCGACCAGGGATCGAACCCACGCCCCCTGCACTGGAAGTGTGCAGTCTTAACCACTGGACTGCCAGGGAAGTCCCCCTGGGAGCAGATATTCTTTGTAAACAGAGAAGAGTGGCTTTGTCCCACTTACTTGGGGGCCATAGAAAACAGAACTTAGAGCTGAGATGCACCTGCCCCATTCCATCCTGTCCTGGGCTAGAGCAGGGCCAGCCTGGAGACTGCAGACAGGTAAACCATGGGGGTTTGAGGCCTCAAGGGAGCATGTTCCTTCAAGCAGGGCAGTTCTTGGAAGACCCCTGTGTGAGGTCTGATTTACCAAATCCAGTAGCCCAGGGGTGAGGCAACCCTAGGCATAACCCAGGCAGCAAGGTGAGGGTCGGGAGGCATACCCACCAAGGCCCTCATTTCCAGGTCAAGTTCTCAAACATCCCCAACCAGGCCTCTCTGGAGTGACCAGTGTAAGGATACAGGCTCTTTCGCCAGTAAGATCTAGGGCATGCAGGGGACCACAGGAGTGAGGCCAGGCCCTGTCAACAGAAGGGGACCATCCTTCGGAGTGATGCCATCAGCCCGGAGAGTTCAGGATTGAGTCAGAGGAATGGGAAGAGGAGGTGGTACCTCAGGAGAGAAGTGGTCCAGAGAACAAGGGACAGGGCTCAGCCTGAAGCTGACCACCAGGCCGGCCCACCTGGGACTCCAGCCGCTTCTGGGACCCCAGGCAGGGCCCTTGTCATCATCTGATATTTTCTACTGTTGCACGGTTTGTGTCAGCCCTGATGTACAAAACCCTATCATAGAGGCTGGAAGGAGATCCAACCCAACCCAGTTTTCAGATGGGGACATTGAGGCTGAGGGAGAGGCCTGCCCTGGTCACAGGGCAGAGCTAGATGGACTTCCTTGTAGGCTGACTCCCGTCTCAGGAGACCTCCCTCTGTATCCTCCTGCCCTTGGCGTCGAGACTTGGGCTGAGTGAGGCGTGGTCTCTGCCCCAGTGTCCTTGAGCACTGTGTGACGTGATCTCAAGCTGAGCCGTGGCTCTAAGCTCTTTTATGGCCACCTGGCACCTGGTAGGAAAACATATGGCTGCTTTAGGTAATACTGGGCATGTTGCATTGATGAGAAAATTCTCAAAATGCAGACAAACCTCTTAATTCAGAATTTGGAAAGGGCTAAAATGTTTTCTATATCATCAATGGGAAAAAGAGGGGTGTTCGAACAGCAGATCAATAGGGTGTGAAGGAGAACACAGGCTTCCTGTTCTTCTCTTAAACACTAACGATGTCCACAGATCCTTAGAAAGGGGCTTAAAGGACCTTAAGGATTCTCTTGGCCAACCCAGCTCATTTACACATGAACAACCGAGGCCTCAGTATTTGGCTGCAGACCTAATGAGCTAACACGCCTGGCTGGGAGCCCAGGGTCTTGACTCCCAGGCTGCTTCCCTCTGCCGGAGCACACATTTATTCACGTAGCGCATTCAGAGCGCTGAATTAGTACCGATAATGAATCTGCTGCTAATATCTGATGCTTATTTGTTCAGACCCATGGTCCATTGAACAGCTGTCCGTCTAGCGCCTCCTTCAGGGCGTAGGTGGGAACATACCGCCGTGAATGAAATGTATGAGGAGCTCGCAGCTCCGAGAAGCCGTGATTTCTGCACCATGATTTCATCCTATTTCTAGTTGGCACGTGCGAGGTGTCACGTGGGAGGAGTAAATGACCTGCTGAACAGTCGGCCGTGAGGGAACTTGGCTGTGGTGAGCAAAGGTGTTTTTGTGAAGTATGCTGCCCTCATCTTGGTCTCGGAGGACCGATATGATTTGGGCAGGTAAAGAGGATTGCAAGGTATTTCAGGCGGAAGCACTTGATGGTAGAGTGTAGAGGGCTGAAAAACAACCCCCAAAGGTATCGGATTCCCATCCCTGGAACTTGTAAATGTCACCTTGGAAAAAGGGTCTTTGCAGATGTCTTTAAATGAAGGATCCTGGGATGGGGAGATTATCCTGGATTATACGGTGGTCCCTAAATGCAATCACAAGTGTCCTTGTAAGTGGGAGGCAGAGGGACATCACAGAAGACGAGAAGGTGATGTGATCACAGAGCAGCTAGCTCTTGGAGTGATGCGGCCACTAGCCAAGGAAGTAAGCTTGTAGGAAGAGGCAGGAAAAGAATCTTCCTTGGCTCCTCTGGAGGAGTGCGGGTCTGTCCCCACCTTGATTTTGCCCAGTGATACTGATTTGAGAGTTGTGGCCTCCAGACTGTGAGAGAATAACTTTCTATTATTTAAGCCACCACGTTTGTGTGATTGAGTACAGCAGCCCCAGGAAATTAATACAAACAGGAAAGGGAAAGCCTGCTCGGGTAAGGGTTCAATGTGTTTGCTGGGAGGATAGTCAGATATTTAGAGAAGTGGTAACTACAGTTGACCCTTCATGGATGCTGAACCCATGGATTCGAGGGCCGGCTGCCCTGCCGATACCAAGGGATGACTGTAAAGGGTTAGGGCCAGCATCTTGCATTAGTTTGAAGAGTTCCTACAAATTTCTGCCTGGATCTTATCTTCCCACCTGGAGTGAGGGGCTCTGGAGGGGAACCACGATGTCCGGCAGATTTCTCTGCAGTCCTAACTCCCGTGCTCCTTAGCTATAGGCAGCCGCTGCTTGTTGAATGGCCTGATGAATGCTGGCGGCTGCCGTAGCTGGGCTCACACTGGGTTTATTGATGACAGATCAAAGCTGTCTGGAGCTCAGAGACAATTGATGTACCTCTCATCCGCAGACTGTGATCTCCAATCGAATTCCCATGAGCTACCTCGCAGGGGTGTGATGTGTTAGGACATGCTCAGCCAACCCAGGATGAACAGGCGGCGGCGGCAGAGGTGGGGCTCTGGAGGGAGGCACTCTGGGTGGAAAGCAGAGCAACTCTGGTTGGGGTGAGAGGATGGGAGTTTCCCTGCTGGGTGAAATGGCCTTCTTGCTGGCAGAGTCAAATTCTCTGCCAGCCCCAGAGAATGTGATTAAAGATGGCTCTGGGGCTCTTAATGACACTCTTATTGATCTGAGGTTGTTTATGGCCATAAAACAGCTGTAAATTAGAGGAATGAAGTAAAACCAGCAGGGTACTTAACTCCTGTCCTCCTAGGAGGTTGAGAAAGCATTCGGCACAGCTCCTGCGGCAGCAGGGAGCTGAAATGTAAGTCTGCAAAGGGGAATCTCATTCTCCTTTCCTCCTGACAGTCCAAGCTAGTAGCTGTCTTCTCACCGCTGAAACCTAATCGTCATCCTTGTTGGGAAAGTGTCGGCTAACACAATTCCCAGCTGGGACCACCGTTTAATTGTTTACCGGCTTCTGTGTGTTAGATGCTCAGGGCCAGTTATCTCCTCCTTCCAAAGCTGTTCTTCTGTTTTTATCCCCCTTCCCTCCCTTTCCTTTACTCCCATCTCCTTTTCTCTCCCTCTTTTTTTTCTTCCTTTCTTTTGTTCCTCTTTTGGCCACCCTTTTTATCAGATTAAAGGGTTTTGACACATCACTATTTGTAAAGCAGCTAGAAGTTTCCAACAATCGCCAACCATTTCAATGCAGTAGACCACACCTTGTGACATTGGACTTTCTTTGCTTTCCCCTTGTAGAGATCCGAGAGGCCTTTCGGGTTCTGGACCGAGACGGCAATGGCTTCATCTCCAAGCAGGAGCTGGGAATGGCCATGCGCTCATTGGGGTACATGCCGAGTGAGGTGGAACTGGCCATCATAATGCAGCGCCTGGACATGGACGGTGAGACCCGGGCCTGCAGCGTCCCCCCACTGGGATGAGCCTGGACTCATCAGGGAGATCTTGGGTTTAAGGGCCCTTGCACTTGGAGTCGAAAGACTTTGATTCATGTCTTGGTTTACCTTTGAGGAGTGGAAACTTGAACTAGATCAGGGTTTTTCAAACCACATTCCGTAGACCTCTAGGGGTCTGCAGAAGTGGTTCTGGGGCCTCTAGAGGGAGCAGGGTGAGGAAGGGGGCCTGGCTGGTGGAGCACTGAGAAGGGTTTTGTTTTGCTTTCAGAACAGCTTTGTTGAGAAAGAATTCACACACCATGAAATTCACCCACGTAACTTATACAATTCAATGGCTTTGAGTGTATTCACAGATTTGTGCAACCAGTGGCATAATCAATTTTAGAACATTTTCACCATCCAAAAAGAAACCCTGTACCTCTTATTCATCACCTCCCCATCCCTCTATCCCCCACCAAGTCCTAGGCAACCACTCATCTGCTTTCTGTCTCTGTGGACTGACCTCTTCTGGCTGTTTCATGTAAATGGAATCATGTAACACACAGTCCTTCGTGACGGGCTTCTTTCACTTAGCGTAATATTTGCAGGGTTCATCCGTATTGTAGCATGTATCACTACTTCGTTGCTTTTTATGGCCAAATCATAGTCCATCATTTGGCTATAACAGTTCTTTTCTCTGTCTTACGTACTGGGTTTCTACATACAATCACACTGAGGAAAAGGGTTTCACTGTATTGAAACAGTTCTGAAAAATGACGGCATTTGATGATCCTTAAGATTCTTTCCTGCTCTAAAACCAGCTGTGACCCTCCTGCCTTGGCTGAAGGTCCAGGAAGGAGGCTTCTTATTTTGTTGTTTTCAACACACGCTCTCCCCCTCTGAAAAGCAGCTTGATTCCAGGTGTAAAGTGTTCAGAGTGGTGGGCTTTGGGGACTTGGGTATACTCATGAAGTAGAGACCAAGTAGAAGGAAACATAGGAGGGGGGCAGGATGTCTTTGGGAGAGATAGATGAAGACCCTGGTAGGGAGATGTTTGCTTGGCCTGCAGACGAATTGCAAGAACGTGGCTGTGTCCTGTTATCCTGCTGGATTTATTGGAAGGATGATAATAAGTGTGACCGTATGGTGAATGGACCCCAGTGCCAACCACCAAGTGCAGCTGTGGGCATGTATTTGCTGGTTCAGGAAAGAGATATTTTATCAGCGGTGTTCAGTTGTATGTGGAGTGCCAACCCTGTCCTTACAGCCTCGACAGATTGTGACTCACTCGGTCTTTGCAGGCCTGAATCGACCTTGCTTTGTGTGTAGAGGTATTTCTGACAACCTGGGGCAAAGCACATGTTGTATATGTCCATGAATTCCCATCATCACTTCAGAGATACATTTCCAGAAAAAAGAAAAAAAAGAGTTTCTGCCTTAAAAGAAACTCTCCCACAACTTGTAAAATAAAACATGGTCAACTGGACTAAAAGCAAATGGAATTAGCAACGTTTAGTCAAAATGATCTGGGGCTATCGTGGGAGAGTCACTCCTCTGAGATTTAAGGGTCTTCGTCCAGGTCCATCCTTGTTCTTTGTATATTCATTCACCAGACCCTGGCTCATGGGGAATTTTTACATTTTTTTTCAAATCCTCCCTGATTCCACTGGGACTTGGGAGTCCCCAGGGGATCTCGTGTTGATGGTGCTGTTCAACGGGCCCGTCAGGACTCAGGCATCCATATATAGGGGTTACAGTTTAAGAGACTTCAGGTTTCACCAGTTTATTTGCAACATCATACTTAGCGACCAGTGCCGAGGGTGGAACTTTCAAGCAAAGCGTGTGGAGAATTGCTATTAGTTCCTTTAACAGAAGCCAAAGTCATTGGCCTTTTTCATGGTGAGCCCATCAGGTGAAAACACTGCTATTTACCTTTTTAAAAAATTTTTCTTTTTATTTATTTATTTTTTGGCTGCATTGGGTCTTTGTTGCTGTGCTCGGGCTTTCTCTAATTGCGGCGAGAAGGGGCTACTCTTCATTACGGTGCGCAGGCTTCTCATCGCGGTGGCTTCTCTTGTTGCAGAGCACGGGCTGTAGGCACGCAGGCTCAGTAGTTGTGGCTCGCGGGCTCTAGAGCGCGGGCTCTAGAGCTCAGGCTCAGTAGTTGTGGCGCACGAGCTTAGCTGCTCTGCGGCATGTGGGGTCTTCCCGGACCAGGGTTCAAACCCACAGCTTCCTCAAAGTTTTGTTGCCTCCAAAAGATTCAGCGTACAACAAATGCAAACAATGTAGCAGAGTAGGCAAAAAGAATTGCTTTTGCAACGTATCAAATGCTTAAGTGTGAAAAGAGCTAAGGGAAAAAAAATGCCCAAGCTGAGGCTGAAGTGTGTGTTTTTACATGTTTTGCAAATGATGCTGGTAAGTAAAATTTCTGGGGTCCTGAGTTCTGGATATGGATGGATTGTCTGTTTTTCAGTGTCCTTCTCTTAATGGGGCCTTTTGAGCTGTTCTTTTTAAAAAAAAAAAAAAAGTCAGGTTCTAATTATATCCTTCCTCCCCAGCTTCTGTAACTGGGGATTCTCTGCAGAGATTTGGCCCTACCTAATTAAGCTTCTCTTTGGCGTGAAACTTGTAGAATGGCAGAGGTTTTTATGGTGAAATGCCACACACACACACAAGCGTTTGGGCCAGAACTTAGGATTCTTTGCTGTAAGATGACCACACCTCCTGGCCCGCAGATCCTGGTCCTGGTATCCAGGGGCGGCAGGAAGATGGCGGTGCCTGCCTGCATCCCAGCTGGCTGTGATTAGCAGCAGGTCTGGCCCACATACTGATCTTTTCTTTCTGGGGTCCCTGTTCGTTTGCCCGACGGTGAGGTCATAGCTTCGGCACGAGGCCCAGATGGAATTAGCCTGAGTCTGTGCAACCTTAGTCTCTCCATGAGGCTTTCATTAGGTGGTTCCTTGGGAGTGGGGTGCCTTGCCGGCTCTGCGTGTAACAGTAACCTCCCTGGATTAGGGAGCTCAGTGGGGTTTCCTGGACACAGAGCCAGCAGGAGCCTGACGGTACCAGTGTGTGTGGAGCTGGTTTTCCAGAGGGTGGAATGGAAGACAGGCAGTAGGGTCTGGAATTGCTCACCTGGCCGTGGCCCATTTGCCTTCAGTGCTGGGAATGAGCTGTGTGTGTGCACCGCCTAGGCCAAACTACTCCAAGTTAGATAAACAGAAAACCCAAACTTCTGCCCAATGGCGCAGTGCTTGCTTTATGGCCCATGACTGCAAATGTCCTTTCAGCCTCTGCAGCTGATATGACTTTTGTCCTGACACCAGTTGGGGACCAAGATTCACCTTTCCTGGATGCTTTATGCCAGGATCTCACCTTCAGCCCAGTTTCTGGAAGCCTGCAGTCCTCTCCGTCAGGCTCCTGGAGGCATTTAAGCCCAGTGCCCTAAGACACTCCTGGCATTGGGAAATCAATTTCTCTCCAATGCATCGCAGTACCAGTTATGTACCATCCTTGGAGGAATTGATCAAATAGTCACCCCCCGCCCCGCCACCGAAAGTATCTACAAAGCTTAAATCTTTTATATTAGAAACAGGTTGAGAAAGAGACTGTGGGCTCTGCCATGCCCCCTCTGCTCCCATCAGCTCTGTCGCTCCCGTGATAGCTCCTGGGGCCCCTCAGAGCTTCCTGTACTGTTCACTGGGGGATAAGGGCTTGGTATCTTCAAGACCAAAGGGATATTTTTGACTCTTTTCTACATTTTAATGGTTTCACAAACCACACCACCGTGGCCATCTGGAGTGAATCCAGCCAGCTTTGCAAGTAATTTCCTGAAGCCATCAAACCATCAAACTAGGAGATGCTTTCGGCAGCCAATGGCCTCTGCATGGGTCCCACTCACATTTCTTAACGCAGCCCTCTCCTTTCCAAGCTGCCTTCACCTCTCGTTCACTCAAGGAACAAAACAAATGCAGCCCTTGCCCTCTGCATCCTTGATTTTCCTTTTACCCCTCAGAGAGGCAGAATCTCGTGAAATTCCAATGAATTTGGGGTTTTGAAATGAATTCTTATCTCTCAACAGGTTTGTAGGGCTTTTGGTTTTTTTTTGTTTTGTTTTGTTTTTTTTTTTAAGGTTCACCACTGTCTGGATGGTGAGTATGATTCAGCTTAGTTCCATTTAAAAAGGATTTATCTGGTGTCCATTATGTGTGGATTTGCTTAATTTTATGGTTGGCAAGATGCACTTTCGGTTCATTTTGAGGCAAACCACTAGCTGCAAAGAACGAAATTATGGCCAGAGTCACATGAAAAAGTTAGCAGTGTCTCCATTTTTAGCCTGTGTATTGATCCTTTGCTGGTTAGTCATATAATTATGACTTTGCTGTTTTCATTTGTGATCTTCTAGAAGACAGAAAAGTATGAGCTTAATTCCAAGTACAGCTCACCTCCACTTCACATTCAAACACTAATTTGGATGCTCTGAAACTGGCCTAGGTCTATGGTGTGAGCTCAAATACACACTTCTTCTATTTATTTATTTATTTATTTAGAAGTACAGTTGATTTACAAGGTCATGTTATTTTCAGGTGTACAGCAGTTATGCATATACACACACACACACACACACACACACACACACACACACACTTTTCAGGATTCTTTTCCATTATAGGTTATAACAGATATTGAGTATAGTTCCCTGTGCTATGCAGTAGGTCCTTGTTGCTTATCTATTTTGTGTATAGTACTATGTATATGTTAATCCCAAACTCCTAATTTATCTCTACCCTTCCTTTCCCCTTTGGTAACCATAAGTTAGCTTTCTAAGTCTGTGAGTCTATTTCTGTTTTGTAAATAATTTCATTTGTATCATTTTTTTAGATTCTTCCTGTAAGTGACATTATATGATATTTGTCTTTCTCTGACTTACTTCACTTAGTATGATAATCTCTAGGTCCATCCATGTTGCTGCAAATGGCATTACTCCATTCTTTTTTATGGCTGAGTAGTATTCCATTGCCTATATACACTTTTTTTCTGTATGTGAGGGAAGATGCTCACCCACAGACTCCGTGAAGTGGGACCATCTGATGGAAGCAGCTGGGGCTTTTTAGCATTAAGCACAGGTTCCTGAACTTGAGTGCACATCAAAGAAAAAAAAAAAAAAGAGGAAACGTGCTAAACAAACAGACCGGTAGAGTCAAAAACCCCAGGGTGGGGCACAGGAACCTGCATCCTTTAACAAGGCTGAGCAAGAAGGTCTGAGGAGGAATAAATGCCTGAAAAGCAAATAAGGATTTTTTTCCGCTGGGGATTTGAGGAAGAAAGAACAGTCTGTGGTCAGTCAGTCCTGCCTAAAAGCTGGAGGCCCTCCCAGTGCTTGCACATGCTGGAGCCTTGGCTTCCTCCCTCCTCCAGCTGTGGCCCAGGGGCTTGCAGAATCGCCATCACCTGGGAGCTTGCTTAAAATGCTGACTCTCAGGCCCGCCCCAGACCTGCTGATTCAGAGCCTGCATTTTACCAAGACTCATGTGCACAGAGGTATTAGTCTAGGGCACACCATCAGAAACAGGAAGCAAACCCAAATGTGTTTCCTCATTTGAGGATCTCTCCCATGCAGTTGCAGCCCTTCCCTAATCTCCTGCCGGTACCTCAAGGCAAAGATTTGTAACTAAAAGCTGGAAGTAATTCACAAAGCCAAAGTTTTGGTGAAGGTCAATCAGGAAAATCTCTCTCCATCTGTTTGCATTTGTGAATAAGCATGATTGGCATCACACTATTTCATATTTCATTCTATGTTAGGGAATTACTGCTGCATGTATTTCGACCTTATTACGGTAAGTCTTCACTGGGTAATGATAATGATAACTAATACTTATGTAATGCTTTCCATGCTCCCAGTAATAACTTTGAGTATGATAGTACTGGCTAACACATCAGAGTCTTCACCATGAGCTGCTGTTCTAGCGCTTTACGTATTAACTTATTTAGTCCTCACAACAGCCATAGGTACTAATATGATCCTCATTTTATACATGAGAATAATGAAAGACCGAAGTTTCAAGTTACTTGCCCATGTCACGCTACTAGTAAGAGCCCAACACATTTAAGATCTTAACCACACATCTTGTAGATACGTTGTTATTCTTTTTGTGATTTAATGGACGTAGATCACTCAGGGTGACAACGGGACATTGAAGCAGTGACTTGACACAGGCACACGTGCATACACATACCAGAGTCATGATGTCACGTAGGTATTTCAAACCTATATGTGAGTGTTCTGGTTATCAGTTACCATTCCAGGTAGTCTCCTGCTGTCAACTTTGGTTGGATGATAAACTCCAGCTACTCTCCAGGTTATCCTTGCGTGAGTCAAGCCCGACCCTAAAGCAGAATTTGTGAAATGAAGATGTGTGAGCTACTGGATTTCTTGTTGCTTTAGCGAGGGGTGTCCTTTAGGGCCTTTGGGGATATATAGTGATAGTGGATGTTTGCAGAAAATCCACTCCGACTTTCCTATTACCCTAGGCAGCTCCTGACAGGAAGGGTCTGCCATCTCAGTTGTATTGACAGTTGCTCACACTGAACCCAAGTTTCCGCTAAACACCAAACTGTTGAAGCCGCTTCCAGCTACTCAGTCCAGCATACTAAAAACAGTATTTCTGGCCCTTAGGCTCATTTCATTAAGAGCACCCTCAGACAATATTATATTCTGTCTCCCTTGTTTTAACACCCTGGAACCCATTGCTACACCTCTCCCCCCAGTTTACAATGAGATAGATTAGCAACATCTTGTGACTGTGTTCTTCTCCCATCAGCAGACTTGGAACTTCTCCTGGGATGTGCTGATCTGATTTTAGTTATGGGTTTAGTGGCAGTGAAACTTGGTAGAAGTAGATCTTGAAAATGGGCATCTCTGTTCAAGGCAACTGCCTCATCTATGTTTATTTCCAGTCTTCAGGGTCACCAGGCTCTTCAAGCTGATCTTGTCTGACCTAAGGGACGTATCAGAGAGGACACCAAGGAGACTTGGCCATTCAACTTTCTGAATCCACGCAGAGGTCCCCACTCTAAGTCTCAGGTCCCACTTCCTTCCAACCAGTGCCCTAAATTTCACATAAGAGACTTGATGAGTCTGTGACTTCAACTTAATAATTCTTTTGACCACCCAATTAAATTTGGAGTCTTCCCTTCAGTTGTAAGAAATAAGTGATTTTCTGGGGCTACCCTAGAAGCACTCTGGTTGTCTGACCGTAACCTGAGCTGAGAGTTTCAAGACCTGAGCTTGTTAGAAGCAGCCTTGTTGTCATAATTGCTATTGTGAAAGTCAAACATAGTAGCTACATGAGTCTTCGAAAGCCTTGCTTCAATAATTATTTTATCCCAAGAAACCACAGATGACATTTAGTTAATTATGATGCCAGTCATGCCGTAGGTAACAGTATGGCATTTTTCATTAGCAAGGAGGTCAGCGCTTCATTTAAGATCATAGATAAGCAGGCCAATCTCAGAATCCCACTTGAGTAGTTTGTTTTCTCCTGGTACCACATACTGTGTCATCGAGAAAACAGAAGTCATCCTGGATTCCTAGGAGGGAGGGTGTTTTGTGAAATGTAAGAACCTGCTGAAATTCTTCATACGTAAATAATATTTCTCTTAGGCAGAATTTACCAAAAGGAATATATGAAAATGCCCATCTCAGAACACCCAGACCAGTATCAAGTATTATTTAACAAATCATTACTAATATGATTGGTGAAAAACGAGGACTTAGTTTTTACTCATAAGTGAGATGATATATTTTTCATATGTTGATTGGTTATCTATTTTTTTTCCTTTTTGCAGATTGTCTTTTTTTTTTTTTTTTTGGTCTGTTTCAGTAAGGACAGGCTAAATTATGCTATAGTGATAAATAATCCCCCCAAATGTCAGTGGCTTAATACTACAAAGTAAAACGTCTCACCCAGGCTATATGTCCATTGGGGGCTGGTTGGGAGTTTCCTCTTAGTCATCCTCACTCAGGAATCCTGGCAGAGGGAGACTTCTGTCTGTACTTCCATGATAGCTGTGGCAAGGGAAAGAGACTGAGTGAAGCACTTGGTGATTCTTAAAGTTTTTGTCACTTCTCTTCTCATCTCATTGGATAGAGCAAGTCATGTGGCTGTGCCTCATATCAAGGGCTGTTGGGAAGTTGAATCTGACTCCGTGACCACAAGGGTATGAACGGGAAATATTTGAACAACACTAATGATGACTTAATGGATTTTAGGCTTTTTCTTTTTTCATTAGAATGTTACATTCATTGCAAAATTTTATTTCATACTATGAATAGGGGCAAAAATGATTATTACACATGATTTTACACATTCCTTTAGACTTGATCAAGTACATAAAACTAAGTAACAGAATTTGAATGACATTGAATGTGCATGTATATGAGTGTGTGTGAGTGTGTGTGTGTGTGTAATATAAATTTTGTTCCTTTGAAAAGAGAATACTCTTCTTTCGAAGTGATTCTGGAATGTTAGCAAACATGACTGTGTATTAGACCACAAAGACAACCTAATTAAATTCCAAAGGACAACTATTATGGGCACATTCTTTGACTACAATGCAGTAAATCAGAAATTAATAACAAACTTTTGAATAAGAATCCCACCCGCTTGGAAATGTGAAAATGAAAAACCAAAAATCTTTCAATTTAATTAACAGGTCCAAGAGCTGATTCTTTGGTGAAAAGAATGCAATAAATTGACAAATAAAGCATATTTATTTAAGAATTAAAGAGAGTTATCACTAAACTAAACTAGAAATGAAAAAATATGGAAGAGTTTTAAAAAGAATACTTGATACAATTTTATGTGAATACATTTGAACATCTACATGAAATGGAGATTTTTGGAAAAATATAAGTAATTGAAACTGATTCAAGCTGAAATAAGTAGTCTAAATCAGAAGTTGCATACTTGCAGCCTACCAGCCAAATTCAGCTCTTAGCCATGTTTTATTTGTCTCACACATCATTTTATAAAGCAGAAAATCTCATATTAAAAATCTGCATTTTTCCCTCTTAAAATATGGGAGAATTTGACAAGTCTGGACCTGCATTCCTTCACTGTAATAATTTGGTGGAGTTGAGTAGCTATCCTCTCTAGGCAGGGCAAATGCCATAGTCTCCACCAGTCCCTATTGTCTTACACCTGCCTGTTCTCTTTTGATGGACTAGCTTAGGCCCTATGGACATGGGAGTTTGTGACTCTGCCTAAATCGACCAGTGAGTGATGAGGGCCTCTTTCACTGCTGAAGCAATCAATTTTTCATTTCCTTTAGTTTTAATTGTAAGGTGTTTTTGTTTTGATTTTCTGTTTTGGTTTATGTATTGCTTATTTTTTGTCATTTCTAGCAACTTCAGTAGATTACTTATTTTAATTTAATTCCTCGTTATTTAATAATTAAGGCAACTAGGACAATAAATTTGCCACTGAGAAGACTTTAGTAATCTCTCCAAAATTTTGATAGATAATTTTGTTTCATTCTTCTCTATATAATATTTTATTATAGTTTTTACTTCCCTCTGCTCCCCTACAATTTTTTTAGGGAAGTGTTTTGTAGTTTCCAAGTCACTGGGATTCTAAATTTCTAGTTTACATTTAAATTTTCTATTTTCGTTGCCCATTGGAAAATAAATATGACCTGCTATTTGCTAAGATTTTCTTTGCAAGCAAGAATAAGATGAACTTTTATGAAGGTATTTCCTCTATGGTATAGGCTTTTACATATGCATAGAAGTTATCTTCCTATTATGTATATCCCTTCCACCTGTATTTTGGGTTATTTTATCTGAGATAAATTACTGTGATATGTCAAAGTCTCCCACTGCTGTTACCTTGCTTCCTCGGTGTACTTCCAACTGTTTTTATTTTCATTTTTAATGCACTGTCTGCCCTCATAGTGGATTTTACCTTTTATCAATGTAAATGTTCTTGAAACGCTTTTGAGTTATGCTTTTGCTTTCTGTTGATTTTTACCACATAACCTTTTTGCCTGTGTTTGCATAACATTTATTGTTATGTGTGGTCATTGGGGAACATTCACAATTATTCAGCTTCTTCCAGGAACACAGTGCACTGCACTCCTGCCCTTTCTGTGTGATTTTGTTAGGTGTATAAAGCAATTTGTGCCACTACGTTTTAATTTTTAATTACTCTGAGAGCCTTTCTATGGGCAAGCTTAACCTATCGTTTATTTCAGAATTTTTCAGTTGGGTCTTAATTCTGTTATTTTGTTTTATGCTGGTTTCCATGTGTACCTAAGGTATTTAATTTGTCTTCTTTCTTGACTACAGTGGGTTTTTTTTTTTTTTTTAATACAACGGATTTTTTTTTGGCCATGTCATGTGGCTTGCAGGATCTCAGTTCCCCAACCAGGGATCCGACCTGGGCCATGGCAGTGAAAGCCTGGAATCCTAACCACTAGGCCACCAGGGAACTCCCACAGTGGGTTTTCTAAATTGAAATATAATTGACATATAACTTTATATGAGTTTCAGGTGTACAACATAATGATTTGATATTTATTTATGTTGCAAAATGATCAACACAATAAGCCTAGTTAACGTCCGTCACCGTACATAGTTACATAATTTTTTTCTCTTGAGAACTTTTAAGTCTATTCTCTTAGCAACTTTCAATTATGCAGTACAGAATTATTGTTAACAGTAGTCACCATGCTGTACATTACATTCCCATGACTTATTTATTTTATAATTGGAAGTTTGTACCTTTTGTCCACCTTCACCCATTTCACCCACCCTCCACCCCCTACCTCTGGCAACCACCCATCTTTTCTCCGAATTAATGAGCTTGAATTTTTTTTTTTAAGATTCCATATATAAATGAGATCATGTGGTATTTGTCTTTCTCTGACTTATTTCACTGATACCCTCAAGTTCCATCCATGTTGTCACAAATGGCAACTTTCCTCTTTTTTTATGGCTAAATAATACTGCTCTGTGTGTGTGTGTGTGTGTGCTGCGTCCTCTTGCTCCATTCATCCATCAATGGACACTTAGTTTGTTTCTGTATCTTGTCTATTGTAAGCAGTACTGCAGTAAACAAGGGGGTGCAGGTATCTCTTTGAGTTCGTGTTTTCATTTTCTTCAGGTAAGTACTCAGAAGTGGAATTGCTGGATCATATGGAATTTCTGTTTTTAATTTTTTGAGGAACTTCTATACTGTTTTCCAGAGTGGCTGCACCAGTTTGCATTACCACCAGCAGTGCACAAGGGTTCTCTTTGCTCCACATCCTCATTCACACTTGTTATTTCTTGTCTTCTTTTTGCGGTACACGGGCCTCTCACTGTTGTGGCCTCTCCCGTTGCGGAGCACAGGCTCCGGACGCGACGTGCAGGCTCAGCGGCCATGGCTCACGGGCCCAGCCGCTCCGCAGCATGTGGGATCTTCCCAGACCGGGGCACGAACCCATGTTCCCTGCATCGGCAGGCGGACTCTCAACCACTGCACCACCAGGGAAGCCCTTCTTGTCTTTTTGATAATAGCCATTTAGCAGGCATGAAGTAGTATCTCATTATGGTTTCAGTTTGCATTTCCCTGATGATTACCTTTCCATGTACCTGTTGGCCATCTGCATGTCTTTGGAAAGACGTCTCTGCAGATCCTTTGTCCATTTTTAAATCGGATTTTTTTTCGCTATTGACTTTTATCAGTTCTTTATATATTTTGGAAATTAACCCCTTATTAGATATATGATTTGAAAATAAGTTTTCCCATTCAGTAGGTTGCCTTTTCATTTTGTTGATGATTTCCTTTGCTGTACGGAAAGGGTGTTTTGTTTTGTTTTGTTTTGTTAGTATTACCCTCTCAGTTGTTTGGAAGTTAGATATCTTACTTTCAATTTTTCTAGTAATGGCCACAAAGTTTTTGCGAATTTAACTCCTAACATCAGCTACAAATTAATAATACTTGCTTTTGTGGAAGATGAGAAATTAACTATCTCCCCCTTTTCTCTTTTCTATTCTTTGTTAATTTCAATATATGGCTGTTATAAATATGCCTCCCCCTTTCTAAAAACAATTTTTATTATTTTCAATTTTAAAGAATATGATCAGTTTTATAACCATATTTGAAACACTTATTTTGCCTGTACATTTAACTGGTTTGAGGGCTTACACCCAGCCATATTTAACTCATTTTCTGCTTCTTATTTTAATTAGCATGCATTTGTTTCTGCATAAACTTGCTAAAATGTCATTGTTATTGTTTTGTGTTTTTTTTTCCGAAAGTTTACTTCAATCCTAAATCTTCTGAGTATTTGAAATCTGAGAATGTCCTTCTCTTGATACACAGATGACGACTTGGTTTAGGTATAGAATTCTTGGGTTTCAGCCTTTTGTTTTTAAAGTTCTGTGATTGCTACTCCATGATTTTTGGTTTTTCATGTTGTGAGGAAGCTCATGACCAACCTACTTCTTATTCCTTGTGAATAACCTTATGTTTTTAGGGTGTGATTATTATCTGTGAAGTGTGAACATCTCACCCGCGTGTTTACTTCTCTGTGTTGTAGTTGCTAACGGTGGTTGGTGCTTGGTTATCAAAGATGTTGGGGTTCTTTGCGGTATGAGTCACACTCTCAATTTTCCAAAGTTTTTTCCCTAGGAAATATTTTTTCCACCCTTTTTGTTTTCCACCCTCTTTGCTCCACAGATTTCACTCTCTCTTTCTAGCTTTATATGCAGATTAGATCCTGGGCTGTGGTCTCTGCATCTCCCCCTCAGCTGTCCTTTCTCCTTCTTTGTCTTCAGTCTTCTGCATTTCTCACATATATTTTGTTCTTCTCTACTTTGAGGTTTTCCAGTGAAAAGTCTACTGATCACTGGATTTTCTTTCTGTGACACTGCCTTCTCATCTCCGTAATCTTTTTTTTGTCACTTTTCTAACTTGGTTGATACAGCATCTTCTCGGTGTTGTTGAGGAATACACTGGATACTTTTTGAACATTGTTTGGTATATCTGTTTGAGAGTGAGGTAGTTGCCAAGTTCTGAGCAACTGGTTGTCACTTTTGAACCACAGCATCTCTTCATAGGTCTCTTGATGTTCCAGTAGAGGCAGATCCAACCTGCCTAATCCAGCGTGCAGATCCAGCGACCTGACTCAGGGTCGGGTCAGACTAGGCTCCAGCAGAGACGGATGCAGGACAGTAGGCAAATCTGCTTCTAGCGCCATGCAAAGAAGGGGTGGTGTGAAGGAATTATAGGCGGTACTTACTCAACAACCTAGGAAATCGAAGAGGAAGCCAAGTAGGTGTCTCTTATAAGAGGGATCCCAGTATACCTGGAATCCCTGTAAAAAATGCTCCCTGAAGTTTCTGTGTCTGTGTTATGTGGGTCCATCTCATTTTTCCTTTTTGCCTTATTTCCGTGAGTAGAAATTTTTAGATCAAATAGTAATGGTAATTGCAGACATTTTTTTCTTGTTTTTGATTTTAATGGAAAAGTCCCCAGATTTTGAACTTAAACTTGCAAATGGTATTGATTGCTGTTTGATATGAATATTAGTTATAACGTTAAGCTAATATATCGTATTCTTGATTTACCTTTTTTTCTTTTAAAGCAATCATGGCTATTAGGTAACTTTTTGACATCTATTGAGATAATTATATAGTGTTTATTATTTTACCTGTTGATCATATGTATTATTTAATTGAATTTAACTAAAATTAAAAAACTCCTACAGTTCAGGGATGAGTTTCTCTTACAATATCCTGTTGTGTTTAACTAGCTATTGTCTGGGGTTTTTATTTAGGTTTTTGCATTTATATCGGTGAAAAATAATTGATCCATTGCTTTTTCTTTCCATTTGGCAGGTTTTTGTATCAGGGTTTGCTGAACTTATAAAGGTATTGGAGACTTTTCCATCTTTTTATGCACCAGAAGAGATTATAAAATAATTATTTCTTAATATTCACACATATTCCTGTGAAATCATGTAAACATAAAAGTTTGGGAGTATTCTTTAACAGTATTTAGTTTATATTGTGTTTACTAATCTGTTCAAATGGTCATTTTCTTTAGTGAATTTGATTATCTATTTGTTCCCGGAAATTACCCATTTCTTTTGGTTTTCAAATGTGTTAACCTAAATGTATACTTGTTTGTCATTCTTTATATGTTGATATCCTTTAATTCTGTAAATATATCATCTTTGTGATTTCTAATATATATACTTATTTTATCTCTTTCTTCTTACTTTGATTTCCAGATGATTTTCCTTATATATATATTTTCTCAGAGAATTATATCACCATCTTGATTATCAGTGATATTAGTTCAGTTTTTGGAGGGAGGGTTTACATTGTGAACTTTACTTTTGCTAGTAGTTTTTTAGTTTTGTTGTATTCTTTCCTTATTTTCCCCAGCTTCTTGCTCATCTCAGCCTTTACCAACTGATTTCTAATTTTTAATTGATTCATAATTCAAATAACCTAAAATGCATAATTCTTGAGTGCAGTTTGAGGGGTTTTGACAATTCTATATGGCAGTGTAATTCATGCCCTAATACAAAATATAGAAACTTTCTTTAGTCCCTTGACAAATAAATTTTCCTACTCTGTGGCTTATATATTCATTTCTTAATAGAATCTTTTGATTAGCAGATACTTTAAGTTTTGATTAAATCCAATTTATCACTTTTTTTCATGTTCAGTGATTCTTGTCTAAAAATTTTTGCTTACATCAATAATGTTATTAAAATATTTTACTACATTTTCTTCTAGAAAATTTATGATTCTAGCTTTTAAATTTAGGTTTGTGATCCACATGAAATTCATTTCTGTGTATGGAGTGTGGTAGAAGTTGAGGTTCAGTTTGCCCACTACAAGTTTTTGGTTATTTTAAGCACAATTTGTTAACAAGACTTTTCTAGCCAAGTCATTGAATTGACTTGGAACCATGATTGGGTATCGATCGACCATAAGTGTGACAGCCTGTTTCTGGATTCTGTCTTCTATTCTATTGACCTATTTGCTCTGTCTATTTTGTACACTAACACATACTGTCTTGATTCCTGTAGTTTTATGTCAGCTCTTGAAATCAGGATGTGTATGTCCTGAAACTGTTCATCTTTTCCAAAATTATTATGGTTATTCTAGATCCTTTGCATTTCCACATGGATTTTAAAATCAGCTTGTGAGTTTTGTCAACAAAACTACCTGGGATTTGGATTGCGATTGCATTAAATCTGTAGATGAATTTTAATAGAATGGACATATTAACAACAGCAGGTCTAAAAAAGGGTATGTCTCTCCGTTTCTTTAGATCATATTGAACTTTTCTCAACAATATTTTATGTTTTATTTTGGATGACTCGCACATCTTTTGTTAGATTTATTCCTAGGTACTGATGCTTTTTGTTGTTATTTTTATTGGAGAATAGTTGCTTTACAATGCTGTGTTAGTTCCTGCTGTCCAGCAAAGTGAATCAGTTATATGTATACATATGGCCCCTCTTTTTTAGATTTCCTTCCCATTTAGGTCACCACAGAGCACTGAGTAGAGTTCCCTGTGCTATAGGTTCTCATTAGTTATCTATTTTATACGTTCTCATTAGTTATCTATTTTATACGTAGTAGTGTGTATATGTCCATCCCAATCTCCTAATTCATCCCACTCCCCCTTCCCCCCCTCGATATTGACACCATTGTAAATTATATTGTTTTAAAATTTTGCTCTCAGATTGTTTGCTACTGGTATGTAGAAACACAGTTGCTTTTTTTTTTTTTTGGTAATACAGTTGCTTTTAAAATTGAATTTCTATTCTGATATCTTGCTAGTTCTAGTAGTTTTTAATACTTCCATGAGATTTTCTACATACTCAAAGGTATTGTTTGTGACAAATAGTTTTACTTCTTCCCTTCTAAGTTTTATGTCTTTTATATTTCTTTTCTTGCCTTGTCATACCAGCTAGGATTGATTAAAGTGATAAGAAGAGACATTTTTATTTCTTTCTTGATCTTAGGGAAAATCCTTTAAAATCATGGAGCTGTTTAGATTTTCTGTTTCTTCTTGTGTTAATTTTTGTCACTTTTGTATTTCAAGGCATTTGTTCATTTTAGTAAATTGTCAAACTTATTGACATAAATTTTTCTTAATATTTTCTAATTAAGAAAGATCCCATAGGACCTTTCATTCCTAATATTATTAATTGTTTTTACTGTGTTTTGTCTTCATCAAGCTTGTTAAAGGATTTTCAGTTTTCTTGATCACTTAAAAAAACTATCTTTGACAGTTTTCTCTATTGTTTTTATTTCATTGATTTCTGCTTTTATTTTTAAATTATTTCTTTTCTTCAAGTTACTAAGGCTTAATTTCCTCTTCTTTCTCTCACTTGTTAAAGTGGAAGCTTAGATCATTGATTTTAGACCTCTCTTTTCTAATACAAGTATTTAAAGCTTTAAAGTTTCAGCCATATTCTATAAATCCTTTTTTGAAAATTATAGTAAATTTTATTACATATTCAGAGAATTGGGCCTGGTTTGAATAGAGAGAAGAAGTCAGGTAGACTAACATTGATTGAGGACTTCATATGGTAAGGAAGGAAGCACGTACCCATTTTACAGATGAGGAAACCAAGATACGGGTCAGTTCATGCCTCAGCCTAGACGCCGCAGACCTGGAAAATAATGGGGCTGGGGTCTCACCTCTAGCCTTTCTGGCTTCCCACTCCACTCTGCTGCCACCCAGAAAAGACAGATCCTGGAATGTTTGGAAAGTGTCCTCACCTCTTTCCTCTCACCTGTTTTTCCATCATTCCTGTGGTGATCAGTGCAGGTGTGTGTGTAGCTGCACAGGTGGGATGTATCTTGGGAGAAAAGGGGAAATGGAGACAGAGGAGACCATGCCTGCTCTTCCAGGCTGCATGAAGAATGCTGCATTCTCTTTTCCAGGCATTCAACCTGTTTCTCATTCCATAAATCCATAATTTTTTTTCATTTTCAGTTTGCAGTCTTTTCTAATTTCTCTCATGTGTGTGTTTTTTCCCTCTGACTCCTGAGCTGGTTAGAGATATCATGCTTAGTTTCTAACTAATAGGAGATTTTATAGATATCTTCCTGTCATCATTAAATATCATCAAGGTATCTTTACTGTTATCGTTGGATTATCATTGTCATCAGAAAGCATACCTTGTGTGAATTTGACCCTTTGAAATTTACCACGTCTTGTTTTGTACCCCAGCATGTGTTTCCTTATGCACTTAAAAAGAATGTGTATTTTGCACTATTGGGTGTCGTATTCTATAAATGTCAATTAGGTCAAACTCCTTGGTAGTGTTGTTCAGATCTTCTGTATCTTCCTTGAAACTTTTTTTTTCTTCTACCACTACTGTCAAGAGGTGTTAGATTCTCCAGCTATGTGGGCTTGTGTGTTTCTCCCTTTAGGTCTG
Source organism: Delphinus delphis (assembly GCF_949987515.2). Classification (NCBI taxonomy): domain Eukaryota; kingdom Metazoa; phylum Chordata; class Mammalia; order Artiodactyla; family Delphinidae; genus Delphinus; species Delphinus delphis. Next base: position 74,227,112 of record NC_082697.1, read on the forward strand.
TAATTTTTTTGTATGTGTATTTTGATGCTCTATTATTAGATGCACACACATTTAAAATTATGTTTTCTTTATTAACGGATACTTTTGTTGTTATGAAATGTCTGATAATACTCTTTGTCTTGAAGTCAACTTTGTATGATATAAATATAGGCACACCAGCTATATTGCTTAGCGTGTGTACGGCTTACTTTTTCAACTGTTTTACTTCTAAGTTATTACCATCTTTATATTTAAAGCCTGTTTATTAGAAGCTTCAAATGATTGGGTTTCCTTTTAATCCAGTCAGCCAAGTTTTTAAAAATTAGTGTCTAATTTATGTAATTATTGATAAGATTGGATTTGTCTGTCACGTTGTTATATATTTTCTGTTAGAACCATGTATTCTGTGTTCTTCTCTTTCTCCTTTCCTGCCATCTTTCGAGTGAAATGAGAGTGTTTCAGTATTCCATTTCATCCCTCTTATTGCCTTATTAGCTATATTACTTTGTATATATGTATTTAGTGGTTGCTCTAGAGATTACAAATGCATCTTTAACTAATCACATTTTTCTTTGAATAATCTTATGCTACTTCATGAACAATCTAAGAATCTTACAACATATAAACGTTGTCACGTATTTTACATCTCCATATTTTATATTGTATTTATCACCATTTCACCTTTTCTGGGATTCTTTATTCCTTCTCGTGTATCTGAGCTTTCATCTGGTTTCATTTCCTTTCAACCTGAAAGTCCTTTAGCATTTCTTTCACTGCACTCCTACTAGAGAAGAATAATCTTAGGTTTTGACTGACAGGAAATGTCTTTTTTATTTTTGAATGTTTTACTGTGATTAAGTATATATAACATAAGATTTTCCATTTTAAGCGTTTTTAAGTGTACAATTCAGCAGCATTAAGAACATTCATGATGTTATGCGGCCATCACCACTATTTCCAAAACTTTTCCATCACCCCAAACAGAAACGCTATAACTATTAAGCAATAACCCACCATTATTCCATTAACCCCACCCCAGGGAATCTCTAATCTACTGTCTCTATGAATTTACCTATTTTAGTTATTTCATATATGTGGAACCATACAATACTTCTCTTCTTGTGGTTGGCTTATTTGACTTAGCATAATGTTTTTAAGGTTCATCCATGGCATAGCATGTATCAGAGCGTCGTTCCTTTTCATGGCTGAATAATATTCCATTATTTGTCTCTAGCACATTTTGTTGATCCATTCATCTGTTGATGGACACTCGGGTTGTTTCTACCATTTGGCTCTTGTGAATAACGCTGGCATAAGCATTGGTATCCAAGTATCTGATTGAAGAAAATATCTTTGTTTTGTCTTCTTTTTTGAAGGATATGTAAAACACGGAAAATTCTAGGTTAACAGTTTTTTTCCTTTGGGTATTTTGAACGTATCGTTCTATTATCTTCCATTGTTTCTGATGAGACCGCCACAGTTATTTTTAATGTAGATACTTTTTATCATCTAGTGTGTCTCCTTCCTTGACTGTTTTTAAGATTTCTTCTGAGTGTTTGGCAGCCTGTACTATGCTTATGTATGGTTTCCGTCGCATTCATGATGCTTGACGTGTGTCAAGCTTCTTGGATCTATGGGTTGATTTTTTTCATTCATTTTGGTAAATCCACAGCTATTGTATTTTGGAATATTTCTTCTTCCTTCTTCCCTATCTTTTCTTTTTCTGGTACTCCAATTACATACTTGTTAGGCCATTTGATAGTGTTCCCCAGATCTTCAGTGCTATGTTCTGATGTTTTTCATTCCCCTTTTCTTTTCTGTGTTTCAATAGATACGTTTTATTGACTGATCCTTTCATTTGCTGTGTCCAGTCTGCTTTTAAGTCCTTAAAAAGTGGGTTCTTCATTTCCATATTTTATTTTTTAATTTCTAGCATTTTCATTTGTTTCTTTTATATAATTCCCATGTCTCTGCTGAAATTCCCCATTTGTTCACTTATTTTCTCTAACATACTTATCGTAGTCATTATAAAGTCTGATCATTAAAACACCTAGGCCATCTGTTAGGTCTGTGTCTGTTGAATTCTCCTCTCTGGACTATCAGTCACACTTTCTTGCTTTTTCTCATAATTTTTACTGAATGTCAGATATTGTGTGTAAAAAAAAAAAAAAAAAACCTGTAAGACTGAAATAAACAAAAAATGTACCCCCAAAGAATGGCAGGACCTTCCTTCTGCCAGACACCTGTGTCAGGGTCACGGTCCATCTAACCTAATTGATCTGGACAGGGGCTTAGTTACAACTTTAGTTAATAGATTTGGTTCCTGGAGATTTCAAGGGTTTTGAGGGAGCTGTCAGGACTTTGTAATTGCCAAGGCCTGCGATCTGAGCACTGATGAGATCCTGCAGATCTCTTTTTTGCTGCAGAGCTGAGCTGCCAGGTTTTCTGTAGCATGACAGAGGAGTTATCTTTGCTCTCCTGGTTTTCTGGGTTCTCAGGAGCTCTGTCTTTGTTCTGCTACCTGTTCCTGGTCGTTGGAGAGCAGATGCAGACGCTCCATGAAGCCTGGGGGCCTCAGAAGGATTTCTCTTAGCTCACCTGCCCTCTCTCCCCAGCCTTCACCCTCCTTGCTGCGGCCGCTCAGCGGAGGTCCAGGGGATGGAGATGGAGTAGTGGTGGGGACCGAGCGCCCTGCAGCCAGGCTCCTCGGGATTCAAACCTGTCACAACAGCCCACATGCAGCTCCTGCAAGTCTGTTAAAAGTTAGGCTGATTTCTCCTTAACCCAACATGAACCATGAATGAAAGCAGCCAGGGGCACTTCCTTCCTTGCAAGGGTTCATCACTTCCTGGAATTTAGTTCCTTTAAGTTTCTTTGATTCCTCAGCTCTCTGAGAGCTTAAAAAAGAAAGAAAGAAACTTTGAATTTGTGATTTATCCTGCTTGTTCTTATCATAGGTGAGGAGGGTGGTCTCTGTGACTTTCCACATTCCAACCATAAGTGCGATCCTTCTAGTTTCTTTTGCCTTGTCTTTCAGAGCCCATGTTTTCTAGGAGTTTCTGAGAACAAGTAGATTCTCCTTTAAACATTTCTTGTGGTTTCTGCAGTAAATTTTTTTTCCCTAAAGCGAAATCTTTTCAGACACCCTACAAGTAGAACACTACCGCTGCCATACACTGGTCTCCGAATGAGAAACAGATAAGGAGGCCTGAGCTGCACGTTGGCCGAAAGAGAGGGCACGTGGATTGCCCTCGGCCCACACTGATGGTGTCTCCGATTTGCCGAGCACAGCCCTCCTCCCATCCCTGGACTAGCCAGAGCTCATCCAGAGTGTCACACAGGTACCCCTGCCCTGTTCTCTGTCCTGTTTCTCTATCAGAGCAAACACCATGCCAATGGCCTCCCTGTGTCAGCACATCTCCTGCCAGTGTGCCCTGTTCTGTGGGCACTTCCTCACCCCTGTGCAGACATCTCTCCTCCTGTGCCAAAGGCCCCAGGGCCCAGTACCCCAGGGACTCCCCGGTACCCTGCTCACACCCTCTCCCCCTCGCATTCAGAGTTAATAGTCAACTCATTCATTCCCTAGACACTTATGAAGCCCCAGTTGACCGAAAAAAACATGCACAACCTAAAAGTTGAGGATTATGTTTTATTCGATGGATTTGCTGAGGAACTTAGCCTGGGAGATAGCCTCTTGGCAAGCTCTGAGTGACTTTTCCAAAGAGGTAAGGGAGGAGCCAGGTTATATAGGAATTTTTGCAAAAGCAAAAACAAACAAACGAAAAAACCCCAGGTAGTCAGAACATCAGAAGATTACTGTTAAAGAGAACCAGACATCTCAAGTGAATGAATTTAGTGCTTTTCTATGTTTGGGAGGTTGCAAGAGTCTGGGCTCGTTGAAATCATTCCTTTTTTATGCCCCTTAACTATCTAGGGCCAGTATCTTGTTTTTCTCCATCCTGCATCCCCTCAGGGTACACTGTCAGGGCGGCTACAGTAGCTGATGGCTTGATGGCCGCAACATCCTTTGTTTACTTACGTGGCAGGTGACATTCTTTGTCCGTACCCCCTCTATGTGCCACACGGCGTTCTAGGCACTTGGCACTGATGTGGGGGTGACACCAGCAAGCCACAGCCCCGCCTGCATGGAGCTTCCATCCAGTGGGGAAATACTCAGTTTACGCATCTGAATTCCTTTAATCCTGGCAAGAGCCTTACGAAGTATGTTCTTTTATTGATCTCATTGTCCATATGAGAAAATAGAAGCACAGAGGAATTAGTAAATCGCCCAAGGTCTCCCAAAATTACATGGTTGACGATTCCTACAGGAACAGAATTGATTTTCAGGGCAGGAGGGGCTGCTTCCTTCCCAGTCGTTGTCGCGAGGATTGAAGTATTCCTACCCTGAGGATCCACTTCCCAACAGCGTGGTTACTTGACAGTCTGCAGATCTGGGCTCTGGATTTCGCTTGTAGAAGTTGCTGTTGCCAGTTTTTGTGTGTTTGTGGATTTTCAGGGCATTTTCATTAGGAATCAGGGGAGGGAAGGCAGACACTGTTAGTCTGTTGAGGGGACACCTTGGGAGTCTCTTAAGCCTTACTTATGACACAGATTACCTACGTGGACCAAAATTTGGGCTCACTGCTTGTGATTTAAATGTTTGCTGTTTTCTCTGAGGGGCACTGAGTACAGGTGGCCTATTCCATGTGTTTCTGTTTGATTCCAGTTCTCTTCCTAGAGTAGGTAGCTGCAGATAGATCATTTTATGAGGGTACTACCCAAAATAATCATTTCTCATGGGGAGCTCTGAACATTTCACCAGAATTTTACGAAACATATGCTTTTCTAACGTCCCACCCCTCACTCTCCCAAGCCTCAGAAAGGGCAAGCACTTAGCACAGCTGGGAAATGATGAATAAATTCTCCCCTCATTTACATACCTATTCATTAGCTAGGATCGCCATGGCAACGGTACCTTCCAGACACAGACCTGTGGGCCCAGCACAACTTCCTTTTGGAAACTGTCTGGAAGCCTGTACTATCCTCCTAGCACCTGACAGGTGAGGATGATTTTAGGTGGGTAGGGGCCTAGAGGTTTCCAGCGTCTGTAGGTGACAGTTACCAGGTAGTGGACATAGGAATAGCTGCATTTTGGTGGAAAACAGTCTGCAACGCTATGGCTGTTCCCTGCCTGTCCCTGGGTGCAAGACAGTCAAATGCAAGCATGATGGGTGAGCTCTTATTTCATCCCTGTCATTTGTACCCTTGGACACATGCCTGTCTATGTGAGATCCTGGGATACAATCACACACACATACACATCCCTATAGACTTTTTTCCAGGAAAGGCAAGACCTCTTTTGGGGAAAAAGGGTTTGGGAATTGGGGGAGTGTGAGAAAGAGAGAGAGAGAGGGCTGGAGACTTTTCGGGGTGGACTGTAAACTTTTCCTTGCCTCTGGCTGGTCCGGGATTATAGCCCGATCTGGTGGCCTTGAAGCCTCTTTCACCCAATTTGGAGACGGTTCCAGGTTTGCAAGGGACGGTGAATAGGATCCAAGGGGTGGCTGCCCGCAGCTCCCTTCCTGGGGACCCTGGAGAAGCAGGTGGCAGATGGACAGACACAGCTCACAGCCGACATCTTTGCTAAGGTGGGCACCGATGCTGCTGCACTTATGCATTGAGAAGTGAGGTCATCAACCCCCTTAAGCTTCCCATCCCTGAAGATTTTCACTGAGCTTGACTATATATTAATTAGCCTAGAACAGAGCCTGGCATCTCGTAGGTACTCAAGAAGTATTCATGGAATGCGTGAATTGGCCTTGTCCACGCCAGACTTTTTTCTCCCTTGTTGACACCCCAGCCCTTGCTAACCTCTTTGGGCCATAAGTCTTGTGCCGTGTGCCCTGGAGAGACATCTGCCCTCTGATCCTTGAGCGCTTCCGCCTCTGCATCTTCACATTTGTTTTCTCTGCTGAGCTTAACTTCCCCTGCACTGAGATTTCTCTGTTGAAATCGTATTGAAATCGTATGGCTGGAAGCATCAGTGCTGGCTCAGGGGTCTTCAGGGACATGGCAGGCGAGCTCAGGACGTAGGGCTGGATGAAACTCTCTGATGGGGGAGCATACTTGGCAGTGAGACTCCCCAGTGTCCCAGGGGATCTGAATGAATTAATGCAGAGATGGAGCTGGTCAGGGGATGGGGCTGGGCCTGGGCAGGGTCACCCAGGAGAGGCAGGGGTGATGCTGCCTCTATCAGGGGGAGGTGCACAAATTCCCCCCCTTCCTGGGGTTTACTAAGCTCTTTCTCTGCAGCCGTCACCCTTCAAGGTGGACCATAGATTGGTAACACACAGGCTCAACAGGTAGACTGAAAACTATAATAAAATAATAAAGCTCCCAAATTCTCTAAAGATAAGGAAACTGCTTTAACTGAGCCAAAATGTGGTCTATTTCCAGTGCATATTTTTTCCCTTCCAGCCTGCTTGCCTTTTATTCCCACTTATGATGGTAGCTTTTATATGGCAACTTGACTGGGCCACAGGCTGCCCAGATATTTGGTCAAACATTGTTCTGGGTGTTGTACATGTGAGGGTGTTTGGGGATGAGATTAACATTTGAATCAATAGGCTGAGTTATGCATATGCCTCTCCCTAGTGTGGGTGGGCCTCATCCAATCAGGTAAAGACCTGAATAGAATAAAAAAGCTGATCCTCTCACTAGTAAGAGGGAACTCCTGCCTGACTCTTTGAGCTGGAACGTCGGTCTTTTCCTGCCTTCAGACTTGAACTGAAATATCGGCTCCTCTTGGATCCTGAGCCTGCTGGCTTTTGGTCAGAAACGACACCATTGGTTCTCCTGGTTGTCAGGCCTTTGGACTCAGACAGGAATTACACCATCCATTCTCTTGGGTCTGCAGTTGGTCAACTACAGATATTGGGGCTTCCCAGCCTTTATAATCTCATGAGCCAGTTCCTTATGATAATCTCTTTTACATGTATAGTATCTATATAACTATCCTATTGCTTCTCTTTCTCTGGAGAACCCTGACTATACAGATACTGAGAGTGGTTCTAGAGAAACAGAATTCTACAGATAAATCTTCTGAATTGGTTCTGGGGTTTCTGGAACTGTCCCTCTAATCTGATTAGAATTATTATTATTTTTTTTTTTTTGCGGTTACGCGGGCCTCTCACTGTTGTAGCCTCTCCCGCTGCGGAGCACAGGCTCCAGACGCGCAGGCTCATCAGCCATGGCTCACGGGCCCAGCTGCTCCGCGGCATGTGGGATCCTCCCGGACCAGGTCACGAACCCGCGTCCCCTGCATCGGCAGGCGGACTCTCAACCACTGCGCCACCAGGGAAGCCCCCTGATTAGATTTAAAGACGCTAATTCCAGTGGTAAAGAGAGCACTGATAGTCCGTGGTGTGATCTGACAATCAAATTATGCAAAGTACCATCATTGGATACTCCTAATCCATCATTTCTAAGAAGCAAGGATCTGGGTGATTGCATATATGAAACTTTCGAACATTTTTGGAAAACTAATAAATATGACGAGACTGGCTGGTTGTTCCTAATATTGCTGGACACTGTAGGGAAAGAAAAGGATCAGGGATTCAAATTCTCATCTCAGGTACCACATACATGATCTGGAAGATTCTATGTGTGCCCTGAAGGAGAGCCTTATCTCTAATAGCTGCAGGGCTGAGAGTGCTGAAAATCAGACCCCGGAATCTTAAGCTGCCATTGGCTGAATTATAATTCACATTGAACTTCTAGCTTCCTGGAGTATTTACTTTTGAAGTAAAGGCATTGACTGGGAAGGAATGGGATCCTGAAAATTGGAATGGGGATGTCTAGGAAGACCCTGATGAAGCTGGGGACAGTGGGGGCAGCCTCTCCACCTCTGAGGGGATTCACCCTGCTTTGTCTGAGGAGACTGCAATGGCCTCCCCTGAGGCAGTTGTCATGTAAGACAGCGCTGAGTCTCCTCAGGAACTACCGCCACCTGCCCTCTTTGCTTCTAGACCTGTAACTCAAGACTCAAGGCCCAGCAGGCCCCTAAAGGAAAGGTACGAAGTGTGACCCACGAGGAGGTGTGCTCTCCTGGCCTGGAGGTCTTAGCTGCCAAGGGAAGAGTGCTTCCACCGGGAGATACAACAATGATTCTACTGAACTGGAAGTTAAGATGGCCACCTAGCCACTTTGGGTTCCTCCTGCCTCTGAATCAACAGCAAAGGAGAGAGTTACTGTGCTGACTCGGGTGTTTAACCCTGAATACCCACAGGAAAATTGGATTACTTCTTCACAGTGGAGGTAAGGAAGAGTATGTCTGGGATACAGGAGATCCCAGAAGGTCTTGTAGTATTCCCATGCCCTATGATTAAGGTCAATGGAAAACTGTAACAACCCAATCCAGGCAGGGCTACCAATGGCCCATATCCTTCAGGAATGAAGGTTTAGGTCACCCCACCATGTAGACAAGCAAATCAGCTGAAGTGTTTGCTGAAGGCGAAGAGAATACAGAATGGGTAGTAGGAGGCTCCCAGCTATGAAACATGTGACCAGTTACAGAAATGAGGGCTGTAATGGTCATAAATATTTTCCCCTTATTTTGTTGTGAATATATTTGTATGTGTTTAAAATATGTGACAAATTCCTTTGCTTTCTTCTCTTCTTTCCTTATCATGTAACATAAGATGTATTGACTTAATATCATAGTATTTAAGTATTGTTAATTTTCTGGTATAGTATTTAAGTTATTGGGTATCAAGGAGAAGATAAAATATCATTCAAGGACTTACGTCTTCTTCTGGGGAAGGGGATGAAGCATCTTTTTTTCTCATCTCTGTGAGTTCACATCTTCATATACTTTCTTTTCCACAAAGTCTTCTCTAATTCCTTCCTGCCTGTCTAGAAGTAATGTCTCCTTCCTTCAATTTTTACAGCATTTAGCTGATAACCCTTACATCTTTCTTTTTTTTTTTCATCGATCTTATCTCATGAGACTTCAACCTTCTCCCAGGCGTGATCTACTCAAATTTACATTTGACTCCTAGCACAGTGCCTGTCACATGGTAGATATTCTGTAAATATTTGTTGATTAGTAGAATAAATGAATGTCTGTGGACTTGGCAAGCAGGTTGTCAGGGAACCATATCTGATGCCAGGTTTCCCATAAAATGGGCAGCTGTGCTAATTCATTCTAAGGTGGGGAGCTGGTCACACAGGATCATCGAGATGGGCCCTGAGAGGTCCTGCCCATATGACTAGCGAACTGCCTCGCCTCTGAGACCCAGTTTGGACCACATCTTCTCTCTGGAAATGTTTTTTGTCATGAGTCCAAATGTAATATTTTCCTTCCCTGAACTCAGAGCATGATTTTTTATGTGATCTTTCTGGTTTACCTTCTCAATTAACTGACCAAAGTCTGGTCTTGCCTGTCTCATCGAGAAAGACTGATGTGGAAGTTGAACTCATGTTTAATGCCCCTGTGGGATGGTCAGCTTCTTTTCTTATATATTAATTTTTTATAAAGCTATAATTGGCACATAACATTGTATTAGTTTTCAGTGCACAACATAATGATTTGAGATATATATATATATACTGTGACATGATCACCACAATTAGCTTAGCTACCAACCATCCCCATATGTAGTTACGTTTTTTTTCTTGTGACGAGAACTTTTAAGATCTACTCTTTCAGCAACTTTCAAATATGCAATACAGTATTGTTAACTATAGTTACCATGCTGTACCTTACATCCCCAGGACATATTTGTCTTTAAAAAAGTTTGTACCTTTTGCCCACCTCTCCCCATTTTGCCCATATCCCCACCTCCCCAGCCCACTTCTGGGAGCCACCAATCTCTTCTCTGTACCTATGAGTTTGTTTTTTTTATGTTCCAAATTTAAGTGAGATCATACAGTATTTGACATGTCTGACCTATTATTTCACTTAGCATAATACCATCTGTGTGGTCGCAAACGGCAAAATTTCCCTTTTTTATGGCTGAATCATACTCCTGTATCTATATGTACACACCAGATTTTCTGTATCCATTCAGTAGGTCAACTTCTTAAGTTCAGGGGCTTGGCATATTGACATTTGATTCCCTCAGTTTTCTGACCCTTTGTACATAGCAGATGCTCCACAAACATTTTTGGAAGAGGGACTAAATGCAACCCTAATCCCACCTCTTATGTTCCCAGAGAAACACTCTTATGATACACCCCCCGCCCCAGGCTAAGTTTTTTTTTTTTTTTTTTTAACATCTTTATTGGGGTATAATTACTTTACAATGGTGTGTTAGTTTCTGCTTTATAACAAAGTGAATCAGCTATACATATACATATGTTCCCATATCTCTTCCCTCCTGCGTCTCCCCCCCCCCACCCTCCCCATCCCACCCCTCCAGGCTGTCACAGAGCACCGAGCCAATATCCCTGTGCCATGCGGCTGCTTCCCACTAGCTATCTACCTTACTACGTTTGTTAGTGTGTATATGTCCATCCAGGCTAAGTTTTAATGTCCGCACTTATAGCCAGGAATTGTAGGTTCTTGAAGTCATAGGGAACTAGGAAGAAATCAGGACTGATGGGAGACTCTCCACCTGCTTCTGTTTTGACCTTCCAAGTGAGTTCAATCGGGCCTGGGGATTGGAGGCACCTCTGCTTAATTCCACAACAAGACGTATTGAATCAAACCTCCAACAGGACTTAAGAAACAGTCATCAGGGTGGGGTGAGGGTGTAGTTTACAAAACTACATGACAAAGTCTAGTCCCCTCAGAATGAAGATGCAAAGGGTAAGAGGGGATGCAATTAAAATCTATAATATTCTTTAGTTCATCTAGGTCTCTGTTAAACATTTCTTGCATCTTCTTGATCTTTGCCTCCATTCTTTTTCCGAGATGATGAATCATCTTCACCATCATTATTCTGAATTCTTTTTCCAGAAGGTTGCCTATCTCCCTTCACTTCGTTGTTTTTCTGGGGTTTTATCTTGTTGCTTCAGCTGCGACGTAATCCTCTGCCTTTTCATTTTGTCTAACTTTCTGTGATTGTGGTTTTCGTTCCACAGGCTGCAGGATTGTAGTTCTTCTTGCTTCTGTTGCTCTGAAGGCGTTTCTGTTGCTCTGAAATCTTGAAATAGATATGGAAAGAAATGGCATCAAGTGTTCACGATGAGCGATTGCACCAAGTGCTAAAATCTATAATATTGTCGTTGCAGACAGTTAACCCAGGATTATACATCAGATTTTGAAACTGGTGCTTTGGGGTCCCTTTGATCTTGAATGAGAGGTTTTGTATACAGAGAAGTAAGTCCTACTTCATAGACCCATGATACATTCAGGAAACTCTTCTCTCTTGAAGAGGAGAGAAGCGGGGGATATAAATGGATTCCAAAGCGGTAAAGGAGATTCGTGAATCACAAATATCTATCGGGAGCAGGTGGAATATATTCCATGTCTGAGGTCGGCGTAATGGTGAGGAACCTGGCTGAGTCCCAGAGGCCTCCATGAAGAGCAGAATGCTGGGCCAGGGGCAGCCTCAGAGACCTGAGACAGTCGGACAAATTCTCCAGCCCAGAGCAGACCTCCCTTATTCTGGCCTAGCGTCCTGAAGAAGCAATGTGAAAATGATGACCTAGTGCAAGTTGTCCTCTAACTTCTTGGGGAGAAAGAAAGATGAGAATGTAGTAGCTGTTCTGCATTCCTGACAGCATTTCACCTTCATCTGCCCTCTCCCTTCATATGTGTCACCGTGGTCTGCTGACCAAACTAGTCTTGACAGGAGAGGCCGTTTGCTTTGTAGTGACAAGAGTTTTTCCTCAAGCAATTAGAAAACATCAGGTGGAAGGGAGAAGAGGTGAGGACAGCCCAGGGCCAGGGGGAGTTGCCTAGGGAGTGACAGGCACTAGGACTCTCCTCTGTGCCCCACGAGATTTGGGGGCAGATGCTGTGTTCACGGGCTGGATGCTCCCTATGGGGGTCTCTGTACGTCACCAGGAGGCCGAGATCAGGCTATGTCTCCACCCCTGACTGCTTTTGCATTCATTATTCCAATCATATAACACCTTACTTTATTTGTGCTGTTGCATATGCATTAACTCTACGATCATAGGATCTCAGGGTAAGGGGAACTGGAGAGCGGTATGGTAGGCTGAAAATTGGACCCCCAAAGATGGCAGGTTCTAAGCCTTGAAACTTATAAATGTTACCTTATTTAGAACAAAAGGGTCTTCGCAGATGCGATTAAGTGAAGAATCTTGAGCTGGGGAGATTATCCTATATGATCAGGGTGGACCCTAAATGCCATCACATCTATTGTTATAAGACGGAAGCAGAGGACAGATTTGGCACACACAGAGGAGAAAGCCATGTGAAGACAGAGGCAGAGATGAGAGTGATGTAGCCACAAAACCAAGGAACACCAGCAGACACCAGAAGCTGGAAGAGGCAAGGTCTCCCTTAGAGGTTCTGGAGGAAATGATCTTGATTTTGACCCAGTAATGCTGATTTCAGGTTTCTGGCCTCCAGAACTGTGAGAGAATACGTTTTTCTTGTTCTAAGCCACAGGAAGCGAATACAAGATGCCACTTACTGCAGGCGAGTGTCCGAATGTCCCACCCATCCTTGATGGATGTCTTCCCCAGTAGCCCCTGCTTGAACTAGTACCTTCTACAGCCATGCATTCCACAGTCAGAGAGTTCTGACAGTCAGCGTGGTTCTCATGAAGTCTGTAATTCAACCCATGGGTGTTCAGCCACTCCTCAGCGTCACCTGTGTTCCCCACGTGCTTTGACATCTGCTGTTCTTGATGGGGAAGTCAAACTGTCCTTGATGGGGAAGCGATTTTCATTGTACTCCAAAATGGTTCTTAACTCTACTGCAGCTTAGAATCAGTCTACTTCTACTTCTGAGAGTTCTCAACGCGTCTTTTCCCTCCAGTTTTCCCGCCATCATCAGCATGGAAATCGCGATAATAAAAATAGTATCGTTTTGCCTTGTCATTATGGTTTAACGTTTTTGGAGATTTTTTTTTTTTACCATCTTGAGTAAGGTAGCTTAGTGAGCTAAATTAGTCCAATAGAAAAATATGGAAAACGATGTGCAAAGAGGAGGAATGACATAGCCCAGGTCAGTAAGTAATGAATGTAAAGCCATGATTACATCCAGGATCCCTTCAAGTTCATCATGGTCTACACCACTGGGATCCAAAGTGGTGTGAATGCAGTCTAGGGGGTATGGGAAAAATCCACAGAGGTGTAGGAAGAAAGTACTAGAACTTCCTCATTTCTATTTTTAATCTAAAATTAAGAAGAAAATTGAACTTTGCTAATATTTGACAATAGTACATGCATCTAATTTATGAATAAATGAATGTCACATATGTTTTCAAATCTTCCAGTGATGGAAGTGATACTTTTTTAAAAGTAGGGAGATTGCTGTTCTTCCCCATCCTGTCCCTTTTTAGACAAAACGGATGATTTGAGGTTTGATTCAGGATGATATTTACGCATGAACGTGTGGACACAAATTGGTAGGTGATAATGAGATTTCTGAATTAGTCTAGTTTAACTCATCATCTAGTAGGGGAGCCAGACATATAAACAATGGCTAATATACAATGCACATAGGCGCAGAGAGAGATGGAGGGATTGACTTTTGAAAAATTAAGATACTCCGCAAAGTTTGTGAGGTGTGATGGAATCAGCTGACTTCCCTGGCCCTTGGCCTCTGGTTTGTATCGGCCACTTTGTGCAGATGAGGAAGGCAGCAGAGGTGGCCTGAGGTCGGCCCTTGCTGGACCAGGGCCCACACAGTGTGATACATGGACACGTGACAGAGGTAGGCCATTTAGTACATCACTGGGCAGCCCATGCCCACTCCTCCTTAGCAAAGTGGGTTATTGACCAATTCCCCTATACTTTTTTAAAGAGATACCTGATGCAGTTTAAACTTTTCTCCCTACCAAATATTGCTCTCCAGAGTGTTCTGGAAATGCAGAGCCATGCAGAAGGTGTGAGGGACGCATTTTGGTTCTGCAGACGTCAGACTCAGCTTGAATTTCTGCCTCTATTTTCTCATCTTCCCATCACTAAACCAAAACACAAAAGTCGCCTCACCTTCTATTTCAGACCAGCCTACTGGGGGAATAAGTACTTATGGAGTTTCCTCTTCAGGGGCTTTTAACTGCTCTGTGCCTTACTTTCTTATCTATAAGATGGGAGATAAAAATAGTACCTACCTCATTGTTGTTGTGTGGATTAAGTGATTTGGATGTTTAAATTGCTTAGAATAGTGTCTGCCACATAATAAGTGGTCAAAGGTGTAAGCTCATGTTATCATTGCTGTTTTGAAAGTGGCCGGTAAAGGTGTGGATCTAATGCTTCCTAACTCTTTCTGTCTGGTGGGGTGCCCTCTTCTAGAACAGGTGCCTGGATCACTCTGAACCTGAGCTCCTCAGACACTGAGAGCTCCAGTCTCTTTCCGCTACTGGTGTGCAACGTCCATAAAGACCCTCAGGAGTCCTTATAAAGTCCTTATAAAGGAGTCCTTATAAAGTCCTTGTAAAGGAGTCCTTATAAAGTCCTTATAAAGGAGCCCTTATAAAGTCCTTATAAAGGAGTCCTTATAAAGTCCTTATAAAGGAGTCCTTATAAAGTCCTTATAAAGGAGTCCTTATAAAGTCCTTATAAAGGAGCCCTTATAAAGTCCTTATAAAGGAGTCCTTATAAAGTCCTTATAAAGGAGTCCTTATAAAGTCCTTATAAAGGAGTCCTTATAAAGTCCTTATAAAGGAGTCCTTATAAAGTCCTTATAAAGGAGTCCTTATAAAGTCCTTATAAAGGAGTCCTTATAAAGTCCTTATAAAGGAGTCCTTATAAAGATGTATTGGGTTGGCCAAAAAGTGCGTTTGGGTTTTTCTGTATGATCTTACGGAAAACGCAAACAAAACTTTTGGCCAAACAATATGGTCAGACTCCTCCCCTCACCCCTCTCCCCACCCCGGCCCAGGACAAACCATTGTCCTAGAGCAGGGAGTTCTCAAAGGTTGGTCCTTACTGACTTCTGACACTTCCACTGGCCTTTGCAGAAGCCAGAACACACAGAATTCCATCATAATTTTAGTATTGTTTCTGTTGAAGGTTTGAATCCTTTTTAAAATTCACAGACTGATTGTCACCACCTGCAATCAATTCATGCATGGTTGAATTTGTTCCTACAGCAATAAGCAGAAAAGGATGCTTGGTCCTGGAAGCATTTGCTTTTATTGAAGAAAATTTATGTCCTGAAAAGTATGGGAAATGGCTGCCCTAGACAGAGCGTATCTGAGTTTCACCAAGACATTTGGCCAGTTAATTTTTATATGGAAAAGGACTCATGGATAAGCTGGAAGAGGATGGGCTGGATGCTAAATTATAATTAGGTAGATTTGTAACTGGATGAATAACTAGGCTCAAGGGAAGGTTCCCAGCCACACGCCACGGGGCTTTGCCACCAACTTTATTTTGTTCAAAAATTTTAGCAGTGATTTGCTGAAGCCAGTGCATGATGGAATTAGGATCCAAAAAGGTCTTGACAGGCTGGAATAATTAGGCTGAATCCAACAGCTGAGATTGAGCAGAAACAATTGTAAGGTCTCGCCTTGCCTCCAGACAACCAGCGATAGAGGCATAGGAGGCGAAAAGCATGACCAGAGAGGGACAACTCTCAGCACAGGTGCAGATACTTGGCACTGTGTTGGACGTGGATCAGCAGTACCATGGAACCGTACTTCCGGGCTGTGCAATTAGAGGTATTGTACCACAACAAGACAAGTGTGGGGTTCAGTTCTGGCCTCCTGACCTTAAGGTCCCATATAGCACATGGGAGGAGAGGACCAGGATAGCAGCTGGACTCCAGATCATATTCTCTGATGAATCATATGGAATCGGGCATGCTTGCTTTGTAGAGAAGATTCCAGGAGATCATGAGCATTGTCTTCAAATACTTTAGGTTGCCACTTGATGGTTGAAGGGCTGTCATGCTGAAGGATTAAACAGTTTCTGGGGTTGTCCCTCAGGACTAGAACAAAGGTCAATGAGTGAAAACCCCTGCTGGGAAGGCAGAGTTTGATGTAGAGGAAGGAATGCCCAGCAGTCCACAGATGATTGGATTATAGTGGGGACACATCTTAGAACTCGGGAGTTAAGAGTTGAGATCGCTGGCCAAGATTTAAGGATAGGTTGTGTTGCTGATTTAAAGGTAGCTCATGGTTTTTTTTTAGATTCCAGATGTATACGTGACAAAGGTCATTAAAGCGTAATAGCCTGATGTCTGTTCATGCCCACGTGTAGTAGCCCCAGAACCTCATAAAAGCAAGGTCAGGATTTTTTTTTTCAGAGGTGAGTTTGGAATCAGGTAAATGCCTGAGCAAGTAACTCACTGGACAGCTAGGGGTCCTGCATCAAGGAGCGTGAAGAAAATGACCTTGAGTCAGAAGATTTGATGCCAGGATTTACAAACACCTCTTCCTACTTTAAAATAACATAATCATTACAAAATATGGTTTTCAACGGGATTACACCATCAAAGATTATCCAAATGAGCCAGCTCCCAAACCCTTCCCCACCTAACTCAATGAGTTACCCAGTCTAATTGGGGTGTTTGGACTTGTCTGTCCAGCAGAAGTGTCTGCCAAAAGTGATTTGTTTTGTTACCTTAATTGGCTTTGAATAATTTTCTCAGTAAAAGGTTCAGATGCACCTTGACGGTTTATAGAATCTTTATAGAGAAAAACATGGTTTTCCCTTATTTTCTATTAACAGGAAGGCGTGTATCCAGCTCATCAATAAAAGCTGTTCAGAGTAGTTCAAATACACATTCAGGTTTACTCTACGAGTTAGACTTTTTCAGCTGCCAGAATGTGAAATGATATGGCTTTATTAACCTTCACGATGAGTCTGGAGGTAAGATGAGTTTCTGGCTGTTTAATTTAGCCACTCAAGGTGTCAGAGTTTTAAGTCAGCAACTCTCCAGTTTTCTTGGCTTCCTCTCATGGGCTGCCACGTACCTTATCTTCATAGGGCAGCGTCCAAAGCAAGGCATGTTCCCTTTTAAAAGAGAGGAAACCTTTCCCAAGAGACCACCAACTCCCTTTTCTTACATTGCATCACGTCATACCATTTTGAAAGATGACTACATGGCTTTGCAGATGTCAAAGCCTGCCAATTCATGCAGTCTGAGAGTTACAGCCTTAAAAGATTTCCTCTTTTTAATTTTAAAAAGATATTTAAATTAACATACAGTACAATTGACCTCTTTTGGGTGTACAGTTCTATGAATTTTAACGCATGTAGATTTACATAACCATTAACACATTCATCATACAGAACTGCTTGATCATGCCCCCTAAATCCTTTGTGTCTAAGTTCCTGAGAGATATTGGATCTAGGTTTTTTGTTTGTTTTTTCCTTGTAATGTCCTTGGCTGGTTTTTGGTTTCAGGGTAATGTTAGCCTCATAAAATAAGCTGAGAGGTGTTCCTCCCTGTTTTATTCTTCTGGAAGAGATTGTATAGAATTGATATTATTTCTCCTTAAATGCTTGGTAGAATTTGCCAGTGCAGCCATCTGGGCCTCAAGATTTCTTTTTCAGAAAGTTTTAAATTATGAACACAATTACTTCAATGGGACTATTCAGGTTACATCATTATATTCATTTTTGGTGAGTTTTGTATTATCTGAGAAATCAGTCCATTTCCTTTGTCTTTCTTGCTCGAAGTTTTTATATTGTATCTACCTACATTGAAAACTCCATCAGACATGTTTTAATTTTTGTTTTCAATCCTCAAACATTTTGTAAGGAACAAAATGGGGGAAGGATAGTCTATCTCATTTACCCAGAGATTTACCTTTCCTTCACACCTAATGTTCTAAGTTTCCCTCTGATGTAATTTTCTTTCTTTTTGAGGAATTTCCTTTGTCTGCTGACAAGGAATTTCTCTGCTTTTTTTTCATCTGAAAATTTCTTTGTTTTCTCTCCATCCCTGAGGACATTTTCACTGGATGTAGAAATACGAGTTGATGGTCCTTTTCTCTTAGCATTTTAAATAATGCTGTTCCGCTTCTGCAGACCTCCATGTTACATCATGAGAAGTCAAGAGTCATTTGAATTGTTGCTTCCCTGTTGGTAATGCATCCTTTTTCTCTGGCTGCTTTCTAGACTTTTTTCTCTGTCTTTACTCATCAGCAATTTGATTATGATGTATCTGGGCATGTATACGGAAAAACCCAAAAGAGCTTTTTGCCCACCCCAATATTTCTTTAAGTTTACCCTGTTTGAGATTCACTGAGTTTCTTGAATCTGGTGGTTTATTTTGATTAGCAAATTTGGGAAGTTCTCAGTTGTCACTTCCTTAAATGTTATTTCTTCTCTGTAGTTTTTCTCATCTCCTTTTGTGATCCTGATAGAATGGACAGTAATCACAGGAGAGGAGAAGGACCCATAATTTTTATTGATCTATCTTCAAGTTCATTGACTTTTTCTTCTATCTTTTCCATTTTGTTATTGAACTTATCTGTAGAGGTGTTTTGTTGTTTTCAGTTCTAAAATATCCTTTAGGTTCTTATTTATATCATCTATTTCTTTGTTGAAAATTTCTGTCTTTCCATTTCTCTCAAGAATATTTGCTCTCAGTTGTTGCAGTCTTTCTATAATGGTTTTGTTCAAGCTTTTTTCAGATAATTCCAATACATGTGTCATTGGCATCTGTTGTTTGTGTTTTCTTATGCAGGTAGAAACTTTCCTTGTTCTTCATATACTGAGTAATTTCGCATTATGCTTAGACGTTTTGAATATTATCTTATGAGACTCTGGGCCTTCTTTAAATCCTATAGAGAATGTTGATATTTTTGTTTAAGCAGGCAATTGGTTTGGTTGGGTTTAAGCCATTAGTTCTGACCAGCTTTCTTCGGGTTGTGGTTCCAATGTCTGTTCAGTTTTCAGAGACTTTGCAGGGCTATTCAGATCTGTTCTGCTTTCGCACCTCCCACTGGCCATTCTGGGATCTGAGTCGTGGTCAGTCCATTTTTCAGCTCAAAGTCTATGGTAAGCTGTTTAGGGTCTGCTGCATGAGCAGCGTGTGGGTGAGCCCAGGATTTCATAAACAGTATTATGGAGTAGCTTTGCCAAGCTCTTCACTCTCCCAGATCTCCCTGACACTTTCCAATTCTTTTCTTTTTTTATTCCTACAGCCAGAAATCTGGGTCTTTATTTGTCCCATTCTGTTGTGCACTTTCCATGCGCAGCCTCTTGGTCCAAACAGTGGAAGAACAGAAGGAGAAAACAAAATAATCAGAGGTGAAGTTTCTTTTCCCTCAGAGCTTTTAGGCACCTACAGGTTACTGTGGTTTGGGACATGAGGAAATGGAGAAATGAAAAAACCTTAAGTATTTCCCCCACCTTTCTGAGTATTGACAGACCCCTTTCCCACCCCTGAAGCCAACACTAGAGGGCCTCCTGGGGCTCTCACTGTCCACACCAGTGTCCACTTCCAGACTTTACACCATACGTAGTGCATCTAGCCTGGGAATATCACAGTAAGAATACAGTAAACTCTTTGCTGGTTTGGTGGTACTTCAAATTCAGGTCTTCTTCCCCAATTCCCCTGCTCTGTGTACTTGTCAGGATCTTCAAGTCGCTGCTGTAGGCATTCTGTCCAAGTTTCATAGCTGCATTCCGTGTAAGACATGGGGTGATGTGTCATTCTATCTACCCATAACCAGAAACCCTTGGAAAATTTACACAGAAGTTTTCTTCAGCCTGTGTGGTTAATTGAGTGTTCTATCACAAATGAAGTCACTAAATCTGAGCTATGGGGAGTCATGGTCTGTAAAATACTGAGTGAATGCCCTAGGACTCACCAGAAATAGGGATATCAGCTTTCATGAGTCTTTCACTGTTGGTACACTGTGAACATCTGGGTCTGTGACTGACAGCTCTTGTCTGAAATCTATTATAATTCAATTTTTTTTTGAAATATTGTGCCTATAATAAGATTGCAAAGCAAACTAATCTCCACATATGTAGTTTCTATTAAGTTTAGTCTGAAGTGCTGACTTACTGGATTTTTCTTTCAGGAAGTTTCTGTCAAAGCAGAATACTTAGAGAGCTCCGTAAGTATGAGGAATGTCAGGATTTTTGGCTCAATCTGTCCCTATTTCCTTGGCATGTATTATTAAAGAAACCTTCACCTCTAATATTCTCACTTGAGTGTTGCTCTTATACATCATTCCTGTAGTAGTGTTGCTAAGGAAGAGACAGGGTTGGTGTCGGGAGGAAGCAATCCCTGCTGACCTAGGTTAGGAGGTCAAACTTGGAAATACGTAAATGGAGAAAGATTCTGAAATCCATACATTGGGTGACATTCCTAAGAGTGGTTTGTTCATTTTCCTTGATAAATATTTTTTTAAGAGATCACTTAAAAGAAGTAAATTCTGCATGTTTCTTGTATATCTTGGAATTCTTTGAACTGTTTCATACACTTCTAAAGTTTCAGTTTAAAAATATATATGAAATTGGGCTTCCCTGGTGGCGCAGTGGTTGAGAGTCCGCCTGCCAATGCAGGGGACACAGGTTCGTGCCCCAGTCCGGGAAGATCCCACATGCCGCGGAGCGACTGGGCCTGTGAGCCATGGCTGCTGAGCCTGCACGTCCGGAGCCTGTGCTCCACAACGGGAGAGGCCACAACAGTGAGAGGCCTGCATACCGCAAAAAAAAAAAAAAAAAAAAAAAAAATATATATATATATATATATATATATATGAAATAGGATAGTCACAATCCAGGAAGCATAACATCTAGGTTTAAGTCCAAATTTAAAACCTTGAATCTTCAGTGAAATGGAAACATGTCAAAATGATTATACTTCCCCCTGTTGACGGCCATGTTTTAAAGCCAGATGGTTCTAGAAGTTGTTTATTTTTAACTCCTGTTTATTTAATGCAGAATGTCATAGATTCTTTCGCACATTACTGTCCCTTGCATCATCTCTCCGGGTGACCAATGCTGGTGACCCACGTGGGGCAAAGGCATAATTTTCATAAGGACTTAGGTAAAGTTACTTCCTCAACTATTTCAGTTTAGAAGTCACTATCTTCCAAAGCCCTGGACCCTTGGCCTTCTGCCCAGTGTGTGGACACATGGTATGGAAACACCCGTGGGCATGCCCTAAAGAGTCCAGGTGGTTTCAGCCTTCATCAGCCCAGCAGCCACCCCACAATATTTACTCCTACTTTATATTTATAATCTTTTAATATATAAACTTTATAATATTATAATCAAGCTAATAATTTCTGGAAGTAGAACAGTCAAACTTATTATCATCCAAGGACTTGTTGGAGTGAGATGTGCAGCATATAGAGATATTTAATGTGCTGTGATTTTTTTTTTATATGTCACATAGCAATGGGGCCCCAGAACAGCAATTTTCTATACAATTCTAATTTTGCATGAAATGATCTGGGTGGTGGTTGTATAACATTCTATATAAGATGAGTTGGTACCAAGGGACATCTTACTTCTGTATAGCTTGGAAAGCTATGGTACGTGTTCCACAGAGGAAGTCCTCCAGATTCAGCTGCATGCTTGGTCCAGCAGAACCGTTAACCCTTAAGAGCTATTTTATACGGCAGATACATAAAATAGTTCTTAAATTAGGAGTTAGGGATTAACATATGCACACTACTATATATAAAATAGGTAATCAACAAGGACCTACTGTAGAGCATAGGGAACTCTACTCAGTATTCTGTAATAACCCTGTATGGGAAAAGAATCTGAAAAAAAATGGATATATGTATAACTGAACCACTTTGCTGTACACCTGAAACTAACACAACATTGTAAATCAACTATACCCCGATACAAAGTGAAAATTAAATTTAGAAAAAGGACTATTTTATATGGACCCTTAAAAGCCTTAAACAAGAGAAATAGCTTACTCTTTTTTTACAGCCATATTACACGCTCTTATAGAAACATTCAGACTTTCTGAAAATAGGGGATTGATTGAGAAAACTATGGGTCCCTGTAAGGTGTTATATGACCAATTACATTTTAAAGATCTTTAATAACGTGAAATGTTCACAATAGGATGTCACATAGAAAGGACAGGAAAATATTATTTTAATTATTTACTTGCTTAGAAAAAAAGACTCATATGTTATGTCTGGGTAAGGTATTGATTTTTAATTTCCTATTTGTATTCTTTATTCTTTTCCATTTTTCATTAGTATAAATAATGCCATGGTCAGCAACATGGTGCAGAGATATTTATCCAAATTTCTGATTAATTCCTTAGGACAGACTCCAGAAAAGAAATTATGGAATCAAAGGAAAAGAACATTAAAGAGGAACATTTTATCTAAATGGCATTGCCAAGTTAATATCCAGAAAGGCAGTGCCAAGGGCCTGTTGCCATCAATGGGGATGAGGAGTCTCAACAGACTGCACGCTGTCTTCTCACTTAGAAACAAAATCTTCGCGTACTGGGGATGTGGGAAATGCCATCTTATTATTGCTTTAATTTGCATTTATTTTCATACTATTGAAGTTGAACATTCCCACATGTTCAACAATCGTATTTTTCCTTTGTGAATTATCTATTTGCATCCTTTAGCATTTATGTCTTTTAATGAATTCCTTTGTATTTGAGCAGTATTACGCCTTTGTTAAATTCATGGTGTACAGTTTTCCTAGTTTATTGCTAAATATTTAATTTCGTCGCTGATGTTTTTAACATGAGGAGTATGTTATCAAGTATGTGAATCTTTACTTTTCTGCTTTTCTTGCATTGATTTGAAGCTTAGAAAAGTTTTCCCCCATTTTACCTGTATATTTCCTCTACATTGCTTTAGGGTTTTATAGTAAAATAGGAAGTGAGGAGCAAAATTGATTTTTATTTCCAAATTCTTAACTTATCTTCCCAACACCATTTGTCAAGTAAACCTATTTTCTATTCACTTGTTTCTGTTTATTATCTATATTTCCTGAATCTTACTTCTGAATAGTCCTGTTTTATTTATTTCCTATCCATTCAGTACTTTTTTCATTATTATAGTTTTGTAATATATTTTATTATTTGTTATAGCATTACTGTTCTTAATCATTTTTAAAGCTTTTCTTGCCTGCTCACTTTCCAAATGACCTTAAGAGTCATTGGGAAATCTTCAAAACATATTCCATAAGGATTTTTATTGGAATTGCATTAAACATATAAATTAATTTGGGAAGAATTAACATCTTTACAATAATCTTTCCATCAAGAAGCATGGTATTATTTGCCATTTTCCTTAGAGGCTTTTAAAATATTTCACTAAAATTGGGTAGTTATATATATATGTGTGTGTGTGTGTGTATACATATATATATTATACATATATAAATAAAATTGCATCTTCATATGGGTCCTAAATACCATTTTCAATTTAAACCTGTTTTTTTGTCTCTTCCTTGTGGTTATAAATTATAGAGATTTTCCTTTTTAGATAGGGATCATTTTCTCATTGCTTAACATACTGACTAATCATTGCTGGCTTTGTGGCTAAAATCCTGGTCCCTGGAGTCAGGGTCCCCACATTCAGACTCCACCCAGCCGGGTATGACCAGTGTGAATCAGGCACAACCTCCCCTGGTTTCTGCTTGCTGATTTAGGACATGAGATAATAATCAAAAGACCTACTTTATAGGTGTGCTGTGAACAAGTTAATTCATGATGCTTTAATGCAGTGCCTGGCAGATAGAAAACTCAATGGATGTTAGCTAGCTATCATGAAGAGCTTTTCTCTCCCATCTGTTCTTTTATTCTTTATCTGGAATCCCTGTCCTTCCTACCTGAAGTCTCAGGGATATAGGCTCCACGTCCATGAGCCTTTCTCTCCTGCCAGGCTGCTGCCTCAGCCCTCTGCACTTAACATCGCTTTTTCAGTGCATCTTTGAACTTGCATCACTGGAAATCAAGCGTTTTAGTTCCCGAGACTCTTTGCTGTGCTCTAATTCTGCTGAGAGCTTGTATTTCTTTCCTCTCTGTTTTCTTTTTCCTCTAAGTTCTGGTCAAGTTCTTCCTCCAGCTGTAATTCAGTGGGAGCCTAGTGCTCTAAAGGCTCAGTTTGGTCACCCCCTCTTTGTCACTATACTCCCTGAAATGAGCTGCCTTTTCTTTGCCTGCCTATGCTTTTCGGTCCTCCTTTGGCAGCCAAGTCAGGGCCTCTCAGGCAGTGGCAAAGCTAGGAATGGATAAAGAAGATGTGGTACATATATATGGAATATTACTCAGCCATATAAAAGAAGGAAATAATGCCATTTGCAGCAACATGGATGGACCTAGAGATAATCATGCTGAGTGAAGTAAGTCAGACCGAGAAAGACAAATATCCTATAATATCACTTATATGTGGAATCTAACGAAAATGATACAAATGAACTTATTACAAAACAGCAACAGACTCACAGACTTCGAAAACAAACTTATGGTTACCAAAGGGGAAACGTGGTGCGGGGGGGAAGGGATAAATTAGGAGTTTGGGATTAACCTATACACACTACTATATGTAAAATAGATAATCAACAAGGACCTATGGTATAACACAGGGAAATCTACTCAATACTCTGTAATAACCTAGATGGAAAAAGAATCTGGAAAAGAATGGATATATGTATACATAAAAAGGAATCTCTTCTGTACCTCTGAAACTAACACAGCACTGTGAATCAACTATACCCCAATATAAAATAAAAATTAAATTACAAAAAAAAAAGCTACAGGGAGAAGGAGGCCTCAGCTCACACCTTGTGGCTGAGCAGAGAACAAATGCCTGTCCTCTGAGGCTGCAGGGAGCTTCCCTACACGGAAGCAGGGAGACCCCAGCCCACAGAGCAGATTTTTCTCCAAGTGCTTGGAGTCAGTGGACCAGGAACCACCCTGCCTTCCATCCTGCTCATGTACACAGGTGAGGTCCTTCCTTCAGGAGCCTCCCAGGTGAGGCAGGCCCCCTTTCTGCTAGCCCCTGGGCAGTGCAGACCCTCTCTACCTTCTTTGTACCATCCCTCTACCTTTGCTCCATCTTCTCTGGGAGCCCTGCCTGCCTGGGCCTGTGCCCACAGCAGAGGGGACTTGCCAGGAAGCTGGGAGGGAGAGCGGGTTGGGATCCTGCTGCTGCCTGCAGGCTCAGAAGTCCCTGGGCTCTTATTTTTCTGTTAAGTTTTCTAAATGGTTATTGCTGTCACACAAGAAAACTATTGATTTTTAAATGTGTGTCTGGTGCCTAGCCACTGTTACTAAATTCTGCAGAATTACTGTTTTTCTTCCTAGACAGACAATCACGCTGCCCTCTGAATGGTGATAAGCTTGTCTTCATTTCTGAGGTCGTATTTCTCACTTCCATTTCTCATCGTAATATTGGCCAGCACGTTGAGAACAATATTGAATGAAAATGAGAGCAAGCACCCAGGGTCTCGCTTATCTGAATGGGGATTGCTCCCTGTATGAGGATATCTGTTCTTGTCTTAAGATCAATCACGCTTAATTTTAAGGAAGTATTGTTCTTTTCCCAGTACTAAAACGTCCTGAAGGGATATTATATTTAACTCAGCTTCTTTGCAATATCCATAGAGATGACCACTTTTTAATTCTATCTATTGATTTGATTTAATGTATTAATTGAGTTTTCCTAATATTAAGTTGTACTCAACTCCTGGAATAACCTGTACTTGGCTATGGTACACTATGCTTTTAGTGTATTTTATTTTTAGTTTTTTTTTTTTTTTTGATGTGGACCATTTTTAAAATCTTTATTGAATTTGTTACAACATTGCTTCTGGGTTTGTTTGTTTTCTTTATGTTTTGGCCACAAGGCATGTGGGATCTTAGCTCCCGGACCAGGGGTCGAACCCACACCCTCTGCATTGGAAGGTGAAGTCTTAACCACTGGACCTCCAGGGAAGTCCCGTATTTTATTTATTTATTTATTTATTTATTTATTTATTTTTTGCGGTACGCGGGCCTCTCACTGTTGTGACTTCTCCGGTTGCGGAGCACAGGCTCCGGACGCGCAGGCTCAGCAGCCATGGCTCACGGGCCCAGCCACTCCGCGGCATGTGGGATCTTCCCGGACTGGGGCACGAACCCGTGTCCCCTGCATTGGCAGGCGGACTCTCAACCACTGCGCCACCAGGGAAGCCCTGCCCTAGTTTATTTTAAATGAGATTTTCCAGCTTAGGCTTTAGGATTTCTGCTGTATCCATAAATGAGGTTTGCCAGTTGTTTTCCTTTTGTGTATTTTGCTATCAGAGTTTTAATGACACTTCCTCTTTCTCTTCATCCTGGAAGAGTTTATATGACATGAGGAGTATCTTTTTTTCAAAAATATGAAAAAACTCAGATGTGATTTTTCCTATTTGAGAAGCTTTTCAGGTTTTATTAAAAATTACTTTTCTACTTATTAAATCTCATTCCATTACTTTTCTACCTGGTAAGTTATTCTTTGTCAATAAAAGCACTAGTTTCAAAACAATTTTTAAAATATTAGCTTTAAGTTATACAAAAAAATGTTTCATGATTTTTATTTCTTCTGTATTCATTGCTACATATCTTTTCTCAGTTGTAATTTTGATTCTTTCTAAATTTGATATGCCAATAGTTTATATATTTTGTAGGGTTTTTTTTTGAAGAATTGGCTCTTTTCTTTTTAGTACAATAATTACCATATCTATTTATTTATTCCCCAATTAATTAATTCTTCCCCTACCCCAATTTTATTATATCCTTACCCCTATTATCTTTATGTCTAACTTCTTTTCTAAATGTTTCTTTGAATGTTTTCTTTCCTTCCCCCCCACCGCCATCTTTTAAAATGATGAAATTACTTTTAATGCTTTGAATTTACCTCTGAGGACAGCTTTGATTAATACCTACGTAGTTGAGACATGTAATGTTCTTACTGCCATTTTCTCTAAAAATTACCTCAAAATTGTACAGTAAGTTCCCTATATATGAATGAGTTCCATCCCAAGAGCGTGTTTGTAAGTCCAATTTGTTTGTAAGTCCAACAAAGTTAGCCTAGGTACCCAACTAACACAATCAGCTATATAGTACTATACTGTAATTGGTTTATAATAATTTTCACACAAATAATATGTAAAAAACAAACAAAAAATAAAGAAAACATTTCTAATCTTACAGTAGAGTACCTTGAAAAGTACAGTAGTACAGTACAACAGCTGGCATACAGGGGCTGGTATCAAGTGAGCAGGCAAGAAGAGTTACTGACTGGAGGAGAGAGAGGAGGTGGGAGATGGTGGAGCCTTAAGGATCGTCAGCAATAGGAGATGGAGGGCAAGCTGCAATTTCTCTCACACCTGACACTGATGGCACAGTTCTGGTTCCTTGCTGGATTCAATTCTATCTACCATCTTGAAAAATGATCCAGTGATGTCTGGGTAGTAGCTCTTTTTTCTCATCATAGATGACATGGTAGCACTGGATTGCATGCTGAATGGCTGCTGCAACCTTCGTGTACCGTTCTATGTTCGGGTCCTGTGCCTCAAAAACGAACAGTGCCTCCTCAAATAAAGAAAATTGTACTGCCATTTCCTGCATCATGAATCTTTTCAGTTCTTCAGTTATTTCTTCTTCCTCTTGTCTCTCTCTTCGTCCTTTCTCTGGGCCTCCAATTCCATCAGGTCTTCATTAGTAAGCTCCTTGTGTTGCATAGCAAGGAGTTCAATGAAGTCATCCTCTTGCAGAGCTAGCTTCAAATAAAGATACTGTACTACAGTACTCTATACTGTACTGTACAGTAAAGTACACAAAAGCACAACCACTTGTAGAGGATGCACGCACGTGACAATGCATGCTAGACATGTGAACTAACTTACGTGATTGGGCATGTGAATGCACGTTTGCATCTTTGAAAGTTTGAAACTTGAAGGTTCATATGTAGGGGACTTGCTGTATTCTTCATTGGTTAGGAGAGTGTTTTTCAGTTCCAGAGAGGTTTAGGGATTTCTGCTTAAGTGTTTACTATGAAGTTCTACTTTCTTTGGGTTTGAGTAGGAGAACGTAGCCTGCTCATTTCAGCTCTGGAGAATTAGTTGATGTTCTCTTTGTTATCTTGCGTGTAATCCTACATTTATAAATGTTTCACAAATGTTTTGAGAGGTGTAGCCTTTGTTTGCCACAGCATTCAGTATTGCAGTTGTATTACTTAAATGATCATCTTTAAAGACAACACAGCCAAAAGGAAAGGGCAAATGCAGAGTCAAGATCAACCAGGGTTCAAATCTGGATTTTGTTACAATTAATGACATAATCTTATACAGGTGACCTAATAAGGGAACCTCCTCTATGCCTTAGTAAAATGGGGACGTCAATCTCTATCTTTCACTGTTGTCGGGAGAAGTAAATATGGCCCCTTAGGTAAAATATCTCAGCAGGGTGTTTGGCCTGCAGCTTGCCCTAATAAATGGCAACCGTTATTAATTTTTGTCCACCTGATCTGCTACTGACTGATAGTATATCAAAATCTTTTCTCTCTCTGCTCAGGAAAATCTCTTGTTATTGTACGTTTGAGTATTCTCATGTTTTTCCCCCTTGTGAAATTCAAGTCTCCAATTTCTGTCTTTCATCTCTATCATCTTCTCTTTAATCATTTCATTTCTCTCTTATTTCCCTCTGTCTTTATTTAGAATAACTTAGGGCTATAGGTTATTCCTATAATTGTGTCTGCAGCTGCTGCAATGGCTACTTTTATTACTGCTACTGCAATTGTTCCCCTCCCCCCACATACTATGACATTATATTTTCCAAATAGCACTTATGTTTGCTTACATAAAATTAATATACTAATACACTACTTTTAAGTAACAGACAAAGGAGTAGACCAAGTAGAAGTGTATGAGTAGCAAGTTCATCATGTGCAGATTTTGGCTTTCCCAGTACACAGTGACCCCTCTTTTCTGCGCTTCTCAGCTCGTGCACCCTCCCCTCCCTGTTTGTCATATTACGTGCAGGTGCTACT
This sequence comes from Delphinus delphis, assembly GCF_949987515.2. Lineage (NCBI taxonomy): Eukaryota > Metazoa > Chordata > Mammalia > Artiodactyla > Delphinidae > Delphinus > Delphinus delphis. The sequence continues at coordinate 74,256,157 of NC_082697.1, forward strand.
GTACTAATATATTTTGGACCTCATAACACATACCCAAAAGTGAAAAGGTAAGTATGGAGCTTGTGATGCTTTTCCTGGCACCACGGTGAGCGTTCTTGAGCATCCCTTGCCTTGCCCCCACCTTGGAGACTCCTGTCCTAGACCATATCGAATTTCTCTGCTTTTGGCCTTTGTAACACTTCCCCTTTTACAGTCGACACACACCCGTGATGCCTTGTTTTTCTCTCTTCCCAGCTGAACTCTAACTTCCTAGATGACCGTGCTGACGTCCTCCACATTCATGCAGCATCCCCACACCTAGCACAGTGGCTCTCACATAATGGGTTTGGGTACCTATCTGTTGGCTTGACTTAGAAGTTGTGGTTTTCTGCCAGTGGATCCCAAGTAGACCTTGACTTTGCTAGAGCATTGTTGGTGTCTTCACATTTTCTCCTCACTGAAGCCAGGTCCCTCCTCCTTCCATTCATGTCTTGGCCTCTTGCCTTTCACCTCATCCTCATATGTCTGTACAACGTCTTGTTTGCATAGGGCTGTTTTCATCTGTCATGGTGAGAATACAAGCAGGTGTTCCTTAAGCTTTCTTCTCTTTCTAATAGTGAGTGACTTTTGAGAGTAAATCTTTCTTTGGGTGTTCAGGATAATGTTTCTCTTCTCTTTTGGACTAATCCCAATTTTTTCCCTTCGTTTTCAATTCTTAACATGGAGACCTGGGTCTCAGCAATGGCCAACCATCAGCATGTGTGGGTGTCACTGACCACGTTCTTTTCCCACTTGAGTTTCAGAATATCCAGTTATGGGGTAGAAGTGTGCAGTACCTTGTGCAGTTTCTAGTGGCTAGTAAGTATTCAGTAAAAGAATACTGGACAGAGTTTGTTTTTCTGCTTCCACTTGCCACTTCTGTAAATCTGAGAATTATGGTGAAAGAATCATGATCAAGAAGCATCATATTGGGCTTCCCTGGTGGCGCAGTGGTTGAGAATCTGCCTGCTAATGCAGGGGACAAGGGTTCGAGCCCTGGTCTGGGAAGATCCCACATGCCACAGAGCAACTAGACCCGTGAGCCACAGCTACTGAGCCTGCGCGTCTGGAGCCTGTGCTCCGCAACAAGAGAGGCCGTGATAGTGAGAGTCCCACGCTCCGCAATGAAGAGTGGCCCCCACTTGCCACAGCTGGAGAAAGCCCTCACACAGAAATGAAGACCCAACACAGCAAAAATTAATTAATTAATTAATAAACTCCTACCCCCAACATCTAATAAAAAAAAAAAAGAATTACTAGGAGGTCAAGTTAATAGGACATAGTGACTTCTAAAAAAAAAAAGAAGAAGCATCATATTAAAAAATGATAACTCCCAACACTTATTACACTCGGATCCTACTGTCTCTGCCCTGGTTAGGGCATGGAGACTGGAGCCTGCAGCGTGATGCTGGCCAGTGCTGGAACTTCTACTCTTGTGATATGCTGGGGTTGTAGCTACAAATGGAGGTTGAAAGGGTGGTACCAGGGAAGGAGAGAAAAGGGATGACAAGAGACGAGGACAAGGTGCCAGTCTTCCTAGCAGCCCAGGCACACACTCTTGGGACCTGGTTGCCTGGGTTTCTAGGTTTGCAGAGTCTGGGTCTCTGAGCTTGAGGGGGACTGGGTATGAGGCTCATGCCTCTTCCTACCACTTTTTGGCAGGTGCTGCAGCTCCTTTCCAAGAGTGCAGCCTGCACAGACCACCAGTTTTATTTCTCCATCTGCTTCACCGAGGCTGTGGTTGATAAACATCTCCCCAGGTTTTTTTCAAGTGGTTGATGGGTGACCTCAGCTTTTAGAACTTCTGTGATTTTTTTGGTCTTTTTCTAGTTGCCTGGACTCTTTAACGGAAAGTTGAGTGAAGACACATTAGAAATTATCTTCATTCTTTTTTTTACTTGATACATTTATACTGCAGTATGATTATCAGAGTAGCGTTAGCTAACACCTCCATCATGTCACATAATTATTTTCTTCTAATATTGGGAACAATTAAGATCTATTCTCTTAGCAAGTTCAATGTCTATAATACAGTTTTGTTGGCTACAATCACTTAGTGTGTGTTAGATCTCCAGGACTTATTTCTCCACTAGTTGGAAGTTTGTACCCTTAAACAACATCAGCCAACTCATTAACCGAAAAGACCCGAACAATCTGATTTAAATATGGACAGAACAAAATCGATTTTTTTTTCCAAAGAAGACATCCAGATGGCCAACAGGTCCATGAAAAGGTGCTCAGCATCTGTTCTTCTTCATCCTGAAGTCGAGGTTATTCTGTAGTCACAGCATCCATTTTCTCCTAACTCATTCCCTAATGTATTTCAGATCAGAAACTGTTAAGGCAAAACTGTTCTCTGAAGTTTAGAAATGACCTTGCAGCCGTTGGAGTAGAAGGCGGATTTGGTGCTAGTAAGATGCATGGTCTGTCTTGTCTTGACAGTTTCTCTTCCACACGGATCCCAGAGGGAGATGTGTGCATGAGAGCAGTAGGAATAAGAAATAAAGTGCTCCTTTATATTCACCCTTATTCATGGCCTGTATCCCCATGTAGAAAATAAGAGAGGAGGCAGGATGGCTGGGCTTACTCAGAGCAGACCGGGCTTGGATGAACCTATAGCATTGATGAGAAACACTACCAGGGTGTGAGCCCCAGCTGTGAGCACAATCTTTGCACACCTCCTGAGAGCCAGCTCTGTGGACTAGCTGCTGCTCCTCTTTGGAGGAGAAGTGAGAGTGGGTAGTGGCAGTGCTAGGAGGCGCCACCAGCCTCCACCAACCCCCCCTTCACCACCACTACCGCTCGACTTTCTCGTTCTACCGTGGTCAATTGCTATTTCCCACTCAGAGGTAAAGTGGAAGTAAAAACATCTTTTCTGTTACTCTGGGTTATATAATAGATGTCAAAGCTCTGCTTAATGTTCAGCTCTCATGGGAAACGGGCTTCCCGGGATGCTGAAGGCAGGTGCACTGCTTGGGGTTGTCCGCGCCTTGATGATGCTTTGACCGACAGGTTGAGGATGGGGCGCTTCAGGAACTAGGAGGACTTGCTGTATGTAAAATTCTGTGAGCAGAGCAGAGGTTGGAGGGACTGTGCTAGTCCTTTCAGAAGAATGGCCAGGCCGGGTTGCTGCACAGAGTCAAGGCTCTCGGATCTAGGAAGACTGTCCCTTGTGTCACCAGCCACTGCGAGGTCTATTATTAGGGACTCTGAACCATGAGAAGCCTTGCATCTATTCCTGTTCTAGGTGTAAATGTTGATTTCCCCAGATTTCTGTGGTCTTGGCTCGATGACTCAAGACCTTAGAATGAAGGTAGAGGTGTGTTCAGAAAAGAGTTAACACAACAGGCTATCCTTTGAAAGTCCTGCTTGCAAGGTTAGCCCTCTGCTGGTGTCTGGGAGATTGGATTTGGGGAGCGTCCCCGTCATTCCTAAAAGAAACAAGTGGCTCACTGTACCTAAACTGTACGTACAATATGTTTATGTTTAAACACCTGCTTTCCTCCTGGGAGTCTTGACTTTTAGTCCATGCCAGGGACAGATTGCCTACCTGACCAGCCCCCAATAAATACCTTGGACAACGGGACTCTAATGAGCTGTCCTGGTGGACGGGATTTCGCCTATGTTGCCACTGCTCATTGCTGGCGGAATTAAGCATGTCCTCTTGACTCCACTGGGAGAGAATTCTGGAAACTTGTGCCTGGTTTCCTCCAGACTTCACCCCAGTCACCTTTTCTCTTTGATAATTGTGCTTTCTAATCTTTCATGGTAATAAATCATAGCTGTGAGTAGGACTATATGCTGAATCCTGGGAATCTCTTAGTGAGCTGTTGAACTTGGGGGTGGGTCGTGAGATGCCTCCAATATAGAGCCCGGTGATCCAGGGTGTGACCCCTCTAATATGTATCCCACCCGAAGAGCTGTAGACCCCTTCCAACCAAGGCGCTGCTCCTGAGCCCCTTTTCTGTAAAAATTCAGGTGCTGCTGTTGGGACAAGGCTTGGTTTTGGCCCCCCCCCACTCACCCAGGTCGAGTCATCATCCTTACAATGTCCCTTTCTCAGCCTTCATCCTACTGGATCCCCTGTGGCATTCAACACTACTGGAGGCTAACTGCCAGCCCCTTACTGAATCTTGGTGTCCCCTGTTATCTAGGGCACCCCTCTCATGCTTGGTTCTCCTCTCAAACTCTTCCTTTCCAGTGCCTTTCTCCTGCCTCTTACCTAGACTGTAACAGCATATCAAAATGGCACCCTTAAGTCTCTGTTTTACTTTCTTTTATTAAAATTTTTTTTATTATTTTTTGGCTGTGCCATGTGGCACGCGGTATCTTAGTTCCCCGACCAGAGATCCAACCTATGCCCCGTGCATTGGGAGCGTGAAGTCTTAACCACTGGACCACCAAGGAAGTCCCATAAGTCTCAATTTTAGGCTCTAACTCACAGGAACAGTGCAAAAAGTGCCAAGTCTCCCAAGAGCCCATTATTCTTCCCTACCTTGATGTGTTAGTTAGCTCAGGCTGCGGTAATAAAACAGCACAGCCTGGGTGGCTTAAACAACAGAAATTTATTCCTCTCAGTTCCAGGGGCTGGTAATCCAAGATCAAGGTCCTGACAGGATTGGTTTCTGGTGGGAGCTCACTCTTTGGCTTGCAGATGGCCACCCTCTCGCTGTGTCCTCACATGGTCTTTCCTCCGTGCTTGCACTCCTGGTGTCTCTTCCACTCCTTATAAGGACACCAGTCTTATTGGATTAGGGCCCCACCCTTATGACCTCATTTAACCTTAATTACCTCCTTCAAGTCTTTGTCAACAAATACAGTCACACTTGGAGGTGGGGGGTGGGGGAGTTAGGACTTCAGCAGATGAATCTGGGCATAGTTCAGTCCCTAACACTTTATGAGAGGTTGAAGCATTAGGCAAGAGAATTTCACTGGATGGTGTTGGTGGTGGGTGATGCTCTTACTCCCCACTTGGACCCTTTCCACTGACTCTGCGTCGAGGACCAGCAGTGCTTATCTCATCCTGTTCTCTTCCCATAGGAACACTCGATCCAGCATGAAGGGAGGGTGGTTGCTGTTCCAGCCACCCTCCAACCTTCCTGGGGGCCCCACGTTGTTCAGGGTGCTCACCTCATCTCCCCTTTCAGCTCATTAGAACCTTCCCTCCACTGAGGGCTCACTGCCGAGCCATTGAGAATTTCCTAATTGGAGCCTTTGCTCCCAGCTTGGTGCTGCCCTAGCTCCGTGCTTCTAGGTAAGTCCCAGCTCCCACTTGATTCTGTCCCAGGTTTCGGACTACAACCTCCCAGAAGTAAGTCTGTGTCTATTCGTCTCTTTCTTGCCCCACTGTACATCGCCCTCCCGGAAGCAAGCCTGTGTCTCTTCGTCTCTTTCTTGCCCCACCGTACATCGGCCGCTCTTCTGCTCCTTTGTAGGCATGCTTCTGGAATTGAGTCAGTTGATTTGAGCGGAGTCTCAGGCAGACGTTTCTTCTTACTCCTAATCCGTCTCCTCATTACCTTTCTGAGCCCACCATTTTTTCTGTATATGCGTCTTTTCTTCCTTTTATTTTGCAGGGATTTTTACTGTTATTTTAGCTCTTGGTGAAAGTTTCAGCTGTTGGTCTTAATGAATGTTGTGCAGTCCTGGCCCTCCCTCGGCTTCCTGCCCTCGTTCAAGTTCATTACTCTGACTTCCATAGCAGTGGGAAGCAATCAGACGCAGTCCCGGGCAGGTTAGCTTCCCGCGTGTCTTGCTAAGCGGATCATGATATTTGGGCTTGTGGATGGGGACTGAGGCCCCGTAGGCGTGAATTTCATTCTTTCACTCTGCACTCACTTGCCTGTTCAAGATTCGTAAAACAATTTAACCAAGTAAAGATTTTTGCATTCGGAATCCGCTGCATTCTGTGAAAGGTTGGGGAGTCTGGGAAGATACCCACTTTGTTTTTAGGGGACTGTGAATCCGGAATGCCAGCCTCATGTCATGCTGCTAGGCCTGCACAGGCCTCATTCGTCAGACCAATTCTTTTTGGTGGAAGAGGATGCCTGGAGGGTTGTATGTGAGATACCTGGGTCCTCAGAGTATTGACCATCCAAGGAGAATTACTGAGAGCCTCACTGCAGGCAGAATGGCAGTTTGGGGAACAAATAGCTTTCAGGCAGTGGTCATTTGCATTAAATGCCCCTAAAGGCCATCCTCCCAAATTCCTACTAAATTTCTTCCCAAAGGCCCAGATAGGAAAACATATTAAACTCTCCAACTTTGAAGAGCGATATGAACCTGGGCCAGGAATTATGCTGGGGCCTCTGACACGGAGGGAGGCTTTGTGACGCGGGGGTTAGCATCAGGGGTTCCAAGCTGATCCCTTTGCTGGTGCCTACTAGCTGCGTAGCCTTGACCTAGCTCCTTTTAACCTCTTCTTGCCAAGATTTTCTCAAGGGCAAAATGTGGAAGGGCGGAACCTATTCATAGTGTTGGGACAGAATCAAACAATAATATATGTAAGGCCTTGACTTCAGTGTCCGGCATATCGCAAATGTTAAATCAGTATTTCCTATTACTTATTGTCATTCTTTTAAATGCTTAAGAAAGACCTCCAGCAGCTGACCTGAGACCCAAGAGAGCAACTTAGATTTCAGTTTGCCTCTGTGTGCCAGGCAGCCGTAGCACTCCCCAGCCAGGGAACGCTGGGATCAGGGGGAACAGTGTTCTGACAGAGCCACACATCGCCCGGCCTCCTGAGAGACAGCAAAAGCATAGGCAGACTGCTGGGTTTAGAATCCCAGCTCTGCTCCCCTGTGTGAGCTTCTGCAAGTTACTGAACCTCTCTGTGCTTCAGTTTTCTCATCTGTAAAATGGACCGCTGGCAGCCTTAAATGAACTAGGGTGTGGCGATTTCTTTAAATGATGCCACGGCATGGTGACTGCTCAGTATGTTAGATGTCAAGGTCATCATCAGACTTCCCAGACCTTGCCTCGGCCTGGTGCTGGTTTCTGTTCAAGGGGCTTAGGGAGAAACTGGTCTCTGAGATTGTATTCATCTCAGTTCTCCTGGAATGGATGCAGGGAGAGGGTGGGGACATGGGGGCCAGACTTCTGGGAACAGCACTGATAGCTTGTGGGCTGTACCCAGTCCTATTTGTCCTTCAAACTAGGATCTGCTGAAGACAGGTTTTCCTCACTCTAAATCTGAATAGAACCTTTGTACTGCGGGCAGGTCTGATGTCGAGCTGTGTATGTGAAAGGAGGAGTCTTTGTGTCCTGAAGGTCTGCAGAAAATGTGCGATGTACACACATACTCAGGAGCCAGGGCTGAGAAGATGCCAAGAGAGACAGAGATAGGTGAGGGGGCCCCACCCTGATTGTTTCTCCAACTATGGGCCTGCAGGAATCTCCCTTGGCTCAATGATAGTTTAAAAAAAAAAGAGGGGCGGGGTTGGGGTAGAATCACATTTTGACCAATAACAGACCTGAAGTTCCAAATGTCATCTGCTTAACAGCTAGAAGCAGACCCTCCTGTGAGCCAGACCCCTCCTCCAAGTAGCAGAAAGGCTCTACCAAGCCACCCGTGCACCAGCGCTACAGCTGGCACTGCCATGGGGTCCTGAGCACTGCCCCCCAACCCGAGCACTTCCCCTCTGGCCAAGGCTCTGAGTAGAGAATAAGCTGCTCCCTTCACTGCGGCCAGGATGTAGTTTGAAGCGTCATTTCCGCTCGTGAGCTTTGGGTTTGCTGTTCAGAGCCAAGGGCACCGTCCGTGAACGCTCCCTGATGACTTTGACCAGAGTTCCGTGTGGACCCTTGAAATGCGCCAGTTCCACGTGCTGCTCTCCCATCATCAGGGGTGGCGGGGGAGGTTTTGGAGAGGTAGGTGGTCTCTCTCCTCCTACCTGGAAGGTAGATTGTTTAAAGACAGCCTCATGCTGAGAAGCAGGTGTTTTGCTAAGTCCTGTGGACCCCCAACCCCATCCCATTCGACTCCCAGGGAACAGTGGTGCCTATGGCACTATGGGCGGGAGCTGGTGTGGCCCAGCTGGTGGACATATTTTTGTTAAGGTCTCGTGAGGTCTCTTTTTTTATTTTTGCACCTTTATTGGAGTATAATTGCTTTACAGTGGTGTGCTAGTTTCTGCTTTATAACCAAGTGAATCAGTTATACATATACATATGTTCCATATCTCTTCCCTCTTGTCTCCCTCCCTCCCACCCTCCCTATCCCACCCCTCTAGGTGGTCACAAAGCACCGAGCTGATCTCCCTGTGCTATGCGGCTGCTTCCCACTAGCTATCTACCTTACATTTGGTAGTGTATATATGTCCATGCCACTCTCTCACTTCGTCCCAGCTTACCCTTCCCCCTCCCTGTGTCCTCAAGTCCATTCTCCAGTAGGTCTGTGTCTTTATTCCTGTCTTACCCCTAGGTTCTTCATGACATTTTTTTTTCTTAGATTCCATATATATGTGTTAGCATATGGTATTTGTTTTTCTCTTTCTGACTTATTCACTCTGTATGACAGACTCTAGGTCTATCCACCTCATTACAAATAGCTCAATTTCGTTTCTTTTTATGGCTGAGTAATATTCCATTGTATATATGTGCCACATCTTCTTTATCCATTCATCTGATGATGGACACTTAGGTTGTTTCCATCTCCGCACACCCTCGAGCTTCTGACCTTTTATGAACTGTTGGACCTCACCTGGGTGACAGACACTTGGGATGACGCCCACTGCTAATAGACCAACATCCCAGAGAGAGGGCCCCGGAAGGAGAGCCGTAGTACCTGGGACATTATCTAGTCCAGTGTTTCTTGAACTACTTCCTCTTCGTCCTCTTCCTCTTCCTCTTGTCCTGTTCCTCCTTCTTGTTCTGCCACTCCCCCACTCAGGTGCCTTTTAAGAAACTTGCTTCCCTAGTTGCCCTAACCCCATGGCATTTTATTATAATTGGACAGATATACTGTATGAATATCTGTTTATACACTGTGACGTTAGGAGGGCCACAAACCATAATATCTAAGTTATTTTTGGTCCCCTAAGAATCACTTTCCGTCTCACGGAAGGTGATGCTCTCTCTCTTGAGAATGCACCCTCTGGCCTGAGACTTTCTGGCCATCCAGAACCAGCTTTGACTAGTGGGAGTGGCTTGGGGTGAGCTGGGCGTTAGCTCATGTATATAACAAGCGCGGTTGTCCGAGCCTCATGGTTCTCGCTCAGTATGAATGCCAGCAAGACTGGGCCATTCTCACCTTCCTCCAGCTGCCACCTTTCCGCTTTCACAAATACTGGATGACTTATCTTTGGGCAAACATCTTGGTCTGCATTTAAGATCATTTCCTTGCTTTGTCTTTTTCTTTAAAGGTGAAGTTGTTAGGTACAAAAGAACCAGAATGTTACAGCATCTTGAACACTGCTCGTCAATATCTGGGTGAATATACCCAGAGACGCGTCAGAGAGTCCATCTCTCATCTGCATCTCTGCCAGCACTGAGCAGTATTCTTTTTTATAAGTATTTGCTCATTTGAAAGGCAAGATGCTAACTCATTGTCGCTTGAATTAGCCATCTTATGACCAGCCAAGGGGAAATTTTGGATCCTTTCATCTTGCTGACAGGTGAGAGATACATCAATTTCTTCTCAGTAGTCCATCCTACTGACTTGTCATGCTTCCCCTGTCCTCTGGGAAGTTTTATCTACACTGGGATCTGTTCCTGGACTGTCTGTTCTGAATTATTGACGTCTTGATCATGACGTCTGCTTGACTTTTGGAAATAGGTTTCCAATGAAGGTTCTTGGAAGGCGATTGCACTCCAGGAGTGGACTGATGTGTCTGCACTTTGGCAAACATGTATGCAGACACCTGGACTGTCCTCCCTGCCTGGGGCCAAGATGTGGTGAACTGTTGGTGGACACACCCTCCTGAGCCATCCTAAGGGTGCAGAGTGCCACACTGATGCGTCACTGAGGCTCAGACAATACCCTGAAGGTCTAATTTTGTCTAATTTGGCTCAAGTTCACCTTTGGTCAGTGTCAGCTCTAGTATGAAAGAGCCAATGCATGTTGAACTGAGCAAAGGAAAAACAAACAAGCAAGAGACGTCATTCATTCTCTAAGTGCATACGGAGCGCCCACCATGGTGTCAGATATAAAGAAGTTTCAGGCTGGGTCCCTGGCCTTGCAGAGCTCACAGTCCACGTGGGAGATAGGTGTGCAAATTAGTGGCTGAGATATAGGGTGATCTGTTCTAAATAGATGCACACTAAATTAGTAGAAGGGACAGAAGGAAGTGCCCAACTCTGTCTAGTGAGATGAGGAAGGGTCAGGAAAAATACAAAAAGAGAACATGATGTTTAAGCTCCATTGTATAGAACAAGTTAGAGATCACCAGGTAGACAAATGGGGAAGGGCATCCCTGATGGAGGGAACAGCATGTACAGAGGCATGGAGCTCTGAAAGAGCATGGCATTTTGTGCAGAGGTAGGAAGCAAAGTGTGTCAAAAGGAATAGCGGGACTTGAATACCATCCCGAGGTGGTTTCCTTATTTTTGGTCAAAGATGCCTTTGAAGTGTATAAAGCACGGTCAGATATGCTTTGGGGAAAAAAGCACGGTCACATATGCTTTGGGGAAGTAAACTGAACTGTCAGGAAGAGAGTGTGGAGGTGAGAGTATGAGGGCAAAAGCCATTTTACTAGTAACATTGTAATTATAACTAGGAACATTCATTCTTGGAAGCATTTTCCCACCACAGTCTTTTTGGAAATGGACTAGCAATTGGATTAACAAAAAAGGTAGAGCAGCCACAGGTATTTAAGAAGTGAAATCAGCAAGACTTGATGACTAAATTTATGTGTGATTGGCAAGGATGAAGGAAGAGATAGGGATGAAGATGTGATTTCTCTCCTGTACAGCTGGGCAATTTGGGGTCCAGGTACAGCAGGTGTGAAGCCATGGCCATTTAAGCGGGAGGTGTTGGTTGGGCATTTAGACACAAATACTGGCAAATGATTAGGAATATGAGGTATCAGAGGTACTCACAGTTGCGAATTTCTTGTATTTCTTTTGGTATTTTAAGAATGAAGCCCAATTTTCAGAAATGGTTTCAGCTCTTCATTGACTGAGGTCATGCCGTGGAGAAAAGCATGGAGATGTTTATTTCATTGGGTACAGTAGGTCAATTTCAGCTACTTTTCAACTCGTATTTATATCTTCTCCTTCCAGGGGATGGTCAGGTGGATTTTGATGAATTCATGACAATCCTTGGCCCCAAACTGGTGTCTTCAGAAGGTCGCGATGGTTTTCTTGGAAACACGATAGATAGCATATTCTGGCAGGTGAGTAAGAATTCTTTGAAAAATTAAGTTTGACAGTAAACACGTGTCTGGGACTAACATTTGACTGTGAATTCTTGAGCTTCTGTTCAGCGCGTGAAGCTCCCTTCTGGGCTTGAGTGATATACGTTCCTTGAACTGGACATCTAAGTTGAGATCCGTACTAGGCCCCCTGAACAAAGAATCAAAACTACACTCATTTAAGGCTCGGAAGAGTGAAATATCTCCCTATTTTCCCTCATATCAAAACTAGTTTTACATTTTGGAGAAATGAGATTCCTCCACTTCTGATTCACAAAAGACTTTTTCCTGGGGACACTTGGAAAGGACATATTGGTATTACCTGAGCCCACTCTGTCCCTGGTTCCAGCAGATCCTTGATGGGAGGATGGCATGGCTGCCTTGTGTGTTTGGATCCTAGCAGTACTCTTAATAGGACAGAAGGGTTTTATCTAAAAATTTGCATTTGATGCTTCTCGATTTGCTTCTATTTCTATCTTGTAAAATCTCTTAGGAAATTCCACATAATACCTTCAAATGATTAATTGTGCTATAAATCATTTCTCTATATTAGTTCTTGAGTCTTAAAATGTGACTATTATTTTGTGACTATGGAATTTGGGGAATGACTCATCAATAATTATTTTAAAAAATTAGGGACTCCCCTGGCGGTCCAGTGGTTGGGACTCCGTGCTTCCACTGCAGGGGGCGCGGGTTCAATCCCTGGTCAGGGAAGTGGGATCACGCATGCTGCGCAGCGTAGCCAAAAAAAAGAAAAAAAAACTGAGTTAATTTGTCAAGTTAAATTGAATTACTGTTTAAACATGTAAAATACCATTCAAACACGGTGTGGTTTCTTTAATTTCTTGATGTGTTTTTTTCCTTAACCAAAGATACTTCTCTGTATCTCTAGATAAGGATTGCAGTTGACGTGTATCTCTAGTCTTATTCTGCTACCCATCTTGCATATAACCAACAAGTACTTAGTAAGAACTTGTTACTGGCCCTGTAGTCTAACAGTTACTATGGGTTTTACAAAAGATGCTTAAGACACAGTCCTGGCTGTTTAAGAATTTGGTTGGGGAAACACAACTAAGAGAGAAAACAAAGAGTAATTAATTGGCTTGATGGTTACTAGACTGTAATCTCCTTGCAGCCAGGGACTTCATTGTTGTGGTACCCTCAGCAGTTAGCCCATGTACTCAGCAGACCCTCAATAACTTTTTTTTAAATAAAATGAATAGAAGTTCAAGAAAGGAGACACATGTGGTCTTGAGAGGTCAGATAAGGCTTCAGGAAATGGGGGCACTTGGTTCAAACCTTGAAATAGGTGGGGGATTAAGTGAGAAAAGAAAGAAAAGAGAGCATCCCCAGCCTGTCACAATGAGAGTTTGAAAAAAGGTGGAGGCAATGAGCACAGGAAAGTCATTGACCGTGAGGAAGATACAGTTGAAAGGGAAAGAGCTCAGGATCCACTGGCAGAGTGGATTTAGAGCCTGAGGAGAGAAGGCTTGAGATGACTGACTCCAAGCTTCCCAACTGGCTACTACTGCCAGGAATACGATCATGGAGAAAAGACGTCTTTGTGGAGTTGAATTCTAAATTGGACACGTTGAGCGTCAGTCACCAAGGAAAGTCTGTGCACAGGTGAAATCAAGGATGGATCATGGGTGAGAGGCCAGGGCTGGGAACCTGGATTTGGGATTCATCAGAGCTAGTGGGTGAAATTATAGTCAAGGATGAGCTCAACGAGGGAAGTCATATACCTGAAGATGACCAGAGAGACAGGACCTTGTCCTGGAGGATATCCAGGGCAGGGGAGAGTGAGACATGGCGTCTGACCTCCACACTGCTGATACCCATCAGGAGAACATCATCTCCCTGTGGTTATGATCAGCCCTGACTCTCCCTAGAGAAGGACCTCCGTGACCCTACTTGCCACGTGATCAGAATATTTCAGCGCTCAGGTAACCTTTCGATGTGGAAAGATAGACGGGTGGACTCCACTGGCCAAAATCAAACGTGAGCACATAGGGGGACTTCCCTGGGGATCCAGTGGTTAAGACTGCGTGCTTCCAATACAGGGGGCACGGGTTCGATACCTGGTCAGGGAACTAAAATCCCGCATGCGCACAATGCAGGAAAAAAAAAAAATGTGAGCCTATAGTTAACAGGACGGAGAAACATTATTTCCCACCTGGCATCTTGCAGCCCATACAGATGTACTCTGTTTGCACATCTGGGAGTTGCTTCTCTTCTCGGTTTCTCTTCTTCCCTGCGCTTTCTGAATGCTTTCTACCCTTTGCCTCTGTCTTCAGGGCCCACTCTAGCCTAGAAGGATGCTGCAAGCCCTTTCAGGCTCTAAGCATTCTTCCTGGCCCCGATCCTGAAGGGGAAGGAGCTGCAGGTACTTAATTATATCTTAAGCGGAGGCCTCACATCTGCCGGATTCTTCCCAGTAGAGCATCTGCACGAGGAAATATTTCTTTTCTAATATATCGATTGCCTCTTGCATAACTGGGACATGCTACTATGCTCATGAAGTCTCTGTGCTTTTGCCTTACCAAAGACCCTCCCCCTCACCCAGGGTGATAAATGGGATGGGAAAAAGAGAATAAAAGGGGAAAATGCAATTCTGAAATAGCTAAACGAATGTGGGACCGTGTGGACTGGTGGCTGTGACTTCCTCTCCTGCTGGTGCTCCCCCAGCTCAGACTTTGACGACTAGCAAAGGAGAAAGACCGTCAACCCATTCTTGATAGTCAGTCTCCTCTGCTGCCTGCCCCCCCCCCCCCCCCCGTCTGCCCATTCAGTGACAGTGTGAGAAAACTGTACTCAGAGCGTCCAGAGCATCTGGTCCTTCCTGGAAGAAAAGCTCATATTGCCAGCACTCGAGTGATTTTTCAGGTTTGAAAGAAAGCTCTGTGTGTGCACAGGTGTATGTGTGCACATGCATCTGTGTACACGTGAGTGTTTACTTTGCCGCTGTGGTTGAAGATGGTCTAGAAGAGGAGCAGCAGAAAGGCAGCTTTCTGCCTCCAAATTTCCAGGCAGGAGATTTTGATATCAGGAGTTCCTGATATTCTAGAAAGGAGAAGACCATCCATTTGAGACACTGACAAGGCTTCCTGTGAGGGACAAAAATCAGTTTCCTGTGGAAACAGACATGATGGTACACTTGGAAGGCCATATTAGTGATCTACTGCTGCATAATATATTATACCAAAAGCTAGTGACACAAAACAGTAAGTATGTACTAATCTCACTGTTTCTGTGGGCCAGGAATTCAATAGCAGCTTAGCTGGGTGGTTCTGGTTCAGGGTCTCTGATGAGGTTGCAGTCAAAATGCTGGCTGGGGCTGTGATCATCTGAAGGCTTGACTGGGGCTGGAGAATGTGCTCTCAGGTGCTCGCTCACGTGGCTGGCAAGGTGATGCTGGCTGTCGGCAGGAGGCCTCAGGTCCTTGCCACACGGACCTCTCCGTGGTGCTGCCTGAGTGTCCTCGTGACATGGCAGCTGGCTTCCAGAAAAATAAATGATCCAAGAGAGTACAAGGCAGAAGCTGTCATGTCTTTTACTACCTAGCACTGGAAGTCAAACTCCATCGTTTCTGCAATATCCTATTGGTTACACAGGTCATCCCCATTCAGTGGGGAGAGGACTACCTCCCAGCGATTACCGGGAGGCAGGGGTCATTGGGGACCACCTTGGAGACTGGCTACCACAAAGGGGGATGATTCTGTAATTGGACTTCAACTTCTGACCCGACATTGCTGCCACAGCCTTTCATTTTCCCTAGGCTTTGGTTTCTTCCTACCTGAGAGGAAAACTGTGACCATGGCCGTTCTCTGTGTTCCGAGAAGTGATCCCACCAGGCCCTAGGCTCACCTTGCTAATTAAATAATTAGCTCTCAGTGCTCGCTCCTTACTGGCATGCTAGCCTACGGTGCCAAGGGTCAAATAAAATCAAACGGGATTCTGCAAAAGCAGCTGTTGATCGGTTGGTGCTCATCCCGAAAGCTGTGAGCCTCCGGCTCTTTGTGAGAAATTGGTATCAGCGAGGGGCGAATGTAATTGGCTATGCAGCCTCCTTTCCAAAGAGGCTGGTCTGAGGGCTACGACTCAGAGTCTCGATCCTCCCAGGATACTCTGTCCGCTGGGTGTGAGGCTCACAGATTTCTTGGTAGCCAGTTCAGAACCTCTCTCTTACGTAGCAAATGATAACTTGTGAAATTCTTATCGTCTTCTTTCCCTTCACTCATCAAAGTCCTGTGTGTTGGCAGTTACTGCTGTGATGTAGTTGAGCAGGGCTTGTGAAATTATTTTTGGAATCAGCCTTAGGACTTGGTGTATGTTAATGGTAGAGAGGAGGGGAGGGAGGGGCTGAGGGGGCCAGGCTCAGGATGGGCGGGGAGGGCTTTCATGCTCATTGCTTCAGGTCCATTGCAATCGCAGAGGAGCAGGGTCCTCAAAGTCACTTTGTTCCGCCAGTCACTCGCACCACACACCATGAGGCCACTTGTGCCCAAGAATGTGTCTTTAACGCAACAATTGCTCCCGGGTGGAAGGAGCATCTGCATCTCAGCTTCACCTGAGTCCCCACAGCAGCCCTTCATCTTTTCTCCTCCTTGACCTCCAGCGCTGTGCTAGCTGGGTTCCGCCGTGAGCTTGCAGACAGCGCACAATGGCAAAGGAAATGACAAGCATCACGGGAGATCATGCAGCACTACTGATCTATCCTAGGTCCAGCCAACACTTCCATTAAACTCTTCTCCCTCTGAAGAAAGAGAGAGAGATGAGTCCTGCCCTTAGCTAGGAGAGGAGCCAGTGGTGTCGGCTTCTTCTTTTTTTTTTTTTAATTTATTTATATTTATTTATTTTTGCCTGTGTTGGGTCTTCGTTTCTGTGCGAAGGCTTTCTCTAGTTGTGGCAAGCGGGGGCCACTCTTCATCGCAGCATGCGGGCCTCTCATTGTCACGGCCTCTCTTGCTGCGGAGCACAGGCTCCAGACGCGCAGGCTCAGTAGTTGTGGCTCACGGGCCCAGTTGCTGCGCGGCATGTGGGATCCTCCCGGACCAGGACTCGAACCCGTGTCCGCTGCATTTGGCGGGCAGACTCTCAACCACTGCGCCACCAGGGAAGCCTGGTGTCGGCTTCTTGACTCACATTTTTATCTTATTCACAATCCAACTTCATTCATTAAGACTTGACTCAGAGTTTCTGACTTAAGAAATGAAACATTAATATTTATGCAAATGAATCTGTTCACTGGGTGGTGCTGGTTGTGTGGGAATGGATCTGGGGCTGGAGAGCGAGAACTAAGAAACTCACAGGGCTGCCTGGTCTTTGTGCTGCAGAGTACCCTTCGCTTGCCCATATGCAAGCAGGTCGTTATCATAGCTAGTTTATCTCACAGCTATGTGCAACGTCCAAGACACTGAAAGTTATCCTAACGTAAAAGTGCCTGGGGCACCCGTGCCCAGACTTGGTCTAGATCAGGCCTGCTTGCCACCCCAACTTCACCCACAGGCCTGCTCCGCATCCTTTCCAGCTGTCCATTCCTCCCCCACTGGTGGGAGAAGACACAGCTGGGGAAATACAATACCTGCAGCTGCTCCCCAGGTACCTCTCCATGCTTGGCCGCTGTCCCTCCATCCCATATTCTTACTCTGGCCTCATGTCTTTTCGGGTTTCCACTTCTGGTTTGGTCCTAGGCTCTTGATCTCTGTTCCATGCTCTGATCCAGAGGCCCATCCTCCCCAGCCCAGGTCCCAGGCTTTAGCTCGGGACATTTCATGCGCTGGTTCCCCATGGCTGAGATGGACAGGGAGCTCGGTTTCAAATTCTTGACCCGGGACTTCCCTGGCGGTCCAGTAGTTAAGATTTCACCTTCCAATGCAGGGGGTGCAGGTTCGATCCCTGGTTGGGGAGCTAAGATCCCACATGCCTCAGGGCCAAAAAACCAAAACATAAAACAGAAGCAATATTGTAACAGATTCAATAAAGACTTTTAAAAAATGGTCCATATCAAAAAAAAATCTGTAAAATTCTTGACTCAGTTCAGAGTACTTGACATTCCATGTTCACAACACAGGAAAGGAACATTACACAAAGCTCCAGGTACAGTATGATCCCAAATCTGTTATGCATAAAAGAACTGGAAAGAAATATATCAAAACATTGACAGTGTTGTTTCATGTGATAGGATGATGAGTGATCACATCCTGTATTTTTCAAAAGCTTGACAAGAGGCATGCATTAGTTCTATAATCAGAAAAAGAAAATTAAAGGGAAGAAAATATAGTCCCCAGCTAGTCAAATATTTATTAAATACCTACAGTGTTTTCATCTGTGAAACTGTAGATTACCTGTCCCATGAGGTCGACTGTGGATAAAATTTGCAGGGAAAGCAAGTGACACAGAAGAAATCATATTCATTCATATAAGGTATTTGTTGCACGAGGCCCAGACCTAGAAAATTCCAGGACTTTGACTTTTGTTCTTTGAAGGATAATTTGCACCCTAGCAGGCTGAGTCTCTCCTCACATCCAATCTGGCACCAACAGGATGGTCCTCCCCCCAGTATTTTGTCAACGTGCCACTCTGTCAGAGTTTGCTGTTCTTAATCATCTCACGGGAGCTAAATAGCTTTCAGCAGTCATGTGCATCACAAGGCCTGTTAGACTGACAGCGAACATTTGAATCCCCAAAGCGATTTTACTGCTTGTGAAATATGGAGCGTGGAAAACATTAGTGTCTCAAAGTGGGTCTCAAGGTGTGGTTCCTGAACCAGCCGCATCAGCATCACCTGGGACTCGTTAGAAATGCAAATTCCTGGACCCCACCCAAGTAACACTGAACCGGAAACTCCAGAGTGGGGCCGGCTTCCGGGAGTTCAATACGCCCTCCAGGTGACTCTGATGCTCCCTCAAGTCTGAGAGCCGCTGAGATTTCAGTGATCCTGGCCTACGGGGCAGGCATCTGGTCAGGCTTACTACTCGGACCTTGGTAATTTGGGTTTTTCTTTCATTTATCCATATTCATAAACGTCATTGGTCTTTAGTCTATATAACAGTATATGTTTCAACTGTTTTTAAAAGATGGAGGAATTACATGTCAACATATAACTAATTTTCTAAGCAGGAAATGCCTTTCTAAGCATTAAAGCAATGGAAGAATCATAAATAAAAACTGTTAAACTATTAAGTTGAAAGGATATTTCAAAAAGTAATAGGAAAAATACAGCAATTAATAGGCTAAGGTATATGTGAAGAGCATTTCTAAAAAATATGAAAACCTCTAGATATGACAATAGAAAAACGGGATAAGGAATAACAGACAATTGATACTTTAAGCAAACATATTAAAACAATTTTCAACCTCACTAGAAATCTAAGGAATATAAACTAAAATAGTAATTGGATAACAGTTTTCACCTATCAGGTTGGAAAAGAATAAAACATATGATAATAGTACTGTCAAGAGTAAGATAAAATGGGCAAACTCATATACTAATGGTAGAAATGTACATGGTAAAACTATTCTGAAAACTATTTGGTGATACTTAGCTACAACTTTTCCAATGTGAAACCCTATAATTAAAAATAATTCTACATCTAAGACTCTGCATATGAAATTAGTCAGAGATGTAGAAAAATGCACTTACAAAGATGGAATATTGTACAATTATTTAAAATAATATTTTCACTTTACAGTCTACAGATTTAATTTATAGTATAATTACATTGCTGTTCTACATCTATTATATATCCATGTATATTCATGCAGAGACAAAAACTGGGGAAAATGTAATAATTCTTTTCTTTTTAACATCTTTATTGGAGTATAATTGCTTTACATTGTTGTATTAGTTTCTGCTGTATAACAAAGTGAATCAGCTATACGTATACATATATCCCCATATCCCCTCCCTCTTACGTCTCCCTCCCACCCTCCCTATCCCACCTCTCTAGGTGGACACAAAGCACCGAGCTGATCTCCCTGTGCTATGCAGCTGCTTCCCACTAGCTATTTTACATTTGGTAGTGTATATACCTCAAAGCCACTCTCTCACTTTATCCCAGCTTACCCTTCCCTCTCCCCATGTCCTCAGTTCCATTCTCTATGTCTGCGTCTTTATTCCTGTCCTGCCCCTACGTCCTTCATAACTTTTTTTTCTAGATTCCATATATATGTGTTAGCATATGGTATTTGTTTTTCTCTTTCTGACTTACTTCACTCTGTATGACAGACTCTAAGTCCATCCACCTCACTACAAATAACTCAATTTCATTTCTTTTTATGGGTAAGTAATATTCCATTGTATATATGTGCCACATCTTCTTTATCCATTCATCTGTCAGTGGACACTTAGGTTACTTCCATCTCCTGGCTACTGTAAATAGTGCTGCAATGAACACTGTGGTACATGACTATATTTGAATTATGGTTTTCTCAGGGTATATGCCCAGTAGTGGGATTGCTGGGTCATATGGTAGTTCTATTTTTAGCTTTTTAAGGAACCTCCATACTGTTCTCCATTGTGGCTGGATCGATTTACATTCCCACCAACAGTGCAAGAGGGTTCCCTTTTCTCCGCACCCTCTCCAGCATTTGTTGTTTGTAGATTTTTTGATGATGGCCATTCTGACCAGTGTGAGATGATATCTCATTGTAGTTTTGATTTGCATTTCTCTAATGATTAGTGATGTTGAGCATCCTTTCATGTGTTTGTTGGCAGTCTGTATATCTTCTTTGGAGAAATGTCTATTTAGGTCTTCTGCCCATTTTTGGATTGGGTTGTTTGTTTTATTGATATTGAGCTGCATGAGCTGCTTGTATATTTTGTAGATTAATCCTTTGTCAGTTGCTTTGTTTGCAAATATTTTCTCCCATTCTGAGGGTCGTCTTTTCGTCTTGTTTATGGTTTCCTTTGCTGTGCAAAAGCTTTTAAGTTTCATTAGGTCCCATTTGTTTATTTTTGTTTTTATTTCCATTTCTCTAGGAGGTGGATCAAAAAGGATCTTGCTGTGATTTATGTCATAGAGTGTTCTACCTATGTTTTCCTCTAAGAGTTTTATAGTGTTTGGCCTTTTAGGTCTTTAGTCCATTTTGAGTTTATTTTTGTGTGTGGTGTTAGGAAGTGTTCTAATTTCATTCTTTCACATGTCGCTGTCCAGTGGGAAAATGTAATAATTCTGATGCTACTAATTATTATGGATTGGAATAAAGGTGAATGTAAATTTTCTTTGTCCTTGTATGTATTTTCCAAAATTTCTGCAATGTGGCCATAGGATCTATTCTGTTATTATTCAGCAAAGTTAACGAAATCTCACATTAACAAAATCACATTGTAAAACAACTGTTTTCAGTGGCAAAAAAAAGTGATTGGATTTTTCTAATACGCTTGCCCACTGTTATGGTAACTAAAGCACAAACTTTACATGAGATACACAAGCATCTAGTCAAGATGGCAACCGCCAGCTGCCGGGAGGAAAGGAGTTCAGGCTGAAGCCTCTGAGAGGCAGCCACCACCCAAAGCAGCTAGGTGGCCCCTTGTAGAAGCCACAGGGTGCCCGAGGCCGGCTGCAGCCCCCCGCTGTACCAGTTACCTTATATCCATTTAGTATGCCGAAAACTTACCCTTTAGAAGAATGTCTGAATTGATTTCATAATCAGAAAAATAAATTGAAAGTAATTTTAAATATTATTTCTAAATAATTTCATGATGAGTCTGTGGCTGGGTTGAGCTGACAAGTTACCTCAGCCAAAAAGAGGGAAAAGCTCATATTATCAGGCAAGTCCTGGCACCAGTAACTTAATGCTTATGTCCAGTGAAATCTTCCCAAGTTTTATGTAAAGTTATTTTCTTTTATTCAATCTACTTATCCTTCAGGATCTAACACACAGGGTTTATATGTAATATGTGTATACTGTAGACCTCAGAAAAGCATAAATTTTCATTAAAAGGTACCTAAATGGGGACTGATTCTATCAACGGTAGAAGCTTGCATTCAAGTTCAGAGGGAGCAGAGAAAGGAACAAGACAGGCGTGAAGCCGGTGGGGACCTGTTGCGGTCAGGCAGATGAATCCTCTAAAACCCACAAGCGGCACCCAAAGGCAGGCTTCTGAAGGGGACAAGGGTCTCCTGTGTTTCAGGGATGGTGTCCTGGTGGCACTTTTTTTAAAAAACCATTTTCTTGAGTTATGATTGACATATAAAAGCTGTACATATTTAATGTACACAACTCAAAGGTTTGGGGATAACTATACACCTGTGAAACCATCACTACCATCAAGGCCATAAACATATCCATTTCCCCCTGAAGATTTCTCTTACCTTATTTTTATTGTTGTTGTTATTTGTGTGTGGTAAGAACACTCAACATAAGATCTACCCTCTCAGCAAATTTTAAGTATACAATATTGTTAGCTCTAGGCACTACGCCATATAATGGATCTCCAGAACTTTTCTTACGTTGACCTGAAATAAACAGACTGCCAGATATTTCTCCAGCAAAGGTGGGTTTATTGGGGATGAGGATCAGTAGAGAATTGTAATTCAGGGTCTGCAACCATGGTGAGCCACGTGCAAACCCCCCCGTGGCCAGGGAAGGAGACACTTTTATAGAGAGGAAAAGGAAGTTGGGAGGGCTATAGTAAACAAAGGGTCCAGGGCTTTTCTTGCCAGGAAATGAGTCTTCTTGGGCTCTGCTATCATCACAGGGCATGAGAGCTCCCCCTTCTGGTCTCCCAACTCTATTTAATTGAGGTTTCTGTTTATTTTTTACAACTGAAACTTTGTACCCTTTGACCATCACCTCTCCACCTCTATTCCCAGCCCCTGGCAACCACCATACCACTGCCTGCTTCTGTGAGTTTGACGAATTTAGATTCTACACATAAGTGATATCATACAGTATTTGCTAGACACACCTTCTGACCATGGCTCCAATGATCTTGATGCCACAGGACCGAGTTTTGAGGTTCACAGATGCACCAGGGTGGCAGGGAGAAGTGACCACAGTAACTCTTCCATCTGGTCCAAGCTCCTGGCCCTCACTCGGCTACACACTGAGCTGTAGACCCCATGCTTGCTTGTGGCAGTACCACTGTCTATTTTTTTTTTCTATTTTTACTATTGCAAATAGGATTTTTTCATTGCATGTTTCCAACCACTTTCTGCCAGTATAGTGGAAAGCAGTTTTGGGGATTCTGGCTTTTATCTTGCTTCCTGACTGAGTTCACTCATGAGAGAATTAGCAAATTCTCATTACAGAATTAGAGATTTTCTCAGGTTCTCTATGTCTGCTGGGACTTTGTCCACAAATTGCAGTGATTTTGTTTCCTCCTTTCTGGCAGTGTCTGTCTTAGTTCCATTTGTATTGACTGAAACCTGTTTATTAATAATACACAAGAAGGGTGAAATGTGATATTAGGAAATTGACATCTTACTTACCAATAGTTTTTTAAATTGTGAATATATGATAGCTTTTACCAAATGTCCTTTTAATCTCTAATAAGAGGATCATGTGATTATTCTTGTTTTCACTTACCGATATGATTTAATGATGACTAAATCCCTAATGTACATTCCTAGGATTTACATTTGCTGTTATGGCAGGTCATTTTCTTAATATAATTTAAATTTCTAGTGTAATTTAAAACTTTGATTTGCCATCAATTTTGAGTTTTTTCATCTGTATTCATAAATAAAAGGAGCCTGTAGTTTGCACAAAACTGTAAGTGTCGTTGTCAGGTTTTGAAACATAGTTATTCTAGCATGATAAAATTAATTTGTCGACTTTCTTTTTTGCTGATGTACAATAAATTCTACAGTATGGAATTTATTTATGACCTTAAATTTGAGCAGGTTAGTTCATAAAACTACCTTGATCTAGTGGTAGGGTTTTCGGTTTTGGTTTGGGGATTTTTTTTTTTTTGAGGTATTTCTTAATGATAAGTTTTAATTATTCGTTACTCTACTTTGAAATTTTATATTATCTTCAGGAAGTTTCCAATTTCTCAAAATTACTTAATTTATTAGCATTTGCTTGTACATAGTATTGTTTAAAATTTTCTTTGCAAGTACTATTTTACCATCGTTATAGCCTCTCTTAATTGTAATTTTTGTTGTTCTCATTTTTCATTCATCTGATTTGCCAGAAATTTGTCTATTTTACTGATTTTTTGGAAAAAATGTACTGTTCAACTTAATTAACAATTCTTTTTTTTTTTTTTCCTGGTTCCTGTTCTAGTATTTTCAACTTTGATCTTCACTTCCTTTTTCCTGTTTTCTTCTTGTTATTATTTATAAACTTCTGCATTAAATAACTATTTCACCTAGTTTTGTCTTTTTTATTCATGAAAGAATTTAGATGTGAATTTTCCTCTTAGTGTAGCTTTATCACCATCCTGAGATTTTGATCTGTAGTGTCTACCATTTACTCTATGGTCTGTAATTATAATTAATATCTTTCTTCACTCAATATTTATTTGGGATAATATTACTTCATACTATGTTTAAACATTTGTTATTAGTTTATCATTTTATTGCACTGTAGTCATAGAAGATCACTTATGCCATCGCTTCTTCATGCTATCTACTGTGTTCATTTACTGCATCTCAGTATGTGTTCAGTTTCTGCAAATGAAACATGACAACTGAATACACTGCTTTCACAGTTTGTAGGAAATAGAACTATTGATATATGACCCCTTTCCAGTAATAATTAAAATCTTGAATGTCCTAGTTTATATCTATTCAATCTGTCTTAGATTGATAGTAGTAAGGTCTATCTCAATTCTATTTCTGTCATTTTCTCTCTGTGTGTGTGTGTGTGTGTGTGTGTGTGTTATTGAAAGCCTCTATGGGCCAGCGTGGATACAGCGGTGAACAAGAGACAAGTCTCTTGTTCTCATGGAATTTATATTCTAGTGTAGAGGGTAGGGGAGAGATAGACATTAAAGCAATAGATAATAATAAATAAGATAAACTCAGATAATATTAAGTTCTTTGAAGTACATAAAATAGGATGATATAATCGAGGGCAGTCAGGGTAGGTACTACACAGCTTTAAACAGAGTGTGAAGAGAAGACTGCTCTGAGGAGGTGATGTTTGAACTTACCCCTAAATCGTGAGGAAGGTCCAGCTGTGCAAGCTGTGGGGGAAGTGCTCACCACCGGGAGGGAACAGCAAATTCTAGGGCCCTGAGGAGGGAGAAGCTTGACTCCAGCTTGGTGGGCAAGTGGTTGGAGATGAGGTTGGAGATGCTGGGGTAGAGATCAGCTCTTGTGGGACACCATGAGCTCTGCTTTGGGATCTAGATTCAGCAGAATGTGACTGAGAGCAATCTAACAGTGGTACAAACAGAATAGAAGCAGATATAAATCACTCTCACCAAGTTCTCTGCTGCCATCTGGTTCATTGTTCTGAAATCCTAGAGTGTTGCCCTATCCATGTGGTTTACGTCCACATCTGCGCTCCACCCATCAGAAAGCCAAGGAAGGGGAAGGGAGCACAAGTCTTTGAAGAAGTTGCACCCAGCACTTCTACTTATGTCCCCTTGGCCAGAAGTTAGTCACGCGTTTGACCAGAAGTTGGTTATGTTGCCACACCCAGCAGCAAGGCATGTTGGGAAATGTAGTCTTTCTTTTGGACAGCTATGTTCCCAGATTCTTAAATTGAGGGGTTTGTTGCTATTAATAGTGAATTGACCCTTAGGGGAGAACGCTGTGTCTCAGGTCCCATCAAGACAAGGAGTTTGGTTGTGATTTTATGTAGAAGCAGTACTACTTGGAGTATGTTAAGCAATGGAGTGGTATATTTTAATTTACATGCAAAAAACATCACTACTGCTGTGTGAAAGGAATATAGGGGGGAAGAATGGGGCTGGGAACTCAGGAAGTTATTTCAAAAGTAGGAGAGACATGCTGATGGCTTACACTAGGGTGGGAGCAGCTGGGCAGTGAGAAGGGGGCAGGTACAGGCTTCATGTATTTTGAGTCTCTGCTTTTTGGTGGGTCCACATTTAAGATCGTATGTACTCTTACTGATCCTTTTGGTGGACTGATCCTTTTACTATTATTATGTAATGTCCTCTTTGCCTCTAGTACTTTGCTTGCTCTTAAGTCTACTCTACTGGATATTAACATAGCCACTCCTGCTTCTTAAAATTAATATTTGTATGGTATACCTTTTTCTATCCTACCTGTGTTGTTGAATTTGTAGTAAGTTTCTTGTAAACAGCATACAATTGAGCTGTGTTTTTTATCTATTCTGTCAGCCTGTTTTTTGATTGATGTAATTTGACTATTTCTATTTAATTTTTGAAGTGTGTCAGTCTGCCCTTTTATTATTTGTTTTCTCTTGGTTCTTGTTTTTCTTGTCTTATCTTCCTGCAGGTTACTTGAACATTTTTAAGAATCCCATCTTGATTTAGTTATAGTCTTTTTTTTTTTTTTTTTTTTTTGTGGTACACAGGCCTCTCACTGTTGTGGCCTCTCCCGTTGCGGAGCACAGGCCCCGGACGCACAGGCCCAGCAGCCATGGCCCACGGGTCCAGCCGCTCCGCGGCATGTAGGATCTTCCCAGACCGGGGCACGAACCCGTGTCCGCTGCATCGGCAGGCGGACTCTCAACCACTGCGCCACCAGGGAAGCCCCTAGTTATAGTATTTTTAAATGTATCTCTTTGTATAGTTTTCGTAGTGGTTGCTTTGGATATTACAGTATACATATGTGTCCTCACAATCTACTTGTATCAACATTTTGCCTCTTTGAGTGGAGTGTGAAAACAGCACTTGCATTTAGGTTCTTTTGCCTTCCCACTTTTAAATATCATTGCCTTGAGTGTCAGATGGTATTATAATTTTTGTCCCAATCATTAGATATTATTTATAAAACTCATGAGGAAAAGAATATTCTATCGTATGAACCCAGAATATTTTTATTCTTTCTGTTATTCCATCTTCCTTCTTGAGTCTCCAAGATTCTTTATTTCATCATTTCTTTTTCAGTCTGAAGAACTTCCTTTAGGCAGTTTTTAAGGATAAATTTGATAATGACCAATTCTTTTAGCTTTTCTTCATCTGAGAATGTTTTGATTTCCCCTCATTCCTAAAGGATAATTTTGTCAGTTATATACTGCAGATGATAGTTTTTTGTTTTTTGTTTTTTCTTTCTCAGAACTTGAAATACGTTATACCACTTCCTTCTGGTCGCCGTGATTTCAGAGGAGCAATCTGTTGTGTTTGAATTGTTTTCCCACTGTAGGTAATGCATCATTTCTCTCTGGCTGCTTTCCAAAATTTTTCTGAGTTTTTAATTTTTCAAAGTTTAATTATGAAATGTCTCGGAATGAATTTATTTGGGGTTCATCCATTTTGAGATATGATCAACTTCTTGAATTTGTAGATTTGTGTTTTTCACCAAATTTGGAAAATTTTAGCCGCTTCTTTGAACACTCTTTGCCTACCACTCTGTGATCCCTCCCTCTGGATTCAGATGAGTGTTGGAACTTTTTATTGTCCCACAGGTCCCTGAGGTGGTTATTTTTTTCATTTAGTCTATTTTCTTTCTTTTGTTCATATTGAGTGAACTCTGTTGATCTATCCTCAGTTCAGTGATTTTAACCTCTGTCCTCTCTACTCTGCTGTCCTGTCCAGCAACTTGTTTTATTTCTGCAATTGTATTTTTCAGTTCTGGAATTTTCATTTGGTTCTTTTTTATAACTTCTATTTCCTTGTTGAGATTTTCTCATTTTTCATTTGTTTCAAGAGAGCTCGTGATTGATTGTTGGATTTTTATGGTGCTTTCTTTAAAATCCTTGTCAGGTAATTTCAACATCCGATTCATCTCAGTGTTCACGTGCATTGAATGTCTTTTCTCATTCAAATTGTGATTTTCTTGGTCCTGGATGTGATGGGAGGTTTCTATTATGACCTGGACATTTTTCCTAATATATTAATGGATTCTGGATTCTATATGAATCTTTTATTTTAGTAGGCAGTCACCCTCTTTAGGATTAACACGCAGGTGGTATCTTACTTTTGTTGTGCCATGGTTCCAATGACAGCTTCATTTCAGAGCCTTTGTGGTGATATTTTGGTCTCCTTAGTTTATCTGGTGCCTGGGCTCCCATTAGTTCCTCCTCATGCTTCTCAAGGGGTGGAAAGGATTTCCTTAGGCGGGGATGACAGGTGTCTTTCCTTGGGGGAGAAGACCCTCGGGCAAGAAAGGAGTGGTTTCCTTAGCCAAGCGTGTCTCGTGGTGGGATTCTCCCCTGCCTCTGGGGAACAAACAGTGCTTCCCAGGCCTTGCTGAGATCCCATGTGCTTGTTGAGATCCATTTGATCCAATGCATCCACAATGAGATCCATTTTGCCGTTGCCCCCAGTCTCTGGGCAGGGGTGGGGGGTTTCCATCCCATGGAGACAGAGGTTTCCTGGGTCCGGCCATTTGTCTGGGTGAAGGTCCTTTTTGCTGTGGTTACCTTGTTAATCCCTATAGGTGAGGGGAATTTCAAGCCTGCTAGGGAAGGAAAGCACTTCCCTTGTCTGTTTATTGTTAGTGAGGCTCCCAGTAGATCCCCATGGCCCTTTGTGGCCTTGCCTGATGTGATCTAAGGGACTCCCAGGCAGTCCGGGGGAGGACTGAGCCTACCTTCTGTTGCTAGGTTCAGGGACAGGAAATGTCACATATAGATTGCTTTCTTCTCTTGGGTGGGAGAATGTAAAATGTCCTGCCACCATGTTGTTCCTCCAGTGCTGGGCCCCAAACTGGTTCAGCTTCCTCTTAGCATCTTTGGGAGTTCTCCTTTGGTTATCTCTCACATTATTTCCACAGGTTATAGTTGTAGTTGGCAGGGAGAAGCAGGGAGAAATGGGTCTATACCATGTTGCCTGGGCTAAAAGTCCAATTATTACTAATCAGCTCCTTTAATCATTAAATACTCCTTTTCCAGAATATTTTTGGTCTTGGTGTTTAGTTTTGTCACCACGTTTACAACAGTTAATTTTGCTTATCTCAAAGCAGTTTTTATTTACACTGTCATTGCTTTATACTTTAAAACTCTTATATTTGAATTGTTCGTTATAATTCATTTCTCAGTTGACTGGAGAACTTTTATGTGTCTGTAATTTTTCATAGTGGGGATCAGAGGATTACTTAAGAGAGGTGTTTTTCAAGCCCTTTGCAGACTTAAAAATATCCTTCTGTTAACTTTGCTCATGAAGGAAAAATGGTTGAATATAGAGTCCTTGGGTCATAAAATGTTAACCTCAATATCCTATAATCATTTTTCATAGTATTTTACATAGAACTCTGCTTTTCCAGAAGCTTCCTAGAAGGAAAATGCAAGTTCCTTGGTCAAACAAATTATAGAAATGCTTCCTATTTCAAGCAGTTCATCTCTTGGAGGTTCATAATGTCCATTAGTTCAGTGAAAACTCTGATACTGCCTTCATTTGAGAAACTGATTTAATTTTGTTTAGCCTGTTGCTGCAATGATGACGGTGGACTCCCTTTTTTTAATTTATTTATGGCTGTGTTGGGTCTTCGTTTCTGTGCGAGGCCTTTCTCCAGTTGCAGCGAGTGGGGGCCACTCTTCATCGCGGTGCGCGGGCTTCTCACTGTCACAGCCTCTCGTTGCGGAGCACAGGCTCCAGACGCGCAGCAGGCTCAGTAGTTGTGGCTCACGGGCCCAGTTGCTCCGCGGCATGTGGGATCCTCCCAGACCAGGGCTCGAACCCGTGTCCCCTGCATTAGCAGGCGGATTCTCAGCCACTGCGCCACCAGGGAAGCCCTGGACTCCCTTTTTTGTGCTTTTCCTATTAATACTTATATGCTTAATACTTTCAGTTATAAGTAAGAGGAAACCTAACCCTAGATTAAATGGTAGACGTAGATCTAATTTAGTAAGAAGTCTGGAGTGGGCTGTCGGGACGGAGCGCAGGCTCAGTAATGTCATCCCGGGCCTCTGAGCCTCAGTCTTCCATTCCCCATTCTCAGCCTGTTGGAAGCTCGTCTTCATTCATGTTGCCTTCTGGATGCAAGACAGCTGCTAAAGCTTTGGACACCAGAACTGTAGTAGGAATGGGATGGAGGAGGCAGAAAAAGGTCTTTTTCTGAGAATGGTTCTTTCTTAAAACCATTTAAGGCTCCCAGCAGGTTTTCCCTTTCAATCTCATCAGCCAAACAGAACCACACACCTAGCTGCAAGGGAGGCTGAGAAGATGGGTACCTGGCAGAGAAGAATGTGATAGCTTAGATCTGTTATGATCCACCCTTGGGGTTCGACTCATTGTTCTGAATCAAATCAGGTTTCTTTAAGAAAGCAAGATGGCAGGTTACTGGCTGCTGGGTACACCACAAATGGTGCCCGCCACAACCTTCCTCTAAGTAAAACGGCAGGCAGGATGCATCACTGGAAATACTTTTAGGTATCTGTCCACTGTGTTTTGTACTTTGTAGGGAGGAAGTTGGAGGATGTCTTGATTATATCCCTCATAGAGAACCTATTTTGTTTTGCCCGATGCTTATAACTTTTCTTATTTATTTATTTAAAATCATATTAGGTAGAATGAGTCTTTTTTATTACTTTGCCTGGATCTCAGACCGCTCTTCCGATATGTGAACTCAGGCCTTTCTTCCACCCAGTACAGTTTTCTATTATTATCTATTAAATTATTGCTTCTTCTCTTACTGTTTTGTTTTCCTCCTGTGCGACCGATAAAATTCTTATCGGTTGAACTTCCGTTCCCTTCTTTCTTATTTGTCAGTTCCTCTCTGTTTCATTCCTTTCCCCCCCTAATTCTGAGAAGGTCTAAAGTTGGTCCTTTGCATATGAATCCTGGATCACCTTCAATGTAATTTTAATTTTGCTCTTGGCTTTTGAGTTTCTTAACAGTCTTTGTTTTTTTTTTCCTTCCTTATTTAAATTTCCTTTTCTGTTTCTTTCTTTCTTTCAGCATTTTTCCCCTATAGCTTCCTATTTCTGTTCCATAGTGACCACATCCTCTTGGCTATTTTGAAGACTCTAAGGTATTTTAAAGTATCATTTTTTTGAGAAAAAAATGATTTTTTCAGAGTTATTGTTCCCCCTGTAATCAGGGTGATGTTTATTTTCCCTTGTTCTTCATTATCTTTTCAAAAGTACTATGTTAACATTTTTTTCTGATCCACGTTGCCCCAATGTCCTGGGATTTGTCACAGAGCACAGAAGTTGTTTAGCGTGGTTTCCTGGCTTTTTCAGGACTGATTGTCCTCTCGCGGCTCAGATGGTGTAGTTGGTGGTTTCTTTCCACATTCATCCCCAGGACCATGGCCATTAGTGGAAAGTCCTCCCAGATTTTGGCCTGTGGTCTTCTCTTATCTTCAGTTCACAGTTGGTCTGGCTGCCTCTCCTTTTTATTTACTCCTGTGTATATTCTTTGGGGAAATTAGCAAGCAAATTTAGTTTGACACTGGGCCAGCACTCATATCCAGTTGGTGGAGACTTGAGAAATTCCCAGGAAGGCAGTATGCGGTAATAGGAAAAAGCCCAGGGCTTTTGAGGCAGACAGTCTTCCTCCCAGATCTGCCTCTCGCTTGCTGTGTGACTGTAAGCTCGTTACTGTACCACCTGGAGCCTCTGCTTCCTTAGCTGTAATAGGAATATCCAGGTGACAGTGATACTGAGAATCAAATGAAAACCGCATCTGAGGAGCTTGTAAGCTCTGTCCCCTCCCTCCTGTTCCCGGTGCTCCACAGTGAAACAGCAAGCATCCAGACAGACTTCTCGCAGATAGCTCTGCTCTCATGGCCCAGACACTGTCCTGTGCCCGGACCCCATTCTCCTAGTGGGGACTTCTTCGTATTGAGAGACCCATTCCACATGGACAGTGGGCTGGGATGCTGAATATCTTTCCCGAGATACCCCTCTGCCGACTTTTCTCTGCCAGGCAGGACTCTCTCAATGTTCCTTTTTGAGAGTCTGATTAATGTAATGGTTAGGATCACAGGCTGCTTGTGAGTTTTGGGTCTGCCTCTGATGGGCTGTGGGACCACAGTCAGACTCAGTGTCCTCCTCTCTGCTTCATTCTCCTCATCTTGAAAATGGCGATAGGGATCTACATGGGTTAACTGCCATGTGAAGCCCTTAGATCACTTCCTGGCACATGGCAAGTATGATATCAGTGTTTGCTACCATGGTGATGATGATGATAATGATGCTGATGTTGATGCTGATGGCGGCCACCAGCATCATTGGCATTAGACCTTCCTGCTGCAGACCGCCACATCTGGACACACCCCTTTCTGCGAGCCTGATGCAATCATCATCGCTGCATCACCCCTCCTTGCCCCACTACCCCTGTGCCTGTTGGCCCCCTGAGTTGCACTTGATTCCCTTCCTGGTCTTCCTTGCCCTACAGCGGTCACCTTGTCCACTCCCAGCTATATTTGCACCAACACTGTGAAAGATGAAGGATGGCGACTGCAGAGTCTCTGTCCTTGGAGATGTTGCAAAAGAGACAAGCCCGCCGTCCGGAAAGATTTAGACATTTATCTGCCTACAGGCAAGAGACTGAACAGATGCTCCTTCAAGGTCATGCCTCTGCTCAAAATCTTCCAAAGGCTCCACTTCTCCCTCAGGACAGAGCCCAGGTTCCCAAACTCCTTCCCATCTGCCCTACTCACCTCTTGAGCCCAGGGCCCCAGGCAATGCCCTCAAAAACCTCCCCAGGGAGACTCCAAAACTACTCAGAGTCCTGGCCACACCCCACGTCCTCGTGCCTCCAAGCCTTCCTTGCCCAGACAGCCCCTCCCTTCCTGCCTGCATCCCTAAACCTGGGGAAACCCTAGGCATCCCCACCAGGAGATCTAGCCTGCGTGTCCTTCAGCCCCCACTGGGGAAACAGTTGGCCTGCCCATCCCTGGGGCCCTGCTCCCCAGTCCCCACAGCCTCCACTTATGTAACAGCACGTGGACCATCGGTCTGAAGCAGTGATTTCTTATGGTAACAGGATGCTGAGTAAGCACCATTTGTGACATCACCAAAGTACAACTTTCTGTCCTCTGTTGCCCTTTTACAACGCATCTGGTCCCAGTCACTCTGCCCCTAGATGAAAACCCTGGCAGCCTGTGACTTTTTGTTCACAAGACCCTTAAGAATGAGATATTTAGCTGATACAGAAAAGCACAGAGCAAATAGAACAAACACGGTGTTACATAACCCATCACCCATATTGAGCAAATGGTAACGTGATGCAATATTTGCTTCAGAATTTCTTAAGAAATTCAATATTATAGACACGGGCTCATGTTCCTTCCTTTCGCCCATTAAGCTGAAGTTGGTTTTTATCTTTTCTATTCATATTTTTAGACTTTTACTTTGTACGTACGGTCTGTGAACAATCGTTTCTTTTACTGCTTTACATGAAAGGTATCAATTGGAGGGGGCGCCTAGAAAGATCAAGACTTTCATCTCTACTCAGCCAGATTTCCGTGCACTCTGTGTGTCTAGAACAAGGTCTCATCCTAACGTTTCATCTAAGTTGTATAATATTGTAACTCGCTGGGTTTTTGTTTTTATGCAAGATGCTTTTTAAGGTTTATCCATGTTGATGTGTAGATCGAGATTATTTTAAGTGCTGCGAAGCAGTCCGTTGTACCATCAGTGAGCTCGTCAGTCTCACACCCTGGGTCATTTAGACTGTTTCCAGGTTTTTGTTATTATAAAGTAGTGCTGCTATTAAAATCTCCTTAAGTACCTGTGCATGAGTTTCTCCAGGACATGTACCTGGAATTAGAATCGCTGTGTTCTGGGGATACACGTCTTCAGCTCTGTTAAGAATTGTCCAGTTGTTTTCCAAGAGCTCGTTTCAATTTACAACTCTACCCATACGTCATGTGGCCCCACTTACCCGCATCCTTGGCAACTTAATCTCTGCCAGGATGCAGAATGTGAAATGGTATTTCTTGGTTGTTTTCGTTTGTTCTGCCTGTAACGCTGGAGAGGGTGACCATTTTCCCCCATGCGTATTGGCCATTTGGGTTTTCTCTTTTGTGACTTGCCCACTTATATTCTTTGCCAGATTTTCAATTTAGTGGTGTGTCTTTTTTCTTATTTATTTGTTGGACTCATTGTTCTACTTCTAGGTGACTCAGTTCTCCTGGGTACTAGCAAAGGTAGAGAGAATAATTTAAGCCTGGATTGTTACAAACTCAAGCCAAATCACCACTTCCCCCAGGACAGAGAGAACTTTCGTTTTTTCTCCAGTAGAAGAATCTAGATGAAATGAATAAAACAGTCAAGATAGCGTAGCTCGGTAACTGCTGGATTGGTAACTCCATGGTTTATTTCTTAACACTGGTGTAGCCAGCCTCACTGTATGTTGGAACTGGTCTGCATTACCTGTATGCTCTTCTGAGGTCTTGGGGGCCAGTTAACCCTTCTATATACAACTCAAGGTGTTCCCCTTTATGACACCATTTTTTGCTACTTTTGCTATGGTGATTCTTAAAGGGGACTCACTAAATCTCTTCAGATTACTGTTTATTTCATGGGATGCGTGTTCCCGACGCCATGGTAGCCCAGCATGGATGACACACCTTGCAGCTTTGATAGAACATTTAACCCTGCTTGGTTGTATTCCTACTATTTTCTCAGCCTCCTTATTTGTATGGTCGAAAGGATCTCAACCATTTCACGCTTCTGCCTGTTAGTTCTTACTCTTTCCTGCACCCCACCCCCCGAATGAGCTCTGACCTTTCTACAAGGCCTGGGGGACCTGTTCTGTTTTACCTGAATCTAGTAACTTCACTGGCTAGGTGGCCATAATGCTTTTCTTGACCTCACTGCAAGAGATCGTTCCTTTGATTAATTTTTCATACATACTTAATAATTTATAGACATTTTTGAGAAGATTAGCTACTATTTTTTTTGATTCGGTTTACTGTCTCCCTACTTTTTAGATTCTAATGTATTAATGTCTGCTCTTTTAATGTAGTTCCAGTCTATGTATTTTCACCACTGCTGTGTATTTTTCCTCAGGTTCGTTTTTGTAAGTAGCATATAGCTGGATTTTTTAAAATCCAACAAGTTAGTCTTTGTGAAATACATAAGTTTAGCCCACTTCCTCTCTCTCTCTCTCTCTCTCTCTCTCTCTCTCTCTCTCTGTGTGTGTGTGTGTGTGTGTGTGTGTGTGTGCGTGTGTGTGTGTTTGAGACTGTAGACCTGTAGACACTTTAGGACTCATTTGTACCATCCTCATTTTGTGTTTTCTCTTTCCCGTTGGATGGATGATATTGTTACCTATTGAATAGATTACTCCCCCCTTTTTTTCTTTCCTGCTTGGAAGGTATACATTGTACACTTGTATAAATTGTATTTGTGTTATTTTACACACAAAACATATGCTTAAGAATTTCAAACAAAGTTCAGAGTTATTTAGCATCTGTAGGATTCGAAGTTAGACCATGACCACCTTTTTCCTACTCTTGACAATTGTTGTCTAGAATTTGGGTGGCGCTGATTATCACCAAGGGCAGCTTGGCTCACGCCCTGGTGTGAGGTTTGTCTGCATCCCCTGGCCTCCCTAGAATTGGTACTGTTTCAGCCCCAGGCGTGGTTGGAATCTTGTGGTCTCCTCTCCTGTGTAGGGAGCCCTGTCTCAGTGTCTGGTCTCAGCAGTGAGACAAGTTCAGGTTCCTCGATTCACATAGGGCAATTCTACCTCTTTACCCAGCAGGACAGATGCTCCCCACCTCTGTCTGTTTCTACCCCTGAAGCCAGCAGCCCTCGGGGTCACTGCCATTTTCTACATTACATTTGTTCTCCATGTTTGGCCCATGGAAATGATGCCTTTGTTCTCGAGTAGGACTATGTCTTTCCTTCTCCTTACTCATATTGGAGTGGGGTGGGGAGTGGTGCTCAAAGCATGTCCTTCTAGTGCCAACTTGACTGGTGCCTTCTTGTTGGATTTTGAGTTTCCTGAGGGTAAGAAGCACTTTTTTTCATTTGTGTGTTCCTATTAGGAAGAGCACTGTGCCAGGTTTATAAAGTCGTGTCAAGAACTCTGATGGATCTGAGATTTGATACCACTTGCAAGCTATCAAGTGAGCCTGCCATGGTTTCCTGAATGCCGGCAGGAGACATGATACTTGGTCAGAGACAGGGACCATTGCTGACAGCAATAGCGATAGCAGGTTACCATCATTTTTAGCTGGTTCTCTGAACCCCAATTCCCACTAGGAGAGCCTGGCGTCACCTGCATCCAATTATAGGTGAGGACCCCAGAGCTTAAGGAAACTGAATCTTTTATAACAGGCAGTAAGCCGACCTGCCTTTGTCCTAGAGAGACACACCGTCTTAACATACTGGACCATAATTAAACTTGCCCTTTGGAGGGAGACGTTATATCTTCAAAGGCTGTTCTCTCTACAAACATCCTTGGGAAGATAGTCCTGAGCAACGGTGAGCAGTGCCTGTGCTATAAGATGTACAGAAATGTGAGAGACACAGGCAGAATTGTAGCTGTTTGCTAAAGTCTTCTCTGCGGTTCCATTGTGTGTATAATGCATTATAGTAATAGCTGTATAGGAAAAGCACAACAGGCATAGGAATGGAGGGCGGGTCTGCAGTGTTGCCCGTGCTCTGTGGCAGTGAATGCAGGGAGAATCTGGTTTCTTTTTATGTGCAATAACAAGATAGGCAATAGGACGAGGCAAAGGCCCGTCAAGAATGGGTCCCCTGAACTTGAGGATATGGGGAGGGGGAAGGGTAAACTGTGACAAAGCGAGAGAGAGGCATGGACATATATACACTACCAAACGTAAGGTAGACAGCTAGTGGGAAGCAGCCGCATAGCACAGGGAGATCAGCTCGGTGCTTTGTGACCACCTAGAGGGGTGGGATAGGGAGGGTGGGAGGGAGGGAGACGCAAGAGGGAAGAGATATGGGAACATATGTATATATATAACTGATTCATTTTGTTGTGAAGCTGAAACTAACATACCATTGTAAAGCAATTATACTCCAATAAAGATGTCAAAATGAAAAAAAAAAAAAAAAAGAATGGGTCCCGTGAGGACTCCACAACCCCTGCTGCTCAGCCCAGGAGCCACAGCTCGTGCTGTCTCCACCCTCAGTGCTGGTCACGGCTTCACTGCCAGCTCCATAAAGAACTCTCAAGAGTCCCTGATTTTGTGCAACATGGGCTCAGGAGTCAAGATCCTGCATGAATGCATCTGGTGGAACAAACCTTAGGTATAGAAGCTGACTTTTTGAGGATTTATTCTGAGAAGTGGGCTCAGATTCCCACCAAGACACTTATGGTAGGGAAGTTTCCAGACGTAAGAAGGGAACTCAGATCCTGAGCCTGTTCTTTGCTTTAGCACACATCTTTAGTAGCAGCTTGGCTTTGATTCAGGAGCTGGTGGACATGAAGACAGGTGATTTTGTTTTTCTTTGCGTTGCTTTTTGTAAGCACCATGGCACGTACATGTATCAGGTAAAGCCCCTGCAGGTATCCATCACCCATGGGACAGGCCTGTCAGGCTGAGTATCATACACCAGCCCCGCTGACTGTAAAATCTGGTGGGAGGAAGCAGGTAACCTAACCTCAACAAACACACGTGTTTTCAAATACGATAAAGTGTCCAAGGCAGGACCCAGTTCCCCTCCCACTTCTGGGGACATCTCAGCCGTTCCTCACCTGGCCCTCTTTTCCCAGCTGATGTGAACCTGGGCAAGATTCCATGTACGAATCTGCAGAGGCTACGGTTGCTTGAGGACAACATCCCCTGATATTTCTGTGTTTGGGGAGGGGCCAGCTCTGGGAGAAAGAGCAGAGCTCAGCACTGGGAGTGTGTGGCCCCAGACCATCCCCATCACTTACCTCTCTGAAGGAAGGGCCGCCTAGGATGTCCAATCCAGCTGCCAGATTTGCCTTTTCCTCTGGTTTCTCAGTCAACCCTGCTCGGGGACACTACAGTGTCCATGACCCTTTTGTCATTGGCATGCCCCACTTGAGCAGCTTTTTCTTTACCCTCAGATATTTCACACCCCTCTATCCTATGACACGTTTTTGTTCTTGACTGCAATCATTGTCCAAAGTCAAGGGTTGACCCAGGCCCAAGTACCAAAAAGAAAAAAAAAGGATTTATCTCAAGAACCCTCTAAATCAGTTGTGCATAGTTGGAAATTGTCTCTCATGGAGCCCTAAGTCTGGCGTAGAGTGTACTTGAGATCTCAAATAGAAACACCTTAATATAGCTGATAATAGTGTTTCATACTGGAACTGATATGAAGAGAAGATGAAGGAGCAAGAGGGTGTGGAAGTCAAGGCATAGAAGAGGGACCACGGGGCACAGAGCTTTCAAGAGCAAAGGAGTTTCCCATGAAGCACCTGGTAGATGTTGGGTGTGGGTCATGTCAGGAAAATTAACAAGGGGCGATGAATGGGAGCGGGAACATAAGTACTGATTTTGACATTGGACTTAAACTTCATTCTTTTTTTTGTATTTCTAAAATTGAGATGTAACAGATTATAACACCATATTACTTTCAGGTGAACAACATAATGACTTGATAGTTGTATATATGGTGAAACGATCACCACAGTAAGTCTAGTTAACTTCCATCACCACACGTAGTTGCAAATATTTTTTTCTTGTGATGAAAATTTTTAAGATCTTCTCTCTTAGCAACTTTCAAATACATAATAGAGTATCATTAACATAGTCACCCTGCTGTACATTGCATCCCCAGGACTTATTTATTTTATAACTGGAAGTTTGTACCTTTTGGCCCGCTTCACCCATTTCACCCACCCCCACCCCCTGCCTCTAGCAATCGCCAATCTGTTCCCTGTATCTAGGAGTTTGGGGGTTTTGTTTGTTTTTAGATCCTACGTATAAGCAAGATCATACAGTATTTGTCTTTCTCTGTCTGACTTATTTCACTTAGCATAATGCTCTCAGGATCCATCCACATTGTTGCAAATGGCAAGGTGTCTTTTTTTATGGCCGAATAGTATTTCACTGTGCTGTCCGTATATACCTGTGTATGTATGTGCCACATCTTCTTTATCCATTCATCCATCGATGGACACTTAGGTTGCTTCCATGTCTTGGCTACTGTAATTAATGCTGCAGGGATTGTGGGGATGCAAATATCTTTTTGAGTTAGCACTTAAACTTCATTCTTTCAAATGACTGAGGACAGAGGTGTGGCCGACCAGAGGCACAAATGTCACATGGGGAGCAAAGCGGGAAAGAGGCTAGAACATGCTCAGGTTCCCTCCTGAATGTGTACCCCAGCTGCAGCATCTCTCCCTGGGCCTGCTTGTCTGGGGTAGGTCTGCCCAGAGAAGCACACTTATGAATGTACATCACCCTCCTTTCCGATGAGAGGTCGTTGAGCCAGGGACTAATTGGATTCGGTGGAAGGCCCAGCAGATGTGAAGCCCTGCTATGGGCTCCTGGCTGGAGGACAGGACCTTCTTCCCTGAGACAGGAGGTTAATGAAAACACAGAGCAGAATATCTCAGGAGCCTTGGTCCCAGCTGCCAGAGCTGCTGCGCAGTTGGAGCCCGTGCTGGCTCCCAACCTAGTTGCTAATCTGAGCATCACTGCCGGGTCCAGGCGGGGGCTGCAGGGCTGTGAGCAGAGCCGGGACCAGTTGTGACCAGCTCTTCTCCTCCGGTGCTGGGAAAGTTCCTTCCAACCAACAGTGGGGTCAGGGAAAGAACATCTGCTCCTACATTTTCCGAGTCACAGCTGTCTCTGCTGACGGCTCATTCCTTAGAACTTATTCTTGCCGGCTCATCCAGGTCACCGAGTTTCACAGCGGTCACTCTTGTCCACAGATTCTGTCCTAGAGCCTCTAGGGGTGGAATGATCAGTCAATATAGCGGCAGACGAAAACACCCAAGAGATCAGTGGGGCAAGGGCCCAAAAGCCAGGGAGAACCTGGCCATTCATTCCTTCCCAGGAGACAAGCAAGTAGCATGGTAGCTCTGCCTTAACCCTAACCCTAACCCTAACTGCAAGGACGATCCAAGTTAATAGAGATGATCATTTGTTGACTACATATTTGGTTGTGCTGCATCATTTCAGACCACATAGGGAAGGTCAGCCTGAGTTCGTTAGAGATATCTCATTACTTAGCCATTTTCAAGAAATGGGGTTTTATCACAGCATTTCCCCACATTTTTTTTTTTTTAACATCTTTATTGGGGTATAATTGCTTTACAATGGTGTGTTAGTTTCTGCTTTATAACAAAGTGAATCAGTCATAC
Source organism: Delphinus delphis (assembly GCF_949987515.2). Taxonomy (NCBI): domain Eukaryota; kingdom Metazoa; phylum Chordata; class Mammalia; order Artiodactyla; family Delphinidae; genus Delphinus; species Delphinus delphis. Next base: position 74,295,787 of record NC_082697.1, read on the forward strand.
ATAAACATATGTTCCCATATGTCTTCCCTGTTGCGTCTCCCTCCCTCCCACCCTCCCCATCCCACCCCTCCAGGCTGTCACAAAGCACCGAGCCAATATCCCTGTGCCATGCGGCTGCTTCCCACTAGCTATCTACCTTACTGCATTTGTTACTATGTATATGCCCATGACTCTCTCTCGCCCTGTCACAGCTCACCCTTCCCCCTCCCCATAACCTCAAGTCCGTTCTCTAAGAGGTCTGCGTCTTTATTCCTGCTTTACCCCTAGGTTCTTCATGACATTTTTTTCTTAAATTCCATATATATGTGTTAGCATACGGTATTTGTCTTTTTCTTTCTGACTTACTTCACTCTGTATGACAGACTCTAGGTCTATCCACCTCATTACAAATAGCTCAATTTCGTTTCTTTTTATGGCTGAGTAATATTCCATTGTATATATGTGCCACATCTTCTTTATCCATTCATCCGATGACGGGCACTTAGGTATACAGACTGCCAACAAACACATGAAAGAATGCTCAACATCATTAATCATTAGAGAAATGCAAATCAAAACTACAATGAGATATCATCTCACACCAGTCAGAATGGCCATCATCAAAAAATCTAGAAACAATAAATGCTGGAGAGGGTGTGGAGAAAAGGGAACACTCTTGCACTGCTGGTGGGAATGTGAATTGGTTCAGCCACTATGGAGAACAGTATGGAGGTTCCTTAAAAAACTACAAATAGAACTACCATATGACCCAGCAATCCCACTACTGGGCATATACCCTGAGAAAACCAAAATTCAAAAAGAGTCATGTACCAAAATGTTCATTGCAGCTCTATTTACAATTCCCCACATTTTTGTATGTCGAAGGTAATTAGAATTAACTGCTACCTTTAAAAAGTGTTTTTAAATGGAAGCTCTGAGACACATTGATAATTAACATCATATACCCTAAATTAAACTGCCAACATCCCTAGCAGTTTTCTTCTTTCTCAAGTTACTTAAACATAGCTGTGTAATTGTGTTTACCCAATTTGTTTGCCCAGGCAGCTCTTTTATCAGTGATAATGAAGAGGAAGACTTAAGCCCTACTTGCATCAAATTATCATAAGTACTAAATTTGCCCAGTTAAAAATTCTTAACGGAGGTTTACAGTTTATAAGTGCATTGTTGGTTTAAAAAACCTACATCTTGAGCAAAGAGAAGACACATTTCTGTTCTAATGACACAGTGAGTCTACTGTCTGTTGGCTCACAGACCCATATCCGCCAACTTATTCTTTTTGTGTGTGTGTGGTGTGAACATCAGAAACAGAGAACCCCTAGAGCAGAATTCAGTTCTCAGGAAATGTGTCTGTTAAGTAGCGCAGGATTATTTTTTCTGAAACGTGTTGCGTACCTACCTGTTCTGGGTGCTGTGAGACCACCAACCATATCAGTGTCTACCCTCAAGGAACTCACCACCCAGTTTGGGGATGATGGGAGGGGTTCAAGGAGTAAGCATGTTGGTGACCTGCCGGGCACCGCCTGGTCCTCAGTGCTGGGCACCTGGCCTTTTTGTGAGCTGCAAAATCTCGGAAACACACGGGAGATCACAAGAGATCACACTCTGGCCACGTCCGCTGCAGGTCTCCAAACCATCCTCTCCTGATTGCAGCTAAGACAGCAGATGCTTGACTGCTTTACAGGAATCGAATTAGAGGCATTAAAACGCCTATCAATCACTGCCAAGCACACGTGCCAGTGAAGCTTGATGTCAAAAGCTCTACGGTAATAAACGGTGAATAGCTCATTAAAACCCAGTAACTTCCCTAAATTGAAAATTGATTGCTCCCACCCGGCACACCTTCTAAATCTCATCTGAGAGCTTTGTCTGATACCATTTATCACTCGTGACAAAATATGAATGGAGAGGGCTTCCCTGGTGGCGCAGTGGTTGAGAGTCCGCCTGCCGATGCAGGGGACGCGGGTTCGTGCCCCAGTCTGGGAAGATCCCACATGCCGCGGAGCGGCTGGGCCCGTGAGCCATGGCCGCTGAGCCTGCGCGTCTGGAGCCTGCGCTCCGCAACGGGAGAGGCCGCAACAGTGAGAGGCCCGCGTACAGAAAAAAAAAAAAAAAAGTGTGAACGGAGAAGTGGACACGCCTTTGGCCAAATTATCACACTTTGGTTGTGTTTTTTTCTGTGTTACGTGGAGGTGACTGAACTCTCTCCTAGCAGACAAAAATAGAAGAGGAGATTAAAATGTTCTCCTTTCAGATATAAACTAAAACAATTTTTAAAAAATGGGTTAGACTTCCGTATCATGATTCCCCAGAAAGGCCCCCGTAACTTGATATCTTTTAGGCAAAGCAACTTTGACATCAGATGCACACTAAGTTTCTTTTCCCCAAACATGCAACAAAATGCAAATGGTTGCTATTGAAACATCCTATGGGGAGTTCAGAATTAGCTGCATGTCATCGTTGAGCTTTGGGCCTGTGTAGCCCTGGAAGGCTGAAGGTTTCAAAGGGATATGAAAATTCCAGTATATTAGGGTCCAGATATATGGAGGCCATTGTGTGTCCATTTGCTGGATTCATTTGTGGGTATTAGACCTGTATTCAGCTCTTTTTAGTTGGGCTGAACTTGGACAGTTAGATGAAATACTCCGACCCTCTGTTTCTTCACTTGTACAATGGGGAGAATAGTATAATACTGTTTCTTACAGTTGTTGTGAGGATCGAGTGAATAAGGTACATAAAATACCTAGTTTGGTACTTAGCGCACAGTAGGTACTCAATAAATATTTGTTTATTGTTTTGAGCCCTTCCCACTTCTTTGTTTGCCCCCAGCTTTATTGAGATGGAATTGACATATCACACTGTGTAAATTTAAGGTGTACAATGTGATAATTCGATACGCATATATATTGGGAAATGATTCCACACTAAGATTAGTTAAGACCTCCTTCACCTCACATAGTTACCTTTTTTTACATTGTTGTTGTTGTGATAACATTTAGGATCTACTCTCTTAGCAATTTTCAAGTGTGTAATATACAGTATTGTTAACCTTAGTCATACTATACATTAGAACTCCAGAACTTATTCATCCTATAAGCGGAAGCTTGTACCCTTTGACCAACATCTCCCCATTTCTCCCTGCCCCTGGCAACCACCAATCTACTCTCTGTTTCTATGAGTTCAGCTTTTTTTAGATTCCACATATAAGTGAGACCAGACCATCTTTTTGAAAAGAATTTTATTGGAGTATTATTGATCATGCCATCTTTGTCCTTCTCAATCTGACTTATTTCTATCTGACTTACCCTCAGGGTCCGTTCATGTTGTCGCAGATGGCAGGATTTCCTTCCTTTATGGCTGAATAATATTCCATTGTGTGTGTGTATGAAATATGCGCCCCCAAGTGGCACTGATATTTTTAATGGTAGTTCTATTTTTAATTTTTGGAGAAAGTTCTATTTTTAATTTTTGGAGGAACCTCCCTACTGTCTTCCATAGTGGCTACACCAATTTACAATCCCACCAACAGGAAAGGGTTCCCTTTTCTCCACACCCTCGCCAACACTTGTGATCTCTTGTTGATAATGGCCACACTAACAGGTGTGACGTGGTATCTCATTGTGGTTTTGATTTGCATTTCCCTGATGATTAGTGATGTTGAGCACCTTTTCATATACCCCTTGGTCATTTGTGCATCTTCTCTGGAAACACGTCTATCAAGGTTCTTTGTTTTTGGCCTCTTTTATACTGTGCCTTCCAGTAAACACACTCACTTAACGGGTCTTCTTTTGTAGCTGTGCCTGTAATTCCCACTCATACTACAGAGTTGCTTTTACTCTTTCCTTTGCTCAGTTCCTAGTTTGGTTGTTAGACCTAAAATGTCTTCAGGATGTTTCTCACCAGTTACTTGTGGCTTTTGGGGTTGCCAGGGAAACCCACGCTGCCTTGGAACCTAGGCATTCAAGCCAACCTGAAATTCGCTCTCAATTTTGCAGAACCAATAACCCTCGGTTCCTTGTACTGATGGACGTGAGTTTTAAGTCGTAGGTCTGACTGCTTGGCAAAGACTGGGCTTTCTCAAATGGGAAAATGCCAGGATGATGCTGGCTTGGGCTCTTTCATGAATAAGTAGCACTTCTCTTTCTCGGCTTTTTATTGAAAATGTCATGAGCTTTATTGCCTAAGTGTTAAAGCACAAGGACAAAGGGGGAAATCGCTTAAACTTCCATTCAGAGAGTGCTGTATAGCCAGCCTGTTTCCAGAGGGCAAAAAAGGGCAGCTGGCTGACCAAGAAAAGGGTGTATTTTGCAAATATGAGTCGTAAAACTCTAAATATAATTTTGTATTTTATTTTTTAAGGGCCTGTATGAACGTCTGCTTGCTACAACCTTTTTACTTGTCCTGACATATTGGGATTATGATACAACTTAATATAACAAAACAAATTGATGAGGAAGAATATGATGGTGTTTGCTTAGTCAAAGTAAGTTTGTTTCACATTGGAAGGGTACTGTTTTCTCATAAGATTAAGTAACTACTGAATCTTGGGATTACAAGGGAGCAACCATGTGTCTAAATGAATCTTTATACGACATCCTAGCCAAGTGATTTTCCAACTTGTGTTTGGTTATATCCACTGCCAGAAACTCTTTCTTCAGACAATACCTTGCATCTGTGCTGTGCTACATTAGAAATATATCTCTTAACATGGATGGACCTAGAGATTGTCATACTGAGTGAGGTTAAGACAGAGAAAAACAAATGTCGTATATTGCTTATATATGGAATCTAAAAAAATGGTACAAATGAACTTATTTACAAAACAGAAATAGAGTCACAGATGTAGAAAACAAACTTATGGTTACCGGGGGGAAAGGGGGAAGAGGGATAAATTGGGAGATTGGGATTGACATATACGCAATACTATATATAAAATAGATAACTAGTAAAGACCTGCTGTATAGCATAGGGAACTCTTCTCAATATTCTATAATGACCTATATGGGAAAAGAATTTTAAAGAGTGGATATATGTATATGTATGACTGATTCACTTTGCTGTACACCTGAAACTAACACAACATTGTAAATCAACTATACTCCAATAAAAATTGGAGAAGAAGAAGAAATATATTTCTTACATTAAGCCCCAATTGGTCCTGGTATAGTGTCTACCCATTGGTTTCATTTCTAATCCAATAGGACGAGTCAGAATTAATTCACCTCTCTTCTACCTGACAACCTGTAAAATTCTTGGAGACAGCTTTTGTATTTGCCCTGTCTTTTCTCTTCTCCAGGATAAACTTTCTTGGTCCTCTGTTTCCTACGTACCCTTCTGTTTACTTTTTCGCAATAATGCTATCTTTGATTCTCAGTCCTTGTAAAGAGAAGCATCCAGAAATGAATAAAACATGTTAGGTCCTGCATGGTGGCATGGAATTAAGATTTCTTGGCTTGCACTTTCATTAATGTGTGCCAGGAGGAGATACTTCTGTGACTTATGACATATTCCAGTATGCATGTATTTATTTTGTTATGTGTCCTGTACCTTAATTAAAAAATACTTAGTCTCTGAAAAGTACATAGACCACATTAAGATAAAACCCTTTATCAGGGAGAACTCAGGTCAAAAGGCTAATGAAAACAGGAAAAATAAGATGATGGCCAGGGTAAGATTAACACCTAAAGTCCATGTCAGCCACCTGACTCCCTGCTTTCAAAGCACAAGCAAAGAGGTAATTCTAATCACAGTCACAGTCTTCAGAAAATAAAAACAACCTCAGTACTCAAGAGAGGTGTAACCACTTCTGGTATCAAGACATTTCTTCCATGGCTCTATGTGAAAAGGATACTGGACGGAGTATTTTGAGATATAATTTCCAAAATGTCATTTAAGATGTACAGTTCTATGAATTTTCATGAACTTATATACTCGCGTTACCACCACCATAATAAAGATATGAAATACTCCCGTTGCCCCCCAAATTCCTCATGCCCCTTTGGTGTCAGTTCCCCCAGGTCCCTTGCAACTACTGATCTGATCTCACTTCTATAGTTTTGCCTTTTCTGTAAGGTCACATAACTAGGATCATACTATATGCGACCTTTTCATCTGGCTTCGTTCATTTAGCATAACGCTTTTGAGATTCATCCATGTCATTGTGTGTATCGGTGGTGCAACGCTTTTGAGATTCATCCATGTCGTTGTGTGTATCGGTGGTGCATTCCGTGATTGCTTAGCAGGACCCCAGTGTCCTATTGTAACTTGCACCCAGTTTGTTTATCCCTTCACCAATTAGTGGATGTTTGGGTTGTTTCCAGTTTAGAGTGTGTCTAGTCCATTCAGGCTGCTGTAACAAAAATACCATAGACCAGGTGGTTATAAACAATAGGAATATATTGCTCACAACTCTGGAGGCTGAAAAGATCAAGGCACCAGCAGATTTGGTCTGGTGAGGACACCTATGAGACACCTGGCTCATAGATGGTCATCTTTTCAATATATCCTCACGTGGCAGAGGAGACAGGGAGCTCTCTGGGGTCTCTTTTATAAGGACACTAATCCCATTTGTGAGGGCTCCATCCTCATGACCTAATCACCTCTCAAAGCCCTCACCTCCTAAGACCATCATCTTGGGGGTTAGGCTTCAACATATGGATTTTGTTGGCGGGGGGACACAAACACTGATTCCATGGCAGAGTGATTATGAATAAAGTTTCTATAAATTTTCATGTACAAGTCTTTATGTGGATATATGTTTTCATTTCTGTTGAGTAAATACCTTGGTGTGAGAATGCTGGATCATATATCAAGTGTATATTTAACTCCATAAAAAATACCAAAATATTTTCCAAAGTGGCTGTACCATCTTAAACCCCCATCAGCAATGTCTGAATGTTACGGTTGCTTTACATCCTTGCCAGCACTTTATATCTCAGCTTTTATTTTCCTTTTACATTTTAGGTAAATAGTATATAGGTATATAGTGTTATCTCATTGTGATTTTCACTTGCTTAATCTTCTTAGTGATATTTATCTTCAAATCTTTCACCCATTTTTTTACTGCATTGACTATTTTCTTATGATTGAATTTGGGAAGTTCTTTATATATTCTTCACAGAGGTTTTATTTAACAAGTATTTATTTTGCACATATTTTATGCCTGATTGTGGCTTGTGTTTTCATTGCCTTAACAGTGTCTTTTAAAAAATAAGTCCCCAATTTTTTTTTTGCAGCTCCCTGTGCATATTTAATTTTGTTTTCCCTCTTTAACTACAAATATAAGAGAAAGAAAGACTATTTTTTACAACTTAACTTTCTATTTTTTTTAATTAATTAATTTATTTTTGGGCTGCGTTGGGTCTTCGTTGCTGCACGTGGGCTTTCTCGAGTTGTGGCAAGCAGGGTCTACTCTTCATTGTGGTGGCTTCTCTTGTTGCGGAGCACGGGCTCTAGGCACGCAGGCTTCAGTAGTTGTGGTGCACGGGCTCAGTAGTTGTGGCTCATGGGCTCTAGAGCACAGGCTCAGTAGTTGTGGCGCACAGGTTTAGTTGCTCCATGGCATGTGGGATCTTCCCGGACCAGAGCTAAAACCCACGTCCCCTGCATTGGCAGGCAGATTCTTAACCACTTTGCCACCAGGTAAGTCCCTACAACTTAACTTTCTAAATGAAGAAGTCTCCAATTTTTGTGAAGTCCAATTTGCCATTTATTTTCTTTTATGATTCATGTTGTTTGTGTTCTATCTAAGAAATCTATGCCCAACTCAAGACGTCCTATGTTTTCTTCTATACATTTTATTCTTTTAGGTTTAATATTTGGGTTGTGTTACTTTTTAATAGTTTCTCATTACATTATTGGAATAAGCATGTGGATGAGTTTCAAAGATATTTTTCCCTAAACTGTTCTTAGTGAAAGCCAATGACATTGTGTCAAAGAATAATTGAGAAACAACTTCTATTGGGGAAGATGAACCAAGGACATAGCTCTCTGCTGTTCTGTTGTTCTGACATAATTCAGTGACAGATAACAGTTTCTAGAGAAAGGTTCTTGACTTGGGGGTTTTAAAACTTATAAAGTTGCACATAAAATTAATCCAGTTGCATTGTTTTGAGAAGAAGTATAATTTTCATCCGACTTTCAAAGGAGACAGTGACCACCACTTACACTGCCCCACTGCCCACTTGTTAAGAACCATTGACCTAAAGCAGGAGTCCACAAACTATAGCCCACCGGCCAAGTCCAGCCTGCCCCCTGTTTTGTTAATAAAGTTTTAGGGCAACGTAGCCACACTAGTTTGTATTGTCTGTGGATGCTTTCTCATTATAACAGTAGAGTTAAGTAGTTAGGACAGACCCTATATGGCCCACAAAACCTAAAATATTTATCATCTGACCCTTTACAGGGGAAGGGATGGATTGCATATCCTTCAGGATAACCTGAAAAATAGAAATTGTCTCAACTGTTTCTATTGACCATCGTGTATATTGAATTCAAGGTTGCACTCCCTGGTGTATGAGCAGATGTATGTTGTTGCTGGCTATACGCAGAACTCCGTATCTTAACAATTGAAAGCTCTAAGAAGCCCACCACCTTGACTAGAAAGCTACCTTCCTTTCCCCAGAAGAGCAAAGAAGATCTTCTAGGCTTGTAAATATCAAGTTATCTTTGCAGAATTATGTACAGATCAATGGAGCAATCCTGGTGTTCCATTTTGTGTCTCAGAATATGGTGCAATAATTTTCAATTGGGAAATACCACAAACGGTCATTACCGTACACCCAGCTTTGAACTTTGAGCAGCGTGGCTTTTGGCTGTGGTTGTGGTTGGAAATGCGTCTCTAGGAAATGAGCGAGATGACTTGCTTCATGGGAAGTTAGCTATAAGCCATTTAAGTGCATTTAATGTTTGTTTGTTGTTATCATTTTTTAATAGCAGGTCGGAAGCCCTTCTTTGTAAAATGAATTCGATGTCTGTTAAAGCTACTCCTGACTCATGATGGTAAAAATCATGCTCTCTGCAAACAGGAAGAGGTTTTCAGTTTTCCTTTCCAGAAGGTGGGAGGAAAGGGCACACACAAAGGATCGAGATTTTTCCAAAAGTACTATCTAAGCAATGAAGAGCACACTTCTAGGGAAATGTGAGGCAGAGGACATTTCTCTTTTTCCCTGAATGCTCAGAAACTATTTCTACCAACATAGACTCTAGTAGCATTTTTAGGGTGCTGATTCAGAGGTCAACCCAAGTCCATAAAACCATGTTATTCCTTATAGGTTTCTCCTTAGAGCGATAGAATATTGCATCGCTCAGTATTGGAGGAGCCATACCTAAAGTCCACCTCATTTAGAATATTGTCTGAGGAGCCTAGACTTGGGATTTATATAGAGGAAAACATGCATTAATGAAATGTTCAATCAGTTGAGTACATGTATACTTTGCGGCAGAATGAAGAACTGTCCTTTTGAAAATGATATTAATGATGACCGGGTAAAACTAGATAGGGCCACCCCCAAAGTTGATGGAACACTTTTCTGGGGTACCTTTTGACTATCTTCACCCATTTCACCCACTCCTTACCCCTTGCCTCTGGCAACCACCAGTCTGTTCTTTATATCCGTGAGTTTGGGTTTTCTTTTTTAGATTCAATGTATCTGTGAGATCACACAGTGTCTGTCTTCCTTTCTTTGATGGAAACACTTTTAAGTTCTTAAGGACTAGACTGTAAGCTCAGTGTGCTTAGAATCCACATCTTTCTTGTTTTTATCCCCCATTCCTTGCTCAATGCCTGTCACACAGTAGACAGTGAATGAATGAATGAATCAATGAATCAATGAATGAATGAATAGATGGATGATCAAATGTATGTTTCCCAGACGCAGTTAAAAAATTGCCTGGGCAATCGGTAAGTACTTAATGGTATTAAGTATGCGTATGCCCAGAAATCCCAGGCTAGGTATTCTTCCTAGAGACATCCTCACACAGAGCATATCGAAGGATGCTCATCATGGTCTGTCTGAGATACTGAGTTGAAGGTAGCCTAGGTGTCCATCCCTAGCAGGATGGTTAAGTCCATGTATATAATATGAAACACTTTGCAACAATCCAGATGTACTTACATAGCCGTGTGGATGAATCGCAAGACTGGAGATTTAGTCAACATGTACAAAACACAGTGAGATTCGTAGCGTGATACATTCATGTAGTGTTAAGCACAGAGGCACTTAACACAACACGTATTTTGAGGCGGTGTATCAGAGGGGATATAAGATCATGGATTCTGGAGCGAGACTTCAGGGGTCCAAATCCCCTCTCTGTTGCTTATGGCTCATCTTAGGTGAGTTGCTTAATTTCTTTGTGCCTCGGTTTCCTCATTTGCTAAATGGTGGTACCCAATGGTGCTGTTATCCAGATTAGATGAGTTAATATACGTGAAGCATTTAGAACACATCATAAGTATCCCACAGGTGTTATCTATTATAACTTTTGTTACAAAGGAATATGAATAAAGACGTATCAGACACATTAGAGTGTGTGATCAAGGGGTGAGGGAAAGGGAGTGGGATTTGGAGTTGAAGAGGGGAGGAGGGAAAATAAGAAAGGGGAGAAGAAAGTTACGTAGAGCTTACTGTTTGGGGCAGGCGACCTCAATTGGTGACACTGGGAAGAGTAAACTTTCCAGGTTTCCCTGGTATAAGACACTCTAAAACTTCAATACCAGGTTCAAATCTTGGATACCTATGTCTAGATCTGTCCTCATTGTAGTATTTGAAAGCCAAACTTAGATCCTCATGGAAGAATTTATTGTACCGGAATCTTTAAAGGTTACTAGACATTTGAGTAAGTGTTGAACTGATGAGATCTCTGCTGGTGGCTTCTGATTTCACTTTTCCTTGTCACTTTGTTCACCTCATCAGGGTTTGTCTTTTTTTTTCTTTTTCCTCCTACCACTGGCAATCCCTGACAGATCAGGCATTGGAAGGAAGAGACCCACAATTGCTGTGACATAATATAGATAAAACTGGTTTTAAATTTTCAGCCATTTGTAGATAAGATGTAGAAGAAAAGTCTTTTCCTCAAGGCAGCCAAGATGGAATTTTAAAAGGTCATTGGATAATGAAAAGTTTCTAATGGGATTTAAAATCTTCCTAGTCAATCTCACTCTTTTGAGTCCCCGATCTCACCAATGTAAAGGGTTAAAGTGAGGGGAAATAATCACTCTTTATATAGTGCAGAATGTCCATCCAAACGTTGAGAGCAAGCACACAGGGACCCAATACAACCGGGTCTTGGTCAGTCATTCCCCAACATGGAGCCAGTATTGGTAGTGAGGTTTGTTACAAGTAATTTGCTCCTACTGTATCGTTTTTTTGTGCATATGTGAGTGGATTCAGGCTATTCCTGTAATAATTTCCCTCTCAATCATTTGCGTCTTGTATCAGAATTTCGTGAGGAAACAGAATACACCCAGATACAAATGAGGAGGCATTAATGAAGAGACTGTTTACATAGCATAGGGAGGTAAATGGAAGAAACAAGGTATTATGAGCTTAATGTAGCTGGAAGATGTTCACATCCCACCAAGGGCTGAAGGGAAAGGGTTACTGGAGGAGGGCCACCCAGTGGGAACTGGGATCACCAAGGGACATAGCCACTGCCAGAGTAGCACAGTCTTACTAGGAAGTGAATAGGAGAGAAATACCCCAACCTCTCCCTCAGATTTCCTGCCATTGTCTACCATTGGCCTAACCCAGTGAGAAGCCAAATAGCAAGGTTGTATAGGAGATGCAACCCATAGGGATTAGCTTCCCAGGGCCTAGGACAGGGAGGTGCAGAAAATGGATTGGGGGGATGGCAGATGGAGAATTTCCATCATACATTTTCATATTCCTTTTTTTTTTTAAACAAGGAGAGAAAGAAGTTTTGAGAATTTCATTTAACAGTACCCATGGGAATGTGGTACAAATGTGAACATAATCTACTAATCGTTGTATGGCAGAAAAGAGACCGGGAATTACTGGTCCATGAGGCTGACTCTTAAGGTAGAAATATAGGTAACATTTTCCTCAGATAAATCTCATATGCTATCATTGAGCACAGCTATGTGCTATCTATAAATATATTTGGAAGGCAAATTTCTATCAAGATTTAAATATCTGTCTTTAGAGGAGAGGTCCCCAGGGAATGTAGGCTCCATTTCTGATTCTCTGCCTGTCTTCTTTGCCATTGTATACCCAGCATCCAGCACAGTGCCTGACATTGTGAATGAATTAATGGGAAGTGATCTTTGTGCACCTTAAATGTTCTAGGTATGAGCTCATTGGACCCACATCCAATACAGAGATAATGACAGTAACTTTGCTGATCATGTAAAATTTGATTAAAATAAATGATCTTAATATCATGACCAGATAGTGATGTAGGTGTTTGCACCCTGTTGGTAAAGTAGAGGGACGTAACTGTGAAGACACATCACATTCAGTTTGCCAAGGAGTGGAAATAAATAAGGAGTGGAAATAGATGCTGGTCTTACGAGCCATGGAGTTTGACCATGGTCCTCTGTGCTGATAGCGATAGGGGTGGGGGAGCAGTCATCTCTTACCTTTGCTGCAAGTATTCACTACACATAACTATCCCCTCCCCACAAAGTTGGAAAGGTAAAAAGTAAAAAACCTGGTATATATAGAGATGTCCTAAACTCCAAGTCTCTTCTCATTGGAAAAATTTGTATTCCTCGGTTCTCCATGTTCTGGGAAAAGATCCTTAGTCATTTTGGTGGACATTCTGAGGATGCAAATAGACAACATGATTAAAAAGGACGGGGGCAAACCATTGAGGTCACTCTTTGTCCTAACGTCTGATAATGCCACAGCTTCCAGTAGAGTGGCTTGCTGTAGATCAAACAGTCTATGCTCATCTGTTATGACTAACAAATACCCCAAAGTAGAGGCATCTGTGGACTGGACACTCCAGGTCACCCATCATGGGGAAGCCAATCTGAGAAGTCAGGCAATGTGTAGGAAAGTGACCTGAGGGTCTGATCTCTCAACAAGGAAAACACTGTGGGCAATTTTGTTGTGAGGTTGGGTGGGAGATACAGCCTGTCAAAGTGGGCAACGATAGGTCAGGTGCCATGGTGGGAAAGGAGCTGCCCTACTGTGGGGTCTTACAGACAAGCCAACACAATGCCTAATGGAAGGAACTACATAATGCAACTACTGCCATTGTGATCAGTTCTAAAGTGTGAGCAAGTTGTCCAGTGTGTTCTGTCCTTTCTTGGGTACCACAGACATAGGATTGGAGAATCCAGGCTCTGTTGTTATCATGTAATTCAGAGAACTTTCCTATGATGGATGGGAAAGTAAGGTCCCTCTGAGAAGAAGCAAAAGGGTCTTCCCTTCTCCCCAGAGCTGGATATTCCTGGTGTCTCTGGGCCAACCAATGAGGCCCCTGACAAATGGGAAAACTATCCTCAAGGGCGTCATTGAGTTGTTTGTTGTGTCTCTATAATGAGGAAGGGAATTAGAGGAAGCCAAGAGCCGAGGTCCTCCTGAGAGAAGAGCAGATCAAACCAACAATAAGCTCAATTCAGATGGGCCAGGATGAGAGCAGTACAAGAAGCCCAACTCCCAGCCCACTAATGTCCTCTCAGTGGACTGTCCTTACCCCCACTATCCTCTGCTGGCCAATGACTACCAGAAGCAGTTGTGGAAAGTGTAGAGCAGAGTGTGGAAGCTAAATTTCCACCTTTTAGCCAGAAGGGCAGGAAAGGGGACCCTGAGCACACACAGAGGAGGGACCTTGGAAAAGTAACTTGATGAACTTGTATGAACTTCTGAACTCAGCCCCGAGTTACACAGTCATGGATCTGACCCTGAACCATAGTCTTTGAGAACTGATTCATAGTGTAGACCATCACCTGGATTCCAGACTGGCTGGCAGATGGCACATACACAGGACAGATCTAAATAGCACTACAGAGACATTGTCAACTGAACCGATGTTGGAACTACAGGGGGTGGGTCAGAACTTGTGGCCTTGGTGTTAGGCAGAGACCTTTCATGGCCTTGGGATAGGCAAAGAGTTCTTAGATATGACAATAAAAGGACAACCCATAAAGGAAAGAAAAAAAAAGATCAATTGGACCTCATCAAAAGTAAAAGACTTGCTCTGTTAAAAGAATGAAAGGACAAACCACAGAGTAAGAGAAAATATCTGTATCACACACCCAGAAGAATTGTATTCGGAATATATGAAGAATTCTCGTAAGTCAACAGCAAGTAAGCAAACAGCCCAATGCAAAAATGGGCAAAAGATATGAACAGACACTTCACCAAAGAAAGTATTTGGATGGCAAAGATATTTAACATCATTAGTCTTTAGGGAAATACAAATGTAAAACCACAGGAGATACACCTATTAGACTGACTAAACTAAACTGAACTAACAAAACAATAAAAAACCTAATAATACTAAGTGTTGGTGAGGATACATACAGAGCAACTGGAACTCTTGTACATTGCTGATGGGTATGCAAAATGGTATATCTACTCTAGAAAATAGTTTGACAGTTTCTTACAAAGTTGAACGTACAGTTATCAGATGACCCAACAATTCCACTGAGTATTTGTCCTAGTTGAATTAAAAACCTATGTGCACATAGGTGTGACTCGTACATAAATGTTTATAGCAGCTCTTTTTATAATTGCTGAAAACTGGAAATGACCTCATATCTATCAACTGGTAAACAGATAAAGTGTGGTACTTCCATACTGTGGAGTACAACTCCACAATAAAACAATGAATGAATTATTGATACACATAAGAACTTGAACGGATCTCAAAGGATTATGCTGAGTGAAAGAAGCCTGTATCCAAAAGAGATACACTGTATGATTCCACTTATATGACACTCTGGAGAAGATAGGATTATAGGGACTGAAAAGAAGAGTTCTCAAGGTTTGGGGGTAAAAGAAGATTTGACCTCCAAGGGATACACAAAACTATTTTGGGGGATGAGGGAACTGAATGTGGTGATGGTTATATGAATCTATCCTGTCTTAAAATTAGAACATGATTCTATCAGTTCTATAGAATTGTACATAACACCAAGGAAAAAAAAAAAACTAGAACCATATATATGGTGTGTGTGTGGGTGTGTGTGTATTTTGATATGGTGGTGGTCACATGGGTATACACATTCCTCAAAACTCACTGAATGTTAAAATCAGTCACTTTTGTTATATGTAAACTGTACCTCAATAAAGTTGAATTAAAATATTGATGAATCAAGCGAATCATAATGAGATACCATTACACACTTTTCTGCATGGTTAAAATGAAAACGGTGGCAATACCAAATGTTGGCAAGGACACAGAGCAGCCAAAACTCTCGTTTCCTACAAGTGGGGGAACACAGCTTTTGGAAAACGCTTTGGCACTGACTCCGTATGCTGTGCGTACCTGTACTTGAGAATATTTCTCATTGGGCACCTTACCAAGAACACACAGAGCTCCAAGACCCATTAATGCCAGTATTCAGAGCAGTGCTAGCCCAGCTGTAACCTGGGGACAAGCCAGGTATGCGTCAAAAAGAGTGAAGAAACACACTGTACTCATTCCCTGGAATATTTTATAGCAGTGAAAGAAGACAGACTTCTGCAGGCTGTACAAGGGGACAGTGATGCAGACAGCACTCAGCGTAACCTCAGCAAACTTCCCAAACATCACATTTACCATATTAGATTCAAAGAAAAGTTTCCCAGTCTTAAAATGAAAACACTCCATTTTTTCCCCCTTGTTCAAAACACCAGCACCAACAAAATCCAGGGTATCAAGCAGCTCATTTCTGTCTAACTCACCTCCTGGAAACTGCCTTCGTGTGTCTGAGAACTGAAGTTACTTAATCAGACACTTGTGATTTGTAAAGCTGAGCCAGGCATCCCAGGTTGACTGTGATCAGTACGGGTGACGGTAGGCTGAGGGCTTTGCCCGGGGAGGGGGCGGGGTGCGGGGAGAATGTCAGGTTTTGGGAGCAGTGTCTTTTGGGGTTTGAGTTTTTGAAGGGTGAGCTATTTCATTCCTGAGTTTCCTACAACAAAAGACCGTCTTCGTTTTATTTTTCAAACCTTTTTGTTTTACTTTTCATGCCTTTATATCAGGTTTCTTTATGTTTTCATCTTTCCAGAATCAATAATGATAAATGTCTTGCGGTCAAGAAAAGTATTAGGTTTAACCGTGAATCAAAGGGTCACGCCCCACCCACCTCCTATCAACCTTCCCCAAAAGAGTAAACCAGAATTCTTTAACAGAAAATGGGAGAGGATTGTCAGTCTAAGCTGAGTGGCTGTTAGATTGCTCAGACGTCCAAACCATGACTTCTGCTGAGATAGAAACAAGATGATTAATTTCAGAGTCTCTCTCCGTGTCTCATTTAACTTTCCCCACTCTCCACCAATTCATAAACCTCCTGTGAAGGGAGATGAAGGGCCCGACTATCAAAAAATAAAATATAAATGCTCCTGGCTCACTGTGTCTGCATTGCTAAGTTCAATCAAGACTTTGAATTGAAATAACACAGAATCATAAAATTTCCAGACACACGTGTCTGCACTCTTTGCCTTGCTCGCCACTCTTCCCCTACAGCACACACATGCTCCAGTTCCCCAGCCATCACCAAAGGGGTTCTTTTCTGCTACTAAAACTCCAGAGATGCAGACTGCTCGGTCTGCACTTTCCAGGTTGGGGGTTTCAGCAAAACCGCTGGCTCTGGGATCACCAGGGACCACCCAGCTGTCAGATTGCACACTTGACTTCAGTCTCAAGCCCCCAGGCCATCCTGAACTATGTTATATTTCTGACCTTCCTCGCGGGGGTGGTCATCCACCCACTTGGCATTAAGTACATCCTAGTCAGGTCATGCTAGAATCTGTCTCCTGCCTGCGTGGCTCCCCCAGGTTCCAGGGCATCACAGGCCCACTGAGCCTGGATCCCCCAAACCCTTAGGTCCATTCCATATACTGACTTGATATTGATTAGCTGGTGTTTTTTTAAAAAAATAAATTTATTTATTTTATTTTATTTATTTTTGGCTGCATTAGGTCTTTGTTGCCACGCACGGGTTTTCTCTAGTTGCGACGAGCAGGGGCTAATCTTCGTTGCGGTGCGCAGGCCTCTCATTGAAGTGGCTTCTCTTGTTGCAGAACAAGGGCTCTAGAGCGCGCGGGCTCAGTAGTTGCGGCACACAGGCTCACTAGTTGTGGCTTGCGGGCTCTAGAGCGCAGGCTCAGTAGTTGTGGCACACAGGCTTAGTTGCTCCGCGGCATTTGGGATCTTCCTGGACCAGGGATCGAACCTGTGTCCCCTGCAGTGGCAGGTGGATTCTTAACCACTGAGCCACCAGGGAAGCCCGATTAGTTGGTTTTTGAATCAAAGGAAACTGAAACTGATGTGGCCTGTTCCATGTCCCACACGGAACAGTGGGGAAAATGGGAAACAGTGGGAAAACATGTTGGCGCCTAGCAGACCTGCGTTTGAACTCCAGCTGTGCCATTTACTATGTCATCTCTGAATTCACTAATTTACAGTCCTCACTTATAAAGCAAGAAGCACGGCTACCTCCTTGAGCATTTTGAGGATTAAGGAAAAGAACAAACGTATATATAACGTTCAGCGGCTTCTCTCTCTCCACTGTTCATTCCATTAGGATACAAACATCCTAAGACAACCCTCATCCTAAAAAACAACGGACAAAACTCTGTTCACACCCCCGCCTCCTCTGACTCATAACTCATTTCTCTTCTCCCCATGGAGAACCCTCCGAAAAGTAGCCTGTACTCACTGCCACCAATTCCCTCCTCGAGTTGACTCCTGAATCCACTCCGATCGGCCAGATTCCCATTCCTCCCACTCCCTGAACAGCTCTAGTCAAGGTCACGGCTGACCTCCATCCAGAGGTCAATTCCGACCCGTATATTTTTGGCCTTCCAGCAGCTCCAGCACAATCTAGCAAAGCGATGAGGTGCAGAACGCTACTGCCGACACGTTCTGGTTGTATAACCTATGGCCTTGGGGGAATTGTTTTACTCCTCTGTGCTTCTGTTTCTTCAGGTGTAAAGCGAAAAGCTAATCAAACCCATCTCTGTCCTCCTTGCAACACCCCCTTCACTTGGCTTCCAGGTTGGCACATCTCCTCTGCTGAGTCCTCCTCAACTCTGGCTGCTAAACCCTGTAGGGCCCTGAGTCTTCTTGCCCCGGACTCATCTCATTGTAGACCCCACCCATGCCCACGGGTTTAGATACCTGTCTATGCTAAAGGCTGAACTCCAGACTCCTATGATATCCACACTTGGTTAGTGCCACTCTGTCATCACACCCCACATCCCATCCGTCAGCGAGTCCTATCAAAACAAATACAGAATCTGGCCCCTTCTCGCCTCTCCTCCTGGTTCAGATCACCGTCATCTCCTGCCTGGATTAGTGCAAACAACTTCCTCACTGATCTTTGTACTTCTGGCCCTGCCTGCCCCACTTCACCAGCATAGCCAAAGTTATCATGTTACGATGCGAGACAGACCAGGTCACTCTTTTGCTCCCTCTAAGGTCTGTTTAAAAGCCCAAATCCTCCTTGGGGTGCCTCTGCTGCCTTTCCTTCTCTTCTCACCCTCATCTGCTGCAGCCACGCTAGCTTCCTTGCTACTCCTCAAACACACAAAACAGGTAACTTGCCTGCCTCAGGGCCTTTGCCCTTGCCATTTCCTCTGGTTGGAAAACCCTTCCCTCAAACACCTAAGCGCCCTTGTTCTCTTCAGAAGCTGAGAGGTCTTTATTGACCACGCTGTTCAAAGTAGCACCTCCTTCCCTCCTGCCCCTCCCCTGGCCTTCCTTATCCCCCTTGCCCTGCCTTAGTTTTCTCCACAGCACGTCCCATGTTCTTTCATAAAATGTGATAGCTTTTTGTTAATTTATTGTCTCTCTTACCTCGCTGAAAGATAAGCTTATTCAGCAGGTTATGAAACCTATGTCTCAGTTTCCTCGGCTAACCAAACAGGTGAAAAAGCCCATTTTTCATAGCCACCTCCCAAGGACATTATGAGAAGGTGACATCATAATAAAAAATTGCATTGAAAAATCATTAAAATTGCTACCCAGATGTAAGGCGTTAATTCCATCATCATAATGAAGAAGATTCCAGGGTGTTCCTGCTTCCACCTTCTTTGGGGTATCTGCCTTGTGGGAAGATTTTCCTTCTTCTTACAAATGGAGAGGAAGCCCACATCTCTCGTCACCTACAACAGGCAGGACAGCTATCTGATGAGGGGGCCATCTAGGTCAGGGAATGGGATGAGTGGCCATGGGTAAGCCACAGTGTTTCAGAACCTTAATTTCCAAACTATGCCCCAAATGAGGTATTTATTAGACCTCCTCTGCCTCAACTCTCAGAGTTGATGAGATCAAAAAATAATAGCTATGCAATTATTTGTTCTACACAAAAGATCTAGCAAAGTGGCTAGGTGCAGAATGCTGATGCCAACACGTCCTGGTTGTGTAACCTATGACCTCGGGCAAGTCATTTTACTCCTCTGTGCCTCTGTTTCTTCAAGTGTAAAACAAGATGCTAACAGAACCCATCTCTTGGGGTTGTAGTGTGGTTAACTGCCCAGCACTTAGAGCCATATCTCGCTGCACCAAATAATGTCACCTATCTTTATAATTACCTTATTATTATTATTATTTGTAAAGTATGGGGCACCAGGCCATTTTATATTATTGTATATTCTTTTTCTCTGGGGCCATTGAAAAAGACTAAGGAAACTTCATTTACACACATTTATTGGAACCTAACTACCCACTGAAAGCATTTTAAAGAGATGTTTAATGACCAAAGTCAAATTTATATATAAAAGACTTCACTCTCAGTCTTTTAGAATTCTTCTGATGTCCTTTGATAACTCTCTTAGGGAAGAATAAGTGCCAGAAATCAGAAGATTCAAGGACTCTCTGGTATAAAACGAGGGATAATAGGAAGGGTACGTGAGCATAAGCTTGGTTCGCACCCAGAGTTTGTGATTAGAGCTGTGCATTTCATGGGGGTCTTTCCCAAAGGTGTCTGGGGTGTGCATTAGCTCTTTATAGACAGTAAGTGACTTCCTATAAGTTACTACCCTTTTTTTGAGTCTTAGTTTCCGCGTTGTAAATTTGAGAGTAATAATAACGGCCCTAAAAATAACAGCAGTCACCCTCTATCCCCATCCCACCTTCACTTTTCTAGCAATCATGAGTTCATTGCAGTTGTGCGAAAAAGCCAGGTCCTCCCTTAGCTCTGGGTCTGGATTGTGCCCTTTTTTGCACGGCCGACCCCAACCCCATCTTTTGCCAGCCTATCTGCTCCCTCTCTTTCAAGATTGTCCCTAGCTGTATTCCTCTGGGAGAGGGGTCCCTCCTATGTGCCCCTATAGAAACATACGCCCCCGCCATCAGAGCACTGAC
The DNA here is from genome assembly GCF_949987515.2 of Delphinus delphis. Lineage (NCBI taxonomy): Eukaryota > Metazoa > Chordata > Mammalia > Artiodactyla > Delphinidae > Delphinus > Delphinus delphis. The sequence goes on from NC_082697.1 coordinate 74,316,268, forward strand.
TACGTGATAGGGAAATTGTTCCTGTGTTTGTCAGTCTCTGTCATTAGCCTGCAGGCCCTGCTGACCGTTGGATCCGCAGTACCTAGCACAATGCCTGGCACATAAACAACACTCAGTGTCTAGTTAACGTCTTCGGAAACTTTGTTTACAATTATTCAAAACACTTCTACACACACCTTGGAAGAACTGTTATGCAGATGAAATGTCATAACATGTGAAAACACCTTAGAAAGATAAAAGCATTATGAAAAGAATATATATTAAAAATGAAATAGACCTTTCAGAAAAACCTTGAGAATGTGTAAAGGAGAAAAAGTGGTAATTGCATCTTTCCCCTGTCAATGATACAGCCATTTTATTGGCCTCATTTAACCCCTTTAAATAATAAACCCATTCTCTTAACCCATGTGTGTACTGATAGCACCTACTTAAACAGTGCAAGGCACACGGGTGTGTGGAGAATGCAAAGAAGAACAAAGTGGTGGAGATAATCCGTGGGCACCAGCAAGACAAGGTAGAAAGTGTGGGGGACTGAGACACAAAAGAAGCCAGAGGCATTTACGAGAGTTTAGAGGGGGAAGCACTTCCTACCGCTAGAGGAATCAAAACAGACTTTATGGAGAGGACCTGGGGGATGAATAGAAGCTGGACAGGTCGTCCTGACGGACTTTGAATGTGAAGGTGAGAAGGATGCAGGGACCCCACTGTGCTGAGCTGACAAGAGTATGTTGAGAACTTAGTTTCAGAAAGAATAACCCTAGCAGATCATGCAAGGAGGACCAGTCCAGAGCCTGGGGCATCAGTCAGCATGTAATAGTCCAGGTAAGGACTGAGAGGGTCTCGTGTAGATGGAGGGCAGGGGATGACAAGTAAAGATGTTGTAGAGGAAGAAATGATTTCAGTTATACGTAGGAGGCCACTGGGAGGAAGTTGAGGCATCGGGGGTGGAGCCAGGAATGTGAGGGCATGAGTTTGAGGATTTCATGGTTCAGGAAATGCTGACAAGTTGTCTCCGATTTCTTCAGTTTAGCAGTTGCACTCAGCGTATCTGACTCAACAGATCAGTGACTTGATTGAGACACAAGAAGGAAGCAGTTGGAAAGGAGAGGCTGTTCATTTTTCATGCTTCAGCAAGCAATTGTTTCCCTTCAAGATGCCCTAGAAAGCAGAATCCGTTCTGGGGTGGTCCTGCCCTGGTTCTCACTTGGCAATCAGCAGCTGCATCTGTTAGTTTGGGCAAGTGATTGATGGCTGAGTGTGCCTGCTGGGGCGGGGATGGGGAGGAGAAGGCTGAAGCAGTTTGACAAACTAGAGCACAGAAAAAAACCCCGAGAAGGAAGAAGATCCACCATTGTTCAGGTCACTCGACTGCGATTCAAAGTCAAGTGCTTTGAGTTCCAATGCTGGGCAAACCAAGCTGAACAAGCTTGGCCAAGAGAGCCAACGCTGCTGGCGTTTCGGGTTATTATCTGTGTGGCCTTAGTCCGGAATGTGACACCTTCAAGTCCAAAGAGTATATTTTGAGACACTGTAACAAGCCAATATCCTCTCTGAGTTCTCTGGGATGCTTGTCTCTGTTATTTACCTCTTCCCTGAAGTGTTCTCCTGAAACGACCTGACGTTAGAGCTCTTTGATCGAATTCCAGGATGCCATCCAAAAAAGTGTGCTGTGTCCTAGGGGAGGCCACGGTAGTCATCCTTTAACAAAGTCATCAAACCCATAGCTATTAAGAGCCTACTATGTGCCAGGCAGGCTGCAGGCACCAGCAATGAATGAAACAGAGGGAGAGACAGTTAATAAGGAAGGAAAGGTCATTTACTGATAAGTGCTATCGTGAAAATAAAGCAGGGTGATAGAGACTGAGGCTACTTGGGATTGGCTGGTTGGGGCAGCCTTCTCCAAGGAGGTGGAATGGCTGGGAAAGGAATGTGAGGATGGAGCCGGCTTTCTGAAGAACAGCGAGAATGGCATTCTGTGCAGAAGGTGGGAACGACTGGGCATGTGCCCGGAACAGCAAGACACCCGGTCTGGCTAGAGCACAGTGAGGTGGGCAGGTGGGCAGGGCAGATTGGAGGGAATGTACAGGCCACCGCGTGGAATTTGGATTTTATTCTTCCTCTGGTGGGAAGCCATTGTGACTTTAAACAGAGGTGTGTCCTGATTGGATCCGTGGTTTCAAAGGCTGACTCTGGTGGCTGTGGGATCAGGGTGTGAGGGACACAGAGAGTAGAGTCTTTGAGCAAGAAATAGTCTGGCATATCAGAAAGTATGCTAGTGGGGGCCAGATCCTACTCTCAACCCTTCTGCATATCCGTGTGTGACCTTGGACTAGACCCGCCACCCAGCCCCACCTCGGTTTCCTCGTCTGTAAAATGATGGAGCAGATCACACCCGGGATCCCTTGCCACTCATCCAGGTCTAAGCTGCAGGATAAAACAAGTGTGAGCAATTATCCCTAAGGAACTTCCTTCCCAGACAGTGGGGGAACAGTGTGCTTCCTCTGAATGTCCATCATATTAATGACCAGTCCTTCAGTGCAGGTCACGCTGTAATAATGACAAAGTGGCAGCAGAGGAAACAAATCCTAATGGAGTCCTTAGTAGCATGTGTTTGCTACTCCTGCCCAGATAGTCAAGGCTCCTTTGTATCATACGAGTGACATAGAGCTTGAGCATTTTGAAGACCCATCAGGTCACCTTTCATTTGCCATGTGCCCCGCAGAGGAACATTTGCTACCTGGCCGGGAGAGGAGGTTACCAGGCACGCTTTCCCCCACCCAGAGCAGAGTCCATGCAGAACAACCCCTTCTCTGCAGACACTCACAACTCTCCCAGACCCATCGCTGAGTCACCCCAATGCCTACCGTCTCCCCTAGGTGCTCGCTCAGTGTGCCCCTTCCCGTCATGCTCCACCACCACCACATCGTCTCCAAGTCTGGCGGACGTGTTACCACCTGAACAAAGTCTGGTACCCTCATGCCTTCCTCCCTGGAAAGGAGAAAAGGAAAGCACAGCCACAGCTTCTCTGAGAGGCAGCTCTCTTAGGAAGCTTTTTCATCTCTATTTTCAGGATGCCACTGGCTTTCCTCTCATCAGATCAGGTGTCTTTCTTTGGGACTAGATGTCTTTTTTTTTTTTTTTTTTTCAGCCGTGCCTCACGGGATCTTATTTCCCCGACCAGGAGTTGAACCCCCGCCCTTGGCAGTGAAAGTGCAGAGTCCTAACCACTGGACCACCAGGGAATTCCTGGCACTAGATGTCTTAAACTCATCCACACATCTACCCCTTTCTGTCTTCCTTCTAAGCCAGTCTTAAATAGAAAGGAAGCAAGACTCCCATGGGTGGCCTGGAAGTTTCCTTGGAAGAGGGGTTATTTGCACCCAAACCTGAACAAGGAGTTTTTAGAACAAGCAGTATTTCAACAGCAAGAGGTTGGTAATACCAAAAGTCACCAGAAGAGGTGAATTTGAATAGGTAGGGGCTGTTTACATCTGGAGATTTTTCTGATCATAGCTGCATTGTGGGAATAGTATTCTCAGGTAGCACAATTTATGTGGAGATTTTTAGGAAAAAAATAGCTCCAGTACGATTAAAAAAAATTTTTAAGTCCAATAATATTTTCAGAAATTCCAAAACAGACACAGGGAAATTGTGTGGTAAAAGAGTCTTTGGGATTAAATTCCTGGTCTAGTTCTTATTTTAAGTACTGCAACTGTATTGTAAATTGTAACTTAAACAAGTTGCTTCACCCTTCTGATTTCTCAGTAAAATTGTCTTGGTTCATGGTGTGATCACCTGAACTGAGATAATGAACTCCCAGCAAAGAGCTAGTGCATAATAGACACTCAGTAAGCGGGAATCATCCATTGTCACTGCAGCCACTCCCCTCAGGTTTCAGATGACTGCAAACCAGAAGTTTCCTTGCCATCACACACCGCATGGAATTCAAAATCGGGAGGCCTGGTTTGAGTGTGTCGGGTGTCACCCGCCCGGCCTCAAAACCTATTTTCCATCTCAGGAAAAAAAAGGCCTTGCAGCGCTTGTCTCAGTAAGACACGTGTGGAAAATTATGTGTTTGTATAAAAAGTTCTTGGAGCCCTCGGGATGTAAAATAATATATAAATTCAGGCTACCTTTATCATCATCGCTATTTTTATGTGAATTGGATTTTGTTACTTAAGGTCTTTGGAAACAGACAAAAATAGAAATGTATGAAGATACCCTGATTTCCCTCCTCTGGAGGGACTTTTTTCTTATTATGTGATTTATCTAATTAAAAGAAAATGAACCCAGAGTCTACCATTTCCCTGGAGACTACTATTTCCAGAAATGCTTTCGGCATCTGAGCTGCCTGATGGATTTTACAAAGAAGGCATTCAGGCTTCTGCCAGGAGCCGTCCCCAGAGTGGCCTTTACCCTGTGTCTGTCCTCAGCAGAAGTCCCTTTTGTGGATACATCCTTTAGAAACCTGTCCAGGGTATCACTCTACTACCCTCTCTGAACTCTTGGAGCGCTTCTGGTCTGTGCCACTGGCATTCATACTCACTGTGTTCTCCCTTGTCTCAGGGCTGAACTGTACCATTTGTGTGTCTGGTTCACTTTGCTGGATTTCAGCATGGTCACCTCTAAGGGACACCATTAGTGTGTTTTCTCCCCACTCTTTTCCAGAGGTGCTGAGCAGCAGGTACCAAATTGCTACCCAGTTTCTTCATGAACACGGTTCAAAGATCAGAGGGAGGGTAGCAAGTGTCTGTAAACATAACAGATCCTTGGCGTGGGACTTATTAAGTAATTGTCTAATTCATAATTAGTTAACTGAACAGAAATTAGTTTTTTAAGTAACTCAATCAGCCATAATAGAAAAATTATTCATGAATTTACTCAGCAGTTTTGCTCAACTCCACAGACATGCCACGTAAGTAAGATTTTCGTTTAGGCCCCTGAGCTCCTCCACAGAAGGTGCTAACACTTAATACTCAGGAACGGGATTTGAATTTGACTCTTTCAAGTTTGGGGGATCTCAGGCTCAGAAAGCTGAGTTAGTTATTATTAAATAATTAACAGCCCATGAAAGACTCTGACCCTCCCCTCCGTGGACTTATTTCATTTTTTTTTTCTAATTTATTTAATTTTTTTTTTTTTTTTTTTTTTTTTTTTGCGGTATGCGGCCCTCTCACTGTTGTGGCCTCTCCCGTTGCGGAGCACAGGCTCCGGACGCGCAGGCTCATCAGCCATGGCTCACGGGCCCAGCCGCTCCGCAGCATGTGGGACCTTCCCGGACCGGGGCACGAACCCGCGTCCCCTGCATCGACAGGCGGACTCTCAACCACTGCGCCACCAGGGAAGCCCCTTTCATTATTTTTTCATCTTCATCTTTACGCCCCCATTTTCATCCTACCTATACATACCCACTCTGAAAGTACTGATCAATGTCTTTGATAATAATAATTATTGATAACTCTAAGTGAATTTACCAGGGCCCTGTTCTAAGCACCTTTTACATACTCTGTCTTTTTTAATCCTCCCAACAGCACTATGAGATAAATTCTTTTGTCGTTTCCCCTTAACAGATGAGGAAACCGAGGCACAGATGTATTAAGTAACTTTCCCATTTAGCACCTGGCAGAGGGAGGATTCACCCAGGCAACTTATGCAGGGAGCCTGAGTTCTTAGCATGCTGCAGGACTGTATCTACTATATATTTTAAAATACAGTGTGTTGTTTTGTGTATTTATGTTTTAAAAGTGTATTTGGATATTATGCTGCTATAGATCACCTTCTATATCTTACTTTTTTCATTCTACATTATGTTTTAAAGATCTAAACAATTGCTAAATGTACCTCTGGTTCATTGGTTGTCACAGAGCATCCCCTCATCCATCCTAGTTTCCTCTTTAATTTCCTTAGCGGTGGACACTTAGAATGTCTCCCGATCCCTAATTGCCAAACATTGTTGAGATAAATATCCTCATGCATGTCCCCTTATAGACCTGGAATATCATTTGGAACATGGAATGCTGGGTTATAAAGTACATACTGCCTGTCAGATTGAGTTCTGGAATGGTGGTACCAACCTTCCCACCGGCAGTGCAGAAGGTCCTCTCTTCCCTAAATTCTCCTAACATTTGTCTGACTTTTTGATTTCTACCAATTTGATGATTGTAAAGTGGTATGCCACTGTTGTTTGTTTGCATTTCTCTTTAATCACTCATGAAATTGAACGTCTCTTCATAAACTTGCGATTTGTTTGACCTTTATGTGAATTGCTTATTCATAACTTTTGCCCATTTTTAATGCTGGGTCTCCTATCCTGTTGTGCTCTAGGTACTAACTGTTGGTTACTTTTAGAGATTTTAAGTGTGGCCTCTCAGTCTTCCCCCCACCAGTTAACTTTGTGGTGTCCTTTGTTGAATAAGTTCCCAGTATTGATATAAGTACAGTAAGTCTCTTACATACAAATGACTTCCATTCTGAGAGCGCGCTCGTAAGTCCAGTTTGTTTGTAAGTCCAACAAAGTTAACCTGGGTACCCAACTAACACAGTCGGCTATATAGTACCGTACTGTAATAGGTTTATAATACTTTTCACACAAATAATACATAAAAACCAAACAAACACAAAAAATAGAAAACATTTTTAATCTTACAGTATAGTACCTTGAAAGGTACAGTAGTACAGTACAACAGCTGGTATACAGGGGCTGGTATCAAGTGAACAGGCAAGAAGAGTTACTGACTGGAGGAGGGAGAGGAGGTGGGAGATGGTAGAGCCTTAAGGATCGTCAGCAATAGGAGACGGAGGGCAAGCTGCAATTTCTCTCACACCTGACACTAATGGCACAGGTTCTGGTTCCTTGCCGGATTCAATTCTATCTACCATCTTGAAAAACAATCCAGTGATATATGGGTAGTAGCTCTTTCTTTCTCATTATAGATGACACAGTAACACTGGATTGCATTATGAACGGCTGCTGCAACCTTCGTGTACCGTTCTACATTCAGTGTCTGTGCCTCAAAAACTAACAGTGCCTCCTCAAATAAAGAAAATCCCCTTGCCATTTCCTGTATCGTGAATCTCTTTGATTCTTCAGTTACTTCTTCTTCCTCTTATCTCTCTTGGTGCTTCTTAGCGGTACCAGCTACATCACCACTGCTTTTACGCTTGCTTCCGGACATCCTGGGCTTGAAATACAGAAACTGTACTACTGTACTCTATACACTACTGTACAGTAAAGTACACAAAAGCACAACCACTTGTAGAGGATGCAGGCATGTGACAATGTACGCCAGACACGTGAACTAACTTAGGTGATTGGACATGCGAACACACATTCACATCTTTGAAAGTTCACAACTTGAAGGTTCATATGTAGAGGACTTACTGTATATCCACTGATTCTTTTGCTTTTATTATTTGAACTTTGGAGTCTTGTTTTTAAAATAATTCCTCTAGACATCTGCTTCTGAATATAATGGAGAAACTTTGTATAAGACTAAACTTCTATCACAAAGAACTATAATAGCTGGATTAAAAAAGAAACCATGAAAAACCAGATGTTTGAAGGCATTGGAAAGTAACCAAGGCAACTAAGACTTGAGGGTCCAAGAACTCAGAGACGTAAGCCTGATATTTGTCACAGCATTTTAACTCTAGGGAATTTCCTATAACAAGTATAAAGGTGGAACAAAAAGCAATGGCTTTGAGCTTATAGTATTCCCACTGGGATGAGGATACAAAGTTGGAGTTGAGAGCTACTAATTCAGCATGAACTTGAAGGGCCATTATCTCAGGAATAAGGACTGCATGAAATTTCACCTCAAGGCATTTGCCAACTTCTAAGCTGTAAATACACACGTTCAAGGTATCTTTGTTTTTAGGGTCCAAGAGGATAAGTTATTCAGAGATTAAAATCAGAGATTGTGTCAGTCTCACAGAGCTGGGGAGATATAAATAGGATTTCTGGGCCTGCAAAGAAAGAGGAGCACTGGTGAACATCTAAGGCTTCCAGATGAGACCTTGAAAGGGATGTGGCCTAGAAGTAAGGGTACACTGACTGGAGATAGACATGTAACTCATGCTTGACTGGATGGACATCAGCCCATGCTCTCTCTACTGGACAGAATAAAATTAAGTCCTCTGTGAATCAAAAATAAATGGACATGGCAAGAAATGTGTCAAATGACCAGCATCAGTAGAAAAAATAGATGATGGAAACAGACCCCAAAGTGAGCTAGATCTGAATTATGAGACATGGTTTTTAAATAACTATGATTAATATGTTCAAGGAAGTAGATAAGAAGATAGAAAAATTTACCAGAGGCTGGGGTCTTTTTTTAAAGAAAGATTCAAATTGAAATTCTGGAAACAACAAAACACTATAACTGAAATTGATAATTCGGTAGGTTTAACAGCAAATCAGACACAACAGAGAATAGGCTAAATGAACTGGAAGACAAGTGAGAGAAAATTTCCTTACTGAAGTGAGAGAAAAATGATGGAAAATATAGAAAGACATAATGAAAAATTCTATTACGTATGTGTTACTGGAGTATCTGAAGGAGAGTTGAAAATGAGTAGGCAGAAGGAATATCTGAAGAGCCACTAACTCTAAATTTCCAAAATTAATGAAAAACATCAAGCCACAGATTTCTGAAACTCTATGAACCTTAATCAGGATAAATACAAAGAAAATCACACCTAAGTATATTACAGATCTTACTTGACTAATGATGGGGTTGTATCCCAATAAGCCCATTGTAAGTTGAAATATCATAAACTGGAAAGGCATTTAATATGCCTAACCTACCAAACATCATAGCTTAGCCTAGTCCGCATTAAATGTTCTCAGAACACTTACGTTAGCCTACAGTTGGGCAAAATCATCTAACACAAAGCCTGTTTTATAATGAAGTATTGAATATCTTAGGTAATTTATTGAATACTGCACTGAAAGTGAAAAACAGAATGGTTGTGTGGGTACAGAATGGTTGTAAGTGTACCAGTCTTTTACCCCCATGATTGTGTGGCTGCCTGGGAGCTGCAGCTCACTGCTGTTGCCTAGCGTCATGAAGAGTATCTGACCCCGTATTGATAGCCTGGGAAAGGATCAGAGTTCAAAATTTGAAGTAGTTTCTACTGAATGCATCATAACGTCAAAAAATCAAAGTTGAACCATCATAAGTCAGAGATGGTCTGTATAGTAAAACTGATGAAAACTAAAGACAAAGAAAAATCTTAAAAGCAACCAGGGAGAAAAAGATATATTATGAAGGAGTAACTATGACTCACAGCTGACTTTTCAATAGAAGTGATAAGAGTAAGAAGACAATGAATAGGAACTTTAAAATGCTGAAAGAAAAAAAAAATGCTATTGTGAAAATCTATACCCATAAAAAATATCCTTCAGCAATGAAGGTGAAATAAAGACATTTTCAGACACACCAAAACTGAGATATTTTGTTGCTAGCAGATATGAACTAAAAGAAATACCAAAGAAAGTTCTTCAGGACAGAAAAAAGAAATGATCCCAGATGGAAATATGATGATTCAGGAAGGAATGAAGGGAACTCAAAAGAACAAAATGTGATAGATATGTGGGTAAAACTAATGAATATTGAGTGTTTTAAACAGTAATGTGTTGTAGGGTTTTAAATACGCATAATTAAAAGCATGGCAACAACAGTACAAAAAAGAAAGGAAATGGATTGGGTTAACGTGTTGTAGGGTCCTTGCATTTTCTCAGAAGTGCTGAGTATACTAATTCGAAATCATCTTTTATAACTCAAGGATGCAATTAACAAGGTATATTTAAGCCCAAATATATTCATAATTACATTAGTATTAAATGGGCTAAGTGTTCTAATGAACGATAAAGATTTCCAGAATTAAAAATAATCCAAATCCAACAGTATGCAGCTTGACACACATTAACTATAAAGATGCAGAAATATTGTAAATATAAAGGCATAAACATATGTGCTCAGCAAACATAAGCCAAAAGAAAAGTGGTGCCGTTATATCAGTATCGAAGTAGACTTTTAAGACACGCATTACTAGAGATAAAAGGGTCAATTCAACAGGAGGATGTCGCGGTTCTAAATTTATATGCATCCTAATAGCACAGTTTCAAACTTCAGAAAATAAAAACTGACTCAACTAAAAGAGCACTAAACAAATCCACAGTTACATTTCTAAACTGTAACATACTCTTCAGTAACTGGTAGAAGAAGCAAGCAATTAATCAATGAGGACATAGGAACTTCGAGAATCATGAATAACAAATTAATGACTTAATTGATGTATAAAAATATTTTATCCAGCAACTGCAGATTATACATTGTTTTCAAGTGCCTATGGAACATTTACCAATAAAGACCAGATGGTGGAATTTAAAGCAAGTTTCAACAAATTTCAAAAGTGAAATAATAAAGTATGTTCTCGTATCATAATGGAATTAATCTAGAAAACAATAGATGAAAGAGAAAATTAAAATCCCCAGTACTCTCCTAAATAAGCCATGGGTCAGAAAGAAACCACAGTAGAATTTTAAATTATTTTGAACTGAATGAAAATGAAAATACGGCATACCAAAATAGGTGGAATCCGTATATTTAAATGCCACTCATTTCCTTTTCTGTGAACTGTTCGTTTGGATCTTACTACTGAAAATATATAAAACTGTCTTCTGTGTGAAAATATGGTGTTATGAATTTACAGGAACTTTTAATATAATAAGTAAATTAGTGCTTTTTATGTAATTTGAGCTACAATTTTTTTTTCTGGCATGTCAGTTGGCTTTTAAGTTTTTAAAGACAGAGCAAAAGATTATTAAAAAGTTTTATGTAATCAAATTTATAAATCTTTTTTTCATGGCTTCTGGATTTTGTGGCATAGTTAGAAAATCCATCCCCCCTCCATGTATTACATTTAAATATACATTCGTTTGGAATTTATGCTAACACGTGGTGTGAGATGTGGATTCAATATTTTTTCTCTAGAGACAACAATCCTTTTGTCTCATTATCAGGCTTCTATTGACGGAGAAAATTTCCAGGATTTTGCTATTACAAGTTCTTTAAAACAATGAGCCTTGTACTTTTATTATTTATATATGTGTAAGTATAACAGAGGGATACATTTGTAGAGGTGGATTTGCTGGGTCAAAGGATAGGTCTGTAATTTAAATTCAGTGCTGCTCTTAGGAGGTATGATGCCAATACAATCCTTGCTCCTGGGAAATCTCCAGGATAGCTTCTAGAAGGAAGCCAGCAACCCGTTTTGGATTTCCACCTTAGCAGCAGCCGGAACCCCACCCTTGGATCTCAGCATGTTCTTTTCTAGACGTGTGCAGCCCACTGAGTGAGATGGCAGACTGAGGACCCAGACCACTGGCTATGAGTCCAGTCCCAGCTCCATTACTTCCAAGCGATGTGACTTGGGCAACTTACTGCCTTCTCCTGCCCCAATCCTTACCTATAAAATAGGAGGAATTTTCATAACTACTGTAACTGCCATCTATAAATACTAAGTGTAGTAATACTGGGGTCACTGCTAGATGCCTAGCATCACTTCTGGCACGTGGTAAGCGCAGAATAAATCCTATCTATTACACAGTATTGTTACTTCCTGACCGACTTGCCTTTGTGTATCGTTTGTGTAGCAAGAAGCTTAATATTTATACCTGCCTTTACTCTGTCCTCTTGTTCTTTTATTAGAACTTTGCTGAAAGTCTTTTTTTTTGGTATCATTTTGCTTCCTTCCAACATTCCACTTAAGATTCAGTCATTCATTTATTCACTCGTCCTGAAAGCATTAAGTGCAAGTGTTGGGCTGTCTCTTGCTCCTAAAAGCCTTGTGTCCCCTCCTGCCATCCCACCGTGCGTCTCGACCGTAGATGGATCTGCATGCCAGCTCCATCCTTATCATGTTCCTCTTGATGCTGAAAACTTGGCCTCGGTGCACTGGTGGAGAATCTCAGAGACAGAGTCTTGGGTGAAGTAGAAAAGAATAGGTTTATTACTTTGCCAGGCAAAGGGGGACACAGAGGGCTCCTGTCCTCTAAAACCATATGTCCCAACCCAGGAGGATTTGGTGAGGAGTTGTGTTTTTTGTTTTTTTCTTTTTTTGGCTGCGTTGCATCTTCGTTGCTGCGCACAGTCTTTCTCTAGTTGCGGCGAGTGGCAGCTACTCTTCGTTGCAGTGCATGGGCTTCTCATTGCGGTGGCTTCTCTTGTTGCGGAGCACAGGCTCTAGGCGCGCGGGCTTCAGTAGTTGTGGCACACAGGCTCAGTAGTTGTGGTGCATGGGCTTAGTTGATCCGTGGCATGTGGGATCTTCCCGGACCAGGGCTCAAACCTGTGTCCCTTGCATCGGCAGGCGGATTCTTAACCACTGCGCCACCAGGGAAGTCCCTGGTGGGAATTTTATAGCAGTAGTTCAAGGGTGGGGTTTAGGATGTGTGCAGGACCTGCACTCCTTTAATCTGGTCTCAGGTAATCTCTTGATGAGTTTCTCTGGCTCCTTTAATCTGGCCTCAGATGGTCTTCTCTAGAATGAAGAATGCTGATATCTTCCATTTGTTGGAGGTTTTAGTTCTATAAACAGCTCAAAGATATTGTTATGTGTATCCCTTGCGGTAGAACCAGGACCCTGCCCCAAGGCTGCACTGTTGTTTCTTGGGTGCTCCTCCCTTGTCTCTGCATCCCCTCCCTTACCTGCTTGACAACTGTTTGAATCTGCCCACTGGGCCTCAGGGAAGGTCTTGGAGGCTGGAGTCTGTTCCCTGCAAACAAGGAATGGGGGACACGGAAAGGCTTCCGTGCCCAGGAGCCCCACAGGGTCCTTCTCGGTTTCACTTTCACATCCCTCACGTACTCATCCATCCACCTGCCCCTGACATACAGGTGTTATGGTTATCATGCCCCCTGATAAGAAGTTCTTGGAAGCCCAATAAATGACCCTGCCCTGATTCCTGCCCTTCTTATCTCTGACCTCACTCCATTTGTTCATTTATTTACCAAATGTTTATTGAGAATCTTCTGTCTTCCAGGCCCTGAGGATATAGCACTGAACAAGCAACAAACACTCTTTTTCTGGGCAGGGTAAGGACAGCTACTTATATCTGTCTGGAAATTATCCATATAGCATGAAGGTCCAGCCTTCTTGGTGGAGGGTAACAGGGAACCCTTTGGCACCAGGAAAATATGCAACCACCATCCCTATGATACTCCCTGATTTTATCTATTGGGAACATTACTCACTCTTTGTCTGCTGTCCTCTTTCTCATTCTACAAGCCTCAACTCAGATGTTGCCTAAAATGTCGCACCTTTCCTGACTCCCCCAAGGGACCACTCTGAGTGCTACATCGACCTGGTTTAGATAAGTATGGACATGGATAAAAATAAATGTGGTTCTAAAAAAGGGCAACCAGATTGGTGGAAGCATGGTCTCTTGAGTAGTGGTTGATGGGACCTGGATATTTTTCTCAAAGAATAGCATGTAGGAAGAAGACATAACACAACCTTCAAATATTTAAAATTTAAATATTTAAAGAGGTGCCTAATGGAGTTGGGGATTGGGGAGCAAAGTTGAGAAAAGCATTCAGGAAGGTCGATGACAGGGGTAGAATATGTTGGAAACAAGAGCAGCTCAGCAGACAAGACCCAGACATCCACTTGGAGCCTTTCTGCAGCTCTGGCATCCGACATGCAGGGTTCTGTGTCCCAGAGCCCTGAGTACATGTTGACCTCCCACCAGAAGTTCCCAAAGACCCAGAGGGTGCTCAGGTAGTATCAGTTACCCTTCTGGCTGAGTGTTCAATGCCAGTGGAGGGAAACAAAGCTCTGTGCACCTCTAATTTTAAGCAGTCGGATTTATGCAGCCATGCCTAAGAGGCCCTGGGAGACTGTTTATTGTTAAATTAAAACTGTGGTTTCTGGAAGCCTTTTTCTAACTCAGCAGGCTATGCCATTAGAGGCCTGACATGGTTTCGAGTTATGCAGAGAAGAACTTCCAGGGTATTATTTTAAGAACCTCCCAATTCTTTGTACAACTTCACGCAGCACACCTGGGAGTCTGTACTGTGCTAAGTCAGCACTCCTCTGCTTGCCTGCCTGGTCAAGATGAGCTTATAGGAAAGGCTTCAGAGGAGAGCGGAACCCTCCGACGCACCTTTCACCTGTAGATTGCATCTTGTGGCCTTGTGGCCCCTTTTACCACGGGGCAGATGAATACCTTCACAGTTAAAGGAGGGAGAAGGGAAAGCAGTGCTCTGTGCAGTGACAGCAGGGGTGCGTCTTCATTCACTCCTCTCTACCTGCCGATGCAGTGACCAGACAGCCTTGCTTCTAGCGGACAGGCCTCTCCATTCATCGCCGGGGCCACGACTGCCTTGTCTTTCTTTCATTCTTATAGATCATTCCTGTTCTGCCCCTGCTCTCTTTTCTTCATCGCAACCCTCTCTGGTCTGTGAACGGCTGGAACAACTTCTTTGCCGGATGGTTACAAATGCTAGCAGACCTCTGTCTAGTTATTCTCCAGTAAAGCCCCACCCCTGCTTTGTCGTGGACCTCCCAAGCGTTTGCATCAAGCCCAGACCCAGAGATGACAAAATCTATACCGGTGGCCTCAGCTTCATGTATCCCATGAATACTAACAACCTTCCCCAGGGTGTCCATCAGTTCCAGTCACGGCACATTTTCACCATCCCTGGTGGTCTAGTGGTTAGGATTCAGTGCTCTCAGTAGAATGTTTTCAGATATTAGAAGAAAAAACAAGTCTCATCGAACATGATCTTTCTTTGGTCATTCGAGTTCTTTTGGGTTGTCATGAAAACTGTTTAAGACAGAGGTTGCAAACTGCTGGCCCATGAGCCAAGTCTAACCTGCAGCCCTGTTTTGTCTGGCAAATACAAGGTAAATTTTTTTAATTCGTTGCCAACATTTTAAAATAGGGCGATCTCTCTTTCATGTTTTTAATCAAAGTAACTTTGATGTGTACTATTATATTAGTTGTAGGTATATAGCATAGGGATTCAATATTTTTACAGATTATACTCCACTTAAAGTTATTGTAAAATATTGGCTACATTCCCTGTGCTGTACAAGACAGCTTTGGATCCTATTTATTTTATACATAGTAGTTTGTATCTCTTAACCCTCTACCCCTCTCCTGCCCTTCCCCCGTCCCTCTGCCCACTAGTAACCACTACTTTGTTCTCTAGATCCGAGAGTCTGCTTCTGTTTAGTTATTTTATTCGTTTGCTTTATAAAATAGGGCGATTTCATATCAACAGCTCAGATGAACCGTTCTGGAAAGAGCAGGCTGGCATTCCCACATTCCCACATGGCAACCTCAGTGAAGCTGAGCATAGCTGCGACTCTTGGACTGAGATACGTTTCTAGCTTCCTCCCTCTTTGTTGCCCTGACTGGTCTGCACCCACCTCATTTCACCCACTTATGTTACCTGTCTGGCCCTGGAGGTGACACCCATCAACTCCTCCAAGGCCCATAGTTATCAATACCACTGTGAGCCTAGCACCGTGACTTAGAATCTTTACTTTAAAACGTCTCTCGGCATAAAGGAATCTGTATTCATTACCAGCAAAACTGTACTATAGGAAATGGAAAGGACATTCTTAAAGCAGAACAAGTAAGAGAAGGAAAGAAATTCGGATCTACGTATAAAAATGAAGATTTCTAGGAAGAGTTGTGCAGGGCAATATAAATTTACTTTTTAATCACTCTAAAAATTATTGACCTTTTAAAGCAAAAATAGTTGTAAGGTTTTGCCTGTTTGTAGCACTTGTAAAGTTAGATGTATGACAGCAGTAGAATAAAAGATGGGAGGGAAGCATTGGGAGAGCACTGTTTTCAGGTGGTTATACTCTGTGTGGTGTAGCATTGAATTGTTTGAAATTAGGTACATCACAGTCAAACTGCTGAAATTCCAAGGAAAAGAGAAATTATGAAGGCAGACAGAAAAAAGGAAACCTTATACAGAAAAAAACAAAATAAGGCAGAGCCATTTAAAAGCAAGGAATTCGAAACACAGCCTTCAAACATTGTTGTTTCCCCCTGCCAGGTGATTTTTAAATTTTTAATTGAAGTATAGTTGATTTACAATGTTGTGTTAATTTCTGGTGTACAGCAAAATGATTCAGAATATATATTCTTTTTCAGATTCTTTTCCATTATAGGTTATTGTGAGATATTTAATACAGTTCCCTGTGCTATATAGTAGGACCTTGTTGTTTATTTTATATATAGTAGTTCATATCTGCTCATGCCAAACTCCTAATTTATCCGTCCTCCCACTTCCCCTTTGGTAACCATGTTTTTTTTTTTTTCTATATCTGTGAGTCTGTTTCTGTTTTGTAAATAAGTTCATTTGTATCATTTTTCAGATTCCACATACAAGCGATATCATATATTTGTCTTTCTCTTTCTGACTTACTTCACTTAGTATGATAATCTCTAGGTCCATCTATGTTGCTACAAATGGCATTATTTCATTCTTTTTTATGGCTTAGTAATATTCCACTGTGTATATATACCACATCTTATTTATCCACTCATCTGTTAATAGACATTTAGGTTGTTTCCATGTCTTGGCTATTGTACATAGTGCTGCTATGAATACTGGGATGCATGTATCTTTTCAAATTAAATTTTTCTCTGAATATATGCCAGGAGTGGGATTGCTGGATCATATGGTAGTTCTATTTTTAGTTTTTTAAGGAAAACTCCATACTGTTCTCTGTAGTGGCTGTACCAGATTACATTCCCACCAGCAGTGTAGAGGGTTCCCTTTTCTCCACACCCTTTCCAGCATTCAAATATTATTTTATCTGAGCTAGTATGCAAAAGGATGGGACTGGGAAGACCGTATAGATAAAGTCAAGAGTATTGGTTATGTTCTGGTTCTTAAGATGGATAATGGCCTCATAGGCGTTTGGTCTGTTATGCTTCATAGCTTCACAAGTAATATACATGCATTCTTTCATATGTATTAAATATTATATTAAAATTTTGTTAATTATTTAATTTCATATCTCCTACCAAGAAAATATAATCTATATCTGAAAGCAGGCTCTGAGGAGGGTTGGGTTAGTTCTAGTAGCCACTGCGAAAACAAAAAACCAAAAACCTGAAATCCCAGTCTTAGGCTGCGAGCATCTGGTTACAGACTCATCAAAGATAGTGCTGACATTGGTGGCTAATGGAATATTACTCAACCATAAAAAGAAACAAAATTGAGTTATTTGTAGTGAGGTGGATGGACCCAGAGTCTGTCATACAGAGTGAAGTAAGTCAGAAAGAGAAAAAGAAATACTGTATGCTAGCACATATATATGGAATCTAAGAAAAAAAAAAAAGGTCTTGAAGAACCTAGGGGCAAGACGGGAATAAAGACACAGACCTACTAGAGAATGGACTTGAGGATATGGGGAGGGGGAAGGGTAAGCTGAGACGAAGTGAGAGAGTGGCATGGACATATATTCACTACCAAACGTAAAATAGATAGCTAGTGGGAAGCAGCCGCATAGCACAGGGTGATCAGCTCGGTGCTTCGTGACCACCTAGAGGGGTGGGATAGGGAGGGTGGGAGGGAGGGAGACACAAGAGGGAAGAGATATGGGAACATATGTATATGTATAACTGATTCACTTTGTTATAAAGCAGAAACTAACACACCATTGTAAAGCAATTACACTCCAATAAAGATGTTTAAAAAGACAAAACAAAACCAAGTAGCCTTGGGGGAGGGGATGGTGTTGTCTTTTGTGATGCTTTAAAAAACGTTTGTGTGTCTCTCTACCTCTCTCCAGGAAGGATGAGAATGTCCTTATGTGCGCTTTCTAATTTTTCACGGAATCTGAAAATTATATGTGAATATTATCCCTGAGCCAGGTCGTTGCTCTAAATCTTCTTGGCACCCAGAAAAAAAGAATGAGCGAGCTCTTTATTTAAATTAGGTAATCACACTGTCTGCCCCTCAGAATCACAAGGCAGGCAGGAAGGTGTGGGCTACAGATGGGATTGGTTTAATGAAGGATTTTGGAATAATGGAGTGTGTCTATTGTCTGGACCTCCCTTGGCACACTTTTGAGGTTAATTGGATGAATCATATATATTTGCTTCCTGTCTTAATCACAAGTGTGGGGGTGGGGAGGGAGCCACCACGTCCCACATAAAATGCATTCTTCCTTTGAGCCCATTCTCATTTGAAGCCATTGATTATGTTTGCGTTTTTACAGGGCCTGAGAGAACGAGTCAAATAAAACCAAGTATCAACACAACACAGAAGTAATTGTTCTGAGGTTGGCTGTGGGCTTCCAAGTGTTCTCCCACTTTAAAGGAGAGTATTACCCTACATTGGCACTAATCAGTTGTCACCTCAGGCAAACCCTGTGTGTCCCAGTTTTAACTCATTGAATTCAGCAGTCACTCATTCATTCAGGAGGTAATACACGCTCAACAGATGTGAGCACAGTACTGGGCCAAGTTACACAAATGTGAACCAGATATTACACTCAAACACTTCACAGCCAGCAGAGGAGGCATCAAGGTAAACCATGAAAACAGAACCTCTTGACTCTTCCATCTTTTTTATTCCTTCATAGCACTTTCTCAATGTGTGCACTTTACTCATCTGTTTGCCCGTTTGGTGGCTGCCGTCCCATCGGGCTGTAGCTCCAGGAGGGCAGAACCACCTCTGTTTGGTCATGAATTGCATCTTCAGATCCCCGGTCATAGTAGCCACTTGGTAAGAAAGCATTAAACGTTGTTTAACGGAAGCGCTCAGGACGCTCGCTCTAGGAGCCAAGGGGATATTGCCTACTTCAACCTGGGGAGTCAAGGGAACTTCCTTTCAAAGGAAATGATGCTTGGGCTGAGTCTTCAAGGGTGTGTGGGAGTTTCCTGGGGAGGCAAAGTGTGAAAGAGTTTACAAGGTCAAGGATAGAGCATGTGTTCCAGGCCATATATGGAAAAGGGCGCTGCCTCACCTGCTTTTAAAAACCTGCTGGTTAAGATTCCAACTCTAACATACCGTAATCTTAATCCTAACATGGTAAATATTTCTGTTTCCAAGACTACATTTTATGTAGCTTATTTTTCAAACACTATAGAGCATCGGGTTACTCTGAACATTACAGTACCTTACGTAAGAAAGTCAGTCTGTTCCTGATAATGTGTGTATTAAGGTTATTTTTTCTTCTTTCTATTGCAATTTTTATAAGTTTGCAATTTTTATAATTGCAGTCTTTCGTGGAATTCTTTTAGGCTTAAGTTTGAATATCGGTAAACAAGAACAATTTGAGAACCACTGTAAAGAAACGGCACTAGAATTCCGAGGGAAGAATTAAGCTATATAATTCATAAGTTTCTTACAACTATTTCAGCTAATATAGCTGATTCATAACTTTTAGCCAATGATAACGAAAGGAACTTCTTTAAGTACATATTATGTGTCAGGCAGATGTGCTCAATGAAACCACCCTAGAGAGAAAGTATATTTTATGCCCACTTTATAGACGAGGAAACTCTCCATCAAAGATGCTAAGTAACTTGTCCAAGATCAAACAGTAAGGAAGTGATGGAGAAAAGATTCAAAACCAAGAGTGTTTGTCCCTGAAACCCATGATGAGGGTAAACATATAGACCAGCGTTTCCACACTGTTAGCCGTCCTTGGATCCCATTCTGCAGCAAATACACAGTGGTGTTCTTTTCTTTGGATAAATAAATTTGGGACACTATAAACAGCTTGTTTTATTGCAAAACTTAGCAGAACCTTTGCTATGCTTATGAACATTGTAACTTTCCAAAGTGAAAGAGAGCATATATATACTTTGCAAAATTTTTTGACCACAGAACACTTAAAATTTTTTTTGTCCTGATGGCAGTCTTCTTGATGCCTGTCAGAACTGGGTTCAGGAACACAAGTTGAGAAATACTGACATAGATCATCAGTACCACTTCACACACCTCAAGGATTCCCTTTAGTTTGAGTTCAGCTCGAAATAAGTCTTCCTGAACCCCACCTATCAATTTATACCATGTTCTCATAATGTCCTTGGTTTTCCTGCATATTCGTTTCTCTCTTTATCAGATGCCCTCCCTTTACCCCACCTTACTGGGTCTTCTTGGAAAACCACTCTGACTTGTTCCCTTTTCTGCTAACTTTCCCCTGAGTCCCTTAGGCCAACCTGGGCACTGGCTTTTCTGCACTGCCAGGATCTCTTATCACTTAGAATTGTAATATTCTCATTACTTTCTGCCAGTCCACTGGATGGTAATTGCATTGATATCAGGGACTATGCCTTTTTATATATAGATCCCTGCCACCTAACGCAGTGATGGCACAGAGCAGACACTTAACCCATGTTGGATGGATGGATGGATGGATGGATGAGGGAAGGAACAAGTGAATGGGTCAACCAGTCTCACTGATTTGGGAATGTATGGGTTAGATAAGTTTAACTAGCTGGACTAGAGCCAGCTGGTGGAGAGTCTTACCTTCAAGGCTTTGAAGTTTTTACTTTTTCATGTAGGCAGTGCGAAGCCTTTAAAAGATTTTGAGTAGGAAATTTGAATAAGATATTAAAATGGCATTCAAAGAAGATGAATCGGGAAGGCCAGTCTGAAGACAAGAGGTCTGTTAAGAAGTGTTGCAGCATCCAGGCATTATGTGATGATGGGAAAGGTAGCCCTCATTGCTTATTTATAGGATTGGTTTAGATGGCTGATGAGGTGAGAGTTTGAAATATATTTCATTCAAAAAGCAGATATCATTACGGAGCAAGGTAAGGGACACAGAGATGACAAATACATACTCCTTGCTCTCCAAAACCTCATAGGGAAGATCGATCTAAGATGCACGCAAAATAAGAAACTATGCAGGCTATATATAAGGATGCTATAGTGGGACCAAAAAAGGTGAGAGAATTAGAGAAACCATGGAAATTCCAAATGAGGACGTCTGGGAACAGCTAACAAAGGAGGGAGGACTTGAGAATGGCCTTAAGAGGTGGATGGAATTCCAAGGGGCTGGGGCTTGATTTGAGCATTTGGTGGACTCCAGGAAGGGGCTCTCCCTGGTGACCCTCAGCCAGTGTCCTTGGTCTAGGCTGGTTCAGGTTGGCCCTCCCCCTTCTGGGGACATGCAGTTTCTGCTTGGGAAGGTAAGGGGTGTATTTGTCCCCAATACCTTCTTCAAGAATTTCAGGCCTAGGGCCAACTACCCCTCCAGGTTTTCCCATTCTGGTGCCTGTATGCAAAAGCAAACAAAGGAACAGAAACCTTGACGTGCCTCAGTTCTCCTGGTGAGAAAGTAGCCTACACACAACACCTGCTTTAATCATTAGAAATCCTAAAGGGCTGAGTTACTGTTCCCGTTTTACAGATGAAGCAACTTGAGGTTCAGAGATGTTCATGTCTTTGTTCAATTTCAGTCTTGGATCAGGTTAATATTGAGAAGCCCTAATTCACACCCTGATTCACACAGATACACCATTTCATAGGAAGCAGCCTGACACACTTTGGTAGTCTTCAGTTGGACAAAGATAGCAAGAGACATTTTTTTCTCAGGTCTTCCTGAAAACAGTTCACCCAGGCAGCACACACAGGCGTCTCTGGTGTTTTACTCTCGGTAAGAATAGCGGTAGGAACATATGTCTGGATACGTCGCAAAGCACTCATCTATGTGTTATTCAATTTGATTCTTACGCTAGCCCTATTTTCTAGATAAGTTAGAGATTATTTTCCACATTTTAGAGGTGAGGAATCTGGAGCTAAGTGAGGAATCAAAGAGAATCCTTTTGTAACATGTACAATTAACCCCAAATACGTTTGCTCCTAAGTCTGGATTTTTCAGATCCTGGGGTTTCGTAAAGGTCCCCAGCTCTCCATCATAGTTGCAGCCATGCTGTGGGTCATGAGACGATTCCAGGTAAAGCGCCCGAAAAGATGAAACGCTGTGCTTCTAATGCTCTGGGTTCAAGGTTTCCAGATCTCAGGCGGGCGCCTTCTAGGCAAGCTCAGTTCTCGCCCTTAAGCTGTGATGTCCACTATCTCTAGAGGAAGCATGTTGATTTTTGCCATCTCTGCTGGGTCTAAGGCGGCAAATGGTGCCCCTGACTTCCTAGGTGAGGGCCTCACAGTCTGATAAGGACCCCAGCTGTCCTCAGACAGCAGGGCGCTCCCACTTCAGGAGGCTGCTCATGGCCCAGAGAAAGAACTTCAGAGTTTCCCTGAGCCTTTCTTCCCTGTGTCTGCTGTGTGTTTAACATCTCTCTTGATTCTTAAAAATTCCCATTTGCTTCAACCCTATCCTCCACTTGACTGCAGTTGACTCACCATCTCTTCTGGAGGAGTCTATGCTTTACCTCTCTTTTCCTGCACTGAGAATACTGGATTGGCTGCCAGATATGTTGGTACCTCTAGTATATACCCAAGATTCTCTTTCTTATGCTGCTGTCCTAGGCAGCCTTAAAGAGCACAACCCTTTGGTTTGAAACCCACCTCCACTCTTGACTCCCATGGATGTCACATCCCACGTTATAAAAATAACCCTCTCTTGGCATTGATTTCCAGGAAAACTCACTGTGGATCCAATCTTGAGATCTGCCTGGCTGCGGGTAGGGGTGGAAGGACAGGGTGAGGAGGAAAAATGCTATCTCACTATGGCTTTAATTCATCTCCAGAATTGGTGGAACTTGGGTGGCGTCTTTTAGCTACTAGACACATGTTGCTGCAGATGGGCAGTGACAATGGCGCCCCCTGTTTTTGGGGGTTGGGAGGCTGAGGCTATGTCCCTGAGATTCCTAAGCATGGTCTCCTCAAGGAAATATCTTGGCCTCAGGGCCCTTCTCCACCTCTTGGTTAGATTGGTGTTTCTTATCTATACTTTTTTTTGTAGCTTCTTGACATCCATCAGACTGTATCCCTCTTCCTTGACATTTGGTTTCAGAGTCTGATGTGTTGATTTTGAGAGGAAGACATGAAAAGGGAGACAGAGACTGTCAAAAACCTAATGGGTTCACCTCTCTTCCACAGGAAGTGCCATTGAGATGGCCTCATTTATTTTCTGATTTCCAAGCGAGGAAGTACAAGTGTTGCTTAGAGTTCATCCTTGCTTGGTCTCTCCTTGCTCTGAGGAGCTTGAACCTCTAAGAGGGTGAGATTTGGTCCTACAATAGAGCTAAGGTTACGAAGAGGAGAAAACCCAGGCCTTTTTGAAAGCTGTCCTGCAGAGACCCGGGGTGGCAGAGACTCTAATCCCTTTCTGATCTTGCCTCAAACAATACACAGAAGTGGTCTTGTACCAATGTCCTGTGGCTACCACACTCTACATGTGGAGAAAATTATACTTTGGTAAGAGTTGGAGGCATTTTATAAACTTTATTTTTGGAGATGTTGTGGCAAATTAAAGAATTCCAAGTCTGCCCCTTCCTAGCTTGTTATCTGGGCAGGCATGTGCTCTCAGCACCTCTGGTCTACCATCTGTAAACCACAGACGTGATTCCCGACTCACCCCTTCCGAGGCCCGTGATGAGGATTTAACCGACAGCCAGCACCGAAAACCTTTTGTAGGCTCTGTACCACTATCCTTCTCTCTCGTGAAAAGGAGAAGCCAGGCCCTGAGTTCTGTAACTAGGACCTATGCAATGGGCACTGTTTATCTCCTCGGCTGAAACATTGGCCCCAGGGCGTTCCTGACCCTCTGACCTTCTGAGTAATTTCTCCCTAGAGGAGCTCTCAGAAGCTAGACGGCAGAATCCTTAAGCGTCACTCTAGGGCTTAGCCTAGCAAGGCACGAGAGTGCCCCTAAGTGACTTACTGCTGGAATTCAGAACTGATGGAAGCCAGCCCTCCACGCCCCGCCTGGCAAGCCCTCCATTGCTCTTTTTTCTTCATCCCTTCACCTCTCCTTCCTCCTGGTGAGAAGCAGCAAGCGCCTGGGTGAACAGGTAGCCCTGGGGGACGGTGCACAGCCGGTCCGAGCATCAGCCTGTAACGGGAAATACTCTTCTATACGTCGCCTGCAATGTTTGTGCTGGGTGCTGCTCCCAGCCTCCACTTTACAGGTGCTGGCTCGCCACCAGCTCAGCACCCCAAGCCCTCGCTCCAAGGGCTTCTGGCTCCACCGTACCCTTGGCTGAGCTCCACAAGCCCATCTGAGCTGAAACTGCTGAGTTTGTGAGAATCCCATGTGCGGATTGTTTTTACAAGGTGGTGTCCTGGAATCGGACCCTGCAAAACACAACTCAGAGCTGCCAGACCCAGAGTGAAGGCCGTAACACAATCACTGGACACCGGATTCCTGGATCCAGAAGCTAATCCCCACCCCCAACCCACTACTTCCAGAGTCGGACTCCGTGCTTCTTGGGTTGCACGGACAAGGCTTCCGTTCTGCCAAATTCTCAGGCTCGCTCTCTCCTGCCAAGGTCAGTGGGAACTCAGTTCATCTGCTGGGTGAGTGAGTCCTAGCTGGGAAATCGCCAGAACTTGAGGGGAGCAAATCATTTAACAAAATCCCCTACCATGCATTACAGACGGAAACGTTGCAAGCCACATTTCTGACATCAAACACAAACAGGCACTTCTTTTGCGTGGGTGGTTTCTCTATGTTTAAGTCACCGCAGGTATAGCAGTGGCAACTGTGTTAAAAAAGAGAAACGACTTTGGACTTCCCTGGTGGCGCAGTGGTTAAGAATCCGCCTGCCAATGCAGAGGACACAGGTTTGAGCCCTGGTCCGCTGCGGAGCAACTAAGCCCGTGCGCCACAACTACTGAGCCCATGTGCCACAACTACTGAAGCCCACGCGCCTAGAGTCTGTGCTCTGCAACAAGAGAAGCCACCACAATGAGAAGCCCACGCACCGCGAGGAAGAGAAGCCCCCGCTTGCCACAACTAGAGAAAGCCCGCACACAGCAACGAAGACCCAACGCAGCCAAAAATTAATTAATTATTTTTTTAAAAAATGGCTTTTTTGAAACGCTTGAGAACCTGGGCTCCTAGAGCAACAAGCCCCTCAGATTGTTAACTGAGAGTGTTTGCTGGGCAAATCCATCAGGATTTTGTGCCCAGCGGAAAGCCTCAGATTTCATAGGAGGGGCCCTGGCTTGTCAGGACCTTCTGGAATCTCTGGGCTACCAATGTCTCTTCTGCTCAACTGCTCAAGCCTTTAGATTGAGCCCTTTCAAGTCAGGTAGCTTAGCTTTGCAGAGAGGAAAAAAGGAAGCTCATAACCAGAGGTTGCCTCTGACCATAACCTGTGGAACCAACGACCCCGAGGTTCCCCTGACCACGGTCTTCTGTGATTTGGTGAAACTCCTCCATGTGTATGCAGGACAGGACATCACAATTGCCCAGTAGCGCCTGGACTTCATTCTTACTTCACCAGGGCTGAATATCTTGAAAAGTCCCTTTTTTATAAATCTGAGAGGGAGAGAGAATCAACTTTGGCTAAAGGCAGGAAGAATAATGTGTAGAGAGAGGCCCCTCTGATTTAGTGAGTCATTCATATCTCGGTACATCATCCTTTTCTTCTAGGCAGAATTTTAATCAGAGGTGAAGCTTATCCACAGGGAAAGTCATCTCATTTTTCATCTGTGCACCCACCTGCTGAGAAATACTTAGGATTTTCTCTCTGCCCAGTGCCTGGGGTTCTTCTAATTAGAGCCAGAGAGCTGAGGGTTTTGTAATCATTACTTTTATTGATATTAATGTATCACAGTGTTCTGGGAATGCCAGGTTCTTCTGCCTCTTGGGGATGGGTACCAAGCTGATGTAGAAATGAAGGACCGTCAGCTCATCTCAGAAAATGAAAGGATGGATTCCCTGGTGGCGCACTGGATAAGAATCTGCCTGCCAGTACAGGGGACATGGGTTCGAGCCCTGGTCCGGGAAGATCCCACATGCTGCAGAGCCACTAAGTCCGTGTGCCACAACTACTGAGCCTGTGCTCTAGAGCCTGTGAGCCACAACTACTGAGCCCACGTGCCACAACTACTGAAGCCTGCATGCCTAGAGCCCATGCTCCACAACAAGAGAAGCCACCGCAATGAGAAGCCCGTGTACCACAACAAAGAGCAGCCCCCGGTCACCGCAACTAGAGAAAGCCCGTGTGCAGCAATGAATACCCAACGCAACCAAAAATAAATAAATAAATTAATTAATTAATTAAAAAAAAAACACAAACAACTAAAGAACGTGGCCCATGATATGTAGGAATCAGATAAGCGACGGGCATGATCACTTGGCGTTGAATGTCACCCCTGATGCTGAGGTGAATTGCCAGGGTGGATGGCGTGTCCTCAGACAGATATCAGGATCTCTGTGCATTTGAAATGTAAAATATAAGCAATCCATGATTTCCTCGGCTAATGTGATTCCAAGCAAACGTTGACAAGTTATTTTTCGAAGTGTGGGGCTTGGATTTGGTTTCAATCAGGGACCAAAATACAGGGTTTGTGCTTGTTTCAGCAATCCCCAAATGACACAGTCACGGTTCACTGGAGCCAGGAAGGATTTGGAAGATCAACTTGTCCCAGACCCTCATTTTACAGATGAGTTTTGGGGTTTGCTCGAGTTCATACAGCAAGATGAATGACAAAGCTGAGACTGGGACCCGATTTTCTTGGCTTCAAGTTTGATGTTCTTCCCCACATCCCCCAGCCAGTACATACCCATCTTTGTATCGTATTGCACCCAAATCACATCAGCTGGGCATTTTGTCTGCATCTTTTGTTTTCTGTTTGGGAAAATTTGGGTGCAGGTAACAAAAATCTAGTCTTACTAAGCAGAAAAGGGTTATATTGGGGAAGTATTGGTAGCCCTCAACATTCCTAGGAAAGCTAAAGAAACAGGCTGAGCAGAAAGGGGCAGAAAGCAAGGGTAGCTTCAGGGGAGTAGATTACAGAACGTAATTGACAGTATTAGCAGAAGAAGGCAGCTAGAATGAATCAGCCCATTTTTCTCCTGTTGTTTTGGAACTCCACTCATGAACTCCACTCAAAGTTCCCTGGAGAGACTTTGATCTCCAGACCCAGCTCATTCTTTGGTATTTCAGGCTAAATAAACATTATTTGGGATTGTCTAACCGAAGCATTTGGTGGACTGGATACCGTGGAGGGAGGGTACAGTTGGTCCAGCGTGGATTACCTGCCCATTAGGTGTGGATGCCGAACGACCAAAACCAGCACATGTCCTGCGTGTAGACATTACTAGTGTTCACCAGTATTTCCTGATCTTGAATTTCAGCACATAGGAGGAATACATTTCCCGTCCCCTGGAAGTTAGGCATGGCCACGTGGCTTGACGTAGCTAATGAAACTTAAGCAGAAGCAGTGTGCTTTGCTTCTGGGATGGAAGCATTTAAGAGCTGGTGGGTGACTCTGCACATGTTCCCCCAACAAGAGCAAACCCTCGGAACTTGTGTCCACACAGAGGCTTCATAAGCTAATGGAACCTCTGTCACCCAGGTCTCTGAGGGACGGTCATTGACAGTGTTTGGCATTGTTACAATAGCATAATCCAGACTCTCCTAAACAATGCATCCACTTACAGTGTCCTGCAGAGCGTTCACATAAGGGGAACCCAGTGATATCAAAGGTCCCCCACGTAACTTGAGGAGAAATCTGGCTTGCAACTTGAAGCACCATCAGTATGACGTAAAGATGGGGTAGCCTGTATTTCATCCCAATCCTGTTCCGACGCGTGTCTGCCTAACTTCATCCTATGAATCTGAGATACCGAGATTTAGAGGATTATTGTTGGATAGGAAGCTAATGTGCCTAAGATGTCAGGCACAAAAATGCCTCCGTGAGCAGCCAGCATGTTTGTGTTTTTAACCAGCGAGTGTTCGTATAAAGGAGGAATCAATTGTGTGTTTGTATGAGAAACATAGGCCTATCCTTACAGACATAATTTCATTTCAAGGCAGTTAGGTTGGACAGGTAAAGCTGGTTTAACACAATGGGAAACTCAAAACTAAATATCATATAGAAAATAAGATTATGGGGCTTCCCTGGTGGCGCAGTGGTTGAGAGTCCGCCTGCCGATGCAGGGGACACAGGTTCGTGCCCCGGTCTGGGAAGATCCCACATGCCGCGGAGCGGCTGGGCCCGCGAGCCGTGGCCGCTGAGCCTGCGCGTCCGGAGCCTGTGCTCCGCAACGGGAGAGGCCACAGCAGTGAGAGGCCCGCGTACCGAAAAAAGATACCAAGACAGACACAGGAGAGAGTTTTGAGTCAAGGCAGGCTAGTTATGTGTTGTTCAGTGCATTTCATGGTGTCCTTTACTATGTCTGCTCTTCTCCTAAATCTGAGAGCTTTGAAAATTAAAGCCAGGTAATTTTTGTCTTCCATCCCCGGCCAAACTTCCCAGATCACCTTTAGGTTTGGTCTTTCTCCAGGGACCTCAGTAACCTTTCAATGTGAACTTTTTGATTTATGTTCTGTCTCGCTTTGGCATTGAAAATAGCTATTCTTGACCAAAGCCTATGCTCTGTGATTGAGTCTAAATTGGAAGAAAGATAATTCCAAAATAAAACCATGTGATGAAAAAAAAATTATAGGGTGTAAGTATAGAAGAAGAGTCCCAGTTTGCAACATCGGAAGCTTAAATTTGTGGGAGACAGGGGCCCAAAGTGGGATAATTTGGGGTGGAGGCTGAGAGCAATGGAAGTCAGTGAGCGAGGGAGAGAAAACAGCATTCAATCTGAATTAATTGCAGGTGTGAATTACTGGCAGATTCTTTTCTTTCAGAGAAGTCAAGAAGAATCATGTGTCCAAAGGGTAACAGAACCAAGTAAAAATGATTAGGATGATAGTTTGAAGCCTATATCTAAAATCCACTATGATCTGCTATGGGAAACATTTCTCATTCGAAAGAGTAATTTTTCACGCCGTCTACATGCACACATGCACTCGCGCACACACCCTTTCTGTTAGTCTTTTATCTCTGGGGACAAGATATCGTCAGATGTAACGCTTTTGAATACAACGTATGAGCACGACAAGTCATCTTACAGACTGGTGGGAGAGCTGGCTATGTGCGCTCTACATGTTACATATACCAGCTCTAAAATAGGAATTGAATTGTTTTCACCTTTCAGGGATATTTGCATCTGAGAATCCACAGAGTGCTAAACCTTGTACCTGGCACATAATAAGGGCTTAATACAGGTTAGCTACTATTGTTATTATGAAGTCATCTGATTCTCAGCAAGACCTGGTAAAGTAAGTGTAATTGCTCTTTAGACATGAGGAAACTGAGGTCCAGAAGTTAAGCATTTTGCCCCAAGATCACACAGTGGATGAACTGAAATTAGAGTTCAGGTCTTTTTTTTCTGGCTCCAAACCAGGCTCTTACCCACCACATTATTCTGCTGATGTTAATGCCTTGTGTGGTGTTCTTCACAGCTTATGCAGGGAGAATCACTGACCTTTGCAAGCGAGAAAAAGAACATTGCCATTCAAATCCACCCGCCCCCGCCACTGCATTTGTCATCTTGGATGTCACACACAAATGTGTAAGCATGGCTTTGCAGAGAGGAAGATACACGGTTCTGGGGACCCTGGCGCTGAAACACATCAAGACTTAATTTAGCTGGGTTTTTTTTAAACCTCATGTCTGTTTAGAAATAAATCGATTTAGCAATTTGCACAGTGCCCTCCCTGGACCATACTTCATGAAGTGGAACAATCACTTAAATGTTCAATTATCCTAAGCAGCAAAGGCCAGAGGAAACACACACAAACCACACCCGGAATACGGCTCCCCCTCCACAGCCGGCCGGGCCTGGCGCCGGGTGCAAACACCAGGCCCTGCCCTCCAGTTCCGCTACCCGAACGAGGCTTGACACCTCCCCATCCAGATGCACGAAGGCAGTAAGTGGAGCAGAGCCATGGGCCTCAAAAGTACATGCAGCGTATATCTGGGGGAAGCCATAATCCGAAAGGATACATGCACCCCAATGTTCATTGCAACACTATTTACAACAGCCAAGACATGAAAACAACCTAAATGTCCATCGACAGAGGAATGGATAAAGAAGATGTGGTACATGTATACAATGGACTATTAGCCATAAAAAAGAATGAAATAATGCCATTTGCAGCAACATGGATGGACCTAGAGATTACCACACTAAGTGAAGTAAGTCAGACAAAGACAAATATCATATGAGGTCACTCATAAGTGGAATCTAATTTTTAAAAAAAAGAACGAAAAGAAACGAACTTATTTACAAAACAGAAACAGACTTACAGATATCGAAAACAATCTTATGGTTACCAAAGGGGAAACAAACATGGCGGGGGGAGGGATGAACACACACACACTACTACATATAAGATAGATAACCAACAAGGACCTACTGTACAGCACAGGGAACTCTACTCAATATTCTGTGGTAACCTATATGAGAAAAGAATCTAAAAAAGAACGAATATATGTATATGTATAACTGAATCACTTTGCTGTACACCTGAAACTAACACAACATTGTAAATCAACTATACTCAAAAAAATAAAAAAGAAAGAGGTACATGCAGCCATTTCTTTCCCCAGAAAGAGACACTGTGCACCTGTTTGCACCTGAACAACCCAAATGTCACCTGGGCTGCTGCCAGTCTCACTTCCTTCCCTCCTTTCTGTTTTACTCTGTAAATTAGGGCCCATACCCTAACTCTGTCTAAATATCATGTTTATTTCCTTCATCACACTCATGGAAACTTGCATGATTTTGTCTGTTTGCCTGCTTTTCTGGGGGGTGGGTATTTTTATCTTGTTTCCAGTCTCCCAGGCTACACTGTCCGCTCCTCGATGCTAGATTGCATCAAGCTTGTCACCATTGGATTCCCAGCACTGACACGGGGCCTGGTCTAAAGCTCTCGATCTGTATTATCTGCTGAGTCAAAGCTCTTCGATGCAGCTTTAACCACCATTGTTACGTGCTGTCTTCCTGGCTCCTGACCAAGGTTATTTTTTTGTTTTTTGTTTTTAATTTTATTGTGGTAAGAAGACTTAGCATGAGACCTACCCTCTTAAACAAATTTCAAGTGCACAATACATGATTGTTGACTCCAGGATCATTGTTGTACAGCTTACTCTTAGAAGATTTTTAGAGCTTATTCATCTTGCTTAACTGAAACTTGATGCCCATTGATCTTAACCTGACCGTGGCCTGTGCCTGCTGTCCCGGGCTTTGGAACTCCCGTGACCTCCTGTATTCCTTCCTGAGTTCTGAACCGCATAAACAGCTCCCCACACATTCCAAGCCTTTAGGTCAGTGTCTTAGCTTCCCCTCACCGCCTGCTGGCTCCTGGTCCTGGAAATACATTGTCTACATCTGAACTGCACTTTCCAAAGCCTGGAAAATGGAAAGTTATGCTTAACTGCTGCTAAACCCCATAGCATAAAGTATTTATAGGAATGATTGATGGAACGTGCTGGAGAAGTTGCACCAAGTACACTGCCCCCAGAAGAGCCATTCAGAGTCCATTTCACAGCATTAAACACTATCAGCATTAATATATATTAATACTGTATATGTATATATATGTATTTTAAGTTTTGCCAATTTGATCAGTTTTAAAGCTTCTCATTTAAATATGCTATTTTAAAAGATAACCAGAGCTGTTTGCATTTTCTTTTCTGTGACCCAAACTGTTTTCCTTATTAATCTATAAGAGCAACTGTTTTACTTAGTAATCAATAAAGCTCCAAGACTCAGGATGTTAAGTGATTGTCTGTCACAACTGTGGAGAATATTTTACAAGTTTCCCTTTGTGTTTTTGTTTTGTTTCTCAAGTTTTTGACATGGTAAAGTTTTAAAAATTGAAAGTTGACAAGGCCAGAAATTTTTAATTTTGTTATTTACTCCATCGTTTTTGCAATTAAAACTTCTTTGCCCATTTAGTGATGAGTTCGTTGCCTATCCTAATTTTCATGGTTTATAGCTTGATTTAGTAACGTTCAATTCTTAAATCCTTCTAGAATTTACTTTCATTTACACAATGAGGATTTCACTTGAGTTTTTCCCCAGAGAACCAAGTACCCTAATGTGCCTTATATGTGCCTAGGCATATTCTAGGCCATGGACACATATGTTGGTTATTCCACCATTACCACATCATGTCAGTTATTCTGAACTATGTTATATGCTTTAATATCTGGAGATTCAGTCCTTTCACATTATTCTTCCATGTTTATTTTTCATATCAACTTTAGAATGTTTTTTCTAATCCCAAAATAAATATCATTGGCATGTTTATTAAATTACTTTAAGAACTGGCACCTTTAAGATACAGGCTCCTGCCATTCAAGAACACGAAACGGCTCTCTAAATATTTATTTTTTCCTTTATAAATTTCAGTAGAGAGTTTCACTATTTTCCATAGAAGTCCCATATATTTCTTGTTAGCATTATTTCTTGACATTTTATAAAGGGTATTTGTGTGGGCATGGGTCTGGGAGGGAAAATAGAAGAGGGAAACTGTGTGTGTGTGTGTGTGTGTGTGTGTGTGGTGAGTGGAATTTTTTTCTTTGTCATATTGGCTGTAGAGGAGCTACTGGGTTTTACTGAATTTCATTTATCTCTTTGAATCTGAGTCTTTTAGGTTTTATAGATATATGATTCCATAGAGTTCAACAATTATAATTTGGCCTTCTAATTTCTGATAGTTATGCCCCTTATTTTCCTCAATGTGACTGTACTATTCCATCTTCTTCTTGCTTCTGTTGTTGCTGAGAAGACAATGAATATTATTTCTGTGAGGGTAATCTGTCAGCTGTCAATCTATCTACCACTTTTTTTTTTTAACACCTTTATTGGGGTATAATTGCTTTACAATGGTGTGTTAGTTTCTGCTTTATAAGAAAGTGCATCAGTTATACATATACATATGTTCCCATATCTCTTCCCTCTTGCATCACCCTCCCTCCCACCCTCCCTATCCCACCCCTCCAGGCGGTCACAAAGCACCGAGCTGATCTCCCTGTGCTATGCGGCTGCTTCCCACTAGCTATCTACCTTACAGGTTTGGTAGTGTATATATGTCCATGCCTCTCTCTCGCTTTGTCCCAGCTCACCCTTCCCCCTCCCCATATCCTCAAGTCCCTTCTCCAGTAGGTATGTGTTTTTATTCCTGTCTTACCCCTAGGTTCTTCATGACATTTTTTTCTTAAATTCCATATATATGTGTTAGCATACGGTATTTGTCTTTCTCTTTCTGACTTACTTCACTCTGTATCTACCGCTTCTTTGAGGATCGTCTCTCATTATTTTCTCTAGCTGCTTTTGGGGGTTCTGCTCTGTCTTTGCATTTTGCAATTTTGCTATGACATGTCTAGTTGTGGATTTCTTTTTTACGTGTCTTCCTTGGACTTTGCTGGGTTTCTTCAAACCATGGATTGCATAGCTCAGCCTTTAAATCCTCACATATTGCCTCTGCCAAATTCTCTCCTCTCCTGCAGCTCTGAAAGTGTCTTATGTCAGATCTTCTCCCTGTATCCTTTGTGTCTCTTATACTCTCCTACCTCTACCTGCTTCGTTCTGGAGTATTTCTTCTGACCTATATTTCAATGTATAAATCCTTTCAATGGCTGTGTTGAATCTGCTTTTTAAACCCATCCTTTGACTTTTAAATGTTTAGTTATTATATTGTTTAGTTCTATCCTTTCTTTATTAAATTGGCAATGTCTATGTTCTTCTTGATAGTTTCCAATTCATTGTCAAACTTGGTTTATTTTGTCATGCACAATGTAAGCCTCATTGTTTTACAATCTGTATCTATAATCTCAATATTGAAGTCCCAGCAGGTCTATTTCTATTCTCTGTTGCTTCTGTTGGCCCTGGCTCATGGTGTGTTGTCTTCATTTGCCACGCTATTTTTGATTGTTTGCTGGACATAGGATTTGAACACTATGTATTGAAATATTTTGAGGCCTGGAATGATGTTATCTTTCTCCAGCTCCTCTTCTCATTTCCCAGAGCAGAGTCTCCTTGTATCTGAGCACATGCTCAATTTCCTGCCTTCTCTATCCTTAGGAAATAAATTTCAAAGATATATAATACTTACCTTGAGTACTCACAGTTATATCCCCTTTACTTTGTTTTTTTTTTTAATTTTTAAAAAATTTTTAGCTGCATTGGGTCTTCATTGCTACGTGCAGGCTCTCTCTAGTTGTGGCGAGCAGGGGCTATTCTTCATTGCAGTGCATGGGCTTCTCATCACGGTGGCTTCTCTTGTCGTGGAACACAGGCTTTAGGCACGCGGGCTTCAGTAGTTGTGACATGTGGGCTGAGTAGTTGTGGTTCGCAGGCTCAGTAGTTGTGGCACACAGGCTTAGTCGCTCTGCAGCATGTGGGATCTTCCTGGACCAGAGCTCGAACCTGTGTCCCCTGCACTGGCAGGCGGATTCTTATCCACTGCACCACCAGGGAAGTCCTCCCCTTTACTTGGGGTTAGAGTAACTTTCCATAGGTTTGATGTAAGTTTTTAAATTTTTTTCTGGATTCTGAACAGGAAGAAATGTATTCAGAACTAGTGTTTACCAACACACAGTCCATGTGGCAAATCCCTGGTTCTGCTCACTGACCCTTTGGGTGCTGATAGGAAAACCCTGATATATCCGTGTCTGGAGGATGCATTAAATTCCAGAGCTGCTTGCAAATTTCCAGGGGTTTGTGTTTTGTCTGTTTTTAGCCAGTGTTCATCCAATAAGGTTCTGCTGGACTGAGATAAGGTCTTCTCATGGCCTTATTTCCTGGTTCCCTGAAACAGAGAAAAGGTAAAGTACAGGAAAACCTCTACTCCAGCGCATTCCAGTCTTCACTTTGGCCCACATGCAGGGCTTTGCAAGTGAGAACCCTCCTTCCAGGAAGCTCACTAATCCTGTACTTAGAGCAGAGTGTTATCTGGGAGTTGCAGACTCTGTATGGACAGAGAACAAGATTAAGGTAGAAGGGAAGATGGGGAGGTGCTAACAGCACCCGCATATCCCTCCCACCCTCAACAGCTTTGTTGTTGATTTAGCCTGTGGCTCTCAGGGCCTGAGGGAGATGCTGACGGTTTTCCAAAACCTCTTCCTCCTTCCATTCGTACTCTAGAGGAAGAAGCTTCATGGACCTACACAAGACCTCCTTTTATGTTGTTAATCCGTCACCACAGGCCTTCAGCTGTGAATTGCTTCAAGATTCTGGTCTAATTTCAGCGTTTATTGTTTTTTGTTCTTTCACAAGTATTTTAGTGAGAATTTGGGAACTGTTGCATCAGAACTGGTAAGCGGATTCCATTTTAACCAGCTCAGCTATTTCTTGGAAACCTAATCTTTTATTAAACATTAGGAAGTGCTGAGCTTGCAAGAGAGAACCAAATTCTCTCAGGACATGCTGACTTAATAAAGAGAGATGATAGTTCATGACAAATCAGCCCTCAACTCTTGAGTTTATATAGTCCCAGACTTTTAAGTATTCATGCTGTCTATGAGGCTCGGTGTCCTGCAAAGAAATGTGACATTACCAATCAAGTCACATCCTGTCTCATGTCTGGGTGATGACTCCAAATGAACGGACTGTTTAAAAAAAAATTAAGCATATATTATTAAAACTGAAAGACATTGTACGTGTCATTTCATTTTCATAATAATTGGTGCCCTTTGTAGAACTCAGTTGACTTCTGAGACACAGCGGGCATCATATAGGCATTCTACTCCTATTTTAGATAGCTTACTGAGATGATTATTTTGAGGAAATAAGCATATCAAGATATTTTTATGGCCAGCATGGTCCCAAGCATATTAACAATTGAAATTTGTAGCATCTCTGCAACAAGTTCAGCATCTAAGATAACGATGTTGTGGAACTATTTATGTGTTACTTTGTACTCAGCTGGAGTCAGGCAGGAACTCTGTCTGGCTGGATGTAACCAGTGGGTGTACTTCTGAAAGGCCTAATTCCTCCTCTCAGGTTCTTTCTTTTCAAGGTAATTTTGTTCTCCTTCATATTAGTTTGTTATTCTATCATAGCTCTTAGAGACAGCTCTGGTGCCCTCCTGGCATGAGTGCAATATTTATATCAGCATTCAGTCCCCATGAGACCAAATCAGAAATTTCACCCACCAGGGAAGGGGGAAAATCAACCCAGCCAAAAATGACGCACGGGAAGCGTTCCCACCAAAACCAGAAAGAAAACAAGTCATTAGTCGACTGAATGAAAAATCAGGGTTGTCGTAATTACTTGACATTCATCTAGAAGTTCTAGGCAATTCAGTGAAATAAAAACAAGAGGAACAATTAAAATGTGATCAGATTGTCAAGAGAATCACTAGAAGTAATACTAGAATTAGAAGTTATGAAGGTAGCCCAATACAACATAAATATTACAAAGTCAGTTTTTCTTATATAGCAAAACCAGTCAGAAATATGGAAAAGGATTTCATTCCTAAGAACAATGAAAATCTAAAGCACAGAGGAATAACCTTAATAAGAAATATACAGCAATGATATAAAGTAAACTACTGAGAATTAAAATGAGTTGATTAAATAAAGAAGCATATCCAGCTCTCAGAAAACAAAATAAATATAGTAAAGATATGAGGTTTTTTTCTCAAGTTAATGCATAGGTTAATGCAGTGTGAATCAAAATACCAATGGAACTTTTAGTGAAATGACAGATGTATTCTAATTCTATCTCGAAGGATAAAAACTTGAGAATATGAAGAAGAAAAGAAATTTTGGGTTGAGTGATGCTGGAAAGAATAATTAATGTTTTCAACAGGATATTAAAGCATTTTATAAAGCTACAGTATTTAACTCAGTGAAATCAGCAAAATGATGATTTATTGATAGGGGTCCAGAAATCAACCCCTATATCAATAAGACCAGAGAATATGACTAAGGAGTAGGACTTGGGAATCTGGTTAGGATACTAGGTGCCAGGACCCAGTTTCAGTAGCTATGAGATTTTGAATCCTGGGCAACTTGACAAAATAGAAGAGACCAAACTTTCCAAGCTCTATAAATCTTGGGAGGTTTTATCGACTTCGTAATATCTAGCTGGGCAGTATCATGGGCGGCAGCCAGAGCCTGACTGGCAGAGGAAACATCCACAAATCCCTCCAAGATGACCTTTGGCCCGGTAGTATTTCCTTAGCCTCTCCTCAAGTGTGTCCTTCCATTTCCACAAGGACTCGAGTCTCAAAAAGAGAAGAATGAGGGAGGCTCAGAGGGAACCCTAAGGTTCCATCTCACAGTATTACCTTTTTGAAATTCCAAGCATAGCCTCAGACATCCCAGAAACGTAACTAGATTGTAGTCGTCAGGTTAAAACAAGGTTGTTCAACTTCAAGCTTATTGACGTTTGGAGGCCAGATAATTCTTTGTAGTGGGGGGCTGCTGTGTGGCGAAGGATGTTTGACCTTCAAGCCCACTCACCTCTTCCACCATCAGAGGTACTCTTCTTCCGATGTAACCCGTTTCACACACACATTATCAGTAACATCCTTTACTCTGTCACTCAAGGTAAGCCATGTCATTCTGTACTCCTTCTCCCTCATCCTCCATCTGCAGCCTGTCACCCAGTTCTGATGTCTCTAAATTCCTAAGCATGTCTTATCTGCATCCCACCTCTCTACCTGGACTGCTGCTGTCCTAGTTCACACATTCATTACCTCTTGCTTTGACTCTTGCAGATGAGAGACCCCCTAATCTGATCTCCCTGCCTCCACATTTGCTACCAGGGCTCCCTTCCTGGGCAGTGCCCAGTGCACTTGCCCTAATAGAGCAAGCCTGCACATTTGAGTAGAGTTGCAAGGTCCTGCCTGAGCAGAACCTTATTTGCCTTGCCAACCTCACACAGCTCTCCTACAATTCAACCACCCCACCACACAGAATCCCCAGTGTTCCCTATATGCACCATCCTTGTTACTTCTTCATATTTGAAACTGTTTGGAATTTCCTCTGTTAAGAATTTCCCCTTTGCAGAATCTCATGCATCCTGTAAGATGCAACTCCAAAACTTCAGATGGAGGTAGACGCTCTCCCCTAGGTCCCTCATCCTATTTTGACATTTCCACATTGTTGTGGCTTTGCCCCAGGGACATGTCACCAAACCACATATGAGTTCTTTAAGAACAAGTACCCGTTCTCAGTCCTTTTGGGTCCTCAGTGCTTAATACCATACCCTCGAAATAGAAGACATGTAAGAACTATCAAATAAATGAATGAGCAGATGAACCTATGTCTTGAGCCCTTTCAGCACAGAGCTTGACTGCTAAAGGGGAAGGAGAAGTGGTGTAAATGTTGGACATTGAAGTGAAGAGCTGGCTCTAAAATCTCTCCCGGGGCCGTTCGGGCCACTTGGGCTGCCATGACTTTCAGTTGTCATGTGGACCCAGCTGGATTTAATAATGAAGTTTCAAAGGGGACATTTGCCTCTGGGGCTGAGGGCTTTGTGGGTCACAGTGACATGATGAATCACTCACTTCAAATGGGAGAAAACTTGCTAGTTCCTTTTAGATTTGTGTTAAAATTGTGTCAGATTGTTAGGACTTGGAATCTACCCTGAATTTCTGAGCAGGCTATTTCTCTGGACCCTCAGATTGACTTCTTTGTGCCATTCCTGTGGATAGGTTTGCTGGAATGTATCAAATCGGCTCATTCTTCTGGCAGCCGGGATGGTTCAGAGCCTGTTACTATGGAAATGAATTTGTTACTTCTGTGGTTCCTTCCTGATTTTCAGACTGTATGGCAACATTTGCAATGCTCCTGTGAATTTCTCCCCAAACAGGGGGAAAGATGAAAATAGAATCACAGAGATGGAGAGCCAGGGATCTGTAATAGTCAAAAACATTTGGTAAATTTCCTTGCTTCAGGTCAGCCCACCTTACCCCTGTTTATTTGTTTTGTTTATAGTTTATGTGCTAAACTCAGAAATTCCCTGAGTTTGCTCACTCTGCCCAGACAGAACTCACTTTCTTTCTTTTTTTTTATTTATTTTTTTATTTTGAAACATCTTTATTGGAGTATAATTGTTTTACAGTGGTGTGTTAGTTTCTGCTTTATAACAAAGTGAATCAGCTAAACATATACATATATCCCCATAACTCCTCCCTCTTGCATCTCCCTCCCACCCTCCCTATCCCACCCCTCTAGGTGGTCACAAAGCACCGAGCTGATCTCCCTGTGCTATGCGGCTGCTTCCCACTAGCCATCCATTTTACATTTGGCAGTGTATATATGTCCATGCCACTCTCTCACTTCGTCCCAGCTTACCCTTCCCCCTCCCTGTGTCCTCAAGTCCATTCTCTATGTCTGCATCTTTATTCCTGTCCTGCCCCTAGGTTCTTCAGAACCTTTTTTTATTTTTTAGATTCCATATATGTTAGCATACGGTATTTATTTCTCTTCTGACT
This sequence comes from Delphinus delphis, assembly GCF_949987515.2. Lineage (NCBI taxonomy): Eukaryota > Metazoa > Chordata > Mammalia > Artiodactyla > Delphinidae > Delphinus > Delphinus delphis. Next base: position 74,355,692 of record NC_082697.1, read on the forward strand.
TACTTCACTCTGTATGACAGATTCCAGGTCCACCCACCTCACTACAAATAACTCAATTTTGTTTCTTTTTATGGCTGGGTAATATTCCATTGTATATATGTTCCACATCTTCTTTATCCATTCATCTCTTGATGGACACTTAGGTTGCTTCCATGTCCTGGCTATTGTAAATAGAGCTGAAGTGAACATTGTGGTACATGACTCTTTTTGAATTATGGATTTGTCAGGGTATATGCCCAGTAGTGAGATTGCTGGGTCGTATGGTAGTTCTATTTTTAGTTTTTTAAGGAAACTCCATACAGTTCTCCATAGTGGCTGTATCAATTTACATTCCCACCAACAGTGCAAGAGGGTTCCCTTTTCTCCACATCCTCTCCAGCATTTATTGTTTGCAGATTTTTTGATGATGGCCATTCTGACTGGTGTGAGGTAATACCTCATTGTAGTTTTGATTTGCATTTCTCTAATGATTAGTGATGTTGAGCATCCTTTCATGTGTTTGTTGGCAATCCGTATATCTTCTTTGGAGAAATATCTATTTAGGTCTTCTGCCCATTTTTGGATTGGGTTGTTTGGTTTTTTTGATACTGAGCTGCATGAGCTGCTTGTATATTTTGAAGATTAATCCTTTGTCAGTTGCTTCATTTGCAAATATTTTCTCCCGTTCTGAGGGTTGTCTTTTCATCTTGTTTATGGTTTCCTTTGCTGTGCAAAAGCTTCTAAATTTCATTTGGTCCCGTTCGTTATTTTTGTTTTTATTTCCATTTCTCTAGGAGGTGGATCAAAAAGGATCTTGCTGTGATGTATGTCATAGAGTGTTCTGCCTATGTTTTCCTCTAAGAGTTTGATAGTGTCTGGCCTTACATTTAGGTCTTTACTCCATTTTTAGTTTATTTTTGTGTATGGACTTAGGGAGTGTTCTAATTTCATTCTTTCACATGTAGCTGTCCAGTTTTCTCCACACCACTCATTGAAGAGGCTGTCTATTCTCCATTATATATTCTTGTCTCCTTTATCAAAAATAAGGTGACCATATGTGCATGGGTTTATCTCTGGGCTTTCTATGCTGTTCCATTGATCTTTATTTCTTTTTTTGTGCCAGTACCGTACTGTCTTGAGTACTGTAGCTCTGTATTATAGTCTGAATTCTGGGAGCCTGATTCCTCCAGCTCCCTTTTCCTTTCTGAAGATTGCTTTGGCTATTCGGGGTCTTTTGTGTTTCCATACAAATTGTGAAATTTTCTGTTCTAGTTCTGTGAAAAATGCCATTGGTAGTTTGATAGGGATTGCACTGAATCTGTAGATTGCTTTGGGTAGTAGAGTCATTTTCACAATGTTGATTCTTCCCATCCAAGACCATGGTATATCTCTCCATCTGTTTCTATCATCTTTAATTTCTTTCATCAGTGTCTTATAGTTTTCTGCATACAGGTCTTTTGTCTCCTTAGGTAAGTTTATTCCTAGGCATTTTATTCTTTTTGTTGCAATGGTAAATGGAAGTGTTTCTTGATTTCTCTTTCAGATTGTTCATCATTAGTGTATAGGAATTCCAGAGATTTCTGTGCATTGATTTTGTATCCTACAACTTTACCAAATTTGTTGATTAGCTCTAGTAGTTTTCTGGTAACATCTTCAGAATTCTCTATGTATAGTATCATGTCATCTGCAAATAGTGACCAATTTACTTCTTCTGTTTCGATTTGGATTCTTTTTATTTCTTTCTTCTCTGATTTCTGTGGTTAAAACTTCCAAAACTATGTTGAATAATAGTGGTGAGAGTGGACAACCTTGTCTTGCTCCTGATCTTAGAGGAAATGGTTTCAGTTTTTCACCATTGAGAACGATGTTGGCTGTGGGTTTGTCATATATGTCCTTTATTATGTTGAGGTAAGTTCCCTCTATGCCTACTTTCTGGAGGATTTTTATCATAAATTGGTGTTTAATTTTGTCAAAAGCTTTTTCTGCATCTATTGAGATGATCATATGGTTTTTCTCCTTCAGTTTGTTAATATGGTGTATCACATTGATTGATTTGTGTATATTGAAGAATCCTTGCATTCCTAGGATAAACCCCACTTGATCATGGTGTATGATCCTTTTAATGTGCTGTTGGATTCTCTTTGGTAGTATTTTGTTGAGGATTTTTGCAACAATGTTCACCAGTGATATTGGCCTGTAGTTTTCTTTCTTTGTGACATCTTTGTCTGCTTTTGGTATCAGAGTGATGGTCACCTCGTAGAATGAGTTTGGGAGTGTTCCTCCCTCTGCTATTTTTTGGAAGAGTTTGAGAAGCGTAGGTGTTAGCTCTTCTGTAAATGATTGATAGAATTGGCCTGTGAAGCCATCTGGTCCTGGGATTTTGTTTGTTGGAAGAATTTTAATCACAGTCTCAATTTCAGTGTTTGTGATTGGTCTGTTCATATTTTCAATTTCTTCCTCGTTCAGTCTTGAAAGATTGTGCTTTTCTAAAAATTTGTCCATTTTATTGGCGTATAGTTGCTTGTAGTAATTTCTCATGACCCTTTGTATTTCTGCAGTGTCAGTTGTTACTTCTCATTTTTCATTTCTAATTCTATTGATTTGAGTCTTCTCCCTTTTTTTCTTGATGAGTCTGGCTAATGATTTATCAATTTTGTTTATCTTCTCAAAGAACCAGATTTTAGTTTTATTGATCTTTGATATCATTTCCTTCATTTCTTTTTCATTTATTTCTGATCAGATCGTTATGATTCCTTCTGCTAACTTTGGGGGTTTTTTTGTTCTTCTTTCTCTAATTGCTTTAGGTGTAAGGTTAGGCTGTTTATTTGAGATATTTCTTGTTTCTTGAGGTAGGATTGTATTGCTAATTGCCTCTTAGAACTGCTTTTGCTGCATCCCATAGGTTTTATGTTGTCTTGTTTTCATTTTCATTTGTTTCTAGGTATTTTTTGATTTCCTCTTTGATTACTTCAGTGAGCTCTTGGTTATTAAATAGTGTATTGTTTAGCCTCCATGTGTTTATATTTTTTACAGATCTTTTCCTGTAATTGATATCTAGTCTCATAGCACTGTGGTCGGTTGATATGATTTCAATTTTCTTAAATTTACCAAGGCTTGAGTTGTGACGCAAGATATAATCTATCCTAGAGAATGTTCCATGAGCACTTGAGAACAATGTGTATTCTGTTGTTTTTGGATGGAATGTCCTATAAATATCAATTAAGTCCATCTTGTTTAATGTATCATTTAAAGCTTGTGTTTCCTTATTAATTTTCATTTTGGATGATCTGACCATTGGTGAAAATAGGGTGTTAAAGTCCCCTACTATGATTCTGTTACTGTCAATTTCCCCTTTTATGGCTGTTAGCATTTGCCTTATGTATTGAGGTGCTGCTATGTTGGGTGCATAAATACTTACAATTGTTGTATCTTCTTGTTGGATTGATCCCATGATCATTATGTAGTGTCCTTCTTTGTCTCTTGTAATAGTCTTTATTTTAAAGTCTATTTTGTCTGATATGAAATTGTTACTCCAGCTTTCTTTTGATTTTCATTTGCATGGAATATCTTTTTCCATCCCCTCACTTGCAGTCTGTATGTGTCCCTAGGTCTGAAGTGGGTCTGTTGTAGACAGCATATATATGGGTCTTGTTTTTGTATCCATTCAGCCAGTCTATGTCTTTTGGTGGGAGCATTTAATCCATTTACATTTAAGGTAATTATCAATATGTATGTTCCTATTACCATTTTCTTAATTGTTTTTGCTTTTCCTTCTCTTGTGTTTCCTGCCTAGAGAAGTTCCTTTAGCATTTGTTGTAAAGCTGGTGTGGTGGTGCTGAATTCTGGTAGCTTTTGCTTGTCTGTAAATGTTTTAATTTCTCCATCAAAGCTGAATGAGATCCTTTCTGGGTAGAGTAATCTTGGATGTAGTTGCTTCCCTTTCATCACTTTAAATATGTCCTGCCACTCCCTTCTGTCTTGCAGAGTTTCTGCTGAAAGATCAGCCGTTAACCTTATGGGGATTCCCTTGTATGTTATTTGTTGCTTTACCCTTGCTGCTTTTAATATTTTTTATTTGTATTTAATTTTTGATAGTTTGATTAATATTTGTCATGGCGTGTTTCTCCTTAGATTTATCCTGTATGGGACTCTCTGCACTTCCTGGACTTGATTGACTATTTCCTTTTCCATATTAAGGAAGTTTTCAACTACAATCTCTTCAAATATTTTCTCAGTCCCTTTCTTTTTCTCTTCTTCTTCCAGGACCCCTATAATTCAAATGTTGGTGTGTTGAATGTTGTCCCAGAGGTCTCTAAGATTGTCCTCAATTCTTTACATTCTTGTCTCTTTAATCTGCTCTACAGTAGTTATTTCCACTGTTTTATCTTCCAGGTCACTTATCCGTTCTTCTGCCTCAGTTATTCTGCTATTGCTTCCTTCTAGAGGATTTTTAATTTCATTTACTGGGTTGTTCATCATTGTTTGTTTTCTCTTTAGTTCTTCTAGGTCCTTGTTAAACATTTCTTGTATTTTTCTCCATTCTATTTCCAAGATTTTGCATCATCTTTACTATCCTTACTCTGAATTCTTCTTCAGGTAGACTGCCTATTTCCTCCTTATTTGTTTGGTCTGGTGGGTTTTGCCTTGCTCCTTCATCTGCTGTGTGTTTCTCTGTCTTCTCATTTTGCTTAACTTACTGTGTTTGTGGTCTCCTTTTCGCAGGCTGCAGGTTCATGGTTCCCGTTGTATTCGGTGTCTGCCCCCAGTGGCTAAGCTTGGTTCAGTGGGTTGTGTAGGCTTCCTGGTGGATGGGACTAGTGCCTGTGTTCTGGTGGATGAGGCTGGATCTTGTCTTTCTGGTGGGCAGGACCACATCCGGTGGTATTTTTGGGGGTGTCTGTGACCTTATTATGATTTTACGCAGCCTCTCTGCTAATGGGAGGGGTTGTGTTCCTGTCTTGCTAGTTGTTTGGCATAGGATGTCCAGCACTGTAGCTTGCTGGTCATTGAGTGGAGCTGGGTCTTAGCATTGAGATGGAGATCTCTGTGAGAGCTTTTGCCGTTTGATATTACGTGGAGCTGGGAGGTCTCCTGTGGACCAATGTCCTGAACTCGGCTCTCCCACCTCAGAGGCACAGGCCTGACACCCAGCCGGAGCACCAAGACCCTGCCAGCCACATGGCTTTTCCATCAGGGCAACCATGGCACGTGCTCTGGGTCCTTGATGCTGTCACCATCCCCAGCAGGAAACTCTTGCCAGCTCTTTCTTCCTGCTCCTTCTGCTGCTGCATCTGCAATGTCAGGGGTGAAACCACGCAGTGTAGTTGGGACCGTCTGCCGGTCTTTACCCCAAAGATTTTGCTAGGCGAGCCACACTCGGACTGGACTTAACTTCGGGAGAGTGAATCGTGTTCCGTGAATTGATTTTGCGCATCGCGTCGCCCTCGATTACTGACTAGTCCGCCCTCGGAGTTAGAACTCACTTTCTATGAGAAAGTATTGTTTTTTAAAAGCACCTGTCCCCAACATACAGTCCCGCCACAGAGGGATCAGCCGGACCCCAGTTGGGAGTATGATGACTTCATGGCCCCAGTGCCCTCCTCCCCCAGCCCCACAGTCTGTAGCCTTTGTCCATTTTTCCATTCCATTGATTTTTGTCAAATTCTGTGGCATGATAGGGTAATGCTTCAGCCCTGTCTAATGCCTTGGTGGAGGAGAAGGAAGAAGGAGCCTCGCACCTCCTGAGATGTGGAAGCTGCTTAGGTTGTTACTTCTTGCTCCTTGTATTCCTAAGAAGAAGTAGGAGGAGGGGAAAAAGAGAAGTTGAAAACTCAGAGATCTAAAATGCTCCCGAGTTCTGAGACCTCTTAAAGGTAGCCTCTCATCTTGTCGTTCTACATGGTTAGATAAAGCGAGGTTCATTCGTTTATTCATACAGCATCAAATACTTCAGAGTCCCTCTTTTGTACTACACACTTTCCTAGATACTGGTGTCCTACAGAGAATTGCTTGATGCAGGAAAACCCCACACATCTGATGTCAGAAGTATCATGAGTGTGGAAGTAGCATGACAGTAAAGGAGAAACACAGGAAGGGTATGCCTTTCCATCTCACCAGGGGAGAGGTTGGACCAGAGAAATAAATACAAGAGTTGTCCATAGAGAACAAGACAGGAGAAAGGGAGGGGATGGAAAGGAGGTGAGCAGAGGTGGACTAAGCCTTGAGCCATTCCCAAATTTAGAGACAAGACTGAGCCATGTGGCCATAGAAAGGCAGAGCAAAGTGCACTCGATAATGATGATGAAGTAATTACATTCCTCCTGTGCAGGAATCCAAGCTGCTCCAGGAAATAGAATCAACCCTAGGAGAATGCCATCCAATGTAGAATTAGCACTGTGTCAGGTTAATTTCTTTCCCAGCCTCTCCTTAGGTTGATGAGCTCAATTATTTTTCACCAACATCCTACATGTTTCATTTCTTTTTTTTTTTCACATCTTTATTCGGGTATAAATGCTTTACAATGTTGTGTTAGTTTCTGCTGTACCACAAAGTGAATCAACTATATGTATACATATATCCCCATATCCCCTCCCTTTTGAGCTTCCCTCCTACCCTCCCTATCCCATCCCTCCAGGTCTTCACAGAGCACCAGACTGATCTCCCTGTGCTATGCAGCCATCCATTTTACATTTTGTATATATATATGTCAGTGCTACTCTCTCACTTCATCCCAGCTTCCCCTTACCCCGCCGTGCCCTCAAGTCCATTCTCTATGTCTGCGTCCTTATTCCTGCCCTGCCACTAGGTTCATCAGTACTGCTTTTTAAAAATCCCATATATATGCATTAGCATACGGTATTTACTTTTCTCTTTCTGACTTACTTCACTCTGTAGGACAGATTCCAGGTTCATCCGCCTCACTACAAATAATTCAATTTCATTCCTTTTTATGGCTGAGTAGTATTCCATTGTATATATGTGCCACATCTTTATCCATTCATCTGTTGATAGACATTTAGGTTGCTTCCATGTCCTGGCTATTGTAAATAGAGCTGCAATGAACATTTTGGTACATGACTCTTTTTCAGTTATGATTTTCTCAGGGTATATGCCCAGTAGTGGGATTGCTGGGTCGTATGGTAGTTCTATTTTTAGTTTTTTGAGGAACCTCCATACTGTTCTCCATAGTGGATGTATCAATTTACATTCCCACCAACAGTGCAAGAGGGTTCCCTTTTCTCCACATCCTCTCCAGCATTTATTGTTTGCAGATTTTTTGATGATGGCCATTCTGACTGGTGTGAGGTGATACCTCATTGTAGTTTTGATTTGCATTTCTCTAATGATTAGTGATGTTGAGCATCCTTTCATGTGTTCGTTGGCAATCTGTATATCTTTGGAGAAATGTCTATTTAGGTTTTCTGCCCATTTTTGGATTGGGTTGTTTGTTTTTTTGATACTGAGATGCATGAGCTGCTTGTATATTTTGGAGATTAATCCTTTGTCAGTTCTTTCATTTGCAAATAATTTCTCCCATTCTGAGGGTTGTCTTTTTGTCTTATTTATGGTTTCCTTTGCTGTGAAAAAGCTTTTACGTTTCATTAGGTCCCATATGTTTATTTTTGTTTTTATTTCCCTTACTCTAGGAGGTGGGTCAAAAAGGATCTTGCTATGATTTATGTCATAGTTTTCTGCCTATGTTTTCCTCTAAGAGTTTGATGGTGTCTGGCCTTACATTTAGGTCTTTAATCCATTTTGAGTTTATTTTTGTGTATGGAGTTAGAGATTGTTCTACTTTCATTCTTTTATATGTAGCTGTCCAGTTTTCCCAGCACCACTTATTGAAGAGGCTGTCTTTTCTCCATTGTATATTCTTGCCTCCTTTGTCAAAGATAAGGTGACCGTATGTGAGTGGGTTTATCTCTGGGCTTTCTATGCTGTTCCATTGATCTATATTTCTGTTTTTGTGCCAGTACCATACTGTCTTGATTACTCTAGCTTTGTAGTATAGTCTGATGTCAGGGAGCCTGAATCCTCCACCTCCGTTTTTGTTTCTTAAGATTGCTTTGGCTATTCAGGGCCTTTTGTGTTTCCATACAAATTGTAAAATTTCTTGTTCTAGTTCCGTGAAAAATTCCATGGGTAATTTGATAGGGATTGCATTGAACCTGTAGATTGCTTTGGGTAGTATAGTCATTTTCACAATACTGATTCTTCCAATCCAGGAGCATGGTATATCTCGCCATCTGTTTATGTTATCTTTGATTTCTTTCATCAGTGTTTTATAGTTTTCTGACTACAGGTCTTTTGCCTCCTTAGGTAGGTTTATTCCTAGGCATTTTATTCTTTTTGTTGCAATGGTAAATGGGATTGTTTCCTTAATTTCTCTTTCTGATATTTTGTTGTTATTGTATAGGAATGCAAGAGATTTCTGTGCATTACTTTTGTATCTTGCAACCTTACCAAATTCATTGATTAGTTCTCGTAGCTTTCTGTTGGCATCTTTAGGATTTTCTATGTATAGTATCATGTCATCAGCAAACAGTGACAGTTTTACTTCTTCTTTTCCAATTTGGATTCCTTTTATTTCTTTTTGTTCTCTGATTGCTGTGGCTAGAACTTCCAATACTATGTTGAATAATAGTGGCGAGAGTGGACATCCTTGTCCTGTTCCTGATCTTAGAGGAAATGCTTTCAGTTTTTCACCATTGAGAATGATGTTTGGTGTGGGTTTGTTGTATATGGCTTTTATTATGTTGAGGTAGGTTCACTCTAGGCCCACTTTCTGGAGAGTTTTTATGATAAATGGGTGTTGAATTTTGTCAGAAGCTTTTTCTGTATCTATTGAGATGATCATATGGTTTTTATTCTTTAATTTGTTATATCACATTGATTGTTTTGCATATATTGAAGCATCCTTGCATCCCTGGGATAAATCCCACTTGATCATGGTTTATGATCCTTTTAATGTGCTGTTGGATTCTGTTTGCTAGTATTTTGCTGAGGATTTTTGCATCTATATTCATCAATGATCTTGGTCTATAGTTTTCTCTTTTTGTAATATCTTTGTCTGGTTTTGGTATCAGGGTGATGGTGTCCTCATAGAATGAGTTTTGGAGTTTTCCTCACTCACCAGTTTTCTGGAAGAGTTTGAGAAAGATAGGTGTTAACTATTCTCTAAATGTTTGATAGAATTTGCCTGTGAAGCCATTTGGTCCTGGGCTTTTGTTTGTTAGAAGATTTTTAATTACAGTTTCAATTTAATTATCTGTGATTGGTCTGTTTATATTTTCTAAATCTTCCTGGTTCAATCTTGGAATGTTGTACTTTTACTAGAATTTGTCCGTTTCTTCCAGGCTGTCCATTTTATTGGCATATAATTGCTTGTAGTAGTCTCTTTTGATCCTTTGTATTTCTGCAGTGTCAGTTCTAATCTGTCCTTTTTCATTTCTAGTTTTATTGATTTGAGACCTCTCCCTTTTTTTCTTGATAAGTCTGGCTAAAGGTTTATCAATTTTATTTATCATCTCAAAGAACCAGGTTTTAGTTTTATTGATCTTTGCTATTGTTTTCTGTTTCAATTTCATTTATTTCTGCTCTGATCTTTATGATTTCTTTCCTTCTACTAATTTTGGGTTTTCTTTGTTCATCTTTTTCTAGTTCCTTTAGGTGTAAGGTTAGATTGTTTATTTGAGATTTTTCTTGTTTCTTGAGGTGCGCCTGAATTGCTATGAACTTCCCTCTTAGAACTGCCTTTGCTGCATCCCATATGTTTTGGATCGTTGTGTTTTTGTTGTCATTTGTTTCTAGGTATTTTTTGATTTCCTCTTTGATGTCTTCAGTGATCTCTTGGTTATTTATCGGTGCACTGTTTAGCCTCCATGTATATGTGTTTTTTACTGTTTTTTTCCTGTAATTGATTTCTAATCTCATAGCATTGAGCTTGGAAAAGATGCTTGATACGATTTCAATTTTCTTAAATTTTCCACAGCTTGATTTGTGGCCCAAGATGTGATCTATTCTGGAGAACATTCCATGTGCACTTGAGAAGAAAGTGTATTCTTCCGCTTTCAGGTGGAATGTCCTAAAAATATCAGTTAAGTCTGTCTAGTCTATTGTGTCATTTAAAGCTTGTGTTTCCTTATTTATTTTCTGTCTGGATGATCTGTCTATTGGTGTAAGTGCAGTGTTAAAGTCCCCTACTATTATTGTGTTACTGTCAATTTCTCCTTTTATGGCTGTTAGAATTTGCCTTATGTATCGAGGTGCTCCTATGTTGGGTGCATAAATATTTATAATTGTTATGTTTTCTTCTTGGATTGATCCCTTGATCATTATCTAGTGTCCTTCCTTATCTCTTGTAACAGTCTTTATTTTAAAGTCTATTTTATCTGATATGAGTATTGCTACCCCAGCTTTCTTGTGATTTCTATTTGCGTGGAATATCTTTTCCCATCCCCTCACTTTCAGTCTGTATGTGTCCCTAGGTCTGAACTGGGTTTCTTGTAGACAGCATATATAAAGGTCTTGTTTTTGTATCCATTCAGCCAGTCTGTGTCTTTTGGTTGCAGCATTTAATTCATTTACATTCAAGGCGATTGTCAATATGTATGTTCCTGTTACCATTTTATTAATTGATTTGGATTTGTTTTCGTGGGTCTTTTTCTTCTCTTGTGTTTCCCACTTAGAGAAGTTCCTTTAGCATTTGTTTAAAGCTGGTTTGGTGGTGCCAAATTCTGGTAGCTTTTGCTTGTCTGTAAGCTTTTGATTTCTCTATTGAATGTGAATGAGATCCTTGCTGGGTAGAGTAATCTTGATTGTAGTTTTTTCCTTTTCATCACTTTAAATATGTCCTGCCACTCCCTTCTGTTTTGCAGAGTTTCTGCTGAAAGATCAACTGTTAACCTTATGGGGATTCCCTTGTATGTTATTTGTTGATTTTCCCTTGCTGCTTTTAATATTTTTTCTTTCTATTTACATTTTGATAGTTTGATTAATATGAGTCTCGGCGTGTTTCTCTTTGGGTTTATCCTGTATGGGACTCTCTGTGCTTCCTGGACTTGATTGACTATTTCCTTTCCCATGTTAGGGAAATTTTTGACTATAATCTCTTCAAATATTTTCTCAGTCACTTTCTTTTTCTCTTCTTCTTGTGTGTTTAATGTTGTCCCAGAGGTCTCTGAGACTGTCCTCAATCCTTTTCATTCTTTTTTCTTTATTCTTCTCCCTGGCGGTTATTTCTACCATTTTTATCTTCCAGGTCACTTGTCCGTTCTTCTGCCTCAGTTATTCTGCTATTGATTCCTTCTCGAGTTTTTTTTTTTTTTTTTTTTTTTTGTGGTACGCGGGCCTCTCACTGTTGTGGCCTCTCCCATTGCGGAGCACAGGCTCCGGACGCGCAGGCTCAGTGGCCATGGCTCACGGGCCCAGCCGCTCCGCAGCATGTGGGATCTTCCCAGACCGGGGCACGAACCCGTGTCCCCTGCATCGGCAGGCGGACTCTCAACCACTGCACCACCAGGGAAGCCCCTAGAGTATTTTTAATTTCAGTTATTGTGTTGTTCATCGCTGTTCGTTTGCTCTTTAGTTCTTGTAGATCTTCGTTAAATGTTTCTTGTAGTTTCTCCATTCTGTTTCTGAGATTTTAGATCATCTTTACTATCATTACTCTGAATTCTTTTTCAGGTAGGTTGACTATTTCATCTTCATTTATTTGGTCTTGTAGGTTTTTACATTGCTCCTTCATTTGTAACATTTTTTTTGTTGTTTCTTTTTTTTTCTTTTATGGGTGGTACTGTATTCCTTTCTTACTGGTTGTTTGGCCTGAGGTGTCCAGCACTGGAGTTTGCAGGCAGTCGGTTTGATCCGGGTCTTGGTGCTGAGATGAGGACCTCTGGGAGGCCTCACTCTGATTAATATTCCCTGGGGTCTGAGGTTCTCTGTTAGTCCAGTGGTTTGGACTTGGAGCTTGGTCTCGGCCTCTGGCCTGGGAGCGAAGAGCCTGCAAGCCGCGTGGTGTGGCAAATAAAAAAGAAAAGAATAAAGAAAACAAAAGAAAGGAGCAGTACAATAACAAAGAATAAAAAACAAAATAAAATCAGAAAGATAAAAAATATATTAGGAAAAATAAAAATATAATTGAAACAACTGTGACAAGGCAAAACAAAACCACAACAGAAAAAAGAAAGAAAGAAAAGACAAGGGTGGGGGAGAACAAACCAAAAGGAGCAGAAATATTAGAGTATAAAGAATAAAATAAAATTAGAAAACTAAAAGATGAGAAAAATAAAAATATAAATGAATCAACAACAATGAATCAACAGCAAGGTAAAACAGAACTCCAATCTAAAAGAGGAAAAAGAAAAAAAAAAAAAGCCTTGACTATGGGGGGTGGAGTTTAGGAGGGGGTGGAACTTAGGCAGGGATGGGGTTTAGGGTGGGGTGGGACCTAGGCTGGGGGAGTGAAGTTTGAGTGTGGGGCGGGGCCTAGGCTCAGGACCCACATAGGCAGAAAAGGCCTTGGGGGTGGGGCCTATGTGGGGCAACTTTCACACATAGGGCAGAGCCTCTGCTTAGGACCAGCACCGAGGCAGCATGTCCAAAGGGAGGCCTCCAGAGTGTGGAGTTCCAGAGTTTGGAGGTAAGGCCCTGGGTGAGGGTGTGTGGGTGGGGTTTAGGCCCAGCGCGGTTGGAGGGGCTCTCAGAGGGGGTCTCCAAGTGTAGATGTACGGCCCTTGGTGGGTGTGTAGGGGCAGGGCTTGGGCTTTGCATGGCAGGAGGGAGGATCTAAGGGCAGAGAATTAGGCCTGGGAGCCCAACAGGCTCCCCAGTGCCTAGTGGACAGGGGAAGCGCTGGCCGCAATCCCTTCCATTCCTCTGCACCCTGTCCTCCATGGCTTAGGACCTCTCCCCTGGAGGTCCCATGTCAGGTCAAACCCATCTACATCCCAGCTGGTCACTTTCCTCTTTCCCAGCCCCTAAGGATTCGTGCTACTTTTAGCTTCTCTGCACTGAGGTCATTTGTCCCTTCTCAATGGCTGTCCCTCTTTCTCCTTCACTCACCTTCATTTTCTCCTTTACCCTCATACTCACACTTCTGACACCAGAATTGTGGGTTTTCCACACCAATCAATTCTGACATGAACTGCCTGGGGACAGCATCAGATCCCACAGGTTAAGGGGCTCCATCCCACACGACTGTCCCCATTTTAGAAATCAATCTCAAGACTCAGCTTGTCACCTGTACTTCTGATCAACCAGCTATAAATCAGGGTTCCTGCAACCCTCTCCTCAGGTTCAGTAATTTGCTAAAGTGGCTCATAGATCAGGAAACAGTTTACAAATTGCCAATTTATTACAAAGGATATTTTAAGGGATACAAATGAACAGCCAGATGAAGATATGCATAAGGTAGGTTTGGAAGGGTCCTGTGCACAGGAGCTTCTGTTCCCATGGAGTTTCGCCAGCCTCCCAGTACATAGATGTGTTCACTGACCTGGAAGCTCTCTACACCCCATACTTTTGGGGTTTTTACAGAGGTTTCATCACATAGGCATGACTGATCATTAACTCAGTTTCCAACCTCTCTCCCTTTCCTGGAGGATGGGGGTAAGGGCTGAAAATTCTAAGCTTCTAATTATGGCTTGGTCTTTTTAAAATTTTTTCATTAATAATATTTTCTTCATCACTTTCTTTTGTTCAGCTTTATTGAGGTATTTTGATAAAATTGTAATATAGTTCAACATGATTCGATATATGTACCCATTGTGAAAGAATTCTCACCATGTGTTAACATCCATCACCTCACTTATTTACCTTTGTGTGTGTGTGTGTGTGTGTGTGTGTGTGTGTGTGTGTGTGTGTGTATGAGAACACTTAAGTTCTACTCTCTTAGCACATTTCAATTATATAATACAGTGTTACCAACTGTAGTCACCATGTTACACATTAGATTCTCAGGCCTTATTCATTTTGTAACTGAAAGTTTTTACCCTTTTACCAGCCTCTCCCCATCTCCCTCACCCCTCAGCCACCACCATTTTACTCTCTGTTTCTATGAGGTCAACTTTTTTTTTTTTTTTTTTAGGTTCCACATATAAAGGATACCATACAGTATTTGTTTTTCTCTATCTGGCTTATTTCCCTTAGCATAATGCTCTCCAGTTTCATCCATGATGTCACAAATGGCAGAATTCCCTTCTTTTTAAGGGCTTAATAATATTCCATTATATACATATACCACATATTCTTTATCCATTCATCAGTTGATGGACACTTAGGTTGTTTCCATATCTTGGCTACTGAGAATAATGCCACAATGAACTTGTAAGTACAGATATGTCTTCAAGATAGTGATTTTATTTTCTTCCGATATATACCCAAAAGTGGGATTGCTGAATCATGTGGTAGTTCTATTTTTAATTTCTTGTGGAACCTCTGTACTCTTTTCTATAGTGGGTGCACCAATTAACGTTCCCACCAGTAGCGCACAAGGGAATGTTCTTTTCTCCACATCCTCACCAGCACTTGTTATCTGTTATATTTTTGATAATAGTCATCCTAGCTCTGAGATGATATGTCATTGGGTTTTAATGTCTTGGTCTTTCTGGTGACCAGCCCCCATTCCGAAGCTAACCAGGAGCCCACCAAGAGTCACCTCATAGAACAAAAGACAGTCCTATCACACAGGACATTCCAAGGGATTTAGGAGCTCTGTGTCAGGAACCAGGATCAAAGACCAAATATTAGAATAAGAGATGCTTTTAGTGTTCTTATCCCTTTGGAAATTACAAGAGTTCCAGGAGCTCAGTGCCAGGACCCAAGGTCACATATCTATCTATCTATCTATCTATCTATCTATCTATCATCTATCTATCTATATATGTATATGTATTCTATTATCTTACAGTGGCCCTCTGGACAGCCCCATACCAACTCTGTCTCATATGGCCCATCTGGTCCATGAGAAACTCATCCTGTGCCTACAGGGACCGTACATCCAGTGTGCCCAGGACCATCCTGTTTTTGCCTGTTTTCTGAGCATAATATTTTCATGCTCGAAAATGTCCCATTTTGGATGAAAAAATTATGTGATCACTCTACATATTTCCATACTTCTGGGAGTGGAGAATACCCAACACAGCCCCCTTTCCTTCCCTCTACTGTCCTCTGCCACTTAGCAAGCCTTCTAGATTTCCCGGACAGAAGGCAGACCTCAGTCCACTCTGCCCTTGAGCTGCAGGAATCCCCCTGGAGACCCATCTCAAGGCTTGAGAGGAGGGGCAGGTGTCCCCCCACTTTCCAGCAGGGGGACGATTCTCTTTGAACATCCTCTCCCAACAGTGCCAATCCCTGTGATGTGGGCCCAGTAACAAGCTTCCTTCACCATCTTTTTGATAAATCCTTCAAGGCACAGATTCACTAGAAAGTGAGCTCCATGAGAGAGGGCTTTATTTTGTTTGCTGTCTAGATCAGAGCCTCATACATCATAGCCATTTAGTATTTATTTGTGGAGTGAATGGTAAGTGGGAGTGCCTGGAATCTCACTTTGGAACGTAGTTTCTATTGTCTTTGGATCACAGCTCAAACTCCATAGTCATAAACACACCATTAATCGTGTCCATGTGTAACTGTACGTAAATGCATTAATGTGATAATATCCTATATGGTGGTAATTTTTTAATGCTGCTTTTTTTTTCTTTTCCTTTTGGCTGAGCCCCCCCTACTCCTCCTCTTCTCTCCCATCTTCATTTCCTTCAACCCGTGTTAACTGTGTATATACATAATATATACATTTATACACACACACACAGTATTGTATTTTCTTTGAGGCCACACTTTACAAACTTTCATACATAATAGCGATACTTCTACCCCGTCACACTTCATGGATATCCTTTGTCATTTATTAAATACTCATATGTATTAGGCTAGTTTCTGGCTTCTCTAGTCTATTCTACTGGTTTGTTTATTTTATTTCAAAGTTTCCTAATATTATTTTGACTTGTTGCAGTAATGGTTCTCAAAGAATATTCCCTAGCCCAGCAACAGCAGCAGCATCTGGGAACTTGCTACAAATACAAATTATTGGACCCCACTCAGACCTACTGGATCAAAAACTCTGGGGGTGGGGGCAGCGCAGCCATCTGTTTGTTTTTTTTATAAATTTATTTATTTTTGGCTGCATTGGGTCTTTGTTGCTGCTTGCAGGTTTTCTCTAGTTGCAGCGAGCAGGGGGCTACTCTTCGTTGCGGTGCGTGGGCTTCGTATTGCGGTGGCTTCTCTTGTTGCGGAGCACAGGCTCTAGGCACACGGGCTTCAGTAGTTGTGGCACGTGGGCTCAGTAGTTGTGGCACACTGGCTTAGTTACTCCGCAGCATGTGGGATCTTCATGGACCAAGGATCGAACCCATGTCCCCTGCATTGGCAGGCAGATTCTTAACCTGTAGTGCCAGTGGGAAATTGCAGTCAATTGTACATTAATGTTGGGGTAATTGGCATTTTTGTGACACTGAGTGTTTATATTTGAGAAAATAAAATGTCTTTTCACTTGTCAACAATTAAATTTTACTGTTTTTATTCATAACGGTCCCCTGACTTTCTTGTCAAATTTATTCATAAATAATTACAGTTTGAGATAACTATATTGGGCTAACTACTGTTCCTATGTCCATTTCTAAACTAGAAAGAAAACTATAAGATAACTAAATATTTATCTTATACATAGTCACTCTATTAAAATCTCTTGTTAATTCCAGTAGTTTGTAATTTCCAGCAATGCCATTGTCAACTAAAAGATGATTATATTCTTTTTTTCCTGTGAACATATTTTTCTTGATTTTATTGTGCTGCATTTACTAGGACCTCCAAAGCAGTGTTGAAAAAATAATAGCAAAAGCAAATGTACCTGTCTAGTTCCTGATTTAATTCGAAATGGCTTTACTGTTTCAACACTTAGAATAATATTTACTATTGGACTCTGCAGGTCATTAATACATTTAAGTGGTTTCCTTATAGTCTGATTTTAATCAGGATTTTTATTAGAAATGGCTGTTGATTTTTATCAGATGTCTTTTCAGCATCTATTGATATGTTCCGAAGGTTTTTTTCTGTTTAGTGTGTTGTTCTCATTCTTTTGAGTGTCCTTCTGTAGCAAGAATGAAACACAATTACTGTCTCAATCAATTTTCCTGCCTGATTAATTTTACTTTAAAAAGAAAGAATTTAATTGCTTACTTGGGTAAATTATCTGAAGCTAAGAGGCTGGCAGGAAAACAACATGAGTCTGATAAGCTGAAACACAAAGGCAGGGACACCTGACTCTTGGAGCTGTTTCCTCTTTGGCCAGCTCAACTAAGCAAAACTACAAATAAAAAAGAATAATTGGGGACAGTAATCGTGTAGAGGGCCAGATCTTGGTTCTGCCACTTGCAAACTGGGCAGCTTTGGGTAGTAAAAATGGCTAGCCTTTATGGAATTTTTACTATGTTTTTCTAGACATTTTATATGGATTCATTTTGGTTACTTGCTTCCTCTCTCTAAGTCACATGCTTCCCCTTACTAAACAGAGAGCAGTATATCTACTTCACAGGGTTCTTGGCATACGAATTGCAAGGAATTCTGAAAAGTTAGCTCCATTCTCTCAGTTGTGGATTCTTTCATTAAAAGCCTTTTCTTTTTCCTCGATAACTGCCAAGAATTAACATACCATGAAGCAGAGGGAGTCATTTGTAGGGTTTCTTGGCCAAACAGCCCCAACTTCTCATCTGATAAATAGGTTCCCGTGGGGATGGGGGTGGAGGTTTCCTTTCGACTGTTGGCCTTGAGCCAGTGCTCACGGTCAGGCGCACGTCGCCTACTGACCGTGGTCCATGGGCGTGACATTTTCCTCACCACGGTGGACTGAGGAGGGAATGATGAAAGTGCTAACAGATCCTGGAAGTTGAGCCTGTCCTGTGTATTGAGAACCTATGTGGGCTCCCTTAGGCCACCCCTTTCTCTTCTTCCAAAGCAAGACGGGAGCTCCTTACTGACCCATTGTCCAGAGCATCCTCCGAGTGCCCCTGGTGGCTGTTACTCAGTGGCTGAGCAGAGGGTTGGGACATGCTCTTCCGCCTCTCTTCGCAGTGTCAGTGTCCCAGTGCTTGGTTTCCTGCTGTGACCTCCCACCATTGGCTTGTACATGGGGACTGTACCCTGTGACCCAGCCCCTCCGTAACTGGCTTCCTTATATCACAATCCAGCACTCCCTCAGTTGGCTTTCTACCACGTTTCCCCAGTCCGCCAAATGATTTACCGCTCTGCACCCGGAGTCTTCGGTGACTGCAGTTCCTGCCTGGGAATGCAGGTTTCCCTGTAAACGGAGACGCGGTGGCCGGCTTTGACATGGCCCACCCTTTGGGTTGGTTTGTCCCAGTTCTGGTGGAACTCCAGACTCCTGCATTGCTCCTTACATCTGCTAACGTAGCTGGTGCCCTCGGTAAATGGCAAGTCCGTCCTCGCCAGTTGCTCAGACCCAAGCCTTAATTCCAGTTGGCTTAGCCCTGATCCCACTCCCTTACGTCCAGAAAATCCTCCTGTCTCTACTTTCAAAGCACATCCAGAATCTAACCATCTTCCCACCTCATTGCTGCCATGCTGGTCCAAGTCACCATCATCCCTTATTCAGACTACCGTTAAATCTCCTAACTGGTCCCTGCTTCAGTCCTTGCCCTCTCTCAGTCTGTTCACCGCACGACAGCAGGATGGCTCTCCATCCCTCTCCAAACAAAAAGGGATGTCCTCCCTGTGGCAGTAAGATGGTACTCGCCCCACCTTACATCTCTGATTGCATCCCCTCCACCCCCTCATATTACCAATCCCTCTACCCCACCCCAAACACATACAGCTCTCCTGAATGTGTGCTCTGCCTTGCTTGACTTGGCTTTTGGGTCCCCACTCTGAGCCTTCATCTACTTGGACTCCCCAATGGACCCTGGTCTCCTCTAGACTTGCCTTTCACCACTCAGTCTCAGAAATCATGGTAAAAACCAAAAGCATTGCCAGGAACTCTTCTTGTTAGAAATCACAGAAAAGGAGAGTTGTTCTCTCGTCCTCCAGACCTGGTGGCTGCAGTGACTGGCGACTATACACAAATAACACCCAAACTCAAGGCAGTCCCAGTTCACGTATCCACCGAGGCTTTCAGTCACAAAGTCATCGCCTGCTCTGGAAACCAAGTCGGAGAATGTGAACTTAGCTGCAGTGCACAAGCACTTGCTTCTGCCGTACATGACCTTGTTTATCTCAAGGAAGAATGACCTTTCAGATTCCTGTTATTAGTCTTGATGGCAATGATATCCTCTTAGGTCTTCATTCTTGATAAATGGATCTCTGTATTCCCCAGGAGGTGCTGAAAGAATCTAGCAATATTTCCTGACCTATAATCTGCCATTGAAACACATTTTCTATTGATCACCTCTCTATTTACTGTACAGTACAGGCAGATCAGTTGAACGTGTATATCAGCACTTAAAATCCTCATTTGGTTTGCAATAGAGTAGTTGTTACAAGTTTATCAGTAGGGAGCTCATAAAGAGAGTATCATTCTTTCCCCTATAGAATAAAAACTCAGTGTAGCTTACGCTTCTAATCAGAAAGTAAACTTAGCACAGAGGACCTCAAAGTCTACGATGCATCACATCTATAGATTTCTAGGTCCCACCCCCAAGATCAGATCCAGCAGGTTTAGTGGGGAGGCCAGTGCAAGTCATTTTTAGTAGATGGTTTTGAACTGCACTTTTGAGAAGAACTGGATTCAATAAGAGAACTTTGAACTTAGAGGAAAACACTTGGGTCTTAATTCTCACTCAATGGCCTTAGGTTTCAATCCTTTGATTTTTGTTTTCCAATCTATCAAAGGGAACCAGAAATAACCCTCTTTGTTGTTATAGATATTATTTTCATGAGGCTTGTTTTTGCAGGCAACCAACCTCTCTGAACGGCCTGTGAATGTAGCCACAGCAAAAGTCACAAATCTTCTGCATTTAACCCTGTGGAAGAAGAGAAGCACCCTCAAGCCTTTTTTTCCAGTTATTTCTGTTGAAAAATAAATAAGGCACATATTAGAGACAGCAGCAGGAAAAACTTACTGATAAACAGTCATTTAGTAGAAAGACTATAGAAAACTCAGCAATCTGGTGCAGTTAATGAAAGGATGACATTAATGGTCTCTGAAGACACAATTTATTGCAGCATCACGATTTCTGTACAGAAAAGTGACATAGAAATTGCAGGGAAACCGTATATTCTGGTTAAATTAAGATAAGGACATACTCGGCAGATCTTAGAACAATTTCTAAAAATGTTTAAAATAAAAACAAACTTTGGCACTTAAAATGATAAACTTGAGGTAAAGGTCATTCGTTCAGCAAATATTTATTGAATACGCATTCTGTGTAGGGCACAGAAGAGCTGTGCCCTCACGGAGCTTCCATTCTAGTGGAGGGGTAAGAAAATGATGGATATTATTGTCATGAAGATCATATTTATAGGCAGCCAACCTTTGAACAAACTAGTGGGGGGATAAGTAAACTACAGTAAAGTATAAGTAAATTATAGAATTAATGAAAATTGCCCAATTGCAGGAAGTTCTATTGGATAGTGCTGATCTAGACTATGGTATATGATGAAATATATTCTGGTGGACAGTAAAGCAGGACAGGATGACAGGCCACGCAGGGAACCAGGGCGGTTGTCATTTAAATAGACCTGAGAATGTCTCTAAGAAGGTGCCATTGGAGGAAGGACATAAAAGAGAGGAGAGTAAATCATGGGAAATCAGAGGGAAGAGCATTCAGGGAGAGGGGACAGAAAGACAAATGCCCTGAGGAGGAGCTAAGTCCGGGTGGTCCAGGAACAAGAGGGAGTCCCTTGTGAGTGGAGGAGGTGGCGGGATGAAATCAGAGAATTAAGGTGAGAAGTACCACCTTACTGCCACGGGGAAGGTTGCAGAGCCATCCTGCTGTGGTGTGGTGCACAACACACAGACTGAAAGAGAAGCAGGGACCAGTTAGGAGAGTTAACAGTAGTCTAAATAAAGGATGATGGTGACTTGGACCAGCATGAAAGCAGTGAAGGGGGAAGATGGTTAGATTCTGGATGTGCTCTGAAAGTAGAGACAAGAGGATTTTATAGATGTGAGGGAGCAGAATCAGGGCTGAGCCAACCGGAGTTAAAGACTGGGGTCTGGGGCTTCCCTGGTGGTGCAGTGGTTGAGAGTCCGCCTGCCAATGCAGGGGACACAGGTTTGTGCCCCAGTCTGGGAAGATCCCACATGCCGCGGAGCGGCTGGGCCCGTGAGCCGTGGCCGCTGAGCCTGCGCGTCCGGAGCCTGTGCTCCACAACAGGAGAGGCCACAACAGTGAGAGGCCCGCATACCGAAAAAAAAAAAAAAAAAAAAAAAGACTGGGGTCTGAGCAACTGGCAGAACGGACTTACCATTTACTGAGATGTGCAAGACTGAAACCAGCAGACTTGGTGAGAACAATCACAAGTCCAATGTAGGGCTTATTAAGATGGGAATGCCTGTTAGACATCAAAGTGGAGAAGAGGAGGAGATGATGGGATTCATGAATCTGGAGTGCATAGGGAAGGTACATCTCTGATAATCACCTGTGTCTTGGCCATGAGAGTGGATGAGGTCACCCAGCAAGCAAGGGCAGGTGAGTTGCAAGAACCCACCTGGGCACTTGAACATGATGAGGTCTGAACAATAGGGAGGGACCAGCAAAGGAGGTAGAGAAGGAGGGGGTCCAGGAATGTGGTGTCCTGGAAAACAAAAGCAGAAAGGATTTCAAGGTGACAAAAACCTTGATAGGTCAGGTAATCATACCTCCTTCCTGATTTGCTAGACACAGTCTGGAGTCCACCTGTTATCCTGTCACAATTATTAATAATGTTCCTCTTCATTCTCAATATTCACATCACAAGACATTATAATATATTGTCACCTTACTGACAGATAACGTAAAAAATGAACCACTGGATTTAGCAACGGGGAGGTCATCAGTGACCTTGACAAGGGGATTGGGGTGGCATGGTGGGTTGGGTTCTTGAGCAAATGGGGGATGAGACTTGAGAGGTCAGTAGCAGCAGCATCTCTTTGGAGGAGTTTTGCTAAGGCAAGAAATAGAGTGGTAGCTGGAAGGGAAATGGGGTCAAGACAGGTTTTGGTTTTAGCTTTTGTTCTTGTAATATAAGAAAAATAATAGCTCATTTGTATGCTGGTGGGAAAGATCCAGTGGAGAGGATTATTGATGATGTGGGACAGAGGGGAGACTTGTGGAGAAATGAGCCGGGCTGAGCTGCAATGCACAAGTAAAGGTACCCTGGCAGGGGCACAGAAGGGAGGGCCAGGTGTACTGGTGCAGGTGAAAGGGAATGGGAGGGGGTGGTGGGATCTGGGGGAAGTGCTAGTCTGCTATCACTTTAATGCTTTTTAGTAAAGTAGAAGGTGCAAGTCATCAGTAGAGAAGGAGGGAGGAATGGGTGTGAGGAAGGGGAGTGAGGGCAGGGGAGGAGAAGGTGTGATCCGTTGTCTAGGGAAGTAGGAGAGCGTGGACAGGGAAATATTATTGCTCTCCAGCAAGGACTTTCTTGAGGATGGGGCTGGTGAATTTCCAGTGAGTCCAGGCAACCTGGTGGGTGTTTTTGTCCAGCCACAGTCAGCTATGTAACTGCAGATCTGGAGTAGGGGCCAAACTGGAAGTGCCCCATTTTTGTTTAAGAGAGTCCTACAGGGGACTTCCCTGGTGGCACAGTGGTTAAGAATCCGCCTGCCAATGCAGGGGACATGGATTGGATCCTTGATCCAGGAAGATCCCACATGCCGTGGAGCACCTAAGCCTGTGCGCCACAACTACTGAGCCTGTGCTCTGGAGCTCACGAGCCACAACTATTGAAGCCGGTGCACCCTAGAGCCTGTGCTCCACAACAAGAGAAGCCACCGCAATGAGAAGCCTGTGCACTGCAACGAAGAGTAGCCCGCGCTTGCAGCAACTAGAGAAAGCCCACTAGAGAAAGCCCGCGGAGCAACAAAGACCCAACGCAGCCAAAAATAAATAAATAAAATATAAATAAATTTATATATATATAAAAGAAGAGAGTCCTACAGGCCATACATACCAGGGAAATCAGGCTTTATGATAATTCACAGTGATTAAAAACACGAGGTCAGTCAGTCTTAGCAAATACATAGTTTTTTGAAAAGCTCTTTTAGTCATTAAAAATTTATTCTGTAACTGAAGTTCCACTGGATCTTGCTAAAATGAATAAATAAAGCTGTGTTTAATTAGCTACAATATTTACATTTCAACACTTAAGGAGCTAACAGCTATTAAAAGAGTTTGTTCTCTTAAGTAGATTGAGAATCTCCCTGCAGTTTTGCTCACCTTTTGTGCTGAATCATTCTTTTACAGGTGTGGGTTTTCAGCCAGTCCAGGGCCCAGAAATCCCTGGATGGATAGAGAAACCAAACTTGTAGGAAACACATCCCCTGCCTCGAGGAAATGTGTGGTTGGACTACAGGATATAGTAAGAATCAAGAATAGAATGCCACCTGGTACTAATAAGCAAAGTCTTTCCTCACAGGCTGTGCAGGGTCCAACCCCATTGTCCACTAATTAATTCAGAATAAGTAAAATACAGTTTCATGAGATTTAGCCACATTTTATGCTTTGTCATTTCCTTTTTCATTTGCTATTTTATCAGCATCATTCTTGATCCATGTTCCTTCTCAGTACATTCCTGTTTATCTCAGTTGATTAGTTACATGACTTCAGTTTTTCTTAATTATAAAAGTAATTTTTTTGGAATTTATGTTTTCCTAATTATAAAAGTAACAAGGGCTCAATATAAAAATTTTGGAAAATGTAGAAAATTAGGAAAGAGGGAAAAAAATCCTTCAAAGGCAGCCAATAATAGTATTTTGTCTTTCTTTTTAGCCTTTTTTCTTAAAAATTAATCTTGAATTATGAATCATTTCAAATATATGGACAAGTATGAAAAAATAATTAACAAACAACTCAGCTTAACGGATGTTAACATTTTGCTGTATTTGCTTTAGAGCACTCTTTATTTTTTTAAGAAATAAAATATTATAGATCCAGGTAAAGCCTATGCCCATTCCTTGCCCCACCTTCCCTCCCCAGAGGTAACTACTGCCCTTGGCTATTGCCTGCAGTTCATTAATCAGTGGCCATCTGGGCTTGGAGACCTGGTTTTGGCTTATATAAGGAAACCTCAGGGGTCTGGTCAGCGAAACTGAGGCCCTCCCCATCCCCAAGACACTATGAGAGCAGCCATCAGACTCACTCACTTACCTTTCTGTGACATTTTCCAACTGTATCTATTTTTATGATATTAGTATAGCCAGTTCTGCTCTTGTTTGGTTACTATCAATATTACCATCCTTTAACTTTCAATCTATTTGTGTCGTAGGATCTAAGTGAGCTTCTTGTAGAGAGCACAAAGTTGAATCATGTATTTTTATCCATCCTGTCAATCTCTGGCTTTTTATTGGACAGCTTAATTCATTTACATGTAAAGTAATTACTGACAAGGAGGGACTTCCTTCTGTCATTCTGCTGTTGGTTTTCCACATACCTTGTAGCTTCTTTTCTCCGTCATTTTCTGATTACCTTTCCTTCTTTTACCGTTCCTTCTTCTGTGTTTAGTTGATCTTTTTATAGTAAAATGTTTAAATTCCTTCTCATTTCCTTTTGTGCATATTCTATAGCTATAGCTATTTTCTTTGTGGTTACCATAAGGATTACATTTACTATCCTGAACTTATAACACTCTGATTTGAATTTATGCCAACGTATCTTCAAGTATATGCAAAACTCTGCTCCTTTACAGCTCTGTCTCCATCCCTTTCAGGTGTTGATGTCACAGAATTACATCTCTATACATTGAGTATGCAAAAAACAGAAACTAATAATTCTTTCAAATTTATTAGTATCTTAAATCATGTGGAAAGCAGGATTTGGAGTTAGAAACTAACGTTACAATAATACTATTAGTTTTTAGGCTAATAATTGAGGTTTTGTCTTTAAATGTATTTATCTCTTAAATCATGTAGAAATTTTAAAACTACAGTTACAAACCACTGTTACAATAATACCAGCTTTTATAATTGCCCATGCAGTTACTTTTATTGCAATCTTTATTTCTCCACACAGTTTTAAGTTACTGTCTAGTACCCTTTCGTTTTACTGTGTAGGACTCCCTTGAGCATTTCTTGCAGGACAGGTCTGGTGGTAACACTCTCAGCTGTTGTGTATTCTGAGGATATAGGATTCTTGGTCAACAGGTTCTTTTTTCTTTTAGTGCTTTAATTATATCAGCCCGCTACTTTCTGGCCTGCAAAATTTCTGATGAGAAATCTGATGATAATCTTATTGAGGAACGTTTGTATTTGATAATTTGCTTCTTTCAAGATGCTCTCTTTGTCTTTGCCTTTCAGAATTTGATTATCATGTGTCTTGGTATGGGTCTCTTGGAGTTTATCTTACCTGGAATTCATTAAGCTTCTTCGATATGTATATATTTCTTCAAATTTGGAGAGTGTCCAGCCGTTATTTCTTTAAATATTTTTTGTGCCCTTTTCTCTCTCTTCTCCTTCTGGAACTCCCACAATGTGTATGTTGGTCCATTTGATGATGTCCCTCAGGCCCCTTAGGCTCTGTTCATTTTTCTTCAATCTTTTTTTTCTGTTCCTCAGACTTGATAATTTCCTTTGTCCTATCTTCAGGGTCACTTTCTTCTGTCTGCTCTAGTCTGCCTTTGACTCCCTCTAGTGGATGTTTCATTTCAGTTATAGTACATTTCATCTTTAGAATTTCTTTGGGGTTTCCTTTCAGGTTTTCTATCTCTTTATTGATATTCTCACTTTGTTCATGCATCATTTTCTTGACTTTCTTCACATCTTTTTTTAGTTCTTTGAGCACATTTAAGATGCTTGCTTTAAAGTATTTGTCTACTGTTATCTGCCATCAGGTCATTTCCAGGGACAATTTCTGTTGACTTTTTTTCTTTGAATGGCCCATACTTTCCTGTTTCTTTCATGCCTTTTGATTTTTTTGTTGAAACTGGGACATTTGAATCTAATAATGTGGTAACTCTAGAAATCCATTCTCCTCCTTCCCCAGAGTTTGCTGATTTTCTTATTGTTTTCTATTTTTTGTTGTTGTTGTAGGGTCTCTCTGTGCCAAGGGTTAGCCTGAAGCGTAAACCTGGGTTTTCTCAGGTCTTTTCTGAGCCTGCACCTTTCTCCTGGCATGTATGGTCACTTTCTAATTTTTCCTGTATATGCAGTTTATTTTTAATGTCCTGCTCTTTAATATCTGGCTCCCAAAGGAGGAAAAGAGAAAAATGAAGGTGGGGGGAGGGAAGAGCAGTGGCCCTTTAAATCCCCTGGAAGTTACTTCAGTCAGAGGAGGAGGACCTTGTGACAACAGGGTTAAGTGCAAAAACAATGGCTGCTTGCCTCTTTGTCTGCTCCCCTGTGAAGAGAAGCAAAAATCCATGATCAGGGCACAGATCCCCAGTATTTGGAGGACAAGGCCCTTTCTGCCCACCCTGCTCCAGCAAGTTATGTGCAGCTTCTCCAGGAACGTGTGCATAGCTGCCTGCCCTGGGGCTGGGCTAGAGCATGGGTAGCTGCTACTGTACTAAGAGCTGAAATTAATTGAAATTAACTAAATTTGTCATTCAAATCAAGAGTTCCCACATCAGACAAATTCTGCCAGTACAAGTGTTTTCTAGGTGGGGAGACAGATTCCTGGTACTTACTACTCTGCCATCTTCCCAGAATCCTCCCAGCATAAATATTTTGAAAGCATAAATAAACAAAAAATTGGTAATAGATTTTGAAACAAAAATTAAAATTTTTGTATATAAAAATACCATAAATTAAGATAAATGGCAAAAAGTCTATCATATATTATAAAAGCAGAAGTTTATTGTTTTTAATATATAAATAGTCCTCATGAATCAATAAGCACTGAGTCAGAGAATAGTTCAGTTACCTGTAAGCCTGCCTTTGGCATGGCTATGTCTGCTCTCACAGCTCAGACATAGCTCTCTAAATACTGTAGATCTTTGATGGCTGAAGGAGAGGAAGGAAGGAAGGAAGGGAGGGAAGGAGGGAGGGAGGAAAGGAGGGAGGAAGGAGGGAGAGAGGAAGTAGATAGTATGCCTACACTATATTGGTTTGAAATTCTAGAGTAATGTTAAGTTATTTTGAAGCTAAAAGGTATCCTGTATTATCCCTGATTTTAACTGGATCATGTCTAGGCTCCTGCATTCAATAGGATGTTAACTAGTGCTTTCGGTTAGATAATCGCAGTCATTTTAAGGATTCTATTCATTCCATTATTAGCTTGCTAAGAAGTTTAAAAAGCAGAATTGAATGTTGCATTTTATCAAATCTCTTTCCAGAATCTATCAGCTATCCACATTTTTTAACTTATAGCATGTTTATGTTAATTAACATAAAATAAATAGCAAACGTGGGGAGAAATGTCTGTAATATGTGTTATTTCATGCGTTACACATATTATATATAATACATGTATAGTATGTGTATTGCGTGTACATATATAATATGTGTAATAAATAATTTTAAATTTCCTAATATTAAACAATTTTTGCATTCCTCATAAAACTATTAATATACTTCTAAGTTTTATTTGCTATTCTTTTAATTACCAAATTAAAATTGGTAATTTTATTTGGACTTTTTTCACTTAAATATTAAAAATGAGCATTTTGTCATGTCATTAAATATTAATCTAAAGAAGTATTTACTTATTTATTTATTATTTATTTTTGGCTGCATTGGGTCTTTGTTGCTGCCTGCGGGCATCCTCTAGTTGTGGCGAGCAGGGGATACTCTTCATTGCAGTGCGCTGTCTTCTCATTGCGGTGGCTTCTCTTGTTGCAGAGCACAGGCTCTAGGCGCACGGGCTTCAGTAGTTGTGGCACACGGGCTTAGTTGCTCCACGGCGTGTGGGGTCTTCCCGGACCAGGGATCGAACCCACGTCCCCTGCACTGGCAGGCGGACTCTTAACCACTGTGCCACCAGGGAAGTCCTAAAAAAATAATTTTAAGTAAGCTTTATATTGAATCTCTCAGACATAAATAAAAGAGCACAAATCTTAATGTATAGCTGAATGAACTTTCATAAATTAAACACCTGACCAAACAGTATCCAGATCAAGAAATGGAATATTGGGCTTCCCTGGTGGCGCAGTGGTTGAGAGTCCGCCTGCCGATGCAGGGGACACGGGTTTGTGCCCCGGTCCGGGAAGATCCCACATGCCGCAGAGCGGCTGGGCCCGTGAGCCATGGCCGCTGAGCCTGCGTGTCCGGAGCCTGTGCTCCACAGCGGGAGAGGCCACAACAGTGAGAGGCCCGTGTACCGCAAAAAAAAAAAAAAAAAGAAAAAAGAAATGGAATATTTCAACACTCCAGAAGCCCTCTAACTGTCCGTCCAAGGTTAACCATGTGATGAAATTATGTTTTAATAACTGCATGATGAGTGAGGAAGAAGAAGAATAGCAGACAAAGCCAGAGAGGCAGGGAAGAACCAGATAAATTAAGGCTTTGAGAACCACACTCTATTTATATTCTATTGCCACATAATAGATTGCTCCAAACTCAGTGTCTTAAAACAGTGCAGATTTATTATCTCCCAGTTCCCATTGCTCAGGAGTCTGGGCAAGGCTCAGCTGGATCCTCCGCTCAGGGCTTTACAAGGTGTCATCTGCACTGCGATGCTCATACAGAATTCAAGCTCAGCCAGGCTCATTCTGTTTCGTTGTCAGAATTCAGTTCCTCGTGGCTCCAGAACTGGTGTCCCTGTTTTGTCACTAGCTGTGGGCCAGGGACCGCTCTCAGCTCCTGGAGGCGGCCCACAGTCCCTTGCCGTGTGGACCACATAGTCATTTCACAGCATGGGCACTTGCTTTCTGCCAGGCCAGCAGGAGCATGTCTCACTGACTTCACCTTCTTTTAAAGGATCCTCTGATTTGGTCAGGCCCTCCCAGTGTAATTGACTTAGATTAACTCAAAGTCTACGGTAACCTAGTCACGGGAGTGATATCCTGCACTAAAGGGGAGGGGATAATAGAAGGGCGCAGGTCATTGGGGGTTATCTTAGAATTCTACTTGCCACAAATGGAGAGAAGTGTATTTTCTTCTGCTTGCAGTGAGAAGCTATTTGAAGGAGCATAATCATGGGGTGGGAGATCTGATTTAAATGTAAATAAAACTAACATCGATAGAGAATCTAAAGAACAGAGCTAACTGGGTGCTGTGTGGACAATGGGATAGGATTTGGGTGTCATTAGGAGGAGGATGGTAACATTTTCTGAGACCAAAAAGAGCATGGAAGTGGAAATGAAGAGCTCAACTTGGGACATGCTAAATTTTAGATTCCTGTTCTATTTAGACATCCAACAGAGTTCACAGTTAGATATACGTACATGGAGCCCAAGGGAGAGATGAGAGCTGGAAATGTAGATTGAGAAATCATTATCTGGGGTGGAATGTGAACTCCAGAGACTTGATGAAAACACTAGGGGGGAGATCCAGATGCAGACTGCTGCAGATTCCATATTTCTTAAATTACAATTCTTAGTCTTACAATTAGTTACACAGACAGATTCTTGCCTGGAGTCTTCCCAGAAGTGACCCCTTTGTTTTACAGTATATTTTCTATGGCATCAAGTTAGTTTTTCTTCTTTCTTTATAGATGCTCTATTGAGGCAAGTTCTATCCACGTTGAATTCCTGTCATCGGAGGGGACTTGTTCTTCTCTGTTCATTTGATCAGATTGGAGGGCACCCTAAGCTCCTTCCTGAATTTCTGCGCTCTAGTAGGTTCTCATCTTGGGCAGCTCTGATGCACTCACCACAGCCAGGTTCTCTGATAGACTGAACCAATGGATGGCTCAGGGATTAGTGCCATCGTAGGTAACCATCGTTCCTTACTTAGAAGAAACACTGAGCAAAATCTGGGCGTGTGGACACTAGTCAAGATAATGTATCCAAAGATGTGAGCTTGTCGAGATTGCTGGAATCTATCTGGCAATTACAGATCTAGAGTCTGGAATAGTTTTATCCGTCGATTCTAGCTCAAGGTGCTTGGGCTTTAACAGTATATAGTAGAGTCTCCAGCATGTGCTAATCTTATTCCGGTCCCACCCTCCCACCCTTGATCGTTCAAGGGGGAGTAATCCTTCGATCCCAAGCTGCTCACGGCAGGTTCCTTTGCTGATTATGAGAGGCTAGTTAATTCTGAGAATCAGGCTCAGGAGCTGTGTCTAGCCCTACAAGGTCAGGGGAAAGATCAGATGACCACGTCATAGAGAAAGTGCTAACCTTCGAGGAACCAGGCACATCTCACATGCCAGTACCTTCAAGGTGAAACTCCCCCATTCCCTGCTTCTACCTGTTAGGATCTCTTGGATGGTCAAGGATTTCCACCTAATAGACCAGCAGCCCTGACAGCTACTAAGGAAACTGCCCTTGGTGCCATTAGGGACCTGAAAAGGTCCATATCAGTGAAGTCCTTGAGGCCCAAAACCCAATCAACATTCTTGGCCATTACTCTTGAATACAGATTTGATAGCCTACAGAATCCTTCTGAGAATGGGGCCTATATCTGAATTTCATCTAACACTGTTAAATAATACCTGAAGGGATTCAAAAAGCAATTTTAAACTGATTCACTTTGTTGTACAGCGGAAACTGACACAACATTGTAAAGCAATTATACTCCAATAAAGATGTTAAAGAAAAGCGATTTTATTAAAGACGATAAGTAAATGAAGAACACTGATTCCAGTTAATGGGTAGAGCAATTATGGGCACCTTGAAGGCAAAGGAAGGTGTTCTTCTTCTTTATATACTGAGTTTAGTGCCTTCCGCAAGTAGAAACACAAGTGATGTATATTGACTGACTTGTACTTGCGTGAGCGGGCACACACACACACACACACACGCACACCCCAAATTGCTTCATACGTACAAAGTCGTGTTCCAGATCCAGTGTTAACCATGCATTTCCATGCATTAAGAGCAAGAGAAGCCCTCTTGGAGATACGGGTAGAGAGCGTCCATTCTGTCTAACTGCCCTTCTTTCCTAGTTCTGTCTGTATATGTGACCCAAAGGTCCCCTTTGAAGAGCCACCTGTGATTGCTTGTTAATCTAATAATGTCGGCTACCTTGAACTAGATGTTTTCCTTTGATACTGTTGGGATACCCATCGCATGGAGTTCCCTGGGGGATCTTCCTCTGCCTGTAAATGTCCCTTAGCAAATGCTCCCTGTGGCTTCAGTGAGAGGATCACTGTAGATGGCTCAGGGATTAAGTGCCACAGATGGAAGACTCCCTGGAAGTTCCCTGTTGCACACACCCACTGCCTCTTCTCTGTCTTTTCACTTTGGACTGCCTCTCCCAGTAGTAGTTGGTGGCCTTAAAAGCTTGCAACATAATGTTGACCCAGTGATCAATATCATAGCATTTTTTACAAGTTACGTCGTAACTACGGGTCTTTGTCAGCATGGGCTCAATGAGGGTGAATTAGCAACAATGGTTATGTCATCCTGTGCTCATCCGAATGCACTGACGGGGCAGTGCCACTTGACCAAGACGGACCATCTTTTATTTGGTTTCTAGTTTGGTATCCTTCACTGACGTGGAAACTTTCAAGATTGGAATGGCATGAGGAGCCGGATCAGATGAATTTGGAGTGCACTTGACACAGGGGTCACCGCTTGGTCTTAAATTCATAGAATGAACACTTAGTCTTAAATTCATATAGCCAAGGGTCATGATGTAAATTGGGAGTTAGAAGTGGAAGGAGAAATCAAAATTCATAAGAGCCTCTGATTGGAACACCCCACAGACCTTCCTTGCAAAGACAACATTGAGTAATAGGAACACGGCCACACAGATTGTAGGCTGATGGGGTGTCGTGGGGTAAATAGAGAAAGGAAGCAACTGTTCCCGAGGAGAGGAACCCTGGCACTCTGAGTTCAGGGAAGCTTGTTCAGTTTAAATCTTCTGTAACCTTTTTATCGCTGCCTGATTTCTATGTGCCAGGATCCTGGAACTCTAGCTTTCCTTCCTTGACAATTGAAATACAGAATGAGCAACGTTCCCGTAAACCCCGTGTGCTCTTTGGAGTTTCTGAACCATGAGAAACTCAGCTATTACTCATTATGCCCTTTCCTTTTCTACTTATTGTTTTATATTTTCATCAAACATCTTGGTTAAAGATACCTCGGTCCTTGGACCCTTCTCCAGTGGAAGGAGTAAATGAAACAATTTATTTATATTAGAATTCAGGAGGGATTGCAGAACCCTCACCTGGGGCGACCAGCCACTGACACCTCAGCGGCCTGGGCTGCTGGTGTGAGGAAGTGAGCGTGGGCAACTCCGCAGCAAAGAGAGCAGGACAGGGGAGGGGAAACGAGTCAGTGGGACATCTAATTGGCTGGAGATTTGAATGAAGGAACGGATGGGTGCAGACCTCCTCTGATGATTTCCAGGGGGATCAATTCTTTGAGATGCCCCAGGCAGCAGCTCTCAGCCAGAGTGGATGATGTCCTACTAAGGCACGTAGTGGGTTGGATCATGCCCACGTTGGTGAGGGTGAGCTTCTTTACTCAGTCTACCAATTCAAATGCTCATCTCTTCCAGAAACACCGTCACAGACACCCAGAAATAAGCTTTGACCAGCTATCCAGGCACCCCTTAGCCCAGTCAAATTGATGCAGAAAAATGAACCGTCACAGGTGCTGTATGTCTAAAAATAAATTGTCAAATTGCTACTAGAGCAGGAATTTTCCAAGATGAGAAAAGAATTCCCAGGAGAGCTTCCTAAAGCATGGATTCCTGGGCTACACCTGTGGAGACTGTGTGGTTCTGGTGTGACACCTGTGGATCTGCATCTGTAGTGAGCGCTCAGGTGATGCTGATGCTGCCATTCCACACACCTCACTTTACACACCGCACTGGAGCACATACTAATTTTTAATGGACCATGGCGCACCACTGATGCATGCAACTATATGCTCCTTTCTTCTTCATTAGCGCCAAGTTTGAGTTTAAACTGTATCCACATTTGGTATGGAGAATCCCTTTTTGTCCTAAACCCTAAATCACTTCTGGCCATCAGCATTTCTTTAGACAGAACCTCAGAGCACCACCCAGCTTTATATATATATATATCCCTCGTCATGACAAATTCAGCATTGTTTTGAATTACAGTATAATGTTGAGGTGGATCAAAGAATTCTGAGGTTTTGCGCTATTCATATTTACAAGAAGCCATAGATTCTTTGCTTTGCTTAATTGAATTATGTTTAGCTTCACATTAAATAGTTTCTCTTGGTATCTTGACAGATATCACCTCCTGAGTGACAGACATTCACAAAGAATGAAGCAACCACATAGCCTCTCCAAGTTTGAAATGTTCTGTGATCTTTAGTGAGAGATTTGGCAATATCTACTGCATTTAAGTGTATTGTCTAACATGAAACTGCTAATCTTCATCGTTCAAAGTAACTTCTTTACTGCTATATTATAATGTACTTTTTAAATATGAAAATATTTTAGATGGGGAAAAGAGCATGCCTTTCCAACAAACACCAATGTAGTCACTGCAAAACATCACCAACTTCCTATAATTGCTTCTGACCTTTTCTTTCCTCTTAAAAAAATAGCACATTACTGATCTAGTTGATATCCCTTTTATATGCTCTTTCAATCTCTCCCCTCTCCATGCCTTTTCAGAGGAAACCACTGTTATGAGTTTGGGGTGTTTTCTTCTAGCCCACGTTTTGTGGAGATATTTTTTAAGCAAAAATCTAGGATCAGATCTAAGTTCACATTCTACCATCTGCTTGACCTCTATCTCATACCCTACACACATACCCATAAATCAATTTAGGGTGATTCATAGACCCAAAAGACCAGAACTTTAAAGAGACAAGGAGGAAATAGGAGAATATCTTTACAACCTGGAGATGGGCAGAAGTTTTCTGGACAGAACACAAAAATCACTCATCATGAAAACCCTGAATCATTCAACTCATCAAAATGTAAAACTTATGTTCTTCATTCTTCTCCCAGAATTTTCCCAAGAGATGTGAAAATCCAAGTCCGTGAAATGATATGCACAAGGTTGTTCATAACACCCTTACTCATCATAGCTGCAAACTAAAAACAACCAAATGTCCATCAACGAGGGAATGGATAAACAATTGTGGCAAATGTATACAATATCCGTCTCCTACTGTTCTGTTTCTCCGGAGAACCCTCACTAATGCAACTTCCCCAGGAGCACTGCTTGGTGCCTTTCCTGTTCAGCAGACAACTGAAAGCCCTTCTTTCATCATGAAGGATCAGTGTTGTAACTTTCATAACCATGGACAGGGCCTGGTTTTGGCCTTAACTTCAGCCTGGCGTCTCCCAAAGGTCCTCTCATCTCTGTAAAATAAGAGAATCAGAATTGCAAACATTACACCATGTGAGGAGTTTCAACCTCCACAGCCCTTGACCTAAATATATACCCAGTGTGAAGTGTATCTAACCTCACAGGGCGATTTTTTGTTGGCATATCCGAAATGCCCCACTCAGTGCTAGAGATCCAGCCCTCCTCACGTGTGGTCAGAAGCCGGGGGCACCCAGGAGGAGAGTGAAAATCAACCCAGCAGGGAAACCCAGGTCAGCACCAGAAGTGATGCGTCAGAATCACCCGGATTCTTCGTGCTGGACTCCACTTCCCAGAGTCTCTGGGGCCTGAGAATGTTCATTTCTAACAAGTTCCCGGCAATACTGATGAACCTCTGCGTTAGGGCTCAGGGCTGGGGGAAAGGGCAGGAAGTCAGGAGCCTTGCACAAAAGTCAGGCAGCAGGGGCCAAGGTATAGGAAGACCAGGACTTGGACCATGGACAACACCAAGTTCCAAGAGCTTTTTTACATTGGATGCCGGCCTCTAAAAGTGGAGATGGGGTGGCTTATTGAAATACACAGGACCAGGCCACACCTAAACAGAAACACAAGTGTGAACCCACTCAGGCCTTCCCGCCTCAGTCCCTTCTTTCTGGCAGGTAGCATGTGTGCCAGATTGGAAAGAGCAATGCATTCTGTCAACATAGATGTACAGTATAAAATGCTCAATTGACACTGATTTTCAAACTTAGCTTGTTTGATCAGGAGACGGGAGCTGTGGGAAGCTAAACTAATAAGACACAATTACAGAGCACAGATGGGGGAGTATGTTCTCTCCTGTTTGTAACATGTAATGTTTCCAATAAGTCGTAGATCCTTAGGTTAAGGCAGAATTTACTCTACGATGCTGTTTCTTCCCTTCCTCCGACATCTTTGTCGGCGATGAGTCCAGTTCACTATCATTTCTTAGTTTACCCAGGTTTCCTTCCTTTTCTCTCCCGCCCTTTCCATCAAGGGCCTTAGTTCCCTCTGTCACTCCAGCCTATTCAATATTAATCCCTTTCCATCATCTTAAAAACTTTTAATTAGCTACTTTGATGTATCCCCTCATAACTCTGGAGTCTGATTCATCCAAGTGATAACAAGAAGATATTTGGGGAATTTGTTCCAATTTAACTGACTAAATTATTTCCCCGTTTGTTATTTATCTGCTTGTGGGTATTTGAAGGCTCGATACCAGATTTATACTTGAGAAGCTGGCTTTCTGTAAGTCAGCTTTTTCCAGGGTGGGTGAAGCACAAACTGAGAACCTGAGTTGTAGCCTGCAGCAACATGTTTCTGAGTCAGGTAGGAAATAAGAAGAAAACAAGCCTTGCCTGACAACATTTCCCTGGGAAGAACAAATCTCTGGTGTGGTGACGGCAATGACATCTGACAGGGCAGGAAGTTGATCCCATCCTAAAAGGACTCCATCCCAAGTGTGAGGCTTCCGCAATACAGCTCTTCCACCCCTGGAAAATCAGGCCTCCTCTTGTAGTAGCCCGCCCTCTGAAGAAAGAAGAGACGTATCACATTGTGCTCCTTGTACAAACGTGACATTACTCTCCCACCTTCAGGGTCCATCTCTACAAAGTCCGGAAGGCCCAGGGCATCCCATTGACTACGAAGCTGCTGAGAGCAGTTCCTGAGTCACCAGCATTTTAGTGTCTGGTCTGCTTCCCTTAGTCCACTTCTTCTCCCCTATACACAAATCTAGAAAATAAAACACACCGTGCAGAGCTACTCAGACCACCTGCTGTGTGGGCTTCAGTCACCACACAAGAGGAAAAGGGAACACACAGGGGGAAGAAATTCACATTTATCGAGGGCCTGCTGCTACCAGGCTAGGCATTCAACATACCTCATGTCACAGTAGCCCGTGAGGTGTATGTAATGGATCAGTTCCATCTTAGCCCCATTTGACGAACGAGGACACGGGGGCTTAGCTTCACCGTGAAGAAATTAGCTTAGCTCTCTGTTATAAATAAAAATAACATAGAACTTGTATTACTTATTATATACTCTTGCCAGGGACTTTACTTAATCCTCACAACAGTCGTACAGCATTATTATCGTTATGCCCATTTTATACCTGAGAACGCTAAGGAACAGGGTGCGTAAGTAACTTGCCCTAAGTCACAGGGTTCATCAGAAGAGAGGTGAGATTGGAACCAGGTATTTTGGCTGAAGAGTCTGCACTCTTTTTAAAATTTTATTTTATTGAAGTACAGTTGGTTTACAATGTTGTATTAATTTCTGCTGTACGGTAAAATGGTTCAGTTACATATATATATTCTTTTCCATTGTGGTTTATCACAGGATATTGAATGTAGTTCCCTGTGCTCTACAGTAGGACCTTGTTGTTTATCCATTTTCTCTATAATAGTTTGCATCTGTCAATTCCAAACTCCCAGTCCAGCCTTCCCCCACACCCTCCCCCAACCTTGGCAACTCTATGTCCGTGAGTCTATTTCTATTTTGTACATAAGTTCATTTGTGTCATATTTTAGATTCCACATATAAGTGATATCATATGGTATTTGTCTTTCTCTTTCTGACTTACTTCGCTTAGTATGATAATCTCTAGGTCCATCCATGTTGCTGCAAATGGGATTATTTCGTTCTTTTTTATGGCTGAGTAATATTCCATTGTGTGGAATATATGTATTTCATATATATATATATGTATCTATATCTATCGTGTGGAATGTATCTATTTCATATATGTGTGTGTATACACACACACACACACACACACACACACACACACCCCTAAATGATGGACATTTAGGTTGCTTCCATGTCTTGGCTATTGTGAATAGTGCTGCTATGAACATAGGGGTGCATGTATCTTTTTGGATTATAGTTTCATCTGGATATATATGCCCAGAAGTGAGATTGCTGGGTCATATGGCAAGGAGTCTGCACTCTTAACCACTTAATACCATAGTGCTTCTAGTTACAAAACTGTACAGTTAACTGGAATGAATGTTCACAAAATATAAGTGATAGAGCCAGAAGGTTATCTCATTTATACCTTACAGTTACATCAAGTAATTAAGAACTGGGAAAAGTGAAACTCTAGGATGGCCTGGTCACTCAAGGTGTGGGCCTTATGTAGATGGGCAACAGGGTTCGGCTCTTCCCATTACAGACCTGTCCTCAGATTTTAGATTATCACCCTCCCCGGTTCTCTCTGAATCTTTGCAGGAGTCAGTTAGTAAAAGACTCTCTGGATTTAGAGATGCCAGATTCCCTCATGATTCCAAAAGCGAGGTGATTCTTAGCCTGCCCAAAAGAGGCTTCTCAGAATCAATTTGAGGGTTTTTTCCTTTCCCTCCCAAGTTTTTTTGGAGCTAGAATTCTCATCACCGCTCACTGACACAGACAAAAACAAACAAAAAACAGATAAGGATTTGGAGTGTGATTCTTCTGCTCCCCAACACCATGGCTATGACACCAGAAAGCCCACTCAACCCTGCACAAGTAAATGGCAATCAGGGCTGGACTCTGTAACTCCAAGGAGGTCTAACTCCGAAGTTAGGCAATGCTAGGGTTCAGGGAAAGACCTGTAGGCTCTTCGGGATAATTACTTACAGAAGTGCTCATAATTGTGGGGTTCATATCCAGGAAAGCTCCAAGAGGCCTATTATTTCTTTTTACCTCGCTGAGCGTATTAGCATGTTATCAAAACACTCCGTAACAAGCACAGCTTGCAGGCATCGGTAAAGGCTGCAGATGGAAACAGAGAAGCTAATGTACCAGTGCATTTCTCTGGCTGCATTCCAGGCTACACGGAGGTTTGCTGAATTTAGCAGTGACTGTACACTTGGATGTCTTGCTCTTGTGCCACCAACCATGCTGCCAGCATCCCAGGAAGGAATCAGCTGAGCCACGGGGGCAAAATACCGAGAGCTCTGACTCATCCCCTGATTTTCTGAAACAAGCATCGAGTCCCCTGAAGATGGAATCGGAGTCGCTAGAACCCACACAAGATGGCAGCTGTCTATATCGGAGGAGAAATTTGGAAAGGACCCTGGGTGAACCGGAGTCATCTGGAGAACAGTGCCGAGTCCCTAGTGTGTAGTCCCCGGAGGAGCCACGAGCAACCCCAGCAAAGGCAACGTGGCATTTCTTTCTTGAATCATCCCAGTTCCGGTGCTCAACCTGTGATTTTCCGAATGTCACACCCAGTGAATCCTGTCCTTCTGAGGCAGACTTGTGACTCCATGTAGCCGCCTACCCTTGTCTCTCCAAGTGAGGTCTAAGCCATGCATCTCTCCCCACTGTCAGAGCCAGAACCTGGGTGGACCTTTGACCAGGATGGGCTGGGGTGTGTTTGTCTTCTTGGCGTTGACCCTCAGTGATTTTATTCAGTCTTTGTTGGCATGAACTGAAGGGTCGTGCACGGCCCCTTCCTGCCATGGACACAAAGAAGCAGAAAGAGTTGAGGGTCTTAAGAGTCCCAGGTTGGGGGCAGGGCACAGCAGCCCCTTCCCCAGGGGGTCCCCATGCTCTGCTTTCAGTCATCCTATGGAGCACGGATGCCGTTGCTGCCCTTGGGTCCTGAGAATTGTATCCTTCACGTACTCTCTTATAATTCTTTATCTCCCTCACCCCCTTATCCTTCCTAAATAGCCCTTGTTTATTACTTACCTCAGTTTGGATGGATTTCTGGGTTTTTGCCAAATATCTCCACTAAGACATCGAAGATCCCTTGGCCATTATTTTGTGACAGATGTGTCCATGATTTTTTACATTCAAAAGTGCACTCTTTCAGAGAAGAAGGAAGAGTAATTTAATAAATACCTAAAACACACACACATACCCAAGTAAAATATAGAAAGGGTACATCCTAAACGTGTTTTTTCCCCCAAATGGCATATATTTCATGGTAAAACAGTGTCAGTGAAGGCTGTCATTTGTTGTTTTCTCTGTGTCAGGCACAGCAATAAACATTTTACAAATGCTGGTTCATTTCATCCTCACAACAACCCTATTAGTAGTAGTATTCCCATTTTACAGATAAGGACACTGAGGCTTGGCCCTGAGAGGTTCAGCAAATGCCCAAGAAGACCCAGCAATTAAATCCCAGGTCTGTCTTACTCAAACGCCTGCATTCTTTACCAGCACACAAGCACTGTCTGGACAATTTGCTCCACACACTTGGCTCTGTGGGGTATTAATAGCTGTTTGTTTCTGTTAGAATGCTTTTTCTGCAAGTAGTAAAAACAGCAATTCAGATTGGCTTAAAGGTTAGGAATTATCACAGAAAACAGAAGTCCAGAGTTGAGCAAGCTTCAGGGTTGGTTGAGTCACTGGCTTTGCTTCTCTTCCTCCTTATTCATGTTGACACCTGTGCAGATTGTAGTCTCCAAATATGGCCATGGTACTCCATGTTCTTCTGTGATGTGATCTTGGCAGACCTGCCATAAATAGAGAGGTCTACCTTCCCGCCTTTTGAATCTGGGTGGGCTTGTGACTTGTTTTAACCAGTAGAATGCCATGGAAGTGACACAGCCGTGCCTGCTGTTGCTAGGTCCACAAAGGCCTCCAACAGCTGCCTTGTGTACTGGAACGTGCACTTGGAGCCCTGAGTTGCCATGTAAGAGGTCCAACCACCTTTCAGCCACCATGATGTGAGGAAGCCAAGCCACATGAGGAGGTCGTGGGTAGGCTCTATCACTGGTGATCCTAGTCTGGAATCCTCTTAGCCCTGGCGCCAGACTTGTGAGTGAACGAGTCATCAGATGATTCCACCCCAACTGTCGAGTCACCCCAGCTTTTGAGTCTTTCCAGATGAGGCCCCCAACATTAGAGAACATAGACAAACTGTGGTACCAGAACAAGGTCATTTTCATACTGGTAACAAGATGACATCACATTTAGACACGACAGTACTCAGAGCTTAAAGAGGGGCCGTCTCTTTCTGTGGCTCTCAGTCCCTCAACAAGGACAAAATACTTCCCAGAGACCCTCAGCAGGCATCATAGCATGTGTCTTTGGTCAAAAAATGGGTCACATGCCCACCTGGGACAGGATGGATGTTAGTGGACAACCTCAACGTCAGCTACAGTTATTACCCATAAAAAGGTTTCCCTGGTTAATTATTGGCGAACACTACACTAAAGAAAGTTAAACTGATCTCTTTAACTACAAGACAGCTCAGAAACATTTACACTAATTACAGTTTTCATTTCCAGTAGGGGAAATCGTATGCCACATTTGTCATTCATATTGACCATGAAAGTGTTTCTAATTTTTTGGAGGGTGGGGGACGGTTGAAGAACACTTCATTTCCTGGAACTATTTTCTATAGAACAAAATTGGAAAAAACAGTACAATCATATACAGCCTCTAAAGATATTTGTTAAAATCAGAAACGTGACAAATATGCCCATTACCAAAGCTATCATTTAATATTCATCTAGTAACCACTGTAATTAAATAAGAACTCTGAGCTTTCATTTTTAAATAAGAACTTAAATAAGAACTAAGAGCTTTCATTTTTAAATGAAAAAGTATATAGTACTTCTTTTCCTCCTCCTTATTCTTCCTGTTTCTACTTTTTTTTTAATCTTTGCTTATGCAGTATGTTATTTAGATCCAATTGATTACGGTTAAATTATTGGTTTTTCATATTACGTCTTCCCTTTTAAGAAGCAGCCACCTCGGTATGATCAAAATTAGATATCTGTTCCACACAATTTGTTGAAAACACTATCCTTTCTCCACTTAATTGCCTTTGCACCTTTGTTAAAAATTTATTGATTAGGGGCTTCCCTGGAGGCGCAGTGGTTGAGAGTCCGCCTGCCGATGCAGGGACACGGGTTCGTGCCCCGGTCCGGGAAGATCCCACATGCCACGCAGCGGCTGGGCCTGTGAGCCATGGCTGCTGAGCCTGCGTGTCCGGAGCCTGTGCTCTGCAGCAGGAGAGGCCACAACAGTGAGAGGCCCACATACCGCAAAAAAAAAAAAAAAATTATTGATTATATATGTGTAAGTGTATTTCTAAGTTCTTATGCTCTACTGATCTATTTCTTTCTTTTGCTAATTTCACCCTTATTAAGAAAACAAGCATCCAGTTAAAAAGTGGACAAATGATTTGAACGTATATTTAAAATGGTACAAACTCTTTGGAAAACAGTTCAGCAGTTTCCTAAAATGTTAAACATGTACCTACTCTATGTACCAGCCATTCCGCTCCTAAGTATTTTCCCAAGAGAAATGAAAGCAAATGCCAATACAAAGACTTGTACACAACAACTTTGTTCAAAACAGCTTTATTTGTGATATCCAAAAACTAGAAATAACCTAAGTTTCTAACAGGTGAATGGTTAAACAAACCATAATATCAACACATGGAGTGCTATTTGGCAATAAAAAGGAATGAAGTATTGATGTGCAGTAGATGAATCTCAAAATAATTTTACTCAGCGAGAGAAGTTAGAATCATATAGTATGTGCTTTTTTTGTCTATCTATGCAGAATTGTTGAAAATTAATGTATAATGATAGCAGATAAATGGCTACAGGAACAACTTGTTAGTGGTAAAGTGAGGGGGTGGTAATGGTGGATGGTAAGAGAGGCAGGGAGAGGCAGAAGAAAGGGATTACCAAAAGGGGGAGGGGTGACAGATGTGTTATCTTGATTGTGGCAATGTTTTCATAGGAGCAAACATACCAAAACCTATCAAATTATATCCTTTATATATGTGCAGTTTGTATGTTAATTGTACCTCAACAAAAACTTAAAACAATACCAATAACTCTGCTTAACTCTTACCAATTTCTTGATTCTCTGTGAGGTACCTTTCCTAGATGCTTGCTTAATGCCTACCACACACCTCTATTACTTACCATGTTTTAAAAGTATTTGCTTTTATATTTATCCAGGTAGTAGATAGGCTCTGAGTTCCCTGGGGATGTCTAATTTATCTTGATACCGCCAGGGTCTAGATCACAGGTGTTAAAAAAAAAAAAAAGTTTTGGAATTGAAAATGACAACCAACCTAATGTTTATTGACTGCTCACTGTGCCCCAGGCATAGTTCTAAGCATGTTAGTATCTCATTTAATTCCTAAAATACCCTGTGCATTTGTTTATATCATCACAATTTACTGTTGTAGAAGCTGAGATCACATGAGGACTCCAGCTCAGGAACTTCTGGCTCCAGAGCCCCTGTGCTTAACCACCACTGTCCACTGAGTATGCTGAAAGTAGTGGCCTACCTTGTTTTCAACATTATAGCCTTTCAGAGTATGAAAGTAATGGAAATACTTTTCAGAGAATTTGGAAACTAAGGAAAAGAAAATTTGTCATCAGAAATCCTGCCAGCAATGTTTATAGTTTACCTATTATGTTATATTCCTTCCAAGTCATTCCCATTAATCATTTATATAATTTACATAGTAAACATCATTTTTACATGGTTTTAATTTTAATTTGATTTTTCTTAGTTAATATTATATCATAATATTTTACATGTTACCAGATTGCTGTCATAAGAGTGAATTTTAATGGCTGTGGAATATTCTCTTGCATGGATAAAACATTTAGTTCAGCATTTCCTTACCTTTGGACATTTTGTTAGGTTCTAATTCTTTTCATATTTGTAAATAAGGGTGCATTGATCATGTGATTTCATATTTCATTAATATTTTGGATTGTTTTCTGAGAACAGATTTCATATTTGATATTAGGAGAATAAAGTTCAGTATTTTTTAAAATAATCTGGGTCCTTACAAAAGTGATATTTAAAATTACTGTGTGAAAGTTTTAGAGAAACTTGTAACTGGCAACCATTTAGTAATACTGTTCTTATGGTATTTAAGATATGAATGTAAATTAGTCAAATGGTTTAGTGAGATTCCCATGGGGTCTTGTCAGGGTAAAATTTATGAAACGGTGCAACTATATGCTTAACAATTTGTTGTATAAAATACAGTACAGGGCTTCCCTGGTGGCACAGTGGTTGAGAGTCCGCCTGCCGATGCAGGGGACACGGGTTCGTGCCCCGGTCTGGGAAGATCCCACATGCCGCGGAGCGGCTGGTCCCGTGAGCCATGGCCGCTGAGCCTGCGTGTCCGGAGCCTGTGCTCCGCAACGGGAGAGGCCACAACAGTGAGAGGCCCGCGTACCGCAAAAAAAAAAAAAAAAAAACAGTACAGAAAGCTATATACTTAAAGCTTAAAAAAAAAAGTAGCCACCTCATTTGCATTTGATTCTGTCGTCATGTTTATACATTTCTTTTGTTAAATTTTAGATTTGGATGGTTTCAGTTCTCGGAAAAGCTTCCTTTATACCATGAGTTCTACCTTCTTGAACTCCTTTATTTTGATTCATCTCTCGGTGGGCTGATGTGCATTTTGAATAAATTATTTAGGAAGGCTG
This sequence comes from Delphinus delphis, assembly GCF_949987515.2. Taxonomy (NCBI): domain Eukaryota; kingdom Metazoa; phylum Chordata; class Mammalia; order Artiodactyla; family Delphinidae; genus Delphinus; species Delphinus delphis. Next base: position 74,399,610 of record NC_082697.1, read on the forward strand.
GTGTTGGATTTTGTGCTTTCTCAGCTCTTGCATAGCTGATTTATGTTCTGGTGTCTTTGTAGATGAAGCATAAACCCACCAGGTGTCAAATTCTTAAGTAAAAGCCCTTTCCTCTAAAATCTCAGTGGCGTCTCCCCACCGTCTCCTGGAGTTGGGAGTTGCACAGGACATGGTTCTCTTACCGTTACCCACTTTTTATGCCAAGACGTTTGCAGAATTTTTTCTTTATTCTTGCATTTCAAACACATCATCAAGATATACCTAAGTGTTGACGGTTTTAAATATTACTGCTTAACAATAAGCCCTAAAGTTCCAGAGAACTAAATTTTTAGGAAGTGGGTTTTTTGGGGTTTTTTTAATTCTGTCTTTTGGGTTCTTGCTTCTGTTCTGCTTCCTCTTGGCTCCTCTTTAGAAATAATGATTCTCTGCATATCTCTACTTTACGTTCTTCATGTTTATCATCTCTTCTTATAGGTTTTTCATCCCTGAATCCTTCTTTCTGCAGGTCAGAGCTAATGATATTTATTTTGCCATCTGAGTCACTGAGTCCATTTTCTCTTCTGTAAATCTTGCTCTTTACTGGTTCTCTTGTCCTTTCTGCTATGGCATTGTTAGATTCTTAAAGTATTACTTCTTCTATATTAATCAGTTTTCTTCTAATCAACGAGTATGTGTATATATGACTACTATAGGGAACCACAAAGAAATTGCTAGGTAAAGTTTACTTTTATTTCCTGTAAATATTTTTCAAAAGTATGTTTTCCTCAGTCTCCAAAGTGCTTGGTTCTCCTGCAGTTTTTATGTCTTGAGTCTTTTTCACAGGTTGCAAACTTTGTCTGTGTTCATTTCCTCCCATACACCCATCCTTTGCATAAAGAAAGATGAATAATGGAAGAGAATTTGCCATAAAATAGTACAAGTCTCAGTAAGGCGGCAACACTTCTTTTTTTTATTTTACTGAAGTATAGTTGGTTTACACTGTTGTATTACTTTCTGCTGTACAGCAAAGTGATTCAGTTATACATATATATATACATTCTTTTTCATATTCTTTTCCATTATGGTTTATCACAGGATATTGAATATAGTTCCCTGTACTATACAGTAGGACCTTGTTAGTTTTCCATTCCCTACATCATACTTTGCATGTGCTAATCCCAAATTCCCAACCCATCCCTCCCCCACGCTCTCCCCTATGGCAACCACAAGTTTGTTCTCTGTCTGTGAGTCAGTTTCTGTTTCATAGATAAGTTCATTTGTGTCATATTTTAGATTCCACATATAACTGATATCATATGGTATTTGTCTTTCTCTTTCTGACTTACTTCACTTAGTATGATAATCTCTAGGTCCATCCATGTTGCTGCAAATAGGATTATTTCATTCTTTTTTATGGCTGAATAGTATTCCGTTGTATATATGTGCCACATCTCCTGGTTGTTTCCATGTCTTGGCTATTGTGAATAGCAAGGCAGCAGCATTTCTTGAGAGAGCCATGAGCATGAGCAAGTCCATTAATGGAAGTTCATCTCTGTGGGGCTGCTTCTCCAGAAGGGTAAAGCCAGTGAACCTAGGTCAACTTTCCATCTCTGTCTCTGTTGGACTTGACCTCCATTCCAGAGCCACGTCCAGGTGCATGGCCTTCCCCTTTGTGCTGCTTCCTGCTCCTGTCATGTGGCGTCTCTTGCCCTTGGAAATTCCAAGCATGTCAATTAATGTTTCACAATGATGCTGTGCAACGAGTCACCCCAAAACACAATGACTTAGCAAGAAGCACTGATACAGATGTTCGTGTGTCTGCAAGGCAGCTGAGGCTCAGCTGGGAGGCTCTGCTTCTAGTGCAAGTTGAGTTCAGGTCTGCCCCACGTGTGTTCATTCTGGGCCCAGGCAGCAGAAACTTGGGGAAAGTTTTCTCATTGACAAGTCATTGTATGAGAGGGCATACCCAACTGCCTCTGCTCCTGCCACACCCACTACCATCTCATTGGGCAAAGCAAATCATGTGACCAAGTCTAACACCAATGGGACAGGAATATTTTCCAGTCAACGGTAGAAATGGGGGGAGGGGTAAATATTTGCTTTGCAATGATTCAAATTATAACATCCATCTCTTCTCCAATGTGATGATCCACAATTGCAAAAGAGCTTCAAATGGAATGTCCTTGGTCTATCCCATTGCTGCTCTGATGCCCTCACATCACCCAATCTGGTGCAGTTGGTGTGTTTCTTCCAGAATCCTTAGCCTCGACTCCCTAACTTCCTGGGCACGATCTTGATCTGCCTTTTTAAGTGCCTTTATGGCCTCAGTTTTCTCGTTACTATAAAATGTTTGTTTTTCTTTAATTAAATTTTCATAGGCAACAAATAAAATTTTTAAAAATGAGGCTGGGATGTATAACTGAATCCAATAAATGCGGCACTGTACAGCTTAGCCGTGCACTCACTTTGTGTCTGAGAGGCAATGCCACCTGCCACCTGTGTGATCTGTTTATTAAAAGGGAGAGGCCACAGCTTAACCACAGGCTGAGGTTGTAGTCTGCTTCCTAAGTTGGAAAGTTCTACCACTTACCCACGTGCCATGCTCGTGATCCGGTTACGAAAACAGAGAGTTGTAATTCCTAAGCACGTGCCTTATTTGTGATCTGGTGAAACAAACGGAAGGAAGCATGACTTACCCAAGTGCCACGTTGGCAATCTGGTTACTGAGCACGTGACCGTACAGCTTGACCACATTGTTGCGTCTGTGATCCGTTCCTAAAACAGAAGGCCAGGGGCTTCACCAAGTGTTATGCTTGTGGTCCGGTTAATAAAACAGAGTGCCACCCTACATTCCCACACACCATATTTGTATTCCAATTACTAAAACAAGGAGGCAAACGGCTTAACGCAGTCTGCCTTTGTGATCTGGGTGATGAACAGAGGACCATGGGCCAAACCTTGGACTCCTGTCTGGTTGTTTCCTAGAGGAAAAAGGAGGTCTCTGAACTGTGTGGGGTTTCCTCTGGGAAACAAAATTGGGTCAAGTATATTCTAACTAATTATGGGTTCTAAGAAAAACACCATCTAGGTTACACATCTCAATCTCAGAACAAAGTATCTCAGTTCTCTTAATTAACAATTGATGCTAATATGTCTGTAACATGGAAGGGACACACAGCCTTACACTGCCATTCTTTTCTCTCACTTCTACATACGCCTTTTGCTTCCTACTCTCCATTTAGCCTAGACCCATTTGATTCGGGCCTTCTGATTCTTTAGCCTCTATTTGGTCACCTGTTCTTTTCTTCATCCACTTTACATCCCATATTTTCCATTCTTTATGTCTCCTAGTTGTCACTAGATCTTATTCAATTCCTCTTCTTGCTTCAACGCTGCAATGTATTCAAGGCCCCTTTTGTTGGGTATTTCCATTTGCCGAGTGTTTCTCTTCATGCCTGGGGGTTTTCCTCAATGCACTGGTTGCTGTTTGGCTCTCCCTCCTACCCCCATCCCGTCAGAAATGGCTTTCCTCTCTCTGAAGATATTCACCAAGAATGACTTGTCTAGAGTCATGGGTGTAGTAAAAGGAATGTTCCTGAGTGAGACAAGTGATGCAGTGATGTCTCATCCTATTGCTTTGCTGAAAGCCAGATGGAGGCTGTCAGGAGAATCCTAAAAGCCTAAATGACATTCTTTAAATGAGAAAGAAAAGCGGGTGTGCTCTGGCCACGAGGAACTGAAGTCCCTTCTCAGACAGAATTATGTGTTGGCCAACTTCAACCTCCAACCTGGAGCAGACGTGGATACTGTGAACCTAAAGACAGAGATGAGATTGGATATCCCATCATTAACAGCTATCAAAATTATGCCTTATATTCCTATTACCTTGCATTTTTCACTAAAAAGATTTAACATTTCTTATTTGATTTGATACTCACAAAATCTCTCTGAGGTGGATAAGGCAGGTATTCTTCTTGCCATTATTATTGTTATTCTCTCATTATTACTAGTCTTATTATTCTTTTCATTATTAATATTACCTATTCAATGGTTGAGGAAACAGAGTCCAAGCTATTAAGTGACCTGACTAAGGACACTTAGATAGTTAGTGGCAGAACCTGTTTTAGATTGTGAGTCCTTGCACATAAGACATTTCCATCAACCCCCTCGGCCATATGTTCTGAACCCGTTTCTGCATTTAGTTTCATGATGGTGCAGATAACTCAGCTGATTAGGCTCATTTTCTGAAACTGCCGCTGTTGCCAACCAAGGTGTGAGGAAACAACTCTGGACGTGGCATCTGGGCCTCAGTTGAGTCTTACGTCTGTGGTAACTAACCCGGTGACTCGGGTTCCACTTAACTTTTCACGTATGAGCCACAGCAAAACAAAGGGTTGGAGAATGAAAATGTATGAAGAGAAAGGAACTGTGCCTTTTAGAATAAGAAGACCTTTATCCACATTGCAGCCCTATGACATAAATAACATTACCTCTATTTTTCCTAGGGAAAACTGAGGAACAGAGAAGTTTAGTAGCTTTCACTGGGTCATGCAGCCTGTACACGACATTGCGTACACAGAAACCAAGGTTATGGACCTTTTCTCAATTTATTCCTACTAAGGACACATGCATGCGTGCACGACACACACAGACACACACACACACACAGAGGTTTCTTCATTATGCCTTCCCCTTCAGTCAGATCTGCATACTTGCCTTAACCCTCTCTCACATTAATAAAATGAACCACGTGGGCCCGTCAGCACCTCCTTTTGGATGTGCAAAGGGGAATTTCGTATGTTTTTTAGTCTCAAGAGTTGCTGTGAGGACATGAATACTATTCCTATGCTCTCCTGCGTGTTTCCCATCTTTCCATTGCATCATCCTGAGACGCCACAGACTCTGCAAACATCTCCCAGGGGTTGGCTAGAGTGGGCTCCCTGTCGGGACCCTCTGCTCGTATCTCATGGGAACCAGCTCTTTGAGAAAGTGTTCACAGTTTACACTGTGCCCCCAGACTGCGCGGTCCAGTAGCTGTGACACCCTGGCCCAACAAAGCACGACGTACCCTGTGTCCAAACTCGCGAAAATGAGATGACTTCTTCCCAGACCTAAGTGAGCTCTTGGCAAAAATGCCTTTACTTTATAAACAAAAACCAAACGTAAACCTGTATTAGATTCTTGTTGCTTCTGTAACAAATGACCACACGCTTTGTGATTTAAAACAATATAGATTTATTCTCCTAGAGTCCTGGAGATCAGAAGTCGGAAATCAGTTTCACCAGGCTGAAATCAAGGTGTCGGCACGGCTGTGTTCTTTCTGGAGCCTCTGAGGGGAGACTCTGTTTCCCCATCATTTCCAGCTTCTGATGACCGCCTGCATTCCGTGGCTCATGGCCCCTTCCTCCATCTTCAAGAGCATCACTCCAGTCTCTGCTTCCTTCGTTATGTTGCCTCTCCTCTTTAGCCAAATCTCCCTCCGCCTCCCTCTCAGAAGGACCTTGGTGATTACATTTAGCGCCCACCCAGATAATCCAGGGTAATCTCCACCCCACCCCCCCAATCCTGCATCTCAAGGCCCTTCACTTAGTCACATCTGCAAAGTCCCTTTTATCATGTAAAGGAACAGGTTTATAAATTCCTGGGATTAGTATGTGGGTATCTTTGGGGCCATTATTCAACCTACTACAAAACCCACTTCTAGGGCAGTAGAAATAACTCTGGAGCTCCCACAGGTTCACACTTGTGCACACAGACAGTTCATACCGAATCTAAAATCATATATCTCCTTGTCTTCTGCTACATTATTTAACCTCTCTGACCTCTGACATCTTTATCTGTAAAATGGGCATAACGTAGGCTCCACCTCCTCAGTGCATTAACCCCTGTGAGGCTTAAGTGAGGTCACGTCTGTGATGTACCTGGCACAGAAGAAGCTTGCCGTGCATGTAGGCTTTCCTCCTACCTGCTACCAGACAGGCCAGCTGGATGCTAAGCACTTGGTATCCAAATAGTCCATTCCTGGGGGATGTCCTTTCTCAGGTCTGCAGCCGGAGGACCCATCAGTGGGTACAGCTCCCAGGCAAGTTCTCTGTATTACAGATCTTCCTCTAGAAAGGCACTGCCAATTGAAATGCAGCCCCTCCTCACCCACACTGTAGTCAAACACTTCTTCCGTTGAGCCGGGGCTCTGTGATGAGGCAACAGCCACGCAGAGTCCACGTGACCCTGGACTCTGGCTAAAATGTATCAGTATGTGCAGTTTCCTCCAGGTCTTGGAGGCCAGTTCTTCAACTGAGCATCACTGATGTGGTTGTCTCGGGTTCAGAGCCACGCCCTATAAGAAATATGGAGCTGGAAGTACTACTGCGACCTCCTGTGGGCTGAGCAGAAACACACGGAAATGAGAGCAGAGGTGGGAGCAGACAAAGCCCACCTTGTCTATCGGGTACTGGCCAGCAGTGGGGGGGAAATGGGCCACTTCAGCGTCCCCTCCAACCTGCCCTGTGGTCGAGCACCCTTGAAAAGGAAGAGAAGGAGAATCACTGCCCAGAAGGGCTGGGGTCTGAGCTGCTTCAGGAGCAGAGACTGGGGAGGAGGACCTGCCGAGAGTGTTAGCCCCCTCCTGACGTCATTCAGAGTGGAGACTCTTTTCCAGAGGGCAAAGCTTGTCCGTGTCAGCCAGAGACTCTGAGTCACATGTCTGCCTCATAGGGCTTGCAGGGGGTGGAAAATTCCTTCCAGACTGTGGCAGTAAATAGGTGCTCAATCTCAGTTTGGGCGTGATTGTGGGTTTTCATCTTTCTTCTGAGTCGCCACTGCACTCCAGGGGGCATTTGCAGAGGCTGAACCACGTGTTACGACCCAGTCGCTGACTTGAACTGACTCCTTGGGAGACTGAAGAGTACGGCGCTTCCCTCCCTCTGTGTCGTCATGTCCCCCGTCCCAAGGGCAGGGACACCTGTGCGAGTCCAGACGGAGCCATCCCAGCCTGGCACCGACTGTTGTTTTTTCAGTGCCTTTACCAGCCCCCCATTTCTTTGCCCAACCTTTGCATCGTGTCCAAGGCTCCAGGTGTGTCTGCCTCTTTGCTCATGGCGAGGAGGGGGACTCCCAACACCTTGCATTTCAATCTCACTGTTTAATTCTTCGTGTGGGGAAAATCCTGGAGCCAGGAATGACTGCAGGAGTCTCTCTGGTTACACTGGTGTTGTCCGCACTTCACAACTGGGCACCATTGGCAGGCTGATGGCAAGACACACCCTTTGGGAGGGTCTCCTTCTTAGACAGGGGAAGCTGTGTTGCCCGTGGTGGGGAGCCAACCATGAAACGGAAGGCGCAGGCAGGAAGTTCTGTAGCTCTAATGACCTTGCGTGACCTTGCGTGACCTTGCCGCATTGATGCTCAGGGCACTTAGAAGACGGCTATATTTTTATGCTGCACCCAGATAAATGGATGAGCCACGTGGATGGGACTCTGCCCGAGATCCTGTCCAAATGCCCCAGAGTATAGGGGTCACCACCGTGGCAAACTGTAACCAATTCCACCCCCTGGCTGGGAAGCTCTGACCCACTGAGCTTCCCTGCAGCCCTCTTTCTCTGTGGCATCATGCCTTTTGATGATGGGCAGAGAAAAGAATAAACATGGGCTTGTCCCACTGCTTATTCAGCTCATCCTTCTCTCAGAAGAGGAAGCCACTGTGTCATCAAAGTCACTTCAAATAATGGCCCCAAAGATACCCACATACTAATCCCTTCTGTGAAAGCTGAAATGTTTGGATTCACCTAAAAGCTGGCGGGGGAAGATGTCGCCTCCAGCTGGGCAGGTCTCAGCAGGAGGCAGGGGCGGGGCCTGGGGGCCAAGGCCTCAGAGAGCAGAGCACCCGGGAGACAGCAGAGAGCTCCGTCCTAACAGCGGCCGGGCATTTCATCCCATCAAGGATTCAGGACTTGCCTGGAGACACAGGCACCCCTGAGGTTCCTCCCGCAGAAGGGAAATGCATTCAATTTCCCGGCTCGTTCACATTGAAAAGATAGGGAATCTGACCATGGGAAGTTTCATTGCCCTGGGAGCTCTTCCTGGCCTTCTCATGGATTTGGTGGCGGAACACTGAGTGGGGAGAGAAGGCATAGGAAAGTCTTTGCTTTGGAACAAATGGAGAAATCACATTTATTCATTCAGCAAACGTATGTCCTGCATCCAGCAGGGACCAGGCTCTGTAAAGGGACTGGGTGTAAACACTGTGTGAGGTGCAGTGCATGCCCTCAGAGGCCTCATCAGCTGCTAGCAGAGGCCGTTCAACAGAGAAAAGTAACTCCCAGTGGAAGAGCAGTGGTAAAGAGATCTGGGGGCCCGAGGCTCCAGTGCTGCCCCTGTTTGAACCCCCTGAGCTGGTGGAGGGAGGGGGGTCTAGCGGGTCCAGCTTGCCGCCAATCCTGCATGCTCCTCCCTCTGAGTCCAACTAGGAGAGAGGACCCCCGAAAGGCCAGGGGAATCCTTTGACACCCCCATCGTTTACATCAATTCCCCAGAAGACGGGATCTTGAGAAAATGATCTTCCTTTTCTGTCGGCGCCACAGAGCTGCCTGACTTCTATGAGCCATCACAGAAGGGTCCTATGTACCTACTTAGAGACTATAATTCCTGGAAAGCACAGCAGGAAGGCCGGGATGTTTTGCCACCATGGTGGGCAGCCATGTGCTGGGAGAAGGATCTTCTTTCTGGACTAGAACTTTATATGCCTTAGTTCAAACCTCACATCAGAATCCTCTGGAGGGCTTGTTAAATACGGGTTCCCAGGACCCACCCCCAAAGCCTGTGATTCATCAGGTCTGGGATGGGGCTGGAATTCTGCATTTCCAGCTAGTTTCTGGGTGATACTGGTGCTGCTGGTCCAGGGAACACACTTTAGAATCACTGGGCTAGATGAATCGAGGATGAACAGCCATCTTCCCACTTTAAGAGAACCAGGCTTCCTGAGCAAGAGGTAATCTGTATCCACAAAGCGGCTCGTGGACACGCACAGTGCCCAATGCTCAGCGAAAATCCCCACAACCACTGGGCAATAGGACCCGAGAACATCCTAGCCACTCTCTCCTTCGGCAAGTCGCGCATTTGGGTCGCGTGTTTCTCATTTACGTATTTGGAAACAGAAACAATAACAACTATAACATTGGATTAATTACAATTTAACAAGCCTAAGAAAAAGAATGCAGAGGAGGAGCTAATCATGGGAGAATTGTAGGAGAGGCCTGTCTCACGTTCTTTAATATTTTAATCTTTAAAAGTGATGCAAGAGATGTTTAGATCCTTGGTTTTTTTTAAGCAGCAGCCATAAGCAGCTGGGGCACAAAAGGAAAAAAAAAATCATAAAATACATAAGACAATAAATAATATAAAATAATAAGATTATGGAAGGAAACAAAATTACACCGCAGAATTAAAATCTTCTCCAGAGACAGTAGGAACAGAATTAACAGTGCAAAAAAAAAAAAATGAGTAATGTGAAATACAAAACAAAGTGATGAAAATTATTAGAGAAAAAAATGAAGACTTTGGAAACAAAGAATAGAAATCTAAGAAGCATTCGTGTTCTGGAGAAAGGAACGTATTAGATAGAACAGGAGAAAGACAAGAACCAAAGTGATTGTCAGGAAACAGGAGGCAGAAAATGACATTGGTGTAAAAATGAAAAGCCCCCTCACAGGGCTTCCCTGGTGGCGCAGTGGTTGAGAATCTGCCTGCTAATGCAGGGGACACGGGTTCGAGCCCTGGTCTGGGAAGATCCCACATGCCGCGGAGCAACTAGGCCCCTGAGCCACAACTACTGAGCCTGTGCGTCCGGAGCCTGTGCTTCACAGCAAGAGAGGCCGCGACAGTGAGAGGCCCGCGCACCGAGATGAAGGGTGGCCCCCGCTTGCCACAACTAGAGAAAGCCCTCGCACAGAAACGAAAACCCAACACAGCCAAAAATAAATTAATTAATTAATTTTTTAAAAAAGCCACCTCACAAAATTCCAGCCAAGATTAATGCAAAAACATGTCGTTTAGCAGAGCATGGAAAACATTTTTTTAGTTTCACGGCTAATGAAATATTCCTACTGGTGTCCAGGAAGAAACAAAAATGATCTTCAAAGTGAAAGCTTAGGCCACCATCCAATCTCTTTGCTCCTCCCCTGCAATAAACAGCACTGGAACTGGAGAAGTTCCAGTGGAGCTTGGAGGGGAAATTTTGTGCGATTCTAGAATTTTCTACCAAACTAAGTTGTCTGTCATGGGATGTGGGGAATGGGGAAGTATTATCAGATTAGAAGAACTCAGAAAATGTAATGTTCACAAATGCTTCATTGTCAAACTATTTTTTTAAGTTTTGTAGCAGATAATTGGATGGAAGTCAGGTACTCAGGGTTGGGAGAGTCATAGAAAAATGGAACTGAGCATTGAAGTCAATTAAATACAGTGAAATAGCAGTAGCTGTTATAAATGTTACAAAATTAAACGCAGAAGCCAAATACTGTTTTAGAACAAGTTGCAAATAGTAGAAAACGTGTCATGATAAATCTCAAATTAAACTTATGAAGACTATAAAGTGTCAGGTAAGAGACAGGAACATGAAGGTTTATAAATCTTCTTATCATATGTAAGGAAAGATGAGAAAATGCAGTTTAATTTCTTGCATTTGATAATATAAGAAATTCTGGCTTAAGTAATGCAGTTGATAAATGGAAAGATATCCACCACTATAATCAAAACTAGGACAACTGTAGGGTTTTCTTTTTTCAAAAGACAAAAGGCAAGGAAAACCTAAGGAAGGTCTGAAGGCTAGAAAGCAGGAGGTGAACTAACAGAAGTACAGCCAAACATGTTTATAACAATATATGAAAATGTAACTAGACTCCACCATGGGAAGGCAAAGAATCTCACGTTAGATCTTTTAAAAATCCAACTCTATTCTCTTTGTAAGAAATGTACATTCTCTTCATGAGACATACCTTTTTTGAAGTTTGTAAAAACTTTTATTGAAATATAGTTGATTTACAGTGTTGTGTTAGTTTCAGGTGTACAGCAAAGTGAGTCAGTTATGTGTGAGTATATATATGTATGTATATATATACATATATATGAAATGTGTGTATATCATATATATATTCTTTTTTAGATTATTTTCCGCTATAGGTTATTACAAGATATTGAGTATAGTTCTCTGTGCTGTACAGTAGGTCCTTGTTGGTTATGATTTTATATATAGTAGTGTGTATATTTGAATCCCCAAATCCTAATGTATCCCTCCCAAGAGACATACCTTTTTAAAAAGACGTGTATAATATAACACAGAAAGTTTAAAAACCAAAGGAGAGATGTTTAATGGAAAATGCACACACAAAGAAAGCAAGCACAGCCGTATTGATGTATAAACAGATGCTTTTTCCAATAGGAGGCACTTAAATATTTTTTAATGACAGATTGTGTATATTGGTAGCAACGCACAGTACAATTCTGTACCCATTTCCAATGTGTGGGTGTTCTCCCCACACCACCAAGCAATTCTCCATCACCAGTTGGGTGTTCTACAGTTCAACTCAGTTTTGACACTCTCTACCCAGAGACTGTATCAGATCTCAGAAGTTAAGGACTTGAGCTCACAAGACTGCCCCCGACGCCACCGCCTCAGAAGCCAATCACAAGTCCAGCTTCTCACCTGTGCTTCTCATTGGCCTGTAAATCGGAGTTTCCCACAACCCACCCCTTGGGTTCTATTCATTTGCTAGGGCAGCTCACAGAACTCAGGAAATCTGTTTACTTACTAGATTACCAGTTTATTACAAGGCTATTAAAGGATCCAAATCAATGGCTAGATACATAGGGTGAGATCCCAAACAAAGAGGCATCTGTCCTCATGGAGGTGGGGGCCTGGCATGGCAGCATGTGGATGCATTCTGGTTCACTCACCTAGAAGCTCTCTAAACCCCCTCCTTCTGGGTTTTTATGGAGGCCTCACGACATAGCCATGGTTGATTAAATTATTGGCCATGAGTGATTGATTCAACCTCCAGCCCCTCTCTCCTCCCTGGATAGCAGGGGATGAGACTGAAAGTTCCAACCCTCTATTCATGACTGATTCCTCCGGTGACCATCTCCTCCATCTTTAGAGGATTTCCAAAAGTCACCTCATTAACATAAACTCCGTTGTGGATGAAAGGGGCTTGTTATGAATAATGAGACGCCCATTTATGGCTCTGATGTGATTTCAGGAACTGAGGACAGGAAACCAAATATGACAAAGATGCTCTACGGCTTTTATCACAAGAAATTCCAAGGGTTTGGGGAGATGTGAGCCAGGAACAATGGACGGAAGACCAAAATATATACTTACTATAACTCCTAATATCACACATACCTCACGCATTCTGTAAGGGAGGCTGCCCATCCGTTTATCTTGATATCCTCCCAGCGCCTTTCCTGGGCTTTTTCGTACCCAGGACACTCTTCCCAGGTGTTACCATCTTTTCTGATGACTTTTATTATCATCTGTATGCAAGTGACTTCCAGGTCATTCGCCCATATTTGTACATCCTACTGCCTCCTGGGCTGTCCCTCCAGAACCGCCAATGCACACATCCATAATTTCACGTCACGTTTCTCTCCAAGCCTTTTCTTCCTCTGTTCCCATTCGGCTGAACGTAAAACCCAGGTGTGATCCTGATTGGTTCACTGAGCTTCACCCTCCACACACGAGTCATCTTGTCAAACTCTCTTACACGGCTCTTGAATGCTCTCTGTTGCCACAGTCCACAGTTAAAAAATGATTAAAGAAGACAATTTCGGCCATATCAGCAAACTTTATTTAACATTTCATGAAGCGGACAGGCTCCATTCCGAGAACTGCAAAATGGGGTAGAAGGCAGGAAGCTCTTATAGGATAAAGAATAAAGAAAAAAGAAGAGAAAAAACAGAAAATATTTGATTGGCTGGGGTCACAAGGTCACCCTTGTTTGGCGTGAGAAAGCCCGGAGTTGCGTTGGCATTTGGGAGTTGGCCGACTGGACATACGGTGTTTCTGGTCAAGAGGAGTGTTTACAGGGACATAAAAGTTATCTAGGTTTTGGTTTGCTGGCGTGACACCCCGGGGCAGAATTGTCTTCATCTTGGGCCTGGCAGGCTACGTCAACACCACCATAGTTTCTAAACCTGTTATTTCAATAGCCTTCCCTCCGGTCATCTTGCAGCTTGTGCCGGCAAAGGGTAATTTTTCTCAGGCTCAATCATGATGAAGTAAGTTCTCTGTTGAAAATCCTTTCGTGGCACCCCATCCTACCCCAAAGGTAAAACTAAGCTCCAGTCCTCAAAAAATTAAGCATAGAATTACCATTGATTTGGCAATTCCCATTCTAGGTACATACCCCAAAAAACTGAAAACAGGGACACGAGCAGAGGCTTGGACACTTAACATTCATAGCAGTAACAGCCACAAGGCAGAAGCAATACCAGTATTCAGGGATGGATAAATAGAGAAACAAAGTATACATACGATGGAGTATTGTTCAGCCTCAAAGGGGAATAAACACTACGACATTGATGATCCTTGCAGACATGACCCAAGCAAAATTAACCTGTCGCAAAAGGACAAATACTGTACAGTTCCACTTCCACGAGGGACCTAGAGCAGTCAAATGCACGTTTGGCTATTTACAGAAAGTAGAATGGTGATTGCCAGAGCCTGGGGGCGGGGCGGGGGTGGGGGGGATGCAGAGATAGTGTTTAATGGGTAAGGAGTTTCAGCTGGGGAAAATAAAAAAAGCCCTGGAGACTGCCGGTGGTGATGGTTGCACAACAATGTAAATGTGCTTAATGCCACTGAACTGGACCCTTAAAAATGGATAAAATGGTAAATGTGTGTTATGTATATTCTACCACAATGAAAAAGTAAAAGCAAACAAGCAAAAAACAACCAGGCTGTGGATGGACCTTGAGATTATCCTAGTAAGTGAAGCAAGTCAGACAAAGACAAGTATATCACGTATATGTGGAATCTTAAAAAAAAAATGACACACATGAACTTATTTACAAAACAGAAACAGACTCACAGACGGAGAAAACAAACTTATGGTTACCAAAGGGGAAAGAGGAGGGGGAGGGATATATTAGGAGTCTGGGATTCACAGAGGCACACTACTAAATATAAAATAAACAACAAGGACCTACTGCATAGCGCAGGGAACTATATTCAATATCTTGTAATAACCTATAATGAAAAAGAACCTGAAAAAGAATATATAGATATATATAACTGAATCACTTTGCTGTACATCTGAAACTAACGCAACATTGTAAAGCAACTCTACTCCAATAAAAACAACCACCACCACCAAGCTCCTCTCCATGGCCTTTATTGACTCGCACCCTGCCCACAGCTCTCATCTCATCCTGACCACCTTCTCCTGCTCCAAACTCAACACGTGGCCGTTTGATGGACCTGTGAGCTTTTATATTCCCCAGGGGTTTCCAAGCCATCCTGGGTGGCCCTTCACAGCGAGTTATCCCACTGAATTAAAATCACTCATTTGCTTGTCTTTTGAAAGCAATCAACATCTCGCTCACCTTTGTGTCTCCATCACAGTGTCTGGTGTGGAGTCAGCCTCCATAACCATTTGTTGAATGAGGAAATCCATCTTTCTGCTGTAAAGGATAGCCTCGTTTAGAAAATATTAGGACTAAAAGAACAATTTGTGGAGATGCAGTTATTTTCCACAGACTGCAGTGTGTTACTCATGGTCTTTGACACATCAAGTCATCCCCAGAAACTAAGGTTATACGAGATACAGATGATAATTATAAGACTACATAATATAATTAATAAGGATAACTGTATTTGTGTAATTGACTCTACAGAGATTTTACCATAAGGGAAGACTCCTTAGGTTCCTAAAAATAGCAGCTGTACAGGCTAAAGTGGATCTTTAACCAAGATTCACTAAAAACAGAATAAAACAACAAAAATCAAACCTGGAGGAAAGAAAAACAAATAGGGTTAAAAATACCAAATGGGATAGAAGAAGCATTGAGAGAAATTTAAAATTGTGGAACTGTTGTGCATAGTTACATGCTAACAGTGATGAAAATCTTTTGGCTGGTTTTCTGAAAAAGGACGTGATTTCAAAATTGACTCAGGGTTTCTCTAGTGGCACAGCGGTTGAGAGTCCACCTGCTGATGCAGGGGATATGGGTTCGTGCCCCGGTCCGGGAAGATCCCGCATGCCGCGGAGCGGCTAGGCCCGTGAGCTGTGGCCGCTGAGCCTGCGTGCCCGGAGCCTGTGCTCCGCAACAGGAGAGGCCACAGCAGTGAGAGGCCCGCATACCGCAAAAAAAAAAAAAAAATCAAAATTGACTCAAGAAAAATTTACAAGCTCAATGGATTGATCACCATGGAAGAAATACTTGTTGGCATTGTGCCATATTGTTTTATAGTGATTTCTTTCAAACTTGTAAAAGACAGCTCTATTCTGACAATGCAGAAAACATGGAATTCTACTCAACTGATTTTGCTTAAGTATTAATACCCTCACATTAAAACATGACCCAGAGAACCAAATAAAAGGAAAACTATAGATTTCTGGAATCTCCATTTTTCCTTCTTTTTTTTCTTTTTAAAATTTATTTAATTAATTAATTTTTTTTACATCTTTATTGGAGTATAATTGCTTTACATTGGTGTGTTAGTTTCTGCTTTATAACAAAGTGAATCAGATATACATATGTTCCCATATCTCTTCCCTCTTGCGTCTCCCTCCCTCCCACCCTCCCTATCCCACCCCTCTAGGTGGTCACAAAGCACCGAGCTGATCTCCCTGTGCTATGCGGCTGCTTCCCACTAGCCATCTGTTTTACATTTGGTAGTGTATATATTTCCATGTATACACTACCACTCTCTCACTTTGTCCCAGCTTACCCTTCCCCACCCCGTGTCCTTAAGTGTATTCTCTAGTAGGTCTGCGTCTTTATTCCCGTCTTGCCCCTAGGTTCTTCATGACCTTTTTTTTTTTTTTTAGATCATATACATGTGTTAGCATACAGTATTTGCTTTTCTCTTTCTGACTTACTTCACTCTGTATGACAGACTCTAGGTCCATCCACCTCACTACAAATAACTCAATTTCGTTTCTTTTTATGGCTGGGTAATATTCCATTGTATACATGTGCCACATCTTCTTTATCCATTCATCTGCCAATGGACACTTAGGTTGCTTCCATGTCCTGGCTATTGTAAATAGAGCTGCAATGAACATTGGGGTACATGACTCTTTTTGCATTATGGTTTTCTCTGGGTATATGCCCAGTAGTGGGATTGCTGGGTCATATGGTAGTTCTATTTTTAGTTTTTTAAGGAACCTCCATACTGTTCTCCATAGTGACTGTATCAATTTACATTCTCACCAACAGTGCAAGAGGGTTCCCTTTTCTCCACACCCTCTCCAGCATTTATTATTTGTAGATTGTTTGATGATGGCTGTCTTTTGATTAAAACCACTCACCTGGTGTCAGGACTTACTGGAGCTCAGGTTCTTTTGCCTCATCACAGAAAGAACTCAGTGTGAGGCAAAGCGGCAGGCCAAGAGTGAGTTTATTAGCATAGGACGCTTGTGGGAGATACAAGTGGGCTGGCAAGGGAACACAGCCCTGAGAACAAAGAGGGCTACATTTTTTAATCAAATAAAAAGTGGGGAGGAGAGAAGACCACCTCTTCCTCATTCTTGGGCAGATGTCATGGTGCTATTTAGATCATATATATATTACTAAAATATGGTAATTTATCTCAGGTTTTGGTATAATGTCCCCTTTCACCTAGTTTCTTTCCCCTTTCACCTATATTTCTGTGCTGGCCACATGCAGAAATGCTGCTCTTCAAGGACTCTTAACTCTCTGAGTTCATGTAACAGGATTCACATCCCGTATCTATTGTCTTGTGTTTTAAATATCAGGGTTTGTGGCTTGAGTGTGTCTGGCACTTGGATGCTCCTGGTCTTTCAAGGTAGAGTAGCTTGTTGCTAGGTTACTGGATTCTTTTCTTGAGTGGTTATTCGCTTACAACAGTCTCCCAAACTCCCTTAAAATTCCTTTTCTGTCTTAATCCCCTAGTGAGATTTCTAAACTGACTATTTAATTATCCTACTCTATCCCTATCAGGGGTATTGGAAAATATACCCTTCTTGGGGCCTCTGTAACTTATATCCTCAAAGTGGCTTGTGCCCATAGAAGGTTGAGAGCCCAAAGATGATTTTAAGTTTTGAACAGTCATAGTCTTTTAGTCCCAGGCTGTTTGCTCTTGGCTCTCTCAAAAAGTTAGTCATTTTTAAAAAGCTATTTAACTCCAGTTGGTTTCTGCTAATATCCACAATTATTTTTGAGACATACCTCTCTCTAAACTTAATGACCAGCTTTCTGGGAGAGCCACCTAACATATTCAGAGATTTTAAGAAGGGACGTTTTGATTTGTTTTAATAGGTTTGGATTGTTATTGATAGCATTTCTCAATTTTATCTCTTCCTAGTAGGAGATGAGAAACAATTTTTTCTTTCAATGCTGCAAGACCAGAAATTTTGGGGTTGTCTCTGTTCTGGCTTGCAAAACAATCAATTCTTTCCTGAGTTCATCACCTTTTTTTCAAATTGAGTATAATTAACATATAACATTATATCAGTTTCCTATGTATAAGATAAAGATTTGAAATTTGTGTATACTGTGAAATGCTCACCACAAGAGGTCTAGTTAACATCCATCACCGCACATAGTTACACATTTTTTGTGTGTGAGGAGAACTTGTAAGATCTATTCTCATAGCAACTTTCAAATACACAATACAATGTTATTAACTATAGTCACCATGCTGGATATTACATCTGCAGGACTTATTTTATAACTGGAAGTTTGTGCCTTTTGACCCCCTTCACCCATTTCACCCACTCCCCACCCCCCTGCCTCTGGAAACTACCCATCTGTTCTCTGGATCCGTGAATACGGGTTGGTTCGTTGGTTTGTGGATTACACATGTAAGTGAGATCATACAGTATTTGTCTTTCTCTGTCTGATTTAGTTCACTCTGAGCTCATCTCTTTCTTGTAGATGAGCAACCAATTGCAACCAGAGCCTGCTGTGTCCCAAACTTATTTTTTTTATTTTTATTTTTTTGTGGTACGCGGGCCTCTCACTGCTGTGGCCTCTCCCGTTGCGGAGCACAGGCTCCGGACGCCCAGGCTCAGCGGCCATGGCTCACGGGCCCAGCCGCTCCGCGGCACGTGAGATCCTCCCAGACCAGGGCATGAACCCGCGTCCCCTGCATCGGCAGGCAGACTCTCAACCACTGCACCACCAGGGAAGCCCTGTCCCAAACTTTTTACCCATTCAGTGTGTATCTGCCCTCTGAGTTATCACAGGCAACAACTTTACCAAATGTTTTGCTACTACATAACATGGGTTTTTATCTTTCCAGCCTCCAATAACAATTTTCTTATTTTCCTGACCCTGCAATCCATACATCATCTTTTAGAATTTTTGTTATGGTAGCTTTTCATTTCTATGTACTAATTTCTGTATTGTTGATGTAAACCAAGTTATACCAAATCTCTATGGCTACAACGAAGGGCATTTGTTACTCGCATTACTTTTCCTTTCTGGGCTATCTTCTCCACTTTCTCCTCATTCTGGGACCCCAACAGAAGGAACAGCCTCTTTGTAGGACAGAAGGAAAAGGACACAGGCTAGAACCACGCAACGGCTCTTAAAGATGTTAATCGATGTGACCTGTGTCAGTTCTACTCACATTTCATTGGCCAAGAAAGTGACGTGACCAAATCTGATAGAAATGGGGCGGAAAAGCAAACCTTCTCCCTGGTGGCGGGAGAACACAGGTGGAAACGCTACACCTTGTTTTCAGCTGTTCTTCCTCATAAACATGGCTTGGAACGTGCATTTTATCTTGTTAGAGCAAGACACATGCTGGCTTCTTGGAAGATTTAAAACTTTCTAGAGACATATGCATTGTCTGAAGTGTGACACACTCCAAAGTACATGAGGTGTGGAGGGGTGACAGCAGATGGCTGGATGAGTAGGAAACCAAACTAGCAGGTGGCATCTTTTTCTCCAAGATTCTCTACTGAGGGGGGAATGGCATTCCTTGAATTCCCGAGAAGTTCCTGCAAGTTCACAAGTGTGCTTGGAGCTGAGCGTGGCAGAAAACTGCTCATCTGATGTCTTGAAAAGCTGGGACAAATCTCTGTAGGAAGACTTAGGGCTTGCTGGTCATGCCCCAAGCCAAATTCTCACCCCCAAGTGCCCCAGACCCTCTCACTCCTCTCTTTTTTTTGTAAATTGATTGATTGATTTTTGGCTGCCTTGGGTCTTTGTTGCTGCGCGCAGGCTTTCTCTAGTTGCAGCGAGTGGGGTCTACTCTTCGTTGCGGTGCACAGGCTTCTCATTGCGGTGGCTTCTCTTGTTGCGGAGCACGGGCTCTAGGCGTGTGGGCTTCAGTAGTTGTGGCACACTGGCTCAGTAGTTGTGGGTCGCGGGCTTAGTAGTTGTGGCTCACGGGCTCTAGAGCATAGGCTCAGTAGTTGTGGGGCTCACGGGCTTAGTTGCTCCGTGGCATGTGGGATCTTCCTGGACCAGGGCTCGAACCCATGTCCCCTGCACTGGCAGGTGGATTCTTAACCACTGTGCCACCAGGGAAGTCCCCCTCTCACTCCTCTTTATCTCCACAGTTCGACATGCAGAGGATAACTCTGGAAGAGCTGAAGCACATCCTCTATCACGCCTTCCGGGACCACTTAACGATGAAGGACATTGAGAACATCATCATCAACGAGGAAGAGAGCCTGAATGAGACCTCGGGGAACTGCCAGACGGAGTTTGAGGGCGGTAGGTACCTCTGCTTCTGCTCTCTACCTGGTCTGGGATAGGCCGGCCGTTCCACATCCTCTGTATGAAAAATGGGTTTACAGTCTCTTGGGCCGAAGTGGCCTTGGACGGAAGCCACAAATCCAGGACCGAGGTCAAAAGATCCTTTTTGCCAAGATGTAGTAGGTTTCTTTTTTTTTCTGCTTTTTTCCCCCAACTCTGCATTTTTACAAGACCTGTATTGACCCTTCCTTCCTCCGGTGACCCTGAGGTCTGTGACTTGAGTGGCTTTGTGGTGTTGGCCTTTATTTAGTGGGGGCTGCGTGGGGTGATGTAAGGAGGCTGTTTGAGCTGTCTGCAAACCTGGGTCAAGTCCAGTGGCTAATTGTGTGACCTTGGGCAAGGGGTGTATCTTCTCTGAATGAGTTTCCTCACCTATAAACACCAGGATAATTACACCTACTTCACAGGATCCTTAGGAATGAACGAATTACCTCCATTCTATGCTCTCTGAATATACACTGGCCAGCAAAAGCCCTGCTCATGAAAAAACTCTCATGAACTTCACCAAGAAAATAAGGTTCTCCTGTGTCCAAAAAAGAGACCCGTGAGAGGTCATTTTTCTTGGACTCACGAAGGAAAGCTTTAAGAAAAAAAAAAAAAAGCTACCTTATTCCCTAATCAGTAGAGAGTTCCAGGGAAGTTAAATAATTGAGTCCCTCTTTCCAACTTTGAAAATCAGAGCTGCTTTAACAGCTCTGATGTACAGAAGTTTTTTTCATTACCTTAGAACAGCATAGCAGGCTACGGGCAATTTTTAACTTATTTAAGGTTGAGACTTCTTTAAAAGGTCTACTGTTTTTTTCGGTTCTTTTTTTCTGAACATTCCAACAAGCCAATGTGTACAGATGGTAAGCTGTCACATAGACACCAGAATGGAATTTGGTTCTTTGGTTTGGGAGCTGCTGTGTTAGAATCAGCCGAGGCCCACGACAGGCAGACAACACGGGGCTGAGCTTGTCTAGGTGGACACGGTGGTACATCCAGACCTGGGCGTCCGTGGGCCCTGTGAGGGCTGAACTGCTACAGGAAACGGGAGGTGGCTTATACCCCGAGGTGACAAAATTAACTCAAGTCAGGTAAATAGGGAGTGGTGGGATCGGGGTCAACTTGACAGCAATGCCTCCTGGTAAAGGCGTTCACAGTGAAAATTTTCAAAAGTGCTGTGTACAGCAAACAAAACCCAGCTGTGGTCCGGAAGGTGCCTTGGTTGCCCTGCTTGGGACTTGGACCATAGCATCAACGTCTGCGTTTGGAGTTGGAGCCGCAGGGACCACACAAGGGCGAGAAGGTCACAGCCAACGCCGTCTGCAGCCGGGCAGGCAGGGGAATTGGGAGGACGAGGACGGGTGAAGAGGGCAGGGATTGGATTAAAATTTGAGAAAACAGCAGGCCTGGCTTCTCCGTTCCATCTTGATTTTAGCTGGCAGACTCAGTGCTCAAACAGTAGAAGTGTTTGGGGGCTCTAGTCGCCCTGCTGTGAGACACACTCTTGAAATGAGTAGGAAGAGTATTTCTGAGCCCTGCATTTTCCACAAGAACCTATGTTCATGGATTGGTGCTTTATTCAGAGAAATGTCACAAGTCTTAGTACTTTCAGAAAGGTCAGACTGCCCTGGGAAATAGTCTGAACTCTAAGCACTGTCCTTTCATTACTCAAAAGCTCATCTATTAATCAAATGAATAGCTGACGTAGGGCTTTCCAAATAGAAGTCGTCCTGGGTCTGCTTTAGTGATTAGTACATGTAGCATTAGCAACACTTACCGTTTGGGGGTGCTTGGTAAGGGCCAGGCACTGTGCTTTAAAATTCATGATCTTATGCAATAAAAGGAATACTATTTGTAACTCACACCTTGATTTCTTGAATGACCTCTGTGAGCTTGATTACGTAATCCCTTTTACAGAGTCTCATGTCAGAGAGGGTTTTTAAAATACATCAGCGCTTTTTGGCCCCAAACATAACCTCATTGTGTTTGCGTTTAGGTGTAAGATTTTTCCCATCTCGGATATGACCAAAGTCACCAGTGCATGTATTTTAACGCCCACAGCTCTCTCCAGATTCAGGAAAGGGGCTCCCTGATTTTACTCAGGGCAAAGGAGTCTGGGAAGAGATGGACGCACAGACACAGAATTCACCCCGGTGCCCTAGGACTGAGAGAGTCCATTTGAGACCTTGTGGTGACCTTGGCCTTCTCCCTTCCATCTTTCCCCCATGCCTGCTGCCCACAAACGGGGACCTACTGGCAGTTTGAGCCTCTCCCTGCTTCTACCGATGTCTGATGGCGTAGGTGCATGGCTTGTGCTTCCTAAATCTTCTCGGCCTCCAGCTGTTTGGGCTGCCCCGTCGCCCCAGTGATCAACTCCTTCCTGTCTGCTCTCGCCCTTGACCCAGGCTGCCCCTCGCCTGTTCAGACACTTCAGCCAAGGCCTCGCTGACATTTCAGAATCCCCCTCCCACCTGCCAGCCGGCACCATCCCACATCTTGGTCAATCCAGCATCTGACTCTGTAGGGACGAGGTGATTGCCTTTCCTTCTTTCAATGATGGAACTTTTTTTTCTTTTATTTGGCCATGCACCACGAGGCATGCGGGATCTTAGTTCTCCGGCCGGGGATCAAACCCACCCGCCCCTGCAGTGGAAGTGCAGAGTCTTAACCATTGGACCACCAGGGAAGTCCCAGCAATGGAACTCTTATCTCTCCAAATTTTATCTTCTCTGCAACCCCAAATGACCGATGGGGGAACGGGAGCTGGGACATTTCCCCCAGGCCCCAGAGCCCCCCTCAGGCCACCTCCACTCTTTCTGCTCCCCACTCAGGAAGCTCTCTCCTGCTCTTCTGAGAGCTCTGCCGCAGCAAATATGTTCCCATGCTGATTAGCTCGCCTATAAAGCTGGGTGATCCATGGCGCTTGGAAATTCTGCTCTATTTGGTGTCAGAGGAAGGAATCAAGGTGTAAGGACCTATTACACCTAAAGATGTAAGAAGTCTTTGCCTTAAAAAAGTGAAAGGGCACATCGGTCTCTGAGCAAAGAAGGAGGCGATAGTCAGAGAAACAGGCATTCTGTAGCAGAGTCAGAAGTTGAAGAAGCCCACGTCAGATGTCTTCGAGTTCAGCAAAACTGGAGCTTCTGGAGTGAGGAAGAGGTTTGAAAATGCTGCAGCGTGTGTCCGTTAGAAATTAACAGGAGGGCTTCCAAAGGCCATCAGCATCATTCTATGTCAATGATTATATTTTTCACTTTTATAAATCTTGGGTCTGATACTTTCACAAAGGTGTTCGGATTCTGTCCATTAAGTCAGGAAGTATTGATTATTCCTTCCACGTGAATGGAAGAATAAAGAACGGAGAAATAGGCCAGGGGCCCAAAGGGTGTGGTACCCCTGATGGGAGAGGTTTGAGGGATTTTTTTGTCTTCTTTTTAGTTTTCATTTTGCCTTGATTTTGTTTTATTTATTGGGTTTTTAGGTTAATACAAACAACACGCGCACACACACACATACACAGAGCCCCTCACACAGTCTGATCTGCCTAATCTTTATGGTGCGTAGGGCTCTGTGACCATAGGTAGGCGTTACATTTTCCATCTTCTCCCAAGGAAAGGACAAGAGGAAATAGGATGAAATTCCAAGTTACATGTAAGGAAAGTTTTCCTGACTTCTTCAGGAAGTCCTGAATCGGGGTGTCACACCATGGATAGAACGCACTTTCCTAGAGCACCAAAAGAAGTCACCTACAGAAGCCCCTGGGAAGGCAGAGAAGAGACTAGAAGCTAGAAGAATCTAATGCAAGGATTCTGAAGTGGACTTTTCCTTCATTCACACCTGGTTTCCAAGTGGAAAATCATCAACTTGAGTCAGACACTTGACCAGGTGTCACCCATGTGCTGGGTGCTTTGGGCAAGAGCTCACTTAACCCCACTCAATTCAGGGGCTCTCTGGTGTTACCCACTGGTGGGCAGCCTGTGTGTCCCCAATCCAATGAGAATATTTCACTAAAAGTTGGACTTCCAGACCCTTCCAATCCCTCAGACATTTTTTTAAAGTCCTTTACTAAGATAGATTATGCCTGATGTACTAATGTCTTATCAAATGGGTCAGATGCAAGATTACGTGACTACCCACAATGCCCCATCACCATCCATGCTAAATAAGAGAGGTTTAAGCTGGTTTGCTTCCGTTGGACCACTTGTAATCACCAGCTGTTTTGATTTTGGAGAACATAAGCTCAGTGACACTGAGAGACGAATTTCACATTTTATTATTTGGTTCCAGTCGCTGACATCTGTGAAACTAAGTGGTCTTGTGATTGAATCATCTATTTGCCTGTCACCAGATCCTTATTAAGTGTTCTTAGGATAAATTAGGTTATGTACTAAGTCCAGGAGGAAAGGGATGAGGGAAAGCTGTCTGGCGTGCTTCCCAAGTGCTGGTCATTTGTTAACACATTAGACCGACCTGTCAGCACGGCCTGAGGGATGAGTTCTGTGGTTCCTGTGGGACAGATGAGGGAACTGAGGCTCAGCAAGATGGAGTCATTTGTCCAAAGTCAAACTGCGAGTAAGGCTCCAAATCTAGGTGCACCTGACCGAACCCCGCCCTGGCTCCCCTTTAGTGGCCCTGGGTCATTTCCCCGCGCTTAGGCGTTTCAAAGACTCTTTACAGAACGACTCTTCATCAACCTCACTCCTTTTCCATTTCGTCGCCAGTGAAATCACATTATATTTGGAAGTCAAGTAGACGTGCAGCAAGATCTGTGTGTGAGCCCTTTCAGGATGCGTCCCCCAAGGCTTGTCCCTAAATGGAATACCAGCTGTCAGGGCTTTGTAGGCTTCTGACAACATGCACGGGAGACGGAAATCAAGCAGAAATCATCAACTGGGGAATAAATAGTTTCTGTGAAAGACACGGCAAAGCTGCTCTGTACCATTCAGTATGATGGACAAGAGAAACAAATGTCAGAGGGGTGACCCAGGCCAGGTAGCCCCCAGAGCACCCCTGTGCAGTCCTGTGGGTTCTGTTGCCTGCCCTGTGTAGACTAGCTGTGTGACCCTGGGAACTCATTTTAAAACTCTCTGAGCCTTATTTTTTTCCTTTGTCCGATGATGCAAAGATTGGACAACGGTGGTCATATCTAGATTCAAACATTTCTGGGCTCCTTGGAAGGTGAGAAAGAATTTTGCAGCCATGTCCCAGGGCTCCAGCTCAAGCCATCCCTGCTGAAGTCGCAATGTTTCTGTCCGGATGTCAAATGCACACCTGGATTGGGAGACCTGGCTCATCACCTGGCCGTACCCCTTGGGCATTTCATGCCCATTCAACTGAAAAGGGCATGATGTGTCATCCACACCATCTGCTCCCAGCTCACCAGGTGCCGTGACTTTCCTGAAATAAAACCTGTTCTCCTGGGGTAGATGTAGGAGGTTAAGGCGTAGGTGAGGTCCATGGCAGGTGGTGAGACAAGAGACAGTTTGAAAGAAAGTTGGGGCTTCGGACAAAAAAGGATTTTTCTTCTAGTTGGGGACCTATCAAAGCAAACCTGTAGGAAAGTTTTCTGGAGCCATGAGTGAGGAGTGAAGGGATTCTGAAATACAAGATAGAGACCTGGAGAGCTATAGGCATGATAGCTAAGAATTCCAGCTCTGCACTCTGGACAGGGCTGGCTTCAAATCCTGCCTCACCACCTATAGGTCACTTGAGTAAGGCACTTAAATAAATATTAAGAGCCTAAGTTTTTTTCATCTGTGAAATGGGAATCTTACCATGACCTACCTCATATGGTTGTTATGAGGATTAAATGGGATAACACGTGAGAAGATTTAGTACGATGCTTAACACATTAGTAAGCAATCGTAACAAACAAAACTGGCCGGTCCCTGGTCCCAGTTCTCTTCTTATTGTTACTTTTTACCTGGAGACATTGCAGAGTATGTACTGCTGGAACACCACATCTTTGAAAGATGGTGCAGGGACCAAATTTACAGGGTTTGAACCATCCTCTTGACACATTTCATCCCTAAATTTAAGTCCTTGCCAACGTTGGAGTTCCCAAGAGTATTGGTCAAGACTCTTTTGGCTTCAAGTAACAGAAACTCAACCCACACCCCATTAAACTAAAAAGCACTGGCTCAAATAATGCGGGAAGCCAAAGGGATGAGCTTTGGTTGACTTGGACCCAAAGAGCTCAAGCAACATTCTCTCCCTGCCCCCACCTTGCTCTCATTCTCTCTGTCCTTTCCTCTCTGTTGGCATCATTCTTGGGCAGGCCCTCTCTCCCCAAGGTCAACAGGATTCTCTCTCTTGAGATTCAGCTCCATTCCAAGAAGGGGCTCCAAATCTGCTTGGCCCGTGTTCCTACCTCTGGACAAGCCAAGAGCTTAGGGCACTCTACTGGCCAATCTGGTTTGTTACTAGTGGAAAGGTGAGGCCCTGGATTGAGAGTTCCACCAGGTGGAGAGGCACATATCCCCAAACCAAAAGATGAATTTTGTTACATGAAGGGGAAGGATGGCTGGAAAGACCAAAATAACACCTGGCCACACCATGCCAGGGAGCCTTGCAGGACCCTCAAAGCCAGACACAGCTGTCTGACACCAGGAAACCCAAGATGACTTTGTGGTGACGAAGGGCCAGCTCATACCCACACAAGTACAGGTGGCCTGTCTTCCTCCTACGAAAGCATCACCTGTTCCCTTAGACACCACATCCTCCACCTCTAACTTCAGGTCTTACGTGGGTGCCTGGACGCTCTGTTATCACCGATGAAAAATCTCTTTCACAAGCTCTTAATTCACTCCACCTTAGACTATGGAACTATCCGATTTCATACAATCATAAAGTGTCAGACCTGGAAGGATCACAGAACTCTAGCTCCCATACCTAGTAGATCTGGCTAATTGTTAGAATCATCTGAGCTGGGTTTTATATTGTTTTACCATTTCCTGAGCCCCAAACTCCCTGCCAGGAACATCACTTGCGTACATCTGCGTTAGGGCAATTAGAATTGTTATGATTCTGATTTGCCTTATTTGGGAGCCAGTGTCTCTGAAGATTGAAGCCAGAAGGATTATGAACCCATTCTACATAGGCTCACCCAGCTGGTCAATGGCAAAATCCGTGTAGACTCCTGTCTCCGGGAAAAAATTCGAGAGCCACTGCCTGGCATTTGCCGAGCAGAGCCATGTGAATCTCTGTCAAAATAAGAAGGGGAAGGAGCAGTCTGTCACTAGAGCTTACAAACCCAGGTCCTGCCACAGCAGCCAGGAGTCTGCTGGTGCACGGACTGGCTGATGAACTTTTAAGAAAACAGGAAACCTCACTTCTGTGTCCTCCTGGGTCAACCTCCCCTAACTCACATTTCATCCCCATGTACTTTCTGGACTCCTGCTGTGACAAGTACTACGTAGAAAGATATCAACATCTACTGGGAAGAAAAACATAGAAAAGATCACCAATAGCATGAGGTATTCTTGCCATTTTCAGTGCTCAATAAGATCCAAAAAGGAATAGGTTCCTTGACAAGTTAAACATAGAGTTCCCATATGACCCAGCAATGTGGCTCTAAGATTTGTACCCAAGGGAACTGAAAACACGTCCACACAAACACTTGTACATTAACGTTCATAGCAGCATTATTTATAATAGCCCAAAAAGTAGACACAACCCAAATGTCCATCAGTTGGTGAATGGATAAACAGATTGTGGTACGTCCATTCAATGGAATATTATTCAGCCTCCAAGAGGGATGAGGTACCCACACATGCTACAGCATGGTGAACCTGGGAAAGATTATGTTAAGTGAAAGAAGCCAGACACAAAAGGTCACATAGTGTATGATGCCATGTATATGAAATGCCCAGAATAGGCAAGTCCATAGAGACAGAAAGTAGATTAATGATTACCAGGGGCTGGGGAGGGAGGGCGATGAGGAGTGCCTTCTAATGTGTATGGGGTTTATTTTTAGGGTGATGAGAACTTTCTAGAATTAGGTGGTGGTGATGGTTTCACAACCCTTGGGAATGTACTAAATACCACTGAATTGTACACCCTAAAAGGGTGAATGTTATGGTATGTGGATTCTTTCTCAATTGAAAGTAAATAAATATTAAGAGCTAGATTTTTTTAAAAATTAAAATATCAGGCCCTCTGAGAGCAGATAGATGTTCAGGAGAAGCCTCATAGGAAAGTGAAGTTTAGGATAGGCCTGGAAGAAATGAGAGGGAAGGTAAGTGGACACCCTTAACAGAGGGAAAGGTATGAACAGTGCTGCAGAGTCTTAGGTAGAGAGCATAGCTGCTTGGCTGAGAAAAAGGTTGCTGGGGGAGGGGAGGAGGGGTGGTCTAGGAACAGAGGGACAAAGGGGATAGGAGGTGATCTGCCATCCTGCCTACCTGCTGAGCTTAGGAGCTGGATAGAACTGCTTCCCCCAGCAAGGGGGGGCCTTCAGGGAGATTGCAGGGCGTGATGACGCATACCGAGCACTGCTCCAGGAAGGAGTCTGGCTGCAGTTCAGGATGAATAATTGAGGGAAGGGACCAAAGCAAGGTTTTGGGAGCATCTGCTGTAGTCTCAGCCCGGGGCTAGAGGCTGCAGGAAACAGGAGAAAAACCATCAGATCTTTTCTGCAGCCCTCAGGGGACACAGGAAGGATACCTTGCATTTCTCTAGCAAGTCAGGGTTGCACAATAGTTTTTGATTTTTTTATGAGCCCGTTGATCTCTGAAATAATTTTTGAAATTAACAGAACAATTATCATTAGCTCCTTTTACAGAGTGAGAAACTGAGGCTCAGAGAAATTCAGCCTCTTGCCCAGGGCTCTTCCTAAGTGGCAGTGAAGAGAAGAAGCCATATCTCCAACTCACAGTTCATCCTGGGCTGACCTGTCATCTTGTTGGGGAAACCAAGTGTAGACACTGAGAATGAATAAGTACACAAAAATATAGTGCAATGCAGATATATGATAGCCAAAGACAGGCATTAAATTATGATCAACAAACACATTAATTAGTGCTGGGTTATACTGTCGACCACACCAAGCGTTTGAAGGACATTTCTTTTGGATCTTCCTCTGGCTGTACTTTCTGTTGCTAAACAAAAGATCAGGAGAGAGTTTGTGTAGAACTTTTGAACCTGGATATTAGAATCAGACGTGGGTTCAAATCCCGTCTTCACCATTTTCCAAAAGACCTTGGACTCTACTTCTCGGACCTTCAGAGCCCTCACCTACCAAATGAGGGCCACACACCCAATTCACAAAGGACTATCGCTATTAATTCTGCAAGGACGTCTATAAAGTGTATATGCGTACCTTGCCCACTGAGGTGGGTGCTCAGTAAGTAAAGGGGAATTTTTTCAAGGTTTCCATATAGGAATTAGCGTTCACTGGACACAGACAACATTCAAGTACCTTCCTATGCTCATAATCCTCACCACAAGGTAGGTCTTATTTACCCACATTTTATAGACGGGGAAATTGAGGCCCAGGGAGCTTGGCTTGCCCCAGCTCACACAGCTACAATGTGGGATAAGATGATTGTGATTAAGATTGGTGTCTGGCTTCTTCACTCTACCACACAACTTACATCAGAACTGGATGTGAAAGAATTCTCATCCTGGGACTTCCCTGGTGGCATAGTGGTTAAGAATCCGCCTGCCAATGCAGGGGACACAGGTTCAAGCCCTGGTCCAGGAAGATCCCACATGCCGTGGAGCATCTAAGCTCGTGCGCCACAACTACTGAGCCCATGTGCCTAGAGCCCGTGCTCTGCAACAAGAGAAGCCACCGCAATGAGAAGCCCACGCACCACAGTGAAGAGTAGCCCCCCGCTCGTCGCAACTAAAGAAAGCCTGTGCGCAGCAACGAAGACCCAACGCAACCAAACATAAATTAATTAATTAATTAATTAAAAAAATAAAAAAGAATTCTCATCCTTGCACAGAATCTGAATTAAAGACTCTAATCTCCAATGACGGTGGGTTTCAGAACTACCCAGGAGAGAGAGCTGGAAGCTGCACTCTACTTACAGTACTCACGTCTGGATCCAGACTGGCATGACCTCATGTACAAACTATTAGGTCCCCAGGCCTTTCCTCCTTCCTTATCTCTCCCCTCCTACTGCTTTGAAGGATTTTTAGATCCAAGGTGCAGCCACTCTCCTGGGGGATAATCCTGTTGCCTGTAACCTTTTTTTCTGAGTGTCCTTCACAAAGAAGGGCTTCCACAAAACATTTCTCCCTCAGCCCAATCACACAGTTTTTCTTTTCCTTAAGCCTTCGCCAGCCCTCAAGATAGGAAGGTAGATGTCTGCCTTCAGAAGCAGTTTTATACTGAGGAGCTGCCGGAATAAATTATAGTCCTCAGAAAGTGTTCGATACGCCATTTCCACATCCTCACCTTATTTTCTGCTTTGGGTCCTTTCCTTCCCAAACACCACCTCCGTTTTCCTTCCTGAGGGCTGATACAACTTTTTACATTTGCCCACTTCTGGAGGCAGACACGTCTCTGCACCGAGGAAATTTTCTTCCTCCAGGTAAGAACTTATAAGATTCTAAGACCCAGACAGGATGAGCAAGTAGTAGAGAACTGAGCCAAAAATACTTTCAATCACCAAGGGACCCAGGGGACCCAGAAGGATTAAAGATATCGAGACAAGGCCTAAGAGACTAAGGCAGAAATAACCGACAGGTATTGGGGAGGGAGCCGGGAGCTGTGCCGGGGGCATTGGGCCTCTGTGAAGTGTGGAGAAACTTTCCGGTGGATGTAATTTGTAGAGGCCCCCCCCCGAGCCTTGTCTCAGGGGAAGCTCCTCTGCCTTTGGAAACATCACCCACTTCCTGCTTCTTCCCTGCTATTTCTAGGGCATTAGAGGAGCCGCTCAGTGTCAAGGGGGAGAGGGCCGTGAACTTGAACATTTTTTTTAGGTTTTTTTAAAGGCATGTGGACCCTACCTTGACCTTTTCTTTTGCCTTCTTTCCAGCAGAGAGTCATTTTAAGGGAAATTACACTTCTTTTCTTTCTCTTTTCACTCAATGTGGCCTAAAGAAAAACCACGTTCCCTCAGCTGGTGGTTGTTTGCAAAGGGACAGTAGAATGTCTAGCAGAAGGACCCCTTTGCAAAATGGAAGGTAATCTGAAAATGTTCTTCAGTCCTGGCCTTGGGTTTCTGCAGTACCCACAGCCCGATGTCCCTAACACACACCTACACACACACACACAGCCCTCCTGCCCCCAGCAACTCAAGCTCTATCAGATTCTTGGGCCCCACCCAGATGTACTGAACCAAAAAGCCTGGGGCTGGGCCCCGGAGATCCCCTAATCACCTGCAGAGCTTATTAAAAATACACATTCCTGACCTCCACCCCCATAGATTTGGATTCAGTCATTCTGTGATGGGGTGGGAGAATTCGCATTGACATCAGACTCCCAGATGGCGCCGAGGCAGCTGGTCCAACGAGTAGCCCTGGTGTAGGTCGCCTCCCGCCAGCCTCCCGGGAAGGGATTTCTTCCACAAGCTAAGTGGTAAACTGTGTGTAAAGCTTAGTGCGGGACCAGGACGGACAGGGAAGGAGGTTTAGACAAAAAGAGGAAAGAGAAGGAAAAGAAATTCTGGCGTGGGAAGCAATGCCTGGAGGAGAGAGCCGTTCTTTCCTTTCTTGTTCTTTCCATTTCCCTATTTCTGGCCCATATTCCTAACCCACTAGTTAACGCCTTCTGATCGAGACCAACTAATGGTTTCTCGTGGGCCTTATAAAAATGGTGACTCAAGACCTGGCCCAACAAAAGGATTAAGACAGCGCCACCCCAGGACCCAAGGTCAGACCCTTGGGGCCGCAGGATCTGGGGGCAGCACCTCCTTGCTTCACGCGGGTCCTAGCCACAGCTCACGTGGTCGCCACAACCCCGATTTCAACAGGCACCACGATCACCTAGTTAAACTCGGGAGATCGCTGGCCAGAGTCCCCCATTCAACAGATCTGCGGGGAGCATGGGCCGGCCTGAGAATCTGCCTTTTTAATAAGTTCTTGGTGCTGTGATGTAGCTTAGCCAGGGACCCCGCGCTCGAACCGCTGCTGCACGTATCTGCCATAATGCCGGAAGTCCCTTAGCGTCGTTTCAACTGGCAGCCACCCAAGAACAGTCCTGGGAAAGGTAAGTGGCTTCCAGCCCACCCTGTAGGGATGCATCCGAACCTCGCTCTGTCTGTAACAGCTGCCTCAAACACAGGAGGCCGGCTTTCTGCAGAAACGACATGGCCAGGCCTGGACGATGGCTTTGGTGAGACTCACGCCGAAAATGTGATGTGTTTCCTCGCTCCGAAATCGCTGTGGCGCTATTGCATCTGGAAGCCTAGACCTCACTCGGAACGTCACATCTGGCACGATTTTTGAAGTTTGGCCACTTCATACCATTTGCCAGGAGCAGGGATGCCCAGTCTCTTCCGAGAGCTGACCTAGAGATGCTTTACTTGATGTGACCGGTCTTCTTCCTGTGGACCGGTCCCTGGGCTTGTTGGATAAGAAGTGCAATCTGTCTCACTGTGTCATTTCTCTCTTCCCTCCCTGCCTTCCCTCCATGCCTCCTTGCCCTCTGCCCTACACCCCACTCCAGTGCATTCCCAGAAGCAGAACAGACAGACCTGCGTCCGGAAGAGCCTCATCTGCGCCTTCGCCATGGCCTTCATCATAAGCGTCATGCTGATCGCGGCCAACCAGATCCTCCGGAGCGGCATGGAGTAGCGGCCTCCCCGGCAGCTGCGTTCCCGGCTCACGCATGTGCTTGCCCCGCGGGCAGACTCTTCCTCCACAAAAAAAGCAGATACGGACGGTGCAGACGCGGCACAGTCCAGCGAAGAACCCAAGGTTGCAGTGCAACCCGTGTTGTTGCAAACCCACTTCATCCCCTTGGCAGGTACACAAAAGGGCTGTCTTCAATGCTTTAATGGTCTTGTTTCCTAATGCAATAAATAGCCAGGAGTTCCGAATGATCGCTTCGACCGCCTGTAGGAACTCTAAAGAGAAACTTCATCTTCATCTCGGAATTCCCACGGCCATCCAGGTTGGCAGGGTAAGGCAGCAAGAGAGAGGCGGAACACGCAATCACCTCCGCCCGCCGTTCTCTCAACCCAGGGGTCAACTGGAGACTCCCTCCCTCCCCCACCCCAGGGCAACCCTCAGTGCCGAGAAGCTGACTTCTGAGTTGCTGCAGAAGTGGGGGCTTCCCGTCCTACCCTGGCTTCCTTCCCCAACCTAGTGGAGGCCCCCCGGCAAGGCATGAGGGGAAAGCCATCGGATGGGGTGCAGCACCCAGCGGTCTGCAAGTTGCACCCCCTTCGCTTCTGTTCTACTGCCTTTTCTACAGGACTCTTGTTGGCAGAGTTGGGGAGCTCTCGGTTTCCGTCGGCACTTGGCTTTCTGTTCCTAGAGCCCATCGCGCACCAGCATTTTGGAATCTGCAGAGAGCCTTTCTCCCAGCTTTGCCGCCTCTGCTGCCATTTAGACAAAAAAGAGAAGCATAACCGTGGGCATCTCTATCACACAGACACACAGACAGACGTATATATTGGGTTTCTTCATGTGTGACATCCATCGTCCCTAATTGCTTTACTGCTGATAGAAGCTTGTCCTCCGACACACATCCCTGCCTCCCTGGGGTGGGTAGTTTGGGGATGGAGAGGGACATAGGCTGGTGGTGAGGAGGTATTGCAAGCCACGCCCCAGTGGTCCAGAGTGATGGAGTCCAAACCCATCTCCATGCTGGGAGACCTCTGCAAGTGAAGGTCCTTGTGCATCTCACCTTTCTCTCATCTTCCAATTTGCTTTCTTAGTCTGTCTTCCCAGATAGAATGAGAAACACCAACCCAAACGGAAAGCTGGAAAGATCAAACCACTGTATTTTACATAACATCTTCAGGCAGTCAGATTCTGCAACTGACTCATTTTCACAAGAGAACAAAAAGATGCTAATGAGCTTAGCCAACTCAACAGGTGAAATACTTCTGTTGGGGAAGGGAACTGAAGCCAACCCCCTTTCAAGTTTGCGATTTCCTGACTTTTCCCAGATGCCACATCCACCGCTGCTATTCATTCCAGCTTGCGTAGTCTGATTAGCCAATAACCTTTCGCTGTAATTCTTCCCTCTGTACGTTTCCAAGCTCAGGTCTTTATTTCTGTGACTGGAGTTGTCTTACTCTTCTTTCTTTCCATTGCATCTTAAAGCTACAAGCTATTCCCCTCTCCCTTTTCCCTTTTCGTTCAGTGTGGAGGTGCCAGAATTTTTCCTCTCTTGCTGCAGCCGGGTGGTTTTGGGGTGCGGTGTGTGTTTATGAATCCCTCCTCAAGCCTCCCCTCTCTCTCTGCTCTCTCCCTCTGATCTGCTCAGACTTGGAACGTCCAAGGTCTCAGTTTGGGGTCTTCTTCCAAATCACCTCTGCAAGCACTTTGGGCAACAGCCTGGGAGCAACTCTAGAAACCTCCCCACTGCAAATAACCACGATGAGCACAAGTAAAACTAGGGTTTGAGCCGTAGGGTGGAGGAGGGAGCAGGTGTAAGCTCCCGGGCACCTGGGAGGTTACAAGTCCCTCTGCGAAAATGCCTGGGGTCCCACACATCCAGGCCGAGTAAGGCAATGGCCTGCCTGTCCCTGTAGCCTGCCCTGCCCCGCTAGACGCTTCACGTCTGTCTATCTCTCCTCTCTCCCCTCTCACCAGACTCACCTCGGTCCCTCAGGACCAGGCTTCAGAACGAGAACAGGTCCAAATGCAGAATACGGACACACAGGACAAATTTATATTTAGTTTCTGCCCAAAGCAGTTTGCTCTCTCTCTTTAGGTGGGAGGGACCCCGTGAATGACTTGGCCACGTCCTCCTGGGGAGCGGGGTGAGAGACCCCAGGTAGACTGGATAGAGACCCCAGGCATGATTCTTAAAGGACCCTGCCCTGTGAGAGGGCAGTGCTGGACTTCAGGGCAAAAGAAATGAGTACTTCTTTAAAGGCCAGAGGTTCTTCTGCCTCCTACTGGGGAGCAGGGACCTTGAAGGATGTGAGGGTTAGACTTCATTGGAAGAGCAATTAGCCGCTGTGCAAGGGTGTGAATTAAACGGCAACCTGAGAGACACCAACAGCCCGTTCCCCACCAAGTCCTTCGCATCCTCTCCCTAAAGGACCATTTTCCTCTCTCCCAGTGAGTCCGTGGAACCGAGTCCATCCTACCCAGGAGAAGGCATCCCTTGTGGGTGTTGCTAGGGAGGGAGGGTGAGAAAGAAGCCATAGAATTCTCTTTGATGGGCTAGAAGTGAACCTCCTGCCGTGGTCACCTCACACGTGGCGCCAGGAGCTGAGTGTGTGGGAACGTCCCAGAGCTAACGGCACCCCGGAGACTCTGGGCACCGAGATCCTGTAGCTTAGCAGCTTCGCCTGGACGGTCTGTCAACGGTGTTGGGCTGAAAATACTGACTTCCCACCGCCCCACCCCCAAGTTCTGTCCACACCAGTGTTCCTCCAGGGCCCCAGG
The DNA here is from genome assembly GCF_949987515.2 of Delphinus delphis. Classification (NCBI taxonomy): domain Eukaryota; kingdom Metazoa; phylum Chordata; class Mammalia; order Artiodactyla; family Delphinidae; genus Delphinus; species Delphinus delphis. The sequence continues at coordinate 74,435,046 of NC_082697.1, forward strand.
CCAGCCAGTGCCTTCCCCACGGGAGTTACTGTGCTCACGGATGAAGACTCTAGAAGTCCTGGTCCCCCATGTCCACGGTGTGCCGTGTGGCCCTGGCTGGAAGTGACCTTTGCAGGAACTGAGCGGGAGAAACGCAACGCTCACTCTGTCCTCCCAGCAAATAGACTGAAGAGTCTGTTATGGGGTGGCTGAGAGACTGGCAACCGAGCATGGCTCATTCTTGCCTCCACCCCTGACTTTGCTTGGGGGACAAGGGGTGCAGACCCTGACCCTTTGACCCCCAAAGGAGCTGTCTCTCATCACTCCCAGAGCCCCCAAACAGGACCTAGCATGGGAACTATTAACCGTGGCTTCCAGAATGTGCGTGGGTCCCACATGACCTATCTGTGTTTAAAAAAAAAAAAAAGGATGTTGCCATGGCAACCCTTGCATTCCACCCTGAGTTTGCCAAGGCACACAAAAATAGGGAACATTTCCTTAAAGAACAAACACTTGGGTTCTGCCTGCTTGCATCCTGACTCCCTGAATCTGTATCCCACTGGTGGGAGAAATTAGCCTCCAAGGATCCGGTCATTTCTCTGCCTTTTCCTCTTATGTTTGGACCTGTCCTTCCATTTGCTCAAGAGAACAGGAGCTACCTGTGAGCCGGGGGGTACCCTCCCCACTTCCCAGAGCCCAGAGCAAAGACCCCTTATTCTGGGCAAAAAGGCAGAAATGCCATCTGGAAGACAAAAAATATTTTAAGCCCCAGTCTTTAAAAGCATCTGTTTGCCTGTTGAGAAGCTCTCCCACAAGCCAGACATGTGAACTAAAGTGAACTGAGGTTTACGTGTGGTCTCCGGCAAGCCAGTGGTTTGCAGAGTTTCTAGGTGTTTTATTTGCAGAGAACAAGATGTGTGCGACACGTCTTCTTTCTTGATACCTGCTTCCTGTCTCAATTTCGCCTGACAAATGGTCTCCTCTCTGCAGTTAGCCGAGAGAGCCTAATGAAAGATGGCAAGCTCGTCCTGATGATCACGCCCCCATCCCAAACTCCCATCCACAGAATCACAAAACGATATATCAGACGCCTAGGAGAGAAATGTATCTTTTATTCCAAATGCCTTCTCTAGGTTCAGTCCAGACTCAGGTCATAAATCAAAGAGAGTTTTGCTCTTAACGCATAGCTAGCAGCCTCCCCGGGACCGTATGAGGGCATGACCAGAAAAGTAAGGTGTGACCGCCAAGCTCCTCAGCTTGGCGGGCATGGCCTTGTGTGGTTGCACACTGTAAAGCCCCGTTCCGCTGTGCTCTAGCTCTCCAGGCCTGCTGAAGCTGCCGAGGTCTGCTCCTTCCAGCTGGAGGTCTCAAACCATATTAGGTCATTTTACTGCACTATTTCTCCCAAAGCCCTTAGTGATCATGTTATTTATTCTGTTCCACTAAGATACACAAAAGGTCTGGAACCCCACTGCAAAAAAGGAGGGGCCCCCTTTCCTATAATGCCATGACGATACAGATAGACTTAAGCTTCTAGACTTTGGCATATACTGGTTGTGTCACCAGGCGGACCGCGGGACCGTCTTCCCTGGAGAACATCTATCTGAAATGACCTCAGATCAGAGATTTCCCATTGGCCTCTTCTGTGATCCTCCCAGGGCTTAGCCTCCGTAACCTAACGGTGTTGCCGTAGCTATCCTTCCAGACGCCTCAACTCCCTCCGGAAGGGGAAAAAAAATCCATCAGAAACAGAAGAGAAACATTATTCCGCAGCTAGGGGTTTCAATTTGAATTATTTAAAGCAATGGCAAAATGCAGGGAGGTTGAGGCTGCCTTGAAGCACTCTGTCTCCATGACAATTTAAATGTCAGAAACATTCAGCTTCCCTTCTTACTTCCTTTGACTAAGTCACTCAGGGCACTGTCCTCCGTTATGTGGCCTTGTCATAGACACTTGGTTTGGAGGGAAAAGGTCAGGCACTGAAACCAGCCAAGCATTTCTCTTAGTATCCTATGCTCCATGCCAAGTCCATGGTCATTGAAACAGCCGTGGTTTCTACTGAATACTGGTTTGGGACCCTCTTTATAAGGTCTCAAGAGTCATGATAACAATGCTCAAAAAGTCTTGGAGGCAAAATTAATTTGATTCAGGGCTTCCCTGGTGGCGCAGTGGTTGAGAGTCCGCCTGCCGATGCAGGGGACACGGGTTCGTGCCCCGGTCCGGGAGTATCCCACATGCCGCGGAGCGGCTGGGCCCGTGAGCCATGGCCGCTGAGCCTGCGCATCCGGAGCTTGTGCTCCGCAACGGGAGAGGCCACAACAGTGAGAGGCCCGCGTAACGCAAAAAAAAAAAAAAAAAAATTAATTTGATTCAGTTGGCTTGAAATATAGTCACAAAGAATCGGGTTCTGCCAGTCCCCCATAGACAGTCCTCTGAAACTGGGAAAGACTTGTGAAGCATCCTGACCCCTGCCTCCGCCTTGGGTAGCTAAGCCGTTGAGTGGGCCCCCCATGCTGGGCATAGCCCTCATCCACCTCTTTCCCTTGAGCCTGATGTGTTGGCTTTCAAACCTGTGCTTCTCACACTGTTAGACTTTATTGTCCAAGTGAAACAGATGCAGAGGCTGGAATTTTCCAGGGGGCAGAGCAGCAGGTTAATTAGGAAGGAATATTCCAGGGACTGAAAAATTCAAGTGCGTTGCTGCTCCATCCCTGGGCCTGGGAGTGAAAAAGAAAGTCTTTAAAGGGCCGCTGAGGCTGATCTCTGAACGTTTTCCCTGCACGTCTGGTCCACTCTGGGAACGTACAGGGGTTTGAGGGCCATGGGGCTGCTGCCCAACAACCTGATCCCAGCGACATGTGCTGGGAACTTCAAGAGGTGGCTGGTAGCCTGCCGTGCCTTGGGGGCTGCTGACATTTGCCAAGGTCAAAATGCCTTTCCCAGGGTGCACTGTCTGGGCTCAGACCGGTTGAACTGAGGCGAAGAGAGAAGACCTTAGCCCTGGACGTGTAAGAAGCGCTGTCAGCCAGGAAGGGCACAGGAGGCAGGGCCCCAGGTGCTTTTGCCACCCACCAGCCAGATAATTCTGAGTGACTCCCCTTCCCAGCCTCAGGTGTCTCATCTCTAAAGCAAAGGGAAAGGTCAACCAGATGACTCAAAAGAGCCCTCCTCTTGTGACTGTCCGAAACAAATCAAAGTGAATGCCCACACTTTGAGAGGGTCCCTGTGTCCCCTATGAATTGCATCAGGGACCGGCAGTTTCATTTTTTTTAAACACAAATCCCAAGAGGCAGTTGTAACAAGCTATCTCTTTAGGTGTCCGTTGTCTGTAGATGAAAGATGCAAGTCGGCTTCTGTCGAGTGTGTCTTGTAGGCAAGAGGTTTTATTTACTCCCTAAGGACTTGCTGATTCAAGGGAGCATCCAAGATGGGCTTTGTGTCCTGCCTGAGCCAATGTCACAATGAAGGACGTGGGAATCACCTTACCACAGGTCCCGTGAATCAGAATTCCTGCCTAAGTAGGGTGAGACAAAGCCAGATTCCAGGAGAAGATGCTGCTTCCCCATCTGAAAAAGCCTAACTGGAAGTTACTGAATAAACAGCACAACTTCTGATCATTTCTTTCTCTTTTTTTTCTGACCCATGGAACAGCAGTTCCCGCATATAGGATAGTGGTTTGTAATTATTCGTAACATTGCAGAAGGGAGTCACGATCTCTGGGGATTATTAGGGATTTGATGAAGAGTCTGCAGAGACCAGGCGCCTGCAGTGGTCCTTAGGTGGTTCATGAGTGATGCTGAGCACAGGCGCCTGCTTTAGATGCGATCCAACCACGAGGAGGGATAAAGGGTAGAGAGAGGGCAGCTGCAGGTCCACAGAAGTCTCCGGCCCTTCTGCGCCATGACAACCTGAATTCCTGGGTTTCCTTTTTTCTTTCTCTTCCCAAAGTAAATGGAGGCCGTCATTGTTTTTCTAGCAAGTCCTGCTGGTCTTCCCTGGAAAGACCTAGATTGGCCAAGGAAAGGGCCCTCTCAGCTCCTGGTGGAAATTTACACAAGTCACTGTCTCTCAGCTCTCTCCAAGGAAAATCAAAGAATGTTCTTTCTTTCTAACCTGGAAATCAGGCTTCAGGGGTCTTTAAATGGCTTCTTAGTGGGGTTTGATTTTTCTTCCCCAGCTCTGAATCCAGGAAGAAGCGATTTCTCCAAGGGCTAACCAAAAACAATGCCCTTGGAGGAAAATAAGCCCCCAAAATCTGGCCCGGGAATGGGTTGGCAAGCTGTCATCTGCTAGGGGTAGGGGTCGTTGTGACCCTAGGGGTCATTAGACTTGAGACAGGAGTTTTTTTCTCAAAGCACGGTGGTAAACGGCTAGATACAAATCAGAGCGCAGCTGAGGACTCTTACCACCAGGCTGACGGGAGGTTGGCAGGTCTCATAACCAGAATGGGCCACTAAGACTGAAATCCTGGGTCACAATCTTCCCATTTACCTCATTCACGTTCCTTTTTTTTTTTTTTCATTCAGTATTCGTTGATGATTTCTGCTACTAAATGATGAGAGAGTCAGCAGATTAGTCAAAAGAAAATCTTTATATAAAATGTAAATATTAATATAAATTAACTTGGCATGCAACGTACTGATCCCATGAAGTACATATTATTAATATGTTATCTTAGTGTATAAAGGAAAACTGACTGCCATATTTACCAGATGTTTTTCTCTAACCAAACTTGTCTGTAAATATATAATCTGTATAAAAAAGAGTCTAATTTACCATTATTTATGCAATAGAAAAAAATAAAAGTTTTTTTTTCTTTTGATGAGAGATTCAGCTCGTTATCTGGGGCTGTGATTTGCAAAAGGGTCATGAAATTCATTTCCGTGACCCTGAAGGGAAACCAGATCTCTTTGATGGACCGTCCAGCAACATCACCCCCTTCCAAGAAGCAGCCAGTGAGAAAGCAGCTGGGGATCTTTGGTGGGGCTTTGGAGGGGAATGATTGACATCAGGGGAAGTAAGCCGACGATGGAACATATGGTGAGAAATACGAACCAGCTTCTGGCTGGGGAGCAGACAGTCTAATTAAGAAAATTTTGCAGACACCCAAGCTAATGGTGTCATCCTTTTGGTATTCCATTTGCCAAACCCTTCCCAACATTAGCATTCAGGTACTGCTTAGCTTTTGCTTAAGCATTTGGAATTTTTAATGTTATTTGAGCTTCTTGGGCATAGGAAAAAACCACCCGTTCCCTTATAATATATTTATATAAGGAAACAAAGGGCACCAAAAAGGCAAGTGACTTGCTTAAAAGCACTACCAGGGATCCTGCCTGGATCCGGCCTTCTGTCTCCAAGCCTCATGAGGGCATCTCATATTTCTTTCCTTTCCAAAAATGTTATCACGTGTTTCCCCAAATATCCTGTACTTAAGTCAAAAACCTGAGTTTCCTGTGGGTAGAATCTCCCAGAATCTCTCAGGGTCCTCAGTTCTAAGTGCTGCATTTTACACACCTTCTTCAGAAACTTATGAGGTAAAAATCACTATGCGTTTGTTTTTGTTTAAAAATTCTAAAAATAGAGTGTTCTAGGCATAGAGCATGTGTTTTGTTTTGTTTTGTTCTTTCTTTCCCCTTGTTAAAGGGGGCGTCTGGCAAATTCCAGCGAGATAATAACTTGGATTTGATCCTCTCTGATCTGGGTTTTAAGAACTTTTTTATTATACAGGAACGGTTAGTCATGAATATTCATTCTCCTGAGTCCTTACCCCAGCAGCGGGTGTTCTGCAGGACAAAAGACCCCACAGGGGACTGAGAACAGAACTCAGGTCTGACCCTGACCACAGAGATGACGAAGGCTGAAGGGTCATGGGTAACATTCAAGGGAAAACAAAGCTCTCCCTGAAAAGGTGAACGTATCTGTGAATTCTGTTGGGATTTTTCCATACTTTTGGTAAGTGAATTTCAAAGGCTTTTCTTTCAGATAAATATATGTCTGTGGTCCGGCCATGTGCGCAATTAGAAAGCCGGGCCCATCACTTCTCCTGCGGACTCTGGAAGGTCTACCTGTAGCAGGTTGCCTGGCCTTGAGCAGCAAAGGATGGGTGACCGGGCTGACGGAGGACCTGAGGCCACGTTCCCAGGCCGATCTCCGCTCCCTGGTTTTATTTCAACCCAGAACACTTGGACTTCAACCACTGGGTGACGAGCCAAGGGAGGACACAGCTGTGCTCCAGCCTAGCTGCAATCACCCCCAGGTCCTGGGGTGTCACACTTGGACCCAAGCTCCAGGCCCCAAGCACAGGCCGGTGTGTGGTCAGAAGGCTCTTCTGACTTGGGACGTCTTCAGCAACCAGTCCTGCAGCTGTGCTCAGAGCTGGCAAGGCCCTGGCTCTCACTTCTGAATTTCCCAGGATGAGGAAGTAAAGATGCCAATGTCTCCTGGCAGAGATGCTTCAGGGCTGTGCTTAGGGTGACACGCTGGTAGACCATTTGGGGCTCATTGCCCCACTCTGGCTCTCGTAATTTTTGTCCCCCACCCTCTCCCCTTTTTTCTATGCTCTCAAGATAGTTGGAAGTTAGCCAAGCTTTTTTTTTTTTTTTTCTGTACGCGGGCCTCTCGCTGTTGTGGCCTCTCCCGTTGCGGAGCACAGGCTCCGGACGCGCAGGCTCAGCGGCCATGGCTCACGGGCCCAGCCGCTCCGCGGCATGTGGGATCTTCCCGGACCGGGGCACGAACCCGTGTCCCCTGCATCGGCAGGCGGACTCTCAACCACTGCGCCACCAGGGAAACCCCTAGCCGAGCTTTAAACAGGGCGGTGGTTCCCAACCCTGGTTGCACATGGGAATTGCCTGGGGAGCTTTAAAAAAAATCCCAAGTCTTGGCGCTGACCCCAGATACCCCGATTCCATTGCTGTGGGGTGCAGCCTGGCAGCAGGGCTACCCACTCTCCAGGTGACTGTAATCAGGGCGAAACACTAGGGCAGGGAGTTCCTACTCTTTCAGATTTGGATGATTTCCGGAGAAGCAGGTCAGTCCCCCTTAGCACAATGGTCCTCAAAGTGCGGTCCCTCAGCTAGAACCCGGGAGCTTGTTAGAAATGCAATTTCTCGGGCTGCACCCCAGCCTACGGAATCGGAGATTCTGGAGGTGAAACAGACAACAGGCCCTGCAGGTAATTTGGAGGGTGATGCTCCCTTAAGTTTAAGAACCTCTGTTTTTCACAAAGATGGATGGCGGACTCAATCCAGAATTATGAGAATCACTGGGTGCTTTATAAATGTCGGGATGCCTGGGCCTCTCCCTGTAGGCCTATGGGATCAGAGCCACAGGGGAAAGGGTCGCCGGTGAGGGTCATTTGAGGAATCCTCCGGGGATATTCGGAAGGGAGGTGTGAACGTGAGTCAGCTCAGCGGCCAGACGCAGCAAGCCGGGACCGCGAGCCAGTTCCTTGACGGCCCTGCAATAATGCTCCCAGCGCCCGAGTCTCAGAAGGTATTTCCTGGGCGTGACCCCCAGGGTGTCATCTGCAGTTGCGGCCCATATCCCCTGAGCACGGCAGCAGAGACCCACGTGGGCTGCAGAGACCTCTGCTCTCCCTCCCAGGGAGGTGCCGCCGGCTTATAAACTAGGGGCTCTTGATGTCTTTCCAATGTCAAAGCCATGGCTGCCGGGCTGTCCCTAGGAAGCCAGGGGGTGGGAGTGGAGTATGCAGGATGAGTGACACCCTCCCACTTCTCCCTAAGCTTCATCTGGATGAGAGCAAAATAAAACTGAGCGCAAAGAAGGAGTGAATTGTCTGGTGTGTGAATTACATCTCGATAAAGCTGTTACCAAAAAATGAGCACACGTGTAGCTCTGGAAGAGGAAAAGAAGCCAGAGGTGGAGGCCCGGGGATGGCACTGAGCCTCCTGTGTGTCTGGCAGCCTCAGGCGGTGATCTGGGGCAGCTGGCATGGTCCTGGCTTCTCCTGGTTGCCTCAGGCAGAAAGTCCTGAATCTCAGAAGCAATGCAGCCAGGAGTGGGCACCCTGATCCCAGGGTCTCTGCTAGGGGACCTCCTTCAGCCTCGGCTCTCCCCAGCCTTTCAGAATAAAGAGGACCCAGCCTAATCCTCCTGGGTTTGAGCCTAAAATAAGCTGATTTAGCCACAAGCCAGCTTATTTTGCTCATCTTTGTACTAGCATTGCACGGATCACATAGTAGGTGCTCAATAAATAATTTGCTAAAGGGATAAACACCCCAGATTAGCTCATCTTGCTCAGATACCCAAATTCTCTAGTGGCTCCGAATTTGTTCCTGGGGCCTCTTTCTCTCTGCCACATTCCTCCATCTCCTGTCCTCATGACCCTGGTTCCCATGCCTTTGTCAAAATCAGGTATGCCCTGTCTTTACAGCTTTATTTGTTCTGTTTTAATTCCTCCAGTCGATCCAGGAATTCCTTATCCCCTTTGAAGAACCAAGTTCAGCCCCTTCGGTTTCTTCTTAAGGGCGCTCCCAGCTGGCCTTTGGTGCCACAGAGCTGGGTTCTCCTCGGACGGGAGAACAAGCCCCATCGCCTTTCCTAAAAGCCACAGCGTCAATCCCCTTGACTTGCTTTGATGCTGGGACCTTAAGGTCTTCAAGCCTCAACACACCACCCTCCTGGGCTGGGATGGATGCAGTCCTGCCAACGGCTCTACACAGCTCTCTCATGTCTGCAGGTCTCCATCAGACCTGTCGACTGCCAACCCCACCGTGGAACACCAGCCTTCACTATACGGCTAATACTTTAGAGACTCATCTGAGAAAATAGCAAGTGTCTACCAGGTACCAATAGGATGCAAAGAGAAACAAACAGAACACCAGGAGTTTCTAGTCTAGCAGAAAGGATGGACAAGTAAGCCTGCCATTGCAGGGTCAGAAGCCCTAGGGAAGAATTCACTAGAACATCATAGTGATACAAAGGAAGGAGCATTGCTCATTTTAAAACTTAACATTGTTTTTAATTATGAAATATTTCAAACACACATAAAATAATAACAACAGTATACTCATCACTCACATTTAACAGATGTGAATGTTTTGACTGAGACTTCTCATTCTCCTTTAAGAAATAGAACCTTAGAGATATGGCCAATGTTGCAGCCCAATTCTATCATTTTTTCCTTCCCCTCCCTCTTCTGATGTGACCACCTTCCTGCAACTGATCATTCCTATTCCTACTTTTTTTTTTTTTTTGGTAGGGGGATTCTTGGAGGGGTAGGACAAAAAAGTTAGCAGAGCACAGGGGGACGGCGCATTACAGGAGAGGGACCAGCACGTGCAAACGCCCACAGGCACAGCATACTTGGCTGAGAGACCGGCTGTGAAGACTTTGTGTTAATCCAGAGGAGACATGATGGTGACCTAAACTCGGGGAGAATGGGGGGTGGAGAAAAGAGGGCAGTGCCTAGAGAGATTGAGGAAAGAGAGTAGGACCTGGCGACTGGCTTGACATGCGGCTTGTTGGAAAAGAATGGTTCAAGGATGACGTGGGTTTCTGGTTTAAGAAGGGGTGGGGGAGACGTGGAATTTAATTTATAATGATTAATTGGAGATACGTGTAGGGTATCCGAGTGATATTAGATAGAGAGATCTGGGTTATATCACTTTTGCTGCAAAAGAACAAGTGGCCATTTGGTTTGTCTGTCCCTTTATAAGCTAGAGAAAAGTGTACCCCACTAGAAAAGTTTGTTTTCAAATCTTTTCCACCCATTTCTTCCTTCCTTCTCCATCTTGTGGCAAGAGAGAAAACTGCAGTCTGTCTTGGGTGGTGTACACCGTTCAAACCCTGGGTTGTACCCATGCCCAGTGTCAAGGCAATTGCTCAATTTCAGCTCTTTGGTATCACGTAGACCCTGCCTCAGCCTGGCTCTTCAGGAACTGGGAAAATGAGAGAGTTTCATGTGAGTGGCAGGCTGGAAGGTGGGAATAAAATCAAAGTCACCTCTGAGCCAGTAAACAGGCTGGTGCCTTGGAGACAGAGCATGGTGCCTCAGTTGCCCGCATGGCAAGAAACCCTGCTGCTGACTTTGTCATTGTTTCCTTTGCAGCCAATGACCTCCCAAAAAATTGGGGGAGAAACTGTAGGGATTTCCTAGGGTCTAAACAGGCAGAGGTGGTGGTTGTGGGATCAGAACGTCATCCCCAGAGCTTTGCTCTCTTCAGCTCAAATGAACAGCTGGCACAGACTCCCGTAAGCCCTTTTCCAATGTGGACACCTAAGCAGTTGTCAATCAAACTCTGAGCCGCCACCCCACCAGCTGGCCACACACGTTGCTAATTTTGACCTTAGCTCTATTATTTAACAGATTCATTGCCAAACCTGGGTTTTCATGAATTATTTCCAGGAAATGCGAAGGTTGAAGTCAAGTTGAACTCATGTGGTTTTGCTCATTAACTTGAGCGTCCTCTGTGATTTCTGGAAGATCTTGCAGCTCTGCCTTTCGGTAACCACGGCTGGTTGCTTGTTTGGACTCCAGGAAGCTCCGAGGTAATCTCGCCTATTAAACCCAAATAGAATGTTGGCAAGCCAAAGTCTCGGCCTCAGCCCACACAGAAGAATAGTTTGTCTTGCCTGAGAAGTATAAAATCAAATATCCATGTCATGGGAGCACGTTTTCCTCGCTCGGCTTTCAGAAGAAAATATGCTTTGAACCCCCTCCCCGGAGGTAGACATGAAAACGTGGAAGATCTTTGTTTGAGTCATTTTGGCAAGACCACTGTCCTGGCCTCCTGCTCTCAACCAGTTTGGAGACTTCAGAATTTTTACACAAGCGTGAGCACTGAGCCCTTTCCCAAGCATCCTCACTACAGCTGCATCTTGAAGGCCCTGGGCATCGGTTAACACTCACTTTGTCAGGACAGAAACCTTTAGTCAGAGCTGAGCTAAAATATGAGACCTCACAGCACACCTGGATGATTGGAACATCTTCTGGCTTTGTGTGGCCGCCCCTTAGTTTCCAAATATATCTTAGCTCAGCGACGAGATTTATATACCCGTAGAGATTGGTACCTGGCCCTGCCTGGCAAGCCTCCTGTCTGCCATTCCACAAAGCAAATAAAAGCATCTATTCACAAGAACCAATCTAGTTTCTTATCGTGGTCATTTTCGCCGTGCTTTTCCTTACTTCATTGCTTATCTGTAGTGAAAGCCGCTCCAGAAGTTATAAACACGGTTCAGAGATAATGCCGCATTTTCCTCCTCCCAGTTTCCATTCAAATAATCATGAAGATGGAAAAATACAACACCGGACACCGAAGATAAGAGTTTAAAGGGAAGTGTCTCATAACCGCAGAACCAATGAGGGTGAATGAAGAAATACAGTGGATGAAATCAACTCACATTCTACATTCCGGGCCATCCTAACACTGCCAAACTACAAGTGGTAGGGAGTCCGCAGCCATCTGAAAGCAGAGAGGTGCCTCTCTGACATAATAAGGGTCCTCACTCGCCATTACTCTGCAAGTGTGGTTCCAGGGCACCAGAAACTCTCCTTCCTAGGGACATTGGCTAGTCTCTCCTTGAACTCATCTGGGGAACACAAACTAGGACTTAACAGCTGATGTTTCATCAGAGATCCTGAGGCCCAAAGGCCAATAGGATGACATATTCAAAGTGCTGAAAGAATCTTACATCTAAAGAAACTAAAGGCAGTATGAATGTATTTTTGTTTGTAAATCCTTTTTTCTGTCTGACTGAAAAGACAACAGCATGAAGCTATACTTGTAAATCTATGTTGACGGGCACACAATGTATAAAGGTATAATGTCTGAAAGTAACGGCATGAGGGGACCGAGATATACAGGAGAAGTTTTTATACAGTATTGACATTAAATTGGTATTAATCTGGACTCATTTGTTATAAATTAAAATGTTAATTGCAATTCCCAGGGAAAGCACTAAGAAAATAACTCAAAAAATTATAGTTAAACAAATGACAAAGTAGTTTAAATGGTACGCTAGAAAAATGACTATCTAACACAGAAGAAGGCATGTACTAACAGAAGATTGAGGAACACAAAGGATATTCTTGATCAGTTTCAAAAAGACATAAAAACATCTAAAAATACTACAAAATGTAATAGCAGACCATGACTCTGCAATGATTATTTTGAAATAGACACGTCAATACGAACTCATGATTTTAACATGCTCCCTGGCTTTTGCATAGAAAAGGCATAGAAACAAAGACACTCCTATAGTGATGAGGACTGGTGACCGGAGCTTGTTTTCTGAATTCCACCAAAAGGAACCAGGCATCGATCCTAGAGCTGGGCCTGGGAAAGTACAAAGCGAATTTGGGACATATTGTGGTGGCAGTAGCTAAGCAAGTCTCAGAGAACAGTGACACACCAGAGTTGGCACGAAGGGGATGCCACTGGCCAAATCTGGAAGAATCTGAACATCAGAAGAGAAGCATGGCTGTAACTGCTCTTAACATGATGAATAAAAAAATCATGAATTAGACATTACATTGAGAGAGAGAGAAGAGAGAGAGGGGGAGAGAGAGGGGTGTGAAAGGAAAAAGTAAGGACAAAAGGATGTTAATAATTCTTGAATTTAGATCAACGGTACGTGTGTGTTCATTTTACTATTTCAACGTTTCTATATGTCTAAAAGCTTTTAAAATGCAGAAGAAAGGATAACAAGAAACAAAATTTATTTAACAAAAGCAGAAAACGAAAATACATAAAAAGAAATCGTAAAGCCAAGTGACAAACGGGCTACCTGCTAAAAAGAAGAAAACGTCTTCATCGAGATCAACAGGAAATATAGGAGACTTCGCTTCTAGGTGAAATGGAGTAACCAGGACCGATCAATCCCATCTGAAATAACAACAAAACCAAACAATAGGACAAATGATATGAAACACTGGCTCTAAGACACTGGACAGCAGACAGAGCTCTGTGAGCTCCCAGATTGGAAGAAATGGAGCTGGGCACTTGGAGACAGCAGTGTGGCTGTGAGACTGGCTGGGACCTGGGGCCCCTGCACTCAACACCACCAGAGGGGTGGGCAAATCGCCTAAGCCACCTCTCCGGCCTGACCCCTAGACACACCCCTACCCTCACCCCACAGAAAGACCCAGCTTGCCCCCGCCCTCGGGGAGCGATCAAGGGAAGCTGTTACTTGTTTTCACCCCCTCCTGTGGCCACCGGAGCCCCAATAAAGCCTTGCCTGAATTTCTTGTCTGGCCTCTTCTCAATTTCTATTGATTGGGGAAGGGAGGGCCAAGAACCCTGGTTGGTATCAGCTGCAGCTCACAGGGCAAAGGACCCTACGGCAGGGAGCTGCACACAGAACGCTGAGGACCTGTAGAGCATTTCCTTCCAGTAGTTCAGAAACTGAGCATCTCAAGCGTTAGGACACTAGAAGAGGCTGGGAGAGACAACTGCTCCAAGAGTGTCTGTTCCCAACGTCCAGAGGAGAAACCTCACAGTTCACCAGGTTTGAGCATCGGTTTGAGTCCTGTATTAGTTTCTTAGGGCTGCTGTGACAAATGGTCACAAGCCGGGGGGCTGAAAACAAGAGAAACTTATTCTCTCTCAGCTCCGGAGGCCAGGAGTTTTCATGAAGTGCTGGCAGAGCCGTGCTCCCTCTGATGGCTCTAGGGAAGGATCCTTCCTGACCTTCCGTAGCTTTTGGTGTCGCCAGCACTTCTTGGAGTGCCTTGTCTTACGGCTGCCTCACTCCAGTTTCTCCGTCTCTCGTCACATGGCCGTCACGCCTGGGTCCGTCTCTGTTTTCTCTTCTTATAAGGACACCAGTCATTGGATTAAGGCACACCCTAATCCAGTGTGTCCTCATCTTAACTAATTATATCTGCAAAGACCCAATTTCCAAATAAGGTCACATTCTGAGGTTCTGGGTTGATATGAATTTGGGGTGGGGGAGACATTATTCAACCCCATAAAAGTACTAAGAAAAGACTTGCCTCAATAGTGGGGAAAAGTTAACTCTAGACTAACATGCTAATTTGATCCCACTTAAAGCTTAAAAGCAAGACCAAAAGGTTCAAACTATTTCTAGGTACCTCAAGCGCATCCCAGTACAAAGTTCAAGAATTTTGTTCGTAATACAAAACTATGCAACACTTACAAGGTAAAATTCGCAATATCTGGCATCTGATAGAAAATTATATTTGAAGAAATAATGTCTAAAACTTCCCCAAATTTGATGAAAACTATAAGTCATAGATCCAAGAAGTCAATGAACCCCAAACACAAAAAATGTGAATAATATTACACTAAGCTGCTAAGATCTAGTAATAAAGAGAAAAAATTTTAAACACCCAGGGGGGAAAAAGACATTATATATAAAGAACCAATATAAGAATAACTGCAAATATCAGGAAAAGAGTCTAGAAGAGCTTGCAGAAATGTCTTTAAAATACTGAAGTGAAAGGTCTGTCCACATTGCATTCTGTAACCGGTGGAATATATTTCAAAGACAAAAGCAAAATAAAGAGTTTTCAGACATAAACTCTGAAAGAATTCATCACTAGCAGACCCGCACTACAAGAAATGTTAAAATACTCCTTAAAGCAGAACTTAAAGGATGCAACTAGAGGCCCCCAAACCGAACGCCAAGCTTCTTCCCACTGTCAGCTCTACAAGGAAAGGGAATTTATTGCATTTGCTGCTATATTCCCAGCACCCACAATAGTGTCTTGAGTATAGCTGGTGCTCAAATAATTATGGAATAAGTTTCAACAATTTCTGCTCCTGTCTTTTGAGTCATAAAGCCCTTTTGCCTTCTCTGGACCCAGGATGTACCATAGAGTCACAGAAGTCTCAGAATGTCGACATTGAAAGGAATACTTCATGGCCCCTCATTTTAAAGTTAAAAAAACCCTGAGGTCCAGAGAGAAGCGCTGGGCTCAAGGTCATGTACCAAGTAGTAATGGCAGAGCTGGGACAAGACCCAGGTCCCCTCAACGTCCTAACCTCTCTCCTTCCCCCACAGTTATCAGCATCCTAACGGCTGCAGAATCTGTTTCCAGAAGGGTCTAAACCCAGGCATTGAGGATGCTTGTGAGTTTGCTCAGTACATGGCTGTTAGAGATTTCTCCTCCCTGGGACTCACCACCCAGAGCTCTTAATCCCCAACTGTAGGATTCTGTAGTCCAAAGCTCAGGCTTTGGACTAAGAGAGGGAGAAGGGGGTCATTGTCCTGGAGAAGAAAGGCTCTCAAACACACACACACACACACACACACAGAAGTTGGGGAGAAAGGCAGAAGCCAGAAAGCCATCCCAGATGTGGAAGCTGCTACCAAGCATCAACGCAGCTGCCATCAGATTGGGGGGATGAACGAAGTGGGGACAACCAGACAGGAACATGCGGGGGAAAGGGGCAGAGAGAGAGGGGAGAGAGAGGAAAAGGACCCCTCTACTTGTCCTGCCTGTTATCCACCCAAAGCCTTTGGAGGGTCAACAGACTCATAAGCCTTTGCGGGGGGGGCTGCCCCCAAATACCACTCCATGTCATGACTGTGCCTGTTATTCCACCACTAGAGATAGGCTGAGGGGGGACTTTTCCGTTTCCAGGAGTCTCCTATGAGAATGCAAACATTTCTTAGCAGGAATTAGATGCCAGAGGTTCCCAGCCCTGGGTGCACATTCAAAGCATCTGGGGAACTTTGAAAAAATACTGATGCTGCACTCTGCCCCAGACCAATTACATCAAAATTGGGGGTGGGGGGGGGAGGAGTGTCCAGGCTATAAGATTTTAAAGCTCCCCCACGCAGTTTTAATCTGAACCAGGGAAGGCTGAGAACCTGGACCATTTGACTACTTGAAATGTCAGCAGAAAGGGACGGTAGAAAACCACAGAGCCCTTTGGGCAGATGAGGGATCTGAGGCCCAGAGAGGGGCGGTGCTGCGAATCTGTGGCAGAGACCAGACTGGGAGGGTGCCCTGAGTCACTCTGTTCCCTCCGCCACCAAGGCTGTCTCTGGAAGTTCTGAGAAGGGAGTGGAGAGGCCCTGGGTGCATGAGGCATTGGTTGGCACCCAGGTGACCTGCCAGATTCACCATTTTGTCCCCAAGGCCCTGGCATGAGTGTCTTGCTGAGACCTGAATTTTTGGCAGAAGACTTCCTTCCTCTCACCCTTGCTTCCTTCCTCTTCCTTCCCATTTTTCCTAGGTGGACTTTATTCAGTGCTTGCCCTCACAGATTTTTTTCCCAGCAACCTAGAAAATCACATCCTAAAATTAGGACTTTACGTCTGAGGTGCAGAAGGACAGAGGGGGTGACCTGCCCGTGGTGACACAGCAGGCCCCTCTCAGGGCTGCTGGAGTTCCAGGAAGGGCTCTCTACCAGCACCTTCTTTTTGCTCCCTCAGCTGGGAGTAAGGACAGTGGCCCTATGGGGCTTCTCCGTCTTGTGTGACACTGGGCAGCCAGAGGATGCAAAGCAGACTGGGGTGGGCAGGGGCCCTCCGTGTCTATTGGCACAGACTTCTGCCCACACCAGCAGCCTGGATGCATCAGGGCCCCGGGGGAATGCAATTCTCTGAGTCATCTCGCGAGTCATGGGTCCCCAATTCTCCCAGGTGTCATCCCTAAAGGTATAAACCCATGGGTGGGCAGAGAATCAAGCAGATGGCCCGACCGCCCCAGTATGGAGCCCTGGGACCAACCCCATAAGAAATGCCCACAGCGTGACTCGGAGGGCGGCACGGAGGAGGTGCCCCAGCAGAAGCGAGTCGGGGACCACCGCCCGCCTATTGTGGCCACAGAAGGGGCGGAGCCGGGTTGGCCAGAGTGGCCCAGAGCGCGAGGGCTGGCGGGAGGCCAGGGCAGGGCCGTGGGCAGTGAGGAGACACTGCGCTCTCCGCAGCCCCCGGAATCCGGCTGCGCCCATCCGCGCCCTGCGAGCAGCCTCCCGCGGCGGCCGCCGGGCGCCCTCTAGTGGCAAGAAGTGCTCCCTGCCGCCCGCAGCCTGTACCGTGTGGCTGGCGGCCCAGCTCAGGGTCTTCACCCGCACCCCTGACTCCTAGCCCATCACTGTGCTGCCGTTGGCACTGCTCCTATTGGCTTTTGTGGCTGGGTTGCACTCTCTTGGACCCTACGCTGTGAAAGATTTTATCTTCATTAAATAATAACACATTTCCTTAAAAAAAATCAGAATATTTAAAAAATGAACTAGATGGGCAGAGGCAGCAGGTATCACAACAGGGAATGCTCTCACAATCCTGTAGCCAAAAGCAAAGAAAGACGACCTTTGGCCCGCCGCTGTTGCAGCCTGCATCGCAGAGGGCCACCCTGTGCCCTCATACCTGTGTGTGCCACGGCCAGGGCCATACCGTCTCCCTGGCACCAGGCTGGGTGCACGCTTGAGCCCTAGGACGTGCTCTGTGTGGCTGCCAGACAGCTGGGGCTGCCCTGGACCTACTACCCCACCTGTGTCTGCTGCAGGCCAGCCTCCCGGCCGGGGTAAGCCCAGCATCTGCCTGTACCCAGACCCTGGCCTGGTCTCTCATGGACTCTGTGCCTTTTTTCTGTTGCTGACTTCTGTCTTTATGTTTTCACTGAAAAACAAACAACAACAGAAACGCATAATTTTGAGGATAACTGTTTTTCTGGATCCTGAGAGCTCATCTTGTGAATTAGCGAACCCGAGGGTGATCTGGGGAACCCCCGACACCCTGCCTTACGGGGTGAGGACGTGGGCGATCACGCTTACTCTATGCTGTGCTGGATAGTTTTACAAAGCACCGGAAGAGAAAAAGCGCCGTCTTGTGGTCACCGAGTAAGTAGGGGACGGGCTATGAGGAAAGTACCCGGGCACTTTGGTCTCCAATAAGCTCTCAGCGGAGGAATCCACACCTGCGGTCAGAACTCCATTCATCATACTGATCAGAGATGGAGATCCCGAGTGTCCAGGGTGCGCCGTCTTATGCTACCCATGTGGTCAGACCACGTCGTGGGTTTAGAGAACAGAGAACGATGCTCCAATCCTGGTGTCAAGGCTGATTGATAGTGGGGCCCAGGTGGGGCCTGGAGGGAATGGTTGCTCCAGTTCATCCGCTCCCCACTGAGCCCGCTCCCTCCCCCCTCACACATTCAGGCACCGCCAGAACCATGGACGACCCACAGGGCTCTCTACCGTTGGCTCCCACCAGCCAGTGCTAGGCTCCTTGTATAGGAATCTCTGGAGAACTTGATAAAAGCACAGCTTCTCAGGCCCCTGTCCAGGGGGGTTCCACCAGTAAGGTTGGAACGGGGCCCAGGAATCGCAATTTTTAACAGTTCCCCAGGTGCAACAATGGGATCTACTGATAGCCCTGTCACGCCAGGGCACAAGGCTTTTCCAAACGAAGTTTTGAAATAACTCAGTTTTATGCCTACCAGAAATATTGAAAATCTTTGGTTATTTTTTAAAACCTGTAGACAACTCGGTTTAGTCCCCGTAGAAGCATTCAGGAGCAAGGCTGCACACCACCTTGTGAGCTTGTTGGAAGGACTAGGCGTCTGCACCAAGAAGGCTGTATTACCCGCCAGCTCCTTTTTTTGTTTGTTTGTTTTTTAACTTCTTTATCAGAGTATAATTGCTCTACAATGGTGTGTTAGTTTCTGCTGTATAACAAAGTGAATCAGCTATACATATACATATATTCCCATATCCCTTCCCCCTTGCGTCTCCCTCCCACCCTCCCTATCCCAGCCCTCTAGCTGGTCACAAAGCACCAAGTTGATCTCCCTGTGCTATGCGGCTGCTTCCCACTAGCTATCTATTTTATATAGTGTGTATATGTCCATGCCACTCTCTCACTTCGTCCCAGCTTACCCTTCCCCCTCCCTTTGTCCTCAAGTCCATTCTCTACTTCTGCGTCTTTATTCCTGTCCTGCCCCTAGATTCATTAGAACCATTTTTTTTTAATTTAGATTCCATATATATGCGTTAGCATATGGTATTTGTTTTTCTCTTTCTGACTTACTTCACTCTGTATGACAGACTCTAGGTCCATCCACCTCACTACAAATAACTCAATTTCGTTTCTTTTTATGGCTGAGTAATATTCCATCATATATATGTGCCACATCTTCTTTATCCATTCATCTGTCGATGGACACTTAGGTTGCTCCCATGTCCTGGCTATTGTAAATAGTGCTGCAATGAACATTGGGGTACATGTCTCTTTTTGAATTATGGTTTTCTCAGGGTATATGCCCAGTAGTGGGATTGCCGGGTCATATGGTAGTTCTGTTTTTACTTCTTTAAGGAACCTGCATACTGTTCTCCATAGTGGCTGTATCAATTTACATTCCCACCAACAGTGCAAGAGGGTTCCCTTTTCTCCACACCCTCTCCAGCATTTGTTGTTTGTAGATTTTTTGATGATGGCCATTCTGACTGGTGTGTGGTGATACCTCATGGTAGCTTTGATTTGCATTCCTCTAATGATTAGTGATGTTGAGCATCCTTTCAGTCTGTATATCTTCTTTGGAGAAATGTCTATTTAGGTCTTCTCCCCATTTTTGGATTGGGCTGTTTGTTTTTTTGACATTGAGCTGCATGAGCTGCTTATATATTTTGGAGATTAATCCTTTGTCAGTTGCTTCGTTTGCAAATATTTTCTCCCATTCTGAGGGTGGTGTTTTCCTCTTGTTTATGGTTTCCTTTGCTGTGCAAAAGACTTTAAGTTTCATTAGGTCCCATTTGTTTATTTTTATTTCTGTTTCTCTAGGAGGTGGGTCAAAAAGGATCTTGCTGTGATTTATGTCATAGAGTGTTCTGCCTATGTTTTCCTCTAAGAGTTTTACAGTGTCTGGCCTTACATTTAGGTCTTTAATCCATTTTGAGTTTATTTTTGTGTATGGTGTTAGGAAGTGTTCTAATTTCATTCCTTTACATGCAGCTGTCCAGTTTTCCCAGCACCACTTATTGAAGAAGCTGTCTTTTCTCCATTGTATATTCTTGCCTCCTTTATCAAAGCCAACGTAGTTCTCAATGGTGAAAAACTGAAACCATTTCCTCTAAGATCAGGAACAAGACAAGGTTGCCCACTCTTACCACGATTATTCAATATAGTTTTGGAAGTTTTAGCCACAGCAATCAAAGAAGAAAAAGAAATAAAAGGAATCCAAATTGGAAAAGAAGAAGTATAACTGTCACTTTTGGAGGTGACATGATACAAACGTGTGGGGCAAATTACACCTTCAGAGCCAGCCAGATAGAAGCCTTAAAGCAGCAGCTCTTAACTTTTTGGCAATTTGATATTTTGAGAATTTAATGAAAACTTTGAACTCTTTCTTCCCCCCCAAATGGACACACATGAAAAATTGTGTTTCACCAGGGCTCACATTTTCTTAGATAATAAACCACTGTATTTTCATTTCCAATAACCCCTAATTCTTGGTTGTTCTGGTCTCTCCTTCAATTATTAAATAAGATGGGTCATTGCTTCAAAGAGAAGTTAGTGCATCCCGGGACAAATGCGTCCTTGTTTAGTTCTGTATTTCAAATTACACTTTTCTGGGTCAATAGGAAGCTCACAGTTGTAGACTTTTTTTTTTTTTTTTGCGGTACGCGGGTCTCTCACTGTTGTGGCCTCTCCCATTGCGGAGCACAGGCTCCGGACGCGCAGGCTCAGTGGCCATGGCTCACGGGCCCAGCCGCTCCGTGGCATGCGGGATCCTCCCAGACCGGGGCACGAACCCACGTCCCCTGCATCGGCAGGCGGACTCTCAACCACTGTGCACCAGGGAAGCCCGCAGTTGTAGGCTTTGTTGACAGAGAAAAGGATTTCTAGGCTCCGATAGCCACACTTTACAGAGGAAGGGCAAAGCTGGGTGGTCTGAATTTAGACTTTCATGTGGCTTCCAGTACAGGGAAGTCCTGCTCCCCAGGAGGGAGGGCGGCCCCCTTCCCCTTTCAATTACAAAGTTGTGCCGGGGAGATTTGGAGATGGAGGAAAAATGGAAAGAAACCAAAGAAGACAGGGTTTTGGAATTTCGTGGGGAAACAGACTGCCCACAGGGTGCCCTGGACCAACATGTGGCCAGAGCACTGTGGCAATTGCACCCAGCCCAGCGAGGGAGGTGCGGCTTCTTCCCCATGGCCTGGGTGGGGCCCCTGGGAAGTCCAGAAATCTCTGCAGGCAACACTGTAAGGACCTGCAATTAGTGAAGTGACCAGTGGTGCAGAATAAGCTTGGAGGCAGGATAAGGTGGCCACGGAGCATAGTACCCTTGTGCCCTGAAGATGCTCCTGGTTATCAGAGGTGGATGGCTCGCGGAGACCATCCGTGAGGTCAGCAGTGGTCCTGAGGCATGCACAAGAAAAGAGAGGTCAGGGGCCTAGAGTCAGGAAGAGCCCTGTCTGAAGTTTAGTCCAGCCAAGAGGACCAGGAAGGCAGGCTAGGTCAGCATTTTCTAGCCCCTGAGTTCAGCTCCCAGAGGCTCCTCTGAGAATTGTGACATTTCCTGTCTTGTCCACTAGATGGCAGTGCTGCAGTGCTCCTTCACCTTTAAGAGGGAGGGTCTCACATCCAGGCAGGATCCCTGAAGGCAAGAAGGGTTTCCAGAACATCTTTCAGTGTCTCCCTGAGGTTTACTCTACTCTATGATGTCCCTGGTGCCTCAGATTCCACATCTTAGAGCTGTTCTAGAGCTTGTCCGCCTGTCCTACCAGCAATTTAATGAGGATCAGGGTTCTCCTGCCTATGTCCTCCGGTGAGATGTGGACAGAGTAACTGGCTGGGCCCCTCATGGGCCCTGGAGTCCTCGTGACCTTGGGACTCTGATTGTAGCCACAAGAGTGGATCCTTGCTCTGTGGCCCAAATATTGATCTGTTGTGTCTGAGGGAAGCGATCACAGATGTGGACATTGTGCAGCTGGATAACCCACCGCTTCCCTGCACTTTCTGGAAAGTTAACTACCGCTTTGCCTTGGGGGAGAATTATGGCAGGTCATTAGCTGAAGTACCTAAAGCCAGCTGCTTTGTAATATCCCGCACTCATGGAGGGTTGTCTCTAGCTCTCTTGCAGGGAGGATCTAGCTAGAAGGAATCTCTGAGGGCTTGGAAGAAGATGAGGAAGATTCTTTTGCCCAGACTTTAAGTACTGGCGACCCTCTTCCTGACTCATAGATACACCCCTGGTGTCCTCAGCTGATGAGCCCCTACATGGAAGCTTTAGAAAGACCCCACCAAAGAGAACCCGGTCCCTGACGAAGTATCTAAAGAGGGACTTCAGGGCCTGGGTCAGGGGTCCAAGGCTGGAGCTGGTTAGCTGTGATTCTCCTCAAACATACAAGGACTCTGGACCAACTGTGCACCCAGAACACAACTCCTTTCCCCAGGGACAAGCTCTCCACATGAGGATGGAGGCTTTTGTCTCATCGTGGTTTCTCTAAGAAACAGACACTGAGACAAAGATTCAAGTGCAGGTCGTTTTTTTTGGGGAAATGCAGGAAACCAGGAAGGCAGCCGATAAAGCCAGCTACCACCATGGGTGACTGGAGTTTAATCCCGTGGGGGAGATTCAAGGAAATGGCATGGATGGCTCCCCCAGATTCTCAGAATTTGCCCACTCAAGGAGTGAGGAAGCTGGATACTTACACACAATTGTATGAGGCATTGTTTGGCGGCTGTCAGAGGCCCCCCCCCAGGCAAAGAGATGCTGGCATTGGGAAGTCAGCGGGAGCTCAGTAATGCTAAAGGCCTGAGGGATGGATATAGGTGGCCACCAACAGCATCCCTTACCCTCACAACCTTCCTTTGCCTGCTGGGAAAGCCTGATGGGAGTCTATACCACGTCCCATGGGTCCAAGAGGAGAACCAAAGTGTTTCCTATCTATAGTTTAAATGGGGCTATGAGACAAATGCTCAATCTGAGGTCAAACTAGAGAAACGTGCTGAACAACAGTCATCAAAGTAGGTGACGTAAGCAAGCCTCTTTGGCCCAGTGTGTGGCAAAGTGGCATTCAGAACCGAGAAGGCTGGGAGCGAAGAGGAACGGAGAGAGTCCGTTACCAGAACAAATTCTAGGCTGAGATCCTCTGCAGAGGCTGAGAGACGCCCTTCTGACCTGCATCCTTCAGGGACCTGGAGCTGGAGGCTGGCTCTGATGACCCGGGAAATCAGCATTCTGCTGGGATATTGTCGGGTTGTCTGGGCTGGTGATGGAGTCTGGGGTGGAAAGATGGAATGACATAAAGGCTTCTGCATGGTGTTGGCACATAAGACATTTTGGCCATCTTTTTTTTTTCCTAAAGTGTGTACTGTTACTATTATGATTAGTGATGAGGGAGTCCATCCATTGAATTGCTGCGTGCCTTTAACTCGCTTGGGAGCTTTGGCTCCTAGAAACCTGTGTGGTATCAGGTGGTGCCTTGGTACAATGAGATTGGGACAAGACCTCTATCTCTGCAGCTTCCTAAGCTCAGGTCCATGGACTCCGAAGGGCTCCATGTGTAGGATTCAGGGAGTCTGTGAACTTGGATGAGAAAAGAATGATGCCCTTGGTTTTTTTTACCTCTAAGTGAAATTTAGCATTTCCTTTAATGATGAAAGGAGATAACAAACCACAATTGATGAAAAGTACCTGTACCTTTGTCACCAATAAAAATCACAGTTTCATGTCAAATTAGTTGTTGCAGAAATCTTACAATAACATCTATAACCATACAACTTCATATGTTACAGTGATAAGATATCACATCTTATTTAATGTATTAATAAAATGGTATATATATTTCTATATCATACATTTGTGTATTTCTATATAAGTGGGTTTCTTGGTAATCCTATGTACTTTATTTTACACATTTCTAAAACTTTATTCTAAGAAGGGGTCTGTAAGCTTCCACAGACTGCCGAAAGGGTCCGTGGCGTGGAAAATGTTAAAACCCCCTGGCAGGCCCTCAAATGTCAGAAGGTACAAGGTCAACCCAGGCTGGTACCACCTGTCAGACCAGAGGCCAGAGAACACGGGGAAGGTCCCAGACTGTGCTGGTCTCCTCTTCCCCGCCCCCTGGCGAATCACTGGAGGGGCACAACCTTCCCTGGTTTTCTTTTAACTCATTTCAGAGGAAAGGAGCAGCGGAAATCAGTCTGGCGCCGGCAGGAGGTGCAGCCGCATCGCTCAGAGCCGCCTACGGGAGGCGGTGCATCTACGGAGCCCCGGACCGCATCTCTTCACACCTCCAACCACCAACTCCCCGCCTCCCACGCGGCACACGGCGCCACAGTCCTTGGCAGCCACTCCACACACCCGGGCCAGACCGAGCCACGGGCAACCTGGGCCGGCTTAACGATTCGCTGTCCTTTCAGACCCCACCATTCTCTGTCCTTTCAACAGGTATGGGGGACGCAGGGTCCCTGCCGCTGAGGAACGGAACTCAAATTGCCACCAGGGGGCGCTGGGTATGCAGGTGCGAGGAGAGCCCACCTGCATTTCTCCTTCCTAAAAAGATGGGCCTTGAAAGAAAGATCGGAGGTGACCAGCCTGCTCTCCACTCCCTGGTTTTTTTCTCTCTCTGCCTGTCCATCCCACTCTGCTTATCTTGCGCTTTCTCTGACGTCTCTTTCTTTTTTTTTCTTCTTTTCTTTGTCACCTTTCTGTCTGAATGTCTCTCTCGTTGCTATTTCTAACACTGTTTATTTCTTCCTGTCATCTGTGCTTGTTTCCTCTCTTTATATATGTCTCTTTCTGCCTCTCTCCTTCCGTCTCCCTCCCTCCCTCTGTCAGTCACACACACACACCCTCATGATTCCCTCCTAAGGCTGCAGGCAGCTCTTTGGGGCTGGGAGCCAACCCTCCAGCTCAGGAAAGCAGGGACTGTGTAGAGGGACTGTGGTGGGTGAGCAGCCTCTCTTTTTCAGGCTCCTAGGCGAGTGATTTCTATTTCCTGTTTCTGGGCAGCCTCAGTGCTGGGTAGGATGCACCTGAAGCCCAGATGGAGGTGTGGGAAGACAAACACAGGTGCTGGCCCTACACAGCTGGTTCTCTCTCTACCACTGATGACCTGTGTAACCCTGGACAAGCTGACACCATCAGACACCCAGTGCCTGAGATGATTGGATAAGACAATGCTTATGTTTTTTTATTTTTTAATGGAAGTATATGATTTACAGTGTTGTGTTAATTTCTGCTATACAGCAAAGTGAGTCAGTTATACACATATATACATTCTTTTTTATATTCCATTTTGGTTTCCCAGGATACTGAATATAGTTCCCTGTGTTATACAGTAGGACCTTGTTGTTTATCCCTTCTGTATGTAGTAGTTTGCATCTGTTAATCCCAAACTCCCAATCCACCCCTCTCCCCGCCCAGCAACCACAAGTCTGTTCTCTATGTCTGTGAGTCTGCTTCTGTTCCATAGATAAGTTCATTTGTGTCATATTTTAGGTTCCACATACAAGTGATATCATATGGCATTTGTCTTTCTCTTTCTGATTTCACTTAGTATGATAATCTCTAGGCTGGATGGTGGGATTCTTGATGTTATTTTCCTCTTGTTATTACTTACCTCTATTATTTAATTTTTCTCTAATCAACCTTCAATTCATTTGTAACTTACCCCCCCAATTTTTGCTCCTGTTTGTGTTGGACTATTTTCCTAGCCTGCTGAGGGCTCTTTGAACCATTTCAGACAGATCCTGCCATTCCTTTTTCACCTTAAAGTACATATGTGTTGCCACTTCAAGCTGACCAGAGGGAAACAGAAGTCTGGGCAGGAGGCAGAGCCTAAGGCAGCGCTGGCCGTTGGGAGTCAGCGGCCGCCTCCCAGGGACCAAGATGCTCCCAGGGCCTGGGGACGTGTGAAATGAAGTTGGTGACTCTCTGCTCCGCCATCACGCAAGCATCCGTGGCAGAGAACCTAGGCATAGTCGTGTAACTGCTTAGCCAGCCTCCTCCTGTCTCATCCGAGGCTTTTATGTTAGAACAGAGGGCTTGGAGCAAAGCTGCTGGACAGGTAGTGTTGCCTAATGATTATGAACAAGTGCCCTTGAGTGAGTCTGAATCGCAAACCTGCCCCTTACAGACTCCGGGACATTGCGACATGTTCTAACTCTCTGAGCCCCGGTGTTCTCACCTATAAAGGGAATAAGAGCACTGGCCGGGAGGTCGTTGGGAAAATTAAGAGAGAGGGTGCTTGTAGAAGCCTTTGCCTGTGACCTGCACACAGCATGTGCTCACATAAAGGTGGCTGTTATAACTATGGTGAGAATGACACTTTTGTGCCCCCCTCCCCGGCACAGGCTGGTCCTGTCCTGCCAAGCAAATCCTCCCCACGACCCGCATCAGCAGTTAGCACCAGCCTGATGAGGAAACTGGCCCACCAACCATGGAGATCCAGGGGAAGCAGTAGAAATGAAAAATAGCAAAACAAAACCAAAACACAAAACCTCGCTGTGTTTGAGAGAAACACTTGCCCGCACTCAGCCTCGCCAATATCTAGGTGCCAGTGGGAAACTTCCTCACCCTTCTGGAGAGTTCTTTTGGGGTAAGAAAGGTCTTTAAACAGCAGATAACTCAAAACCCAAAAATTTAAGACCAAAAACAAAACCGAAGAACAACAACACACTTCCCACTACAACGACCCAAAGCACAGACTATTTCCTCCACAGAGATGGCAGGTTTCTTCCACTGAGCTGTCATCAAGCATGTTTATCTCACAGCTGTCAAGAGCTGGACTCTGTCTAATATGACGCCTCTGGGAGACTGTCACATGCACTGGGAGAGCCCAGGAGAGCAGAGGCTCTCCATCAGGGTCAGGGTCAGGGTCAGGGTCAGGGTCAGGGTCAGGCTGTGGACCACCTGAGCACAGGGTGGATGAGAAGCAGGAGTTTCTGGCCTCTTCTGTCCCGGGCTCCTGCAGAGAGCTGATTTCCCCTGTGCCCTGCGTGCTCCGAGCCTAGCGCCGTGCTGGTTACTGACCAGAACCTCACAGAAATGCTCCAGAAAGAAACACACGTTCTCTCCAGGAGCCAGAGCAGCAATTCCACCTTCAAAAAGAATTCTAGAAAGAGTCCCAAGACAGACTTAGAACCTCACTAATTTGGACAAATTTGTGGTGGGTTAGGGTTGGGCTTCTGGGGACAAAGGGACTCTGAATTCTAAAACAGTGGAAAGGAAATGCATTCTCAGTGCACATGGGAACCAGAACTTTCCTCTGATTTCCGCGTTGGCACTAGGTGGGTGACACTCTTCAAAGAACATCTAAGATGTGGGTATAAATAGCAGAGTGGTGGGATGCATGTCCAAGGGGGTCTCGGAGGCACTCTGCAACCGTGCAGTGAAATAATCTTCATTTTCTAAGCTTTGGTCATAGGAGCAAATGTCCAGGCAAACATTTACTCAAGCATCTGAAATACTGAATTAGAGAGGTTGGGACTTGGAATGATGCAGAGAAATTCGGAGACATGAATTTGGGCACCAGAAACTTGGTTTGGTGACTTGGGCCAGGACGGGGAGCTTTCGTTCTTCTTTGTGTGTTTTCAAGGGCAAAAAAGTCTGGGGAAAGTTTTAAGCAGAGCAGCCTGTACATTCTTTTTTTTTTTTTTTTTTTTTTGAGGGGTGGGTATAGTTGCTTTACAACTTTGTGCTAGTTTCTGCTGTACAGCTAAGTGTATCAGCTATATATATACATATATCCCCTCCCCCTTGGACCTCCCTCCCATATGTCAATTCCAATCTCCCAGTTCATCCCACCCCGCTTCCCCCACTGTGTCCACATGTCCGTTCTCTACATCTGCGTCTCTGTTCCTGTCCTGCAAATAGGTTCATCTGTACCATTTTTCTAGATTCCACATATACGCGTCAATATACGATATTTGTTTTTCCTCTTTCTGACTTCCTTCCCTCTGTATGACAGACTCTAGGTCCATCCACGTCTCTACCAATGACCCAGTTTCGTTCCTTTTCATGGCTGAGTAATTGTATATATGGAGCCTGTACATTCTTGTGTGTTATCTGCATGGCTGGATTATAAACCTGCCTTATAACTAACCAAGGGCGGTGCCCCAGGCCTCTAGAAATTTCAGCATCTGAATTTGCCGATGCACAAACCTTGCCCAGTGCCTGTTGGATGTGACCGTTGAAAGCTCTGCTTTTCCTGCTGTTCAAAGCCGGATCCCACACTGGATGCAAAAGCCCAGACTCCCGGGGCTGAGGGAGGGTTCCTAATGTTAGCTACCCATGAACTACGTATTTGGTGAAAAGATTAGTCCAGCTGAAACTGACGAAGTTCACCAAGAATCTCTCAGCCTCACTCTGACCAATTTGTGCCATGAAGTGCTTCCTTTAGGTGAAAGGTGAAAATTCTCCACTTAACAAGGAAAGAAAAAAATCATATGTTGAGGTTACTAAGATCTGCAGTGAGAACGAATCTTCTATCTGTGAAACCGTGAGGAAGGAAAAAGAAATCCGAGCTAGATTTGCTGCCGCACGTCAAACTGCAGAAGTTACGGCCACAGCGTGTGACAAGTGCTTAGTTAAGATGGAAAGGGCATTAAATTTGTACAATAAGAAATACTGAGAGAGAGAGAGAGAGAGACCACATTCACACAACTTTTATTACAGTGTATTGTTCTACGTTATCATTATTGTTGTTGATCTCTTACTGTGCCTAATTTATGAATTACACTTCGTCATAGCTATGTATGTATAGGAAAAACAGTATATATAGGGCTTGGTACTATTGTAGTTTCAGGCATCCACTAGGGGTCTGGGGACATATCCCCGTGGATAAGTGGGTACCGCAGAGCACCCTAGCCTGTGGCAAATGGATCGTGGCTGCCTAGCCAAGACAGTGAACCATTTCACTAGGCGGCAAAGATGAATTCTGTCCATGATAAAGCTGTCGTCAAGGGAACATAGGTTGCTTCTCTCTGTTACAACCAGCAGCATTAAAGCTTCACGGAGGGGCCCTGACTTAAGGTGCAAGGTAGTTTTTTTTTTTTTTTTTTTTGCGGTACGCGGGCCTCTCACTGTTGTGGCCTCTCCCGTTGCGGAGCACAGGCTCTGGACGCGCAGGCTCAGCGGCCATGGCTCATGGGCCCAGCTGCTCCGCGGCATGTGGGATCTTCCCGAACCGGGACACGAACCCGCGTCCCCTGCATCGGCAAGCGGACTCTCAACCACTGCGCCACCAGGGAAGCCCGAGTGCAAGGTAGATTTTAACAAGCAGTTAATCTTGTTTTCAGAGTTCCAGAGGGCCGGACAGTGGGAAGAATTTACTGATATTCAGACCTTATTTGGTTCACTGTCAGAAAGAGGGTTTCTGCCCTAGAACTAGCTGTCTCTAGAGTTTATCAAGCCGATAGTGGACTGGTGGATGGGCATCCAGTGGGAGAGCGGATTAGATGGTATTTTGACCCTGGAGTAACAGGAACCCCCGACCATTTATTAAGGATGATGATCGCTGGCGAGCCGGACAGTTTCCAGGGTCCCAGAACAAGCGGCAGCATCAGTGATGCCTGTCTGGCTTTCTCACTCCCTCATTTGGGCTTTTCGTGTTTGGACAGTGTTGGGGGCCCACATCATTAAGCAGCAGAAGAAGTGAAGCTGGGAGCCACACTTGCAAGAGCTACCCACTGGCTGGAGCCTCTTTGGGGAAAGAACACTGGAATCTGCTAACACGCCAAGAACCCCATTTACACCGATAGGCAAAGACCCCATCTCATGACTGCCCCGGCTCCAGGGGTGGGGAGGCCCAGTATATTGTTTCTGTTTTCTTTATTCAGATATAAGCTTTAAAGGGTAAATACCATGGTACTCGTCATTCATCATGGTGCCTTGCAATTGCTCAATATGTTTTAGGTCCTCCTTCTTTTGTTCCCTCCCTCCCTCCCTCCACTTCTCTCCCTTCCTTCCTTCCTTCCATCCTTCCTTCCTTCCTTCCTTCCAGGAAGTCTTAAAAAGCAAACCACAGAATAGGTGTCCAAATATATTTGCTGAACTGGACTGAAGTAAACCTCTGGAGTTCGGGGCCCGCCACCTGTCTCTATATGTAGGTCCTGGAAACTTGCCTAAGTGAGAAAGCAGAGTAGCCGAGAGACCCAGGGATTTGTGCTTCGGGTGAGAGGAAGGGGCAGCTGATTAGGAGCTGGGGATCTGCCAGCCCACCTGCTCCTCTGGAGCTCAACTCCAAACAAGAGGCTGGCACACTGGCAATGAGTGGGGATTGTAACCTGCTTCTGGCCCCTTGGCCTTTCCAGGCTTCGTGGACCACCTGGTTCCGTGTGCAGGCTCCGAGCTCCTCCCCGGTCCATCCCTGGGCTTCTGACACTCAGTTCTTCTCAGAGCAGCCCTTGAAAGCAAAGTGGAAGGAGGGGAGATTGCATACAAATCAGGGACGACCGATCACCGGACAGCCCAGGGGTGTGCGGGTCACCGGCTCTGCCCAGGCCTGACTTCTGCCCTTTGTGAAACAGGGATCCTTTCTGAGAATAGTGGAAGAAATAGCAGATGAAAAACACGTGGCTTCAGAAACCCAAGTCAGAGGGTTTGGAGTCGTGGCTTACGATGACGACGTCTGGCCCGAACTCACCTTTCTCTGTCCTTTCGGTTTCTTCTTCTGTAGCCCCCAGAATCAGTATAAAGAACACATTCGAGAAATAAAACATTCAAAGGCGTCAGCTTGGATGGCTTGGACATCGATCGGGAATACCATCTGTGATTTTTTTTTTTTTGCCTTATGAATCGAGGGGGAAAAAATGAAAGAGAAGGAAACGGCCACCAGACAGGAGAGTGGGAAGCGCCTATGCGACGGGACCGCATGGATGGAGGGAGATGCACAAAGGTTGTCAGAACTCAAGGCCGATGCCTGGAGCCTGCTGCCTGAGCTATGCAGAGGGATGGGTCTCTGGAACTTCTCTGGAACTTCCAAATTCCCCTGAAGCTCTGAGACCCTAGGCTTCCCCAGGGCCCTGCTCGTCCTTTCTCTCCTCCCTCTCTGGCTACAGTTAATTCTTCTTCTGTGCTTTGGCCGCTGGCCTGCCACCCCCAAGCCTTTAGGTCGCCTGGGATGCTGTGTGGCAATGAGGATGCCGACCCAGATGCTGGCCTCAGGCTCTGGCCTTTGGGAGGAACCAGTGCTGATATGAACAGACAGCCCAGGCTTCCTGGATGCTGGAAGCAAGGGCCAGAGCCAGGATTTGCAGCACACATGCTGTGCCGGGAGGCTGAGAGGCCCCCATGGCCCTAAACCAGCACCCTCATCCCCATCACGTAAACAGGCAAACCCAAACATCCTGCCTGCTGCCTTGTGGCCCTGAAGAAAAGCAACACTTCTCTCTTGAAAACTCCAGGGCTCTTCCTGCTGTGCGTCTGCTAGGGGTGCAGCCTTAGGAATAGAAACGAGCCCAAAGTGCAGTGAACAAGTCAGAGGGTGGGGCTCCAGCTCCATCGGGGGGACTCAGAGCAGGTCTTGCGGCTTCTCTGGTCCGAGGCCATTTCGGCCCATTTCCCAGAGGATGAAGGATCCCACAGGGGCCCACTGAGTACCCCAGGGGGATTTGGGCTCAAAGCCTCAGCTAACGGTAAAATGGAGTATTTGTCTTCTTTGAGCTTCTACCTTCAGAACCGCACAGGAGGAGAATGGCTCAGTCTGGGCAGGACCGCTCCTCAAAGCACCGCCTTGGAATGCTGCCCAAGGCCCCCTTGACCCCGCGGGGGACCGGCAGACCCTTGGCTCTTTTGGCTTAATAGTTACCCCGAGGATCTGATGTTTCAGTTTGATGACCCCTCCTCACCAAACAGCAGAATTTTCCATCTGTGCTCATGGACCCTGATTCTCAAAGAGCCCCCCCAAACAGCAGCTGACACGCATGTCTGTGGGTTGGGTTACGCCGAACGAGCCGGATCTTCTTGGCTTCCTGGGAGGGAAGAGACTTGGGGCTGTCAATGCCCAGGGGACTTCAGCCCATTTCCTTCCAGGCTCATTTCCAGGGCAGAAGGCCTGCCGTCTTTTTGGATTTCGCTTCTCCATGAATAGAAGGGGCAGCTGCTTCCACTATGGGCTCTCTGGTCTCGAGAGATAGGAGTGGCGGCCGGCAGCACGAAGAGGCGGGTCAGGACGCTTGGCCAGGTCACCCACGGCCCTTCTCTGCGTCACAGCTTTCTGCACCCACCTGACCCTTCTAATCTGGGGTCAACAGGGGGTTAGCAAGCAGGTGTCCAACGTCAAGTTCTGTCCTGCTTTGGGGGGAGGCGAGAGCAAGGGCAGGCTGGCCGTGTCCCCACCCCACGAATGAACGCTCTTTGCCTTTAATAAACCAGAAGCCCTTGCCACGTCCCAGGAAGTGCTTCCTGGCCCAGGCTCTGGAAGAATCGAAAAGCCAAAAAGGCTGAGCTGGGAAGTGCTCACATGTATTTATTTCACAAAGGGGGGAAGGATCACCAGTAAGATGCCACCACATGAGACACTGTGAACCCCAAACTGGGCAGGTGTGGGGTTTGGTTCTGGGCAGGGCTTGGCCGGACAGCATGAGGGAGACAGATGGGAACTGGCAGAAGGGCAGCCTTCCATCTGGGGTGCCAGCCCTGTCACATCCTGCTGGCCAACCCGCCCCCACAAGCTTCTCAGCATCCTTGATCTGACCTGGGCTGGCAGTAAGGCAGCAAGTCCAAGGCCACGCCTCTGCGTCTGCCCTACCGTGCACTCGGACGCACACGCCCAGACACACGCGCCATGCACGCACGCACAGGCGGCAGCACACTCGCCCCACCAGGCACACACCCTCATACGCATGCACACTCGTCCATATATTAACTCTGATTTATAAGTGCACCCTAACCAGAGGGCAATCAGAAAGAAGTTATTACTCTTCAGAGGGGACTCGACTGCCTTCTTCCCTGTCAGCTGGCCGAGCACAGGGAGACACGAGAGCATCCTCCAGGGTCCTGGCCCCCTATGCTGTGCTGACGTCAGTCCTTAAGCTCCAGATGGGGGCTGACTGCTGTCCCCGCTGCGGTAGCCACTGTGAGGCCGGGCTCCCCGGCGCCTGGGCAGGCAGAGCAGAATGGGCCCGGCTCCAGCCTGGGGGCCCTCACAGCTGAGACCGCCGCACGTGCTCTCTGCCTCCCTGCTGACGACAGACATGGAAGAGCTGGTCCAGGCACATAGGATCCTAGTGCCCAGGTGACCGTGGAAGCATCAGCTCCTTCCAGGTCATCTCGGGGGTGGAGTCCAGAAAAGTCCAAGGCCACCTGCTGGAAAGGTTTGGGGGCTGGCCATCTTGGGCTGTGAACAGGTGTCTGGGCAGAAGCAACCCGGGGGACACTGGGTCTCAGGGCCTCGCTGCCTCCTTAGAGGAGGGGGAGCGAGGCTGTGGCCCAGCACCCCCCCCGCCACTTCGTTGAGGGCTCAGGTGGAATTCAGAAGCTGCTGCTGCTGCTACGAGAGATGAGAAAAAGGAGGGGCCCCCGCCTGTCCCAGTCCTGCAAGTGGATGGGAAGAAGCACAGGAGGAGATGCGATGTGTCACTCCACAGTACCAGGTCCGTATCCGGGCTGCAGAATACACGGCTCCTGTGCTCCCAGCGAAGGGTCAGGGAGCTCTGCCAGGGCGCACGAGCCTCAGGCAGCTGGACGCCTGATGGAGGGGCAGTGCCTCCATCTGGGCCCCAGGCTGCCCTGGAGAAGCCCCGGGAGGCCCACTGAGCACCTGCCGACTCCTCGCTGTTTCTCTCCCAGCGTGGCTGGTCCAGAGGACGCAGACCCTGTCCCGAGGGCCAGGTTCCGAGGGCCCCAGCTCCTTCCACTACTTGATGAAGTTCTTAATCGTCCACCTCTGTCCCGTGCAGCTGCGGAGGATGAGGTCGATGCCAGCCAGGCCTCGGTTCTCCACCTCCAGGCAGCGCCCTGTGCCCTTGTTCATGACGGCGCCATTCTGGGAGCACGTGGGGGTGAGAGGGAGAAGAGACAGCCAGAGAAGGAGACAGAGAGATGGAGACGGAAAGACAGAGACGGAGACGGGAACAGAGAGACAGAGAGACAGGAACAAAGAACCAGAGAGAGACAGAGACAAGGATGGAGAGACAGACAGAGAGACAGAGACAGACAGAGAAAGATATAGAGAATGAGAGACAGACAGAAACAGAGAGATAGAAACAGAGAGAGACAGATACGAAGAGACAGGGAGAGACAAAGATACAGAGACAGGGAGGGGGGAGGGAGGGACAGGGAGAGGGAGAGAGAGAGAGATTTAACCACCATAGTGCCCGGCACATGGCCCCTCTTGGGGAACAATCCCACCAAAATTCTGTGCACAGGAGGGAGGGATCTTTGGGCCTTTGGACCTTCTCTGGAAACCCTAAAGTCAGAAAATAAATAAGCTTCACCGAGTCTGAGTGGCTGAACCAGGTGAAAGCATTGGTAGGGGATGGTGTCAGGATGGGGGACTGCCCTGGATAGTCTCAAGCTGACTTTCTCCATCTCTCTGGCATTTAGAAGATTCCGGAGAAATCACCCCAAACTCCCTCTCGAGATGTATCAGAGCCCAGCCCAGCCTGGCGCTGCTGCAGGGATCCTGAAGGCTGTGTCACAGGGAAAGGCCCCAGTGATTCCGCCTGAACCTGTGCAGCAGGTCACATGCCTTAAGCCGGGAGACCGTGGGTTGCCCTTTGCTGGCTGCCCTTCCCGGGGGCGCTCACGGCACCCTCCCGTGCTCTGGGCTGCCAGGCCTGTCCGTGGAGCACTTACCTGGATGAAGTTCCAGCGCTTGTACAGGCTGCTCTTGACCTTGTCGCAGTCCAGGAGCTGGGGCAGACGACTCT
Source organism: Delphinus delphis (assembly GCF_949987515.2). Lineage (NCBI taxonomy): Eukaryota > Metazoa > Chordata > Mammalia > Artiodactyla > Delphinidae > Delphinus > Delphinus delphis. Next base: position 74,469,783 of record NC_082697.1, read on the forward strand.
TGGAGTTGTCCACCAGGCAGCGGGTGTCAGGGAGGAGCGTGGTGGTCCCCAGGGCTCCCAGGTGCAGGAAGCCCTCCTTGGTGTAGCGGGCCAGCTGGGGAGAGAGCAGAGCGGCAGGGCCACGGGAGGTAGAGGTGAGGCCACGAGGGACACATGGGTCACCCAGGACTTTGTCCATGCTGCAGTCCCGGCCACCTTCACAGGCCTGTCACACACACCCCCAACTCACAGGGGCACCCCGTCCAGGAAGCCCACGGCTTGCTAAGCCTGCATACAGATTCCCTGGACCACTCCCTGATTTCCTTCTAAGCATGTCCTCGGTCAGTGTTTCAGGAGTCTGGCCTTCTGTTCAACAACGCAGGGAGCAGGAATAAGTGAAAAAGCGGGACATCCGATTTCTAAAGCTTGGCTCTGCTTCCAGCTGGCTGGGCCACCTTGAACAAGTCAATTAACCTCTCTGAGTGTCCATTTCCTCCTCATTTGTAAACCGGGATTAATTAAATCTACCCTGCTGCAAAAGGGCCCAAAGAGTCAGTTCACCGAAGAAGCAACAGGCATATGAAAAAGCATTCAACCTCCTAGGTATTAAAATAAATCAAAACAATGAGAGACCACGTTTTAAAAAAAGAGATTATTTGTGTTTTGTCAAGGTGAGCCTAAGATGGGCTGGAGGGAGGGTAAATTACTACAACCTTTCAAAAAGGAATTGCAAAATATAAGCAGTGTGCTTTTAAAATGTTTCTCTCCTTTGACCCAATAAATCTACTTTAAAAAATCTTGGGAGGGCTTCCCTGGTGGCGCAGTGGTTGGGAGTCCGCCTGCCGATGCAGGGGACGCGGGTTCGTGCCCCGGTCCGGGAAGATCCCACATGCCGCAGAGTGGCTGGGCCCGTGAGCCATGGCCGCTGAGCCTGTGCGTCCGGAGCCTGTGCTCCGCAACGGGAGAGGCCACAACAGTGAGAGGCCCGCGTACTGCAACAACAACAACAACAACAACAAAATCTTGGGAATTCCCTGGTGGCCCTGTGGTTAGGACTCCACACTTTCACTGCTGAGAGTGCAGGTTCAGTCCCTGGTGGAGGAACTAAGATCCCTTCGTAAGCCATGAGGTGCGGTCAAAGAAAAGAAAAATGAAAAAAAAAAATCTATCCCAAGAAAATAATTAGAACTGTGAACAAAAGTTTATGTAGAGGGGTGGGGAGGAGGAGGAATTGGATGAGGGCAGCTAAAAGGTACACATTTCCACTTATAAACAAGTACTAGGGATGTAATGTACAGCATGGTAAATATAATTAACACTGGTGTATGTTATATAGGAAAGTTAAGACAGTCAATCCTAAGAGTTCTCATCACAAGACAAAGAATTTCTTTCTGTTTAATTTTGTATCCAGGAGAGATGATGGATGTTCACTAAACTTACTGTGATTATCATTTCGTGATGTATGGAAGTCACGTCATTATGCTGTGCACCTTAAACTTATACAGTGCTGTATGTCAGTTATGTCAGTAAAACTGGAAGAAAAAAGTTTATGTACAGGGTATTTATTGCAATGTTACTTCTAATGATGAAAAGGCAGAAATACCCTAAATGCACAACCCCATCCTGGTACTTGCTCCAGGCTCCATGTACTGCAACAAATGCTAGGTAGCATTGGGTAGGTTCCCAAAAAGGCCACATCTTTCTATGCGCCCTGGGCAATATGACTGCTGCAATTTCTATTAGGAAGTGGAGTCTGTTTCCTCATCCTTGAATACTGGCTGGCTTTGTGACTTGCTTTGGCCCACAGAATGTAGCAGAAAGGGGGATGCGACTGTTGCTGGTATACACCTTGCATATTTCCACCCTCCTGGAGCCCTACGGCCACCATGGCAGTAAGGCCAGGATGGCCTCTGCTAAAGGATGATAGCCACGTGGTCCAGACAACCAGCCAGTCGACCACGAGACAAGTGGACGAGGTCATCGTCGATCAGGCGGCCCTCAGCCGAGCTGCTGGCTGATGGGAGATGCGTGAATGAGTCTGACCCAAATCATCTGAACCTGGTCCAGATCACAGAACCATCCAGATGACCCATAGACTTGTAAACAATACTAAATAAATACATACATATTGTTTCATGCCACTAAGTTTTGGGGTAGTTGTTACGCAGCAATAGCTATCTGATACACAGATGATAGTGCCTGACAATCCTTCTCACAACTAGTTGTGAGTCCGTACTAGTTTGGTGTCTTGGCCTCTCCTGACTGCCCATGTTGTTTAAAGCCCTGTATTCCAACTTCTGAACAGATACGTTCACCTGTCTTTCACACTCCTTTGGGGCAGGGGTCGTGTCCAATTTATTTCATTCTTCCTAGGAGACAATCACAGACCAAGGGCTCCGAACATGTTTGTGAATGAGCACATTACAAATGTGATCAACATCGTCATTTACAAAATGCAGCCACAGCTATTCCTTTAAACTCCACAAACATGTTTTGAAGAGTCCTCTATGTGCCCAGGCTGGGGACAGGCACTGAGAATACAAGGATGGGGCTGTATTCCCACTGAGATGATTCCAGGGCAGGTTGGCGAGAGGCAAAAGCACAATCTTCACGTTCATTCTCATGATCCTATGAGGTGTCTAGAGCAGGAGTGATGATCATTATTAATATACAACGGATGCCTAATCCATTACAAAATAATATTACCAGCCAGCATATATTGGAGGCATACTCTGCCCCATGTCTAAGCATGGTACAGAGAATAAATTATGTAATGTCTACAATAACCTGTGAGGTAGGTGCTATTAACCTTCCCATTTCAAAGAAGAGGAAACAGGCATGAAGACATCTGGTCACCTGGCCGGGTCCTGGCTTTTATCCTTGGGTCCCCAGAGATTCGATGGTTGGAAGCCTTGGCCCAGCAGCTGAGCAGCAGAGGGACCTCCTCTCAGATGATCCTGGGTTCCTGAAAGCCTGGGCATTTCTTGCCAGGAATGGAGCAGAAAAGTACCTCCGCCCTGGGACACAAGTGCCTCATCAGGGGATAAGATGCTCCGCAGGGGCTCTCTCTTCTGGTGAAAGCTGTCAGAAACCCTCTGTTCTGATCCCCAAAGGGAGGCTGCCTGATCCCCTCAGGAACAAGTGACAGGAGTTTATTAAATGCCCTTGAGAAAGAGATGTGGTTAACATGTGTTTTAAACCCAAATTAGTTCCAAATCAGAATAACTGTTAGAGGCAAAATGGTAAAAAAAAAAAAAATCAGAAGCCCCGCCCCATCCCTCTTTCAACAACGTCTCTCTGAATGTGTTTAAATTCATCAAATGCAAAGTGATGAACGACAGCAAGCTGCCTTTATGTTCAGGGGAAAGATACACACAGCTGCTTATTGAAATTATGTATCAATCTATTACCCAGCAGGCACGTGAGCGGCGCTCAGAACATTAACTAACTGAGCATATCTGTGACCCAGATGTTTAAAGAGTGAAGCTAAGTGCCACTGGGAGTTAGAAGCTCTCCTTTCTGAAGTCTTTTAGGACATGAAAACAATAAGACCCAGACTTCCGGGACCTGCAAAAGGCCACGTATCCAGCCCCAGGTGAGGAGGGCCCTGCGGGATTTCTTTTCTGGGGGAAGGTGGTTTCTCACACCGGGAACCCGTACAAGGAGGCCACATGCATGGGCTCTGCTGGCCTGGCCAAGGGGCCAGGGTCAGGGGAAAGGTGGCGAGTGCTGAGACCTGACATCCACCAGGTCCCCCAGTTTCCCCAGTCCTGGATTGAGAGCCCATCTAGTCCAGTCCCACCACTCCGCACTCCCTAGTACTCCTTCTGTAAGGACCTCCGCTTCCCATCCTCTGCATGTCCAACTTGCTTTCCTGCCTCCAGGGCTTTGCTTCAGCTGTTTCCCTGCCTGGAAATGTTAGTTACTGGGCTCCTTCTAGAACTTTCTGGCTTCAACTCTCCTAGAGCTCAACGCAATTCTCTCCATTCCACAATGTCTCCTTTCATTCTTCCAGCCTCCAGTGACCTCCTCTCCGGTCTTTGGGACAACGTGGACCCATATTCTCTGGTGCCTCCCTTCAAGGCATGGAATAGTCCCATCTCCTCTGGACCATCCTGTGTGTCCATGCACCAGGGGATGGACGTTTGGACTGTTTCCACTTTGGGGTTATTATAAATTATGCTGTTATGAACAGTCCTGTGTAAGTTTTTATGTGAGCGTCAATTCTCTTGTTTATACAGTTGACCCTTGAACAATACAGGTTTGAACAAGGCAGGTCCACTTACACGTGGATTTTTTTTCAAGAAATATGTACTACATGATTCTCCGTTGGTTCAACCTGCAGATTCAGAAGCACAGATAAGAAGGGCCAATTTCTCATCTATTTCCTCCTAACATCCCAGCTAAGACTCTTCTGGGAACTGAACTGCTGCACTAGGCTTGTAAACTGGTCCCCCTTCCAGCCCTTCACAACTTCCATTTGGCCTTCCCAATCCTGCAAATTCGGATTCTATCATTCCCTGCCTCAACCTTCAATGGCTCCCAATGCCCACGGATTTATGAATAAACTTGTAACCATGATCTTCTACTATAGGTCCCCAACTCACCTTTTGTTTTAACTCTTTGATTCTCGTCTTAGTCTGACAGATGACTTGCAGTTTCCCAAAAAGAGCCAACAGTCTTTCCTGAATAAATTATAGCCCCCCCCATCTCGCTTCGTTCCACAAAGCCACCCCACCATGTGATCTATTTCAGCTTACATACTTGGGTGATATTAACATGTGTTTCCCTGTTACAGATTTTTGTCATTGTTGTTTTAGTACCGCAGCATCCTACCCATTGTTATATAGCACAAGGACCAAGAAAAGTATCTCGCAAAGAGCCAAAGCTCCATAAATGTCTTTTGAATTGAATGGGATTATTCCAGATTTGCCTGCTGGGCCCATGAGAAATAAATGTCATTATCCACAACCCGAACGCATTAGGAAAAAACCCTCTGAGCTCAAATACAGTTAATTCTCATTTAGGAGGAAAAGGAATTTTCTATTAGAAATGATCTAAGAGGCATGTAAAACTATTAACCCACATTTAACAGCCTTGAGGGAAAACTCAAATATGCAGGTTATGGCCAAGTAAACAAAACCCAGCCAGATAATTGTGGAATAACTCTGGAACACAGCAAAATCTATCAGATTGTCAATAAAAACATGGCTTGCGATGGCTTTCATATTAAGGGTCTTTCTTATCACTTTAAAATCAGGCCTAGTGAGGGTAGAAAACCATTGCTAAATGAAAAATGCAGTTTATCCAGCTTCTAGCCAGGAGACAGAGAGATGGGTTCTGTTGATTCAAAACTGCTTTGGGGTAAATTTATTTGTTTGTTTCATGGCTGAGGCCACAAGAGTGGTTTCTGGTAACTACGTGTACATGTGTACATTTTAAAAAACAAATAGACTTTCTCCATCACTGTCCAGGACATGCCAGCACTCAAACTGAATACAGAAAAAAAATATTTCCAACTGTATCTCAGAGTGGATGCATAGTGCTGCTTGGGAGCCGGGGTGGAGCAAAGGAGCAGAAGGAATCTCTCGGGTGGTGGTGGGGGCAGGAATGGAAATGTTCTGTAGTTTGATTGAGCAGGGAGTTCCACAGGTGTGTACCCCCGCCAGAACTCCTCAAATTGTACACTTTAAACAAAGGGTTTATTGTACCGACCTTATACTTCAATAAAGTTGATTTAAAAATCTATCTGGGAGCCTGGAAGGCACGCTCTGGAAACAGATACAGTTCCTGCAGAGAGAGCCAGCTCCTGGGGGGTGGGATGGTCCCCAGGACCTCTCTCCTCAATCTTCTCCCATCCACCATTATGACCCACCATGCTGGATTCAAGCACGGTGTTTCCAGAAAACGCACTTGCTACTTGGAATGAATGGGGAGACATATTTGTGCTACAAAACCTTAGGTTGATTTTCCTGCAGACGGGTCCAGGAGTGGATGGATTGGGGCAGTGTCCCTGGAGGTACGGGAATGGCAGGGTCTGGACCACACAGCTTTGTGGCGAGAGCTGGGGGCCTCTGGGAGAGGAGTCCTGAGGGTGGGGAAGCACCAGGATGAGGGTCGGAAGAGGCAAGTGGGACAGGGGATGGGTGAGCAGTGTAGCCCTGTCCTACTTCCCCAAGGACCAGGAGCAAATTCCTAAGCATGCCTGCCAATCTCACCCTCAATGCTAAATGGGCCAGAGGAGCAAAGACTCTGCTTTTCAACGAGACACGCTGTTTTTCAGTAAGCAGATGCATGTCTTTCTTGTCTCTATCTGTGAAATAGGAAGGTAGGATTATATCCCGGTACGGTATGGAAATGCTGGTAAACATTTTTTTCCCTTTTCAGCTGATCTTAGTTAAATCTGTCTCACCTTCTCATTCTGCCAACTCAAACAGCAGCCTGGCTTTGTGCTGTGTCATCAAAGGAGATAGCATATTATATGGTTAAGGACTCAGACTCTGGAGCCTGTTTAAGAAATCCAAGCTCTGCCACTAACTAATTTTATGACCCTGGGCCAGTTACTTTGTCTTCTGGAAGTCTGTTTCCTCATCTTCAGAATGGGGCTAATTTTAGGATTTATCTCACCGGGTAGTTATGGAACCAAACAAATTAGTGAGAAGAGGATGCAGTGTATAGTAAACCCCGTGTGTTTGTTACCCTTATTTCCCCAGACCTCACACACCAGTGGAGAACTGGGGCCTTGTTCCTGCTTCACTACAGATTCCTCTTCCTCCCTCTCGGCTCCCGTGTGGGCTCCCGGGGCCAGCATCTCCCAGCCCTAGTTCCTTCCCGACACTCAGCCACTGCAGGCTTCCCACTGTCTCCAGAACCATTTGCCCAGGGGAGGCTGCCCCAACGGCTTCAGCGATACTGCTGGGCAGCCCGGGACCCTCAGGCAGCTATCCAGCCCACCAAGCTCCCTTGGGCTGGGTGTGTGCGTTTCTTGGGTTGGACGCCTGACCCCCCCATCCCCTACTGCTCTGCTCCTGTCCTTCCCCTCCCCTCCCCCACTTCCCTTTCCCGGTTTGGTCCAGATCCTACATGCCCTTGCCTGGAATGGGCCAGATTCCTGAAAGGGTTGGGCCTTGAATTGGACTCGATACTCAGCATCCCCAAAGCCACTGTGTGATCCACGGATGCCTGCCCTGGGGTGTTAGCGCCCATGGCCTCTCTCTTGGACTCTGCCCCTCCTGCAGTGCCTCTGCAGTGGGGGAAGAAGAGCTCAGCCTGTTTTCTGCTCCTGGCATGTTCCCTGATGAATCCAGGCAAGCCATCGGCTAGAAGCCAGCCTAGATCAGCCTGGACCACCCGAAAATTCAGAGCCTCAACAGAGGAGTTAGACGTGGGCCTGGTTATGACATCCACACGTGAGAGCGGGTGTGAAGATGCTCTGATGGGGAACCAGCCCCAGAGATTTAGGACGAGGTTTCCATCATCACTGAACACCCATCATACTCTGGGCCTCGTTCTGGGGGTGTTCATTCGTTCATTGGCAGGATGTTATTTAACCCATGACAATGACCCTACAAAAGTCAGGGCACGCCCCCCTTTTTTTTTTTCCAACGCAGACACTATATTTTTTCCGTCGATTCTAGAAGCCCAAACTCCCACTGGCATGGTGGTTCCTTTCATGCTGCCCATCTCCACCCTCCCAGCTGAGCCCACCAGTGCATCCTGGCGCTTGTCCCAGCCTGAAGCCACCCTGGGCTCACCCCAGGGCCACCACACAGGCTTGGCCAAAGCATCTGGCCCCTTCCCCCTGCCCCAGGAGTTAATAGGCCATTTGTGTGTCCTTCATTCAACATTAAACATTTGTACATTGCCCACCATGTGCCACGGCCTCTTCATGTTCCACGGAGAGAACGCGTCCCCGGAACTCCCCGGAAGAATGCCCTTCCCCGGAATTTGGGGGCTTCAACATTGTAAGCTATGCTAGGTGAGCTAGAAACTGTAGGTCTTGGAGGGTAAACCTGGGTTGGGGGATCAGTTGATTTCCATGTCTCTGTTGAGGCGAATTCATAAATTCCTCTTAGGAAAAAAAAAAAAAAAGCCTACATTTCTGCTCCAATATCCCATAATTCGATGCAGGGGAAATTATAGTTTTACTCAAATTCAGATGACAGACATCTACTTTCTGAGCATTAATTCTCACTGTTCTCTAGATCTTCCACTAATGTTTTAGAAACGTAGCTAGTTTCTTTTTGTTTAGTCTTGTATTCCCCTTATTCTGCTTTTAAACATGCTTACAAGTGCCAGCCCCTTGTAGCCACTTCATCTGTCTTCTCACCTTCCCTCAAAGCCGAGCTTCCGGAAAGTTCTCTGCATCATGTCTCCACCTCCTCACCTCCCTTTCTCCCCTGCACCCAATCCAGTCTGGCTTCCTCTTACCCACGGTTTTCTTGTTACTGCATTGAACATGCAGTGCAGTCTGGCTACTGGCCCTCTGGGCAGCCGTGTTTGGCTCTGCTCTTCCTTGGTTGGTGTGACACCCACCTTTCTGGTGTCCAGTGCTCTGGCCCCATCACCCACTAAATGTGGAGCCACACTAGGGTCTGTCCTAGGACCCCTGGCCTGCTGTCCCCTGGGACGCATCTGGAGCCCCATCGGCCTCTGCCCTCAGCACTGAGTTGGAATGTTCAGCTGCCTGGGGAGGACACCACATTGGGATTCCCAAAGCCTCACCCCCAAACTCACATGGCCCACAACAGAACGCAGTGGTCCACCGTGTGGGCGGAATTCCAGCAAAGTGTCTCATACTTGGCACTCTGGACAACCCTAGCTCCTGGGCCAGGCAGATGGTACAATGAGGACAGTCTAGAAACTTCAGCCACCCACACTTCGGTCTTCCTTTGGCCTCGTCTGATGGAAACCCAGACTCCAGAGGCCCCGTCATCCCGTACCAATGGCCTAAACTCCACTAGCCCTGAACTCTTTAGCGAGAAATAAAATATTGCCTCTGCCCTATCAGTAAACAAAGGAGGTCCAGTCCTCAGCGATTGCAGCCACCTGGACGGTGAGCCCTGAGGGAACTCAGGAAGGAAACAGAGAGTACCTGCCGTCTAGCAGTCATCAAACTGCAGCCACCCCAGACGGTGCAGCCTCAGAATGAGAAAACACAGGATACTGGCCCCAGATAGCCGAGGTGCATATCAAAGGAATGGTGTCAGTGAGCCCAGACTCTTGCATCTTCCCATACATAGAAAAGTGCTAAATTCCGTAACTTGAGAAGTCTAGTTTTCTTTTATTTACAGTAACCTTTTCTTCTGACTACCTGGGGTTGTTGTAAGAACTCCTACGCATCCTGGGTTCCCCCCTTCCTCTTTGGAACAGTCTTCTCAGCGTTTATCTGAGAGGCTGTCTCTCGGGCTCGAAGTTCTAAGTCCGCCGAATAAAACCTAACTCTCAACTTCTAGGTTGTGCATTTTGTTTTCAGTCGACATTAGGATCCACCCTTAATTCTGATCGGCCCTGTTCTCAGATCCTCTTCATTTCAAACAAGCAATGTCTTTGGAAACAATCACTCAACAGATACCACTGCTCCAAAGAGAAATCAAAACTCTGAACTGAACGGTCAGGGGACAAGACTGTTCAAACATTTTGTATTTATTTGCTCTGCTGCATCTCATGGTGCTAAGACCACAAAGACCTTTTTCCTAGGTGGTTTCACCTTCCCCCTTGTCCTTCAGAAGCAGCAATGTTGTTTCCTTATTAATTCGGTGATACGAAAACCACCTAAGAGAGCAACATATTTCTTTGAAAAAAAAAAAAAAAAAAGAAGGCTGAAAGCAAGCCTCAGAAATGATAATGGTTGTTTGAGGGTGGTAGGATTATAGACGATTTAAATCTGTCTTTTTCAAATTCACCATAACGCTGTCGCACCTTTAGGGAACAAGAAGAAGATTGGCAGTGACTCGCTTTGAATTTAGTAGCTCTGGGCAAGGTAGGAAGGCTCAGTTGCTAATGTGGCCACCACCCTAGTGTTCCATCTGATTTCATTATTCCAAGCCTAACAGCAACACAAAACCTGCCTGCATCACTTATCGTGTCTGGAGGAAGATTAACTCAGCTTCTAAGGAGATGGGAATTTCCTGGCGGTCCAGTGGTTAGGACTCCGTGCTCTCACTGCCGAGGGCCTGGGTTCCATCCCTGGCTGGGGAACTAGGACCCCACAAGCCCCACAAGCCCCTCGGAGTGGCCCAAACAAACAAACAAACAACACCCAATAACTTCCAAGGAGATGTAAAATTTTAACTAAGAATCTTCACTGGAAAACAACTTATGATCGTAACTCCGATTTTCTGGGAAGACTAGCTCATCAACCCATTCTGGCGAGAGAGAAAAAGTACAGGAATTCCTCCTTAACCTGGAGTCCCCCTTAAGCAAAATCAAATACATGTGTCTGTAGTTCTGTATGCCATTTAGGACATCAAGCATCCCTGTTCCCTGTATGTGGTCTGTGAGACCTACTTTTCAGGGATAATTAGAAAGTGGGAACCAAGGACTGGAAATAGAAAAGCAAAGCAAAGCAGATGGCAGAGAAAGAGGCTTGGGTCTCCCGCTAAGTCTCGGGAAAGTCTCAGGGAGCAGAAAGCAAGTAACCCTGCTCTCCTTCGAGGTCTGCGAAGAGGGTGGGCGTGAGGGACGCCCACACGGGCTAGATGATAGCACAGCCCGGGAGGCAGGAGCTAACAGCTCTGAAATAATAAAACCAGAAACGTTTTGAATGTTTGGAGAGAAGATGAGTCAGAGGAACAGAAAAAGAGAATCTGCCGCGAAGCATAACGGATTTCTAAGTGTCGCACCGGAATGCGGGGCAGGGTTTTTCAAAATATCACGTAAAAGATGGGAAGTGGAAATACTGCAGCTCAGAACCTCCGAGATGTCACGCTTCAGCACCGGTACTGTCTCTCCTGCTTTCCGTCGTCTCTTTTGTGTGTGTGTAGGTTTCCCAAATGTAAAAAATACCTGCCCTCGCTCCTCCAACCCTGTTGTCCCACTGCGTCTAAGGCGGCTCTGCTTTGACCTCGTGGTGGTTTCCAGCAATCGAGGGATGACAGGGTTTGCTTCTTACCGAATGTGGGAGGCTTGCTTCCAGAATCACGGGCCTGTTCGCTGGGGCAGAGCCATCTTGCCCTGGGTGCTAACCCCTATGTGCTCTTCGTGGCTCCGTCCCCTGAGCCCACCCCTTACATGACTTCACCTGGAAGCCAAGGGTGCTGGATGTCATGAACTTCTGCATTTTCCGAGTGCCCCCCGCAGGCTAAGCTCTGTCGCTCCGCGCGGCACTAGCGCCTTATTGGCAAAATGCATCATCGTGACAAGGTGTTTGGATGATGGATTGCTTAAACGACGAAGCCATCAAGGCATAAGTCCAAGATGAGATTACATTTAATTATGGGATAGAAGAATTCTCGTCTGTCATTCTGTGGATGAATTAACTGAGGGAGGGAATGTGAGCTTCTCAGAAAAGAGGGGAGAGGAAGACTAAACGTACTGACCGAAGGATAAACAGGGGAGACCTGTGATACCCTCCCAGGAACCCACTGGACAGGAGAGTTCCTTGGAACAAAGCCTGACTTCTCTCAATTCCTCTCCAAGGTGCACACCTCGTCTTAAGAACATCCTTTGCAGCTTGTAGCTCTTTCAAAGAGTGTTCCGTGGAGTCCCCAGGGCCACTGCACTGGAATGCTTGCCGGTCGTGCTCTGTCCATGGCGGGGCTGCTGGAAGCTGTGGTCGGTCCACAGCTCGGGAGGGAGCTGGAATCGGTGAGGCTGTATGAGTGGTCCCCATGACCAGTGAAGCTGGTCCTCAGGTTGGATGTGTCGCCCCTACGCATGCTTCAAGTCTTTCTTCCATGCCTTGCTGGGAGCTAGAGAACGTCTGGGGGCTCAAGAGTGTGAGACGCGTCCCCTCCCACGAATGTAGAGCCCAGCATCCGAGACCAGGAGTCACAGGATGGTTTGGAAAGTGGCCTGGCATCACCTGAATCTCAACTTTCAAAGCGGCAGGGGGAGTCACTACTTACCTGATAGGATAAACGTTACCCAAACCCAAAATGGGTTTATTGTCAGCCTCTTGTTCCCTGTCTCAATCCAGCCACGGCACTGGCCCAGGAAGCTGCATCACTGGGACCTCGGGCAGCAGCTCGGTCGCAGGGACTCGAGAGCACCACGAAGTGAAAGAATGATGCCCCGGGCCCAGCACTGCCTACCTTGTTCTCCCTTCTTGACCTCTGCCCTCAGGGAAATCAGAATGGGAAAGGTTGACAGGTTCACCAGGTGGGCTGGGAGAGAGAACAGGAAGGGGCTGGCAGAGGAGGGCGATCCCACGGCCAATAACCCTGCAGGGAGACCTTAGCTGCTGCATGAAGGGACCCACGGGGACCTGGGCCCAGGATGGCAAAAGCTGGGAGTGTGTGGGAGAGTCCTGGGCCTCCCTAGACAAGACCTCCCGCTCTGAATGGGTTCAAGCCAACACCGAAGGCCGCCCCTGTGCCCTTGACGTCTGTTTCTTTTATGTTTGTGATATAAAATTTATTTTAAAATAATTGTAAGATAAAAAGACAGCCAGTTTAAAGAAAAAAAATTTAAATAAAACACTGGCTCAGAAAAGAAATGGCTGTTTGTCTAATGCAAATTAGTAACCAGACAAGAGCAAGGCTGGTCACTCGCTCGCGATGGAGAAGGGCTCTCTGAGTGGCTGGGAACCGCTTCCATCTTGTTGACAAACACATGTTGCAAGGCAGGAAATTACCCTCCTCAGTGCCTATTTTATCTCTGTTTAATTGCTGTTTGATAATAAATTACAACACAGAGTCCATTAATTAAACTAACAATGTCTGTGGAACACCAATTCCTTCTTCTGGGAGTTGCCTTGTCACGGGAGCTTCGATTCAGTTTGTTTGCCCAACGGCACTTTATGAAGTGGTTTAAAAAGATGCCAAGGCACGTGACTGGTGGGGCAACACTCCTGGCCTAGGGGGAGCGGGTTTGGGCAGGAGGGGGAGGAAACCTTGGTGAGCGTGAGGAAGGGCAGCCTGGCAGCTGGAGAGCAGTACCAAGGATGCACTCTAATTCAGAACATGTGGTGGAAGAGAAAAAAACCAAAACGAAACATTAGGTCTACTTTCAAAAAATCAGCTGCTGGAAAACGACCATGGTCCCCACTTACAGGAATTCATCCCAGAGTAGGGGGGGCGGGGGAGCAAAGACCAGCCTGATCTGGTTTGCCATTCCATCATCAACTAAACGGAACGAGAATTCACTTGGAAAAGTTCTGCATGCAGGTGGAATGGGTGAACGATGAATTCTAGCTATTTCCCAACAAAGCCCCCTGTACTGGGCTGTGAAGGCCACCAGCTGCCAGCAGGAGAGGAGAACTTGGTGCCCGGCTCCTGTCCTGGCAGGGAGTAGGCAGGTAGTCACCAAGGCAAAGACTCTCCTAACATTTCACCTGTGCTGTCTGGGAGGTAGGCTACCTGGGCATCCCAGCTCGATGGGTTTAGCAGGTGACCAGGTGGGACCTTGAGGGAGGGGATGCAACACGAGTAAAGGCTCTGGACAGAAGGGGTTGGAAGGTCAAGTTCTCAGGGAACTGCCCCAGACCGTTTGGAGATGTGGGCATCACAAGGGTGTCAGACCGGGGTTCTGAGCAGTCAGGGTACATGGGGAGGGCAGGGGGCCCTGGGAGGAGGTGGCCACGGGGCTGTGAAAGGCAGATGCAGCCGCCTTCGTGCCCTGGCCCTCAGGTTCAGTCAAAAACTTCCTGAGTGGCTTGGAGAACCTTCCCCTGAAACACCCAGGTGAAAAGGCACTGCTTCGAGCCCTAGGAGGAAGCCCTCAGGTCTCTAAGAGGCATTTACTGGACCATCTTTACTCCTTTCCTCATTCACAGAAGTTGGTTTGACGGGCTAGTTTTTGACTACGCAAATCCCTGCACGTGATAGTGTCTGTTACCTCACAGTTAATAAGCACTCAGTTCAGACGGGACCTCTTCAGAAGGTCGGACGAGGAAACCTGGGAGTTCAGCGTTCTAAAAGCTACTCCTGGCATTTCCCAAAATGATGCTCACGTACAGCATGGTGGCCCAGAAGTGGGCAACTCCAAGGCTCAGTGTCCAGGCTCCAGCTGCCCTCCTGGCCCAGTACCACCACGTCACCATCTCCTCTCCCAGCCATCCCGCCCGAGACTAGTGGGGGTGGATAACTGGCTTGTCATCTGACCTCTCCCAAGACGCAGCCTCTTAAATGGCTGACACAACCATCCCCTTCAGGCCACAACTCCCCACCTCCACTTCCCCGGCCACCAAGACTTTTAGGGCACTTTACTCCTCCAGACCCTGGGAGGGAAGAACTGGAGAGTCAGTAGGGACTGACGGTCAGGATGGCTCCAGAGCATCCATCCCTCTCTGAACTCCTCCGGGACTGTCTGTGCCTGATCTAAACGTATCATTAGGGCTTCCCTGGTGGCAGAGTGGTTGAGAGTCCGCCTGCCGATGCAGGGGACGCGGGTTCGTGCCCCGGTCCGGGAAGATCCCACATGCCGCGGAGCGGCTGGGCCCGTGAGCCATGGCCGCTGAGCCTGCGCGACCGGAGCCTGTGCTCCGCAACAGGAGAGGCCACAACAGTGAGAGGCCCACGTACCGCAAAAAAAAAAAAAAATAAATAAATAAATAAACAAACATACCATTACCACACTGCCCCCCACCGCAGCAGCAGATGAACCTTCAAGGGCTCCCCAGTGCCCTCAGGGTCAAGTCTCAAACTCTCCAGGACAGCATCCTTGCTTCACTGGGAACTTGTTAGAAATGCAATATCTCAGTGCCCCCCACTCCCCCCCGACTCAGAAACTCTGAGGATGGGGCCCAGGAGCTGTCATAAGCCTTCCAGATGATTCTGCTGCACACTGACGTGTGAGACCCAGTGCCTTGGAACATGTCTTATGAGGCCTTGGAGAGCCGCCTCTCCATCTCTCTTCTGCCTCATCTCTCAGCACGTCCTTCCCTCTTGCATTCTAAACCCTGGCCAAACTGGGCCACCTCTGCCTCTTAGCACCCAGCATCCCAGGCTATCTCACTCTTCTCACATCTTCTACGCTGTAGGTTTCCTGGTCTTTCCTCCTCCAGTCTAAACTGCTTGAGAGGGGGGGCTGTATGTTATCAACCGCCAAACACAGTCGTCACCAGTGACTGCAGTAGGTGCTCAAGACCCATGTGTTGAGGGAAGGAAGACATGAATGGAGGAAGACACCGGGCTCTTCAGAGCCTCTTGCCTTTGATGTTAAAGCTCTGTTTCTCCACGGAAGGAAGCAGGTCTGGGCTTCCTGGTCGTTCTTCTACTCCCTGCGGGCACTTTTAGGCAGTGGTAGGGCTCAGGAAATTTTCTGCAATTAAATGGACTGGATTTGAACTTAAAATGCTTGGGTTGTGCTGGAGAACCTGCTCCAGCACAACCCAAAAGAGCCTGTTCACAGGCACTTGCTCCTCTGTGCCTCAGTTTCCCCATGCTGCCTGCTTGCCTCCTAGAGTGACCGCAAGGAGAAAAGGAGCAAATGCAACCTGGCGTTACTTGTCCACTTTCAGAGGACACATCACACACTGAAGGGAGCGGAGGGTCTGGATTATGAGAACTACCTGCGGTGACAGGAAAAGAAATACAGCTCTTCTCTTTCCAGATGCTGGCTTAATGGGAAAGCAAAAGTGCTCTGAGCGGAGAGAACCACGAGCCATAAATGCACGCGAGAGTCTCTGTGTATGACCGATGAACGTGAACTTGGCACGTAAGGTGTGTGTCCATAAAACATGAGAGAGATGAAGGGAGCTTACAGGGCATTCTGTCCACTGTCTTCCTTTTATAGATGAACAAACAGAGATTGTAAGTCTGGCTTAGAACCAACCATCTTGTGCTCCTATGGGATTGAATATGTTTTCCCAGTTTGTAGCTTGCCTTTTATTACTATTGGTTGACATAAAATTGGTTCAAACTTTGATGCATGTCAAGTCTAATGACATTTTTGGATATATTTTCTCCTGGTTCTAGAGGATTTCTGCTAAGCTCTTGGTGCACACACCCATATACGCGCGCGCGCACACACACACACACACACACACACACACACACACACACACACACACACACACACACACACACACACACTGAGGGCTAGCACAAAGCTGTCAAAGGAAACTCATTTACCAGGCTCTATTTTTACTCTGTTGGTTGATTGTTTTGCCCTTTTTGGTGATCTTTGCTATCTCTTGGGAGACCAGAAGACACGTGTGTTCTTTGAAATATTACTGCAAGCACATTTCTCCTTCTCAATCAGTGCTTGGCACTTGTAGCAGCACTTACAGACCAGGCCATGCTTACCACCAAACTGGTGATGGCCTTTCAGAACAGAGATATCAATCAG
Source organism: Delphinus delphis (assembly GCF_949987515.2). Classification (NCBI taxonomy): domain Eukaryota; kingdom Metazoa; phylum Chordata; class Mammalia; order Artiodactyla; family Delphinidae; genus Delphinus; species Delphinus delphis. Next base: position 74,486,214 of record NC_082697.1, read on the forward strand.
ATTCTCATGAGGGAAGCTGCTAACTCTTTGAAGTTGTAAACAGGCATATTTGGTTATAATTAAACATATGTACACGTGGCATCCGTTTGCCTATTAGCAAATGACACAAATTGTATGCCGTCTCCTTTCAGTAGGAAATGTGCCCATTGATCCTCTTAATATCTGTGCTGATGCTACCACTTGTGAATCTTTTCCCTGGTCTCTATAGAGAAACCACCAGAAAGCCTCTTGGCTGCTCAGAACAGGTAACAATTACCAAAGTAGAGGACAGGAGTTCCCAGAAGTCCTTCAAATCCCCTGTAGGTCCGGTGAACTTACTCCCTTCCTGATCCGAGACGGGCTCCTACCTGGGGTCCCCAGCCATGGCACGGGTACAGTATTGCTGTGTGGTTCTCCAGCGGCCCCTGGTCCAAGCAGACGTCTTTTGCCTTGCTGTTGCGAAGCTGCAGGAAGAGGCAAAACGTGACCCGTCAGAGCTCATCTGGTGGAGCTGCTACTCCCCATCCACTGCTCCACTGTGGCTTGGTTCTGACATCTTGATGCAAAGGCCATGAGACCCACACCCCCGCCCCCAAGTAAGGACCGAAGCTTCAGTCTGTGAGGTGATCACTTCAGCAACAAAGTCCTCCAGTGGGTGGTGTGGGTACTGGCCCTCTGCCTGTGACACACACACATGCACATAGCTCTCCCATCCCCAGCACAAAGGAAGATCTCAGAGAACCTTTGGACATAGGAACATTGACTACACGTTGGTTATCCAAGTGGACCCCGGTACCAGCACTTGTTCCCACAACCCTGGGAACCATGGGTGAGCTTTTCAGGTCACTACTGGCATAGAGGCATGAAAAATAGTAATCAAAAGAGAAAAAAAAAATCTTGCCGTCAGGAAACGCTCAAGCAACATTCATTTATATATTCAAAAAATATTTACTGAATGCATACACTGGACCAGGTACCATTCTAAGTGTTTGGAATGAATCTGCGGAGGAAAAAACTTACCTAAGAACTTACCTGTAAGTTCTTACCTAATTTGGATGTAAGAACGTACCTAATTTGGATCTCCAGGCCCACTGTGATTCTATATTGGTGTCCATCCCACCCACCACCTGAAATCTCAACCAGTGGGAAAATGGCAACATTGTTGCTCTACCCCATACATCTGAGCCTCCTCCGGATTATATTCTCCATGGAAACCAAACTAACCAGGGATAAATCAAGAAGAGAGGCACGGGGCAATCTGCTTTTGCGCACCCAAGTTGTGTCTGGGTTCAGACAACTGGGCAGACTTCTAATAACTTTTTAAAAAAGATTTAAAAAGTAACACCATCTCATTGAGATGCTTTGGAAAATACAGAGGAAAGTAACAATGGTTCACAATCCTCTTACTCAATTTTTTCCCCAACTTTGGACAATTTAATTTTGTTCCGTTTTGGCTATAATGAGCAACAAAGGATAAAGCTTTGTTCACGTTTCAGGTTTCCTTAAGAATAGACTCCTAGAGCCTGAGCCTACGCTATCAAAGGGTGTGGAGACCTTAATGTTCTTTAAACATTCTGCCCAACTGCTTTCTGGAAGCTTTGGACTAACTGATATTCCTATCCAGAAGGTATGTAAATACTTAACCAGTCCTGAGTTTCACCATTTAAAAGTATTGTGTTGATCAAAGTGTACAAACTTCTAGTTAGAAGATGAGTAAGTTCTGGGCATCTATGTACAACATGGTCATTATAACTGACAATATTGATAGCAACATACTTGACAGTTGCTAAGTGAGCAGATCTCAAATGTTCTTACCACAAAAAAGAAATGGTAATTATGTGGCATGTTAGCTAATGCTATGGTGGTCATCGTTTTGCAATACATAAGTGCATCAAATCAACAAGTTGTGCAGCTTAAACTTACACAATGTTATATGCCAATTATATCTCAAAGCTGGACAGAGAGAAAGAAAAAGAACATCAGCCTGGGGAAAAAAATCAATGGGGGAGCGTTTTTTTTTTTTTTTTTGGAAGCTACAAGTTTCAAGCCAGAGGGAAAGCAGCTTCTGATATCTATAACCCCTTTTCTCTTGGAAACCAATTCCTTATATTAAATCCCATGTTTGAAATACCTAGGATAGATTCTCTTTTTCTTTCTTTCTCTCTCTTTCTTTCTCTTTTCTTTCCTTCTTTCTTTTCTTTTTTCTTTCTTTTCTTCCTTCCTTCCTTCCTTCCTTTCTTTCTCCCCTCCTTCCTTCCTTCCCTGTAGCATTCTTTTTATTTATTTATTTATTTATTGGCGGTAGGCGGGCCTCTCACTGTTGTGGCCTCTCCCATCGCGGAGCACAGGCTCCGGACGCGCAGGCTCAGCGGCCATGGCTCACGGGCCCAGCTGCTCCGCAGCATGTGGGATCCTCCCGGACCGGGGCACGAACCTGCGTCCCCTGCATCGGCAGGCGGACTCTCAACCACTGAGCCACCAGGGAAGCCCTGTAGCATTCTTTTTAAACCCAAGGTTCCAAAAGTCCATAAAGAGGGATGTAGAGAGAAGTGATGAATCAGACCTATTAAACAACATTCCCAAAGTTGGTCCAAAGAGAGCTATCTTTAAAGAATTGCAAAGCTAGCTTAGGAGACCAGCACTATGACTTTAGTTCTTTTATGGATGCTTTAAGGAAATGCTTGTTGCCAGTGCTTTCGATGGTGTAAAGATTAATTACATGGAAAAGCCCAGACAACTTCTGAGTCAAAAAGTAATTCAGAAGAGTTAGATTTTTGCAAGTGATGAAATTTTAGAAATACCTTTACCAATGTATTTTGGGTTTATTTTTCTTTTTATGTATACATAAGAGCAATGTGGTAAAAATGTCTACTGAAGTCTAACAAAGCATTTAAACTAAGGGTAAAATAAAAATTAGAGGTGATAAAAATTAATAAAAAATATTACTGTTTGAGAGCAAAAGATATCCTGTTTTTATAAATTTATATTTATACTATTCATAAATTTATATTTATGAATAGTAAATTGGAATGCTTCATGTTTAGCAATTATTCCCTTTTTGAGAATTACCTACATATTTTCCCATTGGGATCTCAAGTGGTTTCATTATAGATTTGTAAGAGCTCTTTACATATTAAGGATATTAATGTTTTTGTGGCATATGTGTTCCATATAATGATTTCAGAAAGCCAGGCTTTTAAATTGTGTTTCTAATGTTTATGCAAGCACATCTCTCATTCAGTAACTTAATAAATATTTATTGAGGGCCTGGTACTGTGCTAAGTGGAACGAGCACAAAGATAAAAAAAAAAAGAGTCCCTGCTCTGAAGCATGGTCTGGAGAGAGAGACAGACACAGGAAGAGCTAGTACAATGACTGAATTATGCCAGGGCAGCAAGGAGCCTGCCTTCACTCCGTCTGAGGGCTTCAGAGACTAAGGGGAGATGACACCTGAGCTAAATGTTAAAGAGGATAAGTGGAAGAGATGCTGGCAATGTTCTGTTTTCCACCCAGGGGACGGCTACACGGATTTTTGCTTTATATTATTATGTTGCACATGTTTCGTGTATGCATATTGTATGTGTGTCATATTTCATATAAATAATGCTAAAAGAAAAAGAAAAGACGAGCAAAAGTGAACTAGGGAGCAAAGGCTTTTCAGTATGAGCCTAGCACAGAATTTGGAACAGAAGAGTTGGTGGCTAATGTTTCTGTACACACTGAAGTGCTTTTGCATTGGAAAGGCGATATCTTACACATGTAAGAGTCAGGACATAAAGTATTTGCATATATTTAAAAAATTTTTTCTTTTTATTGAAGTATAGTTAATTTACAATGTTGTGTTAGTTTCTGGCGTACAGCAAAGTGATTCAGTTATATATGTGTGTGTGTGCGCGTGTGTGTGTGTATCTTCTCTATATGTATTTATATATATATTCTTTTTCATATTCTTTCCCTTTATAGTTTATTACAAGATACTGAACATAGTTCTCTGTGTTATACAGTAGGACCTTGCTGTTTACTCTATATGTAGTAGTTAGTATCTGCAAATTCCCAACTCCTACGTTATCCCTCCCTGCATATCTTTCTTTAAAAATTAATTTAAGACATTCCAGCTGATAGAGCAGAATAAAAATGTACAACTCAAGGAAGAAAGACTTATTATCTAAGTGGGTGTAGGCCCCAACACTGCTTGTAGGGTGAGGCAGAAACACCAGGGGCTGACACCTGCTCAGAGGTGTCTGTCTCCCTTTGCCTCTGTGCTGGGGTCTGGTGTGGCAGAAAGAACTAGTAGCAGTGAGCATTAAAATACAATTGTCTGAATAATGGTAAATTCTGTCACGGAACTGCATTTGACTAAAAAGTTATTCTTCAAGAAGGTATAAAGTGCAAATGAAGTATAATAATGTTTGAGTTTTAACATTCCACATAATGTTAACGAAAGACTGAAAATTCACATCAACCGATGAAGAGGTCGGTAAAAGTTCTTGTATTACTTACCACTTGACCCTTCATTTTGGAGGCTCAGAGATTCATTTAAAAAATAAATTAGAGGTTACCAAAATGTAATTATAAGAACAGGGCATATACAGTGCACATGATGAGAAAGCTTTTTAAAAGCCCCCAAACAAGCTAGCTAAAAAATGAAGAAAGAACAAGGAGCATTAAAACCAGAAATCCTCACTGGCCTGGGGAAAAACTCCCAAACAGAATTGTACACGAAAAACAAAGGCCAGAAAGTACTCATATAGTGTGATATTCACTCTGCCTTCCTCTTTTTCCCACTGCTCTGGGGTCTGGGTGTGGTGAAAAGAACCCACAGGAGTGTTAAAAACAGAGTTGTCTAAATAATGCTAGATTTTGTTACCAAACCGAATTTGATTCAGTTTGGTTTTTTCCATTTAATACCAGAGTCCACCTGAAATATATTTCAGTATATGGTGAGCTCAGCAAGCAGAGAAGGAGTAAGAGAAACCAATGCCCTAACGTGTTAACATCCATCATAGCTGGGAATTGAGATTTTTTAAAAAATAATTAATTAATTAATTAATTTTTGGCTGCCTTGGGTCTTCGTTGCTGTGCGCAGGCTTCTCATTGCGGTGGCTTCTCTTGTTGCGGAGCATGGGCTCTAGGCGCGCAGGCTTCAGTAGTTGTGGCACACGGGCTCAGCAGTTGTGGTTCGTGGGCTCTAGAGTGCAGGGTCAATAGTTGTGGTGCACAGGCTTAGTTGCTCCATGGCATGTGGGATCTTCCAACACCAGGGCTCGAACCCGTGTCCCCTTCATTGGCAGGCGGATTCTTAACCACTGTGCCACGGGGGAAGTCCCGGGAATTGGGATTTGACGTAAGTTTTATCTTTTTGTTTTCTATGTAACGTATGTATTGAATTTATTACTTTAAAAAGATAGGAAAATCTGCAAAAACAAAAGGCTTCCCCCTTCCAAAAATCAGATTATGATCTCTATGTTATCTCCAAGGCCACTCCACCCTTCAGCTCCACAGCTGTCATTTACACTGTGCTTTTTGTAAAGGGCAGGCCCTGGAGTTGTGCAGTCCACAGCCTGGGGAACTGTGCCCTGGACTTCTGGCATTTTCTCATTTTTATTCTTTCTCTTTGCAAAGGTATTTTTCTTCATTTATAAAATCATCACATAAACATTAGTGACACTTGGGAAAACATGATAAACAGTTCCACATAAGAACTGTCTGTCCCGCTACGTAGAAGTTTCACCTCCCAATACTATTCTCTTGCTTACTTCCGATCTAAAATGGTAGCTAATCTAATTTTATAATCCTGACTTTTTCCTCTTAAGTCTTATATTATCAATATTTTTCTCACATCATTAAACTTTTGTATACACCTTTTGAACTGGCTGCAAACTACTGCAAACTATTAATATAGTATATTTAACTAACCTTCAAGTTAAATTCAAATTTTTGATCAAGGAAAAAATAAATCCCCGAGGTGAACAATTTTACTCGCAAATCTTTGTCCTCATTTCAGATTATTTGCTTGGGATAAGAGTGGAGAGGAAAGTATGACTATCATTAAGCCTTTTAATACAGGTGGTTCAAACCGCTTTTTAAAAAGCTTGTTTCAATTTGCACTCTCACCAGAGGACCTGTGCTTTTTCATATTACTAAGATCTCGCTGGCAAAGTACCAACATATAGTCCAAAATTGAACCTTTGTTCATTTGGTAGAAGGAAAAAAGCTATCTCAGTGTATTTTAAATTTTAATTTCTTTGATTATGAAATAAATATAAACATTTCATCCACTTGTATGTTCTCTTGTACTTTGTCTATTTTTCTTTGGGGATGTTTTATTTTCTTATTTAAATCAAAATTTTTATTTAAATCAGTTCACAGAATTCATTATATATTAATGGTATTATCCACTCATCTACAGTATTTATGACATACAGATTTCCAGCTTGGAATATTATTTCTCCATTCAGTTGATATATAGATTATTTTAATATTTATGAGCTCATATCAAATATCGTTTTTCTTTGCATTTTCTTCCATAGCTTTCACTCTTAGAGAGCCCGTCCCCAGAGTTCAGATTCATATCTATTTCCGGATGGTTCGATCATGGCTTCTTTTCTTTCATTTAATGCTATAGTTCTTCTGAAATATACTTGGGGATATGATATGCTGTAAAAATCTAAGTTGTTCTCTTTTCCAAAGAGCTGGGCAATTTACCCAATTGTCTTACAAATAATCCACTTACTGCCCACTATTTTTCGATGCCTCCTTTATAGTTGATCTTTGAAAACCAAAAACAAAGAGAAACATGTGGACCTATTAATAAGTAGTAGGACGTACCAGGTACCGGTCTAAGAACTCTATATATGGCGGCTTGTTTCATCTTCCCAACAACCCCACGCAGTAGGTACTTTCACTTCCCCATTTTACAGATGAGGGGACAGAAGCTGAAAGGAGCCACTCGGACTTGAATCCAGCAGGCTGGCTCCAGAATCTTCACGAGTCCTTAACCACTACACTCACTGCCCCTGCAAGAAGCAAGCTCCCCATCCAGACTCCAGCCCCACAGGGACGCTTCGCCTGCACCTTGATGATTTAACCTGGGGCTGATGTACTCCCTACAAAAGGCTTCTCGCATAAAATAGAAAACTTCACAGTTGTAGAAAAAGGAAACACTCTAAGTCCATGAGAGTCTTCCTAGCGTCAGCCTGGTTGTCACGGGGAGTTCCAGGGAGCCCTGGGAAGAAATCCAAATGCCAGAAGTAGTGGGCTATCTCTGGTGGGTCCAGAGCACCGGGCTCCCGGAGCTCTGACCAGAATCTGTGCCACCGATTCCTCATCCAAACACACAGGGATGTAACAGGGAAGATGCCCAAGTGCTTATACACATGCATGTTCTCAGCAGTGCTGCTTAGAATATTTTCTTAAAAAAAGGAAACAACAGAAATGTCTATGTTTTCAAGCAAAACACAGCATACACAAAAGGTACCATTTTATACAGCCATTAATAATGTTGCAGAAAAAGGCTTAACACAGGAAAATATTCTCTATTATTAGTAACATTTCAAATTATTAGGCATTGTGGACAGCCTGGTTTTAGTTTCAAATATCTATATACATCTATACCCATATCTATATCCATAGACAGGTGTATATAAAAAGTATATGTATGTATATAAAAACTATATTTTTAGTAAAAAGAAATACACACACACACAGTAAAGCAGACCATACATCCAAATGTACTTTATCTTTGGAATTAGAATGCTTACGTCTAATCCTGGCTTCATGACTTACAAGCTGTGAGACCTTAGATAATGTATTTCATGTCTCTACTCAGCGTTCCTATCAATAAAATGGAAATAACACTACTGCCTAGTAAAGTGAGGGTGACTGAACACATATGTGAAAAGCACTTAGAACAGTACCGGCACATTGTAAGTGTTCATTGCTATTATCGCTATTTTCAAACTTTTCTAAAATGCAGGTTTATGGCATTTGTACTAAGAGAGAAGTCAATCTGTTTCAATATTCAGAAAGGTGACATCATAGAAAATCTGAGAAGAGCAGCCGTACCCTTTCTTTGGCAGTTAAGTGGCTCCGGCCCACGGCACTGGGCAGTGGACAGACAGGTCCAGTCCCCGCCTCTCTTTACACCCAACTTCCTGCTCAGTGTCCCAGGTACATGTCCCAGGGGACCTCAGAATGTCCTAAACAGAACTCATGGTCCATTCCACACTCCACACCGCCCACGCCCCCACTGATTACATGTATCCCCCCACCAGCCGGTGAGAGCCTTGCTGTCAAAGCCTGCACCTCCAAAAACTAATCATTGAATGAGTGAACGAGCGAAAGACCCTGTTCCCTGTTTTCCCCCAGCAAAGCAATCCACAGCCCACCGCACAGCCACCCAAGCCGAGAGCATGCGTGGTCTTAATTACCTCCCCGTAGGCAATGGTATTATTGTATCTTCTCATTTCTGGGTAGACGTGGTCCAGGTACCACTGGAAATTCTTACACTTTAAACTTTTCCTTAAGGCTTTTCTTTCAGAGACATCGCCTATGTCAATTCCTGGATTCTGAAAGTAAGCAAAGGGCATTAGTGACCAGGGGGCGCTGGCCAGAGTGGAGGACAGGCAGCGTCACCTTCGGGGAAACCGTCAGAGAGAAATCTGAAGCCCCTACTTGATCCTCTAGCCCCGAGCTAGACAATACTGTCCCCCGAGCACAGCACGCAACCCCCAACGTCAGCCGACCTTACCATCATGAAAGGGATCCCGCGACACACTGATATTGACAACCTAGGCCCCATCTCCATCTCTGCCATTTCTTCAGTGACTCTCAGGACCCAATTATTAGAGGAATCATTTGACTAAGACGAGAAAATAAACATCTATAACCTCCTCCCATCTTTCTTTTCCGTACACGTGTAATTTCCCCCCTTTGCTGGCTCTTTGCGAAGTTCATTATATGCAGATGTGAAAATAATTTTCCACTGCAAAGCTTGTAATGATGCTCTAATGAATAATTCACTCTGCTTTTACAGAAGCGAACCTGTAATGTGCTGCTGTGTGCTGACAGGGGAAAATAAGGTAGCTGAAATACGATTCCAGAGCCAGTCACAGGATGGCTGTGACCCAGTGCAAACAGGATACGCTCTCCTCCACGGCGGACAGCCAAGCATCATCTTGGAGCAGGAGAAATGTTTAAATGATTTCATTAAGATTTCTTCTTCAGCAGCTAAACAGTGATTTTTTTTTAAAGAAAAGTCCCTTTAAATGTCAAACATTAATATCCAAAGGCAAACCTGGGCAGTGATATTTAACTCTTTGTTTTAATATCCTTAGCGTGATTAAAGAGGATGCTCATTTATGAAAAGCCCGGTAGGGAACACTGGCATTAGGGACCGAGGTGGTTTGTAATGATGGAGAAGCACTGAAATAGGGTTGGCAGCCCTCACTTCTTCGGACCCCAAGTCACACGCCCATCCTAGATCACAACTCTCATCTGCAAACAAGAAAAATGACAACGTCTGTTCCACTGACGTCACAGGGCTGTGGGCAGAGTTGAGTGAAGATGCCAGTTCACATCCTTGCCCTGCCATGTGCTGGGTGTAGGACCTTAAGCAAGTCAATTTAACTTGCCAGAGCTGCAGTTTACTCATCTGTAAAATGGACATCACAGTGGGTTCATATCAAGCTAGCATTTATTGAGCACTTACTATTTGTTATGCTCTGTTTTAAGCCTCATTTTTATCCTTCCAGGAGCCCTATGAGACCAGGGTTAACAATCTCTGGTTTACAGAGGAGAACACCAGGGCAGGCAGTTCCTCTGTCATGAGGTTGTTGTGAGGGCTAAATGAAATATTGCAAATAAGAAACTTAGCGAGTACCTGGGAGAGTGTAAGGAGCTCAAAAAAGGTTGCCCATTTTTATATAATAATGTGGAAAATCATTTCTAGTTGAACAGCTATAAAGTGCTGCATGGCCATAAGGGGGTTTTCAGTGCTTTAGAACATGATTTCAATAATTGTAACAACAATCATATAAAAATTCTTCACTTTTAGCCTCTTTATCCACAAACCCGCACATATTCAACTGCATTTCTGCTGTCCTGGGCTCCAGCCTCCTGAAACGCAGGGGCTGCCACTTCTCAGTGGGAACAATGCCACAGCTCGGACACCTACATGTGCTCTGGCTGAACAGATAAACCCACCTGTGGCTGAGGGTATAGGTCACCCCGCTGTGCTCTGGAGGACAGAAATGCTTGCCAACATTCCATACCCTGTGCTTTAAGTACATCACATGTACTTAGTTTTAGTACTTTAGTACTTAGAGTAAGTACTTCTGATTTAGTTCTCACAATCAACCTAGGAAGGAGGACCTGCTATTTCCCCCATTTTATAGCTGAGGAACCTAAGATACAGAGATGATAAGTAGATTTGTTCAGGATGTCATAACCGTAAATGGCAGGGCTGGGATCCCAACCAAGCCAGAGCACAACCGCCATGCAATACTCCTGTGGGGCTGTAGTAACATGGGGATTTTCCGAGATTATATTCTGGGTAGAATATGGAAGAGAACCGAAGAGCCACGTAAACAAGGAACCAGCATACAGCAGGGACATACGTCACGGGGCAGCTGGAGCTCCACGGGAGGGCACACTGTGAGAGCAGACGGCAGGGTCTGGTGCCAAAAACGTTGGGCAACGATCTTCTGGACACGTGTACATTCAGAAGCAGGGTGTCAAGATTAATAGGAGACCAGAATTAACACAGTGAGACCCCGCTAATCTCTGTAAATGGATCTAGAGATTTCCATGGTGCTGATCCCCATGTAAAGCAGGGGTTCTAAAACCTGGAGGTCTGTAAGCCACCTCAGAGTACACTTATAATTTTGCAAGGGTGAGCCTCTTTCTGGGGAGGAACCATTGGCTTAGTAAAGGGATCAGTGACCCATCAAACATAACGTCAGTGCTCTAGGGTGATGGGGAAGGGCTATTCGGTCCTACCTCCAGTGGCAGATTCCACGCTATGTACACATGAGACTTGTAATCGTCCATCCAGACCTCGGCAACCCGGAGAGCGTTCCTCTTGGTGTAGAAGCCGATGTTGCTGTTGTACGGCTTCTTCTTCCGCTCGATGTGGGCCACCCGTGAGCAAGGCAGGACCTCCATGCTGCCCCCGCACAGCCACACCTGGGGAGGGGGGCAGGGACTTCATCAGCCTGACACAGAAATTCCCAGAGGCCACTGCTCCCTCCCCCAGGCCCGAAAGCAATGGTTCAGGAGACAGCCTGAGTGAGAAATGTGTTTTCACATATAAAGCCACTGAGCTTTCGGGGTTGGTTTGTTACTGCAGCATAACCTAACCTCACCTGACTAAAACTGGTAGAAAAGATGGTTTCGGGGAGCTTTTCATAGATACAGCAGTTCAGGATATTAAAATGCAGCTCTTCCTAAGAAACGCCAATACATGTGATGTGCTCCTGGTGACGCATGGGTTTTCTTAAGTTCTCAGTGGTGCACAATTGTCACCTGTGAAGGTTTTATTTCCCATCTGGCTGAAGCTGGGCCCTACGGAGCTATAATGGCAAATTCAAACTAAAAAAACAGAATATCTTTATTCGTATCAGCACAAAGTGTACAACGGTTTAATTCTCCATTTGCTAATATGCTCTGTTTTGGAGTCCTAAGAGCACAGACGCCGGGCCTTCTGGAAGCATCCACCCCAATGCCATCATGTGCAGGTTGCACTTGTTGCTAGCATATTTAAGTGGAAGGCTGAAATGTTAATTGCCTCTAAGGGATGCAAAAGCCCAAGGAAGTGACAACTTGCCATCCTCTTGCAGGAGCACGGCAGGCTTCCAGGCTCAAAAGGCCCTGTTCCCAGAGGAAAACAGGACCACCCAGCTTCTCTCAGTCCCAAGAAGGACAATCAAAGCATTTCTGATGGTCAGGAAGGACTGATTTGTGAAAATGAATTCCTGGTACTGGTGAGGAGAAGAGGAAGAAGACACAGAGAGGTTTCAGGGACCCATGAGACAGTCCTGTACACTCTCTGTAAATGAGAGTGTGCTGGTGAGCTAACTCAGGTCAGCACAGACCACGTATGCTCATCCCAACCTAGGTCACTTCAAGCCTTTCTACCTTCAGTTTCCCAAACTCCCTCCTTGAGGATACTGGGACCCTCTCGAGTGTTTGCCCACCTCCCCTGGGCCTTTATTGATTGAATGTAGTGGCAAATTTGTGTGTGTGTGTATGTGTGTGTGTGTGTGTGTGATCTTCTGTTTCTATTTCCCAACTCTAGCTGCACCACAAGGAAATAATACAGATGGAAAATTCTCCTCATAACCAAGAATCTTCACCTTGCCTGTTTCTTCAAGGAGGAGAATGTGAGCTATGAGATTGGTAGACAGCAGGTGATCCAGACTAGTTTGATTTGTGACCTGACAACTAGATGCCCCCATGAACTGGGGCAGACTCAGCTGTTGGCAGTGGAAGGAAGCCAAGTCAGGGAAGCAAAATATGGCAAAAGGCCTATGGGGGAATAGAGGCAAGAGACCTTACAGGGTAAAAGAAGGTGGCTGAATTTCCAGGAGTGGGCAACATACAAACCCACAGAGTTCCATGGGTATGCGGCCCTAGACAGTTTCAGGATTCTGAGAATGAACAGAAAGACATCTCATGTTCACAGATTAGAAGATTTAATACTGTTATGTTAGCAATACTTCCCAAATTGATTTAAAATTCAACACAATTCTTATCAAAACCCCAAAGGCTTCTTTGCAGAAATTAACTGATCCTATATTTCATATAGAAATACAAGGGACCCCAAATAACCTTGAAGAGAACAAATTTGGAGGACTTCAACTTCTGGGGCAACATGCAAAACAATGAATTTGGACCACTACCTCACAACATATACAAAAATTAACTCAAAACAGATCAAAAACCTAAATGTAAGAGCCAAAACTATAGAACACTTAGAAGAAAACGGAAGAGTCAAGTTCATGATCTAGGATTAGGCAAAGGTTCATCAACTGATAAACAAAATATGATATATCCATACGATATTATTTAGCAATAAAAACAGACACACGCTACAGCCTGAATGAACCCTGACAACTTACGTAAGTGAAAGAGGCCGGTCACAAAGGACTGTATGTTATTTGATTCCATTTATATGAAATGTCCAGTAAAAGAAAATCCATAGAGACAGAAACTGAGTTGATGGTTGCCTAAGGCTGAGGGTGGGGTCAGAGGAATAGAGTGACTGCTAGCGGGTATGGGTTTCTTTTTAGGGTGATGAACATGTTCTCGTATCGATAGTGGTGAATACTGCACAACTCCTGAATATACTAAAAACCATTGAGTTGTACACATTAAATGGGCAAGCTAGAGTAGTATGTGACTATCTCAACAAAGCTGTGACAAAAATAGATAAATAAATAAACACACAGAGAGATGGGGAAAAGAAGATTCAAGGGATGGATTCCAGTTTGGGGAGGCTCCGGAGGACTGAAAAAAGCAAAGCAGAGCTTGGTGAGGATCTCAGATGGTTGACTTCTTTCACTTAGCATCATGTTTTCAAGCTTTACCCATGTTGTAACAAATATCATTATTGCATTCCTTTTTATAGTAGAATACGATTCCAGTGTATGGGTGTCCTACATTTTGTTTATACATGTATCAGTTGATGGACACTCGGGTTGTTTCCATTTTGGCTATTGCAAATAACCCTGCTATGAACATTCACATGCAAGTTTTTATCTGGATATACGTTATCATCTCCTTTGGGGACATACCCTAGGAGTGGAATTGCTGGGTCATAGGGTAACTCTATGTTTAACCTTTGATGAATTGCTAGACTTCTCCAAAGCGGCTGCACCATTTTACATTCCCACCAGAAGTGTAATGAGGGTTCTAAATTCTCCCCATCCCCGCTAACCCTTGTTCTTGTCCATCTTTTTGATTATATCCATCCTAGTGGGTGTGAAGTAGTATCGCATTATGGTTTTGATTTGCATTTCCCTCATGGCTAATGATGTTGAGTATCTTTTCATGTGCTTACTGGTCATTTGTCTGTCTTTGGAGGAATGTCTATTCAGATCCCCTGCCCACTTTTTAAATGGGTTGTTTGTCTTTTTATCATGAGCTGAGGCCTTAGGGTGAAAATGAAGTTGCCTTCCAGTGTCATTTCTCTTTCTCTTGCCTCAGTCTTCATCATCTTTTTGGATGTCAGTGTGCAAGACCTTTCAAATCATTCCTTATGGGCGGTCTGTCCCCCGGGCTCTGTGTAGAGCTGGCGTGGAGAGGGCTGTGAGGTGCAGAAGAATGAACCGCAGCAGAGGCCAATATTCTTGTTCAACGTCCTCCAAAGACCAGCTGTATGACATTAAACAAGTCACTTTCTCCCTCTCCCCCGAGGTGCCCCAGGCTCTCCATCCTGGTGTCTCAGCCAAACCTAGCAAGGCAGCCCTGCACCCCCCCAGGCTACCTGGAAACGATGCAGTGTCCTACTCTGATGTCTTTCACGATGCTGCTTTTCACAAGTTATGTTTGGCTTTTCTCCACGTGAGAATGAGGAATCTCAGGACTCCAATGGGAGAATGGCAGACAGTTGACAGGTCAGCCAGCCAGAAAGCGGCAGGCTTCTCTGTGAAGGCCTCCAGTCTGTTTTTAGCAAGCTTTCTTCCCAACTCAAAGGGACAGATACCTGAAGTAACAGGAGATTTCACTGACATCTCTCAGGAGAGAAGAAAACATATGTTTCTCTAGATTTTGTCACGTAGATTTGAAATATAGGAGAGAAAAAAGTTTACCCCTAAAAAAAGTGGGGGAGGGGAGTCAAAGGACACAGAGGTAAATAAACCAATGTGGTTCCTGTGACCACATCCTGGTATTCTGGATCACGAAGTGTTCTAGGGCCACACAGGCCCCTGCAGCCCCTATAATCCATCCCTGCACAGAAAGGGAGCCCCCGACCTTCACCTCCAGGGTCCTTACTTGCATGTGCTCCTTTCAAGGCCTGAGCTAGTATCTGACCCCAGAGAACCTGGAAGCCCTGTCCTGGGGACCCCTCCCATCCTCTCTCTTAGGGAGGGAAGCCCTAATGCTCTGGAGCTGGTCTCTCGATGTTGCCTCCCCAGAGACAGGAATTCTTCCCGGTATCAGATGTGAAGTCACTTTGGAAACCACTTAAACCCATTTACAATGTTAAAAGCAACACTGAAGGAATGCTTAGTGCAGAAATTATGTAAATAACCCCATTCGGTAATCTAAGGGCAAGCAAATTTTAGCCTTTTGCTGGCTGGCAAAATCTGTTCAAGACAACACAGATTGCTGGCTAAGAGAGTATTTTATTTGTTACTTCCGTCCTCCCAATCCGTTTCGGGACTCCCTGGTAACCCGCTTCCCAGAGGCGAGGACTCACAGTAGCCCCTCAGCGCTCCCCTCTGCCATCCTGGGGACAGTGCGCTGGCGTTTCCCAGTCTACGTGCGCAGTTTCTGCACTACACTGGATGGGCACATAATGGCTTTCCTCCTCAAGTCCTTTTCCAAAAATTCAATTTCAAACTCTCCTTTATTTATTACTGTTTCTCAGTAATAGGACTTACCAATATGGACCTCAAAACATACCTCAATTTAAACACCGCAGCGGCGAGAACGCCTAAATACCTGGATTCTACTGGCAGTCGATGCAAGTCATTTCTCTTGCATTTTCTCTATTCTGTTTCCAAGATTTTGGATCATCTTTGCTATCATTACTCTGAACTCTTTTTCAGGTAGACTGACTATTTCCTCTTCATTTGTTAGGTCTGGTGGGTTTTTACCTTGCTCCTTCATCTGCTGTGTGTTTTTCTGTCTTCTCATTTTGCTTATCTTACTGTGTTTGGGGTCTCCTTTTTGCAGGCTGCAGGTTCGTAGTTCCCGTTGTTTTTGGTGCCTGCCCCCAGTGGCTAAGGTTGGTTCAGTGGGCTGTGTAGGCTTCCTGGTGGAGGGGACTAGTGCCTGTGTTCTGGTGGATGAGGCTGGCTCTTGTCTTTCTGGTGGGCAGGTCCATGTCCGGTGGTGTGCTTTGGGGTGTCTGAGGCCTTATTATGATTTTAGGCCTCTCTGCTAATGGGTGGGGCTGTGTTCCTGTCTTGCTAGTTGTTTGGCATAGGGTGTCCAGCACTGTAGCTTGCTGGTCGTTGAGTGGAGCTGGGTCTTGGTGTTGAGATGGAGATCTCTGGGAGATTTTCGCCGTTTCATATTACGTGGAGCTGGGAGGTCTCTTGTGGACCAGTGTCCTGAACTCGGCTTTCCCACCTCAGAGGCACAGCCCTGACTCCTGGCTGGAGCACCAAGAGCCTTTCATCCACACGGCTCTTGGGAGGTCTGAGGTCTTCTGCCAGCGTTCAGTAGGTGTTCTGTAGGAGTTGTTCCACGTGTAAATGTATTTCTGATGTATCTGTGGGGAGGAAGGTGATCTCCACATCTTACTCTTCCCCCATCTTCCTCAACCCCCCCATGTCTTAAAACGGCTATATGTTCACAGGTGCCGCAAGGACATCTTCATAAAGATGTACACAAACGTTGACCACATAGATTTCTTTGAGGTGCAGCCAGCCCTCCTCCATTCTCTGCTTCCCGTGGGATTCCGCCTCCCCACAGGTCATTTCTCTTAATGCAAGATGAGGAATTAAAACGAAGCTTGGCAAAGTCCACGTGATTCAGGGGAGAAAAGAAACGCATACTGAGAGCAGCTTGATTGATGGAGCATGAAAAGGGTGTTGGGAGGGCTTTTTCTCCTTTTCTTTTGATGTTAGTTGCTGTTGCTTATGCACGTAAAAGGATAATAAGGGGAGGGGGTGGGAGCAAATAAATCAGGTTTATGCTCACTGATTTAAAGTTTTCGCCAGTCTTACTATCCAGCCTGCTAGCATGATATGGTCAGAGAGGGCTGGGCTTCTATGTTAGAAGAACAGCTCAAAGCAGCCTTAATCCGGCGCTTTTGGGTCAGCTTGGCCCCGTCTTTCCCCCTCCCTTGCCCACCTCTCTTTCCCTCTCCTTAGACGGCCCCACATTGGCTTTCGCTGGCTGCTGTCTCTGCCCTGCCGTCTCTGTCCTGTTTACAGACTCCTTCCTTTGGACTATCCCTTCTTGAAAAAGCAGCTCCGACTAAGGAGATATCAAGCATTTTACCCATCTTTGCATCCCCAACACCCAGCCTGATGCCTTTCACTTCGCTTAGTCATTCAATTCAATGCTGCATACGTGTTCACTAAGACCAGAGCTCAGAGCTAAATGTTGCCAGGGATGCAAAGATAACTGAGACATGAATCCTACTCATAGCCTTTGTTCTTTCCTCAGAGTTTAAAACTGGAATTCCAGGAAAGTGTTGAGGACCGCCCTAGAACCTTGGGGTGGAAGCAGCCAGAAGGGGGGGCGGTGATAACACTGCATTAATCTCCCCACATGTGCAACCATGCTCTACTCTCACTCAGTCTGCATTTTGCCTAGGATTAAAGAGGAGTTGGTAGGGCGCCATTGTGGATGAACGATCTCAACCACAGAGGAAAGTGAATTCGATTCAGTTCTTTTTTTTTTTAATTTTTAGTTTTTGTTGAAGTATAGCTGATTTACAATGTTGTGTTAGTTTCTGGTGTACAGCAAAATGTATATATATGTGTATATGTATGTATATATTCTTTTTCATATTATTTCCATTACGGTTTTTTACAGGATATTGAATATAGTTCCCTGTGCTATAGAGTATGTCTTTGTTTATCTATTTTATACAGAGTAGTTTGTATCTGCTAATCCCATACTCCTAATATATCCCTCCCCCACCCCCTTTCCCATTTGCTTAACATAAGTTTGTTTTCTAGGTTTGTGAGTCTGTTTCTGTTTTGAAAATAAGTTCATTTGTATCATATTTCAGATTCCACATATAAGTGACATCATATGGTATTTGTCTTTCTCTGTCTGACTTACTTCACTTAGTATGATACTCTCTAGGTCCATCCATGTTGCTGCAAATGGCGTGATTTTATTCTTTTTTTTATGGCCAAGTAGTATTCTATTGTAGATGTACACCACATCTTCTTTAATTTACATTCAATTCTGTCTTTAACCCCAAAGGGCCAGAGCTCTGAGATTGTGTACAGTGACCTGGAAGGAGACTGGAATGGCCGCATGCTTCAAAGAGTATCCCGCCGCCACGGTTCAAAAGGCCCTCGAAGGTTGTGATCGCTTTCTCTAGCGCCCGAGTTCCCTCACTGAAACTGACTTGGTCAGGGTTAACTAAAAGACCTTGACAATTACCTCTCCCAGAAATCTGCAGAAGGGGACTGTGGCTTCGGGGTTGCCTGCAGTTTTGGACTAGAACTAACGAGAGGCCAGGACGGATGAGCCCTCCGTAGCGCCACCAGATGAAACAGCCCATCTACCCACTGGCCATCGGCTAGTAAGGACCTCTCATCCCATTCCTTAGGACACAGGCTGCCTGAGACATGCCTTGGGGAGAACCCGGCTGCTTAGCTAACTCTTCTTTCTTCCCCAGTGGGGGCCAGAGGGAGCCCCACTGTCCCTTGTCACTGGGGATAGAAACGTGAGAACCCCTCACTCAAGTTCCAAAGCTTGGATCCCAAGGGTGAACCGCCAAAGTCGGCAACAGCGGACATGTCCAAGTCCAGACAGAGTTTGAGAAGCACCACACAACAAGCCATCCATCCCGGTGCCCCAGACCAGGATCTGAGGCCAAGACAGAGCCAAGGGCGGTGGGGAGAGCTGGTAAGGGGAGGGCGGGGCCCCCTTCTGCAGACGGGAGGAAGTGGGCGTCGAGGACCCTGAGAGTCACTACGGGAACTGCGGGGCCCGCTGGTTCCAGGCTTCCCACAAACTAGTATTGTGACTGCTGTGGACTGTGATATCACGAAAGGGCAGGGCTGGCTTTGAAGCGCTAGGCTCACGTCCAGCTCGGCCACATGGCAGCTGCAATATGCTCATCTCTGGGCTTTGGTTTCCTCAACCATGAAGGGCAGGTGATAACAGCACCCTATTTGACAGATGTGCTGAGGAGGAGACGAGGTGATGTACGTAAAACTTGTCATCACGATGGTGGCTCATAGGAAATGCTGGGAAAACCCAAGTTAGCGATTACTTGCTGACCACGAGAGTGGCTGCAAATGAGCTGTGTCCTGAGCAGTGACAGCAGGAGGGCCTCTGGCTGGTGCCCACAGGAAGGACATCACCAAACACACTGGCCTTGGTGGTGATGGGGTCACCAGGAGGCATCGTCCAGGTGCAGGAAGGTTTCCATTCCCTTTCCACTCCCTCCTCCTGCAGCTGAGATGAGGGGCGTAACCAGTTTCCTTCCCCTGTGAGCTGGTTCGCACAGGAGGCCACCCTGATGGATGAACACACGCTCAGCTTCCCAGGATCCGCAAAGAAAAAAGAGCGGGAAGAATAACTGGAAGGTAAATGTAGACGGAAGCGAGTCCACCTCCCGGCCCCCTCGAAAGACATTAAGACAAGGAGACCTTTCAAGGCTGGGGGCTCCTCAGAACCCTTCCAATAATTCCATACAAGCCTTTTCTTTTTGCATCAACTGCTGAGAACGTCAACTAATGTTTTAAATGCTGGACTAGTAACTGGACTGATAATGAGCTGTGATTCTGGAAAGGGACAGGATGGAGCATCAGGGTCCAGGACTCAGGGGCAAAGTGGATGACCCAGTCGTTACTGATGGTCAGCAAGGACTGGGCAGGGGTGACCTTAGGGGCCAGGATGCTGCCACCATAGGCGAGTCTGGAGCCCAGAAATTCCAGGCCATCATGCCATTCAGTGCTCTTGGAGACGCTGCGTGGTTTAAAGCAAGGGAAAGACAAACACAGATCCCGGTTCACTGGCGTCTGGGCACAAAAAGAAACTCAGAACCATCAGACGACCCTCCTAAGTCAATCTGGGCCTGCGGCTGGTAGCTGGGGGCCTGGTGAGTTACGATGTTCGTAGATTTCACCACCTCTTCAAGATTTTTGGTGTAAACCTTAGGGCTTTGATCAAGAAAGGATCCTCATGGTGGGAGTAGACATGCATATGCTAAGAAGGTGACAAATGTCAGTCTCTTTTATTGGATTCCAGCTTCTATTGTGGTGCCCAGGTGGACCAGAGGATCATGTGATGCTCTCCTTGGGCCCATAACCGTCCCTGACGAAACAAACCTAGACACGGCACTGCTCATGGGAAAGATGGGGCCAACCTCTGCCAGTGTCAGCACCGGTTCCTGCAGACTCTATGGCAAAGGCTGCAGCCTGGGCACCACAGCCTCCTGGGCACCCACAAGTCTGGCTTCCCCACGGGAGGTGTGGCCTTAAGACTCATTCTCACCGTGTATGGGAGCCTAGGGGAGGCGTGTCCCCCAGGGCTGATGTGGTTGAAAAACCAGTATGCTTTCTCCATCCTCTCTCTCCCACTGCACAGGGACCTTGGAAGTCACCTATTAAAGGTGGAGGAGCCACATGTGGAAGGAGCCAAGGTCCCCAAGTGACCACAAGGAAGGCTACCTGCCAACCGTGAACATCCACAATTGGTTTTTACTAAAATCTCAGCGAAGCCCCTGAGGTTTGGAGGTTTGCTTGTTCCAGTGGCCAGAATAACCAGGCCCAGAGATGCCCCATCTCCTGTTTTGACTTGAAAGTGTGTAGAATTTTTTTTTTTTTGGCGGTACGCGGGCCTCTCACTGTTGTGGCCTCTCCCGTTGAGGAGCAACAGGCTCCGGACGCGCAGGCTCAGCGGCCGTGGCTCACGGGCATGTGGGATCCTCCCGGACCGGGGCACGAGCCCGTGTCCCCTGCATCGGCAGGCGGACTCTCAACCACTGCGCCACCAGGGAAGCCCAGTGTGTAGAATTTTTAAACATCTACAGGAATCCCAGGCTTTGAATGGATTCGATGACCTGAAGCAAGTGGCCTCCCAGAGCTTCCTTCCAACCCAGTAATTTTATTTCCATTTCTCTCCCAGAAAACAATGCATTCCTCCGCGTCTGTGGAGGCTGACTATTGCATCTGAATACTGACGATGGCAGTGATGCGCTCTCATCCTATTCTGTCCACTGCCCTGCATGGGGCCAGTTTCATGTTTGGGAAATGGCTGGAATGGTAGGCAGCAGCAGAGATGATAAAGGGAAATAGTCTTTTAGATTTTTAAACAGTTCTCCCTGGCACTGCTTTGCTCTTGCTCTCAACGCTGTGTCCGGCAGATCTTCCAGGCCTGGGGTCTATCTGAACAATTCTAACATGTCATCTCCTACCTGCTGACTTCTGCTGCTGTAAGTAGCCAGGGGCCTGGCTCCTACAGAGGCTGTGAGGCCGAACACCTGAGCTCACTACCCATTCACAGAAAGCGCGGTCCAAAAAAAGCCAGCCTGACCAAAATAAGTCTGCCCGCTCTCTGGCTCAGAGAAAACACAGGAATGACACTGTATTATCTTGAATGCACCCTTTTTTCCCTTTTGTGAAAATCCTGGGGTCTGTGGGGTTGGGTTTCCGATAGTTCTTAGAATGCCATTGAATGGCACTGATTTTGAAACCTTAAAGAACCAGCAGCTTGGGGTTACTTCAAAGGCTGCCTCAAGGCCTTTGTCCTGGAGAATTTGAAACACAATCCAGCCTGTGATTGAAGTTCATCGTGTCTGACATCCTTAACAGATGCTGTTTGCTCCTGCCTTTTCTTGCCACCCCTGGGTCCTAGGAGGAATGCTCAGGGGACAGGAAGAAATCATGACTGTTATGGGCTGAATTGCATTCCCCCACCTCCACCCTCCGACCCCCTGGCAAATTTATATGTTGAAGCCCTAGCTCCCAGGACCTCAGAACGTGACTGCATTTGGAGATAGAGCCTTTAATGAGAGAATTGAAGGTAACTGAGGTCATTAGGGTGGGGCCCTAATCCAATAGGACTGGTGTCTCTATAAGAAGAGGAGATTAGGACACAGACATGCACACACAGAGAGAAGAGCATACGAGGCCACAGACAGAATCTGGCCATCTACAAGCCAAGGAGAGAGGCGTCAGAAGAAATCAACTCTGCCGACACCTTGATCTCGAACTTCTAGCCTCCAGAAGTGTGAGAAAATGAATTTTTGTTGTTCAAGCCACCCAGGCTTGTGGTGCTTTGGTGTGGCAGCCCTAGCAAACTAACACAATATCCTTCCTACATTTTCCCTGGATTTCATCACAGGGCACTGCCCTGGAGGAACCCGGAGAGAACAGGGCCAATAGAAGGGTGTCGAGAATGCAGAAGAGGTTCTGCAAAGGAAAACGTGCCTTCAGAAGATTCATCTTGAAGTAGTTAGTTGCCTATGAAATTGTAGCACCTTTTGTTATTAGCTTAGAGGCCCGCTTTGGGAAAACATTTCAAGTCCCCTCTCAGAAACGGAGGAGATTTGGTTGAAGTGCTTCCCATATGGAGGAAAAGTAGCTTCTGGCCCGCAGACAGGAAGGAGCTTCTTCCACAAAAGGAGATGCTACATTCCACGGGAAGGAGTGGGGTAGTCAGGAGGGATGCTGCCCTCTCGGGATCATGGAAGAGGCATCAGCAGACAGCCCCGTACTCCTGGTGACATGTCAGCCCATCTGGGATAGTTGGTGTTGGAAACTCTGGGAGCAGATCCTCTAACACAGCTGAACACAGCTGCACTGGAACCTCTAGGACAAACACCCTACCGAGCTTTGGAAGCCAGGTCTCACTGCCTTTCTATGACCATTGCTTCCCATGCCAGCCACAGAATAGCTCCTAGCTCACAAGCAAGAACATCACTATCTTTTTTTTTTTTTTTTTTGCAGTACGCGGGCCTCTCACTGCTGTGGCCTCTCCCGTTGCGGAGCACAGGCTCCGGACGCACAGGCCCAGCGGCCATGGCTCACGGGCCCAGCCGCTCCGCGGCATGGGGGATCTTCCCGGACCGGGGCACGAACCCGCGTCCCCTGCATCAGCAGGCGGCCTCTCAACCACTGCGCCACCAGAGAAGCCCAACATCACTATCTTTAACAACAATGGTACCTAAGACCTACTCAGCCACTCTGCAAAGTACTGGATGTTCATGATTTTATTTCATTTTCACAACAAACCTGTGAGGCAGGTCCTTCCCCAAGTTACAGAGGAGGAAACTGAGGCTCGGGGCGTTAAGGAGCATGCCCCAGACACACGCTTAATAAGGCCCCAAAGTAAACTGGGGTCTGTTTAAGCCCCGTACTCTTTCCCACCTTATACACTTCCAGAAGTGTGAGAAGACCTTGTCTCTCTGTGCTCCAGCCTCTCAGCAGAGTCACCTCCAAATTCCGAGGGCTGGGTTACTGGGATACAGATGATCTAAGTCAGAGGTTTCCAAATAACAGACCTCTGACTTGAGCTGACCGCAGCCCCGTCACCTGGGGAGCTTGTGAAACACACACGCACCTAGGTCCTGGTCCCTGAGGTGCTGACTTAGTGGATCTTGGGACGGGCCTGAGCATCGACATTTTACAAGCTTAGGGTATCTACTTGTTTGGAACTAGGGAAAGATCCGGAAAGATTTGTGCCCTGGACACCTGTGCAGTCTGGAGAAGCCTATGGGTCCCTTCTCAGAATAAAAACGCATCCAATATCATGGAAGCAACCTAAATGTCCGTCGCCAGGCGAGTGGATAAAGATGTGGCACGTATATACACAATGGAATATTACTCGGCCACAAAGAGGAACGAAATTGGGTCATTTGTGGAGACACGGATGGACCTAGAGACTGCCATACAGAGTGAAGTAAGTCAGAAAGACAAAAACAAATATCGTATGTTAACGCATATATGTGGAATCTAGAAAAACGGTACAGGTGAACCGGTTTGCAAGGCAGAAATAGAGACACAGATGCAGAGAACAAACGTATGGATACCAAGGGGGGTGGGATGAATTGGGAGATTAGGATTGACTTATATACACTAATATGTATAAAATAGATAACGAATGAGAACTTGCTGTATAGCACAGGGAACTCCACTTCGCTGTACAGTAGAAACTAAGACAACACTGTAAAACAACTACACCCCAATTAAAAAAAAAACGCATCAAATAAAACAAAATGCATAGAATTACTCTGGAAACCAATTATATTGAAATATAGTCATCAAGTTTTGTTTGTTTGTTTGTTTGGTTGGTTTTTTTTTTGCTGCACGGCTTGTGGGATCTCAGCTCCCTGACCAGGCATCAAACCCAGACCCCTGGCAGGGGAAGCACGGAGTCCTAACCACTGGATCACCAGGGATGTCCAGATCAAGTATTAAAAATCATGATATAGTGATACATGTACTTCTTTAAGACATTAAATAAGATCAAGTGTGGATTTAACAACTGCTATAAATTTAAACTCCTCTTACAGACAGGAGGAGACCTAAGTATTTCACGATGTCTATAAGAAGTAGGATGTGATATATGCTTGTCTGTGATTCCTCTTGGAGTCAAAAGCGCAGTATGGCTAATGGTACAGACACCTATGGCCTCCATTCATAATTGAAATAATTGCTAATGGTACAGAGATCTATGGCCTCCATTCATAATTGAAATAATTGCTAATGTCGGTTAGAGATGAGTGAACATAAAACATGCATTTTACATTCCGGACCAAGTTTACAGAGCCGTCGATGTTATCAGACTCCTTGGAGATGCATGGACTCCAGGCTAAACTCCCTTGTTTTGGGGTTATTATCAGCGATCATCTAAAAAATTTAGAATATGGATTTCAAGAGATTTTTTTCATCTCTCCCCAAATAGGTTTTACAAGAGGTTAAATCAAGACAAAGAGGTATGTGATTTTCTTTGGCAATGAGAAGGCTGCATGGATATTTTGATCTTTTCTTCCAGGAAAAAGGGACTACATTAAATGACTGATTTAGAAATTAACGACCGCTAGTGGAATAGCAACCACAAGAAATAACATTCATGCAAATCTCACAAGGGAAAATGTTGCATGATTTATCTTTTGGTCAGCATTCCGGCATTCTAAGATGAAAGTTATTTTTTTCTCCACCCTTGCTTTGTTTTGTACTTATCCTAATTTTCTAAATAACACGGTTCCCAGATTGCGAGAAATGATTATCCCTTATTCAGAGCAAACGGCGCCAGAGATCTATTCATGAAAAGAATAGATTCTTCCTGTAATCAACCACCCTTTCCTTTGCCTTGTCGGAGTACATCCTCCTCTTACGAGATTACCTGAAGTTGCAACTGGATAAAGCAATAACAGAGAGCCCCACGTAGCGGCTAGGAGCAATGCTTTATGGGCACCAGAAAGTTTGCTGTGCTTAGCTCTGCACTAGATCCCAGGATAACAGGATTTTGTGCACACTCGCAAAGCATTTGATAGCTCAGAGCATTTCTTGCTTTGCCACGTTCAGTTGTGTGCTGTGGTTTAGGTGGGTTTCAGTGTTTCCCAGGCTGCGCACAATTATTCGTCTCCGTGGCAGAGGTAACAAGGAGTTCCACTTCGCCTGCTGGAGCGGGCTGAGCCGTCCCCACGGGCCTCCTTGCGCAATTCCTCTGCAGCAGAGCCTCTGGCGGTAGGATGCAAACACCAACCTGGAGAGGATGAAGACAGCAGCACCTCCAGGACACTGGGGGGAGAAAGCGGAGCCTGTCTCCCAGGTGTGCACCCTGGAGATGAGAGTGGGATCCACCTAGACACGGCTTCATCCTTGAAAGGGTCTCATAAAATTGCCCAGTGCCACTCAAATCTCAGATCTTTTTTTCTGTTGACTCCTTTCAGAGCAATGTTCTTCCCTCACAAAGCGTCACGAGCCTCAGGCCCCAGGATCCCAGACTTAGAGCCCTCACTATACACTGAGGGCAGGTACCCAAACCCGAATATCGATAGGACTGTTTCAGGGACTTCTCTCGTGGCGCAGTGGTTAGGAATCCACCTGCCAGTGCAGGGGACATGGGTTCGAGCCCTGGTCCGGGAAGATTCCATATGCCGCAGAGCAACTAAGCCCGTGCTCCACAACAAGAGAAGCCACCGCGATGAGAAGCCCACGCACCACAATGAAGAGTAGCCCCTGCTCGCCATAACTAGAGAAAGCCCGTGTGCAGCAACACAGACCCAATGCAGCCAAAAAAAAGCTCCATTTCATTATTTGCGTCTGTTACTCCGGCCCAAGCCTGCACTCCCAGATTTACCTCCTGCCTCTCCCGCATTATGCTCACCACAAGCTCTCCTGTCCATTCTAAACTCAGCCAGTGCCCACACTGTGTCCACATCAGGACCTCCCTCTCCTGGCCTCTCTGCCCAGCCAAATTCCACCCACTTTTCAAAGCCAGAGACCCCTCCAAGGAAGCACTTTCCTAACCATCCAAGGGAGGGGCAGCCCCCTTTCCTCATCTATTATAACACTCCATATTTGTGCCACTATTTCACAGATGAAGCAGATGGTCTAAAATGCACGCTGTGCACGGGTACATTGTACACGACTCCAATTCGTGAGTTGCATACAGAGCCAGTGCTGAGAAATGTCCAAGTTTCCCTGTCTGCAGTGACCCTCACCCTCTACATCAATGCCCTGTTCCCACAGTTCCGCACTGGCCAATTCGGAACGACCCACTCTGACCCCAGGCTCCTTTTCTTTTCTTCTGTTTCTCTCATTCACTTACTCCCACTGAACCTTTTCAGAGAGGGGGGAGCCTCAGGCCATGTGATGCCCGTAATGGTAAAATTAACAACAAAATAATGAGAGCTAACACTTAGCTGTATTTTAGGCACTTCACATTTACTAACTTATTACTAACTCAATCACATAATAACATTATGAGGTAAGTGCTGTTATGTTCCCCATTTTAGAAACAAAGAAATTGAGGCAAAGAGAGTTTAAGCAAATTGCCCAAAGACACCCAGTGTCCTAACCGTATTTTCTTAGACTCTATGTTTGTCTATGTGGCATCCATTAATCACAGGGCCAAACTACACACAGGGCCAAACCACATTGTTTATATCTCCCCTGCCATCCAGGGCCCATACTCTGATTCCTCTCCTTACCTAACTCTCACATACCAAGCCAAGATTCCCCCTGCCCTAGATCACCCAGGGCCAGGCACCAGACACCTTGGGACAGCCCCTATGCCCCAAGCGCGGTAGAATTATTCAAACCAGCCAATCCTAAACTGTTTACCCTGCCCTCCCGCAACCCGGTAGAAACCTCAATAAGGGCTTTGGCCAGGTTTTCCCCTCACTCCTTTTGCCTCCTGACTTTGTGGCCTATCACTCATTTCTAGGAGAAGTCTGAGCAACCGTAAACTTTTCTTTCAGTGGCATTGAGCTCTCTGTGTCATCACTATCCCTTTTATCAATTAAGCCCGAGGTACAAATCACCCAGGGAGGTAGCAGCTGAACGGGGGCTCTGCACCCTGCTACTGGCATATCCTGCCGCTCCTACTTGGGCTCTGCCTAGCCCTTCCTTTCCAGCTCAGCTTACAGTCCCTCCTCTGTCCCTTTGAATTCTCTCTTGCGCCCTCTCATGGTGCCTCTGCGCCCTGCACTCCTCTGCACTCTCTTGGCAAAACCACCGCCTTGGATGGGACCAAGGGTCTGCATTTCCTGGACCAACACTCACACTACTAAATACTATTGGAAAAAAATCTTATAAGCACACAGAGTTGTCTCCATAAGTATAAGTCCGCAAACCTCAAGGGGGCCCTAAATACTGCTGGGGAAGCCCACTTTTCAGGGATCTTTCTCCCTGAAAAGATCCCCCCCCCCTTTTTTTTTTTTTTTGCGGTTCGCGGGCCTCTCACTGTTGTGGCCCCTCCCGCCGCGGAGCACAGGCTCCGGACGCGCAGGCTCAGCGGCCATGACTCACGGGCCCAGCCGCTCCGCGGCATGTGGGATCTTCCCGGACCGGGGCACGAACCCGCGTCCCCTGCATCGGCAGGCGTACTCTCAACCACTGCACCACCAGGGAAGCCCGAGATCCCCCCTCTTTGATCCTCACGGCAACTATTTCAGTCTTCCCCGTCCTCCTCCAATCTCCAACCAGCCCTCACTTTCAGCTGATGCCATAGTGTACATTTCTCAGGGCAAACAGAAGCCACCAGGTGGAAACTGCACAGCCCCAGACTCCCACCTTCCTCCTTGTACAGGGGGGATGTGTTCTCCATAGCGTGACGGATGCCCTTGCTGCTGAATCAGTCGAAGGGCACTGGAACTCCTTGTCATATGTACTTCTCGGTCCTGCTGACCCACTTCATTCATTCATCTGTTGAGTATCTACCATGTATCAGGCACCAGTGAAAACAACTGGAGATCTCTGCCTGGTGGAGCTGATACTTTTAGCAAGGGCAGATAGATATTAAGTAACACATATAATACGTAAGTAAATTATGTAGCACATCGGAAGGTGGGAAGTCTACGGAGAAAAGAAGTAAAGCGGCGTGGAGTACTCAGCAGGGCTGGGGGTGGCGAGAACGAGGCGAGAGAGGCTAGAGCGCGAAGGCGGTACGAGATTTCTGAGGCAAGGGCATTCCGGACGCTGCGAAGGGCTGCAGCAAAGGTCTGACGGCAGGAGGCTGCCAGGTGAGCTTGAGGAACAGCGAGGAGGTCAGCGGGGCTGCAGGAGAGAAGCTGGGAGGACCAGCAGGCCATGAAGTCAGTTCTCGGAGGGGTCTGTCTAGGGGACCGAAAGGACTCTAGCTTTTACTTCAAGTGAAATGGGGAGCCATTGACGGTTCTGGAGTAGAGAAGTACCACGACCTCACATAAGTGTTAAGAGCATCACTCTGATTGCTGTGCTGAGATGGACTACAAGGGCCAGGGCAGAGGCGGGGAGACCAGAGAGGAGGTGAAGCTGAGCCAGGCAGGAGGTGAAGGTGACTTAGCCAAGAAGGGAGCAGGGAGGCGGCACGAGGTGGTTGGTTTCTTGGAACTCTCCCCTTCTGTGGCTGCCATGGGGCCGGTCTCCCTTGGTTCTTTCTGCCATGCTGCCTGCTCCTTCTCAGCCTCCCAAGAGGCGTCTCCCCTGGACTTTACATTCTGGGGCTCCCCAGGGCTCCTCTTCCAAGCTCTCTCTGGTCAGTTGCCGGTCGCCCGCTGGCGATGTTGAACATCAGACCTGTAAGTCCAACGGTCTGCTCATCCCTCTATCTGGATGGGCCACAGACCTCAGAAATTTAGTCCCAATCTCACCAGAAACTTGCTCATCCCATCTCAGGGAAGGGCACCGTGGATCTCACCCAGTTGTCCAGAGAAGAAACCTGGGAACTTCATTCTCCTTTAATATCAGAGCCAACTTGTCACCTTTAATATTAAAGCCGACCTGTCACCAGGATCTGGTGATCTTGCCTCTGAAACAGCTCCTGAAAGCATCTGCTTCTTTCTAACCCCGCTGCCACTTCCCCACCTGGCATCTTCCCGGGAGGACCCTGGTGCCACCCTGATTGGTCTCCCTGCATCTCTGTCATGACCCGATTCAACCCATGCTCCACAACCCCGCCAGACTGAGCTTCCCAGAGTGCCGATCGCACCTCAGCTCTGCCCATCTTCCATCTTCAGGGGCTTCACATGACCTCAGGAGATGGTCTAAAATCTACCCACAAAGCGTGGAAGACCGGGTCTCTGCTGATCTGCTCCTGTCTCCCCCACCGATGCTCCAGCCACAGGGAAAGGCTCTCTGTCCCCCCCAGAAAAATCCTCTTGGCCCAATTCTGCCTGATAACGAGACGTCTCATCCACCCTCCATCTCTCCCCCTCATCCTCAGGTCTCATCTCAATGTCGCCTTCTCTAGAAGCTTCCCTAGCCCTCCCTCGGAGCTGCATGCCCCACAGATGCCTCGTTTACTTCTCCAGCCATAGCATTTCCATTCTGCCTGCTGTTTCCTTGTTTACGTTCCCATCATGTTGTCAGGTCACCCAGGTGCCCCGCCTCTGATTCCTCGTCCGAAGCCAGCACAGAGGGATGTCTTTGACATCGCAGGCATTTACTGAATAACCAGCATATTAATGTGTGGAGCCAGGATTCTCAGGGAGTCTGGTCTCTGAACAGAAGAGTGGTTCCCTGAGTCAGTCCTATGATCCATGAGGCCAGACAAGCGACACTGGAACATCCTTTATTACCATGAACATGACAATCTGAAAAATAATAATTACATCTCTGACGTGCAAGGCCTTGGACTAGGCACTTTATAGCGTATTCATTTAATTCTTACAATTATTCTATCAAATTACTTATATACCTCTCATTTTACAAATGAAAAACTGAAGCTGTGAGAAGGTAAATAACTTTTGCTGCATAGCGAACGAGTGGCAGGATGCGTACCGTCACTTTGGGTTCGTGTGTCATCATGACCCCCGTGATGCAGGAAAAATAACCCTTGTTTTTCCAATAATTATCTGTTGTCCTCCTATCCCCCAAATTTCTCAACCCTCTTTTCGAGTGCATTTTATTTCTGGCGTGTATAGCTTTAAGTTCCCTGGTGTCCGGACCTCAGTGTAAGGAAATAACGCCCTCTGATGTCTTCCAGCTCCTCTGCCCTTAAAGCTGGGGTGGACGTGTAGTGCTGGGTCCTTGCCAGGCCGCGCAGGGCCTGGGGTCACCTGCCCCTCTAGCCCTGGTGCCCTGAGGGGGCTTCTGAGAACAGAGGTCTCCATCAGCGGCTTTCCTCCAAGCCTGCCCTGGTTTGGTCCTTTTTACAGCAAGTGACCCCAACTGGGCACCCAAATGCTGGCACCCAAGCTGGCCTGTGAGGCTTCAGACCCCAGGAGCTCCAACCTCAGGGCAGAGAGGCCTGCACCTCACCACCCCCCGACCCCTGGGATGGCAACACAGGGCAGAAAATAGACCTTGTTGGAACTAGTTTTTGAGGGAGAGAACAGAATTTGATGAAATAAAGCTGCTTGTTTATGAACAAGAACTGAGCACCAGAGCGCTGGAGACAACGTGTCTGGCTACCTCGGCCAGACCCTGGGTGACCTGGGCCCAGGGCAGTCCTGCAGAGAAAGCGTGAAGAGGGTGAGTGCCTCCCGTCAGGATCAAAGACATTTGCAAACAATCCCGGTCCATCAAATGTAAGGAGGTGTCGATGCT
Source organism: Delphinus delphis (assembly GCF_949987515.2). Taxonomy (NCBI): domain Eukaryota; kingdom Metazoa; phylum Chordata; class Mammalia; order Artiodactyla; family Delphinidae; genus Delphinus; species Delphinus delphis. Next base: position 74,517,260 of record NC_082697.1, read on the forward strand.
GAAACAGTAGCCAAGGGATGGACCAGCCCAGGCCAGAGGTCTGAAAGGGGAGATGCAGAAAATGCAGGGGCCAGCGCAGGGGCTCTCAGGGAAGCCCCACCTGCCCAAACAGCCACCCGGTCAATGCCTCCTCACCCAGGGCCCAAGGCATCGGCCCTCCCAGGGACCCTGTCCTCTCTCCAGGCCTCTGGGGACCCCGCGAGTATGCCTGGCAGCCTCAGACCCAGGCAGGGAGGGGGAGGCCTCCCTGTGCCCCAGGTCCCCCTCTAAGCACAGGCACCAGTTTCCCTCCTTTGTCTCTGCCTCGCCCAGGGCTGCCGCCCTGCCCTCACAATTCCTGATGCAGCTGAACACTTGTTTCAAATGGAAAGTAAAAATGGGCTTTTTCTCCTTCGCTCCTTACCTGCTAATTGCCAATGACGACGCCCTGGATTTGCCATCGGCTGGCCTGCCTCTCCTACAATTCCCTTCCTCTCTGGTACTTCCAGAAGAGCAAGTAATGAGAAACCAGAAACAGGACTTCAAGAACAAATTCCACCAAATAAATGCTACGAGAAACATCTCAGGGCCTTCAGAGGGCAATGAGGCATGTGATACGAAGATTAGCAGTGAGAACAGCAATCCCCCTAAATAAATACATAACGAGGTGGCACGTTCCCACAGCCGTGTTCATTTCCTCGGCCACTTACCCCTCTTGCACTCTTACACTCCCTTCTCCGTAGGAGAACTTTGCTCCCGATTCAGAGGCGTCCCAGGGGGAGCCCTCCCTGAATGCATCAGCTGACTGTAGGGTTCTGCTGGCCCTCAGGATGCTGTTAGCCCCAGCCTGCCCCTATGTAAAGTGTCTGGGTAGGCGGGCTCTGATTTTAAGGCCCCTTCCTCTAATTTTATGATGCAAACTTCCCACGTTGCCCCCAAATGCCCCACCCTGGGAAACCTCCCCAGTCTAGAGCAAGGCTGAGCCTGGGGTGAGGCAATGTCTGCACATAACATTTAAGGGGCACCCTAAAAACTCAGGAATGGAGATAAATAATATTTTGACGCAATATTTTAGGAATCAAAAATAATGCAAAAAATCCATGACGAGCAAAATGTCAACATTTTCAGTAAAGACAGGCTCCCACACTACAGGTGCACGGCTCACCTCACATGCCTCCCTCTGGTCCCAGATCCAGAGTATGAGTCCGTGTATAAGATCGGGGCACCCTCTGCAGCAGCCCACTGCTCCTCCTTGCTTATCACGCTCTGGTCTTATTTTCGATGTCCAGGAAGGTGCCCAGTTCTCCCCTCGCCCCTCGTCCCCAAAGCACACAGACCCACAGATCCATTACGTGGCTAAGGGTGTTCGTGCTTGCAAGCTTGGTCTCAGTTATCACTCTCTTCACCCTAAGCCTGACGACAGCCCCTCTAGGAACACTCCTATCCCCTTGGAGCACCCAACATCGTCTCCCCTCTCTAAGAGGTGGGACTGGACCTTGTTCAATATTCAAACCCCAGCAGCTGGCAAGAGAACCCCATACCTATCAGAGGGATGACGCAATGCTAAGGCGCCTCTGAATTGGGGCGGCTCCCAGTGTCCACAGCATCCTGCCAGGGGGTCCCATGGGACGTGACGGGAGCTCAGCATCACCGAAGCTGCCTGTTCATGGTGGGAGAGCTTGGCGGGACAGAGGCCCTTCCTTATCTAGAGTCCTAACAGTACTCCTTGTAAGCGCATCTCTTTTTCTTTCTCTCTTTAGTTTAAACATCTCCGGATCCTTTAAAGGATCCCCATTTGATGTGGCTCCTGGACCCCGGCAGAGGTCCAGGAGATAAATAATATTTTGATGCAATATTTTAGGAATCAAAAATAAGAGGGTGCCGGGGGTTACTTCAGGCCCTCAAAGTCTTAGATGGGCTGCTGGCGAATTTTTTTCTTCCTCAAAGTTTGCCATCAGCTTCAAGCGCCTCCGCTTGCCCATCTGAGTTGAAGCCACCTGCTGCTCTTACCTGGATTATTACCACCTTAAACTGCCACGCTGGACCCTTGTTTCTGCTCTTTTCCCAGTAGAATCCCCGTATAGCAATGAGGGATCCTTTTAGAACATCAGTCAAAGTCGTCAATCTGCTGCTCAAAACCCTCCCGTGGCCGCACCGTACTGAGAGTACACACCACAATCCAGACGATGGCTGAGGGTCAGCCCGCTGCTGCCCGTCATCTCCTCTCACTCTGCCCCTGCTCATGCCCTCCAGCCACATGGACCTCCCGCTGTTCCTCAACGGGGCGAAGCCTGTACTCGCCACAGGGCCTTTGCACTCGCTGTGCCTTCTGCATGGGCCAGTTTTCCCCCAGAAATCCACATCCCTTGTCCCTTCACATCATCCGGGTCTACTACTTCAATACTTCCTTATCCTAAAAACATTCCTTGTCTACACTATTCAAAACAGCCTCTCCCCCAACCCCAACCTCTGTCCCCTTGCTCCATAATAGGTACTGGCTACTCCATCACAGCAGGGACCATGTCTGTTCTGTTGACGGTTGCATGCTGGCGCCAGAACAGGGCCCGGCACACAGTAAGTGTCCAATGAATACCTGTTGCATGAATAAATGAATTGAAGAACCTGCCTCTGAGTTTATATTCTTATCAACACACAGTATTCTTGGGTTTGAACCCAACAGTGGAGTCTCTGTCAGATTTGCTGTTTCTTTACACCTCTCTCGAGTCCGCAGTGCCAAGCTCCATGATTGCTGGATTGCAATGGAAGATCCAAACATTTTGTCTTTGCCATTTTCAACTCTTGCTGAGTTGAGTCCCAGGCCTGCCTTTTCAGTGTTGCCCTGGTATTTTTAGAAGAGCACTTCTTGTGTGTTTGTGAGGGCCAATTATCCCAGCTGCCTCCCTGGATACGTTTCCACTTGCTGGTTCATTTTTACATTCTCTACAATCACTGATGAAATTGCCCACTAAGTATGTCCCAATCCTCACAGACCCCAGCGGCATTCTGGTCCCGAGTGGCCTCGCCGCCATCCGGTGGAAGTTCACAAAAATAAGTCCATGAAAGGGATGAAAATGCAGAGCTGCTGACACAGAGAGGTTGGGGAAGGGAGGACCAGACTATATGGGGGGTAGGGGGGTTGTCAGCACGTTAGGAGGACACCAAGCCCCTTGTTCCCCAAGATATCTTGGGTTTACCCTCCACTCCTCCGTCATGGGAGCTCGGCCAAGGGAAGGGTGTGGCTTTGCCCCCAGCTCCCTGGAACCCAGGCTAACCTCTGGGCGGGGACTGTCCCGCGTGTACCTGGCAGACCAGTTAGAACTCGAGTCAGCACACAGTCGCGATCCATAAACGCGGCAGCCTGAATGAATGAGCACAAGAGAACAGTTCAGCGGGATGGGCTCAGCTCTCTACACTGGCTCTGACTCTGGAGACTTCGGATGCAGCTTATGGGACTGCGAAACCCGCCCAACCCACAGATTATTCATACGATGTCTTGAGTTCGTTCGGTCTTCCGGGAAGGGGTCTGTTGGTGCCCTCAGAATCTCCAAGTGGCCATGGACCCCAAAACATGAAGGGGCGCGTGGTAGAACAGGACGCGAGTGCAGCCCGCAGGGCTGTGGGTCCAGCTCCTGCCCGAAGCCATGTGCTCTGCCCTCTGCCCCGCCCGCGCTCCTCCTCTGGCCCCCACCCTCTGCCAGAGCCCCACCTTGTACCCTCCCCCTCGCCACGCCAACCTCGCAGGTGCCATGCGCTTCCCTTGAGGGCTCTGCCCAGACTGCACCTTCTGCTGAAACACGCTTCCTCCTTCCCTAACTCCCGCTGGTGCTTCTAAGACCCCTCAGGGGTGCCCTCCTCAAAGCTTGTCCTGAACACCCCTGCTTGTCTCCCCCACCCCAGCAGCCCCAGACCAGCGCTTCCCAGAGTGTGGCCACAGCCTGTCCACCAACGGTCTGCAGAAAAAGACTCCGAAGGAAATTGTGAGTCAGCTTTGAAAGCATTTATAGCAATTCTGAGCAACTGTGTATCAGTTGAATCCAATAATAAAAAGTAAGGGTTTGTGTTTGTTTCTTTCTTTTTCTCTATTTTATTTTTCTAGTAATTCATTTTTATTGCATTTTATAAAAGTAGCAGTTCTTGATAGATTGGAAATAAGAAAAGATCTGGTCTTTTACTAGATGTCTGTATTTCTCAACCTTTTCTCCACTACTGCCCCCCCGTGGAGCACTTTTAGATATTCCCCACCCCCAGCCACCTGCTCTGCTCCCCCCATGAAATCTTAACACCAGAGATAGTCTGTACATCTGTTTGTGTGCTGTATGTATGCTCGCGATTTACACATAAAAAGAACAATACTTTTTTGCATCCCCCTCCAAGAGCCAATTTTCATCCTATTGGGGACCATGTCACTCTCGATCGGAATGCATGGCACAGGTAGTTTGAGAAGCACTGCTGGGGTGCTGGGTAGGCAGGCGCTGCCCCTAGGAGGGATTTGGAAATCGTGTGGGTGCTCTTGTCAGCTAGTAGTCGCGCGGAGCACAGCAATATACATATTCTTGTAAGTCCCCTTTCTCGTATTTCCCTTGTACATTACAGCTAAGGCATTACATTGATTATGACTCTGGGTGTCGGTAGGTTCCCTTATCTAGTATCTACCCGCTGGGTCTTGTGAATCTTTGAAAGATGAGGAGGCGGCGGCCATGGTCATGCCCATTGGTCACCCCCAGCGTTCTTGCTCTCCTGGTCATTTGCCCTGTGACCACTCACTGCTTATCATCTGGACATCTCCGGACAGCTATGGGGAACCTCGCAGGCCATCTGGAGAGGTTCCTTCTAGAGTGTGGGTAACCAGTGCAGCAGTTGCTCCGCAGAAAACACTAATCTGGGAAATGCTCCCCTCTGATACACCTGCAGTGCCCTCAGCATCATCGTAAAGGCTGGGAGCCATGTCCCCTGGGCACTGAAGCCCGCTTACCTCTGTTTAAGTCAGAAGCTTCCACCTCTGTTACTTTTAATGACATACACTCCCTTACTTTTTGTAGGAGACCCATGACAACCTACAGAACCAGCATTCCAGAGAATACGCTTTGGAAAAAAAACTGAGCCTGAGGTTTTATTAATTCATGTTCCTTTGCCCCAAAGCCACGGGTCATTGGAAGTCCATCAGTAAAAAGCAGAACTGCTTCTTTGTCTGGGCTGATGCAGAGGTTCCTGGGGGGCCAGCACCTGTGCACTCAGACCCCATCACCCAGCTATGAATCCTGCCCATTACTGCTCCTGGTGTAAGCCTGAGGACCCCTGTGGCTCCTGAAACTACCATGACCTTGGCTCTGGTCATTCTCTTTCCCAAGGCTCAGCACAAGACCTGGAAGACACTGGAGACTCAAATTCATTTCCCAGTTTCTTTTTAACCAGAGGTGGATTTGTTCTACCTTGAAGATGCCTATAGTTTCTCACTCTCTCTTCTTAGGAGACAAGCCAAAGTACAGGGGCATCATAGCCGCATTTAGTGCCCAGATCCCCTGAGCACTCTCTGAGATGCCCAGATGGTGTATTTTCTTTTTTTTTTTTTTTGCGGTATGCGGGCCCCTCACTGCTGTGGCCTCCCCCGTCGCGGACGCTCCGCGGCATGTGGGATCCTCCCGGACTGGGGCACGAACCTGCGTCCCCTGCATCGGCAGCAGACTCTCAACCACTGCGCCACCAGGGAAGCCCAGATGGTGTATTTTTTTCAGAAGACTCTTTAGCTCATGTCCTTAAATCGTGGTCATTCATCCTCTCCTGGAGGGAATTATTTAGAGAACAAAGAAATACGTCTCAGTTCAAAACAATGATCTGTTGAACTGTTGGATGCAGGCTCAGAGAACATAACGGATGCTGCATTAGTCTGCTTGGGCTGCCATAACAAAGTACTGCAGATGGGGTGGTTGAAACAACAGAAATTTTTCTCACAGTTCTGGAGGCTGGAAGTCCAAGATCAAGGGGTCAGCAGGGTGGGTTTCTCCTGAGGCCTCTCTCCTTAGCTTATAGACGGCTGTCTTCTCCCTGTGTCCTCACATGGTCTGCCCTCTCTGTGTCTGTGTCCTAATCTTCTCTTCTTACAAGGCACCAGTCGTACTAGATTAGGGCCCATCTTAATGACCTCATTTTAACCTAATCACTTCTTTAAAGACACTGTCTCCAAATACAGTCACATTCTGAGGTTTTGGGGGTTAGGGCTTCAACATATGGGGTGTACACAATTTAGCCCACAACGTATGGAAAAGGCATCTGGCCTCTCAAGTTTAACTCTCAGAGAAACACAGACTGTCAGAGTTTTGCTGATTGTTGAACACGTTCATTTCATACATTCAGAAAAGAGAAGGGACGGCCTGTAACGACACAGCTCACGGGTCCAGTAACCTTCTCAGGCACCCATCAGACTCCTTCCTCCCCCGCACTGCCCTCTGCGCCCACCGTGGGAACTGCTTCTCTGCCTGCTAGGAGGAGACTCGGGGATGGTGGCGGCTGGAATTCCCCGACCTCCCAGGGCTCGCTTCATTAGTCTCTGATGGGCCCCGTGCGTGGGAAGAAATGTGGGAAATCAGACCTCTCTGCTGCCCCAGACAGTTCATAAGCACAGACGGGGCAGCGGCCAACACCACAAAGCCATCATGAAATGCCCTGGGTGGCCGTGTCCTCCCTCCATCTGTGACAGGCCCTCTCCTGCCAGCTCCCTTGACATCTCAGGTGACATTTGAGCTCTCGTTCTGATGTGGGTTTTCGGGACGCGGTTCATTATAGATTCATCTTTTGGGTCTTTCAGCAACCTGAGTTTTGGTCTTTCCTCTTACCATCACCTGGTGATGGGAGAAGGGAGATGGTGGAAATGAGGTTGAGAGGCAAGGGGGAAGCCTGCATACTTCTGTGCAGATTTGCACACACAGAGGCTCACTGAGTGCACATTTCCTGAGAACCTCCATGCCAGGAGGTACTATTGCTGGTAACAGTGATAGAGCTTACACCAACTAAGGGTTTCCTTTGTGCCAGGTGCTGTTTTAGTCGTTTGCGTGTATTTATTTATTTAATCCTCACAACCCTGGAAATGAGGTGCTATTGTCATCCTCATTTTGCTGATGAGGAATAGAAGGCACAGAGAGGTTAAGTAACTTGCCCAAGGCCACACAGCTAGTAAACTTCAGAGGAAGGGTTTGCATTCAGGAAGCCTGGTGCTAAAGCGCATGCTCTTTATGGGTATGCCGTACAGACAGAACACGATGAGATATCTATTCTCGGGGAGGGGAGGAGCTCAGAGTCTGAAAGGAAGGATGACATCCAGATCCAGGAAGATGGGAAGGGGCAGATGACTCGTGCTGCAGGTCAAACACTGCACTCATGCAGAGGAGAGAATCTGGCATTGAAGAGGAATAAAACGCAGACAGGAGCACATGGCAAGGAGGGGATAGAGAGAGGGAGTTATGAGCAGACGGGCCAGTGAGGAAAGTCTGGGCCTGAGGACCCTGACTCACTTCCCTAGGAAACTCTCAAAGTCCCACCCGGGGTTTATAAGAGGCATTCCAAACATCACCAAAGAGCCACTGCCCACTCCCCACTGCTATAGCGTCTTAGGACTCGGCTGGGAGAGTCCACATTTATGGAGGATTTTCTGAAGAGTTTGAAATCACCCCAGTCTTTCTACCACCTCCTGGCTCAAACCAGACCCGAAGGGCAGTCTCTCAGCCTATGAACAGGAGTGATAAAGCCTAAACCAGACAGAGTCAGGTCAGCTCCTGAGAGATGCCACGTCCAGAAAGTGTCAGATCCTGAAACGACCTGGAGAGAAGCTTCAAATTGTAGTGGGGCAAGGCAGGAGTCAGGGCAAGAGGATGCGTCCGCGAATAAAGCCAGCAGAAGCTAAGAGACACAAAGGCGTTAGTGAGAGTGAGCCCACAGAGAGCTGGCGGACGAAGGCCACTCATCCTAGGGACTTCTGAAGACCCAGGGTTCCAGCCACTCTCAGTAAATCTTAACAACCTCTGTGTCCAGTGTTTGAACTCATGCTTCTACCACTTGGGAAAGTATGCTCTCATTTTCTGTTCCAATATGTACTGTGAGACCATCATTTTATGCTCAGAAAGCCCCAGAAAAAGAATGCCTCACACAGTTTGATGGATACAATGGAGCGACCTCATAATGTTAGCCTGCACAACAGGCTTTCTACCTGCCTGAGAGCAGGGTCACCAGGGACTCCATTCATATACATTCTGTGCTGAGTCCCCTTCCCTATACGGTATGTTCTGAAGCCATCACTCCAAAGTACCACGTGTCAGAAATCCCTGCAGCAAAGGAGCTGGGCAGACTAACTTGGGGTCTACTGGTTCTTCATCTCCAAGGAGATGAAAAACAAGCAGGTCCCCAGGCATCTATTAAGGAAGTACATTTTCTTTTTTTGTGGGGGGGTGGTTTACAGATGGAAAAATTAAGCCCCAGAGATCATGATCAAAGGAAAGATATTTTACTGAGCTTGACTAAAGAAAGAGGACAAGAGCCCTTTCCTAGAGACACACCATGTGGCCAGTCTGGAAGAAAAGCCAAGGGGAACCTTTAAAACAAAATGAAGGTTGTATTTCTACCCTAGGATGCTACGCTCTTATCATGGTTTCCAAAAATAGAAGATAGGAAAATAAATATTTTTATCCATTGTCCATCTGTCCATCCATCCATGCGTTTATTGATCTGTCCATCCACCCACTGGTCTATCCATCCATGCATCCATCTGTCCTTCCAACCATCCATCCATCCATCCATCCATCCGTCCATCCATCCATCCACCCATACTATAAATATTTCTTAAAGGCCAATGACATGCCAGGCACCATATGAGGTTGCTCAGAGGATACACTGATGAATAAAATAGACACAGACCCTCTTCTTAGGGAGCTTGCAATCTAACAGATAAGGGAACTGATGAAGCAATTACAAGTATTTCAAGCACACTGAGAAGAAAAAGATGTTCTGGGTGCCATGAGAGCACAGATGTAAGGCAAGGGAGTAAAAAAGAAAGCCAGGCATTTAAAAAGGAAGTGTGTTCTCACTGAAGTGGTTCACACTGAATTTATACCCGGCTCAAACTCTCTTTACCTAAGGATCTCATTAAAATGTGGGATTGTGGTATCTCTCATATCTGCATTCAAATATATGACTTAAGCTTATAATTAACTGAGTTTTTAAAAAATGCAACCCAGTAAAATCTCAGACCCAAATCCTGTCTTCTGAGTGATACACTAAGTGCCCGATTAGCAGTCAGCCAAAGGTCGTTGTCCCAAAGGCGGTAATCTGGTCTTCAGTGCGATCTGAATTTGCAAGCCTGTGGAAACTGAGAATCAGAATGAACCTGATATTTATCCAAAGGGGAAAAAAAAGGCTGGCTGCTGCCAGCAAAGAATGACAACCGGAAGAGCTGAAGAGGTCAGCAGAAACTTGACAGAGAGAAGGCTTTACGCTTCGGACAGTTATTCCTTTTCTGTCAAAAAGATTTGGTGCCTTTCCCTATTCTCTCCACCTTATTTCAAAATTACTCTCTGGGTGAAAAGAATGATCTCAAAAAACTTTCAGACATGGTGAACAATGAGCAATGTATTGATCAAAGCAGAAAGGTTCACATTTCTCCAAATATAACACCAAAAGCAGAGTGAAGGGGATCTATGTCAGTTCACACTTCCAACTAATCTTAGGGGTAGAGAAGAAGGAAGGAAACTTTACTTCACTCCTTCCTTTGGAATCTCATTCATAAGATGAATGATAAAGAGCGTGACAAGCGCCTCACCTCAGGCTCCGTGTGGGAGTCCCTGGGCAGAAGTGGCTGGAGAGCTGGTGTTTTCCTCGTTGACAGATGGGGCAACACTGGAGGGGAAGGGCTGTGGTATGCAGGGCCCACCTTTTATTTCCAGGTGGGCCTGGAAATAAAAGAGGAGGAGAGAAAACCACACCTAGAAGGGGAGGAGACCGGCCAGTTTCTATGATGAAAAACGGTGCCTGGGAAGAGCAAGGAATCTTGGATCTAGTTGACTTCAAGCTTACCTTGAGGCACCAAGGTAACTGCCCACCCCAGGCTCCAGGAACAAGTTCAGATTCTAGTAAAAGCCTTAGTCTGGTTTAGACAGAAGTTGGAGGCCACCTGCTAGGCACATGGTGCAGTGTCCATCAACAGATGAACGGATAAAGACGATGTGGTACGTATATACAATGGAATACTACTCAGCCATAAAAAAGAATGAAATTTTGGCATGTTCAGCGACATGGATGGACGTGGAGGGCATTATGTGAAATAAGTGAAATAAGTCAGACAGAGAAAGACAAATACTGTATGGTATCACTTATATGTGGAATCTAAAAAATACACCAACTAGTGAACGTAACAAAAAAGAAGCAGAATCACAGATACAGGCAGCAAACTAGTGGTTACCAGTGGGCGGGGGGGGAAGGGCAATATAAGGGTGAGGGCGTGGGAGGTACAAACTATCGGGTGTGAGACAGGCTACAAGGATGTACTGTACAACACGGGGAACAGAGCCAATATTCCGTAATAACTGTAAGTGGAGCATAAGCTTTAAAAACTGTATTAAAATATTTACATGGCGCCCCAGGAGGTGTGCCAAGGCCTCCTGTCCCACCCACCTGTGAGGTCAGCTGGACAGACACTCACTCCATTTGGCAGAAGCACGGTCTTGCCCACCCAAGCACTGCTTAGAACTGCAATATAGGTTTCTTCCTGCTGCCTTAGGCTGCCCCTGCTTTCTTTAGAGGTGGGAGAGATGAGGGCTAACCCTCCTCCACCTGGAATCATCAGTGGACACTTTGTTGCCTACCTGTCAAGCCAAGTGGAGGCCGCGCCTCTCCTCATGGCCTCATTCATTCAGAGCCTTTTGGAGAGAAAAGGAGTTGATGCAGAGTAAGGGAATCAGAAAGTACTTTGCTTCTGAAGAGCAGACAGAGAAGGGAGCCAGGGTGATTTAACCTACTCCACACACAGGCTGGAAAAGCCACACCTGAGGCCGACCACCCAGGTGACTTGGGGGCTGGCCAGTGGATGGAGGGCTGGGAGAGTAATAAAGTGACAGAGGCTGGGACAAGGGGACAGAGCAGGTTAGCGGGTTGGGAGGCGGTCTGGATAAGGCCCCAATAGAACAATTGCATCTGAAATTAAACATGACAGAGTCTGTTCAGCTACACAAAGCACTGGCAATGAGATTAGCACCTGTGCTCTCTGCTGTCTTTTTTTTTTTTTTTTTTTGTGGTACGCGGGCCTCTCACTGCTGTGGCCTCTCCCGTTGCGGAGCACGGGCTCCAGACGCGCAGGCTCAGTGGCCATGGCTCACGGACCCAGCCGCTCCGTGGCATGTGGGATCTTCCCGGACCGGGGCACGAACCCGTGTCCCCTGCATCGGCAGGCGGACTCTCAACCACTGCGTCACCAGGGAAGCCCTGCTGTCACTCTTGCATCATCATTCCCTGCCCTTCCCCTCCAGACACCGTCCCTTCCAGGGCAATGTTCCTCCCCACCAGAAGCTACCACACTGGTGCTAGAAGATTCTCGCCAGTCACATTGGTCTTGAAACAGGCTGTCTTCAGAGGAAACAGTCATCCATTTCTCCCTTAAGGAAAACTAGATGAGGGTGGAAATGACCCCAAGAGTGATCGCCAGAAGGAAAATTGGGGTTGGCTTCACTTAATATGTTCACACAAAAAAATTGGGAATTAAGGGACTTTTTTTGTTGGTTTTGAAATACTAACTTTGTGGGTGATGAGGTTAAAGGGTTTTATCATAAAATCCTGGACTATTAGAACTAAAATAAAATTGCAACTCCCAGCAAATGCCCAGAGAGGTTCAAAGACTTGTTCTAGCTCTTACAGTTAGTGAGCTAGACCTGAAATAAACTGGGGTTCTTGACTCTCAGTGCTATGAGTTTTTTATACTTGATTTTTTTGAACTTATGTGTCCTGGAGCCAAACAAGATAGAGGGGTAACTAAAAATATCCAGAAGTAACCATTCAACCAGTGGAGGAGACTGAACGCAATGATCTGGAATGCCTCTTCAAGCTCTGTGTCCTTGCTGGTCCTCCCAGAAAGCAACAACTGCTCATGGGAAGATGCATTCTGCTTCGGATGACGCATCTGCAGGATGACACTGCTTCCCAGAGCTGGTTAATGCTAACCCTTTGGTATTTTTTGCATTTGGTTTCCTTAATGTGATGGCTCTGTTTCCTCACTGTCTAGCTAAAGGTCAATTCCTATTTGTCCTCTAATAAATGGGCTGTTTAATGCCAGGGGGGAAAAAAAATCAACAACAGAAAACCCTCATTGCCATCTACAAATAACGCTAACGTAAATCATCTACTATAGATTTCTTTGAACTTTAAAATGTTTATCACCTACAAATGTACCCTCATTAGTCCTCCCTGGCAGCATCTAGCCCTTTCTGGACTAACTGCCTCTCAAAAAAGATCATGCGTTTTTGGACATGCTGCATTTTGGGCTGCAGCCTTGAACTTCGGGGAATGCGACTGCTTTTTCATTGGAACCAACAACCAGTGCTGGCTTGGATTCAGAGTTGAGCTTCCCCGCATCAGAAATGTCTGCTGCAGCTTGGAGATCAGGGAGAGAGTGGCCAAGTCACCCACCTTCGGGTTATGACTCTTGGGGGAAGCTCCGTTTGTCCCTGGGGACTCTGCCGCCTCAGGAAACAGAATTTCCATTCTCTGACCAGAAAAAGAAGCAGTGTCTGTCATTCATGGGCATCAGCAAATTGAAACTAAGTGGCCCAGGCAGAAGACTTCACGTTGCCCAGCTGATGTCTGACAAACTAGAAGCTCAGATGAAAGGAAACAAAAGAATCACCAAGGAAATTTTAAGTGTTTTCCATCAATATGCCAGGCCCAAACGTCCTTTCCTTTCCAAAGGAAAGTGATTGCCTTCTATGACTGAGGGGAATAATCAGCATTCTAGACAGAAGCCCATCGCTTTAGATTCTCATTCTATCAAGCAATTATTTAAAATTTACAGCTTATTAATACAACAGCGCATCTCACTGACACAGTAGGTTAAAGAGCTTACGCCTAATCAGCACAGCAGCACGATGGACTCCTAAACACCGTCTCTTCTCCACGCATTCCTTTGATTTAACTAATTTTAACCAAGCACACAGAGGGCATGCGCTGACGGCCAGTCGTCCATGCTGAAATGCAGGCAGAGTAATTACGTGCCATAGAAAATGACTTAATCCTAAGCGTCCAAAGGGCTATTTCCATATGCACAGCACTGTGGATGGGGTGTGTGTTGGACTAGATTTAGCCGCTTTGGGATGAAAACCAGCATAGGGAAAAAAATCCAAACAATCTGGTAAAATTCCCTCTTCTCCCACTCACGTGAACTCAGGGTCTGAACTCAAATTCCTTTACGCCCTTAGTCTCACTTTGCAAAGGGCAGATAAAGTCTTCTATGTTGGGGGAATGTTCCATTTGAACTCACTGACATTGTTAATACCAGCTACGCAAGTTTTCCAAGAACAAAGAACAAAGAAATCTTCCTTGGTCTGAATGATACCAATTTCTTCATCCACTGATGCTTTCGAGACATGAAATGGGGCCAACTAGCACCCAAACTGTGGCAGGGTAGCGGGTGTGTGGACCCTCCAAACTCACCTGTGCTCCTCATTGGAGACTGCTCCCTGCAGCTAAGGTGGCAACGCCACTGTCCCCACACTCACTCCTTCTCTCTGCTTTGGGTCATATTCCTTCAGACAGAAATTCCAGGCCATGGTTCCAAGGTTTTCCCTTCTGCAAGGCCAGAAACCATATCGGGGCCTCCTGGGTTATTCCACACTACAATTCTGCTTTCTCTGAATTCCTTTAGCACTTTCATGGCACTGGATAATATACAGTTTCCCCTTTTCCCAAACGTGTAATATGTTAATGCCAACATGCAAGTAAATGCTTTTTGAATGTCTGTGACTGCTCTAGGGCCCAGGAAGGATGCTCTGTCGTCTAGCAAACAAAGGCACTGTGCTCAGGCATCGTGACGAAGAGAAGGGGCAAAGAGATTCATAAAGGCATAGGACACGGGAAGGGAGCTTCTAAAAGCTACTGGGAACAAAGAGAAGTCAACAGATGTGTATTTGTCTACGATACAGTGATGTCGCGCCAACTATAAGCAAGGGCGGGGGCTGCTGGGTTGGAATGCATGATGACTTGTAACTAGAGGTGACCTGGCATTTGAGCTGGATTTTGAAATCAGTGCATTTGACTGGGGTCCTCTGGGGAAGGGGCCTTGAGTGCCCACCCACGGAGGACAGGTTTCAATCTGACATCAGTAGGGATACGGTAAATGCTTCTCACGAGGGGAACAGCAGGTCCTATCTGTTTCAGAAAGAAGAGGTGGTTGAAAAATCCCAGGTGGTGGCAATAACGGTCTAAATGAGGGTAGGCAAGGGGCATAGACAGCAGTGTTGCTGGAAGACAGTCTGAGGGTTCTCGGAGGGAACCCCTGGATGAATTGGATGGGAAGCAAAATAAAGAGCTGGAGACACATGTTCAGAGGCTGTGTGGCTGCTGGTCAAGGGAATTTTTGACTGAGATTGAATATTCCTGATCCCCCCTACCTGCTCCGGGCACCGCATATAATTGTAATGCCTGCCGTGAAAGCTGTCCGGTTACCTTTGAGCATTCCTTTGGCAACAGTCCTTGGATTGGATAAGTACTCTTTTCACTTGTCTTATTTTTCAGTCACTTGTTAGGATTTTGTTGGTGTTCTCCTTTGCCCAACAGTGCTATATTTAGAGGCATTTTGAAATGGCAAACCTTCCTTCCCCAGGGGTCTTTTTATTTAATCCTATATTATCGATTCATGATTTTATTATATTGTGATCAGAGAATAAGATCTGTTAAGATTTCTGCTTTTTAAGATATATGAAAATTTTTCAGGCTAGGATATAATCAGTTTTTGTGACTGATGCATGGACAGTTGAAAAGAAGTTGTATTCTCCTTCTGGGAAGTAGTCAAGTTCTAAAAATATATACCTTTACTAATGATGTGTTCACTCATTCATTCATTATATAATTGATGAATAAATGTTTGTTAACTAGGATTAAGTTGAATTAATTATATCTTTCATATCAACTGTATCATTTCTTTATCTCTCTCTTTTTTTTCTCAGTTTCACGTGTTAAGAATGGTGGACTAACAATTTCTACTTCCTTTCGCAGCTCTGATTCACCTGGGGCTTTGTACCTCGTTCCTTTCTCATGTCAACAGTGGGTGGTCCTTTGCCCTCTTCTTCAAGCTCTCACACTCACAAATGAACACGTGTGACACCAATTCTCCTGTTTCAGGCCTACTGGTCCCTGACTAGCCCTCAAAGGGTCACTCATTCTGAATCCGTCATCTCTATAGGCAAGCCCGGGCAAAAAATAAATCAATGAACCAATGCTGGGGAGACAGAATAAGGCACATCCTCCAGTGTAGACATCCACACTGTAATGAGGGTCCCGGATGAGAAGAGTTGAACAGTTGGGTCATCTCTCTTGGCTTTGATCAGGAGGAATAAAGGATGTCCAGGTGACTACACAGCTGGCTCAAAAAATGAGTTTGGTGTTTGCTGTAGACCTAGCAGGAAGTGGAGGAAACCAGGTAGAGTTCAGATCTCCTGTGGTTACAGTCGAAGAGCTAAACATTCTCTGACTGCACTCAGAGACTTCATTATTTTGATACTGCTTGTACTTGTGTAGCTATTCCTTTCATTTTGGTTTTCACCAAGGTTACTGGGACAGTGATATTTACCACTCACTGACTATCCATGTGCTCACCTACATGACCTGTCCTCCTCAGAGTTAGATGAAGCTCTCAGATTCCAATGAGCAGTGAGTGAAATAATATGCATCACACCTGGGCCAGAGCATTTACGGACAAAACAGATATGTGAGTCTCCAGTTTCTCCCTTCCCTGCTGCGGGGACCTGGAAGCCAGTTCTAGATGGTGTAGCTAAGATGACTATATAACTGATGCAACCACATGTATATTTTAGGGAGAAAAAGAGGAACTTGTAATAATTATGTTAGGACAACAGGATTTTCTTGGAGGAGACAGAACCATGGGCACCCTGTGTTATGCAAGTCGGAAGCAAACTGAGTCCCTGAGTTACCACTTGTAAGCAGACTGCCTTGGAGAGCCACCAACTCTTACTAAACTTTCCATGAGTGAGACATAACTTCTGTGTGTGAAGCAAGTTAAAGTTCAGGGTTTAGTTGTTACTGCAGCAGAGTTTATCTTATCCTGACTGATACGGTTCTTCAGGAAATATCACTGTGTCTCCAGGTACGCTGACCATCAGCAAGGAAGGAAGGAGGTTTGGTCCACATTCGGTCTGATCTGTTGAGCAAGTGATATTTACCAAGTGATATTGTTGAGCAATATCACCAAGGAAGAGTGAAAATCAAGAGACAGTCAATTCTTCTCATCCTCTTTTCATCTGGGGATTCTTTCCCCCTCTTTTTCTTTGGGAACTCCTATCATTCATAGATTCTATCTCTATGTTTTATTACCATGTCCATCATGTTTTCTTGCATTCTTCTGGAAATATTTCTTAAGTGTATCTCTTTATCTTCTTCAGTGTATAATTTTGCTTTCTAGTGCAACCAAAAAAAAAAAAAGAAAGAAAGAAAAAGCCAGCACATAGCTTCTTACAGTTTTAATTCCACTCTGTTTATGATTAATAAAGTCCCCCTCTGTCTCACTGAGAATCTGTAATAATGGCTTCCTAACTTTACCATGGGTTTCAAGTAAGAAATAATTTAGATGCACGTTTAAGCTTTCATGACTTTATTCTTTTGTGTTACAAAACGTTTTCATAGGTTTTAGATATTTTTTTTCTGTTTGTTCACATACTTTCTTGAGTCCAGTGAATTGATGATAAAACTCTTTTATCTCTCAGGCAGTATTTGGAAGTATTTTTAATGGGCTTCTCACCATATCACCATTTTGGGTGATATCCGCTTGTATTTTAACAAGACAACTAGTTGGGGAGAAATGGGCCATTTATTTCTGATCACCAAATAGTTCTTAGCTTTGCCTCTCCCTGACACTGTCCCCCTTTTCAGATTCATTATAAGCTCCATTAATATTGCCTGTGGCTTCTTGAATGTATCAGTCTGTCTCACCCTGTTGTAGAGACCTGTGATCCAAGATTGTGAGCAAGATAAATCAAAACAGGATTCGTGTGTGTGTGTGTGTGTACACCTGTGATCATGTGTATGAGTGTGAATGAGCGTTAACAACAATGGTTAAAGCTGACAGAAGTAAATTCAACAAAACCAAGAATCTCCTAAGAAATATTCACCAATCACATGACCGTTTACAAACTGGAAGAGCAGAGGATAAGAAGGATGGGTATCAGGCCAACCGAGCAATGCGACATTATGATCAGGCCACCGGGATACTAGAAGTAAGAACCTTTACATACTCTGTGAAAATAGAGATGTACCATCTCTGCTGTGAGATAAGATCAGATGTTACAAAAGATCAAAAAATACAGAACATCCCTCTGGTGGAAGAAGATAGGAGAAAGGACAATTTCACAAAAAAAATAACACTGCCAGGAGCTGTGAGTCTCCTTTACTCTCTTCGTGCTAAGTGCGGGCCACTGGAACACAGTGGCCACAAATGGTGACAGATTCAGAATGGGGTGAGTGGTGCCTGAAAGATGTGCACCCTTAGCTGCAGTCCATAAATATTTAAATTGGTAACTCTCTTCCAATATGATTTATATTAATTCTCCCCCCTTGATCTTGGAAAGCATCCCTTAGGCTAAACGAACTTCTCTTTCCTCTGATCATGCCCTTCTCTTCTCCTGGAACCTCATTACCCCTACGTGTCTTTTAAGGTACAGCCGGATGTGATTCTGGACCACCCCAACCCTAGAATCCTCTTCTGTAATCCCAGATTATCCTGGCACATCTGTATTATTGTGCTCATCACGCTTTCTTCTACGTATGGATTTCTTCTTTTTCGTCTTTGGGAACAGGACCTATAACTTCCTTACAGTGTATCCCCAAATGCAGGGCTCTGCTTGAAACCTAGTAGGTGCACTACTGCTCTGGAAATATTGAATGAATGAATGAATGAATGAATGAACAGAATGTTGGCACAAAGGCAAGGCTTCCTTAAGTTTAAATATACACTGTTGAAAGAGGGATCAAGTCTGAGGGTGGAGTACGGAGACAGCTTTCTAGGTATCCCTGACTCAGATCTTCTCTATGTAGCTTCGGTGATTAGTTTTAAAGGGAATTCCCCCAAACATTTCTTTGTCTGTGAGAAAACAAGTGGGTTTGTTCATGCAGTATCCACAGTGTGATGTGAGCTTAGGCTTGAAGCATAACTTCCAGAATAAGGACTAGGACATGTGCCCCCCATCCTGCCCTTGGCCATGAATGAAGAGTCACATTCTTTTCTGAGCAACACAAGAGGAGAAGGCCCT
The DNA here is from genome assembly GCF_949987515.2 of Delphinus delphis. NCBI lineage: Eukaryota > Metazoa > Chordata > Mammalia > Artiodactyla > Delphinidae > Delphinus > Delphinus delphis. The sequence continues at coordinate 74,535,742 of NC_082697.1, forward strand.
GGATGATAGGAGATGTGAAGCATGAGATCAGAACCAGAGAGGAAAAAGGTATGTTTATCCTGCAGAAGAGGGGATGGATGGGAGAGGGGATGGGGAAGACCCACCACTGGGGTCTTTTATGTGAAGGGATTTTACTAGAAGAGGAACTGAACTTGCATTGCAGAGCTCCAAAGGGTAGAACCATGCCCTGTACAAGAGCCACAGGGAGACACAGCATTAAAGCTCCTGTGAAATAAATTATAAAGCAATACCGCACGGTGGTTCATTCTGCCTGAGTCTGACGTCTTGCTTCCCCATTTGCTAGCCCTGTGACTCAGCTTCCCATCTATGCAATGTTGATAATAACAGCTCATTGGGCAGATCTAAGTATTGAAGAAAGCGATGAGCACTTAGCATAGTATCTGGTTTATGGTCCGCATTCTAAAATGAGAGCCATTTGTAGCAATATTTCCAGTGGTCTTATGACTCTGGTGGGGTGTCAGGTGATGAGCACCTTGTCGCCACAGGAGTTCAAGCACAGGCTGGCTAACAACTGATATATGAACTTTTAGGTCCCTCCCAACGGACCCCTACAGTGAATCTGAGGCTGATGGTGTATCTCCCCTGGAACATGGCTGCAGGCACTCTGGATCCCTCAAACAGCTGGAGAGAGAGAGAGAGAGGAGCTGCATCTAATCTGTGTGCAAGAACCATCTTGGAGAGAGCAACACGTAGAGTCAATTATCATAATTCCATTCCTAGTTTAAATGCTCTAATTACTCTACATTAAAGCAACTTTTCCAAGTTGAAACATCAAAGATTCAGCCCTTGCTGTCTTCCCAGGTCACCACTGGCGAGCAGAGGAGGGTCAATCTGTTTCGGGGTGTGTGCCGGGGGCTGGGAGCTGCCTCTCCAGCAGTGAGTCCTCTGGACAGGATAAAATCTGGAATCTGAGATGGGAGTAATACTTGCCCCTCAGATGGCATGAAGTAGCATTATTTCTCTTTGTAGATAACCTAGTTTGCATGGGAAATAATGCCCCCCCCTTTTTTTTTAAAATCAGGGATGCTCACAAAATTCCTTCCCTAGAAGACCTTGACCTTATGAGGACAAGGACACTGGCAGCAGGAGCTCTGGGAAGTACTCCTTGTCATGAGCCCTCCCAGAATCCCTAATTAGCCCCACCAAAGAGCCCAGGTAGGCTCCAGTGTTGGGTCGCCTCAGGCCAAACAACCAACAGGGAGGGAACCCAGCCCCACCCATCAGCAGACAAGTGGATTAAAGTTTTACTGAGCTCTGCCCGTCAGAGCAACAGCCAGCTCTACCCACCACCAGTTCCTCCCATCAGGAAACTTGCACAAGCCTCTTAGATAGCCTCATCCACTAGAGGGCAGACAGCAGAAGCAAGAAGAACTACAATCCTACAGCCTGTGGAACAAAAACCACATTCACAGAAAGATAGACAAGAGGAAAAGGCAGAGGGCAAGGCAGAGGGCTATATACCAGATGAAGGAACAAGATAAAACCCCAGACAAACAACTAAATGAAGTGGAGATAGGCAACCTTCCAGAAAAAGAATTCAGAATAATGATAGTGAAGATGATCCAGGACCTCGGAAAAAGAATGGAGGCAAAGATCGAGAAGATGCAAGAAATGTTTAACAAAGACCTAGAAGAATTAAAGAACAAACAAACAGAGATGAACAATACAATAACTGAAATGAAAAATACACTAGAAGGAATCAATAGCAGAATAACTGAGGCAGAAGAATGGATAAGTGACCTGGAAGACAGAATGGTGGAATTCACTGCTGCATAACAAAATAAAGAAAAAAGAATGAAAAGAAATGAAGACAGCCTAAGATATCTCTGGGACAACATTAAACGCAACAACATTCACATTATAGGGGTCCCCGAAGGAGAAGAGAGAGAGAAAGGACCTGAGAAAATATCTGAAGAGATTACAGTCGAAAACTTCCCTAACATGGGAAAGGAAATAGCCACCCAAGTCCAGGAAGCACAGAGAGTCCTATACAGGATAAACTCGAGGAGAAACACGCCGAGACACATAGTAATCAAATTGGCAAAAATTAAAGACAAAGAGAAATTACTGAAAGCAGCAAGGGAAAAATGACAAATAACATACAACGGAACTCCCATAAGGTTAACAGCTGATTTCTCAGCAGAAACTCTACAAGCCAGAAGAGAGTGGCATGATATACTTAAAGTGATGAAAGGGAAGAACCTACAACCAAGATTACCAGCAAGGATCTCATTCAGATTCAATTGAGAAATCAAAAGCGTTACAGACAAGCAAAAGCTAAGAGAATTCAGCACCACCAAACCAGCTCTACAACAAGTGCTAAAGGAACTTCTCTAAGTGGGAAACACAAGAGAAGAAAAAGACCTACAAAAACAAACCCAAAACAATTAAGAAAATGGTAATAGGAACATACATATTGATAATTACCTTAAATGTGAATGGATTAAATGCTCCAACCAAAAGACACAGGCTTGCTGAATGGATACAAAAACAAGACCCATATATATGCTGTCTACAAGAGACCCACTTCAGACCTAGGGACACATACAGACTGAAAGTGAGGGATGGAAAAAGATACTCCATGCACATGGAAATCAAAAGAAACCTGGAGTAGCAATACTCATATCAGATAAAATAGACTTCAAAATAAAGAATGTTACAAGAGACAAGGAAGGACACTACATAATGATCAAGGGATCAATCCAAGAAGAAGATATAACAGTTATAAATATATATGCACCCAACATAGGAGCACCTCAACACATAAGGCAAATGCTAACAGCTATAAAAGAGGAAATCGACAGTAACACAATAATAGTGGGGGATATAAACACCTCACTTACACCAATGGACAGATCATCCAAAAAGAAAATTAATAAGGAAACACAAGCTTTAAATGACACAATAGACCAGATAGATTTAATTGATATTTATAGGACATTCCATCCCAAAACAGATTACACTTTCTTCTCAGGTGCTCACGGAACATTCTCCAGGATAGACCACATCTTGTTTTTTTTTTTTTACATCTTTATTGGGGTATAATTGCTTTACAACGGTGTGTTAGTTTCTGCTTTATAAGAAAGTGAATCAGTTATACATATACATATGTTCCCATATCTCTTCCCTCTTGTGTCACATCTTCGGCCACAAATCAAGCCTCAGTAAATTTAAGAAAATTGAAATCATACCAAGCATCTTTTCTGACCACAACGCTATGAGATTAGAAATCAATTACATGGAAAAAAATGTAAAAAATAGAAACACATGGAGGCCAAACAATACGTTACTAAATAACCAAGAGATCACTGAAGAAATCAAAGAGGAAATCAAAAAATACCTAGAGAAAAATGACAATGAAAACACGGTGATCCAAAACATATGGGATGCGGCAAAAGCAGTTCTAATAGGGAAGTTTATAGCTATACAAGCCTACCTCAAGAAACAAGAAAAATCTCAAATAAACAATCTAACCTTACACCTAAAGGAACTAGAGAAAGAAGAACAAACAAAACCCAAAGTTAGCAGAAGGAGAGAAATCATAAAGATAAGAGAAGAAATAAATGAAATAGAAACAAAGAAAACAATAGCAAAGATCAATAAAACTAAAAGCTGGTTCTTTGAGAAGGTAAACAAAATTGATAAACCATTAGCCAGACTCATCAAGAAAAAGAGGGAGAGGACTCAAATCAATAAAATTGGAAATGAAAAAGGAGAAGTTACAACAGACACTGCAGAAATACAAAGCATCCTAAGAGACTACTACAGGCAACTCTACATCAGCAAAATGTACAACCTGGAAGAAATGGACAAATTCTTGGAAAGGTATAACCTTCCAAGACTGAACCAGGAAGAAATAGAAAATTTGAACAGACCAATAACAAGTAATGAAATTGAAACTGTGATTAAAAATATTCCAACAAACAAAAGTCCAGGACCAGATGGCTTCACAGGTGAATTCTATCAAACATTTAGAGAAGAGCCAACACCCATCCACTCAAACTCTTCCAAAACATTGCAGAGGAAGGAACACTCCCAAACTCATTCTATGAGGCCACCATCACCCTGATATCAAAACCAGACAAAGATACCAGAAAAAAAGAAAATTACAGACCAATATCACTGATGAATATAGATGCAAAAATCCTCAATAAATGACTAGCAAACAGAATCCAACAACACATTAAAAGGATCATACACCATGATCAAGTGGGATTTATCCCAGGGATGCAAGGATTCTTCAATATACACAAATCAATCAATGTGATACACCATATTAACAAATTGAAGGAGAAAAACCATATGATCATCTCAACAGATGCAGAAAAAGCTTTTGACAAAATTCAACACCCGTTTATGATAAAAACTCTCCAGAAAGTGGGCATAGAGGGAGCCTATCTCAACATAATAAAGGCCATATACAACAAACCCACAGCAAACATCATTCTCAATAGTGAAAAACTGAAAGCATTTCCTCTAAGATCAGGAACAAGACAAGGATATCCACTCTCATCACTATAATTCAACATAGTTTTGGAAGTTCTAGCCATGGCAATCAGAGAAGAAAAAGAAATAAAAGGAATACAAATTGGAAAAGAAGAAGTAAAACTGTCAGTGTTTGCAGATGACATGATACTATACACAGAGAATCCTAAAAATGCCACCAGAAAACTACTACAGCTAATCAATGAATTTGGTAAAGTTGCACGATACAAAAAAAATGCACAGAAATCTCTTGCATTCCTATAAACTAATGATGAAAAATCTGAAAGAGAAATTAAGGGAATACTCCCATTTACCATTGCAACAAAAAGAATAAAATACCTAGGAATAAATTACCTAGGGAGACAAAAGACCTTTATGCAGAAAACTATAAGACACTGATGAAAGAAATTAAAGATGATACCAACAGATGGAGAGATATACCATATACTTGGATTGGAAGAATCAATATTGTGAAAATGACTACACTACCCAAAGCAATCTACAGATTCAACGCAATCCTTATCAAATTACAAATGGCATTTTTTTACAGAACTAGAACAAAAAAAATCTTAAAATTTGTATGGAGACACAAAAGACCCCGAATAGCCAAAGTAGTCTTGAGGGAAAAAAACGGAGCTGGAGGAATCAGACTCCCTGACTTCAGACTATACTACAACGCTACAGTAATCAAGACAATATGGTACTGGCACAAAAACAGAAATATATATCAATGGAACAAGATAGAAAGCCCAGAGATAAACCCACGCACCTATGGTCAACTAATCATTGACAAAGGCAAGGATATACAATGGAGAAAAGACAGTCTTTTCATTAAGTGGTGCTGGGAAAACTGGACACCTACATGTAAAAGAATGAAATTAGAACACTCCCTAACACCATACACAGAAATAAACTCATAATGGATTAGAGACATAAATGTAAGACCGGACACTATAAAACTCTTAGAGGAAAACCTAGGAAGAACACTCTTTGACATAAATCACAGCAAGATCTTTCTTGATACACCTCCTAGAGTAATGGAAATAAAAACAAAAATAAACAAATGGGACCTAATGAAACTTAAAAGCTCTTGGAAAGCAAAGGAAACCATAAACAAGACGAAAATACAACCTTCAGAATGGGAGAAAATTTTTGCAAAAGAATCAACGGACAAAGGATTAATCTCCAAAATATATAAACAGCTCATGCAGCTCAATATTAAAAAAACAAACAACCCAATCCAAAAATGGCAGAAGACCTAAATAGACATTTCTCCAAAGAAGACATACAGATGGCCAAGAAGCACATGAAAAGCTGCTCAACATCACTAATCATTAGAGAAATGCAAATCAACACTACAATGAGGCATCACCTCACACCAGTTAGAATGCGCATCGTCAGAAAGTCTACAAACAACAAATGCTGGAGAGGGTGTGGAGAAAAGAGAACCCTCTTGTACTGTTGGTAGGAATGTAAATTGATACAGCCACTATGGAGAACAGTATGGAGGTTCCTTAAAAAACTAAAAATAGAACTACCATATGACCCAGCAATCCCACTACTGGGCATATACCCAGAGAAAACCATCATTCAAAAAGACACATGCACCCCAATGTTCATTGCAGCACTATTTACAATAGCCCGGTCATGGAAGCAACCTAAATGCCCACTGACAGACGAATGGATAAAGAAGATGTGGTACATATATACAATGGAATATTACTCAGCCATAAAAAGGAATGAAATTGGGTCATTTGTAGAGAAGTGGATGGGTCTAGAGACTGTCATAGAGAGTGAAGTAAGTCAGAAAGAGAAAAACAAATATCATATGTTAACACATATATGTGGAACCTAGAAAAATGGTACAGGTGAACCAGTCTGCAGGGCAGAAATTGAGACACAGATATAGAGAACAAATGAATGCACACTAAGGGGGGAAAGCGGAGGGGGGCGGGGGTGGTGGTGGGATGAATTGGGAGATTGGGACTGATGTATACACGGATGTGTATAAAATGGATGACTAATGAGAACCTGCTGTATAAAAAATTAAATAAAAAAAAAAAAAGAAAATCTTGAGCTTAGAAAGAAGTCAGTTGAGACAGGCCCAGAGGGAAGTCAGGAGGCATCCTGATTTATTTAGCAGGTATGAAAGGCCAGGCCAAGGCCAGCCTTGCCTGGGAAAGAATTCATTTGCAGCGGCCCAGACAAGCCTGCTTCAACCCATCTCTGCAGCCACTGGGAAGGAAAAGGCACCTGGAGAAGGTCAAGGGAAGGATCGCGCTGAACTCCGAGGTTGATTCATTCCGTGCTTGCGGATCCTTAGCCCCTCCCTCCCTCACATCGAATCTCTCAAATTTCAGTTTTCTTCTGATTCATGCCCCACTGTCACGCCTTCCTCTCCTCCTTTCCCAGCTCTGTCTCCATCCTGTCCCAGAGTTTCCCTGCTCTCTCACGACCCCAAACTACCCCTCAAGGTGCAAACCCTCCTAATCTAATTGGCTGTGACCCACCAAGGTCAAGGTCACAGTCTCTGGACATTGAGTGTTCACTGTCAATCTGCGTGTGCCTCCATTTCCCAGCTGTAAAGTGGGAAATAAATAAGAGCTTTTATCGTGCGTGGCATTGCTTGTGTGTATTAAACCAGCTGGCCCAGTGCCCGGCACGTGGGCAGTGATTCTCGTTAGCTATTGTGATGATGAGTGGTCCCTGGTGCCCGACCCTTCCATGCTGCCCTCTGGTTCCCCATCTCAATTTCCAAATTCCTGTCCTACAGCCTCCCGGAAAAAATGGCTCCCCCTTGGTCTAAAGCAGTGTTTCTCAACCTTGTTTTTTATTGTTACTCCCCTGCCCCTCAGAAGTCTTTTTAGACATTTTTTGCTAATTGCCTTCCTCTCTCATGGAATTTTAGTATCATGGATTTTTTTTTTTAATTTTATTTATTTATTTCTGGCCACACCATGCAGCACGTGGGATCTTAGTTCCCCAACCAGGGATCAACGCCACGCCCCCCTGCATTGGAAGCATGGAGTCTTAAACACTGGACCACCAGGGACGTCCCGGATATACTGTTTATGTACGTACTATGGCCCTTTGAAGCATTACAAACCATTGTAATAGCTAAGATCTGCCCCCTTCAAGAACCAGTGTTATTACCTACCCCCCTACCCCCATGGGGACCACAGTGCCCCAGGGAGAGGGCATGGTCTAAATCAGTGGTTCTTCACCAAGGCCAACTTTATTCCCTTCCCCTCTCCGCAGGGACATTTGGCAATGTCTGAATGTCTGAATATATTTTTGGTTGGTGAGGAGTGGGCACTACTGGGGGTAGAGGCCAGGGATGCTGCTAAACAGCCTATAACATACAGGGCATCGCTACCCCCTAAACCAATAATTACCCAGCCTTACATGTCAACAGTGTCCAGGTGAGAAATTCTGACCCTCGAGACCTCTAGGGTCCTCACCTCCAACAGAAGAAGTGTTCTAGGTTTAAAATTCAGCCGGGCTCTGGCTGGCTTTCAGAGATGCTCTCACAGGTGGAAGGGCCTTTCTTAAGATGGCATGGCGTGATGCAATGATAGCACGAGACCCGAACTCAGGGCTCCTAGAGGGACTAGCGAAGACCACACCTTCACCGCCAATGAGGTTCCCAGGCCCCGGAGAGACCCCAATTCTGGTCACCCCTGCCAAACGCTCGTCCTGCAGAGACTCAAAAGAGTCTGATTGTCAGAGGGTGGCCTTGACCTTCTTTTTTTTTTTTTTTTTTTTTTTGCGGTACGCGTGCCTCTCACTGTTGTGGCCTCTCCCGTTGCGGAGCACAGGCTCCAATGCTCAGGCTCAGCGGCCATGGCTCACGGGCCCAGCCTCTCCACGGCATGTGGGATCTTCCCGGACTGGGGCACGAACCCGTGTCCCCTGCATCGGCAGGCGGACTCTCAACCACTGCACCACCAGGGAAGCCCTGACCTTTTAAATAAAAGAGAGCAAAGCCCCTACCAGCAAATCAGCGATTTCCACTGCAATTGGACCAGCCCGTCTCCCTTAGCTCTGTCTCTCATCCACGTGTGTTGTGGGTCATGTGGTTCTCCCTTCAATGAGAACCACGTACCCAACGTGCATGGTGGACTCTGGGGCCCCACGTGATCTGGGCCCTTCCTGCCTTTCTGACCTCTTCACTCTCAGTCTGCACGCTGACCGATCTGCTCAGCCATCCCTGCCTGGAGCTCAACAAACCCACTTGTCTCTGGAGTTCGAGGCCCTGTGAATTCTGTTCTCTGCTGTCTCCTTCCCCCTTCCAGTCATCTTCAATATCATTCCCGAGACAGATCCTCCCTGACCACAAATGTCCCCAGCCTACCACCCTGGGGACAGCCTACCATCCCCTGTGCTTTCCCCGAGCACTTAGTGCTCTTCCTTCCTATAACGTACGTATCTCAAGGCATCACTGTCTGTCTGTGTGTGTTTAGTTACTTACTGTATGATCCCCCAACCAGACTGTCAGCTCTATGATGTCAGAGACCTGAAACCCCCAGGCCTCTCAGAGTGCCAGCACACCCTAGATATAAAAAGAATCAAAAGCTTCCAGACAAACCCCAAAGTCACCCTGGAAACCACAAACTACCACCAAATGCAGATAAGAGAAAAGGCGAGCACAGCTGTTGTGTCTCCACGTGGGTGAGATCAGCACACACATTCTGTGAGTGTCACCAGTATCCCTGCTGACCAAGGAAGCCAGTTTTTAGCTACAGTATGTTAAGGACACACCTTGCTGCTTCTGAGGCAGTCAGCCCTCAGTCAGTGTTATCAGAGAGGCCAGTCTCTTCTAGAACCTGGGTGGTTCCTGCCTTCTCTGAATTGGAAAACTGCGTCTTCTGTCAGAGTAAGAAATGAAGGTGAGGTGCGGTTACAGCAGAGTGGAGGGGTCACGGGAACAGGTGAGGAATCTGAGGGGCACAGAGAGACGTCAGGGGCAGAGACCCGCAGGCCCCACCTTGTCCTGCAAGGCAGTCTTGCAGCACCTGTCATAGGGGGACCCAGAAATGGAACCAATCTTCACCACCTCCACCAGGAACCCTCTTTCGACCTCCTGATTCCCCACCACTTTGCTTCCACGTGACATGCAGCACTAAATCACATCTGGCCTGTACCGCGGTCAGCTGCACACCTGTCACTGTTCTCCATCACCGCAAGTCCTCCCAGCCTGCAACCTTTCCCCTCTCTGCCGACACGGGGCCTGATGCGACACTTAGCTCACTTTCTTGCATGCAGGACTCCAGACATGCCTATTGGACTAAATGTAACTCCTTCTAGCGTGGAAGACCAGACCAAGGTTGCAAGAACCAGATGTGGCAGCGGGGACAACCCATAAAGGAGATGGCAGAGTCAACAGGGGAAGGGAGGGAGGAGAGACTGAAGAGACTATCTCAGCCCCCTGCCACTGGATGGTGGATGTCTAATCCACCCAAGAGGAAGTGGAAAACATTCTCCAATGTGTAGATTATATTTCCCCCAAAACTGCCGCAACCATCTCTTCCATTCCACATGCTCTTTTGTGATGTGATTCTGCCCGTCCAGAAGTGGGGTCTATGTCCCCTCCTTCTGAACCCCAGGCTTCCCCTGAATTGTGACTACAGTAGACATGACACTGGGTGACTTGGGTGGCAAGGTCATAAAAGGTGATGCAACTTCCATTGGGCTCTTTTGAGATGCTTAGTCTCATCATGTTGAGAAGGTGCCCAAACCAGCCCACCCGGGAGACGACCTGGAGAGCCATGTGGAGGTGTCCTACCTGGGAGCCAAGCTCAGGAGACAGCTAAAAGCCAGCACCAGCTGCCAGACATGTGCCTGAATATTCTAGATGGTTCCAACTCCCATCCTGTAAGTCTTTCTAGCTAAGGCCCCAGGCAGGGTGGACTAGAGACAAACCATCCCCACAATACACGTATTAGTTTCTTTGGACTGCTGTGATGAAGACCTCAGACTGGGGGGCTGAAAACAGAAATGTATTTTCTATAGTTCTGGAGTCTGGAAGTCCACCAGGGTATTGGTAGGACTGTGCTCTCTCTGAACCCTCCCTTGGCCATCAGTTCTCTGTGCTCCTTGGCATTCCTTGGCTTGCAGCTCCATCGCTCCAATATCTGCTTCTGTTGTCACAAGATGTTCTCACGATGTGTCTGTGTCTTCGCCTCTTCTCAGCAGAACACCGGTCATACCGGATGAGGGCCGGCCCTAATGACCTCATTTTACCTTGATTACCTCTGCAGAGACCTTATTTCCAAACAAGGCCACAATCCCAGGTACCGGAAGTTAGGACTTCAACATGTCTTGGGGAAGGGGGGCATAATTCGTCTCACAACACGTTGTGCCCTGTCTGAATTCCCCACTCACAGGAGAGATGATGAAATGATGGCTACTATTTTAATCCGCTCATTTGGGGGCTACTTTTTTTTTTTTGGCTGTGCCACATGGCTTGCGGGCTCTTAGTTCCTCGACCAGGGATTGAACCCGTACCCCCTGCAGTGGAGTCCTAACCACTGAACCACCAGGGAATTTCCTGGGGCTATTTTCTATGCAAATAGAACTGGAACATCAACCAACTCCCTCCAGCCCATCCAACTCTTCCATCATCTGGATCTTAAGAAGTTGTGCCTCCCACTTTCCTGCCTGGATACAGATCTCTTCTTAACAGCTTTACTAGAGTTTGTCATAGCTGCCAGTTCTTTAAGAAGACTGAGCATCTTGCCTCTGGGCTAATTTATCTTTGATAACTTCCCAAAAAAGAGCCCCAAATTTGCCATAACCATTCTAAGCCCAAAGGACTGGCTGATTTTCTGGGTGAGCAAAACAGGAGAACTTGGTATGAGCATCAGGGGAGGTAAAAAACATTTTTAAAAGAAAATGATAAGCTTTCACTGAAATCTGCACATTCTTTTGGCCTCTTTGCATCAATAGAATGGACCTTTGTAATATCCTACATGGTTGTTCTTGTAGGAGGAGTGGAATTGGAATGTGTCACCAAAAGGTTAAAAGACTCTAAATGCCAGTCAGAAAACATATGTGAGGTTTTAATGCCTCCCATTTCTGTCGCATAGAGGAAACATATAGATGTATTTCTAAGCCTGAGTACTTTAAAATTTATGGCGTTGTCAAATGCACAATATATTTCCCTTTTAGATTTTCCAAAGCGGGGAGGGGATTAATTACAAAATAGTCAAACGAGGTGCCGTTTCATGCTCGGTGAAGCAGACAGTGGCTATGCGTGGCTGTCCCTGGAAGATGTGCCCCTACATGGCATTTTGCACGTGGACGAATGGTGGCTTCAAAGCTGAGGGTAACCTTCGGCAAATCCACTCACCATATGTCCACTTAGACTTCTTTCCCCAAAACTAACTGGCTTAAATAAGAGCTTCCACAAAAATAAAGGCCATTAGCATAAACAAAGAGTTTCCTTGCTGAGCTAGGCTGGTATGTAATACTTAGGAAATGATCTTTAAGGACAAATGGTTCCATCTGGGAAGAGTCTCCGGCACAAACTTTCCATTTTCAGAACATGATAAAGAGATGTCAGAGGTGCTTTCATGCTTGAACCCGGCTCCCTCAGTGGGGACTGCAGCTGAGTGAAGGCTTGTCCTATTCTGAGGGCCTTTCAGTGCAGCCAGCCCATGCAAGCATCCTGCTGCAGAATGCGTGAGGGAGCCAGCCCAGGGCCCTGGAACCCACCTGTCTCCGGTACTCCTCCAGGATTTCTCTCCACATTGCTTGCCTGGTCCATCATTTCTCCCTCTGGTCTTCCCAGCTCTCCAATCCTCTGGCCACACACTCCAGCCCCGATTCCTCTTCATGCCCCTTATGTTCTCATTTTAGTGATTATTCAAGCTCTCTTCCCACTGCCCACTTCCCTGACCCTGGAAGCATCAGATTTCTAGGCCCAAACAGCCTTGGTTCCATGGGACCCCAGGCAGCTGACTAAGGATGGCTCCCTCCTTGGCACCTCAGCAAGGGAAGAGGGGATAAAACACTGACGTTTCTCAGGCAAGCTCTCCTTCAATGGGCCAACAGATGGGATGCCAAGGATGGATAACCTGGGTTTGTCCAACTGGCTCTCTGCACGACAGCAAATATCTGAGAGGCCCCCAGACATTCAACTATTTTCCTGCTGAAGCCCTAAAAACTTTGCAGTGGCAGTTTTCCTGAAAGCTGAGCACATCGCAGTGCCCAAGGCCCATGTTTGCAGACATCCACCCCACTACTGGATCCTGGGCTGAATGCAGTGGCTCAGGATCCTGGTGGCTGTTCTTTGTGGCATGGCATTCCACAAGCCTACATGGTACAGGGAACGAGACAATGATGCCCTAAATATTGTAGAATAGGGACAGGTTGATTCCCACCCCCTTTCGTGTAGAAATAGTAGAAAATGGCAACAAACACACCAGGCAAGGATGCTACCTTCCAGTCTCCTGCCCCAGAAACCCAGAGCTATAGACCACCCACATCACTACAGTCTTAACTGGAGAGGATGGTGTAAATTCAGGTTCACATTTATAGAGAATCAAATTACTGCTTTATTCCCAGGGAGATGAATGAGAGTGACAGACGTTTCAGAGTTGTAAAAATAGATGAATGCTTCCTATAAATAACTCACAGATGCCTACAGTAATTGACAATAGATCTGGCAGTCTGGGAGCAGGCAAGTGAAATTCCAGATGGAACACCACAATATTTTCCAGTGGTAGAGTAGATGGCTTGGCTATTATGATAATACATTTCAGCAAGGCAAATATATCTCCCCTTAATAGAAATCCATTAGACACCATTTATAAAAATATCAACATCGTGGTTCCGGTTCTCAAACTATAACTTACCCATAAATATCACACAATTTATGGATGAGGAAATCCAATTTCATGCTGTTTCAAACACGTTTTTGTTTATTGCATAACTACAGTTCTCTATATATGAGATAGTGTATTACATGAAAGAGGTGGATGGGCTTCGTATCTATCTGGGTGTCTACACAGGAATTATGAGCACTGAATCTATTGCAGATGGAAGTACTTTATGATATGTATTATAGACAACCAACGTCTTGAGCACCTACTATACGATGACATCATTACGTAATCAGCAGTGTTGTCACCTCCATTCACAGGGTGGAGGGATGCAGTGCTCTGGATGAATAAATATTCTAAGCAATAGGTGAGCGAAAACCTCAGAGAGCTTGAGTCAGACAAATTGGGGTTGACTTCTGGCTCTTCCATTTATCAGCTGTAAGATCTTGGACAAATTGCTTGCCTCCTAACAATCCCAGTGTCATCCGTAAAATGGCATCGATAATGACTAATTCACAGGATTCTCATGGGGACTGAATAACCTAATGTTTGTAAAGTGCCTATGGGTACACTGTCTGGCCCAATGTTAGTGCCAACCAACAGCAGATATTATTAAGTGTTTCTCTCTCCCATTTAAACGTCATGGCATTTGTGGGAAATGCCCGAATTTCTTCTTAAGCACCGAGTACAGACTAACTGAATATAGACTAACTGTGGTGCAAAAAAGTACTGCAACAGTGAAGGTTATAGAGAAGGTCAAGCCTGTGGGTTCTTCTCACCAGGGCCTCCCTTCTCTTCTCCCTGGTGTCCCTCTACTTATTGATGATGGTGTAGGTGTTTCTTGACGTTCTCTGCCCACTTTCAGAATTTTTGGGGTCCTGTCTTTACCCCTATATGGGTAATTTTTCCTCTGTGGTTTAGCTTTGTTTATTTATTTATTTATGGTTGTGCTGGCTCTTAGTTGTGGCAGGTGTGTTCCTTAGTTGCGGCTCGCCAGCTCCTTAGTTGTGGCATGCGAACTCTTAGTTGTGGCAGGCATGTGGGAATCTAGTTCCCTGACCAGGGATCGAACCCGGGCCCCCTGCATTGGGAGCGTAGAGTCTTAACCACTGCGCCACCAGCGAAGTCCCTGGTTTAGCTTTGGTATGCAATGATTTCATTTAGCTCTGACAATCAATATGATGCTTTTTTGCAGGGGAGGGGGAGGGAGGAGTATTTTTTTTTATGCTTGGCAGTTCTTGAATTTTTTTTTCCGATACTCTAACAACAATAACAATCCTAGAGCCCCCGGTGAATCAGATACATGAGCTCAGCCACAGTGAAGGTGGGCTGGGACAGATTTATATGCAATATGAATCCACATGAAGCAGCAGTCCAGACTTGCAGCTCCTCTGGCAGTGTGGGTTGCTGGATATCACAGAACCAAAAGCCTGAGAGGGTGCTGGGTAGAAATCAGCCTAAGAACAGAGGGCTTGGCCCACACTGCTCTGATTATACAGTGTTGCCAAAATTACACACAGGCACGTATAGCAGTTTTATTCATAATTTCCAAATCTTGGAAGCAATCAAGATATCCTTTAGTAGAGGAATGGATAAGTAAACTGTGGTACACCCAAACCACGGAATATTATTCAGCACTAAAAAGAAATGGGCAAATCAAGTCACGAAAAGACATGGGGGAACTTTAACTACAAATTACTACGTGAACGAAGCCAATCGGAAAAGGCTACATACTGTACAATTACAAATAGATATGTTAGAAGATGCAAAGCTATGGAGACAGTAAAAAGATCAGCGGTTGTCAGGGGCTGGGGGTGGGTGGGAGGGATGAACAGGTGGAGCACAGTAAAATTCTAGGGCAGTGAAAGTAGTGTGTGTGACACTACAAGGATGGATACCTGTCACTGCCCAAACCCGTAAAATGTACACCACCAAGAATGAAACATAACGTAAACTATGGACTTTGGGTGATTAGGATGTGTCAGTGTAGGTTCGTCTACTGTAACACGTGTACCACTCTGGTCAGGGATGTTATAATGGGAGAGGCTATGTATCTGTGGGGAAATCTCTCTACTGTGCTGTCAATTTTGCTGTGAACCTAAAACTGCTCTTAAAACACATAGTCTTGGGCTTCCCTGGTGGCGCAGTGGTTGAGAGTCCGCCTGCCGATGCAGGGGACACAGGTTCGTGCCCCGGTCCGGGAGGATCCCACGTGCCGCGGAGCGGCTGGGCCCGTGAGCCATGGCCGCTGAGCCTGCGCGTCTGGAGCCTGTGCTCCGCAACGGGGGAGGCCACAGCAGTGAGAGGGCTGCGTACCGCAAAAAACAAAAAAAACAAAAAACAAAAAATCTTAAAAAATAGCTGAAACTTCAGGTCAAATAAGTTGTCAACTGACTTGTAACCTCAGCAAAATTTTTTAGAAAAGTAAATTTTGTTGTTCATTGTCATTTGGCTCTAACATCCTATATCAAGGAGGTGGCATAACCACAGACAGAAAAATGATTTCAAATACCTTTAAAACACAGAGCATTGACCACACATGACTAGTGGAATACATTCTAAGAACAAAATAAACCATAAAGAAACACTGAATTTCATTCAGTCAACTTGTTAGCTGGCATTCTTATTTTGAATATATATACATACATATATAATATATACAGTAGAATAAAGCAAATAAGAAATTATGTCAATAAGAATATGACATTCTATGTATATTATAATAAGGCTTTCAGTGAAAGATAAGTATAAAATCAAAGAAGTAAAAATCCTGTAATCACAAATTTGAATTGGAAATATTCGTATGAAAGAACGACTTACATTTCTCTTTCTAAAAAAGTCAGTATTGTCCAGCTTTTTTGAAAAGTCTCAGACAAGATAACAATCCAGTAGCAGCGAGCACCTTCACTGACAAGACTCTGGTCTCTAATTTCCCACTAGAAGGAATCGGGGATCCTTAGAGAAATGGCTGATTCCAGGTTTGAGACATAAAATATACGGGACAAGTCCGGAACCTCTTGGGCCAGAAAGCAAGGAAGCTCTGTGAAGTGGCTGTTCAGGTGTTTTGCCAGTTTTTAGTCTTGACTTTTAGGTTGTGTTGTATATAATCTGGATAAGATTCCTTTGTCAGATATACTTCTCCCAGTGTGTGGCTTGCCTATATATTTTTAAAGGTTATGCTTTGATGAGCTGAAATTTTAAATTTTGATTAAATCCAATTGATCACTTTGTTAAAAAACTGTTAATGTTGTTTGTACCCAGTCCAAAAAGTATTGCCTACCTCAAGATATTCTCTTTTGTTTTCTTCAGGGCTGTATGGATCACAGACCCAAAGGTAAAAGCTAGAACCATAAAGCTTCTAGAAGAAAATATAGTGGAAAATGAATAAACAAGCCATAGACTAGAGAAAAATATTCGCAGTATGTATATCTGAAAGAAAGATCATACCCAGAACACGTATAATGAATCCCTACAAATAAACAATAAAAATAAACAACACAATGGTTAAAAATGGGCAAAAGAAGATGTGCAAATTACCCATAGGCACGAGAGATATTCAACATCATCAGCTATCAAGGAAATGTAAATGGAAACCACACCGAGGTACCACTTTAAACCTACTGGATTCGTTAAAATGAATACTGACAATACCAAATACTGGCAAAGATGTGGACACCTGGACCTCTCATATAATGGTGGCGTGAGGGGAAAATGGTACAAACACTTTAGACACTTGTTTGACCATTTCTTAAAAAGTGAAACATGCATCTTCACTACATTCTAGCTATTAAATTCTTATGTACTTACTCAATAAAATCTAAACATATGTCCAAAAAAGATTTTAACTTGTATGTTCATAACAGTCCTAAATTGGAAAGAACCCAACTATCCTTGAGCAAAACACTGAATATACAAATGATCATATTTTCACACAATGGAGTACTTCTCAGAAATAAAAACAACATGGAGGAATCTCAAAAACATTCATTAGTTAAAAGATTAGAGTATATAAGGTTTGATTCCATTTATGGGAAGTTCTAGAACAGACACAACTAACCTATGGTGATAAAAATCAGAAAATGGTTGCCTGGAGCGGGTGGTGTAGGGGAGTAGAGAGAAAAGATAGGAAAGTGGCAACGAGGGACTTTCTCAGGCAAAGGAAATGTTCAATATCATGTTTGGGGAGGTGATTATCGGGATGTATGTAACTGTGAAACCCATCAGACTGAAGACTGAAAATCTGCATTTTACTGTATTAAATAGGACTTTAATAAAAACACATACAGAATGGGCCAAAAATGAATCATGACTGTAACGGATTTAGAAACATAAAAAAATATATATATATTTTTTAACATCTTTATTGGAGTATAATTGCTTTACAATGGTGTGTTAGTTTCTGCTTTATAACAGAGTGAGTCAGCTATACATATACATATACATATGTCCCCCTATCTCTTCCCTCTTGAGTCTCCCTCCCACCCTCCCTATCCCACCCCTCTAGGTGGTCACAAAGCACCGAGCTGATCGCCCTGTGCTATGCGGCTGCTTCCCACTAGCGATCTGCCTTACGTTTGGTAGTGTGTATATGTCCATGCCACTCTCTCACTTTGTCACAGCTTACCCTTCCCCCTCCCCGTGTCCTCAAGTCCGTTCTCCAATATATTTAAAAAAAATAACACTACTGGAAAAGAGCCTATTGGTCACCTTTGGAGGTTGCTATGGCATCAAATCAATATTCTAAAACTGTTTAAATAAAAGGAAAGAATCAAGCATTTATCCGGCCTTTCCTATTTCAACTATATTTCAGAGTATCCAAATAGTTGATGAGGTTAAGTTCGTTTTTAGTAGAATTACGGCTTAGAGGCGCAGGATGAATGTAAAATTAAAAAATCACCATTTCGTAAGCCCTAATGAAACAATGGATCTGGGCAATGATCATCAGTGGCTGCTAAAACCATTAGGTGAAAGGTTGAGTGGGGAATTTTATAATGGATAAATCAGTCTGAAAACACATGGACCTACTGTTGAATCTTAACATCACTAAAATCCAGACAACCAGATGGTATGCATCTCCTAATGTGACGTGATAGGAAGTTTACAGCATCACCTACGGCATCACCTAAAGTGTCCTTGTGGGAAAGAAGGAAGGGCTAGAAAGAAGGAAACTGAGTCTAATCAACCTTCTAGATCGAATACGGCTTAGAGAAAATGGAGATTAGAGGAACATGTCGAAGACATTAAGTGGAATCAATCCGTCAAGTCCAGATTGTGCAAAATTTTACAAGACAGATGGTTTGGCGTCTTCAGTAAATGAATGACGCGAGAATAACAAAGGTGAGGGGAAATGTTTAGATGAAAAGATACTTAAGAGGAATCTGGGTGGGGAGGGATGAATTAGGAGTATGGGATTAACAGACACACACCACTATATATTACAGATAAACACCAAGAATTTACTGTATAGCACAGGGAACTCTATTCAATATCTTGTAATAACCTATAATGGAAAAGAACCTGAAATTATATATAACTGGATCACTTTGCTAGACACATGAAACTAACGCAATATTGTAAATCAACTCTAGTTCAATTAAAAATTAAAAAAACTCAAAAGAGGCATATCAACCAAATGCAATTTGTAGACCTTGTTTGGAAAGGTCTACAAATCGCATTTGTTGTTGTTTTCATTGCTGAGAAAATCTCACAGAATTTTGAGAAATATTTTTGAGAAACATGAACTGGTAATGGATTTTACTATGTGTAAATTTACTTCGAGCCTACGCTTTAGAAAAGTCTTTATATATTAGAAATGCACTCTAGAGTTTTTATAGGCAGAAGGATATGATGTCTAGGGATTTGCTTTTTAAAAGCTGAGAGGCGGCAACTGAAAAACACACAGCAAAATGTTGCTATTTGTTGAAGCTGAATGATTTGTACTTTTGGATTCATTAGACTGTTCTATTTTTGTGTATGTTTCAACTTTTCCATAATAAAATGTTGAATAAAAATAAAAGAAGTTAACATAAAATGTAATAACAATTCTTCACTCTCCAATTTGTTTTGAGGGAAAAAAAAAGTAACAAGAGGCAGTATCGTCTAATCCCTTCATCCACTTGGGGTGGAATTCCCAGCCAGTACAAAATTATCATTAAAGATTTTAGAAACTCTATGGAAACCATTTTATTCTACAAACTGACATGATGTTGCTGGCCGTCCTTGGGAAAGTCTCTTGAGGAAGGCTTGTTTGGGGGGGCGGGGTGTGTATACGCATATGTGTGTTTTTTCAGCTTTTCTTATTTAAGAGGATGGCAATACACTTTAGAGATAAGTCAGCCTAAACCCTGACCCCACTGTCCAGTGGAGCCCAGAGTGGCACGGTGAACACCCCATACTTCTCCTGGAACCTCGTCCCAATTCCTGCTCTTGGTTGGGACCCCGTCCTATGCCTGTGTTCCCTCAACATCTCACTGCCATGTCACAGAGGACTGTTACTCGTCAAACTCAATGTTTCTAAAATGGAACTTCTCGAATTCCCACCTATAGACCTTCTTCTCTGCCAGTGTTCTCTAAGTGAATCCACCCGGTTGCTCAGAAACCGGGGAGCTACCCCACACTCCCCTCTCATTCATTCCTCATGTTCAATCATCCACCAGCTCCTGTTCATCATGGCTCCTGAATGGTGCCCAGATCCATCCCTTCCCCTCCATGCCTGCTTTGGGTATGTGTACACACTCTTCTCAAATCCACTCTCTCTTGGTTTTTCTCTTATTCTGGGTCCCTTCTTCTCAGTTTCCTTTCCAGCCACTCCTTCCACACCTTAAATGTTGCTTTTTTCCTGGACTTCTGTCTTATCCCCTCTTCTCATTTCTCTATGCAACCTGTTGCCTCTGGCAACTTCAAATATGATCTAGGTACCAAAGACGCTCAAGTCTATCTCAAGCTTTGTCCTCTACCCTTAGCTTCATCTCCACACAACCAACTGCCTACTGGATGAACTGGGCAGTGTCAGGAACTTCAGACTGACCACATCTCAAACAGAAAGCATCATCTTCTGCCTTCTCCCAGGCATCCTCCAACGGTGCTTCTCATCTCAGAGAACAGCAGCTCCCAAGTGTTCAAGCTAGTGACTTGAGAGTCAGCCTTGACCCCTGCTTCCCTTCATCCCCTCTGTACACTCAATCCTCAGATCCTGTCTATTCTGCCTTCTGAATTTGTCCATTTCTCTCCCGCTGCCCCAACCATAGTCCAGGCTCTCTCACTGCCCCTCCTCTGAGTCCATCCAGCTTTATCATCCATTCTCCACACGGCAGTCATAATGGTCCTCTTATTAAAAAAAAAAATTCTGATAACCTCGCTCCCCTTAGATGCCTCCAGAGGATCTGGGTTATGGGTAAAACATGGGACTATGTGTAGAGACACAAACACACACAGATCTATGTCTCTTATATCGCATATGTCTTTTTTTTTCTTTCAAAATGTCCACAGTGGTCCTTAAGAGAAAGCCAAATTCTTGTTTACAAGTCTTGCATAACCTAACGCCACTAGATGGCTGCCACTACATCTAACATATTTCCCTCTCCCTTTACCTGCTCCAGCCACCTGGAACGCCTCGCAGTTCCCAGAATATATTTCCTTCCCAGAATTCCAAACGTTTGCACATGCTTTTCTCTCTGCCTGAAATATCCCTTTTCTTTTTAAGACCAGTCTGTTGAGGCATGATTGACATTAAAAAGCTGTACATATTTAACGTATACGACTTGATGAGTTTGGAGATAAGTATACCCCTGGGAAACCATCACCACAATCTATGCTATAAACATACACATCACTTCCAAACGTTTCCTCCTCCACTCTTTACTTATTATTACTGTGCACCTTAAACTTACACAGTGATGTACGTCAATTATATCTCAATAGATAAACAAACAAACAAACCTGTTTTGAAAAGAACATAACATAAGATCTACCGTCTTAGCAACATTTTAAGTATGCAATGCATTGTTGACTATAAGTACTATGCTGTCTAACAGATCTCTACAACTTAATCATCTCATACAACCAAAACTGCCTGGAATATTCTTTTACTCTTACACTCCACTTCCACACCTTCTCGGCCTATCTAAATTCAACATATTTTTGGGAGGCGCTTCCCAACTCCCTAGAGTAGCATATATTCCCCTGTTATCTTCTCCTCTATTCTCCCCTTGTCCTATCTTTTCACACTCATCCCATTGGTAATTACTTATTAAATGAATGGTTTTTCTGCCTGACTATAAACTTCATGGAGATAGGGACCGTGTCTGTCTACTGTGGTCTCCCTAGCAAAAGCGTCTGCTAGAGCAGAGAAGGCTCCCCGTTACATCCAGAAGCATTCACCTGAACTGTTGGCCACCTGAAATAGATGCATCCAGATTAAAGACCAGTCGGTGAAATCCCAAAGCCTATTCTATCTACACGAGACCAGGGACTTTCGCTCTGAATTTTATCACAGGTATACTCTAACCCTGCGCTATGAAGACCTTCCCATAGCCAGAGATGACCAACGCCAATAGGGAAGGAAGAACCAAAGACTCATACAGTCTAAGGATTAGGAAAACGAGACAGAACTGATGGTTTGGTCACCTCCAGGAGTGACCATTATCCAAATCACAACATCCAATAGATAGAGCAGACTTAAGCCCAAGAGTTCCAAATGGAAGACAAAGGGCACAAGAGGCTTCTGGACATTGGGGATTTTGATGTCAAGGGTCTGATAGAGGGCAGGGAGGAGCCTTCATGGTTAAAATGGATGCTGGGTGATGAGTCCCAAAGCCCATGGACAGAGGAGTGGCTGGGGTGGGGATCAGAGCATCAGTCAACAGCACTTGTCAGAGCTGTTTCATGTTTCTACTTGGGCTGAGTTATCCATCTTCACTCTCAGACATCAGTACTCCTGATTCCTGAACTTTCAGAGTCAGATCAGGACTGTATATGCCATCAGCCCCCCTGATTATGAGGCCTTTGGACTTACACTGAATTATACCACCAGCTTGTCAGAGACAAGACCCAAGATCGGGAGCAAAAAAAAAAAAGAAAAAAAAAAAGAAAAAAAAAGAACAAGAGATGGGGCAAAGAGTGGGAGAGGGAGATTCCATGTTCATCTGGAGCCCTGGGACTTAGGCCACCCCAGACAGCCCATAATTTCTAAGCCCTTTGAAGGAGGCAGTCCTTCAAATGCTGGTCTCGACAATATTTTCAACAACAATGTACACACACAGGAATTCTGCCTTTTATTCAGTTCTTGAGATTCATGGTGAGCTAAGACCTTTTCTGGTAGCTTGAGGATCTGACAGCATCTTTCTATCGCCTTCCTTTCAGATTAGCTGCCAGACAGGATTCCGTAGTGGTGTATGTCACGCTCTTATATGAGAGCTCAGAATAAGACAGTGCCTCTTCTTCCCAAAGCAGACGGATATACTGGAGAAACCTGAAGCCATCTGATTTTATACCACTTAAAAGTAATCTATCTGGTCTTTTCTCCTCGGAGAATTTTTTTTCCTCTTACCATTTACACATGTTACTATAACATGCCTCGTTAATGGTTTCTGATTAATGTTACTCAGAACAAGATGAAACCTTTCAATTTCTGATCTCATTTATTTTCTCAGCCCTGGAAAGCTTTTTTTTCCCCTCCACTGTATCGACTGTTTTGGTGACAGGAAAGCTTGCCTTTCATACAAACAATAGCCCTAGAGTAAACCCTACTGTTTTTATTTCCCTGAACCACAGTGAGACTTTCTATTCTTCCTGTTCTTTAACTACTGAGGATGGAATTAAAAAGTAATGAAAAATGTTAGAGAATAGTTAGATCACAGATGGACCTATTTCTTAGTCAAAGAAATTACAAAGATGTGGTCTCATATTAAAATTTCCCCACTTAACTAAAGCATAGAATTTTGTGTCATTTCTTACAGGTTATTATAGGTTAATTTATATAATGTATGTGTGTACACTTTATATAATTATATATGTGTATGTATGTGTACACATATTACATAAGCTCTGAGTTTTTTCAAGCAGCAGGGATGGCTTTCTTAATAATGTATTTTTCAAGGTGGGCCTTGAAGCATGTGGACTCTCACCCGGGCTCGTTTCTGAGAATAGATACGTGTTTGCCAGGAAGCCGGCTAAGGCCGGGTGTAGATCAGGGGCTCTGAAACTTGGGTGTGTAACGGAATCATCTGGAAGGCTTATTAAAACACAGGTTGCTGGACACCACCCCAGAGTGTTAGTAAGTGTAGGATGGGGCCCGAGAACCTGCATTTGTAACAAGGGCCAGGTGACGTGGATGCGCTGGTCAGGGACCACACCTTAAGAACACAGACTACTGTGTAAATGGTGGCTACGTGGACCCTGGACCCAGGCCTTGGCCCTTAGGGTACCAACAGCAGTCAATTCCTGCTTTGAGAATCAGCAGAAAACCAAAGCTTCTGTGGAGAGTCAGCTCGTAGGTCATGGGATGACACGGTCTATGGGAAGTAAGAGGCATAAACATTCCCAAATGTCCAGCGTGGATGCCGGACGTGCCCGGGATAAGAGGCAAGTGATTGCATGAGGGTGGGATCCGAGCCCCATCCATCGGATGCTTACATAAAGACGCGTGGAGGACAGCCAGACACGGAGCTACCCCAGAGAAGACAAGTCAGAGAGCAGGCTCTGGGCCCCATTGCTCCAGCCTGCCACATGGAGATGCAGAGCGGAACTCACGGGCCCTCAGCTCATGGCACAGGGGCTGTGCTCTACTAGGCTGTGCTGCTGCAGGGCCAAGACTCACAAGCCCCTCCCCTCCTGCAGGGATCGGGTAGCCACGAAGGACTGTCACTGTCATCAACATGGAGCCTGGCAGAGCCTGGCACCCAGACCTTTGCTTTGCAAGCGTGGGGAGACCAACATCCTAGCAAGTCTTAGCAGTGGGTTCCGCGGTCACCACCTCTGTTCTCCCCAGAGCGCAGCCTGCCCCTGCAATAAAATCTGGGGGCCCTCCTGTCCCCATAACCCCTCCACCTGTGCCCCTGCCTCCGTAGGGACAGTGCTCCCTCATCCTGTTCTCCCCTCTGTTGGTGACGTCTGACCCTCCACTGGGTTCCTTCTCACAGCATATAGAGAAATTCAAATCTCCCTTAATAAAAGTATTAAATTATTAAAATTAATAAATTACAAAATTATTATAATTTTAATAATTGTATGCATATTATATACAAATATACATAAAATTTTATAAACTATCATAAAATTTATAAAAAATTTAAGAAGTTTAACCATCTCAGTGCAGGGCTGCCTTCAGCTCCTTCCTTTCACAAATAAGTACCTGGACAAGTTATCACCTCCCATTTCACCATCGGGCTTGTCTCCATGATGTCGCTGCTTCTACGCATGTTGGGTCCTAACAGGCATTCAGTCATCAGTCTAACAGATACCTACTGAGCCGTGTGTTAAGCATGGTTCTACATGCTTGGGATGCAAAGGTGAGCCCCACAGAGATCTGCGCCCCATAAAGCTTGCAGTCTAGCTAGTAAAGGTAGAGAAATACAATACGCATAATAAATAAGTCAGTTCCCTGGCGTGCTAGAAGCGGATGAGAGCTCAGGAAAAGAGCAGCGTGAGAAGGGCTGAGGAGATGGGAGCAGGGCAGAGACTGAAGTTACAGGCCAAGTTCAACATGCTGGGCCCCAATTCTTTCCTTCAATTCAATTTCAAATGGGTAAATGCCAAGTATATTTGCTACGGTAACATATTCATGGGCTTTTTAATTGCTCGACTTTCAAAGAAATCTTATGCAAATTCCACTTAGGAAAGAACCCAGCCTGGAACCAAAAACACAGCAAGAGTCTGCAGTCTCCAAAAGGGAGTGATTTTAGGATCCAGGGAAGGTCTCCATCATCCTCTTTGCTTCTGCAGCCTGGACGTTCATTACATCATGAGGACATGAAGCCTTCCATTCCACGAAGGGGGCTCAAGTGTAGAGGAGGGGGCAGTGCAGTGTCTTAAAGGTCCTGAGCAGTTAGGGATAACGAGTGAAATCTGACACAGAGAGCAGGCTTTGACTGGAGTACTTGCACTAGGTACTGGGTACTTGCCTGGCTAGAACAAGAAGGAGATTCCAGCAGCGGAAGGAGGAAGAAATTCAATAAACTTAAACCTTACAGTTGTGTCCTGAGTCGTTTCCAACAAGCCTACTTCCCAGGGGCTCAGGAATGCACAAGCTCAGGACAGGGAGCAGTGGGGACACAGAGACCCCAGCTGGGCATCATCTCCCAGGACCCCCCTCTTTGCGGTATGGAGGAGGACGTACCAGTTAAGCGGTTACCAGGTGTCCCCCATCCACACCCCTCATTCAGGTTCATTCACTAAAGTGAAGAGGTTGGAATGCATCAATTTGTCCAACTTTTTTGTTTACGGTGAACTTCATCTTTCAAACAGAATCTTAAGCAATACCCAGCGTCTGAGATATCCAGCAGTGAAGCGGATCTGAATGGGGGGCCAGCAAGAGGCCCATTCTGTGTCTTCTTCCTCTCCCCACTCCCATTATCCTCCGTAGAAGCATTTCTGAGAAATGGGAGAGTCCCACAGAACATGGTCCTTCTCTCCTCTGGCATCTTATGATTCTATGATGTACATGAATTGTCAAACTATGTAGCATGTAAATTCTAATTTAAGGAGATGATTTAATTTTAAGAAAAATTTAAGGAGAGAGTGAAACTGGATGGGAGTGGGGACCAAATTCTCTAGCTAATGTCCAGATTGGGTCGCCCAGGCATGAACAAATTGTTCAACCTTTCGAGGGGCGAAGGCCAGGTCTCCCCCAGTCTGAGGAGGGGTGACAACCCTGCTGGAACATCTTTAGGAACAGAAGTGGGGTGAAGGATTCTGTCATTCACCAGCTAAAGAAGCTTCAAATACACAGCAAAAATGACCAGGCAGTTCTACTCACAAACACAAACAGACTAAGAGGAAAGGATGCCATGACACAAACCTTGATTCCAAGTTCGATATTTTCTCCTCCATACACATCCATCCCAGGGTCCAGAAGACCAATTTCACCAAAGAACTTCCTGTTGACCACAAACGAGCAGCCAATCATGGCTGGCGTTCTGCGGGAGGGAGAAAGAGGCAACAGTCATGTGATACGTACACGCGAATATTACTCAGTCCCGAGAAAAGGAAATCCTGACATTTGCAACAACACAGATGGACCTTGAGGGCGTTATGCTGAGTGGAACAAGTCAGAGAAAGACAAATACTGTAGAACTCTCTTATATGTGGAATCTAAAAAAGTCAAATCATAGAAACAACGAGTAGATTGGTGGTTACCAAAGGCTGGGGGGTGGAGGAATTGGGGAGATGTTGGTCAAAGGGTCTAAAGTTGCAGTTAGAAGATAAACAAGTTCTGGGGATCTAATGCACAGCACTGTGATTATCGTTGAGAATACTGGACTTGGGGTTTCCCTGGTGGCGCAGTGGTTGGGAGTCCACCTGCCCACGCAGGGGACACAGGTTTGACCCCTGGTCCCGGAGGATCGCACATGCCACGGAGCGGCTGGGCCTGTGCACCACAACTGCTGGGGCTGCGTTCTGGAGCCCGCGAGCCACAGCTACTGAAGCCCGTGCGCCTGGAGCCCGTGCAACGGGAGAGGCCACCGCCGTGAGAGACCTGCGCACTGTAATGAAGAGAAGCCCCCGCTCGTCTCAACTAGAGAAAGCCTGTGCGCAGCAACGAAGACCCAATGCAGCCAAAAATAAATAAATTAATAAATAAATTTATTAAAAAAAGTAAAAAGAATACTGGACTTCCCTGGTGGTCCAGTGGGTAAGCCTCCGCACTCCCAATGCAGGGGGCCTGGGTTTGCGGAACTAGATCCCACATACATGCCACAACTAAGAGCCTTCATGCCGCAACTAAAAGATCCTCTGTGCCACAACTATGACCCCATGCAGCCTAAATAAATAAAATATTAAAAAAAAATACAGTATTTATATACTTCAAAGTTGCCAAGAGAGTAGATCTTAAATATTCTCATCACAAAAAGAAACGATAATTATGTGACCTGTTAGGGGCGTTAGCTAATGCTACGGTGGTTATCTTATTGCAATACAGAGATCAAGTCAACATGCTGTATACTTTAAACTTACACAGTGTTATGTGTCAATTGTATCTCACTTGAAGGAGGGGGAGGAGAAGAAGCCGCCTCTAAGGCATTTTACTGGTGCCGTAGGGGGTAAAGAAACACACGACATACTTCCTGCGTTCAAGCAACTAAGTTATTATTATTACTGTGATTATCGCAGCCATTTATCGAGTCATTACTACAACTCAAGCATAAAGGCAAAGCACATTTCACACACTCTCTCACTTAAAAACATCCATGGTCGTGTGAAGGAGGTAGGACCTCTCCAGCCGAAGCCCGCGGAGAGCTCGTGACCTGGCATGAATCATAGAGTAGAGGTCAGGACCCAGCCAACTGCAAAGCCCTTCATTTTAGCCTTTCTGCTTCACTGCACTCTTCAGAAATGGCTTCGTGAAGGAGCCGGCAAACGCCCAGACTGCCAAACGCCAGAAATGCTGTTCAGATGCTTTCCCGGGCGAAACAGACGTCTCATGCGGGAGGCCCCGTGAAACTCCACTGGGGCCGCCGGGAAGCTCTCCGGTGGGAGGCTCCTGAGCTGCACTGTAGACCTCAACGTTCGATCCTCGTCCGCTCCTCCAGATCCTGAGCTTGACTTTGACCTTAACGTCCAGATTTTTGACTCCTCTCGGTGCCCACGTGGTGCGGCAGCAGTGGGACTCACTGGAAAGGTGAGTGTTCAGAGTTGAACGGACCTAGTTTGATGAACACGGGTGCTGCCGTGGGAAAGTGTACTTGTGTGAAGTTAATGGACCCTCCTGGATCCCAGTTAACTCTCTGTGGAGTATCGCTGTGAAAAGATATGCAATGAGCTCAGCGCAGAGAGCAGGGGCTCAATAAACAAGGCTCCTCTGCCCTCCGCGTTTCTCCAGGAAGCTCACACCAATCCCACCTATGGACACAGGACACTGCCCTCTACTGGGGCAGCTGTACCAGTTACGCCAGGACAGCAACCACTTCACCGTCAGTCATTTCCTGCAGCCTTTGGTCCCTCTGAGAGAAGCAGCTGACCCCTTGCTTGCAAAAGCACTATGTGAACCCAACTCTTAGTTAACTGAACCAGGAGTTAGCACAGATCCCAAACGGGGTCAATCAGATTATGTTTTTCCCGAAACTTGGGATCGAGACAGTGCTGGGAGCTAGAACTAGATGGTCTCATCCATCGATAGGGCTCAGGCTGCCATCTGGGGGCAGCTCCGGTGGTCCCTGTACAAGGATGGCTGAGCAGAGGGAGGCAGATGCACTGTGGAGGTGTGAGACCACGGGATGGGGGGCGGCCTGGTGTCTTCGGCTGCCCGTCTGCTGACAGGCCTGGCTCCGCTCTCTGCCCCGGGTCATGTGCGAGCCCCCTGGGTCTTTGCGATCTGTCCTCCTTTTATTTATTTATTTTAAATTTTATTTACTTTTGGCTGCGTTGGGTCTTCATTGCTGCGTGCGGGCTTTCTCTAGTTGTGGCGAGCGGGGGCTACCCTTCGTTGGGGTGCGCGGGCTTCTCATTGAGGTGGTTTCTCTTGTTGCAGAGCATGGGCTCCAGGCACACGGGCTTCAGTAGTTGTGGCACAGCAGGCTCAGTAGTTGTGGCTCACGGGCTCCAGAGCGCAGGCTCAGTAGTTGTGGCACCTGGGCCCAGTTGCTCCGGGGCATGTGGGACCCTCCTGGACCAGGCCTCGAACCCGTGTCCCCTGCATTGGTAGGCAGATTCCCAACCACTGTGCCACCAGGGAAGCCCGATCTGTCCTCCTTGACTTAACCCGTGAGTATTAGACAGGTTTCTGTTCTTATGACACGTGCCGTCTCCCCCACCCTCTCCTTATGATCCGGGGGAGGGTGGTTGTTTTATCACACAGCCAGAAGAGGCAAATTTCAGGGAAGATTCACGCTGGGAGAGTTACAAGCCGGGGTCACTCGAGTGATGGAGAAATGCCAGTGACGTGTGTGCTTGGAGACGGGACATGTGGTCCTGGGAGGGCGGGAGTCTGCAGAGAAGGGGGAACGGGAGCCAGTGCTGGTGTCACCTCAGTTTTCTAGAGAGCCATTGCTGAGCACATCAAGAAATTCTGAGAAGTTAGAACAGTCTCTCCAACCCCTAAACTCAAGGTCTGAAAATTCCCAATGCTAACACGCATGCGTAATTAAGATCCTGCTCTAAGACGCTGTGCTTTCTAACCCCTCGAGGGCAAGCAGGGCAGTCAGAATCACAGGGCACAGCAGTCAACAAACACTCTCGAAGGGGTGGCTCTGGGCACAGCCCCATGGCTGAAAAGCATGTTTCTCTGAGATTGGTTCAGGATCCACCTACACCAGAATCACCCGGAGGGCTCCTCAGAAAATGCAGATTCCTGGGTGCAGCCCAGACCATGGAACCAGACTTACAGAGACGGGACTTAGCAATTTGTGTTTGTACCAGCAGAAGCAGCCTGTAGAGCCATCTCCCTCTTGAACTGCCAGGTCTCCAAGAGCAGAGAAGTTATCCCCCTAAGTTCTCGTTGTATTCCCAGGAGTGAGTGCCTTGCTGACACAGAGCTAGATACTATTGAATGAATGAATGAGTGTAACAGATCTGGTGACCGCCCCTGGTGGGGAAGGGCCCCGTGATGCCCCAGGGACAAACTAGCTGACCTGAACCAGAAGCCAAGGGCAGCAGGACAGTGTGCGGTCGCTAGGGGAGGGAGGGAGGGATGAACAAAGAAGGAGGGAAGGAGAGGGAGAGAAGGAGGGAAGGATTCAAAGCACAGGACTTTCACTGTCAAGGACACAGGCCGCTTCTTCCTTCCCGATACCTCTCAGATCGCCCTTTAGGAAACATCTTTCGCCATCACGCAGCCTGATCTCTTCATGTAACTGGCTTTATCCGGATGACATCGTTTGGTTGCGGTGGCGAGGAGAGATGGATTCACAGTATGAGTCACCCTGGGTCCTCTACCTGCTGCTCACAGCTGTATTCAGCGTATTCCAGCAGGTCCCACAGCAGAAGCCCTAGGATTCCCCACGACAGGACGGTGAGGTCCCCTAGTGCCTCCTCATTGAAGGTAGGCCACAGCAGCCACCCAGCTGTCACGAGGCCCCACAAAGAGGTCACAGACAAGCAGGCTGCTGTCTGCCTCCTGGCGGGCTGTCAGAACCCAAAGATCAAGGGCAGGAGGCTGGTCCTCACGCAACGAAGATGTGGAATGAGCATGTGATCATTACTGCTGTTGGTGGCATGTGGAAAGGTCCCCTAAAGGCCACGGTCAAACACCTGCCACCGTGTCAAGAGGGTGCCTGGGTGCTGGTACCCATCTTGGCACTCTAATGAGGCCAAGCTTGACAGGGATGGTGCAGAGGAGGGGCTGGAAGCAGCCTGGGAGACCAGCCCCGAGAAGACGGCTTCCCTGCTAAGTCAAGAACCCAGTCTTGCAAACAGCAGGGCTCCGAGGCTGCCCCACTGTGCTGGGAGCGGGGCAAGGTTCAAGCAGGTGACTGATGTATCCCTGGTCGATGTGGAGACTAAATAATTAAAAGGCATATGCTCACCCCTGGCTGGGCCAGCGAGGGTTGCTGGTGAGCTCAGTGGATGACTGCTCTGAATTCTGGACTGATGATGGACAGCTGTCCTCACTGCTCGGGAGAAGCCGGTCTCCAACAGAAAGCCTCCACCTGGCCCTATCTGGGACCCACGGCACTGGTGGCGTGGTTAGCCAGACCCGTCCTTACAGGCAGAACCAAGAGCCCACCGGGGCCCCACTTCCCCTACAAGGTTTCATCCTCACCTGCCCATCAAACCACAGCTGATGGTACTTCGGGGTCACGAGCTCCTGGAGCGTGAGCCTACAGCCTCGTTCTTCAAACTCCACTGCGATTACCACCATCAGCACAAACATTTCAGTTCGAAATCATTCAAAAAGGATAATCATATTAAGGGATCTGCCAAAGTCTAATAGCTCCATTACGGAGGAGAAGAACGGAAATTAAAAATAATTGCTTTTATTGTTGCTGTTCCAGAGAATGTAGGCAACATACACGACGGTTCCAGCTGAGAGAGAGGGGAACGGGAGGGAGAGACAGGGGAGGACAGGGCGGCAGGCCCAGGAATTTCCACCCGGATATGCAGAGCTTTGTCAATGTCACTGCTTCCTCTCCTCGTTGGTGACAAAGGGCCCACCTGTGTTCTAGATGTGTCCACCCTCAAAACCCTTCACTGGCTCCCTACTCTCTCCTGAGTTAAATAAAGTTCTTCCTTAGCATGCCTGCCCATGGCTTGACCACACTGGGCAATTCATTGTTCGGGAAACGTGTCCCAACTTATGCCTGGACGTCCTTCTTCAGAAATGTCCTCCACAGGACCACCTCCGTCTGCCCAAATCCTACCCACCTCTCAAAACATATTTATCTTTTCTGTTGCAAAAAACAAAGATATATGTCTTACAGAAAATATACCTTGACAAAAATAAGAAAACAATAAACTCATCTGTGCTCTCTGGCCATAAGCTCTCAACTCTGTCATCCAGCCGCTATCGTTCCAGTTCACCTCCTCAAGTTCACCGGATCCACCCCACTGGGACCTGCAGTCCACTGGCGCTGCCACCTTGACAGTGGAACCCCTTCTCTTGTGTTTTTCCCACCCGCCAAGCTCAAAGCCATGGTTGCTTATTGTAAGAGCACCCCGGCTTCCCCATTCCCACTTTGCTTTGTTGGCAGAACCCTGATGCTGATAAGTGCAACTCTGATTTGGCTTTAAATTCAGGGCTGTGTGTGTCCAGTGGGTCCTCAGTGGTGTCCTACAATCCTGCTCCGGGGCCCGAGTCACTCCAGCCTGACTCTCCTAGGAGACTCTGCCCCAGCTTCTCCTTCCTCAGCAAACCTCCCACACGACCTCCTCCCTCTCAAGCAGCCACGTTCCTTCCCACTTCCCTAAGAAAGCAGCAAACAAAAGCGAATGTCCCCACCTCCCTCGTCCACCCACTTAGTGGGCCCCGTCACCCTCCTGCCTCCCTTTTGCTGTAATTGAACTGTCCATGCTCTTAGCTGAGGCCAACCTCTCCACCCATCCTCTCTTGCTGCTCGAGGACCTCACTTCAGCCATCCCCCCTCCCCTGAATACCCCTGTATTAAATATCTATTCACCTGTATTAAAATCTATTCTTATTTTCTGTATTCTTGGTGCTTTGACACTCGGGGTCTTGTTGACTGGGGAGAGACTGCCCCTCCCAGGACTCGCCAATTCTTAGAGATAGCAAGAAACCAGCTGGAGAGGATGCCTCTCCTATGCAAACTAACCAGCCCAGAGCCCACACTCCCAGTCACCTCCTCTACCTGGTCTTTACACTCCAGGAAGCAACAGCCCTCTACCCTGATCATCCCAGGGCCAGGAACCAGATAACTGGAGACAGCCCCCTACACCCCAAAATGTTCCAACTAGCCGATCCTAAGCCAGATCAGCTGCTTACGCTGCCTCGCCCATTTCTTCTGGAAGAAACCACAGTAAAGACTTGGGCCCTTGCCTTCTCCTCACTTCTTCTCCTCCTAACTGCCCCAGGTGCTTCCCCGGATGGCCCTGTGTGGCATGGCAGGCCTCCTTCTCTTGGAAACTGTGGGTAACAAACTATCTTTTTAATGGCAATATTCTGTTGTCCTCACCATATCTGAATTTAAAAACCCTGAGTACGTGTTAGAACAACACTGTACATTATCATCTTCCGTCCTGGGTGGGCTCATTCCTAGCAGCTCACAGTCGACAATTCCCCTCTTGACCCACTTCCCTTACAGCTGCCTCTCCTCATTTTTTGCTCCCCCTTACAGCAAAGCCCCTTTAAAGAGCTGTGTAGTGGCGCAGTGGTTAAGAATCCGCCTGCCGATGCAGGGGACACGGGTTTGAGCCCTGGTTCGGGAAGATCCCCCATGCCGCGGAGCAACTAAGCCCGTGTGCCACAACTACTGAGCCTGTGCTCTAGAGCCCGTGAGCCACAACTACTGAGCCCACGAGCCACAACTACTGAAGCCTGCGCACCTAGAGCCCATGCTCCGCAACAAGAGAAGCCACGGCAATGAGAAGCCCGCGCACCGCAACGAAGAGTAGCCCCTGCTCTCCGCAACTAGAGAAAGCCTGCACACAGCAACGAAGACCCAATGCAGCCAAAAATAAATGAATGAATGAATTAAATTAAAGAGCTGTGAACACCTGATGTCTCCAATTTTCTCTGCAGTTCTCTTCTAAGCCACTCAACCAGGCTTTCATGCGGCGGGCCGCTTCCGACCAGCAGAATAACGAGCCGCCACACGCAAGATTCTTCTCGTATCACACTTTATTGGAGCACAGCTTGGTTGAAGAAAGATGGAAGGAAGACCCCGCAATCCTATAGCAGTCTGCTTATATAGGGATTAAGAACATGTGTCGCTCTGTGATTGGCTTTCGCCGATGGTGCGATTTGTGAGCCAGCATCGGATAGGTCGCTACTTTAAAACCTCATTAGTATACTTAGCGCAAGCGCAGTGGCCACAGGAAGGATGACTCAGCTTATTTCAGCTTCCTGCCGCGTAGCAGTTAGCTGACCGCGCCCTACATCTCCCCCTTTTTTATTTATTAGAACACCAAGCAGAACATAGCCCGTACGAGGGCAGTTTTCTGTTGGCATGTCTGAGGCACCCTCCTGCGTGCAATGCCAACAAGGGCCGCAGGGTGCAAGGGCTGCCTCAGAATAATGGCTGATTCCCTATAGAGGTGCGATGGCGACAAGGCCTCTCTGTGCAAGGGCAATCAGGACTCCCTATAGAGGTGCAATGGCAACAAGGCCTCTCTGTGCAAGGGCAATCAGGACAATGAATGACTCCCTATAGAGGTGCAATGGCAACAAGGCCTCTCTGTGCAAGGGCAATCAGGACAATGGATGACTCCCTATAGAGGTGCAATGGCAACAAGGCCTCTCTGTGCAAGGGCAATCAGGACAATGAATGACTCCCTATAGAGGTGCAATGGCAACAAGGCCTCTCTGTGCAAGGGCAATCAGGACAATGAATGACTCCCTATAGAGGTGCAATGGCGACAAGGCCTCTCTGTGCAAGGGCAATCATTTCGAATTATTCAGGGCGGAGAGCCAGGCTGCGGGAGAATCTCCTTCCTTAATAGCCAGAAGTGCCTGAGTGAGCAGGACCCTATCTCGATGTGCCCTGATGCGCACACGACAGACCAACCAGAGACACAGCATAACCCCAAATACACAGCAGACTCCAAAGATTCCTACCCCCACCCACTCCCCAAAGAAGGAAAAGGCAGAAGAGAGCCAAGAGGCAAAATCTCCAAAGGCAACGGGCTCCAGCCCGGCAGCACTCAGTTGCACAATTTGAATAATCCTTTGTGGAATTCCAACTAATACAAAGACTTCGATTAAGAATCATCAGGAACATCCAGCTCAGCATCTTCTCTGAAGTTTTCTTCAACAATTCTCGTCAGTCTTGATGGCACCCAGATCGGATCTTGATCCTGACTGGACTACTCACCGACGGTTCACTCCGTGTGTCGAGTTCTGAATCGGTCCTCCATGCAGGGCGCGAAGTTCCCGGGTTTCGGCACCACTTGCGGCGAGCCGTTTCTGACCGGCAGAATAACGAGCCGCCACACGCAAGATTCTTCTCGTATCACACTTTATTGGAGCACAGCTTGGTTGAAGAAAGATGGAAGGAAGACCCCGCAATCCTATAGCAGTCTGCTTATATAGGGATTAAGAACATGTGTCGCTCTGTGATTGGCTTTCGCCGATGGTGCGATTTGTGAGCCAGCATCGGATAGGTCGCTACTTTAAAACCTCATTAGTATACTTAGCGCAAGCGCAGTGGCCACAGGAAGGATGACTCAGCTTATTTCAGCTTCCTGCCGCGTAGCAGTTAGCTGACCGCGCCCTACACTTTCACCCTCACCGCTCCACGGCAAGTGCATTTGTCAAGGTCAGAGACAACTCATCCTAAATCCAATGGCCAATTCTCAGTCCTCGTCACGTGTGCCCTCCTAGCTGCATCTGATACAGCAGACCATTCCCTTTCCCTGGAAGCAGGCTCTCCGTGCCCGGCTGTCTTCCTGGACGCGCCCCTTTCAATCTTCCTTCTTGACTCTGCCTTTGCTTTCTGATGTTCAGGGTAGAAGGACTCCAGGGCAGAGCCCTTGGATCTCTTTTCTTCTCCATCTGCATTCATTCCTTGGTGATCATGTTTGCTTTCTTGGCTTTCAGTAGCATTTATATGCCAATAGTTTCCAAATTCACACTCCAGTCTGAATCTTTCCTCTGAACTGCAGACCGGTACATCCAATGGCTCATTATGTCTAAGGGATCCCTCAGACACAGTTGGAAAGGAATCGTTAACCTTCCTTCCACTCAAACCCATCCCACCTATCTTTTCTATCTTAGGTAATGTCAACTCCATTCTTCCAAATGTTGGGGTGAAAACCTTGGTGTTGGCTTTGGGGCCAACCGGTCAGAAATTCTTATGGCTCTACCTTCAAAATACGTCTGGGATCTGAGAACCTCTCACCATCTTCACTGCCACCATGTAATCTGAACCATCATCATCATATTGCCTGGATTACCACCATGGCTCCCAACTGGCTTTCACCCCGCTCTCTTGCAGCCAACTCTCAATGATCTATTGAAACACAAGTCAGATCAGGCTATGAGTCTGCTGGAAACCCTCCCATGATTCCCCATTTCCTTCAGAGTAAAAGTCAGGGTCTCACAACAGCCTCCAAGGCTCCATCTGGACAGTCTGTGTTTCTGAGTTTCTTCTTGCCCTCTCTGCTCCAGCTACATTCCTAGGTATACGCTCAAAAATAACTGAAAAGAGGTATTCCAACAACAACTTGTACATGCATGTTCACAGTAGCATCTTTCACAGTAGCCAAAAGGCTGAGCCCAAATGTCCATCAATGGATACATGGATAAACAAAATGTATATGGTCCACCTGTACAATGGATTACAGTTCTGAGACATGCTGTAACATGGTGAACCTTGAAAACATCATGTTAAGTAACAGAAGAAAGAAGGTCACATATTATAGGATTTCCTTTACGTGAAACGTCTAGAACAGGGAAATCCATAGAGATAGAAAGCAGATTGGTGGTTGCCAGGGGCAGTGGGGAGGGGACAGTAGGGAGTGACTGTTTAATGGGTACAAGGTTCCCATCTGGATGAAAATATTCTGGAAGTAAATAGTGGTAATGGTTGCAAAATATTATGAATGTACTAAATGCCACTGAGTTATACACGTAAAATGGTGAATTGTATATGTATTTTACCACAATAAAAAAATGTGGAACTGGTGATAATAATTCTTAAGCTTCCTTTGATTGTCACATTACATTATAAACGGGAACCCAAATTTTCCAGGTGCCGGTAAACAGAGGGCAGGAGACTGCAGGGGTGGTTCTGCCTCCATCCTTACCTGCTATTCATGGAGACTATTTTCTAACACTCTGGAGATACCATCCCAAGATGCTTCCAGTTTTAGCCCAAACACCACATTTTCACAATCTGGGATAAATGGCGCAAACACCAAGGTGCTCACTCTAGGATGGGTGGGGACACACGGCCCCAGGGCTCAGGGAAAGCATATTAATCTAAACGTCCTGCTGGGTGGTGTCCAACCTTCTGTGACAGTCTCCTCATCAGTAAACCGGGCATGAGACTCTGCCCTGGACACCTAATAGGACTGTGGTTAGAATCTGATGAGGTGATGAAAACACATGGTCTCCGTGCAGGACAATGTACTCAACACGTGTGAGGTGTTATCAAGAACTTTAAAGAAAAGCAGAGGGATGAAGGACTGACGGGGAGGGGAACAGAGGGAAGAAGCTGGTGAGGGAGTATCCCGGCAAATGGTGTCACTCCAGGAAATATTTTGGGTCTAGAACGAGACAGGCAGCGAAGGAAGCCTGAGTTCTAGGAGGAAAGAGAAATAAGGAAGTCTAGTACACAACATGGTATAAAGGTGTGAAGTCTGAGGTCGGTATCAGGGGTGGGTGTATGAAAACACCCCAGGGAACAGAGTGGGGCAGTCACAGTGGCCCAAGAGAAATGCCTGTCTAACTCGCAGTGACGGGTGAAGGACGCTTAGCCCCGCAGATGGCCCAGCCCGTCCAGAGGTCACCTCCTCTCAGCCCTGAGGTCAGGGTCAGTCTGTGCCTCTGCCTGTGGGGTCAAGGAGAAAATGTGTGAGATCCCAGCTCCTTGCTGCTCTGGGCACTTGTTCAACTCAATGCCTTATCCGCACGGCACAGAAGGGCTCTGAGTAGGGGTCAAGTGTGGCTGCTAATTTGTGCCCTTGTTCATCTGGTCAACAAGCATCACCAGGCAATGGAGGATGCCTTTGTTAGACTATGTAGCAAGCACTTGAGGAGATAAAAACACACTAAGAGATCGTCCTAGTGGGGAAGTAAAGCAAGCACTAGTTCTTGGTGTTCCTCAGTAAAAACGGTTTCTGGTTGAAGCTATGGAGTTATAGCTATGTATCTATATGTCTGCATCTATATGCGTCAGCAAGGCTGTTGGAGTGGAAAGAGCAGACTCCAGGGGTGCAGGGGAAAGAAGGAGCTAGAAACGGAGACTGTGGGTCTGTGGCGTGTGGACACGGTGATGAGCTGTCTTCAGAGCAAAGTCCCCATCGGGAAGGGTCTTCCCTCCTCCCCTTTTCAGCGACGGCTCTTACCGGGCCACCGGGGTGTGTGCGTGTCACAGCGTGGCTGGCTGTCTAGGTCACCACGGTGGCTACAGGGGCTGGAGTGTCTGCCTGCCCCTTGCTTTGCCCTGCCCACCTCTTACCTCCTGCCGCTCTTGGAGCTCCCAACTGCCCCCAACCACTGCCAGCCCAGTGGCCACATCTCCAAAGGCATGTCTGGCTGATGGTTCAGGAGTCAGGGGTCCAGAGCTTACCCTGTTTTCTCTCTTCTCTTTTCTTTGGGCCAAACTGCCTTTCTTTGTCCTCAGACTCAACCCCTGCCATTTTCCTTGGTCCCAGCTCTGCCTCAGCTAATATCCAGGCCTGTTAGCTGAGAATCTTCTAACACCAAGGCCCAATTTGTAGGAAAAACATAGACAACTCATTGCCATCCCTGGAGCTGTCTTTGCATGCATTTCTGCAAATCCCGTTCTCAGAGCCCAGCCAGCACTGGGTATTTTGGGGGTCCCATCACGTTTTTCGGCAATAAGTAGCTTGGTTAATCAAAAATGCACTGACTTCAGTGCATTTTATTATAACATCACACACCATGAGTTCTTTTACACCATTTCCTAATAAACACAAGTTCCTGATGTGGATGTCACCCTCCTCAGTCATCCTCTGGTACAGACACTGGTTTGCTAACGTGACCAAAAGACAGGCAGGGACGGGAGAGGAGAACTCAGCAGGCACTGCGTCACCCAGGCCAGCAGTGCCCTGTTGCAGATGCATCCGGCGCTGCAGGAGTATAATTCATACTTACACCTAATCCTCAAAGCAGCTGTACTTGGTAGTTATTAGCCCCACTTTCCAGCCAAGGAAACTGAGGTTAGAGGTTAAGTGAACTGTCCAAGGGCAGACACATGCAAATAAGTTCGGAGCTAGGAGCAACCTGGTGGTGTCTGATCCCACAGCGTCCTAGGTATCCTGCTGCCTCCCAGACGAGATCACTGAACACCGGCAGCAGCTAAGAGCTCTCGCACTGGTCCTGCTTTGAAGATTCCTGGGAACTTGCAGCCGCTGAACAGTAAAAATACAATTTGGGGGAAGGAGCTGGCTGGCTCTCATAGAATTCTCAACTGGCACAGTACAGTAATTTAATACTCAGAGCTCCATTTGCCTCTGCTATACATATAAACACCTAAAGGGTAAGTACCGCTGCCTTTCTAAAACATCAAATGCTGGATCCAGCACACAAATATCCCACCAGAAAACAGGGCCCAAAGGCCAGCGCTTCGCCTGTTAAATAGAGGTAACACGTTCCCTTTTGTTGCTGAAAAGATAATTCATGCTGAAACAACTTCCTCCAGATTGGGAAGTGAACTGTCTGGGTATTAAGAGCCTTTCCTTGTGAAGGATAAAGGCAGCGCTCATCTCTCTGCAGTGCGATTTTTCACAGATGCAGAAAGTGTCAGTGGGGATTGAAGTTGCCGGTCCCAAACGCCTTTCCTTGGCTCACTGATTCGCCTGGGCTGGATTTATTAAAACAGAGACCCTAACAAAACTCTGCAGCAAGACGTTTCCTATAAATAATTTTCTCAGCATAACACTTTTGCTCTTTGCTAATCATAGTTTCTTTAGGCTTTGAGAAACCGATTTGCAAAGTATCCTTTGAAGGCTATTTCTGTAAAAGCATCAAGTTTCAGAAGAAGTGGTGACACATTAAGTAGTTATCAGCCATCGATATATATGGCGCATATATATATATATATATATATATATATATATATATATATATATATGACATATGCTATCTTGTGAGATGAAACATAGATTCAGTGAATGTTTGGGGAAGAGAAAAAGAAGAAAGGTCCAGAGCAAGGTTCTGGCTGTTTCTGTCCAGACAGAGAGCTAAGAACATTTTTCACAGACGAACATTTATAATCCATTTGAAGATGGAAGCACTTGCTTTGAATCTCAGTGAAGCAAAAGGCTACTCCTCCCCCAGCAAAAATTCAGTGTTCCTCATTAGCAGACCCGGACTCCAAAAAATTGAACTCGTTATTATTATATTTTGAATTTTACCAGTAAAATATTTGTGGAAGTTGGTTTTCACTCTTGTTCAAAAGTACCTACATAATAGCTTTGATTTAGTGTGTCTTGGATCCTAAAGCTTAAAAAGATTGACTATTTGTCCCTTTACAGAAAAATTTTTCTGAATTCTGTTCTAGAACGGGAGCCCTGGAGGGAAATCCAGATGCCACGTGGAGCAACTTGGTACCTACCTGGCGAGTGGCCGGAAGGGAACTTGGAGAAGGATAGATAAGGGCCTCAGGGGAGGGAAAGACTTGGAAGATAGATGAGCCTGTTTCTCATCCGTTAAAGGGGGATAACAGTCCTGCTGCAGCTTCCAGAGCTGATGTAAGAACAAATTTGATAAATGCTTTGGGCCATACACTTGAAAATGGCATCAGGCTCTCGACACACGTGTTGTTCTATAAAAGAAAGTGAAGGGCAGCAGAATGCGGCACCCCAAAATACGCCTC
This sequence comes from Delphinus delphis, assembly GCF_949987515.2. Classification (NCBI taxonomy): domain Eukaryota; kingdom Metazoa; phylum Chordata; class Mammalia; order Artiodactyla; family Delphinidae; genus Delphinus; species Delphinus delphis. Next base: position 74,576,402 of record NC_082697.1, read on the forward strand.
TTTGGCACAGAATTATCTTGAGCTGGTTATTTTTAAGAAACAGCAGACTTAGGAGAAGCTCTGAAAAATCTAAAAGTAACTCTTTTGAAAGAGAAGTTTACATTCAGAAAGGAAATCTCCATTTGTAAGGGTGTCTCTCTCTCTGCACCAGGAAGAAAAGGATGACCCTAAATCTCTATAAACTCTCCCCAATGGAGAAGGCACCAGCTTAAATCTACGTAACAAACCTTACCTTTGTCTACTGTGCTTTTCTTGTTCACCTTCCATCAACAAGGCCTCCCTGCTCCCCAACATCTTCTTTTGTCTTTAGCTGGAGACGGTATTTCAGGTGGTGGCTTTGGCCATTTCTGGGAATTACTCAGTGTTCTTGGTTATCTCCATGAATACCCAAGGCATACAGGTTATTAAACAGATGTTTGTTTTTCTCCTATTAATCTGTCTTTTTATTATGGGGTGGCGGAGGGGGGCGGTTCTCAGCTGAGAACCTAGAAGGGTAGAGGGGAAATTATTTTTCCTCCTGTACAAAAAGAAGAGTGTTGAGATTTGCGCATGCTGGAAAATTTTCCTGAGAAGATTTTAGAACATCCTATATAAATGCAGGCTCTATGGGATAACATAAAATTAAAAGTAAGTAAATGAGATGTACCAAATACGGACTCATCTCAGGCAAAGCAAGATGATTGGTCAAAGGAAACCCGGAAGAAATGCCCCATATAAGTGATTCAAACTACCACAAGGACGCGACTCTCTCTCTGAGTCCACCCGTGTGTCTATCCACATGTACTCTTCTTCCTCCTAATAAACAATTTGCATGTTTCACTACGTTCTGTCTCTATGTAGAAATTCATTTCTATACAGCTGATGGGCCAGGGCCGTGTCACTGGCCACTGGTCCCTGGTGGACTAGTGGCTGGGATTCAGCGCTCTCGCTGCTGCGCCCTGACTTCAGTCTCTGGCCGGGAACCAAAATCCTGCTTCAAGCCGCTGCAGGCTGAGGCCACCTGAGATCAGTAGCTTTGAGATGGGACTGGGATGCTTTAAGACTAGGATGAAAAGAAGCAGAAAGATGTGAATTTTCGGCTGTGACGATAAAACCAACCCTTGAAGCTAACTTCTGAAACAGTCTCAAAGCCAGGATTTCATGAGCATGAGCTAGACACGGGAGAAAGTGTTTTCTAAACTGGGAACATCGCTGAAAATATCAAGGATGGCGGTCAGGCAAAGCCAGAGGATGGAAGGTGTAACAGGGCCGTGGGTCTCGATGCTCACTCACCTTAGGCTCACTTGGGGAGCTTTGAAAAATTACCTGCGCTCGGGCTCCCTTCCAGACACTCTGATTCAACTGTTCTACATCCATAGTTGAGTCAAAAGTGCAACGAGGGTTGAGAACCATGACAGACGGGATGTGTCTAATCCCAAAAGGAGGCTAGTTTTTCCTGGGTTGGGGTTGAAGGCTGTGGGGGAGTGGAGAAAAGAAAAGCCCTGAGAGAAGAGCTCTTCTAGTCTTACTGCTTAGGCTGGAAGTCAGGGTGGGGAGAGGAAGCCTGCAAATAGACTAGGAAGGCAGCTGAGATGATGCCTTGCTTGCTGCCTAGAACTCCGGGGGGAGGGAGAAAGTGCTGCTGGGTGCCCAGAGTGGGGCAGATATGATGGAGAGATATTTAGGCAGAAAGGAGACCTACAACAGCACTCCCAGTGCTCACAGCCAGCTCCTGGTGTGGCACGGAATCCTGACGTTCCTGCATTCCCCAGGGAAGGGTTGGCAAAATAGTTACCAGGCTGAATCACGAGGAGTCAGGAGACTGGAGGGCACAAAATAGGTAGATATTGTGCCCAGAGTTCAAGACCAACACCAAGGACGTCAGCAGTGAATACAGAGGGGGAAAGCTCTGAAGATGGGGATGTGTGAGATGAACCAGCAGCGCCCAGGAAGCTTCCAGAGGGCAGCCTGCAGCCCAGCACCTCTCCCCATGGCCAGCTCCCCTTGCTCCTAAGTGCTATTCAAGAGGGGAGGCGAGAGAAGGAAACCCTCTGAGGAGGAAGAGTGGCCCTTACAAAGAATACACCCCGTTTAATCCGGATTTTGCTGAGCAACTGACTTCAAAGAGATGGGGATTTAAACTGGAAGAAACTGAGTTACCTTGAAGTGACATGATTAGTTTTCATTTCCATCATCAGTGAAACAGGAGTTAGAGACCAAGCTGAATTCAAATATGAAAAAATAAGTCAGTATTTTTTACATCTGACTTGCAACTGCAGTGTAAAACCTGCTACAGAGTACTTAGAAGAAGGATTTAGAGTACTTAGAAAAATAAATGGACTCTAAGACAGCAAGAGAAAACAAAGAGGGAAAAAGAACAAAGGAATAAGACACTGATGAAAGAAATTAAAGATGATGCAAATAGATGGAGAGATATACCATGTTCTTGGATTGGAAGAATCAACATGGTGAAAATGACTCTACTACCCAAAGCAATCTATAGATTCAATGTAATCCCTATCAAACTACCACTGGCATTTTTCACAGAGCTAGAACAAAAAATTTCACAATTTGTATGGAAACACAAAAGACCCCAAATAGCCAAAGCAATCTTGAGGACGAAAAACGGAGCTGGAGGAATCAGGCTCCCTGACTTCAGACTATACTACAAAGCTACAGTAATCAAGACAGCATGGTACTGGCACAAAAACAGAAAGATAGATCAATAGAACAGGATAGAAAGCCCAGAGATAAACCCACGCACATACGGTCACCTTATCTTTGATAAAGGAGGCAGGAATGTACAGTGGAGAAAGGACAGCCTCTTCAATAAGTGGTGCTGGGAAAACCGGACAGGTACATGTAAAAGTATGAGATTAGATCACTCACTAACACCATACACAAAAATAAGCTCAAAATGGATTAAAGACCTAAATGTAAGGCCAGAAACTATCAAACTCTTAGAGGAAAACATAGGCAGAACACTCTATGAAATAAATCACAGCAAGATCCTTTTTGACCCACCTCCTAGAGAAATGGAAATAAAAACAAAAATAAACAAATGGGACCTAATGAAACTTCAAAGCTTTTGCACAGCAAGCAAAACCATAAACAAGACCAAAAGACAGCCCTCAGAATGGGAGAAAATATTTGCAAATGAAGCAACTGACAAAGGATTTCTCCAAAATTTACAAGCAGTTCATGCAGCTCAATAACAAAAAAACAAACAACCCAATCCAAAAATGGGCAGAAGACCTAAATAGACATTTCTCCAAAGAAGATATACAGACTGCCAACAAACACATGAAAGAATGCTCAACATCATTAATCATTAGAGAAATGCAAATCAAAACTACAATGAGATATCATCTCACACCAGTCAGAATGGCCATCATCAAAAAATCTAGAAACAATAAATGCTGGAGAGGGTGTGAAGAAGAGGGAACACTCTTGAACTGCTGGTGGGAATGTGAATTGGTTCAGCCACTATGGAGAACAGTATGGAGGTTCCTTAAAAAACTACAAATAGGGCTTCCCTGGTGGCGCAGCGGTTGGGAGTCCGCCTGCCAATGCAGGGGACACGGGTTCGTGCCCCGGTCCGGGAGGATCCCGCATGCCACGGAGCGGCTGGGCCCGTGGGCCATGGCCAATGAGCCTGCATGTCCGGAGCCTGTGCTCCGCGACGGGATAGGCCGCAGCAGTGAGAGGCCCACGTACGAAAAAAAAAAAAAAAACAAATAGAACTACCATATGACCCAGCAATCCCACTACTGGGCATATACCCTGAGAAAACTAAAATTCAAAAAATTCATGTACCAAAATGTTCACTGCAGCTCTATTTACAATAGCCCGGAGATGGAAACAACCTAAGTGCCCATCATCGGATGAATGGATAAAGAAGATGTGGCACATATATACAATGGAATATTACTCAGCCATAAAAAGAAACAAAATTGAGCTATTTGTAATGAGGTGGACAGACCTAGAGTCTGTCATACAGAGTGAAGTAAGTCAGAAAGAGAAAGACAAATACCGTATGCTAACACACATATATGGAATTTAAGAAAAAAAATGTCATGAAGAACCTAGGGGTAAGACAGGAATAAAGACACAGACCTACTGAAGAACGGACTTGAGGATATGGGGAGGGGGAAGTGTGAGCTGTGACAAAGCAAGAGAGAGGCATGGACATATATACACTACCAAACGTAAGGTAGATAGCTAGTGGGAAGCAGCTGCATAGCACAGGGATATCAGCTCGGTGCTTTGTGATCACCTAGAGGGGTGGGATAGGGAGGGTGGGGGGGAGGGAGACGCAAGAGGGAAGAGATATGGGAACATATGTATATGTATAACTGATTTACTTTGTAATAAAGCAGAAACTAACACACCATTGTAAAGCAATTATACCCCAATAAAGATGTTAAAAAAAAAAAAGAACAAAGGAGTCACATAAGAGAAACAACTTTTCTGGAAAAGAATTTGGCAATATGTCACACGAGTGTCAGAAATGGACATGTGTTGGACCTAGAAATTTCATTCCTAGGAATATATCCTGGAGAATAATAATGACATCTGCCTCTGAGAATATCAGATTATGTGATTTGCACAACTCTCTAGGTGAAAACAATGGAAGAAACTGGGCCAAAAATTGAAATCTTAATAAAACCACTAAAGACAAACACATGGAAATGATTGAGTTGAGATCTCGCTGAGAATGGAACAAAGAGAGAGAAGCCCAGCAGTCGGTTTGCTTCTGCTCGGAGGTATCTACTAGTCCAGAAAGGAAGCTGAGAGGCTGAGTCCCCTTTTGAGGTTGCATTTTTGGCCTGAAGATTAGGACTACGAACACGAACTTCAGCAGTGAATACAGAGGAGCAACCTCAAAAGACTCGGGAGTTAAAAGTTGGACTTCAGGGTTCCCCAGGGATGAATAACCTGAGAAGCTGCCCTCCATTTCTGTCTAGGACCCTGAAAGGCTGTCCTTAGAGTAACTGTCTACTGGAAATCAACCTGCCCTCCCACAGGCTGCCAGGCTGCTTCATGTCATCTGGGTGGTTCAGAGAACCTCAAATCTTAAAATTCAATTAAGGGCACCAGGGCTGCTAGCACTCCCGTGTTTACAGAAGTAAGCAAAAATTTTCACTATAGGCAGATCATACCACCCGAGGTTTCAAATTATTTCAGTAAATAAGTTTTCAAATGCAATCTCTAACATAAAACCAAAGATAATTAGAAGCATCAGGAATCAAGATGTCAAAAGTTCGACCGGTGGAAATAAGAGACAAGGGAAAGGTTGCCACAGGACCTACAGATATTGTACTATCAGACACTAATTGCAAAATATCTATGTTTACTGTGTTTACTATGTTTGAGGAGATAAAAAAAAAAACTTAAAATTTTCAACAGAGAACTAGAAGCTACAAAAAGTGACGTCAGGTTTGAAAAAAAGAGAAAAATCTAGAAATGAAAAGTTGAGTAAAATTAAGAACTCACTGGGTAGGTTTAATAGCAGATTAGACACAGCTGAAGAGAACATTATTGAAGTAGATGATAGATCAAAAGAAAATTTCCAGAAAGAAGCACAGAGATAAAAAGATGGAAAATACATGAAAGAGGATAAGTGAAACAGAGAATGCAATGATGAGGTCTGACATAGGCTTCAGAAATCCCAGAAGAGCAGAAATAGGGCAAGGCAATATTTGAAGAGGTAATGACTGAGAATGTCCCAGAACGGAAGAAAGACATCAACCCATAGATTCAAGAAGCCCAGCAAATATTAAGCAGAATAAAAAAAAAAAAAAAAAAAGAAATCCACACCTAGACATGTCATAATGAAATTTAAAAAGTTAAACAAACAGGGACAAAATCTTATAAGCAGTCAGAAGGGAAAAGAAAAAGAAATAAAGATTTTTAAAAAATGTTTTTGTATAAAATTTTTAATCAAAACATTACTTATCATGAAGAAAGACTGGAAACCTTCTGAATTTCCATCAATAGGGATATAGTTAAATATATTTTGGCATATTCCCATGATGAAATGTATGTAGCTATTAAAACATCATTTTTAAAAATACTGAATTTAATGCTAATAAAAAAGTCAAAATACAGTTTCTCAGGAGATGGGCCAAGATGGCAGAGTAGAAAGACCCTGAGTTCACTTCCTCTCATGGGTACACCAAAATCACAACTATATGCAGAACAGCCACTGATGAAAAAGACCAGAACCTACTCGAAAATATCTTCTACTGCTAAAGACATAAAGAAGGAACCACAACGAGACAGCTTATCAACAGCATAGAATGACCTGTGTTCAAAAACAAAAAAAAGTCAAAATACTATGGTATCAATGTATGATCTCTTTCTTTAAATATATATGGTATAGTGGAAGGGAATATGCTAAAAATATTACCAATCATTATTTCCAGTTTCGAGGTTGTGGGTTATTTTTATTTTCTTCCTTGAACTTTTTTTCATGTTTATACCGTGAACCTGTTGGCTTTTAAAATCAGAAACAAAAATGGCTTTTGCTTAGTTTCATTGAAAAATACAACACTAACCATCTTTGCTGTTCTCAGTTCCAAATTGGGGCAGGACCCATTTGAGCTACGCTCACTTTGCACATGTCACGTTCTAATTATTCTATTTTTAAGTAAGTTGGGGTTAATGCACTGAAAGACAGTCAGGAGATGGTTAATGTTCAAACATGGTATTACTTGAGTGAGGCTGGTATATAGCTGCTCTTTTCTGGATGCTTCTATGGACAGCCTGCCAAGCTTTCCCTCTAAAACTTTTCTTTTGTTCTCCTAACAGTAGACCATGTAACAGGATGGGATTCTTTTCCCCAAAATATTCTTGCAGCAGTTTGGCATGTCCCCATCCCCTCCTGGGCCTGACATATACCGAGCTGGGATAACAAGAAGGGCTTTTCTAACACAACTCAAGGAGAAAAAAGAAACACTCCTCTAGTATAAGAAGACATATTAAATCTTTAATATTATGATCTTTTCTCATGGTCTTATAGATGCTTGACCTAGAAGCTCATGAAGGAAAACTTCCTTCTATCACCTCTTCAACCCACACGGGTCTAAACAGCCTCTGGAATTCCATTCAGGAATCAAACTGACAAAGAAGCAGGTGTCCAGGACTGATAACCTTGGCCAAGCAGGCTTGGGGTGTGGGAAACGTACTGGAATAAGATTCAGAGCACATGAAGCATGGACTGTACTGTCCTGCCATCCCAGAGATAATGACACGAGGAAGTGGTTTTTCATAAAGGCCAAGTAATCACCAGGGTCCAGAGGCTGGCAAGGGGTTTCACTGGATCCAGAACCCCCAGAGCCTCAGAAGAAAGTGGTTTCTCACACACCCTCACTCGCTTCCTGGCTCAGTGAAATCAACTGCAGTCCGTTATTTGCTTCCAAGGCTGATTAGTTGATAATTACATGGAGATGTAACACATGGAATTAAGCAAAATACTCTACAGGAACGGGACTTTGGCTGCTTTTTTTTTCCTTAATGAAATCATTCTTGTTTTAAACGTCTCTGCTCTGAGGAAGAAGACAGGACAGCCAGCACAATGAGACCAGCTGGCTCTGCCTCAAAACACCACCCCTGAAATGCTTTCTCCCAGCCACCTCCAAGGGTACGGGCAATAGCCTCTCAAAGGTCACTCCCACGCTCACTTTCAAGGCATCCCCAACACCTGCCTGATGGATCTCAAACTCCCGGGCAACATTCAAGGCTGGCAGAGACTTGGCCCCTTCCTAGCTTCCCAAATGTCTTATCTACAATCCCTTCTGTGAATCCTCACTCACACGCCAAGAGCATTTGTGCTTCCCCCTCTGTGTTTATGCCATCCTCTGCTCCCTTCTCCTCAAGTCCTTCTATTTTATGGGGTTGGCTGCAGCCCCGTGGCCTCCATGAGTCTTCTGGCCAGTTCGGCACAGCGGCTCTCCACCTCTAGAGTACCTGCTGTCTGCAACAGTCCTTTGGCAAGTGTACTGTTCTGTTTTTCACTTTTCCGTGTCTCCCCACCCCTACCTTCAGGTCGCAGGACTGGGGGCATGGCCATATTGCTCTTTTCCTAATCAGACATTGTGCCCACAGGCTTCAGCGATGGGAGCGCTTGGGTACCATGAATCAGCAGCAGCGCATGAGTCAGCCTTTAATGGATATGATGACTGCATCGCATCCCTGCCATCCACACATCAGATTGGGTCCAAAAGAGCAGAATAATTCTGTCACTGTGGGCTTTGAGAGGAGGCCAGAAGGGAATGAGATACTAAGAACAGCTTTGACTCACAGGGAGCAGCTGGGTAGGAGGAGGGAGCTTGGCAAGCCGGGATGGAACCCGGAAGATCAGCAGAGGCTGCCCTTTTGTACAGGGCTGGGGTGTGCCCGGCAGCCTGGCCAGGTCCAGAGTTTCAAAGACAAGCCTCCACACGTTTTCCAGTGAGAGGCCAGAACATCCAAATTCAGGGTCAGAGTCAAGTCCGGACCCCCAGGGAGGAGTTGCAGAGCAAATATCAGAGCAGGAAGTATATCCCCCGAGGATCGGCTGGGCAGCTACGATTTCAGCTGGTTTTTATGAGCCTGGGGGTACCTCTCCTCACCTGTCAGCTGTGAGTACGCTCTGCTGCCCAGCTTGAGCGGCAGTGGGTTTTGAGCCACTAACTTTGCTGCTCTGCCACCAGCGCCGTAACAGCTCAGGTTTATTGAGTGTTTGGCAAGTCTTAGGCACTGTTCTAAGCATTTACCTAAGCATTATGTTCGAAACATTATTCTACCTAAGCCTCCCAACAACCTATGCGGTAGAGGCTATTAATATCCCCAATTTAAAGGTGAAGAAACTGAGGCACAAAGGAAGTAGATCATTTTCCCAGTAGCAAACTACTAGTAAGTGGTGTAGCCAAGACCGGAACTCGGGCTCTCAGGCAAGGCCCTTGGCGCTTTCTCCCCACCTGACCTTCTCCACCTGTCTGCTTCACCTTTGGGTGAGTCCTGGCCCTTGCCTGGGGGAGAACCACACTGCTGGCAGTGGTCCACGATGGGGCTGGTCCTCCCCTGGGGCATGTGCTCCTTCAGGCAGATTCTTCCTGCACGCCCTCCCCACGAACTCCAGCATCCCTGATCTTCCAGCCTCTTGTCTCCAGGGAACGTATACCTTCCCAGCTCCTCTAGCCTGCATCCTTCCTGCTTCAGTCAGATCCCTGCCTCCTGTTCTTTCTCTGAGACTCAAATCCTGCTGAGACTCACAGCCTGTGCTCTGAGTCCTGTGCGGTCAAGGGCACAGGGGCGACGGAGGTGTTTAGGGGAGTCCGGTACACTGTGTTACTGCAGCCTCAGTTCTAATGACATCTGCATCAGGGGGTCCCCAAGACTACTCCCAGGTTTGAGCACTCACTAGGAAGATTCATAGGACACAACTATGGTTATACCATGGCTATGACTTACTACAACAAAAACATTCAAAGAAAAATCAGCAAAGGAAAGGGGCATGGAACAAAGTCTGGGAGAAACCAGGCACAGGCTTTCAAGATCCTCTCCCAGTGGAGTTACACGGCACAGCAACGAGCTGTGACAACACGTGTGAAATGGTGTCTACCAGGAAGGCTCAGTGGAGAGCCTGGGCGTCTACTGGGAGGGTGATCATGGAGGTACCCTCTGCCTAGCATGTACCAAAATTCCAGTCTCCCGGACGGAAAGCAGGCGCTTAGCATAAACCATATTGTTTGTTCAAGTAATTCAGATACAGTGAGTTGCTCTTATCAGATATCCAAGATGCCGGCCAAGGGCCAACCTTGTAAGCAGGCCGTTTTAAGAATAAATGATTAGGCCTCCTATGCTAACTCTTTTCTGTACACAATCCAACACAGACAATATAACACCCCATCAGAACCTTCTTTTCTTTTTCATTTGTGCCAGATTCCACACTTCCAAAGTTTGCCTATTTTTTTTATTTTTTTTACATCTTTATTGGAGTATAATTGCTTTACAATGATGTGTTAGTTTCCGCTTTATAAAAAAGTGAATCAGTTATACATATACATATATTCCCATACCTCTTCCCTCTTGCGTCTCCCTCCCTCCCACACTCCCTATCCCACCCTTCCATATATATGTGTTAGCATACGGTATTTGTCTTTCTCTTTCTGACTTACTTCACTCTGTATGACAGACTCTAGATCTATCCACCTCATTACAAATAGCTCAATTTGCAAAAGCAAATGCAAAACCTCACTGGAGACACCTACGTTCAACCCAGAGCCAGACAACACTGAGTTCCAACCCAGAAGCTCCACTGAAGGTGAGCTCATCATCTAAAATTACAAAAATATAAGGAAACAATCCACCATGAGTGAGAGTCAGCAAATACAACAGGATTAGAACCCCCAAGAACTTGAGATAACAGAACTATCTTGGGGCTCAGGGCAGACCATCCCAGAATATGCCACAATGGCATATTGAATATTTTGATGATTCTGAATTAAAGTTACACAGGAAATGGCCAATGCAAGAGAAACACCCTTGACACTCTGCTTTCTGTCTCCTTGAAAACAGGAAATAAATCTCTCAAGCAAAAGGTACATTCCTTGCATCTGGAGGTAGAAGGCCACCCTTATCGCCAGAGAGAAGAAATTCAGGCTGAGAAGTCTACAAACAAACCTTGTTACTTCTTTAATTTGCTACCCTAAACCCAAACTCTGTTTAGATTCTTCACTAGTTGGGCACCCAAAACCTAAGTCTCTTTGTCTTATCAATTCCTCTCAAATGTATTGTTTCTTTGTCTAAAATAAAAGCTGTCTGCTTTGGCCACTGCTACGAGACCCATTCCTATGAGACCTCCATGCTCACGAATTAAAAATTTGTTTCTTTTTCTCCTGTTAATCTGTCTTGTGTCAATTTTATTATTAGTCCAGCCAAAGAAGGCAAGAGGGGTAGAGGGGGAAACATCCAACGCCCTTGCCCCAACAACTACCAGACAGAGACCGTAAAATGAAAGTGTTCAGGATGATTAAAAATATAAAAATAAGGATCCAAAACATAAGAAACGCTATGAAGAACAGCCAAGCAGAATAAGCAAATGAAACTTCTAGAAATGAAAAATATAGTCTTTGAAATTTAAAACACAACAGACAAATAGTGAACTTGTAAAGAGTAAACTTGTAATAGTGAAGTCAAAGAGTAAATTATACTCAGCTGAAGAGGGAAATGGAGCGAACAAAGGGAGAGACTGATGAAATTACCCTTAGTGCATATAAAGAGATGGAAAATATGCAAAAGAGATTAAGAGATAATGAAAGCTGGCTCCTGACGTGCCAACATTAGCCAGCAAGCTACTGGTGCCTGGGCAATTCCTCCCTGTGGCCAACAGCAGTGGAAATTACTAAATGGTCTACATTCAAATAAAGCTTTATAATTTATAAATAAAACTTTAGAGGTTAATTCCTATAATTCATTTGATCTTTTAAAAATCCATGCAATAAAGCTACAGGTACTAAATTACTCACCTTACAGATGAAAAGATGGAAGCTAAGAAAGATGTAAGGGACTTACATAAAATCATACAGCTCATCAATGGTGAATTTGAAAACCAAAGGGGATCTTCAGAATCCAAGAGCCTTTCCTCTCTACTACATCCCTTCCTGATGAATATTTCTTAATCAAAGGGTGCTGCTGTCTTAGTCTGTTCCGGTTGCTGTAACAAGATACCACCGGCCGGGCAGCTTATAAACAACAGAAATTTATTTCTCACAGTTCTAAAGGCTGGAAGTCTGAGATCAGGATACCAGTATGGTTGGGTGAGGACCCTCTTCTGGGTTGCAAACTTCTCAGTGTCTTCACATAGGGAAGGAACAAGAGAGGTCTCAGGCCTTTTTAAAGACATTAATCTCATTCATGAGGGTCCTGCCTTCACTACTTAATCACCTCCCAAAGGCCTCACCTCCTAATACCATCACGTTGGGCATTGGGCATTAGGATTACAACATATGAATTTGGGGGTAGGGGGGACACACATTCAGACCATAGCAGATGCCAACTGGGATGATAATGGAGGAAACTTTGCCAAGTTACCTGAGTCTCCACAGTGTGAAGTCAACCATAGAACCTTAGAACCACAGAGCAACTTTCCTGCCTTGTCTTTGAGAGCACCCGCTATCTGCTTAGGCAGAACTAGCCTGGACTGGCTTGCAAAAAAGGTGAATTGCTGGCTGCAGCCAGTTCTCAGAATGAACTCCTACCACCCTGGGCTTCATCATTTTGGGCGGGAGGGAGACAATGCCTCATTCATTTCCTCCCTATTTTAGGGGCAAATAAACTGGATGGGAACTCTGTTAGGGTCAATTTCACAGGCAGGGCACAAGACAAGAAACATATTCTCAACCGTGGGTTGAAACCATAAGTCAACCACGGGTTACTGCAACTCTTTCACCAAAGGACAAGGAGAAATGAAATTCTTTGGGTGCGTGGGCTCTCAAGCATTTCCCCCCTAGAGACACGGAAACAAACTGTTCAGCTGCAGAGACCCTCACACACCAAACAGGCTTGATTTCTACACTCTGATATCCCCAATTTATAAGTTATTGGGGTTCAACACACCTGCCAGGCGGGATCTCAAATCTGACGAGTCTGTGCATTCATTACCCTTGGCAGAAGGAGCCTGGGTAAATCTGCTTGCAAAATATCTGTTGTGTATTTTAATTCTCAAAAGGGCAAGGCAAGTAGAATGCAGATCTATAGGTCCTGCTCCAGCTATATCCTTGTCAACTTCAATAACCTTCTCAAGATGATGATTATCTTTTATTAAAGAAACGTGGCTTCTCCCAGAGTTACAGGGCAACCAACAGCAAAGGGAAGTATGTCCTCTAGACTCTAAGCAAGCTTCGTTCCTCACCTCTTTTAGGCACTTATTGCTTTCCACCTTATATGGCCATTATCCACCTACATGACTGAGTTCTGCTCTAAAAATGTGCCCATGTTCTGGTTCCCTTGTTAATCATCAACAGCACTTAACACAATATCTTTCATTGAGTAAGTGCTCTATAAATATTTGTTGGGTAGCAAATGAATGGATGGGCCTGAGTGGGACACTCTTTCTTTGGTAAGCTTTCTGCTTCAAGAAGCCTTCTCTGCAAAGGGCCTTCCTGTGTATTCACACGAGAGCGGCAGGAATTCAGAAAGAAATGGCACGCACGTCGCTAAGCGGTCATATTCGTAATGAAGTTGTCCTTTGCATTCTTGTTTCAGATTTGCAGCCTGATCACATTGGTTCTCAGGAAGAATTCACAGGAAGGTGCTCCAGCTTCTAGCTCCTTACATCGTCCCAGATTGGGAAAGAGTAGAATAGTGGCCACGTTACACACGTAGAAGGGGGGCTGGGAGTGGGAACAGGAGACTGAAGAATCCCCTCCCCACACTACCCGGTAGCAGGACCACTGTTCCTCCAGTTCAACTCTGTGTGGTGGCTTAAAGAATCAAGGGCCGGCAAGTGCAGAGTACAGATTCAAAGCGAAGTGGATCTAATGCATTATTGATGGTAACGAGCCTTCTGTTAAGAAAGAAAATGGCCCACTGGTGAACACTGTCTTCATGGGCAGTTCCGGTTTGTGAGTTATGACACAGTCATGCTCACGTGTTTGAACAGAACACTTCTGCTTCTAGGAGACTGGCCTAGAAATATGTCTGTGTAACAAAATAGACATTTAAGGCTAATCACTATTGTATTTGTTGGAATAAAAAAAAATAGAAATAACCTAGTGTCATCAATAGGTCCTGGTTAAAAGCCTCCAAGGACAGATGGACTTCTGTCTGTCACATGTACTGCCGTAAGCCCAGCACCTAGAACAGTGCTGGCGCACAGGAGGTGCTTAATAAGTGTTTACAAGATGAACAGGATGGCATCCAACTGTTAAAAGGACTGAGGCAGAACTAAATTCCAGCTACGGATATGCGTCCTTGATGTATAGTAAGTGAAAAAAAAGCAAGTTACAGCATAAAGTGAATGAGGTACTAGGAATCTGGCGCTTGTAGGTGTCATCAAAGTATCTGTTGGAAGAAACAGACTCACAGACATAGAAAATAAACTTAGGGGAGGGATAAATTAGGAGTTTGAGATTAACAGATACACACTACTGTATATAAAATAAACAACAAGGACCTACTGTATAGCACAGAGAACTCTATTCAGTACCTTATAATAACCTATCGTTAATCTGAAAAAGAAAGTATATATCTCTATATATAACTGAATCAATTTGCTGTACACCTGAAACTAACACAACATTGTAAATGACTTACACTTCAATTTAAAAAAATGTGTGTGTGTGTGTGTGTGTGTGTGTGTATTTGCTGGAAAACGTTTGTTGAATTTACACAGAAGGTGTCATGTATGTTTATGAGCACATGTACGTGCAACACACACAGGCACACATATTGGTAACTGCATAAAGGGTCTGGAAGGCTGTATACAAACAGCTCAAAGGAAGGGAGTGAGGTAAGGAACTCTCACTTTATGTAATTCTCCAAGAGGTGAATTTTTTACAACAAACATTTTTCTAGTTTTGAAATTTAAACATTAAAAAAAACCACTCAGCCTCCAAGAAAATCTCCCTGTGCCGAGGGCCAGGGCCAGTAACTTGCAGAAAGGGCAGTGGATAATCATCGCTGGCCCGAGGCTGCTCTTTCCAGCCCTCCAATAGGATGTGAGGTGACGGAGAAGTCATCCCAAGGGCTCAGCTCCTGAACTCACAGCGAGCAGAGAAGGGACTGGAGAAACCCTTCATAAAATGAGGGTTAATTTGACAATGGAGAAGGTGTTCCCGCCACCACATTACCCAAGAAAGGGAGATTGATAAGGGCAATTGATCATTTTATTTCATCACTTCAAGGGACTAGGGAGAACTTTCACAGGCACTGAACTCGCTCTCAAGTTTAAAGGCCTTTAAATCAATTTTATTAGGTTAATTGACGATCTCGTCCATGCACTTTTGCTCTGCCATCTGCCATGTCCTATCCGGTTGACAGTAAGGCTCGATGTGGAGTTCTTGGTCTCTTATCCCCACTGAAAGTGAAACAGAGGGGGTGCGGTCGACCTCCATGTGCCGCTGGCTTAAGGGCTAAAGAAATAAGAGGCCATTTCATCCTTCAGGAAGGATGAAGGATGGAGCACAGTTCTCGAAACAGCATTGGGAGGCTCTGATTTCCAGGGTCTCAAACGGACTCATAAAAATGTGATTTGGGCAAAACACACGTTTAGAATTTTCCTTTTCTTTTTAAATACCGTCAACCACTGTAAGTGTTCTAAGCACAAAATTAGCAATGTTTATTTAGTTAACGGCTGAGCCCCCGTTTTGTACTAGTCACTCTGTACGTTAGTTTCCTTGGGCTGCCGTAGCATATAATCGCAAACTGGGTGGCTTACATTAGAAATTTATCCTCTCAGCATTCTGCAAGCTGGAAGTCCAAAACCAAAGCATAAGCAGGCCGCACCCTCTCGGAAGGCTCTAAGGAAGAATCTGTCTTTGACGCTTCCAGCCTCCAGGGGCCCCAGGAGTTCCTTGGCCTGTGACTGCATAACTCCAATTCCAGCCCTTTCCTCTGTGTGTCTCCTCTTCTGTCTCTTGTAAGGACACTTGCCATGGGTCTTAGGGCCCACCTGGATAATGAAGGATGGTCTCATCTAGACATCCTCAACCCAATCACATCTGCAAAGACTCGCCTCCTTTCCACATAAGGTCACAATCACAGGTTCTGGGGGTCAGGATGTGCACATATCCTTTGTGGGGGGGCATCATTCAATCTGCCACTCTATGGTAAGCACTGAGGATACAAAGATACATATATCATCAAGTAAGTGTGATACAATGTGCTGTGAAATATAAAAGGTAGATGGAAACAACAGTCTTGAGGCTGGAAGACTGATTTAGGAGAAAGCTATAAAGAAGAGGAAGCAGGCATTCGGGCTGAGCCTTAAAGAATAAATAAGCCATCAGTAGGCAGACAGAGATGCGGTAGGATGAGGATGGGCATCCCAGGCAGCAGAAAGATCACGGGCTCATGGAGGAAGGAATGGAGGTTTGAACGTGCACGGTGTGTTCGGAGCAGGCAAAGCCACCCAAGGGGACAGGAGCATAGCATCCTTGTGTGTGTGTCTTGGGGGAGAAAGCAGGAGACGGGGTTTACCATATGGGGTCAGGTTGTGAAGGATCTGGTCCTTCCAATTCTACATCTTGCCAAGCACTTGCCATCACTCAACTTTTCAAGGACTAGTCACTTCAAACTTATCTATACCTGTGTGCACCCCATTATACAAGGAGCTCTTCAAGGCTCAAGGTCTCTCTTCTGTGCTTCCTCCTGAGCAATGAACATGACTGTGTCTGAGGCTGGACACCTGGGCCAGGCTGCTCCAGCTGTGCCTGGAGAAAGGGTGAGGCCTAGATGTAGGAGCCCCCCAAACACGGAGTATTGGGTATGACTGGGGGAACAAGTCCACTAATGACAGCCGGCTCACTGAGCTATCTCTGGGAAAAAGAATTTAGTGAAAAGAGCAAAGGCTAATGCTGATAAACAACCTCTCCTGCTATGAACAGCCGTTGATGTTTGGTCTTTAATCTTTGATGGCTAAATACCCAAAGAGACTGATTGTTAAGACAGTCAGTTGAGTCACAGTATGAGTTGTTAGGCAGAATTCATTGATTTTTATGAGTAAACACACTCCGATAATGGCCTGGCTGGGGTGTTATATAGATATGGCTTCAGCATTACTATACACAGAGTCGAAAATTCCAACTGTTGGAAATTAAATGCATTTATTTCTACAAATTAAATTGCCTTGGGGAAATGGGCCTCAGGTGCAGAAATACTTAATGTTTACCAACTCATATTCCAATTGCTAAGTAACCCCTGGTCGGGTCTTGACACTTGGTTCAGAAATAACATCTATCTTCTTAATAAGCAGATAAAATGAAATCATAACCCCATGAGCACAGATTTCACGCCCACCCCTTCTCCTAACACAGATGCTTGATGCAAACTCTGGAGACAAAGACAGTGTGGTCACCACCGAGCCATATGTTAGAAGGAAGCGTCACAAAGTGGGCTGACTTATTGTTTGTACAATCGTCTGTGCATAAGAGAATTCAATGGTCCCCCAACAGAATCTTTATCTACTTTGACTTCACAGGTAAAAATGCATAGAAATGAAAGGAAATGTACCAGATTTTACTCAACTGTCCTTCTCTTCCATACAGATCTGATCTGGTGTCCTCATCTTCCAGGGAGCATGAACCCCGATAACATTTCAGAACAAAGAGACAGGAGAATAAGGACAGCATGAGCTGGATTCAGAGGTCAGTGAGCATCTGACTAGTGCCCACCATGCCACGTGGTAAGACGGATGGACATACAGAAGAATATAAACATTTCTAATCATTCTAAAGCTTGGATTCAGGCAAGCTATGGCCAGAATCTGGCCGAAACAGCTACTAACCACACGTCAGTGGGGCTGGAGGGACAAACACAACTCTGGACACTCTTGAAACAGTATTCTTGCCCTCTTGAAGGATGATAAGAAAGCTAAATGATGCTTTCTCACCATCCTCCCCCTGGCCCAAAGGCTCATGGGTAGAGAGAGAAAAAAAAAACTGGGCAGCTTGGCTCTTACTATTTTACGGGACAAGGTACTGGGTTGTCCCATTCTCCCTTAGGAAACGAAAACTCCCAGAAAACAACAGGCTAGAAATATGGCCACAGGGAATGTGATATACCGTATCACAGAAGTGCAGTTCTCCCAAGTGAGCAGGGAAGGGAGAAGGTAGCACTGAGACAGTGAGACTCAATATGCAACATGCATGCCAAGAACCCCCAAACAAACATGGAGGAGCAATGCACAGAGCCCCAGAGACCCCCCAGGGATGGCGTAAAGATATGATGCCACCTCAGAGACCCCCCAGGGATGGCGTAAAGATATGATGCCTTAGAGACCCCCCAGGGATGGCGTAAAGATATGATGCCACCTCAGCCCAGCAAAGGCTCACTCCTTAGAGAGTGATGCCTTAGAGACCCCCCAGGGATGGGGTAAAGATATGATGCCACCTCAGCCCAGCAAAGGCTCATAAATGAAGCTTCCGGACGTCTACCTGTGATCCGTGTGGCTGTAAGGATGGAGAACGGGCTCTGACTGACTGCCAACTCAAGCCTAAGCTAATCAACCATTTTGCCCCGCATGTCTCCTGAGGATGACAGTCTGTGGGAAAACACTGCAATGCAAGGGAAAGAAAATATCTTCCTGAAGTCTCCAAGAAAGAGTAGAGCTCTGAAATTACCAGCTACAGGAAGCAGAAACTGAAAACAAGAAAAAGTTTGTCATCCTCCACTGCATTAGTCTCATGATCTTCCCTAGTCTATTTTCTAAGACATTATACGTCATATTTATTTTACGAATTCTGGCAGGGAAGAAGGACACATATTTGTTCCCCTACAGTTGAATAAATTCATGAGCTAGTCACTCATATTACTGAATCCTGTTGGTTCCTGCCTCAATGCCTCAGCTTTGCTTCCACGGGAGGACTTTTAACTTGTACGATGAAGATACGTTCCTTTAATAATTCAAATTTTTAATAAGAAGTATATTTCTAAATGTTTGGTCTGAGTGTTGGGTAAAAGAGAAACGCAAGCATCAACTACTCTGGTCCCTCACATGGGGTTGTGGGTGGAGGTGAGGCGCATCTCCAGACATGAAGAGCTTGGCCGAAAGGAGGAGACGCAGAGGCCCTACGAAGGCAACGGGGCTTTTACTGGGAGAAGCACAGAAGCTGTAGACAGGTGTAGCAAGAGGCAACTTCTCTTCCATGTACTTTTTGTTCCTTTTTTCCTCCCCGCTTGAGAGCAGCAAGCCTTGGAGGGCTATGGACAGGCGTGGACCTGGGGGGAAAGGCAAAAAGCGGGTTCCTTGGGGCTGCCTCTAGAGCTTCAAGCTCTGCACGAGAAGACGCCCCAAGGCTTATCAGAGAGGAGACCAATTAGCAAAACAGGGAAGAAATCTCCATGAAGGGGGCTGGTAGCCCTCTCATGCCTTTATTCCTATGCACAGACCCCAGCTGAGGGGAACGTGGAAACTGACAATGAGTCAAGATTTGGTTCTTTAGATCCAAACCATCTCAGGAGACATGGTCTGATCTGTGCTATTGAGCTTGGAAAGTGATGATGTCATTCATACAGTTAGACATAACGCAAGTTTAAGAGACGCGCTAGTGAATTCCCTGGCGGTCCAGTGCTTAAGACCCTGCGCTTTCACTGCCAAAGGCCTGGATTTGATCCCTGGTTGGGGAACTGGGATCCCACGGGCCCTGCAGTGTGGCAAAAAAAAAAAAAAAAAAAAAAAAAGACATGCTAATCAAGAAACTCTCTTCAGGTGATTTTTCTAATCTCCCTCAGCGCCAAACCCACTCTTCTCAACCCGGCACTGTGGGGCAGGAAGTCCCCAAATGACATTTCCCAGACCCCTTCGCCTGATTATATTCTGATTAGATTTCTGATTAGAATCTGATTAAATTAGGTTCTGTGGATTCTGTGTGCCACAAAATTAGACGTCTGCCAATGGGAGGCACTGGCAGGAGGCAGGAAGTCAGGGGAAGGAAACAGGACTCATCCCCTGTCTTGGGCTTGGAGCCACATCTCTCAAGAAGCAAAGGAAGACGAGAGCCCCAAACTCCAGGGAACTGCAGAGTTCCTGGTACCACATGCACTGCGTCCCCAGGTGAACTGAGCATATGAACTTATTTACAGAACAAAAGTAGAGTCACAGATGTGACAAACTTACGGTTACCAGAGGATAAGGGGGGGTGGGTAGGGATGAACTGGGAGGTTGGGATTGACATATACCCACTACTCTATATAAAATAGATAACTAATAAGAACCTACCGTATAGCACAGGGAACTCCATTCAATACCCCGTAATGACCTATATGGGAAAAGAATCTTAAAAAAGAGTGGATACATGTATAACTGATTCACTTTGCTGTACACCTGAAACTTAACACAACATTGTAAATCAACTACACTCCGATAAAAATGAAAAGAAAAAAAACCCTCTGTGTTTGAAATACCTCTGTTCCTGATTGGATCCTGACTGACCCACTACCTTTAGGAAATATCCTAGAATTTTGTGAGGCTTAAATGAGTTAATACGTGGAAAGTACTTAGACTAGCGTCTGGCATCTAGTAAACTTGAAAAGCCCAAGAGTCAAGTCACATACAACCGGCTATTGTTACTACTATTATATCACTACATCTGCTACTGTTATTAAATTATCGTGTATCGCAACGCTATCCAATACAGCAGGCACTAGCCACATGTAGCGATTTAAATTTGAACATAAATTAATGAAAATAAAACTAAATGAAGAATTCAGTTACTCAGTTGCACTGGTTACATTTCAAGGGCTCACGTGGCTACCACGGTGGGAAGTGCAGATATGAAACATTTCCATCATCCCAGAAAGCTCTATTTGGACAATGTGCCTAGAAATCAACTGGACAGCTTGTTAAAAATAAAATTCCTGGGCTCCTCCGAAAGATGCTGATTTAGAGGGTCTGTGCAATCAGTGCTGATCACCGGACCCCTCAAGGGAGCTGATGTGGGTCTTCCCCAACCACACTTTAAGGGTAACTGAGATGCAGATGGGGTATTTGTCTCTTAACACGCCTCCTAAAATGTCTTTAAGAGAAGTGTGTGTGTGTGTTATACACAAACATAAATACTGTTCTCTCACAATTAACCAGAATAATAGAAATCACAGTTTCAGAGATGGCTCCAACTTAAAGCGAAATCTCTGTCAACCCAGATGATCAGGAGCATATCCACTGTCCTGAAGGGACAGAAGGGACCCTGTTCGGCCACCTTCTCAGCGGAAGTCTGTCCTTACATGACAGGTGACCAGGTAAGTAGCAGAAAGGATAACAGTAGCCAAAGCTGCCTGAGTCACAAACCATTTGTTCCTGTTCACCTTCTGAATCACAAAGCTCGTTGTTTAGCAAATGCTTCTACTTGGACGGTCACAATTAATCTTTATTTTTAAACAAAAGTATGTGTACATTTTATTGGTATTTATACTTCAGAAGCTTTCCATAGAAAAGCCCACGAGTCAAATTTAAACAACACGTTTGTAACGATGAATTCTTGATTGTGCAATTAGCTTTGCAAATATTGAAGTAAACAGGACTAAAATTCACGGATTATTAATTCCCTAGCGGTGCTTGCAACACGTGCCCTCAACCTTCCCACCTACAGAGAAGACGCACGTGGCATGCGTAATCTGCTACGGAGTCAAGAGGCTGCTGATTCCCTTTATGCAAAGAACCAGATCATAAATGTTCTGGAAGCGCAGAGCTGGGAAAAGTTGTCTCTTGCAATGTGCTTGTACACAGCTCACCAGCACCAAATGAGAGCTGAGTATTCCATCCCTCCTTTGCCCTGACTGCTAGGTGGGCCATTTCAATCACTGAAACTTCATATTTTCATTTTATATGTAACCTTATATTTTACTTTACATTAAATCTTTTTTACACATTTAATCTTATGTCACATGGTTTAAGTTTTATATATCTATGCTTTTACTGTAAGTCTCCTCACATTTTTTCTGCAAATAGGTGGTTGTAAATTCATCCATCCATCCACCCATCTAGTCAAACGATTCTTCCATGCTGTGGGTAACAGCTACCACTTGGTAACTAAACTCACTAGGATTTCTAATCCCCCCCCCGAACATACCAGAGTTACAAAGGGAGACAGACTGTATTACCCGAACACAATTGTTCGTCTTCTCCCTGCTCTGACCATGCTTTCCTGGGTAGCTCCCCGCCTCACCGACCATGATCTTGGTTGTGTGACTTGCTTGGGCCAATGGCGTGTGAATGGAGGTGATGCAGGCCGTGTTCAAACAGGATCTTCAAGTGCCCTTGTGCGTTCTGGCTCTGATTGCTCCTGCCCCCTCCATAAGACTATCACGTACCCACAGGTACGACTCTTCGGTTGGGTCCCTGAACGAGAAGACGTAGAACAGATTCCCAGTCAATCCACAGCCCGGAGAAGAGTCACACGGTTGCCCATAGATGACATGTGACATGAGCAACAGTGACCTTTTGCTGTTGAGGCCACCAAGATGCGGGGTCACTGGTTATGCCACATAACAGAGCATAAGCGCTCTTCTTAGCTTGGTTGTTGCTGATGCCAAAGGACAAGACTGGAATCCTGGCCCCAATCCGACGGCGCATCCCAGCTGGGCTCAGCTCGTGGGGCACCATGCCTGCTCTGAGGCCAGAGACGCACGTGTGTTACGCTTGCCTGAAACCTTCTGGCCAAGAAAACAGAAGTACGTGAAACAGAAAGAATTCCCAGACGATGAGGTGATACCCAAAACTGCAACAATGAAATCCAAGGGCGCTCCATAATCCTGTATCCCAGACGTCAAGGAGAGGTTGGAGCCCCCTGTCCTGCTATGAGTCACTTTCAGGCTCTCTGCCGGGTTTATATCTCCCCTGCAGAGACCCTTTGGGTTTGGCACACTAGCCTCAATTACTTAGCCCCCCAAAAATGGAAGGGAATGTTGGTAAAAATCTTGGTCCAACAGTCATATTTCAAAAGTGGAGAAAAGATGAATACAGAAAGGGGACGGTGATAGGGAGTTGTGTGTGTGTGTGTGTGTGTGTGTGTGTGTGTGTGTGTGTGTGTGTGTGTCAGAGAGAGAGCACACATGTGTGCATATTTAAGGAGAAAATCAAGGTCTCTTCTGATGAAATGCCAGGTTCCCTGTCTCGCTTTTCACTGCAGACATTTGAAGATTTTGCTACATTTGAAGATTTGCTACAGATGGCAAACATTTATTAACAAACCAACTATAAAATGAGCACCGTGAGAAAAGACAGTTAAAAGTTTACACAGTGCTTAAAGTCAAGACTAAAGTGAGCCTTCAACGTCAGCCTGTGGAGGACAGGATAATAATCAGATCAGAATGGAAGGAAAAATGGATCTCCACGTAGCTGGGGCTCTGAAATCTCCAGCCTGAGAGCTCTTTCAATTACATCCCAGGAAACCTAATGACATTCTCGAAGGACTGATCTCACATAATCAGAGGTAAAGCAGTCGTTCTTCACACTTAAACGGTGGCGTTCTGTGATGACTTGGTTCTAATTCTTCTACTCAGTGGATTCGTATTGCTTAATGACGCGCATAATGGTTTTCCTGTGTGATTTTTATATATCATACTAAACTATCTTTTAGACCTTCTTTCCCTTTTAATATTTTACTGAAGGGATGTTTTCAAGTATGCTGAATTCACGTCATTCATTCAGAGTCTACTGAATATCTCCATCAACAATCATAATTATGACAACAGTGGATGGCATGCTCATAAATGAGCAATACATTGTGCTAGATATAGGCTGGACACATAAATAAATAGGACTAGATTCTAGCTTAAAATTCTAATGAAAGACTCTCATAGAACTTGGAGGTTGATGGAAGTGATAGGGATATGACATTTAATAACTAATAAAGCAAAGAAAATGACCGTCGCCATAAAGGAGGTGCAGACGGAGGGGCCGTGGAGAGATTACATCAAATTTGGAGATGAAGGTGGGCTTCATGGAGGAGGTGGCAGTGGGAAGGCTGAGCCTGCTTCTGGGCATTGGTAGTCGAGGAGGTCGTTTTAAGCAGATGTAACCTTGCCGGTTAAACCAGTGAAGCAGGGCAGTGTCTGGAAATGTTGCGAGCATGGTGTGACTCCAGTTTACAAAAGAATATATTTTGCATTTCCAAGTGAGAAGCTTTGCCTGGTCCTCTGGCTAGGTTCAACCAGTTTGTGAAGAATTGGCTGCAGATTCCGGAAAAGAAGTTGGTGTTTGAGAGAGAGAGAGAGAAGGAAATTGAAATGACCCAGGTCCTGTTTCTATTCCTGGCACCATGCGTAAGCAGCAGTCACAACAACTTTTTGCTGAGAAAAAAGTCTAACATCCTACTAAAAGAAGAATCCAAATGAAAAAGGAAAAGTGGGAAAATTCTGGACTAAACAAATTTGTGGCTGGCACTAAACACATTTAAACAGGTCTGATGACTATAATAGATGTGGCCACAGAAACACATGCAACTGTCAGTCTTATTCTTTTTTTTTTTTTTTTTTTTTTGTGGTACGCGGGCCTCTCACTGCCGTGGCCTCTCCCGTTGCAGAGCACAGGCTCCGGACGCGCAGGCTCAGCGGCCATGGCTCACGGGCCCAGCCGCTCCGCGGCATGTGGGATCTTCCCAGACCGGGCCACGAACCCGTGTCCCCTGCATCGGCAGGCGGACTCTCAACCACTGCGCCACCAGGGAAGCCCAAGTCTTATTCTTCAAAGAGATGATAGCTAGTGTAAAAATTAATAAACTGAGAATAATGTAGGCCTAAACCCTCAGATTTCATTAATAGAAGGAATGGAGCAGGGAAGACAAGGGACAGGAAAAATTTAAATGAGTTCAACACCTTGTCTTATTTGCGATGGAGTCAACCAATAGGGATTTCTTCTTGAGTTTGATCATTTAAAAATATAGACTTCAAGTGTTTTTGAAAATATAAATAGAAGTAATAGAACTAAAAGGAAAATGTATGTCTTCCAAATCACTGGAGAAGACAAAAACAAAGAAAACATACAGCAGAGAAAAAGGTAGAAAATGAAGGCCAAGGGCGTTTGCAAACAGGAGGCAAAAACCAGAACACAAAGTAAGGGCGATGATGTCTTTTCCTGACAATAATCACATAGAATTCAGAACCCCATCCTAAAATGGAAAGGCTCTTACACTAAGTTTAAAAACAAAATTCATCCACGTACGACTCACAGGCAGCATGCTGAAAACAGAATGACAGAGAAAGGTTAAAAAGATCAGCAAAGATTTATCAGGCCAAGACAAACAAAAAGAAAACAAGGGTGGCAGCATTAATTTCAGAACAATGAAAGTCAGTGCCTCTAGCCCATAGAAATCAGACAGCTGCGCTGATAAGGCCCACTCACTATTTTTCATAAGATTGAGACAGAGGGGTTATAATCTCAGGAACACAAGGACAGCACTTCCTTGAACAGCTTTCTCCGAGGGCAAGTACCAAATGTTTTAGGAAATCCATGTGGTCTACCGTGGCCATCTGCTCAGCTGGTTGGAGACCGAGGTCATGCGTGGGCTTTGGGTAGAGTTCTGCTGGAGCTCTGTGTACCCGGGACAGCCTAGACCAGTGGTCCCTGGATGTGGGTGGCATCAGAGTCACTTGGAGGATTTGCTGGGCCCATCCCCCAAATTTCTTAGTCACTAGGGCTGGGGGAAGGGGAGCTGAGAATCTGCATTTCTCATAAGTTACCAGGGAATGCTGATGCTGCTGGTCTAGGAAGCAAACTTCGAGAACCCTTAACTTGGATGATTTATTCCCCTACTGATCCAAACATTCTCAATCTTAAGAAAACTACCCCAGGGGAAACCAGATTCCACCAGGGAGGAGGCCCGGGCTCTGTGACCACATCACTGGCCTGAGGAGAGGGCTAGTGAAGGTGTGTGGTCAGTTTACGCCAGCAGAGGCCCCAAGAATCACCTGCATCACTGCAGAAAGGGTGCGAGGACTGTCTGCAGTTTTTGATGTTGTGCCAGGAACACATCAACTCTGTGGGTTTCTGGCTCGTCCTTCTTTTTTTCTCCTAGAGAAGACAAAGCGGGTCCTGAGGCCCAAGGGTACTGCGCAAAGAACACCAGATTGAATGCCAGGGGCCCAGGTTTTATCTCAACTTCATCACTAAATAGCTCAGTGACCGTGGGCAAATCACTTAGCGTCATTGTACTTTGTTTTTTTGTTTGCAAAATGAGACATTTGCATGAGAAGCTTTTCACGGGCTCTTACGGTCTAATGTTCTATGACTCCTTCTAGAAGCAAAACTTTAGGGGAAAAAATCCTCTAGGATTGTGGGAGTACTCACTCAACGGTTACACTTTTAATACAGACCATCTGTTACCGTTTCAGATATGTCATAAACACAATGCCATCAGCTAGTAATCTGTTGTCCTTTCTTTACAGTATGATTGACGATATTCAACTTGCCACCAAATGTTTTTCGGGAAGAAACCATTTCCCAGCAAGCCAGCATGGTGACACATGTTGGGCTCAGAGCCTGGACACAAGAAGTCCAAGAGGAAGAGAGTGGAGGAGCCTACATCAGCAGCAGGCCCAGAGCTGGGCTCAGCCACTGTGATCTGAATGAACTGCCGTCCTCATCCACTGGGGGCAGAAAGGCTGCCACGTCGGTACCAGCGTTCCAAGGACGTTCCATGGAGAGGGTGCGGGCAGCAGCCGTTAATACAAAGATGGGGTCCCAGGCAGGCCCTGCAAATCGGTGGTCTAGACCCCAGGGAGAGGTGAGCAGGGGCTGAAGGAGGTTCCCTGGGCAGGTGAACAAGCATAGAGGCAGAAAGCAACCTCTATATTGGGCAGACCTGGCCACTCTGGCCACCTGGGGACAGGTGTGCTAAGCCTGGCCTTTGACTCGCTGGCATGCAAACGCAGAAGTAAACCCATGCCAGCCCTGGAATCTGCCTTCAGAAAGACAGCTGGCATCTGTCTGGGCACCTGTAGTCACAGCTCTGTTGTGCTACAAATAGGTGTATGTGACATTCTGGACTCCAGCGCGCGCGCGCGCGCGCACACACACACACACACACACACACACACACACACACACACACACGGGATCATCAGGCTCTGCATGGCCCTCAGGAATCTCCCACAGTCCGCTTTCGCTCTCCTCCACTCCCCCCTACCTGGAGAGAGCGCCCAAGATCACACTGACCCCGTAGCAGATTTTACTGTAGGGTTCCGTGGGGAAACAGAGGGAACCGGCGTCATTCACCACTGAGCCAAACTGAGTCCAAGCCAACCACTGGCTGTTCCCGTTCGTTCTTTCCTAGTCTCTCTTCCTGGCAGTGCCTTTGCTGGGTTCCTGTATCTCACACCCCATCTTCTCCCCCCACGCTTGCTCCAGACTCCTAACCCCACCCCCGCCTAGTAAACTTTCCAGGAATCACCCTGACCAAGAATAAAACAGTCAACTTCCTGGCATCAGGATCCAGGGCAAGGGAGGGTGGCCCCTCCATCTTCCTGCCTTTCCCATCATCCACTTCAAGGATGCATTTGTAGCTTCTACACACACCATCCTGCTTCCTACCTCCTTGCCTATGCTGGTCCCTCTGCCCAGATGTCCCATCCCATCTCCCCTAACGTGGAATTCCAGGAAGAGGTTTGGAGAGGTCACACAGGATGGGAAGCCCCCTCAACTCTAGGTCCTCATGGGACTCTGCATAAATCCACCATAGTCTGACCCCACTGTATTATAATAACCTACCTAAATGGATGTCTCCCCCTTGGACTGTGAACTCTTGGTGGGCCAGGGCTGCTGCATCTCACTGACTTCTCAGAGCCTCCTAGAAGCCCAGCACATAGTAAGTGCTGGATAAGTGTTCACTGAATGAATGAATATCGCTGCCTTCTGGTAGATAATGGCCCCAGCTCATTTCCGCCTCTCCTGCATCCCATACTGACATGGTAGTTACACAGATCTCTTTAGAATAACTGCTGAACCTACTTCTAGATCACACCTCTCTATTTGTCACCCCCCTGAGCCAACTTATCTGCTTCTCCTGGCTTTTTCTGCTCTGAAGGTATCCCCCCTACCTGACGCAAACGCGTTAACTTGGAAAACAGAAATATTCCTGAATGTCCTCAACCATGACCTTAAAGAATCTCTGTGATTTCTTGCAGGGAAGAAACGCTGTCTTTCTCTTCTCAGTGTCTTCCAGGACATCTGGCAGAGTGTGTGGTTACAAAAAGAATGAATGTGAGAATAAATGAATGGACTGGCCAATGTTCACTGACTAAACCATTGACCTAATCCAAGCAAGGGACAGGGTAAAAATAGGCATGGAACCATTTATTGGAACTCAGAGAATCTTCCAATTTCCTTCCAGGCGAAGGTTTTAATCTTGCCTGGCAGTGGCTTTTAGAAAGATGTGTTGTTCAGAACATCCATCTCTTCTCCTCCCGCCCAAGGGGCTGTGTGAGAGTCTATCCAAATCATGATTAGAGAAAAAGCTGCCGTGTTCTGGGGCTTTACAGCTACGCTAAAGCTTCCTGGTGACTCACCGAGTTGAGAAGACATCCTGGAAATAACAGTCTCAAGGCATATTGATTTGAGTAGTACATGCTGGACTGTGGCTCTTGGGTGATTAAATCTCACAGCTTATCCCGGACTTTCAGAAACTCCACAATCAAGTGGAGCAGGTTAGGATGACTTGAAGCGATGGCAAATCACCCAACCAGAGTTCCTTGGGGAAAGCAATTTCTGGGTGAGAACTTGGATCCCAAAGGAAAGGGCCAGTAAAAATGACGATATGAAGATCAAGTATTTGTCTTCTTCAGAAATCAAGGGAAGCAAATGAGCAGAGCCAATAGAAAATAAGAAAGAAGACGCACAGGTTGGTCCTCACCTAGGAGCATCCTTGCGTTTCATTTCTATAAACTAGATCAGATCACTCATGCCCCTATGTAAAACCCTCTAAAGGCTTCTCCTTGAGCTAAGGATAAAATGCTCCCTGCTTGCCCTGGCAGAGAAGGCCCCCCTGACCTGGCCCTGGCTGCCTTCTCTGCTCCCCCCACCGGCTCCTGCCTCTCTGCTGGCCCTCGAGTTCCCACAAGGGGCCAAGCACTGCCTTCCCCGGGGGACTTTCATAAGCTGCTCCCTTTCCCCATGGCTGATCCTTCCTGAGCTTCCCTGCAGCAGTCCCCATGTCACACTCACGTCACCCCACTCAATTTCCTACAGGACATTTATCACAGACCCAGGTTCTCTGTTTTAATTTGCTTGGGGCTGGCTGGTTTCATGATTTTCCCTACTGTCATTTGTAAGCACCGTGGAAAGAGGGGTTCTCTGTGTCATTCACCACTGAGATCCCTACATCTGGAACAGCCCCTGGCATAGGGACAGTCATCCTCCCCAACTCAGAAGTTCTAAATGGCACGCCAGCCCACTCCATCCCACCTGGGACGTGAATCTCCCCTTTGTTCAGCGTATCCTGCCCCCCGGTCGCTTAGTAGCTGCCTCGGTTATCAGATGAACTGTCGAGGAATCACCGCGCTTAGATTCCTCTGACTCTTTTTACTTAATAATGGCTCCAAAGCACAAGAGGAGGGATGCTGGCAACTTGTGCCAAAGAGAAGCTGTAAAGCGCTTCCTTTAAGCGAAAAGGAGAAACGTCTCAGCTTCGTAATGAAAGGGAAAAAAAATCATACGTTGAGGTTGCTAAGATCTACGGGAAGACGCAATCTTCTCTCCGTGAAATTGTGAAGCAGGAAAAAGAAATGTGTGCTGGTTTCGCTGTCACACTTCAAGATGCAAAAGTTAGGGCCACAGTGCATGATAAGCGTTTCAGACAGAAAAGGCATTACATGTCCACGCTAAGATGCTCTGAGACTACATTCACATAACTTTTATTACAGGATGCTCTTATAATTGTTCTATTTTCTTGTTAGTTATGGTTGTTAATCTCTTACTGTAATTGCTTTATGAATTAAACTGTATCATAGGTTTGCATGTATAGGAAAAAACATCGTTTATGGAGTGTGGTACTATCCGAGGCTTCAGGCATCCACTGGGGCTTTTGGAATGTATCCCCCGTGGAGAACTGTAGGTGCAGCCAATAAATCTTTTTTATTAAATGATTGACCTTCATTATCCTATATTCATCTTAAGTCTTCTTTTAAAATGGAAGTATAGTTGATTTACAATGCTGTGCAAAGTGTTTCAGTTATACATACATATATATATATATTCTTTTCTATTATGTTTTATTACAAGATATTAAATATAGTTCCCTGGGCTATACAGTTGGACCTTGTTGTTTATCTATTTTATATATATAGAAGTTTGTATCTGCTAATCCCAAACTCCTAATTTATCCCTCCCTCACCCCGTCCTTAAGTCTTATATAGAGTGATGTCTAATCTAATAGGAAAAACAACAACCACAAAACTGAAAACAGAATTTAATGAAATGGATTGGAAAAAGGACACCCTGAAGTTGTGTCATTCCTAAAACAGCTTCACATGAAAATCAGGAAGACGGGCAAACGAGCAGGGGAAGCAGCGGTCCCCTCCTGAGTTCTCTGACATCCCTACACGACTGTCAGCTGCCCCTGGGGTGACTTCGAGCTCTGAGGAATGGTGACACAAGAGACAAGATAAAGTTGGCCAAGAGGACTTTCATCCCAGGTGGCCCAGGAAACCCCCCACTGGGGCGCTGTGAGCTCTAAGCTCAAAGACACCAAGGGTGAAACTGGGAGAATGGAGTAGCTTCTAGCTAGGACAAACACGGTACGTCCAGCCCCAAAGGACAAAGCAGGAATCTTGGATGAACAGGGACTCTGTGGTGGGTGAGAGGGGGACGGGCAGAAGAGGAGGAAGTGGGTGCCAACTGGGGCAGGGGGGCTGCTCTGTCACACCTGTGGGCTGACCTCAGGTACCTCCTGCCTGTTTCCATCTTCCCCAAGAAACCTACATACCCGGGGAGCGTGAGGTGCATCCTGCCCCCTCTGCCCTCTGCGGTCTGCAGCAAGCTCTTCAGGAAGCAGGCAAGGAGGAGGAGAAGAAGGGCTGTTTCTCCACCCCTCAGACGGCCTGTTCTAGAATGAAGGGGTTCTACAGTCGACCCCACGACCCTGTGAATACAGGCTGAGGACTGTTCCGTCTCTCCTCCAAGACAGTGAAACCCAAGCCCCGATCCTCCTCTGCTACTAATCACCATAGATGCTGAACAATTACTCAGTTCTACAACTATAAGGATGAGAAAGGTAATATCTCACCTCTCCCCACAGGGAGAAAAAGAATGGATGAGCCAATTAAAGAGGTCCTGCACCCCTGAATGAGGAGAGAGGGGGGACCATCACAGGCCCCGTCTGAACCTTAAGGAATGTTCCTAAGAAGACCAACCTCAAAAGGCCTTACTGCCAGCCCTGATGAAATCCTTTCTAGACCACAGAGCCCACAAGGGGGAAAATGAAAGACACAGAGAAACTGGGGTGATGTAGCCTATATACACGAACACGCTTCAGCAGGAGGTGAGCAGTGACATCTACCCAGGGGGTCTCCCGGCAGCTGCACAGACCCCTAGGGAGTCAGGGGGAGAGGATAGGTACACTCCTGGGGGATGTCAACTCTACTGCTCACTGCCTCTACTGCCCACGGACATGTTCACTGTCTGACTGAAACTGACCAAAGCAAGAAATTTAGATTTCGTGACTGCAAAGCAAGCATTTGGATTTCAATCTGTGGAGGAAGGGACATGGCTGGAGGCGGGACAAGCTTGAGCAAGGTAACGATAGGATGAGAGTGGGTTTCAGAAGTATTAACCCTGGGAGGGAGGGTGGACAGGTGTATGGCTGAAGGGGATGAGCCCGTTTGCCAAAAGAGAGCAATGAGCATCTGACGAGGGCACAGGTGGAGAGGGGACAGCTGGTGGAGACTTACGATGGCAGAGCCAGTAGGAACCGGTCCCTCATCTCTCAAGGAAGGCGTCTCTGACAGCAAGACCCCCAGTCCCGAAAAGGAAGGAACACTGCTCGTCAGTTCAAAAGGCTCCTACCTTTCACCTGGCTAATGCCTACCCATTCAGGTTTGACCAGGATGCCTCCCTGATCACTCCCCAGCTGAGTTAGGGACCCTGCATCCCACATGATCCCGTAATGCCTTGTAGGGGCAATAACACCAATCACATCATGACTTCTTGTACTTGACTCATCAGTTTTCCCAGCCAGACCTTAAGCTCCTTGGGGCCAGGTACCACTTGTCTTTGAAATCACTGCAGCCACAGTCCTGGGATCCAGAAAGTTTTTATTCATTTATTTTTATTGATGTAGAGTTGATTTAAATATTTTGTCAGTTTCAGGTGTACAGTAAAGTGATTCGGTTATATTTATATATATATATATATATATATATATATATATATATATATATACACACACACATATATTCTTTTTTTTTCAATTCTTTTCCATTATGGTTTATCAGAAAGCTTTTAGCCCATGTCAACTTCTCTTCCCAGAATTTTCCTCCATTGTTTTTCTCTTTAGGAAAAATGATAACTAATACCTTAGGGGAAAGAAGAATAACCAAAGGGAGATCCCCTGCGAGTTGATCTTTGTTGAAGATGGGTGATGGGTCCATGGAGGTATGTTGCACTGTTCTCTTTACTTTTGTAAATGCTTGAAATTTTCCATAATAAAGAGTTAAAAAGAAACTGAAATCGCCAGGGGAAGAATAAAAGATTTAGAACGCAGGGCTCCTTGCCTCCCATGGAATGTGGCTCATTCCCTAAAAAGACGACTCAGCCTTTAGTTACAACAGACCATCCTTGAAGAGCTACATAAACAGCCAACCCCACCCGGGGAACACAGAGACGACTGTTTGTGAAACTTAATTGCCATTTTAATGTGTTTTCATTGCATAGAAATGCTATTTAATGTAGTGTTTTAGTTTCCGCTTGCCATTTTGGGAAATCGCAGAGCTCCAGAAGAGGAGGCCAGGTTGTAGCTAAAGGAATCTTGGCCCATTTGACAACAACGAAATATTTCCCCTGACAGGCGGCCTGGGCCTCGGGCCTGTTTCTCCTCACGCGCCCCCCATACCACATTCCTCACACCCACACACATACACACACACACATACACGGAGCCAAGTCTGTGCCTGGCCGTCAGAAGCGAGAGAAAATGATGCCCAGGGCAGCACCAGAGCACAGCTCAGTACCGGGATAACTGGGGCATAGCCGAATGGGATAACTGGGCCACTTCCCACGTGGTGGAGCTGAGAGCCTGGAAAACATCTCCAACCTCAAATATTTCTCCCCCCCCCCACCCCACCCCCCACAGCGTAAGAAGGAGGCCCAGAACAAGGAAACAGAGGGAGCTGGAAAGCAAAGCTGCCCTCTAGACGTCTGTGCAATGACCCAGGCAGACATTTTCTCACGCGGCAGCTCCCTGAAAGGTGGAGGCCACAGGTCTTTTGTGAGGTCCAGGTGGCCAGGCTGACCTAGGTGCTCGAAGTCAGGGGCTGTCCACACAGGTGGTGAGAACAGAGCTAGAAAAAACGTCCCCTAAGCCACTTCTCAGTGTCACACCTCATAGCACATCTGGACAAGGAAGGGTGACCTCAGTGAGGTCAGGAAGATGGATCCCAAATTAGCTGTACACTGATATACAGTCAGTGTACGGGGACAAACTCTACTGCAGGTAAAAGAAAGAATTCCTTAAGTTAAAAAAATGTCAATTATATCTCAATAAAAAATACATTTAAGGGGCTTCCCTGGTGGTGCAGTGGTTGAGGGTCCGCCTGCCAATGCAGGGGACACGGGTTCGTGCCCCGGTCCGGGAAGATCCCACATGTCGCGGAGCGGCTGGGCCCGTGAGCCATGGCCGCTGAGCCTGCGCGTCCGGAGCCTGTGCTCCGCAACGGGAGAGGCCACAACAGTGAGAGGCCCGCGTACCGCAAAAAACAAACAAACAAAAAAAACATTTAAGAAAAGAAAGAAAGAATTTCTTTCCAACCAGGAAGATGGGACATGGGTCCTAGGAGTACAGTGGCATGTGGCAGTGACTATCAGACACACATAGCGGAGGTAGGACTCTGGGATGTCTGACAAGAGAAGGGAACCCTGCTACTCCCAACAGTGTCAGAGAAGTCTGCTGTGGATGGCAGGCAGGGCTGCTACACGTGGTGGCGCAGGTTGTGCACTGCCCAAATTTAGCGGGGCAACACCATAGATGTGTATATTAATTATGATGGTTTTCCAGCAGAGGGCAGTAAAGTGTCTCGTGCCTTTTCCTAATTTGCACAAAGTGCTGTTGGGGCCAGCAAGGGTGCTAGTGACCTGTCATGGGACTGGAGTTTAATGGCTGGATGAGGGCCAGGTGGGGCTGGAGAAGACTAACAGGAATCCAGAGCTAAAGGGATGAAGTCCTTAAGCCGGTGGACCACGTCTCAGCAGGAGGTCAGATCAGGTCGCATCCCTGCTAATTAACGCTCTTCAAGGCGTCCCACTGCTTCTGGAATACAATCCAAGCACCTCACCAAGGTCACCAAGAGCCTGTGTGCAGGACCTTGCTCCCACCCTCTCTCCCCACTTCATCACGGCCCTCCGCCCTCAGGAGTCCCACTCCAGGCCCTCGGGCTTGCTACCCGATCCTTGCAAACTCCAAGCCTATTCCTGCTTCGCCCATTTCCCTGTGGATGCCGTCCCCGCAGAACTCTGCTCGGCTGTCCAATCCTCCTTCAGGTCTCAGACGGGAGACGCATGCCCTGACCAGCCTTTCGAAAGCCACAGTCCCTCCCACCTGGGAAGAGGATGCAGTAAATGGCATGAACACGAGGAGGAGAGGCTTTTCACAATAGCGGTCCTGGATCTTGGAAGAAAGAGGTGCCGTTTAACGGAGGGAAGCAAAGAAGATAGTTGGGGGCTTCCCTGGTGGCGCAGTGGTTGAGAGTCCGCCTGCCGATGCAGGGGACACAGGTTCATGCCCCGGTCCGGGAAGATCCCACGTGCCACGGAGCAGCTGGGCCCGTGAGCCATGGCCGCTGGGCTTGCATGTCCGGAGCCTGTGCTCCGCAACGGGAGAGGCCACAATGGTGAGAGGCCCGCGTAATGAAAAAAAAAAAAAAAAGAAGAT
The DNA here is from genome assembly GCF_949987515.2 of Delphinus delphis. Lineage (NCBI taxonomy): Eukaryota > Metazoa > Chordata > Mammalia > Artiodactyla > Delphinidae > Delphinus > Delphinus delphis. The sequence goes on from NC_082697.1 coordinate 74,611,159, forward strand.
AGTTGGGAGCGAAGAGGACCACGGACAGCGTCGGGAAGCAGCATGGTTAAGCAGATGCCGTCAGAGCCCAGCCCGCAGCCCGGGAACACTCCAACACACACACACAGACACCTGCTGAGGTCTTCTGTTTCCAGGCCTCTCTGCCTGGGGGTGTTTTGTGCTCTCCGGGTGGATGTGAGCTTGGCCTGTGAGCCTGTACTCTGGGCAGGCAGGATGTGCCAGGGCATCAAGATTCACCCAGGAGTGACCCAAGGGATGCAGGACCCAAGAATCTAGTGAACAAAATCTCCAAAATCTATGAGACAGAAAGTAGGCTAGTGTTTATCTAGGGCTGGGAGGGATGGAGGAGCTGAGGGATGGTGGCTATGAAGTACGGGGTTTCTTTCTGGCATGATGGACATGTTCTAAAGTTGATTATGGTGAGAGACGCACAGCTCTGTGAATATACCAAAAGCCAGTGAGTTGTACACTTTAATGGGAGGACTGTATGGCCTATGAATTACATCTCGATAAAACTCTTAATAAAAAGACCCTGAGTCTTCTCCTGAGAGAATGCTGACTGTGTTCCACGCAGGTTTTCCAAGGTCCCACGGGGCTGGCCCCCGCCGCCCTCAGCAATGGCTCACTTGCTAAAAGCCTCCCCCCCACTGCCTCGCTTCCCCTTCACTGTGCTTTCTGGAACCTTCCCCCCGATCAACTGCTTGCCTCGAATCCCATCCTCGGGGTCTTTGGGGGCACCCCCCACTAAGACACAGGCTCTGGTTTGAATCCTAGCTCTGCCACAAACTTATTAGCTTTGGGCAAGTTTAAGACTCAGGGAAGCCAAGTGTTTCCTTAGCTACAAAACAGAGATAATTACACCCACTTCATAAACATTCTTGTGAAAATTAAATAAGACAGCAAACATAAACATGTAGAACAGCGCTGAGCACAAGAACTAACAGAGATAGGAGTGAGTGCAGCGGACAGGCGAGTGACTGGAAGACTGTTAGGCTGAGGAGCTGTCCACACACACACACACACACACACACACACACACACACGCGCGCGCGCACGCGTGCATGCGCTCAACACACACACAATGGCATTCGTGGTTTTCTCCCGGGAACGTCCGACACTCCAGAATGGTAGTTCTTGGGTCTGAGGCTTGTCGTGGGGAGGGACCACGGTCCTCTGGAGGGCGGTGAAGCACGAAGACTGTCACACCTCCTACTACAGATTCCTAATCTGCAAAACCAGGGCTATGGCCCCGAGCTGGGCAAGGCTGGGGACCCGGAAGACTTAGCTCATCAGGACCGGTGTGGGCAGGAGCCTGGGACAGTCACCTGCACCGAGGACAGCGGCCCCTCCTCAGCTGACCTGCCAGAAAAGGGCTGTGTGTGTTCACCCCTTTGGTTTTTCATGGCCGCTCCCACTCAAAGGAACCGGAAAAGCGGGCAAAGCGCTCACCGTATCACGTATGTCCCTGCCTTAAACAGCCAATGGGAAATTGCGCAGTGTCACAGATGCAAATCCGGGACCAGCAGTTTCTGCTTGATGAGTTGCTGTAACGTTTCCAACTTGCCAAAACCCAGACCCAGAATTAGCTGGCTTACCATAATTGCAAAAGAGACATAAGATGACTTTTTAAAATATGCTGATGGATGTCACACCCTTGTGGTCTTCGTTTAGATTTCATTTCTTTCTTCGCCTGGAAACAAGGTCCCCAGGCTCTACAAATCACCCAAGGGAAAGAAGCAAAGTGGAGGAAAGGTGAAGCGTGCTCGTAGTGAGTGCGCGGCTCTGGACCCCTGCACACCCAACACTTCACACCCGCGGCTCAGTGCCATCTCGTTAGGACAAGGAAAGCTGGGCATGATTAGAATGCAGTGGCTTAATTTCTTGTGGGTGGACTAGCGCAGCTTAAAATACTTAATATTTTGTTTTATCTTCATTGACTTGTCTAATAATACAGAAAATATCCTTCTCGGGCACTGAACAAAGGAGCTTATCCTGTCACACCAGCTTAGCAAAGCCTGTGAGCTGAATGCTGATTTCAGGTGTGTGGAACTTGAAATCCCCTTCTTAAAACAATTAGGCTTATCCTGGAGGGAGATGCTTCCTTTCCCTTCCTCGTCCCCCCTTCAAACACTTCCCAGCCATGTACACCTGCACTGTAGCTCCTTTCCTCCTGTGGGAAAATGTGCAATGTTCTAGACTACTCTTTTATCCAGCAGGTAATAAACAGGTGATCAGAAGATGCAAATTTCTGCTGTGTTAAAGGGACGCGGCTGGACGATTAAGCAACACACTGGCTTGGGGACCCAGCTGTGTCCACAGACACAAGCCGGTTTATTTCTTCAGTGTATCAAGGCAGCCCATGAAAAAAAAAATTCCCCACTTGAGGGTCAGAAGGGACTGGGATAAGTGTTTACTTCCAGCAGACCATCTTAAAATTATTCCAGACCCGTGACAAGGTTTTCTCCAGAAACACCTCGGTGGCATACATAAATACCAAGTGTTTTTCATCATTTTGGCTGAATTTCTGTTTTTCTTTTCTTTTGGCCCCGCCATGTGGCTTTTGGGATCTTAGTTGTCCGACCAGGGAGCAAACCTGGGCCCCTGCAGTGGAAGCGTGGAGTCCTAACCACTGGACCAACCAGGGAATTCCCTGAATTTCATTTTCATTGTATAAAAAAAAACAGGTTACCAAATAAGTTCAGGATCAAAACTGCTGTGTCCAGGAAGGGGCAATGGGGTGGAGACCTCACACCTTCTGGTGCATCGAACGCGCCTTTCTGAAGCCTTCCTTCTGTAACTCAGCTGGTGTGGCCTCCTGCTTGGTTTTGATTCTTGATTTTGCTTTAGCCAAGAGGCAGAAAGAAAAAAAAAGTACTAGAGCCATGAAGGCTGCGGCTTCCACATTTCAGGTACACATCCTGAAATGCTTTTTAAAGAGCTAAGAGAAATGCTGGCAGACATAATCACTTCTTTCTCTCTCTGTCCTCACAGTTTTTGCTAAGTACTCTGAGAAGAGGCATCTACGGAGGGCCTTCAAGGGGCTTATACTCAGGATGAAAATGTAATCCAATAATCACACAATTAACTGTGGAATCGCTGGAGTTGGACACCCAGAAGGAGAAGCACATGCTAACAGAGTATAATAGAAGAATCTGATCTCATCAAGAGTGCCCTTCAAGTTCTCCAGAGAAGCTGAATTCTGAGTGATGAGAAGGAATTAACTGATGGAAGAGGGAAGACAAGACATCCCAGCAGAGGGATGTGCAAAGGCCCTGTGGCAGGGGGCGATGCAGCAGCAAGAAGAGGAGGAGGGCTGGTGGGGTGAGAACAAACAAAGCGGGGGGTGGAACTGTTCCAGCTGGGGCTGGAGAGGTAGATACAGCCACAGCACCCTGACTCTGTGGGCCAAGTAAAGGATGAGACTTCTAATCCTAAAAGCTGGGGGAAGCCACTGCATTATTTAACGTGTGAGCACTCAAGCATGGGTGTGTGTGTGTGATCCAATCTGCATTTTGACAAAAACCCTGGGATTGTGATAGAAAGAAGAGAATGTCAGAAGGGGATGGCAGTAAAGCATTCCAAAGGTCACAGCAGAGGTGCAAGTAAACGATACAGCAGCTTAGTCTAGGGGGGCTGCAGCACAGAGGCAGAGAAGCAGAGAGCCCAGAGAGAAATTCAGGACATAGCACTGAGAGCTGAATGGGACACGGAGGGTGAGGGACAGGAGGTGGCAAGGATGATGCTTCTGGCTGGGGGGCAGGGCAACTCACTTTCCCTTTTGGTCAAAGGTACCTTGCACCCTCTCTTGGGTTTCCTCCTTGCTCAGGGGCTAATCCTTCTCTACATGTGGGTGTCCCCAGCCCTCTGTGTGGTGTTTTTCTGCTTTTCTCTCTGTGTAACTATGCATCTTCTCTAAGTGACCTTCTCAGCCTCATGGGTTTAAATAATGACACTGAGCTCCCAAATATCTCACGCCAGCCCTGATTTCTGCAGACTCATATATCCAGCCACTGCCACCTACTCAGCCTGTCCACGTAAACGTCCAATAGGTATCTCAGATTCAACACAGCCAAAATAAAACTTACAAGTCACCCTGCGACATACATCCTCCCCCCACCCAAGTCTCTGCCATCTTAGGAAATGGTACCACCATCCTGCATCCCATGGCTCAAGCTAAGGGTCTAGAGATCATCCTCAATTCCTCCCTTTTCCTCATCCCCCACATCTAACACACCCACAGATTCTGTTGACTGGTATTAAGAGGCAGGAAAAAGGAAGATCTAAGAAAGAAATGCCATTTCATTAAATGGTAGTGAACTTGGACATGAGGCTTGGAGATGAAAAAATACTGCCACACTGTCTTCCTGCCTTTGGAGCCTCCTGAGAATATACTTCTGCCAAAAGAGTTGCTACGGAGATTTACAAAGTATTCCAAGGTCCTGTGGGTCATCCTTACAGGTAGAGTTGGCAGAGCGCAGATTTCAAAGAAAATATCAACAGATGCTCTCAGCATCAAATGTCACCATCTCTCCAAGATAGCTTAACTCAGGGGTTTTGCAGTTTCACGGAACCACAGAATCTCAGGGTTAGGAGGGACCTTAAATGCCATCTATTTCAACCCTATTCATCTCTTTGACACAGTTATCTGGCTCCTGCTGGAACGTCCATCTCCAGGGTCTTCTGAGACAGCAGAGTAGCCGCTGCTTCCCAACTACACCTACGGGTCCTCCACTCCCAGCCTCTGCCGTATCCTGATCCTCTGCTTCCAGTCATCTTGACTCTGGGCAAATGGACATCCCCTCCTGTACACTCCATTCCCTCTTGTACCCCCCAGCCCATCACTCTGACATTTCAAGTCCTGGCTCAGCAATCCAAATGCCATTCACTGATACCAACTCTGGGGCTAAACCTTCACCTTTTCAGTATTTTCCTTCTTCTTGGTCCTATAGCCCTTTCTCACTTTTATAGTACCAACGTAAATCTAGATTCGTTGTAGAAAATTTGGCGAACACGAGTAAGGATTTTTTGAAACTGCAATCACCCATCGTCCTGCCCGCAGCGATAACCTCTGTCCCCACTGTGGGCTGTCACATCAGAGTTCTTTGCTTGCACGGATACGAGGCGTGATCACACATGCACGTGTGCACACGCACGCTTTGAAGTAGGCTCATGCTGTATTGTCTGCTTTGCAAACTGCCTTGTACACAGAATAATAGTATGGAGTGCGTGTTCTTCCTCCCCAAGTCCCAGTCATCTGTAGGACGAATCGTCACAAAGAACACCTGGGTTCCCACAGTTAGCCGTTCCTGCTGGAGCCCCACAGACAGTGTCCCTGTCCCTTCCGGCCTTGCCGTTCATCCAGGGCAATGAAAGCAGGCGTGGTCAGCAGCGGTGGCTGCCGCTAACCTTGGCAGGCTGTGTGCAGGCATTTGGAGGATGTGCTCCAGGAAAACGGCACACTTCCCAAAGGGCGTGGTGGGGCCACACATAACACGGGCTGAGTTGTGCATCGCCCTCCTCAATTCATATAAGTCCTCACCCTCATATGTCAGAATGTGACTATGTTTGGAGACAGGTCTTTAAAGAGATACTTCCATTAAAATGAGGCCATTAGGGTGGACCCCAATCCAACCTGGGTAGTGTCCTCATAGAAGAAAAGGTTTGGACATAGACATACACAGAGGGAAGACCACGTGAAGATCCAGGGAGAAGACGGCCATCTGCAAACCAAGGAGAGAGGCCTCAGAAGAAACCAACCCAGCTGACACCTTGATCTCAAACTTCTAGTCTCCAGAATCGGAAGAACAAAATTTCTGTTGTTTAAGCCGCCCAGTCTGTGGTAACTTGTGCTGGCAGCCGGAGCAACCTAACACAGGGAGGAAAGTCAGCTCCCTGGGGAGAGATACAGGAAAACACTTGATTCAAGTCCCTGCTCCCAGTTCAAACAGATGGGTCCACATTCCTGTCCTGGGACAAATGTCCTAACCCTCAAGTCACCTTCACTGACTGACACTCAGATGAGTCCAGCTGAGAAGGCTGACTTTCGTTCCTATCCGGGGCAGCTAGAAGGTTCTGGAACAGGAAAGAGGATGTTGCCAGTTCTGAACTACGTCTTCCTCTTCACTCCTCTGAGGTTGGGTTACAAGGGGAGGTGGAGACGGTCTTATGTCACCAGAGGATGTCAGTGCTGGGGGGTGCTCTGTGGTCACCGTGGCTGCCTTGGGCTCCAGTTGGGGCTCACGGCCTCACCAATGTGGTGGTCACCAAACGGGCTGTGTGGCACGCAGTTTTTCTGGGGAGGTGTTCCCCTCTATGATAAGGTTCTCCCCATCCCCACCAGAGAGGCCACCTTGTCTCCCATTGGCTCCGTCACGCAGCCACCTGGGCATTCCTCCGTGCCCTGCCCGCCTCTGGGTCCCTCACTCTCAAGCCCAGGGAGCTTCTGTGATCCTCTTTTATGTGCCTCAAAGAACATGCGGAACTGGGAAAGGACTCCCCCTTTTCTTTGATTCCCAAGCACTCATAGACGGCCCCTCTAGCCTTGGTGGCATTTGCAGGTCACTGGGCTTGCCTTTTTTATCATTCTCTAGACCCAAACTAGACATTCCTAGAACTCTCTCCTCGCTCCCCTGCAGCCTCCTACACACTCGCAGAGAGGAGGGGAAGGGGGTCATAAGCTGCAGCAGACCCTGCAGCCTCCTACACACTCGCAGAGAGGAGGGGAAGGGGGCCATAAGCTGCAGCAGACCCTGCAGCCTCCTACACACTCGCAGAGAAGAGAGGAAGGGGGCCATAAGCTGCAGCAGACCCTGCAGCCTCCTACACACTTGCAGAGAGGAGGGGAAGGGGGTCATAAGCTGCCGCAGAAGCATTATTATCTCCAGTCCAAGCAGAGAAATCACCAGCCTCTACACACGACCATCACACATCCTCCGGTCATGGTGGTTGCACCAAGATACAATGCTCCCTTCCCGGGCCCGGTCAGGACTCGGCGGTTAGGGCCTGGCTACTGGAGTCAGACCTCAGTACTACACTGAAATCCAGCTCTGCCACTGCTGGCCTCAGGCAAGCTACTGAATCCCTTTCTGCCTCAACAGAAATGAAGACAATAATAATAGTACCTCCTTCACTGGCTTGTTTTGAGTAATAATAAGTTACTGATCCCTGGAGAGTGATGAGCACTGTGCCTGGCACATAGTATGTGCTCAATAAAGGTAGCCATTATTGTTGTCATTGTTTCTTCTTTACTTTTTTTCTCTTTTAATTGAGGTTTTGTTACTTACGATATTATATTAGTTTCAGGTGTACCACACAGTGATACAAAATTTTTATAGATTATACTCCATTTAAAGTTATAAAATATTGGCTACATTCCCTGTGCTGTACAATACGTCCTTGTAGCTTATTTATTTTCTACACAGTAGTTTGTACCTCTTAGTCACAGACCCCTATCTTGCCCCTCCCCCCTTCCCTCTCACCAGCGGTAACTACTAGTTTGTCCTCTATATCTGTGAGTCAGTTTCTTTCTTGTTATATTCAATCTTTTTTTTTTTTTTTTTTTTTTTTTGCGGTATGCGGGCCTCTCACCGCTGTGGCGTCTCCCCCTGTGGAGCACAGGCTCCGGACGCGCAGGCCCAGCGGCCATGGCCCACGGGCCCAGCCGCTCCACGGCATGTGGGACCCTCCCGGACCGGGGCATGAACCCGCGTCGCCTGCACCGGCAGGCGGACTCTCAACCACTGCGCCACCAGGGAAGCCCCATTTGTTTTATTTTTGATTCCACATATAAGTGATAACATACAGTATTTGTCTTTCTCTCTCTGACTTATTTCACTGAGCATAATACCCTCCAGGTCCACTGTCATCACCGTCCTCACACAGGATATAGAGTATATATAATCCCTCCTAGGCTTCTCTCCTCTGTTTATCAGAAAGTGAGAGAACACCTAAAAGATCTAAATGGAAATACCTGCATCGTTCAGACAGGAAAGGCAGAGGCATGGGGGGTGGGGTGATGTGAGAAGGAAGGAGAAGGGAAGGGAAAGGAAGGGGGCCAATCAAAGCTCAGTTCCTTCTCCTTACCAAGTGAACGTAATTCTTCAACATGAAGGTAAACTGGGGCCCAGTCAAGAACATCCAGACAACAGAAGATGCACTGGCAGGGATCTGGCAGCGGGGGAGAGCTCACAAGAGCCCCCAAAAGACTCGGGCTGGATCTGGGCATGAACCTGAGCTCCTGGAAGGCCAGGCGATGCTCACGGATCTCTGTGCCCCCAGCACCCAGCCCTGCCTGGCACCTGATACCTGCCAGAATTTAAGCAGGAACAGGAGTGGAAATCAAAACTATTTACTCGGGAAACTGACCATTTCAACTACAATATGTATTTATTTATGCAGTTCATTTAGATACAAGTAGGAATCAGGGGGCTGAGAGGGACACATCCACCCAGAGCATGTGAACTAAGGAATGCTACAGGGGGACCCCTGGCCCCCAAATCTTCCCACAATTACTGCTCTGGCCCATCATACGTTCTCCATTTGGGTCATTCCTTCAAGAGAGGACTCTTACTACAATGCATTTTGGAAGGAAAAGGGAAGAATGATGATACGGTGTCAAGTTCTTTTATCATCAAACTGAATTCTCACAACGGTTCTATGAAACTGTATTCTCTCCATTTTACAGATTAATCAACTGAGAGAATTTAAGTAACTTGCCCAGTTTCATCCAAGCATCTGCCAACATTTCTGTGTTGTTGTTGTTTTTTGCTTTTTTGGGTTTTTTTGGCCGTGCTGCAAGGCCTCAGTTCCCTGTCTAGGGATCGAACCTGCACCACGCCCCCTGCAGTGGAAGCACAGAGTCTTAACCACTGGACCGCCAGGGAAGTCCCTTGCCTGAACTTGGGTTCAACGTATTTTTTATTTTTTTGCAGTATGCGGGCCTCTCACTGTTGTGGCCTCTCCCGTTGCGGAGTACAGGCTCCGGACGCACAGGCTCAGCGGCCATGGCTCACGGGCCCAGCCGCTCCGCGGCATGTGGGATCTTCCCGGACCGGGTCACGAACCCGTGTCCCCTGCATCGGCAGGCAGACTCTCAACCACTGTGCCACCAGGGAAGCCCCTCAACGTAGTTTTTGAACCCAAGTCCCGCAGCCACCAAAGCCTCTCTCTTCTGCTCTGCCAGGGCAGAGCTGCCATCAGCCACCCGTTATCTGATGCCTTCGTAAAAACACCATGGAATTGGGATGCCGGCTCCTGACAAGGCCCTGAAAGTAACAGCCAAAGAATTGAGGGTGTCTATGGGTGCCAAGGTTGGAAAGTTCTAGCACAGGATGCATTTTGGGAAAATGGGTATAAATGATACAGCTCTGTGCTGGGAAAGAGGACCTAAAACAGGTCCAGTTACCCCTGGAAGCACGGACACCGGATCCAGCTCCTGCTTACAGAAGAAAGATCTCAGTGCAGATTTCTCTAGGTCAGTGCTTCTCAAAGCCTGGCTCCCAGACCAGTGGCATCAGTGGCGTCTGGTGACTTGTTAGAAATGCAAATCCTTAAGGCTGCCCTAGTCCTAATGGATTGGAAAATCTGCGTGGGACGCAATGATCTGTGTTTGACAAATCCTCTGCACAGCTGGTCTGGGCTGTCTTCTCCAACTGCATCAGGACGGCGCTGGGGTCTACCACCAAGACCACTCCATCTGGGGCCACTTCCACCCAGCCTATCCGCCTGGGCTGTGAACAGAACCCTCTCCCCTGGCACAGATAGTAGATTAATTGACCGGGGTGTGTGGCTGCCTTAAATCTTCCCCAGAACCAGGCAGGGAACAAACATATAAATAACGCTGCGTGCCTCACAGGCCAGGATGGCCCTCATTACAAACCATAAGCTGTAAAATCAACTGGTGGAAAGAAATCGTCTTGACAGCTTCTTACATTCCCTGCCTTAGGAAAAATAAAACCACCGCCACCCTTACCTCCGCTCCTGCCACCTCTACCATTGGCCCAGCTACTCAATAGCACCACAAAGGCCCAGGAGAATGGGCAGGAGACAGAGCCCAGGGCATCAGAATGCCAACATTTTGCAGGGACTGGCTCCCCTGGCCCCTCAAGATGCTGTCCCAGGGAATCCCCTGGAGGTACAGTGGTTAGGACTCCACGCTATCACTGCTGAGGGCCCAGGTTCAATCCCTGGTCAGGGAACTGGGATCCCACGGGCCACACGGTGTGGTCAAAAAAAAAAAAAAAAAGTTGCTGCCCCACTCTGCCTGCACCCCCCATGTGCCGTACAAACACTTACAGGGGCTTTGCTGTCACCATTTCATCATCCGATCATTCTCTGTAGTTCTCTTTCATTCTATCTAGTTATTCGATCTTGCCGTCATTCTATCTAGTGAGAGTTTGTTCAGGTTATAGCACCTTCTATACTTGATCTCAGTCAATTCTTCCCAGTTCTGCAACCACCCTCCCTGACAGCTGGTGTTCAGATGAACTTTGTTCAGAGGAAGAACCAGGCTCAGAGCATTTGAGTCACTTCCCATAGTGAATATCGGACTCCAAAGTCTGTTGATGAGATCGATCAGTCTGTTTATATGAATCTCCCGATCTTACTTCAGGTCTCTGTCTTTGCCTGGAGCAGCTGGGTGTGAATAAGACCTTGGAGGGCTATCTTCAGGTGTTGGTGTCAAGCTGACCTGTCTTCTGTTCTTGTTCTATGTCAAGGTACTCAGACCATGGCCCCAGTCCATCAGCATCAGAGTCACCTGGGGATTTGTTAAAAATGCAACTCCTCAGGCCCCACTCAACCCCGGCCTGCTGAATGAGAAAACCTGGGGCGGCGTGGGGGGGGGGCGCGTGGAGCCAGGAACTGCATTTCAACAAGCCCGCCAGGTGATCCCGATGTGTAACTGGGTCCAGGTCTGCTCCCTGTGTGGAACCTGCCATTGTTCTGAAAATCTCTTCACATTCTCCAAAGTCTGTACGCCTCCCCTGAATCCCATCAGGTGGGATGCTGGGTCCTGCTCTCTCCTACAGGACCTCATGAGCTTGCCTGCCCAGATACGCTATGGTCTCCACCCTAGCAGGTCCCTTTGCCCTTCCCTTACCCCACTGCCCCTTGTGCTGACTGCCTACGGCTTCATTCTTGCCTTCAGTCTATCGTTGCTTAGCCCCCAGTGATTCCCTGGGCCCTGGACAGGCTTTCGGTCCCGTCACGAAACTTCTGACCCACCTGCTCTAGTTTCCAGATGCTGGTTTCTTCCTGGTCTACCCCATTCTGTCTCAGAGAAGCACGGCCGAGGAAATATATGAACAAACTCACGTTCATACTCCAGCAAACTGGGAAATGCTTAAGGAAAAACTTCACCCTCCTGGTGGAGATACCAGTCATATGTCAGGTCCCCAGGAAGTAGTCTCTGAAATGGAGATTTGGGTGCAGGGTGTGAGGGAACCAGAGAGGAGAGGAGCTGAACCATGATGCAGTTACAACAAAGACCTCAGCTGATCCCCTGGGAAACTCTGGATCAGAGCTGCTCTACAGAGATGTCTCAAATCAGGCAAGAGGGCTGGACCCCCATGCCCCACGATGAATAGTCAATGGGTGATGGCCGTACTTGGGGACATACAAGGACATAACCTTGGGCAAGGCAGCACCCTCCTGTCATCGAGATGTGAGGAGAGGGACTCAGCTGCGAGCTGTGAGGGGGTAACAGTCCCACCAGCTGGAGGAACAAGTAAGTTCCTTGGTCTTGAAAGGACAGATGTAGGCGATAGACGGCAGCGTCCACAGAGCACTGGCACGCCACCAAGGCTTCTGCTGCTGTGAGAGGCAGTGGGCTACGGTCCACACTGAAAGGTCTCGACAGTCTAGGAAATCACAAAGATCTGCCATTACAAATACAATCAAGACCAGGATGAAAATATGTTCAGTGTACCTTAAGTCCATCAGATCTATTGAACACTGGTAGCTGGGGCTCTGCTTATTCTCATACTATAAAATCTGGGTGAGTGAAACATGCTTTTGCTCCAGGCAGGGAAAGATGATGATTAGGTTATGAATTTCTTAAGAGGAAGTACTGTGTCCTGTCGCATCTGACTCCATAGCCCACATAACTTCTGGGGAACAAAGCAAATACTCACCAGCCTCTTCAGTCCAGAGGACGGATTATGACTGAATCTAAAAAAAACAATGTCACTATGAAGTAAATCCACAGGGGATGCCAAGGGAGCTACCATGACAGCAAATGATAAGACCACAAAGCACATCTTAGCTCCAGAAATGCTAGCGTATCACCTGCTTGTCCCTTAACCATGGAGTCGGAGGTGTTGGTGGGACACAAAATTAGAACGGACATAGTAGATGGTCTCAAAGCCCACCTCCACTAAGCCATAAGCACGGCTGGGTGAAAGGTAGCAAGATTAGCTCTTAGTGACGGCACCAAGTGCAGAACAAGCACCCGTGATAAAGGCCATTCGAAAAGAACAAAGTCTGAGCCAGCATACACGATCAGAAGCTAGGACTATCACACTTCTGCTCAGACTGAAAGCAGAGGCCAACGTAAGAGCTCAGATTAGTGAGCTAGAGGAACAAAAACATCTGAAACGGGGCGCCCAGTGCACCAGCCAGGGTTCAAGCTGAGAAGCAGAGCCATAGGAGACAGAGATGCAGATGTAGATGTATAGATACGTAGACAGATGGCTTGTTACAGAGATTTGACCCCACACACAACTGCGGGAGCTGCTTAGGCAGTCTCTGGAAGGCTTCCGTCTTCACGTCTAATGCTGGAGCTTCAATTCCACAGGGTAGACGGTCAAGAAGGGGAGACGATGGCTATAACATAGAGAAGCAAGATCAAGATGGAACCCAATCCCACTCCTGGGCATATATCCTGAGAAAACCATAATTTGAAAAGATACATGCACCCCTATGTTCACTGCAGCACTTTTTACAACAGCCAAGACATGGAAGCAACCTAAGTGGCCATCAACAGATGAATGGATAAAGAAGATGTGGTACATATATACAATGGAATATTACTCAGCCATAAAAAAGAATGAGATAATGCCATTTGCAGCAACATGGATGGACCTAGAGATTACCACACTGAGATAAGTCAGACAGACTTATTTGTGAATAAGTGAAACAAGTAAGTCAGACAGACAAAGACAAATATCACTTATACGTGGAATCTAAACAAGTGATACAAATGAAATCATTTATAAAAGAGAAATAAACTCACAGACATAGAGAACAGGCTTGTGGTTACCAAAGGGGAAAGGTGTGGCGGAGGGATAAATTAGAAGTTTGGAATTAACACGTAGACACTACTATATAGAAAGTAGACAATTAACAAGGACCTACTGTATAGCACAGGGAACTATACTCAGTACTTTGTAATAATCTATGTGAAAAAAAGAATAAAAATATGTATATGTATAACTGAATCACTTTGCTGTACACCTGTAACTAACATAACATTGTAAATCAACTACACTCCAATATAAAATAAAAATTAAAAAAAAAAAAAGGAACAAGCTGGAATCCACAAGCACGAGCTGGAGCCCAGGAAGACGAATGAAACTTGTCCAACAAGTGTCTCCTTGCCTCTGACCTTGGTGGCCTGGGAAGTCCTGCAGAAGCCAAGGCCCTTCATCACGGAGCTAAACACACGCACCAGGCCCAGGAGGTGGAGAAGCTAAAGAAGCTCTTGGGAAAAGTGGAGCAACTACAGAGCAGCCGACAGGTGGAGGCAGCAGAGGAGTGAAAATGGGCATGAGCTACAAAATGGCTGCTGTTTCACCTCCATCGTCCACATCTCCCCTAGGAATCTCTCCTGTGGACCGTCCTACTGGAAAACACATAGGGAAGGAGATTTGGGGAAGTGTAGTTCAGCCAGGCCGAGCGGACACATCCCCAAACCACCACGCCCAGCTTTCATCTAAGCCGAAGGACTCATCAGGCAGGCTTTCATACGGGACTCCGAGCTGCCTCCTGAGAAAGCGCACTGGTTTGGCACAAAGCTGGGGGACCACGTTCAAAGGAGCGAGGTGACTGCAAGCCTGGGATATGTGGTCTCTTTGCCTTATGATCTTCACAGGCAGGCTGCAAAGGCTCCCCACTCTGGAACTCTGTGCTGACCGAGCTGCAGTGAAAGGGCTTGTGCAGGAAAATCTTCTGTAGGGTTTTGAAAGCACAGGCTCAGCAGGGTAGGCACCAGCCACTTCTGCAATGATGAGAGACAAAGGCCTTGACATCAGACTCCAGTGGCTTCACTGATGGGCCACATGGGTCACCAACGCACCTTGGGTGAGCATGGACGGCTGTGCCTGCCACGGGCACCGTGCCGCCCACAGTGTTGGCATTTGGGGCATCACAGCAACAGGAGAGACATCACAGGGCACTGGGAGAGAAAAGTGGAGGGCATCATGCTGGTGGCGAGGAGAACTGACTGCACGATCCTGCCAGAACTGTGTAGGAGTCCTCTGAGGGGTTCCCAAGAGCCACTGACCTGTGACCATTCCTGGGACCAAGTTGTTAACCACCTGCCCAACTGGTTAGCATGGCCTAGAAAACAAGTCATCAAAGGATCAACAAAGGATCAAAGCACACCTGGTACCAAAAGCTTCTTCTCAAAGGACAGACCTGCTTGGCCAAGAAGGGCTTTACTTCAAAGGAGAACGAATATGGCTCCGTCAGCATCGCGAAAGATGTGACATGACTCACAGAAGCAGATCTGGTGTAATGCTTCCATTGGAACACTGTGGAAAAATGGCTGGAACAACCCCAAAGTGGAGCCTGAGAACATCAGAGCAATCCTTGAAGCAGTCCTTCAAGCCCCGGCCTAAAGTTCAAATGCGACTTTGTTTTTCATCTGAGCATGAGTTTGATGCCATCTCTGTGTTCAATTTTACAATCTTCAACTTGTAAAAAGAAATTTTACAAATTTCTACAGACATTTAAACATCTTTCTGTTTGCAAATGAATGAGTTCCAGCACGAGGAAAAAAAAAATCCTCCTCTATGACTGAATTAGGAAGACTTCTTCCTCAAGGACCAGCTGAAAAGAAAAGGTCTGTGCTGTTATCACTCACAAATTCTCTTGCCTGAATCAATTAGCTACTTGAGTGTCACTTGAAGCCATGCCGAGCTGTAATCAAGGAAGCGCTGTCAGCCTGTCACGGCCACTTCTCTGTGGCTTCCACCGAGAATCTATTAAGACAGAGCCCACCTAAAGCCATATGTGTTGAGAAACACAGTGGAAAACTGGGTAGAAAAAAGATTAACTTTGGGGGTTTTTTAAAAATTTACTTGAAATAGTTTTTGAAATTCAAGTATAGAGATTGAGTCAGTCATCCATGTGGTCACCATGGGCTGTGTAAGTCCCTGTCATAAAGTCACTGGTTTTTTTTTTTTTTAATTGAAGTATAGTTGATTTACAAAGTTGTGTTAATTTCTGCTGTACAGCAAAGTGATTCAGTTATATATATATACATTCTTTTTCATAGTCTTTTCCATTATGGTTTATCACAGGATATTGACTATAGTTCCCTGTGCTATACAGTAGGACCTTGTTGTTCATCTATTTTATAGATAGTACTTTGTATCTGCTAATCCCAAACTCCCAATCTATCCCTCCCCCACCGCCTTTCCACTTTGGTAGCCATAAGTTTGTTTTCTATGTCTGTGAGTCTGTTTCTGTTTTGCAGATAAGTTCATTTGTGTCATAGTTTAGATTCCACATCTAAGTGATATCATATGGTGTTGGTTTTTTTCTGACTTACTTCACTTAGTATGATCATCTCTAGGTCCATCCATGTTGCTGCAAATAAAGCCACTGGTCTTGAACTCAACTGTGAGAGATGATTTCTGGTCTACAGACAAGATACAACCGTTAGGTTGTTCTCCCCAAACTTGCCTAATAAGAGTGGGCAACACAGAAGAGGTGGGAGCCATGAAGGTTTGCCTGATGGCTACAGTGAGTATTGCACCAAAAAAGGCAGAAATGCAAAGGGATTTGGCCTCTGAGATGGTTCTGTTGTTCCATTTCTCCTTCTGCAGCAGGAGGGCTTCTGAGTTACAGTCTACAGGACTGACCTTAACTAGTTTAGCCAAACAGGAATTTATTAAAGGATGCACGTACCCAGCTGCCACTTGGTCCATGCGGGAACAAGATGCCACAACAAAGACAGGCCCCACTTCTGCCTCTCAGAGGCTTCTCCTTCCTGTCGCCAGAAGAGCCATGATACCTCCTCCTTTCACTGTCTCCCTAGGCTCCCTGTAGGTGAGTCTGATTGGAGAAGCTGGTTCTCCGACTGGCCTTATCTGCAAGGGAGGCTGGAAAGCGAGTTTCTCTGAGCTAAGAGAGACTCATGGTGGAAACTCCCCCAACTATAAGGAAGGTGGGCCCAGGTGCTAGGTAGCCATCAAGCAGGGTGACAGATGGCAGCAGGATCCTTATTCTTCCTGGCCCTTACCATTCTGTGTTCAGAAGAGGCAAAAACATCAGCTGTGGATTGATTTAAAACTCCAACTTCCAGAATATGTACTGGAATTGGATAATTTCAGCTGCAAATCCTACAGCCTCTAAGCGTTCGGAGCCAAGTACAGGTAGGCACGGTAAATGTCTCAGTGAATGGTCTCAATAAGATTCTCAATAAATGAAGAACTCTTTTATTGTATCCTGTTGGATGTGTTCGTTATGGTCAGAAACTACACCAGTTCATGTGTGGAAGATTTTCAGACGTGGGTTTGAAACCCCACAGGTTTTACTAACAGGGTCAGAATGGATACATGAGAGGGTCAGCAATGGTACAGGGGAAGCCATGGCCTGGGGTCCCCACCTGGCACTGTCACCTGTGCTACAACCATCAAAGTTCTATTGTCCAACTACACAATGGAAGGATTAAAACACATGGGTTACTTTCAAACTTTTGTTGAGCAACAGGAGGACCCAGCTGAAATACTCGATCTCACACCAGCACAAGAGCAGAAAAAAGAGGGTAGATGATGGGGTGATGTGATGGGTGACACCTGGAGAACCCCTCCCCCTCCCCTCTGGCCCCACTATAGCCCCTGAGCCATCCTCATCCCACCCTGTGGGATCTGAAGGACATCATTTGAAAACCACTCAACTTTGCATGCAATTTCCAAGTTTCCGTCCAGGGTTCTGATTCTATAAGGCTCAGACTCTCACCCTAGATGCAAGTCTCTCAGCCTCAGCTCCCTTGACATCTTGGGCTGCATAATTCTTCGTTGTGGGCTGTCCTGTGTCTCTCAAGATGTTTAGCAGCATCCTGTTCTCTACTGACTAGATGCCAGCGGCACCCCTAGCCGTAATGACCAAAAATATCACCCTATATTGATTGCAAAGGTCCCCTGGAGGACAAAATTCTCACCCGTTCCCTTGAGAACCACAGCCCTAGATTGATCCAAAATTCTACTAAATGTCACACTCCATTTCTTCCGCATTCTCATCAACCTATGGTTTATCCTCATTCATTAAAGAAAGAAATACAATCTCCTTTTAAGCTAGCAATAAGGCACTTACTTCAGCTATTCAGGGGATTTGTGAGCAAGTGTTTTTATATCCTGTGGGCATGCTCCATGAGTTTTGTTCGTTGAAAACCACACATCTTTTCATTTAACTGTCCTTTTTGCTGCCTGTGTCTTCCCAGCAGCTGAGAGGCTTGGATAATCCAAAGCGCATCACTGCTAACACCCTCCACCTCCACCTAAGAGCTGGCGTAGTAACCTCCAACTAGAGCAACCATCCTTTCACTCATAATCCCACTCATTATTCTCTTCCACAGGACATGGATCCCACCCAGCCGACTGAATCATTGGTTCCCAGTCAACACAGCCCACCAAGTGAAAAGAACCAACCGCAAACATGAAGGGCAATGAAGATAATAATAACTGCGACGGTGGTGATGACGAAGGTGCGTAATTAATTATTATTAGGAGTAGTAAGGGTAGTATCCTAGCTAAGACTTATGTAGCAAACCTTACTATGAAGCAGATGCTTTATATAGATCCCGAGCACTTTAGACTTTACATATATCCCAAGACCATCAGGAAGAACTGTCCGAATTTGGGAACAGGTAAGAGATTCCTGATCCTTTCAGTGAAACGCTGGGTGTGGTCCAGCAGAGCCCCTGGGGAGTGTGCGCCTCAATTTTCTGTTGAGGGCGCTATTTTACAACTCTGTAGCCAACTCCTGCAGCTGCTGTAACAAACTGTCACGAACTGGGTGGCTTAACAAACGACAGAAATGTATGCTCTCTGAGTTTCACTGGGCTGAAATCATGACACCTGGGGCCTAGCCCTTCATACTCTGCGTTGAGAGATTCTGTTCCTGCTTCTTCCAGTATGTGGCAGCTGCTGGCGTTTTTTGGCTGGTGGCTACATCACTCCATTCTCTGTCTCCGTGGTTACACTGCTCCCTGGTGTGTGTGTGTGTGTGTGTGTGTGTGTGTGTGTGTGTGTGTGCACGCACGCGTGGGTGTACACCATATCTCTGTTTCCTTCACATGGATAGGAATACCACGGGATACATGTGGTTCCATTCAGGGTCCACTGGGATAATCCAGGATAATCTTTTCTTCTCAAAATCTTTAGTCATGTCTGCAAAAGTCATTTTTGCCAAGTAACAGTCACAAGTTCTAGGGATTAGGTTGCGGATATCTTTGGGGAAGGGGGTGTTAGTCAGCCACCCCCTGCAGAGGTGGCTGCCACATTCTAGAAAACTGAGAAGAATGAAGATGCCACCTGTAGTGAACTTTTTTTCTGGTAAAGAATGTAAATCAAACTTTCATTTAACTGGACTTGACATCTTCCACAAGTTAAAAATGTGAATAAAGTATTATGTTTTCTATTTGCATGGAAAACACGATTTTACCCTTTTGAGAACTCTGCTTTCACAGTATTAACTCAATAACTCACACAAGCCCATGAGACAGGTGCTGTTAATTTTCCCCATTTTAAAGATGATAAAATCGAGTCCCAGAGAGGTTAAGAGACTTGTCTAAGTTCACACAGCTAGGAAGGATGGTCTGGCTCGAGGGCCCACTGTACTGTACTGTCATAATGTGGTGACTGGACTAAAAGACCTGTAAGGTCCCATTAAGTTGGCTTTGTCACGAGTCCCTAAAAGCTTGGAGTTTGCTTTGGGAGTTCAGTAAACATCTTCCATGACAACCCACGTGAAAAGTGAAGCCCAGATCACGCTCCCTGAGGGCAGACCTAGTGCTCTACCCTGTTGAGGAGAACTGGGTTATTTTTCTCTTACTTCAGAACACAATCATAAAATGCAAATATTAGGACTGAGCCAACACACACATGCAAACTGAAACATAAACATCTGTGATGGGAAAGCACTATGGGTTACTTATAATCCCCAACTGCAAAGCATGGAGCTCTAAAAGGGTCCTTTGTTTGCTGAAGGGGATGACGGGCTTGAGAAAATCAGATTGGAAAACCTAACAGGTAATGTGCTTAGTGTGAGAGAAGCACAGAAAGATATCGGGGGAGGAGGGGGAAGGTAAGTGGGAGCCCATGAGGAAACTGAAGGGTAGAATCAGGTTTTAATAGCAATTATGTCAAGTTTTAATGTGGCATGTGACATGGCCTTCTCTACTACGTCTCGCGTTAATTGCCTGTGAAATCTATTTTACACAAAACATGCTTTGTGGAGTCGAATTTATTTTTGGAGGATTCAGTGCTGAGCTCTACTTCTAGAAGGATGCAGGGATTAAAAACAGGGCCCCAGTCACGTTGGGTCATGCATAATTATATTTTAAAACTATATGTATGCTTTTCAAAATGTCCAACAGATTAACTGTGGTGTAGGGAATCAGATTGGCAGGATTCCAGTCCATTATCACATCTCAAATTTAATGAATTTGCATGAAAAAAATGTGAAAAATAAAAGGGAAATAAGGAGAACCAATGATCACTCTGTCTAAAAAAAAAGATTATTCAATATGCAAAACACGCACCCTCACTCTCTGAAATCCAAAAGTCAGACAGATGACTTCATTTGTGATTCTCAGTCACTTGTTTTCAGAACTCAAGGTTCCCTTAGGTGTCTTTCAGCTGAGTAAGTTCTCCAGTCTGTTCGTTTCCTGATCCATTTAAAATCTCTGCCTAGGTTGTGGTTTTTACACCACCTCACTCCTTCTGCTTAGATCAGTCTTTTCATTTCTAGAAACCAGCAGTTTAAAAGGAGTTTTTCCTTTCTGAATCTGGGTCTGAACAACCAGAGAGAGACCCATGGATACTGCAGATAGGAAGGGGACTGACCAAAGCCAAGGGACTTTCCATCCAAAGTGCTCCCTTCAACTTGGCTTCCACTGGTGTTTCTCTTCCGACCACTGGAGAGACCAAACACCAATCAACCAACCAACCAACCCATCAACTAACCAACCAAAATCCTCCCCCGCCCCGCCAATCTTAACTTTGTATTCATATCCTATCTCTTATTTTTGGAAATATACCATTGCTACTAACTTCCTAACCAGACTACAGACTTAAATGTAAGGGTACCATATATGTTGAGACCAACGTTTTTTGTTTCTGTTTTTTACCCCTGACGGACAGTAACTGTCATTGCATGATAAAGTCATGTTGGTCCTCTGGTCCCTGGCCTCAGTCTTTAAAGGCCACACACAGTGGCTGATATTACTAACAATCGCCCTAGGGATAGGTACCACTGCTATTCTTTTTTCCAGGTTTAACTGAGATATAATTAACATATAGCATTGTGTAAGTTTAAGGTGTACAAGTGATGATTTGATACATGCGTAAATTAAGAAGTGATTAGCACAGCAGGGTTACTTACCACCTCCATCACTTCACATGACTATCATTTCTTTTAAAAAATTTTTTTGTAATTAATAACTATCATTTCTATTTTGTGCTGAGAACATGTAAGATCTGCTCTCTTAGCAAATTTCAAATATAAAATGAAGCAAAATCACCATGCTTGTATGACTGTTAATCTACAAATGAGGAAATCGGAGGCTAATAAAGTTGAAATAACTTGCCCAAAGTGATAGAGTGGAGCTAACATTTGAACCCAGGCCTCTGGGACTCCAGAACCTTCTTTTACACGGTTCCTCTATCTCTCCTCCCTCCAGCAACATGACCTCCTAGCGGTTCCTGGAAACTGTGATGTTTCTTTTCCTCCCCACACCCAGAACCTCCACTGACCATTCCCTGAGCCCAGAACGGCTGCCACCATTCTGACAACCCATTCTCCCTTCTCTCCCATTCTTTTGCCTGTTGATCTCTTACATATTTCATATCCCCATCGCATCTCCATTCCAATGTCCCCATTGTGAGGGAAGCTTCCCCATCACCTTCTCACATCACATCTTTACGGGCCAGGCACTTACCTCAGTTTGCAACTGTGAGTTCATTTCTGTGATGATGTGATAAATGGCTCTCTCCCCCACTAATCTCTGAGCTCCCTTAAGCAGCAGGAACGTCTATTTTGACTTATAATTATGGCCCTGAAGCCAGCAAGTAATAAGAGCTCAATAAATTTTTATGGAAGGAATGAAAGAACAAGTGAATGACAGACTACGAGGTGGATGAATGAAAGAATGAGGGCAGTCCCAGGAGGAGAACCCAAAACTCCCCGTGCAGGGACAGACACTGCAAATGACCAGGTCAAGAGCACAAGCCAGTGAGAATTCAGGGGGTCCCATCTATGAGATCAAGAATGGCCCCCAGAACACACCCACACTCTCCCCCACGTGCCAGTTCATAAAACTCAGATGCAAGGTCCGGCTGGGGCAGAAGCCCTCACCGAGGGCCCCTGTGCCATTGTGCCAGTCTGTGTAAACAGCCTGTACGTTTTGGTTCTGAGACCCCTTGGTTCCCATCACAGCTGTCATCCACGTCTGATTTTCTCAGTACTTAGACTTCAGGTTTCCCCATAGACGTTGAGCTTCCTTTGGCTTTCCACGTTCCCTGGTGTCTAGAATGGAACTCTGCATGAGCCTCAGACCCCCAGAGTCCCAAACCTTCTTCCCATCAGTAAACTGGTAGCTCACCAGGCTGAGTCCTGCCACGAGGAGGGAGTCAAGCTAACAGGATTCAAGTGCAGAAATTACTTTAAAGGCCACTTTTTCAAGCACACATCTCTTACATAAAACAAGGTGACTCTGTACTTCTGATGAAAAAGAGGGCTCCTTGCCTTTGTGTTTCTCTATTGATGGTCACTATCTTGCAGGCATGGCTGTGTCCCCCACTGCCCCAAATTAACCCAATTGTTTTTAAAGAGATGCTTTTGTAATACAGACAATGGGCAGGTACTCCATCTCCTGTGGGTCTTATGTAAATAAAAGCCTATTTAAAAGACACAGCTGACCCTCCTGATCTATAACACAGCATAGCTGATGTGCAAATGGCTCTAAGACACGTTGCCCAGTCCCACTCCAGCCCCTTTCTGACCAGACAGCTGTCCCCGGGATGGAAAAGGACAGCTTTCCAACTTCTTTATAGAACCTGGAGCCATTACTGCTGTCCAACCAAGAACTATGTAGAGACGTAACTTGAAAGAGGAATTAGACTTGAGGAAGAGAGAAAGCAGGTGAGTACAAAGCAAAGCAAGAGCTAATGCTTCTTCTAAGCAGCCTTGACGAGAGAAGCAGCCTCGACGACAGAAGGAAGCTTTTACCACCAATGTTGGGTGCTGGTAGCTTAGACATAGAAGGAGAAGACAGAGCTGGGGAGGAAGGCTCCATCCCATTTGTATATGTCTATCAGGCAGTCATCTTGGGGAGAGCGAAGGCTATCAAACCTCACGTATGAAGAAGCAGATCAGGCTGGGACTTCCCAGGTGGCGCAGCAGTTAAGAATCCGCCTGCCAATGCAGGGCACAAGGGTTCGAGCCCTGGTTCAGGAAGATCCCACATGCTGAGGAGCAAGCATGCCTGTGCACCACAACTACTGAGCCCGTGAGCCGCAACTACTGAAGCCCGCGCGCCTAGAGCCCGTGCTCCGCTACAAGAGAAGCCACTGCAATGAGAAGCCCGTGCACCGCAACGAAGAGTAGCCCCAGCTCGCCACAACTAGAGAAAGCCCACGCACAGCAACGAAGACCCAATGCAGCCAAAAATAAATTAAAAAAAAAAAAAAGAAGTAGATCTGGGGAATTCCCTGGTGGTCCAGTGGTTATGACTCGGTTCTTTTACCGCAGTGGCCTGGGTTCAATCCCTGGTCTGGGTACTAAGATCCCACAAGCCACACGGCCAAAAAAAGAGAAAGAAGTAGATTTGGTAAACTCTCGAGAGAGCAAGCTGAGGAGGTTAAAGTAAGATTCCTTAAAGCTTTTCTTCTTGAGCCTATGTTGTAACTCTGGAACTAAAGTGTGTTTAGGAAGCTGAAGACAACAGTAGGAGGAAGGGAAACAATCAGAAAAGAAAGCCATCTCCTCTCTGTCTCTCATCAGTCCCCCAGCACCAGGGTTTTAGGGATCCTGATGCCATCCGTGGACCCCGCGTGAGTCAGAGATGAGAAACGCGAAAGGACTGCCAAGGAGTGTCCTAACTCCTGCCCTTGTCTTGGCACATGTAGACAGGAAAGAATGAAAAGATCATTTTCCCAGCAAATCTTTGTGGTCTGAAGGTTGTCCTGGGGGAGGGGGAACAGAGGGTCATAAAACAGCTTCTTTCTGTTTCAGGGGCATCTCTGAAGAAAGCCCCCAGCCCACCCCTGCTTACAGGTTAGGTCCATCTTGGGCATGGAGGGCAAGGGGCGTAGGCAGATGACCCCCGACGAAGACTCTCTCCTTGACCAAACTTTAGTCACGCTCCTCTGAGCCTTCTTCTCCACCAGGCCTTGGCCTTGGCCTCCTGTGTCCATCCTTTGCCAAGTCCAGTTTTAGCAAGTACCAACCACAACTCGACACTTGCCATCTACTCTACAAGGATTAAATCATGAGCCGCTGCAGCTGCTGACCTTCAACACCCCCGAAAGGAGCTGAGTGTGGAGATCAGGAAGGAGGCCCTCTGTGCTCTGCGAACAACTGGCAGAACAGGTCTTCAGATAGTTAGATATTTTCAGGAGAAGATGTTATGAGCCCAATCCTTGCATCTCCTCATATCTAGAAAAGCACTACAATCCTTCACAATGACATCTGCTCCTTGGGACTAGCAGCTAGCTTCTGCCAAAATGTGTGCCTAACTGCACGTCCCCCCTTCACTAAGATCATATATAACACTGACCTTCCCCCTACCTCTTCGGAACAGTTTCTTAGAACTATCTGGAATGCTGTCTCCCGGGCTATAGTCCTCATTACGCCCCAAATAAAACTTAACTCACAACTCTCATGTTGGGCTTTTTTTTTTTTTTTTTCAGTTGACACAAGGATGCTGTGAAGTCAGTGTAGACAGAATCCTACCCCCTTCGTATTTAACCAAGTTTCTCATCTCCCACCCTTGATGTCTACATCCTTGGCCTTCCTTCAGCGAGAACCCTGTTAGCTCAGTTTAGCAAGAACCCTCCCACCCTTGATGGTCCTCTTCATAATTTTCCCCCCACTGACCCTGTCACCCTGATCCTTGGCTATAAATCCCCACTGTCCTTGTATTCAAAATTGAGCTTGATCTCTCTCCCCTATTAAAACAGAGTCAACCCCTACTGCAATAGTCTTGAATACAGTCTTCCTTACCATTAAACAAGCACCATAAAGCTTTTTAGCGCCCGTTGAATGGAGGGGATGAATGGCTGGCGTGAGGATGAACATTACTACGGGGGAGAACTTTGCCCTGGTCCCCTCAATGCCCCGACCGGGAATGGCTGCACGGATGCCTTCGGAAGGCTGGGCAGCAGGGAGCGTCCTCCAGATCTACACGAAGGGTGGGTCTGTAACCCGGAGCAGCTCTTATCCCCACCATCACTGAGCACAAGGGTCTGCTGTGCCTTCCCAGGACTTTTGTGTCCTTGATGAAATAGGTGGGAACAGGAGAACTGAATAAAGGCATTTTTCCTGCACATCTAGCTAATTAAGCCAGTTTTCAATTGATCTCCAAACTAAAGACACACATCATTTCTTGCCCAAGAGGGCAGCAAGTTCATAACAGCTGCATAATAACTAACTCAGCCCCACTGGGGCAGCTGTGGGACAGAGCGCTAAGATGAAGAACTTGCTGGAACTGGACAGCAAAAGGCAAAGAACCAGGAAGGCATCAGCAGGAGGTCCTGCTCCAGGGCGGCAATGGCAACAGGCAACCATGTAGGAAGCGCTCACTCCCTCCTGAGGATATGTTAATGGAGGTCCCATTTCTGACTTTTTATGTTAATTTAAATGATGTTATATCTATGCCCCATTGAGTAAAAAGGACAGTGAATTAATACACACACGAAAGAAAACCACAGCCCTCAGCAGTCACTGTCCAAATACCCTTCTAAAGCCTTTGGGATGATGGACTGCTTTACTCTACTTCTAAGAAATCCTTCCATTATCACCTCCCTGTTTTAAATACTTAGAAGTCATTAAATACTTGGTTTCTTAATGAGAAGAGAGTGTAGTAGGTCAACGATTGATTTCAACACCTCCTGCTTAAGAAAAATGAAAGCCCCATTCTTACATTCTGTCTCCATTTTTTACACAACTTGTTTTTTTAAAGTGTTTGTCTAACATCCATGACACGTATTTCCAATGTTCCCGGTAAAGTTTGGATTTGGCCTTCCTTTGACAGGTCTGCGAGGCCATCTATAAGACCTAGAGATATAGGATGATGAGATTTTGACTAATACATTTTTTCTTTTTTTGGCCGTGCCACATGGCCTTTGGGATATTAGTTCCCCGACCAGGGATCGAACCTGGGTCGCCTGCACTGGAAAGGCGAAGTCTTAACCACTGGACTGCCAGGGAAGTCCCGACTAATACATTCTTGAATGCCTGGGTTTCCATCATGAGCATGAAAAAGTGAAATGGAACAGGACCCTGCAGGACCCTCCTGGGTACAAAAGCTTTTCTGTGTCCCCATTTTCTTTGTAGCAAAGAGGTTTCTGCCTCCTAGACCTTCCCTGAATACCAAAGGACAGATTCAAACAGTCACTAATTAGAAAAGCGAGGGAATGCAGAAACAAAGGAAGAGCAGTCAAGAAACAATAGTGCAGCTGTGGGGCCGGGTCCTGGTCCTCCTCAAGGGATACGTGTAACAATATACCTTTGAGTTCTTCTGAAGGAAATAAGAAGCCAACTCTAATATGCCACCTCAAAATATGACTGTAGGAAACCAAAGTATGTCACCCCATATATGCCTCTTTGGCATGAGGATTATTTTGAGAAACAGTGGACATAGAGGAAGCTCTGCAAACAGAGTATAAGTTATCTTTTTGTAAGGGAAATTAACATTTATAAAGAAAATTTCCACTTGAAAGGGTGTTTCCCCCTCTGTACCAGGAAGAGAGGATGTCTCTAAATCACAAGGGACTCTTGGAGAAGACATGGACTTAAATCTGCATAACAAACCTTATCTTTCCTTGTTTACTGTACTTTTCCTGGTCTTCTTCCCATAAGTGTTCTCCTCCACATCCTTCTTCCTTTGTTTTAGCAGAAGATGATATTTAAGCCCCAATTCTAAGCCACCTCTGAGTTGATTCATCCCTGAGTTTCTCCCAGGTATATATGACATATACATGTCAATACATTTCTGTCTGCTTTTCTTTTGTTTATCTGTCTTTCGTTACTGGGTACAAGTCAAGAACCTAGAAGAGTAGAAGAGAAAACTTTTCCTCTCATACAGCTTCTGTTTATTTTTTTCTGTCCTGTGTGATCAAAACTACTTAAGAAACAGGGACCTCATGATATTTCACTATCCCCCCCAATCCTATGGTCCAACACTGCCATCCTTGTCTATTTGATGGAAAGCTCTAAGTCCACCTGTGTATCTGAGGGGCTCACCTATTGCTCTATGCAGCTTTTAATTCAATGGGAAAGAGTTCTACTTTCTTTGGTCCTGGAGCAATCAAAGATCAGTCAGATGTTAGTCTTCTGATACACAGAATAGAGACCCACTACATCTGTGGTGGAAAACGGACCAGCCAGCTGCTAAACCTGGCAGCAGGTCTGGACGACCTCACACACTGAGTTTTGCTGTGGTTCCTCCATGGCAGGATGGGGTAGGTGATAACAGAGGCCCTACTGGGGAACACAGCATGGCTTCACAGAGTGGGGGCAGGGGGTGGCTGTGTGCCCTAGCTCCCACTGATGCCCACTGTTTGGGATAAAATGTCATGAGCTCCTTTCTCCAAAGAGGCTTATTTTAAGATGTAAATGCTATAGCACCAACATTCCCCCCTTGCCAGGCCTCGCACTTGATTTTCGAGAGTGTAGGAAAGAACTAACTCAGGTAAATGGCATTGTACACGCCACCTCCCTTAAGCTTCACAGGAGCCCCGAGAGGTAACAATCTCTGTTGAGACTTCTCATGGGACCTGAGGCTCACTGAAATGAACCAAGACATGTAAACAGATAGGGCAGGGGATTCCCAGAGAAAGAGAATCAGGCATGGCTTTCTTGACAGGAGAGAAGCCATTTTTGGCCTAAGCCATTTTGTGATCTAAGCCTGGCCACACAGTGCTTGTTCTTGAACAGGTCTTAGTAGTAAATGATTACAAGGTAACAAAAGAATGCAGAAACATTGCCTATCATCAGGCAATAGCAAAGATAATATACCAGTTGTAAAGACTCCAGTTCTGGTTTTTTGGTTTTTTTTAAACATCTTTATTGGAGTATAATTGCTTTACAATGGTGTGTTAGTTTCTGCTTTATAACAAAGTGAATCAGCTATACATATACATATATCCCCATATCTCTTGCCTCTTGCGTCTCCCTCCCTCCCACCCTCCCTATCCCACCCCTCTATCCAGTTCTGTTTTAATGGTAAAGATTAGCCTGAAGCTCAACCACCAGACCTACGGGAACCTAAGGGATGATGATGTTGACTTTTTCTGACCCTCATGACTTCAATCAACTAAAGCTCGAACTCGACCGCCCAAGCCCCTTCGGGAGTATGCAGGTACCCTGAGCTTAAAGCTTCCCCACCTTTGCTGTGGAGGGAGACACTGCTTTGGGAAAGATGCCTGGGGTTCTCCTTCCTTGCTGCTAGTAATGAATCCTTCCTTCTTCTGACCTTTGGCTTGGTTGTGTCTTCTGGCTTGACACCCACCAAGAGGCAAACCCAGTTTTCAGGTAACAGACAGCTAACAAGTCATGAGGCCGAGGTTTGATCCAGGTCTACTTGGTTTTAAAAGTCTGACTTGTTCTCTTAGGCAAACAGGACTATCTTTTAAAGAAAAGTCATGGCCTGCCCAGTGTGGTGTTTGCCCAGTGGGATCTGAGGTTCCAGATGGAACACCCTTCCCCGACCCAGGCTGGGAGCCTGAACTGCAAGACAGCTGTCTTCTCTGTGAGTATTAACTCTTCTTTTCCCCCAGGGTCTGGTACAGTGCCTGATTCACGGTGCTGTTCAAGAAATGTTTGCTGAATCAACAAACAAGAAGATGAGTAAAGACTCTGATTAAAAAACCAACCCCCTCCCCAAAAGAAACCTGAAAAGTATTAATACTCATGGGACATATTAAGTTATTATATAATATTTTTGAATTGTAATATGCAAAGGTTTATAAGGGATTAGCAAGTCAGTTACCGAGCTGGGGTCAGACAGAAAAAGTTCTTTCAAGAGGGATGTGGGTCAATCAGTGTGTCTGCTGATGTGGACAAAAGGAGCCGGATGAAGGCACTCAGCATCCAGTGAGGACCTGATGAGGGGGAGAAGGCTGCTGAAAAAAACATGAAGTGGTCCAAAGGAGGAGGATGGGAGAACATCCTCCCATGTTGCTCACTTCCCAGCCTTTCCACATCTGCCCTTTCCACACTATCTTACATGGAAAGGATAGATATTAGTGAATATTTTAGAATCAAGTTTGCTGATTACCCAGGTTACTATGCTAGACAAATATCTAGAATATAATTATGAATGATGTTCAAAATGAAATTGGTTTTATCTATGAAACAGAAACAGAATCACAGACATAGAGAACAGACTGGGGTTGCCAAGGGGAAGGGGGTTGGGGGAGGGATGGAGTGGAAGGTTGGGGTTAGTAGATGTAAGCTATTATATATAGAATGGATAAACAACAAGGTCCTACTGTATAGCACAGAGAACTATATTCAATATCCTAGGATAAACCATAACAGAAAAGAATATTAAAAAAAAGAATGTATATATATGTATAACTGAATCACTTTGCTGTACAGCAGAAATTAACACAACATTGTCAATCAACTAGACTTCAATTTAAAAAAAATGAAATCAGTTAGCAACACCCCCAACTCAGCCAGCCACTCTCAACTTGCACTCGTGCAAAAAAATACTATGTTTCAGGCTGAGGACTATACCTTAGAAAGATAACAATAACTAAGGTAAGCATGGCTCCTCCTAGAGTTCAGAGTCTGGGACTCACTGAGCCACCAATGAGAACAGAGAAAATGATGGATGAGACACATAAGAATACTAAGACTGATGGAGAATCAGGGCCAGGTTCTAGGCAGAATTGACAACCTTTTTAAGGCATATGGAGGAAAACTGAAAAAAAGCTACCCAGGATTGAGCAGAGCAAATATTCTGACTATACTTCATGAAACAGAACTTGCCAGGAAAAAAAAAAAGCAATGTAATTTACTTTTGCTCCAGAGCCCCTGAGCCTGTACCCACTGGAGATTCCCATTCCCATGAGACACTGAGCTAAAGTAGACAGAGGGTCACCTCTGCTCAGCTCAGCTTGTACCGCTCCTCAGGGACAAACCAGAAGCAAATGTCAATCAGTAAAAGATGTTACTTTCTTTCAATGGACAATACAATGAGAACACAATTTCTTTTCCAATAACCATTATAAAAGTTGATCCAAAAAATCTTAATAATAATTTAAAAATCATCACAATGCAGTTTAATCAAGAAATTAAGAATGAAGGCTTAACATATAAAAAAAAACTAACATTTAAACATTGGTTATAAAAAATACTTCTAAATAATTCTTAGATCAAAGAGGAAATTAAAAATTGAAATTTTACACTATTTACAAAATAGTGACAACTCTAGCACTACATATAAAAACTTATGAGCTGGGGCTTCCCTGGTGGCGCAAGTGGTTGAGAGTCCGCCTGCCGATGCAGGGGACACGGGTTCGTGCCCCGGTCCGGGAAGATCCCACATGCTTTGGAGCGGCTAGGCCCGTGAGCCATGGCTACTGAGCCTGCGCATCCGGAGCCTGTGCTCCGCAACGGGAGAGGCCACAACAGTGAGAGGCCCGCGTACCGCAAAAAAAAAAAAAACAACTTATGAGCTGTGGGAAGATCTGTGCTCAAGAGAAAAACACATAACACTAAAGGCTTTTGCTATTAAGCAAGACAAAAGGAAAATAAATGAACTGATTTTTTCAACTCAGAGGCATAAAAAGCAAGAAACCAAGGGTAAAAGAAGAAAAGACAAAACAAATTGTAGAATTCATATCCAGAGAAGAATAGGAATTGATAAATAAGGAGCTGGTTCTTTGAAAAGGGAAATGAAATAGATTTTAAAATTAAATCTAATTTTAAAAGGAAAGAAAAAACATATAAATGCCATGAGGACTGAGAAGGGGCTTTGACCACAAATATAAAGAAGCTTTTAAATGTCTTAATGACAAATGAATGGCAGAAATGTCAATCCAGAAAGCTTTC
Source organism: Delphinus delphis (assembly GCF_949987515.2). Classification (NCBI taxonomy): domain Eukaryota; kingdom Metazoa; phylum Chordata; class Mammalia; order Artiodactyla; family Delphinidae; genus Delphinus; species Delphinus delphis. The sequence goes on from NC_082697.1 coordinate 74,641,888, forward strand.
TGAGACAGGAGAAAACTGGCATAGACTATTCACTGAAAAGCCTGGAAAAGTCATCAAGAATTACTGTCCAAAAAGGCACTAGACCCAGACTGTACAAGTACATTCTGTTTATTTTTTGAGGAAGAGAAAATGGCATGAAATCGAAAGTAGCCCAGAACATAAAAGAAAATGCAAAAGTCTGTAATTTTCTCCAAGCGTGTATAATGCTCATGATAAAAGCGGTAAATCCATCAAATACACCTTGGAAACATTATGCTAAGTGAAAGAAGCGGGTCCCCAAAATACCACTTTTTCCATTTACATGAAATGTCCAAAGTGGGCAAATCCACAAAGACAGAAAGATTAGTCAATGAAGGACTGTGTGGGTCAGGGGAAACGAGTAACAGATTTCTTTAAGGTGGCGAGTATGTACTAAAATCAGGGTGATGGTTGCACAACTTGCTGGATATACTAAAAAACATTTAATCATACACTTTAAATGGATAAAACATGTGACGTGAATTATATCTCAACAATGCTGTTATTTAAAAAAAAAAAAGACAACACACACAAAAGAGAAGGCTACGTACAAGTTTCACTGATCAGTTGAGGGTTGAAATTTTTAACTAAAATACTAGCACCTAACACACCAGGACCAAGTAGAGTTTATTTCAGGGCTACAAATATGGCCTTATTTTAGATCATTGATGAATATAATTTAAAATATTAATAAACCAAGAGAAAAAACATACAATTGCCTTCATAAATGCCAAAAAGCCATGTGAAAATATTCAGTATGTATTCCCAAGAAAAACTCCTACTAAATTAGAAAGAAAATTTCCCTAACTTGATATCTCTTTAAAACAAATATCCAATATTAGGCATACTGGTGAAACACTCAAAGGATCTCATTGTCAGGAATGAAATAAGACCTGCTGAAATAAAGACCACCATGCATATTCAGTACTGTCTGGTAGATTTCACTTGAGACAATAAAAAAGTTCAATGTAATGAAAGGAAAGAGAGAGGCAACATTATGTTTATTTGTTCGTAATGTGATGCTTCACCTTGAAAAATAAAAACAAGAAAATCAGCAAAAATTATTAGAATTATGAAGGCTTCAGAAGTGTTGTCAGTTGTCATTTCTAATGAAAGCTTTTTATTAAAGTAGAGCAGAGATACAGAAAAGTGTGCAAATCTCAAGTGTTTGGCTTCTGTCAATTTTCACAAATGGAACACACCCATTTAACCATTATCAAGTCAAGAAACAGAAGGTGACCATTTTCCCAGAATCCTCCTGTGTGCTCTCTCAGTCATGACCCTCTCGTTACCTCCCCCATTCTGAGTTCCAACACTGTAGATTAGCTGTGCTTGATTTTGAAATTTACGTAAAAAGAATAAAACTGTATATAGACTCTTTGGGATCCAGATTCTTTGATTTAATAGTATGTTTGAGAGATGGGCATGCTTTTTGTTTTGAAAAAAATAGCATGGATATCCTCAGATAATTAGAGAATATATCACATTCATAAAACAAGAACTGGGTGCTGTAACAAAACTTCAGCGAAAGAACCAATAAGAGCTCCGGAAAATTGAAACGCAAAAGCAGAAAAAGAAAGTTTAGAAAATAAAGTTAAGGAAATTTCCCAGAAAGTACAGTCAAAACACAAAAAATGAAAAATAAGAAAGTAAAAGATAAGAAAATTAGAGAACCAGTCCAGGAGGTTCAACACCCAAACAAAAGGCGTTCCAAAAAATGGAGAACATACACACACACACACACACACACACACACACACACACACCCGAAGAATATCAACCACGAACATGGGTTTCCGTTGGAAAGTTCTAACAAGGGTTCAGCATCACAGATAAATGTAAATCTCTCCCAAAGCACATCATCATGAAATTTCAGAACACCTGGGATAAAAGGATTTCTAAAAAGATAAAGAAAAGTTACTTTCAAAAAACCAGGAGTCAGGATGGCCCTGGACTCCCAAATAGCTATATTGGAAGTGTGGAGACAATGGAACACAGGAGGGAAAATCATTCCAAGTGGGAAGTGGGAATCCAGATATTTTTAGGTATGCAAGGACTAAAAACTTTACTTGAGGAGGATTCTTCACTAAAATGAAGGAGTAAGTCAAGAAAAGAAAGACATGGGATCAGGACACAGGGGATCCAACACTGGAAAGAACTGAAGGGAACCCCAGAATCTGTGTTCCACTGGGCAGCCAGTCCTGATGGAAAGGGTCAGAGCACTCTGGAAAGTCTTCTTCTTCAAAAAATGAACTGGACAGAATATCTAATGCGGCTGAGAGGATTGAGAGAGAATTCAGACAAGAGGCAGAGGGTCTGGGGTTGAGTTAGTGAAAAGTATATAGAGAATGAAGTAAGCAAACAGACAGAAAGGCAGTAATTAAGCATACAGAAAACAAAAAGCTGTGCCGGAAAAGGGAAATAACCTTGTGTGAATCAGCTGTAAGTAGTTATAATAACGTAAACATTAAAAAATGATCTAAACAAAATTACAATATAATTATAACGGAGGATGGGGGAAGGAATGAGAAGGATGTGTAAATATGGTTGTGGGTGTGGGTGAGTGATAAAGAGTTATTCCATCATCTTTCGTAGTAGGAAGTTAAGAAACACACCTACATCTCAAAAAACAAGAAGTAGAACTGTAAGTATGTGGCGATAGAGAGGTAAACAAAAGGATCATTTACAAGAGTGGAGAGTGGTGCCTCTAGAGAGTGAATAAAGCCTTGCAGAATATATGTTTGACTTTTTAAACACATCCATATATAATTTTTATAAAACTACAAAATAATTTAAAACATGTAAGAAACTAATGAAATATTAATAGCGGTTATCACTAGGTGGTGTGATTATGAGCAATTATCTAATCCTTTTTTTATTTTTAAATTTTTCCAATGAATATTAAACTTACAATGCATACATAATAAATTTTACCATGAATAATTTAAAAAGTATTGTTACAATGTGATTTTTAAATTCTCCAGTGTCCTCGTCCCTGCCCCTTGTTCTTCTCTGCTGGGCTGGAAGACAACATCTGGATTAGAAGCAGGGCAGAAAATTATTCTTATTTCTTCCATTCCTGAAAGCCTATAGGCAAATTATAGAGCTCTAATTTCATGGCTGTCAGCCTCAGCTCTTCCTTCCTCATATTCTTCGGGATTTGAAGTCTCTGCAATTTCAAGTTTCTTCATGCCAATATTCCAGTTTTCCAGAGATAACAAGATTTAAGTTTTCTTTTTTTTTTTTTTTCTGGGCACAGTTACTTTTAAGAAACTACTATAGGGTTTGGGAGAGGAGAGTATGGAAGTCCTGGTCACATAAAAATTTACAATCAATGAGACCACCCTCCTTCACAACTTAGAGGCATGAGAGTATATACAAGGGGATACATCAAGACTGGGGTTAGGAAGGTCAAGGTGGCCATTTGGAGTCAAGGAAGGTTTTATACCAGCCACAGAGGCACAGAGGTGGCCTGAAAAAGTGCAGCCCTTCATTTTTATTTTTATTTTTTTATTTGCTTTTTTGGTCACGCCAAGCACGACATGCGGGATCTTAGTTCCCCGACCAGGGATCAAACCCGCGCCCCCTGCAGTGGAAGCTTGGACTTCCACCAGGGAAGTCCCAGTTCAGTCTTTCAAACACAATCACCGCATTTGAGGGTCCCAGCAATTTACAACCAGAGCTCAGTGATCCATCGGGACACCAGGAATCCAAAGAGCGATCTTGGGGCTGGGGGCAGGGGCGCAGCAGGCCAACAAAGAAGCAGGATTCAGAGGTGTGATTCCAGGGCAGGCAGGCACTGCAAACATTTCTAGACGCCTAGGACTCTCAGTGGATGGCTGGTATCCCGAGAGACAGACTGGCCAGAGTCAGAAAGGCCCCGGCTCTCCGGAAGCCAGGAGTCTATGAACAGGGCATACTCGTGGACTGGAGCATGTCAACGTGGGGACGTCAATCCAGAGCCTCATGAGCAGAACAAGGGCCCGTGGGAGCGGCGCTGGCGAATGGGATGAAGGGGATTCTGGCAAGGATGCCCGGAGGTTCACGGTTCAAGATGTGAACCCAGCTTCTCAGCTCACAGCGCAGCTGCTGGTTTTGAGCCTTGACCCCCACGTCAGACATCCTGGCCCAGGACCTAGAGTGGGGCTGGGTGTGTGAACAAGAAGGTAGGGCAGGGGTCTCGGAGGAGCCGGGGAGAGAACAAGCTAGGCGATGAAGGGCAGGGCTGACCAAAGACACGGGTCCTCACTGCTGTCCCCACTCGTCCTCCAAACCCCGGGTGATGCAGGGCCTGGGGAGCAGCTCTCCTTCAGAAATCCCCTTTTCTTTGCTCTGCAAGAGGTAAAGCCTTCAGGAGGTGATGTAAAGCTCAGAGGAAGCAGACCATGGGCTCTATAACTGGAGAGAAAGCCAAGTACTGGGGCTGGTGCAGGGAAAAATTAAGAAGCATTTTAAACAAAAGCCCATGGTTTTCCCACATAAGATCTCATAGGGAGGGGACAAGGGACAGGAAGGTGGGGAGAGGGGACATGTGCCCAGGTTTGGTCCAGAGACATGGAGAGATGTGTTTGATAGTGAAGTTGGCACAGAGGGTGGAGGAGGGGACTTTTGCTCCCATTTTCCATGAGGACTGTGGAAGAAGCCTGCCTCACAGGTGGGCCTCATATCCATATGGGGCCCATCTCATCTAAGTGACCATGATGGCGCAGTGGGGTCGTGTGGCGGGAGGCTCAGTTCCCATGGAGAGAAGGGGGAGGCCGAGTTGAAAGCCAGAGGAGCAGCTGAGGGTCCCCCTCCCACTGAGATGAGCCTGCTGGGATGGGTGGGGGGAAACATCACCTAAGCTCAGGTGTCTGCAGCAAGCATGGGCTACAGGGACCCAAGGCAGACGGGCCCTCATCAAGCCAAGAAGTCAGATCACAAGTTAGGCCAGCTGCAGACATTGGCCAGTGACAGCAGTAGAGCCAGGAGCAGCCAGGAGGGCCAAGGACGCTGCCCAAGGGAAGAGGAGACACACAAAGACCCTGAGGCCTCTGCTCAGCCATTTAGGGGGAATAAGCCTACCTGTCCGCACACACCCAGAAACCATCTGAGACGAGTATTCTTTCCTGAAGAGGCTGCGCATTTCCGAAGAAAGGACCTATTGTCGGTAACCCAAACCCAGCAGCAGTCCCTAGATTTCGGAATTGGCTGAGTCTGGCGTATAGTACGGGCTCAATCCATATTGGCCAGTGAGTGAATGAATGATTGAATATTCTGCTCTTTCCTGTCCAAGACATTCAATTTAAAACTAGAGAAATTGGGGCTTCTCTGGTGGCACAATGGTTAAGAATCCGCCTGCCAATGCAGGGGACACGGGTTCAAGCCCTGATCCGGGAAGATCCCACATGCCACAGCAACCAAGCCCATGCGCCACAACTACTGAGCCTGTGCTCTAGAGCCCGCGAGCCACAACTACTTAGCCCACATGCCACAACTACTGAAGCCTGCGCGCCTAGAAACTAGAGAAAGCCTGCGTGCAGCAACAAAGACCCAACACGGCCAAAAATAAATAAATAAAATTAATTAATTAATTAAAAAAAAGAAACTGAAGAAATTTGCTAACAACCTAATGGCAGATATATTTTATCATTCATCTCCACATCAGAGCATTTAATTGAGACGAGGGTACCAGAGGCCAGGTGAAAAAGTTCATGCTCACAACCTTTCTTTGGCCTCATTGCCTTTTTGCTTCCATTTACTTCATCATCACATACATCAGGGGAATGGGGTGGTATATACAGAATTAAGAGCAATGTCTGGATTAAGAGTTACCGTCAGTTCGTTTTTCAGTACAGATGAAAGCAACTTGCTACAAACCTTTACTGAGGGATGGCGAAATAAATGAATACATGAATGATGAATGAACGCATTAATAAATAAATAGATACCACGCTACTGGCTTACGATAAATTGAATTTGGATTGGAGATGGGATCGACCTCTGAAGTAAAAAGCTGCCACTTGCCAGGAGTCATTCTCAGAGCCCTTCCCTCCACCTGAAACTTCAGGTATGGCTGGAGCATGGGAACTGCTCACCCCACAGCTGGTTCTGTCTTGGAAACCGCCCGCAGCTACCAAGCACGCCACACTCGGAAATTCAGTGTTAATCAAAGACACTCAAGGGAACATTTTTCTCCTCCTTCCTTTAAGTTAAACTTCTTAGGAGCCTGGGGTCCACTGAACTTCATGCATGGAAGTCAGACTCCAAAATACTGACTTGGGCATCCTACCAAGTCTGTAAAGGGCCTCCTCGGTGGGTGAATTTTCCCAGGCTTTCCACACTGCCCGGTTCTCAAAATGTTTTGAAGGGGCCACCGCTCCATCATTCAGAACAGGTAGTTACATTGTTTAAACCAGTAAAACAAGCCTCTCTGCTGCTATGAGGATGTGCTACCAGGGCAGTTTAAGACACAGGAGCCTGGAGTTCAGAAAATGAAACTCATTGCTTCTTGTGTGCTTGGTTGCAGAAGCTATTTTTAGAGCCACATTGGCAGCAAAAAGAGTGAAGACTGTGACCTTAAACTCCAGAGAGACTGCAAAATGTCAGCCCAAATTTCCCTACTTTGGGAAAGTCTGGGTAAAAACTCCTGCAGCCTTAGAAACAGTGCTGGGTCCCAGGCAGAAGAATGTCTCAGTGGCCAGGAAAGCAACAGCAAATGGTCACTTGTGTCGGCGGGGCAGCTGACAGTTCATTATTTGGCAGAGGTCACTACAGGCTCTGGAATCAGTGCTTATGATGAATTTCCCGAGCTCGGAAAGAAAATTCTATTTGCTTTCTCTCCAATCTAAGAGAAGTGAAAGAGTTATGTGTTCCTGAATTTCCATAAAAGAGAGGAGAATGGAGCCTTGAACATAACAAACACTGTGCCAACTGGTGAGGCCTGATAAGAAGTAACCAGTCTTGGAGGATGGAAAGTCTTCCAAGTGCTACTTGCGTAAATGGAAAAGGCTGTTTGGGTTTGAGAACAAGTTATAGTCTGCAGCTTAGCCATTGCGTCCAAAGGATCCGCTAAAAAACGACTAAGGAATAATTAATTTTGCACCCTCCTCTAGTTACTTTTTGGGCTATGAGGGTGGAATAGAAAAAAAGGAATGGGAAGACAGGGCAGGAGAAAAAAGGAATATTAAAGGGCCCAGCTGACAGCACATTCTCGTATCATCTAGAAAGGAAGGATTAAAGCTATCAAAATTAACGGCTGGAGCCTACCCCTCTCCGCAGTCATACCCATCCAGCTCCATCCAAAGAGGGATCTGAACCTTATTGTTCTTCCTCCACCGGATCAACTTGCTACAATTCATGGTACTGCTGCTCCCCTATTTATGTCCAGGAATAACTCAGGAGCCGGACATTTAACTCAGAGCTAAAGCGTCTTCCATTTTTAAAAATCCTTAAATTTAAAGTGAAACTTACCTGCTCTTCAGCCCACCACACTGAACCTCTCTGTGGGCGAGGAGGAAAACCTTTCCAAATTATTCAGATTCACCTACTTGGCTGCTGTGAGCTGTCACGACACACGTCGGTTGACAGAGGCAGGATGATGCTCGTCAAGGCCGAGAACGGTTACCCTGCAAGCTTTGCTCTCACTCCAGGGCGCTGCCTGGGAATTCTGCTTCCAAAGGAAAGGTATCTAGCAGCGCTATCAATGTGTCATGAAAAAAGAAAAATTGATGTACCCAGGCTGGTGTTGAAGGTACAGAGGTGATGTCAAAAAATACCATTAATTTCACCCAAAAGCAGTGTGTTCACCATTGAATAAACGTATTTCATTTTATAATGAACTGCCTCCCTCAAGGGATTGACTTGGGAAACGTGGGCCCCTTATTTTCGTGTGCAAATCCCCTGGCATTAAAAATGTCTCTCCTTGGGGCTTCCCTGGTGGCGCAGTGGTTGGGAGTCCGCCTGCGGATGCAGGGGACGCGGGTTCGTGCCCCGATCCGGGGGTATTCCACATGCCGTGGAGCGGCTGGGCCCGTGAGCCATGGCCGCTGAGCCTGCGCGTCCGGAGCCTGTGCTCCGCAAAAAAAAAAAAAAAAAAAAAAAGCCTCTCCTTAAAAGAGAACCCTCCTACACTGTTGGTGGGAGTGTAAATTGGTGCAGCCACTATGGAGAACAGTATGGAGGTTCCTTAAAAAACTAACAATAAGGCTACCATATGATCCAGCAATCCCACACCCAGGCATATATCCAGAGAAAACCATAATTCAAAAAGATATATGCACCCCAGTGTTCCTTGCAGCACTACTTACAATAGCCAGGACATGGAAACAACCTAAATGTCCATCGACAGATGAATGGATAAAGAAGATGAGGTACATATATACAATGGAATATTACTCAAAAAGAACAAAATAATGCCATTTGCAGTGACATGGATGGACCTAGAGATTATCATACTGACTGAAGTTCAGCCAGACAAAGACAAATACATGATATCACTTATATGTGGAATCTAAAAAGAATGGTAGAAATGAACTTATTTACAAAACAGAAATAGAGTCACAGATGTAGAAAACGAACTTATGGTTACCAAGGGGGGAAGGGGGTGATAAATTGGGAGACTGGGATTGACATATACACACTACTACATATAAAATAGATAACTAATAAGAACCTGCTGTATAGCACACGGAACTCTACTCAATACCCTGTAATGACCTACAAGGGAAAAGAATCTAAAAAAGAGTGGATATGTGGATATGTATAACTGATTCACTTTGCTGGACAGCAGAAACTAACACAACATTGTAAATCAACTAGACTACAATAAAAATTAATTTAAAAAATGCCTCTCCCTGCTAGCACCCAGGGTTCTGCTCCTTATGTAGGATACTAACTCAAGGATAATACAATGATTAGGTTATTTGTCATGATCATCCAGCTGTATGAATGCCCAGATAATAAGAAAAGGGTTATAGGATTCCCACAGTGAGGCGCAAGGTTTGCTCTTGTAGGCTACAGAGGAACAATAATAACAATAGCACCAATAATAATAGCTAGCATTTTCAGGCATCTTACACGCATTATCTCATTTAAGCATCACAACCACCCTGTAAAATAGATTATCATCCCTACTTACAGATGAAGAATCTGAGGCCCAGAGAATTAAGTAGCTTGACCAAGTTTTCATAGAATGGGTCTGTAGCACATCTAGTTTTTATACAGAGAAGTAAGCTGAGGCTCAAAGCCAGGTGCCAAGTCTAGCCTAGAAAACAAGTCTTGGGACCTGGGCATGTTCTCTCCACCCCATCATGCTGTGGACACTTCAAGTCATTTGAGAACAACGTGCTCCCAGCTGTTGGGGTCAGGTATTCTTTGAGCACCAAGAGAAGGCAGCAGTCAGCTATGGAGGGCTATGCAGAGCAGACAACTGGGCAGTGACGTCCTGTGTTTCCATGTGGACTGTACCTGCTGTTTCCATGTGGACTGTACCTGCTGTCACCAGGAAGTGACAAAGTTGAGGTCGATGCTCCTTCAACGTCTCAATCAACTGTGTTCTCGCTGAGGCGTTCTTGCCAGCTAATCGTCTGACTACATGACCAATGTTTTAAAGAAATGGATATGTCTTCCATTAGACAGTCTTACAGAAGGGCAACCCCTACTCGTTGCTTCTTCAGCAGTCATTGTCATCCACTGAGTTCTCACTGGGGTCTCAAAAATATGTCGACGTGGATAAATTTGACAAGGACTGTGGCAGAAGGAGAGCATCCCCCATTCTGCTTAGAACAGAGGTTTATACACAATAGGAATCAATCAATGTTCATCAAGCCAAGGAGGGAACAGACAGAGCACCGCAAAGCCACCCCCTATTCCTGATCCCATTTTATAACGATGCTTCTCCTGGAGGAGCATGAAACCCCACGGTTGACCAGTACTGACGGAACCAACACCTTCCATCAACCGGGCTCCTCCAGGATTGTTCCCAGAAGGAAGCATGGAGAGTTTTGTAGAGGTTTTTAACTGTAAATTTCCCCCGTGACTTGCTTCTGTGGAACTCTATTAACTGAAACATTTAATTATCTACAACACCTCACGCCATAAACTCAGAGAGTTTACAATTAGAGCTTTTCAACTGAAGGACCAAAAGCTTTGTTATGGAAATTTTCCACTACTGGAACAATATACCTTTAAATGCTGGGTAGGTTTTATGGATAAGAAAATTAAAAGCTCACTTACACAGATGGTGAGTGACCCACCTAATGACACAGACCCTGTTGGTGGCAAAATGGAACAGGTCATTCCTGTTACTGGTAGACTCTGAGGGCAGGAAAAGATGGTGGAGGATGGCTAGCTTTTCTCTTATGATTTTTCTCTTCCTGAATTGTGAGAGGCTTCCCTTGGCCCCTGAGCTAGATTCCTTTTCTGACTCTCCTTTCCTAGACCCAAAGGGAAGTCCTAACCACTGTGGTCTCTAACCCTGTCCTCTACCCACAGTGTGCTGCACTTGGCCAGCATCATATACACAGCCCAGGTTGGTCAACAGAATCGGTGGGTCTGTCTCTGTGAGACATTCAACTTCTGCCCAGGATGCGCCTCGGTTTCCGATCCCTGCTTGCTATTCTACCATGACAAATTCTGCTGCTCTGGGATTGGACCCCAGTTTGATCTCCTGGTGTGTTCTCTGTGCTGCCTCGCCACTTCCCCGAAGAGGGAGGTCCACACAAGGCTCTGAGCCAAGGATTAATACCCGAGTGTCTTCATCTTGTTGCAAGATTGGCCACCTGCCATCTACTGATGGCCACCAGCTCCTAAGGTAGAATTCACATTCCATACAATTCATCCATTTAAAGTCTACAATTCAATAGATTCTAGTATGTTCACAGAGTTGTGCAATCATCACCCAAATCAATTTTAGAACATTTTCATCATGCCCCCCCAAAACCCTGTACTCATTAACAATCATTCCTCTCTCCCACTCCTCCCTTAGCCCTAGGCAACCACTATTCGACTTTTTTATCTCTCCCAATTAGCTTTTTATTCATTTTCATTCCAGCTCATTGGAACAGTGGATTGAGTCCGGGTTCCTTCTTCTGGCTTCTAGAGCTCTCCACAAAGTGGACCTCCTGTTTCAATCTACTTAGTCTTCCATCTTTCCTCTATTCTTTTTCCCCTCCACTTTTTAATGCACATTCTCTACCTTCATCTCCTCACCAGATGCTAAACACCCCATCCTCATTGTGCTGTCAGTAGACGGGTAACTCAATGGACTTGAGTTGCCCAAACCCTGCACATCCCAAAGAAAGAACTCACCCTTGCCAGGCTCCTGGAAGATAACCACTAAACCCTTGGAATATCCTGCCCAGTAAGAGTGTCCAGGAGGCCCTGGGCCGTGCTGTATTGGCTTAACCTCTGCAGGGGGAGGTGGGGGGGAGCTGGAGACCAAGGAGCCAAGGTTGGTCACATGTTTGCTCCACGCCTACGGGACTGACCCCCAGTAAAAACCAGGAACACTAAGGCTCCGGCGAGCTTCCCTGGCCGGCAACGCTTCATCACGTTGTTATAAATCATTTCTGGGAGACTGAAGCTCTGTCCGTGCAACTCCACAGGGAGGGGGCAACCGGAAGCTCACGCTCGGCTTCTCCTGGACTCAGTCCCATGCCTCTTTTTTCTTTGCTGGTTCTAATCTGTATCCTTTCACTGTGATAAACGATCAACACGAGCATAACAGCTCTTCTGAGTTGTATGAGTCCTAGTGGATCATCAAACCTGAGGGTGGTCTTGGCAACGCCAAACACACTCATGTTCACTACTGTACCTCTAATTGTGTCATCCCCCACATACTCTGCCAGTGAAAATCCCCCGCCGCTTGCAACGCCCACAGGTCACCGCTTTTTCAGGAGGGACAGCACAGTGGGGAAGGGCACAGACTCTGGACCCACTAGCTCCGAATCCCAGCTTCAGCTCTTACTGGGAGTGTGACCTTGGGTAAAGTGCTGCCCCTGCGCCTCAGTAGCCACGCCTGTGAAATGGGGATGACCGCAATACTTATCTCATAGGGCTAGTATGAGGTATACATGGATTTGTACTGCGTAAAGCAAGAGGAAAGTGCCGGGCACGTAGAAAATTCCAGTGTTAGTTATGATTTTGATAAGCTTTCCCATCCACTCCACTCACAAAGCTTCCCCCCTCCTACAAATCCACACTTACCTGCGCTAAAGTGTGATTATGCACAGTTGAGCCCTGTGTCTCCAGCTAGTCCAGTAACTCCCCCAAGAAGATCATGTAATTTACCAATACTGTCCCCCCAGAAGTTCCCACCACGAGGCTGAGCACACAGTTGGTTCCTAAAATATATTTGCTGATGCATAGGGACGATAGCTCTATTTCCAAGTCTAAGACAATCTGATTCTTCACTTAAAGATTTCCTCTCAGCAAGCCAGTCATCTTCCTCTAGAGAGGAAAAAAAATAACCTTCTTCTTTTATATACATTTGTGCACAGAATGTGAGATTCCAGCAACTATACATATCCAGGACAGCCCTTTCAACTCCCAGAGTCTAACAGGCTCTAATGGCTCCTGTACCTTATAATTTATTATCAAATTATATGTTGGATTAAGGATTGCTAATTGTTAATCATCAGCTTGAATTAGTTATTAATGAGTAATGTCGCTAATTACAGGGTCACCTAACACAGAGCAGGCAGGCACCGCTGGCACGTCACAGAAGACGCCTGACTCAGCTTCAGCCAGTGCCCTGAAAGCAACATGCTGTAAACCTTCCCATCTCTGACGACTCCATAGACCCTTCCCTCCCCTGGTAAAAGTCACGGGATATTACAGCTGGAAAGAACTGTGAAGATCAGCGGTTCCCAACTTGTGAGCTACAGAGCTCTGAAGGCTGCTGAGCTAAGGCAGGTTCCCATGACGTCATGGTGCCTTCAGGCTAAAGATAGTATATCCCTCTTTCTTACCTTTGCTACTATTTTTCACATATATGGACATAATACTATGAATAATACAATTTAAGTTGGTATCGAAGCACGACGGAGTTCATAGTAGTTTTTTTGTCAAGAAATCTTCATGGACAATCTATTGATTTTTTATTTCTGGGCCCCCAAGACAGCCAGCGATTCATTTTTGGGTTCTAGGTCAGCTCACCCATTCCCATCCCTCTTGGCAATTATGCCAGACCTTTATTTATCATTTTTTCTGTAGCCCCCGATCCAAAATTTCTCTCTCTCTCTCAGCAGTGATTTCGTCTCTGAATTCATAATGTGGGTCACACAGCATAAGCTCTCCCTTCCTGCTCTTCAAGACCAGACTACGATTCACGTTCTTGACCCCATCCCCTACTGCCTCTTCAGGGTCCTTCTTTCCCAATCAGCACTGTCCCTCCTTTCTGTGTCTTCAGACCCTCCCTCTCTTCTTGCTTCATGCCCTCAGCTGTAGGTATTGTGTTAAAATGAGACCTTTCATGTCCACATCTGAGCTGAGGATGTTCAGGCAATAGATGCTATCCTCAAAGAGATCATGCAAAAAGTTCAAAGCAGATAACCAAAAGGCAGCTAGCTGCCTGATGAGGATGAGTAAGCGGAGTTTGGGAGACGAGTGTGTCAGGGAGAGACTCCCTGGAGCGAGGTCCTCCCAAGGGGAGAGGGTGGGCATCCTACCATCTCACCCCAAGCCTGGTGGTCAGCACTCCTGGCAGTGGAGAAACATACTCACTGGTGCCTGACTCATGCTAAGCAAGTGAAAAGTGGTCAGTGGAGCAGATGGGGGCCCTGTGTGTGAGAAGTCACCTCTCCCCTCCCATGCAGGACAAAGGTGTGTGAGTCTTGGAAACCAGATACGGAAGCCAGAAAGGATGCTGATCTGTGACCACGTTAAGGTGCTCACTGTAAAAACTCACTAGAAAAAGGAATGAAGTACTGACACCTGCCACAACATGGATGACCCCCAAAGCCACATACTGTATGATTCCACTTATAGGAATTGTCCAGAATACGCAATTCCATAGAGACAGAAAGACTGGGAGCTGTCAGGGGCTGCGGGGAGGGAGGCATAGGAATGCATAACGGGGGAAGCAATCTCATCCTCTTCCGAATCGTGCACGAACCCTGACTTCTCTTCTGAGCCTCGGATGTCACTCATCCATTTGTTTGTTCACTAAATGTTTTCCGCATCCCTACTAAGTGCTAAGTACTCATTAGTCACGGGGGTTACAGTAGAAAAAACCACAGGCCTGGCTTCATAAAGCATATAGACTAGTAGCTGATACAGAACGGTAAGGAAAGGCTCTTCCACGGGAGAACCAGGTCGAATGTCTAGCAGTGGTTTGGCCACACGGCTCATGGGATCTCAGTTCCCCGACCAAGGATTCACACTGGGCCCTCAGCAGTGAGAGTGCGGGGTCCTAACCACTGGACTGCCAGGGAATTCCCTTGCAGTGGTTCCTAATATAAGCCCTGTGGATAATAAGCAGGTGGCTTCCAGGCATCTCACAAATGCATGAAATTACATGTGAAGTTCTGTTCACTCATACATGCTCAGCAGTGAGGTGATTATGGCTTTCATTAGATTATCGAAGAGGTCCTCGACTCAAAAAAGTTTAAACTCCACTGGTCTAATGATAGGTTGTTGACGCGACATTAGAGATGATGTCACTTTGGAGAAAAATTGGGGCTTAAGACATAGGTTGAGAGCCTTCTCTGCACAGAGGTGAGAGCGGGGTCAGCACTTCCCAGAGTCTTTGACTTAAGAGTCTGGGCAGCAGAGGACTGTGACACACAACAGAGGCGGCAGGGGATCTCTGATGGCTTAACTCAAGCTCCAGGAAGTCCAGCCATGTTTCTTCCACGGCTTTGAGTGACACTTTCCCCAAACCCCTCAGCCCCACCATAATGCCACAGACCGCAGGTGCCACAGCTCCCAGCATGAGAACCAAGGACTAAGGCTGTCCTTGGGAATGACCGAGGTCTTCATGGAGCAAGTGTAGAGCACAGACCAAATTCTGGGGGTCCGGCTGGTCAAATCCACTCTAGAAACACGTTTGGCCCTCATAGTTTTGAAGAAGAGGGATTTATTGCCAGTATTTAGAAGTCAGGAGATTCACAAAATGATCTGAATTTGTGTCTTTTCTTAAAAGTCTGAGGACTTGACAACGCCGGCCCTCTGTGCTCCCGTCACCATCACGGGGGGCTGGCAGCAGCTGGCCCCTTGGGCGGGGCATGTGTTCTTCAGTCCCCACTGCCACCCCTCACACTTGGCTCTCCCCTCTTTAACGGCACCTGTCTACTCTCAATGCCTGAACCTCTGGTGTAGACAGAGAAGAGCAGAGGAAAAACCTTGGGAAATAGCTGTTTACCAAACAGGAAGAAAAAAGCGTTACAAAGGAAGAAAGAGAAAAAGAAGTAAAACAGAAAGGATATACATTCCCTTAACGCAACATCTCCTATATCGTATGGCCTACTGGGAAGACTCAGAATCTAAAGATTCATCCAATCTAATGTCATCTGGATGGTGAAAGAGTTCTCTTCATCCTACCCTTTACCAGAATAATCATTCCTTTTAAAATACTGAGATCACAAGGAGGAGGGGGAACCATCACATCCTGACATTTAAGAAAGAGCATTGTTGGGACTTCCCTGGTGGCGCAGAGGTTAAGAATCCGCCTGCCAATGCAGGGGACACGGGTTCAAGCCCTGGTCCGGGAAGATCCCACGTGCTGCAGAGTAACTAAGCCCGTGTGCCACAACTACTGAGCCTGTGCTCTAGAGCCCATGAGCCACAACTACTGAGCCCACGTGCCACAACTACTGAAGCCCGCGCGCCTAGAGCCCGTGCTCTGCAACAAGAGAAGCCACCGCAATGAGAAGCCCATGCACCGCAACAAAGAGTAGCCCCACTCACCACAACTAGAGAAAGTCCACGTGCAGCAGTGAAGACCCAACGCAGCCA